>NW_027132905.1:11106562-12315000 GCF_026122565.2 Emydura macquarii macquarii | reverse complement strand
ATTGTGTGAGGATCTCAGCTTTCATTTACCTTCTTCCCCCCAAGTTTCTAACCTTCATGGTTGCAGAGAAAAGCTAGAAATGTGACTCGAGTGCACACTTAAGGCTCAGAAACCGGATGGCAAATAAAAAGAACACCAAATATATTGTAATAGATCATGATTTTAAGCTAGTTTCATGATTTTGGGGGGCTCTGGTTCATGATTTTTAAGCATTCAGGGTTGGTAATGCTTCAAATAATTATTATAGCCACTTTAAAGCCATTGATAACAGCTCTTTGCATTTATGCAGTGACCATCATCTTATCTGCACTCTATAAGCATTAGGAAATTAACAAGCTTCACCCTCCTCACAAGGTAGGGTAGTATTATTACACATAAAGAAACCACGGCAAAGTGAATTTAGGTGACTTGCCCAAGTCTGAATGGGGAGTCTGTGACAGGAAATCTGGGTTCCATTACCAGCTCTAACTCCCAGACCCACACTTTCCCTCAAAACTACTCTTCCTCCCTGCTATAATATGAAGTATTGTGTGGCTGACCAAGCATTGTAGGTTGAAAGCTAAATGGAACAGAGAGGTCTTTCAGAAGTTTACTAAAGGAGTAAAAGGACATGAGGGAAGGAGGGTGTGATGTTCTTTTATTGAGTGAGCCTTCTAAGCCTGAAAAACGTGTTAGCTCTTTCCCTTCTATAAGTACTTTAATTCAATAAAGTGGTCACATGCATGATTTGGTCACACTACCAATATAAGCTGAAAAACACTGTTGCTGTCATAGGTATTAGAAATATTTGCAAACCAAAGTTTCTGTGTCCTTCAGAATACAAATGATCAGTCATGTGGTGTATCGTCACTCATAGAACAAGGATGCTGGCCTCCAGAAAACAAGTCACTTTTGCTCCTTTATTTACAGCAGCGCTGCTCACGTGTCTGAGCTTCAACCATATAGAAGCCAGGTTCCATGGCTTTTTGGCTTCCCATAATTGCAACTCAGTGACTTTAATTCCCTCCCAAAGCTCTAAGGACAGTCTCTTTTCTTTGAGGTGAGATAAAATCCAAATGTTCTCATTTTGTTAGTGAATTCTTAAAATTAAGAACAGACTGTCTTTTCTTCTCCCCAACCACCTTTTCGGCACGTCATCACATCTCCCTAGAATCCTTGAAATGGATGTCCCACCTTCATAATCTTATGTGCCCTGACCATCTGACTGAAGAGCCAGAGCAGTGTCAGAGCTTGGGGGTAGTCAAGTGTGCAGAACACTACTGTTCAGAAAAAAAGATTTTTCAAGCTCCTTCCCAAAAGAAGACAGCTCCAGAAGATGTTGCTAGGATTTAGGTTACAGAAGCCTTAGAAACTGATCCTTTGGAGGAAGTCAGGAGGTAACGTGTGAGTGAACTGGTGGGTAGACATTGTCTGTACTGATGAACATCTCTGTGCTGCACTGTGGTGTGTGGCTGTCAGTAAGGGAGAGTTTGTAGTGGATTAGTGGAGAGTCAGTGTAATTAGATACCAACCTACTCTGGTGGAATAGCTGCTAACAGAGACAATATCTGACACACTATTGGGTTTCTTTACGGAAAAAAAGATTTGTAATGATTTCCATACCTACCAGTATAAGTAAATTAAGCCTTGTTGGTACTATTCTTGTAGTGCTAGAAAGCCACCTATAAAATCACTCTGTCTTAATTAACATTAATCCAGCTGTACAGGATTGCGGTTTTCCTGTCTCACAAAAATTTTCAGGATATTGAAAAGTTTTCCCATCCCAAATTAGGATTAAAGGTCAAATCTTCAAAAACTTTTGTGAATCAAATATCTAAGAGGAAAATCATTTTGGGTAAATCAAAACATTTTATGCTGAGAATTTTGATGTTGACAGTTTTTTATTTAAAATAATTTTTATTAAAATTAGCTTACATTTTTAAACAAAAAGTTAGGTTAAGCCAGAAAATTTTGTTTTGAAGAAGTCAAAACATTTCAGGACTATTTTTTCCAAAATGTATTATAGTCAAAACAAACAACCAAAATAAATAAATAAATAATCAAAATCAACCCTTTCCTGTGAAAAGTTTCTGTTTTGACAAATTGCCAATGTCTGAAGCAAAAATCTTTGGTCAAAAAAAATCCCCAGCCAACTCTAGTTCAGATACACTTTGCTGATTAAATTTAGAAACCCCTAAAAGGTAGGGTTTTTTCTATACAAAATAAAGTAATGAATTTAAAGCCTGACTCTCAGGATCTTTCCAGTCATGAATCAAATTTGGTGAATCCCATGGAAAGCTGGGAATCTCACCACTTTGGAGGTAAAAACCAACCAACCAAACAAAAAAACCTTTCCCTTTCAAGCTGTGCAAAGCCATGAGATGTTAGACCAGTTATTGATTCAGGATAGAGTGACTAGATGTCCTGATTTTATAGGGACAGTTCCAATAAGCAGGTGCCTATTACCCCCCACCTCCTCTCCTGATTTTTCACACTTGCTGTCTGATCACCCTAGTGCAGGAGTGAATATTGCCATGACTGGGCCTCACATAGCTGGAAGAAAGATTGGTCCACTGGATAGGGGAAATGACCTAGGAGTTCGGAGACCTGATTTCAGTTCCCTGCTCCACCCCAGGACTTGAATTAGACAGATTACAGTATCTCAGTTCTCCATCTCTAAAATTATACTTCCCTAAAATTACCTTAAAAACTGTGTGGTGCTCAGCTATTATGGTAATAACTATCATGTGGTGGTGGTGCTGTTGTGGGGTGAGCTAAGTGAGGGAGAATTCCATAGCAGGGGAAAAGAAGGAAATTGTTTCTTTGCCAGTTATTTAATTAAAAACAAAACGACTGTTTGAAACTACTCCGTTGTTTGGAAAGTTTGAAGCAGTCCTGACAGAATGCAGGTAAGGTGGTCAATGGTGTGTAATAAATACAATTTATCAATAGATACCACCACCACAGCTGATATCTATAGTTACATAAATATTTAAACACACACACACACACACACACACACACACACAACTATAATTACAAAAAAATGGGGGATTTCTCCACATTGTATGCAGTACATATGGTAAAGAATGAGAGAGGGTCTATCTGACTTGAACTTGTGCAAATATACACAAACTTGTCATTTATTCTGGGCCTCTTCAATTCTACTATAGAAAAGATGGAGGCATAAAGTGAGACTAGCCCAAATGAGAACATTGGTCAGACCTCTAAAAATACTCTCATCTATGCTAATGTACTCATTTGCCTGATATATTAAGAGACCCTTTTAAGACCAGCCAGATCACTCTGTAAAAGCAGATTGCTATGCGTAGCTGAGCTGTGGATTTCCCAGAGACATCATTGTTAAATACAGGATATTGCAGTGAAAAGGATAAAATTAACAGCTGGGGTAAATTGCAGGACTTTGTTTGAATTCTACAATCTGCAGTGCAGATCTCCAGTTCTTTACTAGTGGGGACACATGATACCATTTTAACTCATTCTAACTGTTGTCAGTAATCTTAATGTCAATTTGTGGCTAATCGATGCCATGTAACTGTAATATGTAAACTAGATTGTTTGCAGGTGCAGACAATCTACGAGTATAACCACTGCTTTAAATCTTGGCATGTGGCAACTGTCCCAAATTTATATTCTCTAGCAGTATCAAACAAGTGCTATTAGCCTAATTACATGTACATATGTCAAAGAGAAATGCCAGGAATTGTAAAATGCTATTTATAGTTGCTAATTATAAAAAACAAAAAAAACAAAAAAAAACCAACCCCAAAACCCACATCTGGAAGAATTAAAGAATCACACTAACCAAACGTGACTGGGATACAGTCTCATGGGGATGGGGAGGGATAGCAGAAAAGAAAAATCTTAGTTCTTTCAGAGCTGTCCCTCAGTTTAAAGAGCCATAGCTCCAAAAGGCATCAGTTTGAATGCTTTCTTCCTGAGGGAGCAAACTTATAGATATATCCATATACTCAATAGTGCCATAAACTTGAAATACAAATATACCAACACCCTGATGTTTCTCTCTGATTGCGGTCCATCTCTTTCCACATCTGACTTGACTCAGTGCAGCTTTGATGCTATCAACGGGTCCATCATTCTTGTCCACCTCAAACAAGAAGTTGGAATCTCCAGCCCTCTCTTCTGGATTGAATCCTACTCCCACCCACACTTTTGGCAGCTCTGCTCTTAAGACTCCAGCCAGTCACACATGTTGCTCTCTCAAGAGGCAGACTGTGTCAGTTCTCACATATTTTTGTGGTGGATTAAAAATAGAGTTGGGAAATAACATAACTGCCCTGCATTCAGCCTGTCTGTATCCCCCATATTAACATGGTAACCAGCTTCCATTAGGAAAGCATATTGCTTGTCTTTTATTCATCCTACCCACTTTTTGCATACAGCCTCTCCCAAAAGTTTAAAAGAATGGAAATAACAGCAAGATACAAAGGAACTAGTTCTGAGCAGTGATGAGCCCCAAGACTTCCCACTGGCCTCTGAAGATCAATCCTCCAAATAACCTAGACCAATTTAAAACAGTAAGAACTAGTTTTTGTTTTGAAACATCATTTTTATCTTCAGCCCTCTGCTCAGAACAGACCCAACTTACACGAGTCATTCATGTGCAGGAAGAAGTACTTTGAGCAAAACTGTTAAAAATAGAAACAGTACCAAAATTCATACTTTGAACTAATCATTCCAACAGATGGGTCTTTCTGCTTTAATTACTCCTTCAGGTCTGGGACTTTTCATATACAATAGACCAGACTGGGAGCTCTTTGACAGTACTTCTCTGACCAATTACATATTAATTAAAAGACTCAGCGTGGGCTGTATGTAGGAGCCTTTGCATATGGACTTTAATTATTGTGCTACAGTTTTGCCAGAGAAATACAAACGACAATCTCCAGCTCAGCACTGAAGGTACAGATGGCTTGTGTAGGTGGAGAAAGTTAAGAGTATTACCTTGGGTAGGAAGTGGATTTTCCCTCTGTCTCCCCCCTTCCCATAATCTTGAGAAATTAACCCATTTTTAAATCTGTAAATTACATTTCCCTATGTCCCTTCAAATATGGCCAAAAAAGCCTTTCCAAATATTGTTATTCACTAATTTGTGACATGTGATACATACTGACTTTCGCTTATACTAACATTTACAGAGTTCATTCAGCAACTGATAGTTAAAAGAGAATATTGAGGAAAATACAAAATTTTATACATATACAAAAGAAAATAGAGAAACATTTAGGAATCTGCATGACCTTTTGCAATTTAATGAGGAAGAAGGAAAGAGCCTAGAAATAACATCACTAGAAAAGAGCTAAATTCCATGTGAAACGTAAAGTAGGCAAGGTGCTATGCAAGACACACACACACACCTTTGCCACTACACCTTGACCAGCAAATACTTCTGCTTTGCAGTCCTGGGTCCTTATGTTGCGGATTTGTGACAAGCATCCACCTGTGAGTAGGAAATGATGGATTTTCACTAGCGACTGCTGCTTCGCTTCCTATTTATACCAGTTTTACAGCTATGTAACTCCACTGACTTCAGTGGAGTATGTCCTTAGTTGTACCAGCAGGAGATCAGAAAGAGGCCCCCACCAAGAGCCCAGACTGGAGATCAGATCTTCACAGATGGGAAGTTAGTGCATAGCAAAGTAAGTTGACAATGAATGATTTCCCCTTCCCCAATTCCTAGCCATGAGAAGACAGGTGTACTATACATGTGTTTTGTGTGGAGATGCAAAGTGTCTCTAGGCCTTTTTCTAGGCATACCCCCTTGGACTGTAATCTTGTCGCGTAAACCAAGAAAGGTGAGGAGGACCTCCATGGAAAATCTAGTAATTATAGAAAGTGGTGTTTGGGAGGTGGCATGTTTCCCTCCAGGTTATTATTGAACCAATGCCTCAACATGGTGTTTGGGAGCACTCTAGTGAAGGAGGCATCATCTTTCAAATGAAACTTTAAACTGAAGTTCTAACCACATGTATTATTAAAGATCACCTGGCATTCTGGGGAAGTGTGAGTGGGGGACAGTACGGTTTGTAGCCCCAGTGTCTAGGCTGAATTCCACTTTGAGGAATTACATTTTGCTTGCCTTACATTCCCACTATAGTTGCAAATAAATGAAGTTGCAAACTCTTCTAGTGTTGCTGAGCGCTATTAAACACTTGCTGAATTTCACCCAGAGGTCCCATTTCAGTGGAAGCGGGTGGAGCAGTTACTGAATAGTCTGTAAAATGAGTTGGGATCTTTCTGGGAGAAAGAAACCATACAAATGGAAGTAATTATAATTTTCTTTGCTCCAGTTCTTCTCTGAAATACCACGCACTACACCAGGGTTCAGGCCCACCAGGAAATTTCAAATCCACAGTGTAAAATGGACTTGAATTCCCATATATTCATCGTTACTGACTGCCCTCAGAAGGCTGCCTAAAGCAGGAAGCAGAGCAAAGTGCAAAATTAAAAAGTGGTAGAAGGAATTAAACAGGAAAATACCCAGCAAAGGTTTTCTGACCTGTTTGTTCTGAATACCAGCCTTTCAAAGTCACCAATAAACTATTTTCAGTGGTTTTTACCCTTGTGAAATGAAGGATTTTATAACATTACAAATACGATAAATAAGAGTTGACCCCATAAATTCTTGAATAGCAAGCAAATAAGGCAAGGTTTTTTCCCTTATGAATCTAATGCGCTTGATGCCTGATGGTGGAAGGCTGGGTTGTAACAGAGAACTATCTGTATGTCTTCTATCAATTCTTGGTATTTTCTTTGAGTTCCTTTCCTCCACAGACACATGCTACAGTGACCTTTTCCTTTCCTCAGTTAACTCCTGAGGCTGTCTTCCAATCTTTCCACCTCAACAGCTGAACAAAGACTCCCAAACTTGTAAGATTGTTAGTAATTCATATTCCAAGCTACATCCCTTCTATTTGGCTTCAGTCCTGCCCCGCCTCATTCATGAAGTGGTTTCAGTTGAGCTCAGTGGGACCACACCCATGAATAAAGTGGCTAGGAAGGGGCCCCATGTTGTACAATAGCCTGGCTTCTTTCCAACTTAGCACATTTTGCTATTTTTCATATTGTTTAATAAGAAGGGCATGGCCAAGCAAAGGAACCTCTATCTCTCTGATATGCAGAAAAGCTATAAAACTAATGAAGCTGACTGAGCAGAACTGAACACTAAGCCATTCATTTAATTTATTAGGGTATCTTCACCACTTTCCTATATGTATTAGCATTTAAAGCCTCCTGAGGCAAACCAGAATCCCCAGTACTTAGTATATACACAATTAAACTGCCTCTTAATCTTCTAGCACAGGGGAAAATCCTACAGTCTGTACTCAGGCAAGAAAATCCCTTTGCCTCTAAAGGGGTTGGAAATTGCCTTAACCCAGACCATAGAATCTGCCCTTGTGTTAGAAGATTCTCTGATGATGAGGGTTGTCTAAGTATCTACCAACAGATTTACATTAAATACAAACCTGATTTGTTAGAAAACTTGGAGCAGCGGTAATTGGTAACCCAGTAGCTGAGTTCTACTGTGGAAAGCCTATACAGAAGGAAGATATCACCTCAACAAGTCTCATTTTTGTCCCTCCCCGGAACAAAGCAGTTCTTCAAAAGGCAGACCACAGCCATGAGCAGGTACAAAGCAAAAATTGCCAGCTGAACCTAGGGCAACAGGTCTCAGAGCCAGCCCTGATCAGAACTGAATTTCAGACAAACAAGAAGGTGAATAAAATGTAGTGCTGGGCACCTATTACTGGTGAGTTCAGGTAAGAGCTGCATGGACCATCTGAGCTACTTCGAAACCTGCACAAATAAACAAACAAACAATCTGCTTTCCTTGCATTAATTGTACATAAACAGAAAGGCCTGTGCTGTGAACACTTTTAATTTTGGCATTGAAAGCGTTATGGAAAACATGCCATGAAGTTCCTTTGAGGCTTTAATTTTCCCTGCCATCTTCCTTTCATTTTCATCTCCTTTCTTTGTGTCCTTTGAACTTTTAAAAAGGCACTTTGAATACATGTCATAAAACATTTTTTTAAATTCATGATTCTGTCTTTGATGATCTTGCTACCATGTATGAACTGCAACCTCTGCAGGGTGTGGAAGCCAGAAGATCTGAAAGTGATACTGACAAGAAAGAATGGAAAAGTAACAGCTTGGCCAGTTTGTTTGTCAATAACTTACTTGAGAGAAATACAACATCCCTTAGGCTTCCCTTCCAAAAAGCGGCTTTCTTTTTTTCTTATGAGGGGGTTGAGAAATTAGGCTCAATCTGCTGCTGTTGCTTTGAGGAAGTTCCAGGAGAGCAAGCAACAAGGGCCAAAGCAAAGCAGGACCAAGAAAGAATGCCCTCTGCTGAGAAGTCAACCTCTGAGACCCCTCCCCTCATCCCCATCTTTCGTCCACCCCTAAACAGAGCTTATCTGGTTCCTCCAACAGCTTCCAGTATCTTTTATTGAGTGAGGGTTCCCTTTCACTTCCCTCTCTACACTATTCAGTGTTTGGCCATTCCCCTTCTTTTGCCTCCCTCTTTCATTCAAAAGTTTCTGAACTCAAAGTGAACAGAAGGTGGGGACAGGATATGTGTACATACCCAAAGCCCACCTTTAAAATACAATCATTTTAAAACAAATGGACAAAATCAATAGTATAATTCTAGGAACAGTTTGCAGAAGGAGGCAATCTAGTCTAGAACAGGAGACTAGGGGGTCAGAATTGCCTGGGTTCTATCCCTGATCTTGTCAATTACTTACTTTTAGGTTTGGATAAGTAATTTAAGTGGGATTTTCAAAAGTATTCTGTGTTGCTCTAACTCTGCTCTTATCAAAATCAGTGTCAGGACTCACATTTTACTGGCAACAATTACTATAACGTGAGGCTGATTTGGGAGGGTGGATTCCTTCCCAACCCCAAATCTAACAATCAGTTTGTCCCTGACATATGAGCAAGACACACCAACCAAACATCAAAGAACAAGGATTCTCTGTATCACCTCAGTGCGCTGGTCCAGCTTGTCAGGTGTCCTGTACTTATGTGTGGCCAATCCCAGAGGCTTTGGGGGGAAGGAGAGAGAGAGAGAAACAACCACCCAGAACACATTTGGCCAGTTGTGCATCAGAGAAAAAAATAAACAAAAACAAAAAACCTTCCTGATCCCTGAAGGACTGGCTGAAATCCAGAAGTGCAGTTTCAGGCAAGACGCAGCATGCAACAGAAGTTAGAGTAATGGAGTCTTGCCATCCACCAAAGACTGAAAATATCACCTCCATCAAACTCTTAGTCCATTGGTGCAGAGAGCTTGGAGCCGCACGTTGGTGTGTAATTTTGGTAGTACTATCAGCTAAAATGTGATGCAGGGTAAGAACTTTCATTCAAAAGTATTTTCCAGCCGAAGGCCCAGTTGTACCGCTTGGTAACATGTCTCCTGGACACGTCCCTTTATACAGTGTATCGCCTGACACAGAGGCTAATTCACACTCCAGTAAAAGGAGATGTTTATTTAAATAAAATAACATGGCAATTGTCACTGCAGTCAAAAGAACTAAAGTTAGAAACATTCCTCTGATTACAGCACTTCCTGCCTCTCACAGAGACTTGGCCTGGCGCAGAGGAATGAAAACAAAAAACTGACTTGATAAATGGGAGGAATGTAAAGAAGCAAAAGAGGGAGGTTGATTTGTGACTTTCACCAAAGATATGAGAAAAGGAGGAAGTTGTTGTTTCAGGTGTCCTCTATGTTACTATTTTCTCAAGGACAGGAAAGGCCCAGTGATCTTCAAATGCTTTTGGATGTTAAAAGGTTCCTATATCCTATCTCATCTTCATTCTACTGTATTCACTGAAGTCGCTGCAAAACAAGTCAAAGCAGATCAAATTTTCTTTGGTATATGGAAAGGAGAGAAAGATCATCAGGTTTCATTGGTCAAATAAGATGCTGTATTGCCCCAGTCTTCTTGAATGAGTGTCTTAACTGGCAGGTAACGGGATTTGCAGTCAAATGGAAGCATTAATTCTTTCACATGTCAGTAGTTGGAGTTAAGTGGGTCAATGTTATGGGAAACAGCACTGCACAAACTCTGGAAAGTTATGACCCCAGATTGGTTCAGAACTTCCATCTAACCCTGAGAGCTAATTGCCTCCTCACTTGGGATGTTTTAAATTATACTGAATAAAACACTTAGAACAGTCCCGCAGGAGGGAAGAGATGGCCTAATAATGTCGATTTTTCATCTCTCATGATCAGGATTCTATGTTTCTGCACGAAGGGTATGTGCTACATGTAACCAGGATCTGCAACTGGTTACTTTCCTTATTACAGCATAATGATGCCACCTTACAACACTGGAGTATGAGAGGTGGGAAGGAATGGAGAGGGAGGACGAGGGGAGGAGTGATAAGGATTTTTACCAGCTTCATCTTATTTAACATTTCTTAGCAGAAGCTTAAGGCCCTGATCTTCAAAAAGCCCTCACCTCTACATCCAGTTTTGCTCCCACATATAATTACAGGCACAACTTCGCAGGTGCAGATAATTGCCAGTGCATTTATAGCATTTAGCGCAATCAAATGCTATCACACCAAGTGCTGTATGGGAGCCAAATGTTATTTATGAGTGCAACATTAGAACAGACTTCTGAAAGTCAGGTGCAAAAAGTGTGGTTGTCCCTTACTTGACTCTCCTTAAGTTCTGTTTCTGTCTGATTTTAGAAAATCATAAAGAAATGAAATAAACATTTACTATGCCCTTGACTTCAAAGCCCCTGTGGTTGTGAGGCAAGAATGCTGTTCTATAGCATATAAATCCTTTATGTTTAAAGGGGCTGTTCACCCTATGTAATGAAATCTTGTTCTGGTACTAAATACAGGTTCCTAAAGACCAGATTGCAGCCAGAATAAGGCATTAAGTGTCCTGTATACAGCTTCATTTGGGAAAGGAAGTGTCCCATATCACACTGTTTTGTCCTCTTGTAGTCCAATATCAAAGGATCAGCCAATGAGTTCCTGTGATCAGTAGCTGTGGGTTTGGTTACCATCCCCTCCCATCCCCACCTGCTACAATTGTGATTTGCCCTGTTGCCAAACATAGAACACCACAAGGCTTTATTAAATACCCACAGAAAAAAAATACAAGCCCTCCCATCAAAACTCAGTGCTAAACCTTGAAATCCAGCCAAGCAAAAGAATGATAAGACTATGCTTGGTGGAAGGAAGGAGGTGAAAAATACTACACAACACCAATTCTTTAGATCCAGTAGAATTGGTCTGTTGTAATTTTCTTCACATTAAAGCTTCTTCCTTTCGTACTAAAAGACTGGAAGCTGAAACCCAAGCCTAGGTTGGGTTGGACTTTTTTTTTTTTTTCCTTGCACTTAGTTTATTTCCGAATTAAAATCAGACATTTCCACTGCTGAGTTGTTTTTGTAGAACAGGCCCTGATGGCATGAAGCCGATTGTCAGAACCTCTCAACTTTATTTAACCCTCGTGTAGGGAATTGCATTAAATCATTGCAAGAGAACCTCATAGTGATGGAGAAACAGATGTTCAGATGCAAGATAAGCTGTAAATAAATCTTTGGTGTTTATTAATAGTTGAGTGTTTTTTAAAATGCTGACCAATGGGAGGAATTTAGAGGCAATAACCCTGAAGCCAGCTTAAGGAATTTTTAAACAGAGTAAAAATATTTTTAAAGTAAGTCCTTTTTACTTGCAATACTGCCTGGTTTCTTTTCATTGTAAAGTTTTGAGTTCCTGAAAATGAAAGCAGATAGAACTAAAAGAACGAGGAATTATGCAAACTTCCACCCCACAGCTTTGTCAATGCACTTTAAACTCTACACCCAGGGTGGTTTAGCTTTAAGGGAAAATGTCTCTTTAGGAAAAGGCCTACACAGTTCCATGGGGATTAAGCCAATAGGGCTCTATAGAAGAAGTTACTCTAAAAACTATAGATTTAAGTGGGGAAAAAACAAACCTTTTCTATAGTTTATTTATTCAAATCATCCTCATTAAAAAATTGTCTAAAAAACCTGAAGAAGAGTTATTTTCCGTTCAACTCTGTTAAACTGGTAAGGAGTCTGCTAGGGAAGCTGCTGCTCTCTAATCTATGCCAAACCAGGCCTCTAGCACTGAAAGCTGACTCTAACGAACAATAAAATACACACGTTGCACTTACATGGAGCTTTTCATCTGGTCTCAAAGTGCTGTGCTTATATTCAGGCTCGCTATACACCTTCACAATACACTTGGATCAATTCTGGCCTTGTCTACACATAGATTTGCACCATTTAAAGGTGTGTTTTTAAACAGGTTGGGTAAACCCTGTGTAAACTCCCATTTCAGTTCAAGTGTGATTTATATAGTTTTAGCTAGATTGATACTTTCCAGACTTTCCAGCATAGATTAAAACTAAGCACGACTGTAGACTAAACAACCTTCTTGTGTAGACTAGAATACAGGGTGAAATCTTGGCCACACTGAAGTCAATGGCAAAACTCCCACTGACTTCAATGGAGCCAAGATTTCACTCAGAGAACTTAAGTAACTTGCCCAAAGTCATACACCTGGTCAGGTGAAAAACTTGTTATGGATTCCAGGAGTCTTGAATAAAAGGATTTAAAACTCTCACTTCAGCAGAGCATGTAAACATGCGCTCAACTTTAAGCACAGATAGATGAAGGAAAATAAAAGGAAGCCCCTCAGACAATTCTTTTGGGCAGGATAGTCCCTGTGAAATTATTGGGAAATAACCTCTTACCACTATATTTTAGTTGCTGATCTGGTCCAGTTGCTAGGGGGCAGGAGGCCATAATCACAAAACACCACCTTACACACAGAGAGGTCACCTCTGTTATCAATCTCAGAATAAAGGCTAGAGTTTGAGAGCCAGACCCTGTGAGGTACTGCGCACTCAGCTCCCACCTAGCTGTATCTTTCTCACACATTAGAGGTAGTTTCTCCCTACAGAACGGAGACTGAACAATGCTGAGAAGATTCACTCACCAGGACTGTCAGTCTGGTACTCTCACAAGAACTACATTTACATGAGAAAGTTTTCAAAAACAGAAGCAGTTTTGCAAGAGGGAAGCATGTTTTTGGAGAAATGTTGCTTAGTAACCTAATGCCAGATTTTTAAAAGATGTATGAAGAGAGACACTCAGTGGGATTTTCAGAAGCACCTAAGTTCTAACTTCTGTGGTGTCCAGGTGCATGTGAAAATCCCACTGGGTGTCTATCTGCATATTTAGGCGTCTAAGGATTTTTTAAAAATCTGACTCCTGGCTCTTTATTATCCTTTGTTGTTTTCTTTGATTATTCTTTGTTTCTTTGCCACTTCACTCTAGCTGTGTGGCTCCCCTATTTAGAGCTTATTACACCTATTCAGACCTTCTGGCTTTACTGAGGTGCATTCTGAGGATATTTACTGATAGGATGACAGGAAAGGAGGAGGCTGACATAAGTCATTAGGCGACATAAGACTATTCATGGTACCAAGCAGCTCTATTTCCATTAAAACCAACTCTCCAGCAAACAAGGTCAAATACAAATCCCTAACTGATGGCTGCAGTTCACAGCTGTCTCACTGGCCTGCGTTTGGCAAACAAAATTATACTTTGGTTCTTTACATTGAAAAAATGTAGGGGCACCTTCAAAATGGAAATGCTTAGGAGAAAAACAGACCTACTGCAATTAAACAGAGAGTGTACGCACATGTGTAAAAATGGTGAATTCAAAAGTAGGAGAAAAAAAATAGAACCCTCAAACTTCTCTCTCAATGGAAAACATTAGTAGCACTTACCTTAGCCCTTAAGGCTCCAGCTCTTATTGACTCTTGCATTAAATGATGCAAAACCATAGAGTATTACCTAAAAGTTAGAGCAGGGCCCTGGGGTTCAGGACACCTGAGGCTGATGTCCTGTTGACTTGCTGAGTCACCATGTAGCCTTAGGCAAGCTGCATAATTTCTCAGGGCCTCATTTAACATTTGTAAGGTGCTTTGAGATCCTCTGATGAAAAGTGCTATTTAAAGTACAGAATATTATCTCCTTCTCTCTCTCAAAACTTGCCTCAGTTAGGTGGATTGGGGGGGGGGGGGAGGGCATATCTAGTGGGGTCCTGCAGAGGTCAGTCCTGGATCTGATACTATTCAATATTTTCATTAATGACTTGGATAATGGAGAGGAAAGTATGCTTATAAAATTTGCAGATGACACCAAGACTGGCAACTGGGAGGGACTGTGAGCACTTTGGATTAGAATTCAAAATGACCTTGACAAATTAGATAATTGGTCTGAAATCAACAAGATGAAATTCATTAAAGACAAGTGCAAAGTACTACACAGAGGAAGAAAATTTAAATGCATAACTACACACTGGGGAATAACTGGCTAGGCAATACTGCTGATGAAAAGGATCTGGGGATATAGTGACTCACAAATTGAATATGAGCCAACCATGTGACGTGCTAGCAAAAAAACCTAATATCATTCTGGGGTGTATTAACAGGAGTGCCAAGTCATGGGATGTAATTGTCCCACTCTCCATTAGTGAGGCCTCAACTGGAGTACTGTGTCCAATTCTGGGTGCCACACTTTAGGAACCATGAGGACACTGAACTTTAGGAAAATCTGAATTTGGATCAGAGCTTCACCACTGTCCTGTAGAACAAAACCTTTGATCCACAGGTTATGTATATAGCACTAGTTATACTCTTAAATGTGTATAAGGCCACCTCTTGCTATCGCAATGTGGTATGTCCACACACAATTGTTCAAGGAGCTTTACGAGCATGTTTTGTATCACCTGGTTGCAATACCAGCTTCAGGCCAGCTGAAACAGTGCTGTCTATCATTGTTTTTTGTCAGTGTGGAACAGCAGTAATTCAGCCAGTCCTCCTGACCTCTCACCACACCAGGAGGCATCACGTTTGGCATCTACCCAAAAGGTCTGTTGCAACACCTTTTTGCCTGCTGTACGGGACCCCACTATATGCCAAACCCTGAGGAATGTGCTAGACAGGAAGAGTTTGCAATGCTATTTAAAGCCATTTAAACTCCTGCCTTTTCATTTGCAGGATAGTTCACACAGCTGTTTCAGTCAACACCCTGTGAATTAGTCATCCTGATCCACCCCCTCTCTTCCCCCATTGCAACCTAACCAGGTGCAGTCCAACAGCTCTGGAGTCACTCCTCTGCACAAGTGCAGCCATATGTTCAAGCTAGATGCTGGGTCAGTCCCAACTGTTCAGAGGGCACACACAGCAGACATTAGGTCAAGTAAGAGTGGCAGAAACATCTGGGATTTCTGAGTAATGTGCTGCAAGTAGAAAAATATATATCTGTCAGCCTGAAACAACACTTTACTGCACTCCTGTCTCTGTGTACAAAACCTTGTAAAGCCTCTGACAGAACTACTTCAGGGGTCAGATATAATCAGCCATGTTTTCTTAAAGAAATAGAATTGCTTTTGAGGGGCAAAGGGAGCCCACTGCTCCATTTACCAAATCTGGCAAAGAGTTGACTGAACTAAGCTACTCAGTTACTATTTACTGCAGATCCAGAAGACTTCAAGGTGTCACCAAACTGTTTCTGTTTTCCTGTAACTGATTGAACCAGTGTGACTTTAGTGTCATGAGAAGTGCTAGATGGACAGCTGTGGAGAGTGAAGGTCTGGATTTTATTGACAGCAAAGATACGATGCAGGTAGCAATAATGCAAGCTTTCCCCATCAGTTCTCTTCCACTGGCACCTACTCTTGAGGCTGAGTCAACACTACGCATTTTCCTTAAAAATTCCCACTGCTGGGGGTGGCAGCAACAATGGGAAATTTTAGGAGTGGAGAAAACATATTCCAGAGAAGGACTTAGGGGAAAAAGGATAGTTCAGTCTCCATAACCTATAAGCTCTGCTCTCTCTGCAGCTACAGCCCCGCGAGGATGCTAATTTGATCTAGTTGTGGTGGTAGTTTTCAAGATGTGGACACCTGCCCCCTGGGAATTGTATTTGACTGTCAAAGTCATTTCACAAAGACCCACCAGACAGCAGCCTCTTTCAGTAGCTACGGACCAGGGTTACATTTGAAGTGGTGATGTAGAGGTGAAACACTAACTCTATCTTACTACCAGTCCCCTAACGCAGGGATTCTCAAATGTTTTCCATGGCATGAACTACATTTTAACACAGAAATTACCTTGTGGTCATCTCCCCATCCCCTCCCGCTTGTGATTACACTGATCCCACCTCCTTTAACCTTCACGATCACATAACTTTCAGGTGCAAGCTACAGTAATGGCTAACATGAAAGTAGGAGAGTAATTCATGTATGTTTAGCTGCCTTTTAATGGAAATTTGGCAGCCAGAAGCCGGTGAAGAGCCAGTACCATGTGACCAGATAGATCTCCACTGCACACATTTTGGGAACTTCTGCTCTAACATATCCAGTCCTCCTTTATGCAACTTCATTGTATAAAACTGAACTATTCAATGGCTGGCTACTAATTAGCAATGATGGAAGGGTGTGAGAAGGAATGCATTTGAAAAGCGGTTGTGCACCAGCTACCATATTCCAAATACCACCGAGATACAGCAGTCATATGCTACTTACTGAGAATATTGGCATTTATCTTCATGCAATAGGTGAATGACCCTTACACGGATACAAAATTTGTATCTGCAGCTGATCCACAAAAATGATCTGAGGATATAAAGCAGATATCCACGGATTGGCAGGGCTCTACTTACACTCACAAGTGGCGCAGCTACAAGGGGACAACGAGTGTCTGCTGGAGAGAGCAGATATTTCTGGGTTTTACATGTGGTTATTGCATTCTTGTTTTGAGCCAATTTCCAGTTTCCATAGAAACATCAATTTTTTTTAAAGGGCCCTTTTTTAAAAGGACCTTCTGACTGAGACAAAGAGACAATATCTCATTAATATTTTGCATCTCCATTATATGGAGATTGTATCATTGCCTGGCAGAGGAGTAGCTCCATCTGGTCTTTCCCACCTCATACTCCTGTGGCCCTAGACATTTTCAAAGCACGTATGTCAGTAACTTATCCTTCTGCTGAAATTATTCTCATCAGAGCCTAGAAATATACATTCTGTGTGAATATAAATATATATATTTGAGTGACATACTTGCACAGTATATAGAGAGCACACACACAGTGATATGTGCCTAATACCAAAGACAACAGGAATGTAAATATGTTTTAAGACTAATTATGGAAAGTGCTTTGGCAGGAGGCAAACAGGGACACAAAGAACTACTATTTAGATTCGTCAAGCTATGGCGTCCATTCAATACACAATCAACAATATTTAGACAGTATGGTCTAGTTCCTTCCTTCACAAGGTAACTTCCTCAGTCTGGCAGGCCTCAAGCATGCAATAAAGTAGCCTTATGTTTAAGGACAGTGTCAAATTAAATAAGCAGTTAAAGTGCAATCTCTCTCTCTCTCTCTGGTTCCATGTGTCTGCAAAGTTGTTTTACTGGTTCCCTTCTGCTTTGTCAGTAGGGTAGAGGCAGCTTTCCTCTGTTTGAACTGAACTGAAAAGTTACTGAAGCAAATCTTACAGTGCTGCCTTGGCAAGATACCAAGTAGGCAGCAGTTGGAGTGTTCCCCGATCCGGCCAGGCTACGTGACACACACAGGCTGACAAGAGGAGCAAAACACACTGGAAAAAAAGCTGTAAAATTGGTGACACTAATAAACTTGTGCATTTATATTTTTACACATAAATCAGGCAATACACTTGAGTTTTGGTTTTGGTCCTTCCTCCCTCCCCCCTGCAAAATTCTTCTTCAGGAAAATGCTTTGCCATGACATGACTCCATGTTTACTGATGTACTTGCACTTCAGCTGTTCCAGCCTAACCAGACTTTTTTGTTGTTGTTGCCATTCAAAGTGTTCCCTGTTCTACTCTGTTACCCATAACATTTGGTTCCAGATCACATGGCACACCGGCTTCTAAAAATCTGGATCAAAAGCCAAATAAAAAGCTTTTCATTTACACTCAAAATTACATGCAGCAATTCAAAAGCCTTATTTTCATATCTTACAGAAATTCCACCTGAATAAAATTGTTTTAAGTGCCACTTTTCCATGTGTGGAATATGAAATATTGGGATCACTGACTGCCTCTGTTACCTCAACAGAGGCTGCAGCAAGTACCTAAATGTAATATATCACACACAATGTGAGCCTGTCAATATTACTTTTATACGTAATCATCATCACACAACACTGTGAAGCACTCAATCAGCCACTGACCCTCTAATTTTGAACAGGGGAGTCTGATGCAGTGGAATCATGGACTCCATAACAATGGACCTGTAAAGTTCAATCTCTGAGGGAGGCCAGGCCTCCCGGCCCCTATGCCCTGTGGGGAGTTCTAGCAAAACAGTGGGGAAGTTAGTGGTTCTGAGCCTCTTCAGCCCCGCTGGGCAATCCCACCGTCCTGGGCACCCCGCCAACCCTCAAGCGGAGTAACCCAGTAGATTGGGGCCCAAACCCTCAGCCGGGGCCCAGCAGTCCAGGTAGGAGGCTTCTAGGCCTCTGCAGGGAGAGCACATAGTTCAAAGTCCAGGCCCTCAGGCGGGGCAGGCAGGAAAAGTGGAGCAGTGTCTCACTCTCGACTGGGCGAGCACACAGTTCAAAACCCAGGCCCTTAGGCAGGGTGGGCAGGCAAAGAGGAGCAGTCTCTAGTCTTTGGTACGACAAGCAAACAGTTCACGGCCCAGGCTGTCCGGCGGAACGGGTCATAGCGGGGTAAATGGGTGGCTTCCCTAGGGGATAAGCAAGTAATCTAAAGCCCAGGCCCTTAGGCAGGGCGGGCAGACAAGGCCAGTAGTCTATAGCCCTTGGCAGGGCAGGGCACACAAACAGTTTACAGCCCTGGTCCTCAGTCTCTAACACTAGGTGGGGCAATCACTCCAAGGTCTGGGAGGGAAAGAGGGGGACGCAGGCCCACCTAACTCCACTGCATCCCAGCCCAGAGCCCTGGGCCCTGGCAGTGATGGGATGTCCCATCACTGAGTCAGTGGGGCTCCAGCCGAAACGCGCTGACTTGGCTATAAGCCATAACACAGCCGGACGGGTGTCTGACTTCCCTGGGCTCCTTCCTTCCCCCCTTTCCCTGGAGTACCGAGTCACGCTCAGTCTCCTCGGGGTACTCTGCCAGGGGGAGGTTCCAGAACCCTTCGGCCTCATCGATTGGTGGCAGGTCTAGTAGCTCCATGGGGCCATCTGCGGAGGGCAGCTTCTTCAGGTTGCAAGGCCCAGGGGTCTCCTCTGGCTCGCAGGGCTCAGGTAGCTCTGGCAGGTCCGGCAGGTTCTCAGGGCCCCAGCCAGTTTGCAGCCCTGGCAGCTTCTCCTGAGGATAACAGTCAGACCCAGGCCCCAGCACTGAGGAAGAGAGGTCCTTCTGTCTTAGCTGCCTTCTCCCAACTGAGCTGGAAGGCCAACCTTTTATACATCCTGCCTGCCTCTCCGCTTCCGGACAGGTGGGAGCGGATGTCCAGGTTCCGCCCCCCGGAGGGGGTTTGGCCGTCCCTTGCCGTCAATCTCTGAGGGAAGCCACACCTCCCGGCCCCCACACACACACACACCCCTCAAGTCCAGTTCCCAGTTTTCAGGGCTGGTCTGGCCCCATTCCCCGAGGCATGACAGCATATTGGCATTTGCGTGCTGCTGACCGGCCTGGTGCCACACAGTAGATGCAAGCGGTTATAATGCCAGATACCAATGCATTAGTCGGGCATTTGTATCCCTCATCTGTTGGAGCCATTTTAGGAGCACGTGGTCGGTCATCACCATGAAGGGGCTTCTGAGGAGGTAATAGTGAAGCGCTTCCATCGCCCACTTCATGGTCAGCGCCTCTTTCTCAACTACTGAGTATTTCTGCTCCCTCAGGAATAACTTACGGCTGATGTAAAGCACTGGGTGTTCCTCCCCGTCTATGTCCTGGGATAGGACCGCGCCCAATCCCATGGTCAAAGTCGGCACAGGTTCCTGACAGAGTGCATCCTTCAAGGCTCGAAACGCCCTCTTGCACTCAGGGGTCCACCATATGCACACCGGCGGGGTTTTGGTTAACAAATTCGTCAGGAGGGTAGTGACGGTGGCAAAGTCGGGGATGAACCACTGATAATATCCCACCAGCCCCAGGAATTGCCTGACTTGCCATTTCATGGTCGGGGTGGGTTGTTCCTGAATGGCGTACACCTTTCCCACTAGGGGTCACACCATTCCTCGCTCCAAGGTGTAGCCAAGATACATTGTCTCCTGCTAATCAATGCAGCACTTCTTAGGATTGGCCGTCAGGCCAGCTTCCCGAAGAGCTGTCAGTACGGCCGCTATGTGGTTGAAGTGGTCCTCCCAGCAATGACTGTAAATGACCATGTCATCCAGATATGCAGTCGCATATTCAACGTGAGGCTGCAGGAGCTGGTCCATCAGACGCTGGAAGGTTGCAGGGGCCCCATATAGACAAAAAGGCATCCGAGCAAATTGGTAGAGTCCTTTGGGGGTGTCAAATGCTGTCTTCTCCTTTGACCCCGGCTCCATTGGGATTTGCCAGTATCCATCTGTTAAGTCTAACGTGGAGATATACTGAGCCTCCCCGAGGTGATCTAAGAGCTCATTGACCCAGGGCATGGGATAAGCATCAAATGTGGATATCAGTACAAAATCTGTGGGACCCATCTGATTTGGGGACCAGGACCACAAGATTGCATCACTCACTTGTCAAGGGTTCAATCACTCCAAGGTCCAGCATTGTTTGGACCTCCTGGTCAATGTTCTCCCGCAGGTGATGTGGGAGGAGTCGGGTTGGCGTGCAGACCACATCCCCGGGGTTAGTCTGGATCCGGTGGTGCACTAGGGTGGTCTGGCCCGGCATCATGGTGAAGGTCTTGTAGAAGGCCTCCTGAAGGTGTCAGGCCTGCTTCAGTTGTTCTTGTTCAGTTGAGGGTGTCACCGAAAAGGAGTTCCGGGGGGTCGTCTGGTTCCAGGACTCACAGTCCTAGTTTCGGTTTGGGGGAGTATGGCACGATCATCAGTGCTTCCTGTTCGCGCCAGAGTTTCAGTCAGTTCACATGATACGTCTGTCTGGGTTTCTGGTGGTCAGGTTGGTGGATCTCGTAGATGATGGGGCCCATCTGCCGGATGACTTCATACGGGCCTTACACTGGGCTTGGACTCCTAGGAGGGGAGAAGCATGAGGTCTCTGGGTTGGAAAGTCCTGGTACGCGGTCTACAGTTATATGTTCGAGCTTGGGCCCCTTGGGTGTCTTGGAGATTCTCCTGAGCAAGCACCCTGGCCTGGGCCAACCGGTCCAGCAGGGTAAGGACGTATTGGAGCAGTCCATGAGATCAGGAGAGGGTCTGCTCCCATGTCTCCTTCACGAGGTCTAATATACCATAAGCCTGACACCCGTACAATAATTCAAAAGGAGAAAAATTAGTCGAAGACTGGGGCACTTCGTGAATAGCCAAGGGCAGGGGAGGGATTAGCTGGTCCCAGTGGCGTAACTCCTCGGGGAAGAATTTACAGAGCATCCCCTTCAGAGTGTAATTGAATCACTCCACAAGGCCATCTGTTTGGGGGTGGTATGCAGACGTCTGGAGTTTCTTAATCCCCAATATACTGCACACTTCCCGGAGTAGGCATGAGGTAAAGTTTGTTCCCTTGTCAGAGAGGCTCTCCAAGGATAGGCCTACTCTGGTGAAGATTTTCATCAGCTCCGCAGCGATGGTTCAGGCCATGGTATTCTTCAGGGGGACGGCTTCAGGAAAGCAGGTGGCATAGTCCATGAACACCAGAATGTAGCAGAATCCAGCCTGCTTTTGGCGAGGGGTCCCACCAGGTCCATCACAACCCTCTCAATGGGGGATCCAACAGTGGGAGAGGCACCGGGGGGCTCTTGGTATGCCAGAGGGTGCTGCCATTTGGCATTCTGGGCATGATACACAATAGTCTTTCACCTCCAGGTGCACCCTTGGCCTGTAAAAGTGGGTCAAGACCCAGGCCAGGGTCTTCTCTAGCCCCAGGTGGCTGGTGGCGGGAATATCATGAGTTAACTTCAGGACAGCTCTTCAGTGGGTTTGGGGTACCACCAACTGAGATCAGGGCTCCTGGTCCGGGGATCCTGTTCGACGCAATACAAACAGTTGGCACAGAGTTCAAAGCAGGGCCGTTGGTTGGGCCATCTGGGCTGGTAGCGATACCATCCATGAATGCGAGTTGCTCATATGACCAGCTCAGAGAGGGGTCTTCCTGTTGGTCCTGACAAAAGTCCCCCAGGATGCTCTGGGATGGATCATATCCCTCCAATGGACCCAGTGTGTCAGTTTCGGTGGTTGCCTCATTGCTGGATGGCATTGGGGTTGCCTCAGACTCCTGGTCTGGAGATTCGTCCCAAGAGGCCACCCCAGTAAGGGCCGCCCACCTGGGAAACACTCAATGGGCAATGGCCTTCAGGACTCAGGGGAACTCCAGCCAGTCCTGACCAAGGATAATTGGGTAGGGCAGACTAGTGGCTACTCCCACCGGCACCACTCGGATTACCCTGTTGATGGTTAACAGGATGGGTCAGGTTGGGTATTCCCTCACGTCCCCATGGATGCATCAGAGGTGGACCCGTCCTAGGGTCCATCTGCCTGTTGGGATCAGCTCCCAGTGTACCAGCGTCTGTCTGCATCCCAAATCCACGAATGCCTGTACCTGCTGGCTGGGCAGTCCCACGGGGATCGTCAGCTTGGCAGTCCAATGTCGCCGGGCTCACCTTTCTCTGGTGCACACCAGGCCAAACGAGCAGTCCATAGCCAGGCATTGTCCTTGTAAGTGGCCGTACTGGCCACAGGTGAAGCAGGGACTGACCTCAGGAAGGCCAGTTTGGGCTCTGGTTTCACGGGCATGGTCTGAGGGGTCCCAGGCTCCAGTGTCGTTTCTTGAACATGCTCAATGGGAGCTCTGCGGGCAGGTGGGTTTGGTGGGGCCGGAGGCCGGTGGTGGTTGCCTCCAGCAGCCAGGCCAGGCTTGGCAGGACTCTGCTGAATGGAGGCGGAGGTTCTGGAGGGTTCCGGTCCACCGTGGGGGCCCCTGGTGATGCTAGGGTTTCAGCTGCTAAGAAACCCTCCATGAGGTGTATGGCATCACTCAGTGTGGCAGGGCAGTGGTCCTCCCCCTAGGTGGCGGGATATGGAGGAACTGCTCAGTGGCAATCTGGTTGGCGAGATCAATTGCCGAGCGTTGTTCAGGTTGCAGCCAATGCCAACACGCGTCCTTCAGTACCTGGGCCACGGTGTGGAGCCTGAGCTCCCAGAGGGTATGTTTTTCCCTGGAACTGATGCTGAAAGGTTTTGGGACTAGTGTCCAACGCATCCAAGATCACGGACTTCACGGCCTTGTATCTGTGGGCCTGTTCTTCAGAGAGGGCCCGATAGACTGTCTGGGGAATCCTTATCAAGTAGGGGGCCAATAGGGTGGCCCACTGTGTGGGCGACCAGCCCGTGGCTGACATGACACATTCAAACGTTATCAGGAATGCCTTGGGATCATCGTCCAGCCCCAGCTTGGAGAGGCGAAGTGGCATCACGTGGCCGACTGGGGCCCTGGCCCCTCCAGCGGTTGGGCCACTGGGGCTGGATGCATTGACATTGCTGTTCCTGCTGCTGGGCCCCCAGTCCCTGGATTAGCTGCTGCTGCTGGGCCCCCAGGGTCTGTACCAGTTGCTGCTGCTGAAGCTGGGCAGCTTGCTGCTGTTGTTTGATCTTGGTCCACCACTGCATCAGCTTCTCAAGGTCCAGCGTGGCCTGCTGAGACAGGGAATGGCCTTGCAGGCAGTCCCCTCATCAATCGCTACCCTCATTTCCTACCCCACCCTCTCTCTCCCCTTCTTCCAATTCTGTTTGCATTTAAAAAGCCAGAACAACTCCATTATAAGTGGAGGTTTTTTCATGCAAGAGCCGGAATTTGCACATTAAAATGCACTGCAACAATGTGGGCCTTTCACTGTACCTACCTTAATTAGAAACTAGTAATGGGCCCAAATCTGCAATCAGATTTAATCTCTCCCCACCACAAAGTCCAGATTCTAGTTTCTGATTCAGTCCCCTTCTCTGCTATAAAACAGGGTTCCAACTATATCCCAATGTTATCTATATTATCAGGCTGCTATAGACACACATGTATTACACATCAACACACTGTGCATATTGTACAAATACACACCAAGTACACAATAAGTTAGTTACTGATCAGAGGAGATTGCTAACAAAATTAGCAAATGCTTCCATTGCAATTTGTCCAGCACTCAAGTCACTCAAACTTCCGGGCTTGTAATTCAACCAACCTATGTATATCACAATAACAACAACCAACAGTGTTGAAATAATGAGTTAGTTCAGCACAGTAAAACTGAGAGTCACTGTACTGAGAGTCACTGCCCCGAAGAATTTACAAACTAATAGACAGAAAAGGAGAAGATGGGACTGCCAGATAAACCCAGAGAGATAGGAGTAATTTGGAGAAATATGACTGAATAGTTAGTTTTGAATGGTGGTTTGGTTCACATTTGTAGGCAATCACAGAATATTTAGGGGGACCTTTACTGCGAGACAGGCGATAGCTTGGCACACTAGAGTGGTGGAGATTATCCCATGTATAGTGGTGCCATACAAAAAGGCATGGAAGGAGAAACTAATGATACTTCAGGCTCACCTGGAGTACTGTGTCCAATTCTGGCCATCGTACTTTAGCACTTTAGATGTGGACAAATTGGAGTGTGTCCAAAGGAGCACAACAAAAATGATACAAGGTTGGAAAACCTGACCTGTGAGGAAAGGTTAAAAAAATTGGGCATGTTTAGTCTTGAGAAAAGACTAAGCGGGGACTTGATAGTCTTCAAACATGTTAAGGGCTGTTGTAAAGAGAATGGAGATCAATTGTTTTCCATGTCCAATGAAGGTAGGACAAGAAGTAATGGGCTTAATCTGCAGCAAAGGAGATTTAGATTAGATATTGGGGAAAAACTTTCTAACTATAAAGTTAGTGAAGTTCTGGAATAGGTTTCCAAGGGAGATTGTAGAAGTTTTAAATAACAGGTTGGACAAACACTTGTCAGGGTGGTCTATTTCTACTTCGTCCTGCCTCAGCACAGGGTGACCTTTTGAGGTCCCTTCCAGCCCTACATTTCTATGATTCTATGATACAAGAAGACTGGCATTGTTTTTTGAGGGGTTGGGGAGGAAGGGAGGGATAACAAAGAACAAGATCAGAGATGCAGGCCACAACAGCAGAGTTGTACAGACAATTCGAGATGAGGACAAACAGTTTAAACTTTATAGTTTTAGGGCTCTGATTCAGCAACTCATGTAGGCGTGTGCTTAAATCCTACTGGAGTCAATGGGATTTAAACATATGCTTAACTGAATCTGAGCCATAAACTTGAAATCAGTGGGAGTTTAGAAGGTGGCTCATCAATTACAGGATCAATTCATTATTATCTGTGGCCATGTCAACAATGGGAAAATGTATCATGTTAACTGATATGATGTTAAACGTGATTTAGCACCTAGCGTGAAAAGGGATAAGTCATGTTTAAAAATGTGTGAGCTAGTCATGATTAATCTTGGATTAGGGTCCAAAAAACCCAGAAGTGCTATTCAAGCCCATTCCTTTTCATTCCACTTACTAAATAGTTACATGAGTCCAAAGAGTGTCTTCCTGATTAGAATGGAGAGTGTCTAAATGTAATCTGTTAAATTAAATTAAATTAAATAAGGGCATTTAGCAGAGATGGTTAATGCAAATGAATTCCCACTTTTTCCCTCTATCAATGCTTTCACAGTAATGCAGGGATAGAGGCACTAGGTGGCAAAAAAGGCCAACAGGTCCCCATTTGTTACCCTCTGGAAATAAGCGTTCACATTTCTAAACTGTACTGAAGCCTCAGAACTGGAAAGGGAAGAAAAAGGGTTAAAATACCAGTAATTGAATACATATAACTAAACTACAAATTTGCAGCTCAGCTGCTTGGATTCTTGAGCACTTTTTCCTTCCTAGTAATTATTGTTTATTTTCATTCTTTATTATGTTGCAATCAAAAAAGCGGCCAAAATGGTCCATATTCCAGATGAGAAACATCTGCAGGGCTAGAGCAACAGGTCTTTTCTTTATTCCTTTCCTGAGCCATTATTAGGCAGCACCACACTCTCCTGGGTAAAATAACTCTCTGAGACTCTCATATCACTGCATAAATTAAGTCAATATTGGAAGAAAAAAACAAGGACAATTTTTAGCTAAATACAAGCAAAAAAAACCCCAAAAAACAAAAATAAAAAAAATCCATCAGATTTCGTTTTGATGCCCGCAATTGAGAATGATTTCTGTACTGTCCTTCCTTTCTTGTTAAACTTTCTCAAATGGTTGCAAAAAAACGCAACACATTTTAGACTTTATAAAAACAATTTTGGTTTTTCCTATACTTCAATGGATATGAAAGAAGGGTGTGTAGGATTAAAACCTGTGTATTCACTGTCTGATTTCATTACCAGATCCATCAGCAACAAAAAATAGAAATTTGTCTCTCATTTATTTTGGGAACTTCCACTGCCATAATAGTATTATCAGTTTGCCATAAATATTGATTAGACAAACTAGTTTATTTGAACTAACAAAGCATTAAATAAGCTGAAATTGTCATCTTTATTATTTTGAAGATGACAAATAGAGTAAACTACAAGAGTGCATCTGTTCCATGCTTCTTCACACAACATGTTGTGTCTGAAAAGCCAGAAAACATTTTTGCTGCTCCAACATTTAAACAATTTTCCACAGCACCTCACCTATGAAATATAGATTATTCATTATATGGCTTCATCTTAATTCTGTATTTAACTCTTGTATTCCTAACCAAATTAAGTTAGACAGGGGGAGAAGTAATTGATAATGTCCTAAAAATAAAAAGTTATGAATGTCTACAAACAGCCTTGTGAACATCACCCAGATCCTGGTAAGTCTGAGTTCAGGTTTGTTATCAACCCAAAATTGAACTCATGTGCCTTTTTATGAAGTTTAGGTGAATTACAAGTGTGCCTGGGCCAACACTTGGGTTGAGATAGAGATGGGCCCAAGATGCAATGTTGGTATCCAAATCTAAACTTTTCCACAATTTCAGGGGGTGACTTGCAAAGTTTGCTTTCAGATCCAAACTCACCTGAGTTTTGGGGGTATTCAGATCTGGGATTTCATTTTAAGCCAATGGCTAGTAATGGCCATGTTAAGCCACTGAGGTACAATAGGCTTCCATCCCAACCCAGGTTGTTCAGTGAATACTAGCTCTCTTAACCAAAGATATTAAGAAGGCTACTTCACAGCAAATTCCCATTTACAGAGAAATAATGATGTGAGGAGCTCACAGATCCCACAAGGAGAAGCTGTAGCTGAGTCGAGAATTAAAATATACGGAGGAGTGGGAAAGAAGCTGCACTGTGACATCAGGCCTACTGTTAAAGACAGATCATGCCTTACACTGGTGCAGCACATCTGCATCCAGGGTCTGCAACAATATAACTACATTGAGGTAGTCATTCCAGTGCGATTTCCTTGATGTAGGCAAGGCCTCAGTCCCTGGACTCTGGTGAAACTGTAATGTAGAAAGGACCTTGGTGACTTTCTCAAGGTTACACTGAAATGTTGTGACCGGGCCAAAAACAGAATCAACAACATCAGCCCCCTAGTCTTTAGACAGAAGACCACTCTTACTCTTTTCTTAATTTTAAGAACTTTGTTGTTTTTCTTCAACTCTGTGTCCTAGATCCTGCTAGGAGAAAGAGGCCAGGTTGCTGCTTATTTTGAGCGGAAAGTGAAAGAGAGATCAAACACAGAAAGTAACAAAAGACCACACAAATTCAAATTGCAGAGCGGGGGGAAAAAGCAATGTGTGAATCACTACAATACTTGTACTGGTGCAACAGTTCCAGTCATACAAGAAACCATATTCTTATTGTGTTTTGCTATCAAGCAAGTCTTAACTTTTTTTCTGTGAGTCAGGATTGCAGTTAAATTAAACAGCACTTTATGGCAGGTGCTGAGCCCAATTTTCACATCTACTGAGACCCCCAGTTCCTGATGATTTTAACTGGAGTTGTGGGTGCCCAGCACCTGCACACAGATTTCCTGGGCGAGAGCTCAGCAAATAGGAAACTAAAAAATGTCAACAGATAATCAACATTTTATTTTAGCCTGTGGTCATATGGCTTGTTGGGTTTAAAAAAAATACAGGCCTGGTAAAGTTTCTACATAAAGGAAAAGCAAACAGCTGAAAAGCCCTCCTTGTGCTTTGATCCTCCCTATGGAGAGTAAACCATGAAGTGTTTGTTAAAATGCTAATCCGATTTAAAGCTGCTTTTGAATGGGTTAGAGGAGGAAGTGCCAGCTACTGATCTCTTGTCCAGCAACGTTTTTAAAGCCATGTCACTCGGGTTTTCAAAGGCAGGTATTCTATTCACACATGGTCATTGCTTATGCCAAGTAACAATCACCCCAGAGGTAAAGCTTGTTCAAAACGGACAGGCAACACGTTTTTTTTTCCAGGGTCCTTTTTCTGCTAAGAAAAGCATCATTTTACCAAAGAAGGTAACAATGAACCCAGCTGTAGCAAACAGACAAGCTGAACACCCCCAACTCCTGCTCTGAGCAAGAGGTTAGGCTTGACCCTGACAGCTTCCCTGATAATAAAGCTGTTGTGAACTGAGACTCTTGGGTGCTCTTTGCTTATCAAACTAAACTCTCCACCTCACTGCATTTTATTTCTCTTAATTCAACCAGACCGCTGAACAAGGAAGTCACCCTAATCCCCCTATTGAGTGGATGGCAGAATTTTATCAAATGGCTCCTGGGTAACACGCCCCCTTTTTAGCCTTATTCTTTCCAGCACATTGCCAAGTGATGAAGGAAAAACGGTCAACAGCTCCTTAGATTATAGAGCTGCCGTATGTGGATGTAAAATCAAGGAACATTCTTAGAAATCCCATTTCTTAATTCTTGCAGCCCTTTGAGAAAGATTAAATATTATTTTCATTGCCAATATCTGGCCGATTAACATTATTGCTAGCAAATTAGCTTGTAGATATCAATTCCAGTCCCAAATACCCAAATTCTCATCTGCAGTAAACTAGTAAGGAAAGATTTAACAACAGACAAGAAGAAACCAAAGGTTTTCAAAGTGAGGCAGCCAGCCACCAATCAGAAGTGGACAATAATGTAAAATTGGCCAGGTGTATAAAATCCAGTTACTCCTTTACAACTGTCATCTAGCCTACCTCTGTACTTGGACACTTGGTGCTTGTGCTTACCTAACACATGGCATAGCAATATTGGTACTGACAAGACTGGAATCTTTAAGGAACATATTTTATATATTAGCTGTGGCAGATTATATCTAACAATAAACACAAATGCACCTTGCACACAAAGTATAATGCCAATTTTAAAAGAACTATGCTGTCCTTTTCTTTTCAAATTCAAATTTTTTTCAAATACTTTGTGCAGCCTTCATTTAGGAATCCCAGGTGTTAACAGAAGGGGGTGATGCTTCAAAGTAACACTTCCTGGCAGGAAGAACTGAAATTAACTAATTCACACCTACTGTCCTAGAAGCTTTACTTCCTCAGGTGCTGATTGCTAGAAATAGCTGTGATCAAATTATAGTTTGTAAATCTTCTTTTCCTAGTTGGTGAAGGAAACAAAAGTGATCTTGAGAAAACAAGATAGCACAACTTATTCATCCTAAATGGCAACTCTTATTGTATCATTCCTAGTGCATTCCTCAAAGGATGTTTGGAAATAGGACAACCCAGAATCCAACAGTTTGTTCTGTGCTCTTTTCAAACAAACTGGTGCCTGTGGATTTTGAGGCTTATGGAAAGAAAAACAAACAGAATTAATAACATCTATCAGAGGAAAATGGCCCCAATATGAATTTATTTTACCTAACAAGCATAGTTCTCTTCAGTAGATCATCACTGAGGACAATAACTTTTGATTTTAGAATTTCTGACTCATTTCTGACTCTCTTTTCAGAGACAGTGAAGTGTACTGGTTAGGGAATGTGAAGGAAAGTCAAAAGCCATACACTCTATTCCTGGCTCTGTCAAAGACCTTCTAGGCAAAGTTGCAGAACCTCTGTGTGCCTTACTTTCGTCATCTGAAAACTGGTTCCCATGAAGTGTCTGGATGGATTAGATTGGGTGCGCTACAATTTTTCAGTTTCAGAGTGATGCAGTTGTGATTAGTTAGTGTTTGTATTGTAAAACAGTGAGATTATTGAATGAAAAGTGTTATTGAGGCACAAGGCACTGTTATGCTTGACAAAAAGGAACTCCTGTAACATAGGGTTGCCGTTTTGGTTGGATGTATTCCTGGACATTTCATCACATGACATAATCTTTAATTAAAGATTAATTTTTAATTCCTGGAGACTCCAGAACAACAATCCTGGAGGATTGGCAAACAAATCAATGCACACATGAAGCATGTACTTCCTGCCATAGCACTTGAACACTAACTAGTTTATTGTTAAGATGACAAAGTCACACATATATGTACAGAGTATATAAAATATAAATTACCAGTATGTATAAGTATTGCATCTGAAGACAAACTACAAGGTAAAGGCACTACTGTTAAAACAGGCCAAATTCAGGGCCAGAATAACTTTGTGTCCCTTTTAATTATGTATTTTATATTGTTTCTTTTGAGAACTAAGTGAGAAGGAATGAGATCCCTGTGTATTTTTCATCATCCAACATGTGCAACGCAATATATATTAGCATCTTAAATAGATTTGCTGCAGCACTGTATAATGTGTGTACTGGAACTAAATTCATTATAAAGCTTTCTTTGATAGCCCCTCCTAAAGCTTTTCGCACTTGGAACCCAAACCTCACATTAATCCCTCTCAATACAACAGTTCTTTACAACACTAACATTATTCTACATCCTCAGGATGGTGGATGTTATGTGAGAGCACCTAGGATAGGATACAATGTGCTAGTTCAATTAATAGCACCAGCATCCTAACAATTCAGAATTTAGGTACGACCTGGAAGGTTTCCAGGCAGTCTCAAGGTGATCAAAGGCTAAAGACGACTTATCTAAATCACCTGTCTTTTCTATATCACCCCCCCCCACTGTTTCTGTCAACTCAGTACTGCCATCTATATAATTCAACTATGAGATTTAACAGTGTGGAGCTTTAGGATTAAATATGCACCACTTGAAAATGTCCAGATTAATTTGTTACTAGAAGATATTTTAAAATAGCTTGATAAAATTGAGTAAGGATTTTGTTCATATTATATGAATGAACACATACACACAATCCAAATATATCCAGATTGCCAGAGTGTAATTTTAAAAAGTAACAGGAAACTTCAATGTCAAATTGCATTACCTTATTTTTATATCTTACATTGTCTGAGCCTCTCAGTAGGCAAGTTACATGATTTCCATGCCACCCACTGTGTAATTTGTTTCAGTACCTCATTATTCTCTTTGGCTCAGAATCTCTGTTTTAGGATCAACCAGGAGTGTCAGTAAGATGCATTTGTACAGTTGACTCTCTCTCTCTCTTGTTTCTGAGCAATTGTTTAGACATGCAATTTAACTATTTGGTGTAGAGAAGCCTTAACCCAAAATTTTGGATTAATAAAATAATAATAATAATAATAAAATTATATTATGTTAGTATCTAGAGGCCCAAAGTAAGGATCAGGCTTCCATTGTGCTAGGAGATGTACATATATAAGGATGATCTTGGCTTCAAAGAACTTACAAAGGAATCAGACCAACAAGAACTTTAAGGAGTTTGGATCTGAACTTTACATCTGATTCCTACCTCTATAACAGGACAAACCAAAATACTGACCCAGGTCCCTATGCGCATTGGGCAAGTTTGGATCAGGAGCTGAACTTCAAAGTTCAGACACATCTGTAGTCTTGTGTAATTATTTCTCAGATATACACTTTATAAAAGGAGTACTACAGGGACAGTTTTTCAATGTGAAAACCAAAGGCACTATGGATAGTGGGATCAGAAACGTGTTAGGACTCTAGAAGAGTGTTCTTGGCTAGGACAGATAAGCATTGTTTTTGTCTTAAATCTACGTTATAAATCATGCTACAGAGCGGCTAAGGGGGATTAGGTTCTGATCTTGCAAACAAAGTCAGTGTGACTACTTACCTGAATAAAGCTACCATGTGTTCACAGGATTGAGGTGCTAGTTTGTAGCACAGTTCTGGGGAGAAGGTTTGTTCTGATAGCATGATTCTTTGAAAAAAAAAATCCCTGTCCACAATGACCACAGAAGCCACGTATGTTTAATCGTGTAGCCATCATGTTACTGATCCCAGTGTGAACAAGGTCCAAAGGTCTGTTACAGCCTGACAGCTAGTCACTTGCATTTTAAAGTAATAAACTCTGGAGGAGGAAGCCATGGGGAGGAAACGCTCTTCTTACAAGTGCAATTTGCTTTTTTTAAAAAGAAAATGACCTTTCCTTCAGTAGACTGTGCATATGCAAGAATATTTTTTTTTAAAGCAATCCCTTTTCAAACAAAAATTACAACACACACGTGCACCTCTACACAAGTCAAAAATCTCTGCTTTGCATCACGCACGGTATTTTTAAATTAGATCTCCTTTTTCCGAGATGGAAAAATCACAGTCAGCATTTGTATATAAATATTATTACATAGCTTGAATTTACAAGCCAGAAAACAGAGCATGCTGCATGATGTGCTAAAAATTCTTTGCTGCAAATTTTTTTAAATAAAAAAAAAAAAATCACTGTTTATACAGTAATTCTACTGTCACACACAATGTTCTGCTTACAGCAACTTGTAGTTCAAGCAGCTACAGAATCAACATTTGATTCTAAAATTAAAGTGCAAAGGCACCTAAAGAAATCAGTTCTGCTGAGTCTGATGCTTGCACTCTTCAATATTACAAATGAATTTAAGACAATTCTAATATTCGGTTGGATGGTTGTTTTTTTCTTATTGGTAAGGAATGCTCTGTGACTGTCTGTACATCTGTGAATAGTAACTTTTTAATCAGGAGTGTCAATCATTTCAGTGTGTCTTTCAAAAAGAAACAGATGAAGAGTCTACATCTAGCTACACTCACTCTATACTAATACATCTCAATAACAGAGGTACATCTTAATTCATCCATAACAAAGCCTATGAAAACTGTATAATTTTGATGCCCATGACTACAGACCTGTTCTTAACCTTTTACTAAGATCAAGTGTAGTACCAGCTTAATGTATGGTAGCCTGACCCTTCAAATAAATATCACTGAGTAGAACTTACTACTAAAAGAAGCCAGTGGCACACAATTATAAATGTTTGGGGGAAAGCAGATGCTAAGTTCTTTACTGGGAGACTTTACTCTGCTATTGCAGGAAGATGGAATCGATATTCTAATACTGTAAGTCTTTTCCATCCCTAAACTACAATACAGCCTGAAGCTGCAAATTCCTATTCCCCACCCAAAAGATAATCGGGCTAGAAAGGACTTCTTATTTCATCTCATTCTAACCCTATCTGACTATCAGATAGTCAGAGGCAGAGTTTGACTGCTTAATTTGGGGGGGGCAAAAAGGAGGGAGGTTAGGTCATCCCATGGGGGAATATGACCCCTCCATCCCCCTTACAGGTGGGGGGGGGAGGAGGAGGGGCTTGCCCCAGGCCAGAGCTGGGAAGAAAACTCAGAAGTCCTGGCTTGGGCTGCCCGCCCACACTGCTCCCACAAGGGGCTTGGCCCCGCTTGCCTGCCTCCTACCCCCTCCTCCAGAAAGTGACCTCAGCCGGAGCGAGGCTGCCTACCCTCCAAACGAACCTTCCCCCATTCAGCATCTGGGGAGCAGCCACCCTCTTCCCCCTGGGCCAGGCAGGGCACACAGGGCCACCTCCATCCCGGGTGCTCCCCCCAGCCCCATCGCCCCCATAGCTCACCTGAGCGGGCGAACTGTCTGGCCAACACTCCCAGTCCATGGCATCCGCCTTCCTCCCCCGACACCCCCAGGCTCCCCCCTGTGCACTGCGCGCTGGGCTCCGACTTCAGGGGGGCAGTGTCCCGGGACCACGGTTGGGTCGGGCCAGGTGAGTGGGATCTGGGCGGCCCCTGCCAGCCCCTATGCACGACGCATCCATTGCCCCTGCACTTCTCTCTCCCCGACTGAGCCACGCTACCCAGCAGCTCCGAATCGAACCCACAGCCCTGGCCCGCTGCCTTTGGTCCCAACTGGCGACACCGGCTGACATCAGCCCAGGCTCGGCCAACCACTGGCCCGCAATGTGATGTCACACTCCTTAACCATGCCAGGCAGTTACCGTGTGGGGCAGGGGAGTGAAGCGAAGCTTGCACATGCACACACCGATCGTACACACACACAAACACACACACACAGCCACAGAGACACACACGGATCACAGCCACACACACAGCCATAGAGGCACACATAGCTCACACACAGACACACAAGGATCACACACACAGAGACACACACGCATAGCTCTCTCAGATACGTTGAATTATTTTACTCTGGTGGAACTTAAGCGAGTTATTTTAGATTAGCGTTCACTCAAACGTAGTGTAGTTGGATTGAAAATACTGGACTGTCCAATGAACGGATGTATCATTTTCAAATACCATGATACCTGCTGTGAAGGGCGGAAATAAGGGGAACAGTTGGATTCTGGCTGTAGATGTCCATAGTTAATGGTTTGCTTTTAAAAGCCACATATTCTTACATGACTACAATTTGCTCTGTTTTATGTTGAAAACAAAACACTTTCTCTGGTGAAATTAATAATGTAACGGAAGATGTTCCAAGGATAGTCATCCAACCAAGTCTCTGAAGTCATGAAAGCTTTCAACATGGTAAAAGCAATTACATAAAATGCTTATGGTAAATATGCTAAGCACAGAATAATAAGTACTTTTGAGTGGACCACAACATTCACTCAAAATATGTTCCATTCAAAGTTTGAGAGCACAAAATTGTACAAAAACAGTTTTCTCTTGCCATCTGTCCTACCTTTGTCAACACAGTTCAAGGTTGATACACTGCAGGAACCAATGCTTGGGAAAGGTTCAAGATACACAACAAACTCTGATATCATGGTATTAAAGGATGGAGTGCTTAGGAACTTGTAAAATGAAAGGGTTTGGTGCTTCTAAAATTGGAATAACTTACCTAAGTACTTAACTGGGAAGACGACATTCAAGGAAGATTGTGGTCATTTTACAAACAGAGCTACGAAGTCTATTGGAATCCTGCATAACAAAGGAAAAGGAGACATTACCACCTTTGTGGTGTTATATCTGGTTTAATAAAAGGATCTGACACTAATAAATTAATAAAGACATGTGACGTCCACCCAAAACCTATCAAGGTTCTTTTAGTTATATATATCTCCAGGGGACTAAGACCCTGCTCCAGTGACAGGATCAGGATGAGTCACTATTACATCTGACAGCAGTTAAGAAATCTGTGTCAAATGTTTGGTTGGGTGGGGCACATCCTATATTCTCTCCTCCAAAAGATGATGTTGCTTTTATTGTGACTGGGTTATATATTCACTTATTCTATATCATTCTTCATAAGACTTAGCGACAAAGAGAGTGGAGATGTATTGTTGCTATACAGCATTAGAAACCATCAGCTACAGACAAGAGAGAAAGAGCGAGCTGCAGAAGTGACCTTTTCTGCAATAATAAATATTACTAAAAGGTCTGTATGAAAGGATTGGAACATGACAGGTTGAATCTTTTATTTCAGTGTTAAGTCCATAACTGGGTGGGGGTGGAATTAGGATAATAGATTTAACTCAACCTCTACTTTCCCTCCTCCTTCCACAAAAATCGTTCCAAGAAGAGTGATGCCAATGCCTTCTCATTGATCATTCCTGATCAATCCCTGATCACAAACTTCCTTTACATTAATGGGTAATAGTAGGAATGCTTGCAGCCAAACACATAACCCTCCTATATTGGAAGGACAAGATCATGGCCTCTTGGATTAAATTAATAGCATGTCTTTTCATTGGAAAAACCCACATATTTTCTGATTTACTCTTTGTATTATGATATTTAACCAGAGGCTCCAAACAGGAACTGGGCTCCATTGTGTGAGGCACTGTCCAACATACAGATATTAGACCAATGGGATCCCTTCTTAAACAATGTAACTCAAAAGGATACAACACAAGACAAGTCTAGAGAAGCCTTTCTCACCGAAATACAATGTCAGGAAGCTACAAATCTATACGGATATATTGAGATGCAAGGTTTGTCTTAGCTTGGCAAAAATTCAGCAAGGTGTCACATGAGTATAACTGTAAAGTGATGCATTCTGGGACACATTTAATAAACAAAAAAGCTCCTGCACAATTCACAGAAGAGGAGAATGTTAATTCAAAATGTGTTTCTGGGTTGAATGCCTGCCACTGCCAGGTTCGAGAATACTGTATCCAATTGCAACTCTGGGGAAAGCTCTAGTTAAACAGAATTTCATTATCCACAATGGAATTTAACCAAGATACAGAAGTTAGCAACAGCATTCCTACTTTTATGAAAAGAGCTATGAGATCTTTAATGAGCATGAACAATCAGGACCACAGTTTTAAGTTTAATCTGAAAATGTGTTCCTCTAGCAACACTGTAAGCCCTTGTCTCTTTTCCATGTTTGTACAGCACCCCAGCATACTAGAGCGTCAATCCCAACTGGGGCCATTGGGTGCTACTGTAATAGAAATATTTACTTACTCTTACTATACACAACCAACAGACTGATGGCTAAGAGGGATTAAAGTCAATGAAAAAATATACTCCAGTCAGACAAACTGGCACAGAAGTCCAAATATCAATCAGTTTAATTTCACACACACACACACACACACACACACACACACACAGACACACAACCTTCATAACAAATTGAGTCACTTTTACAAAACTACATGGTGAGGCAATCGGGGATGCATTACTGACCTATATAGCTAAGCCTGAAACTTAAGTGTCCTTATCTGATCTATAAATACAAAATGTTATTACATGGTTATAAAGTTCTTCAGCCCTCACATTTGATTGCATAATCTCCTGCAGCCAGGAATTCCACAGATGAACTACACATTGTGCCAAGCTATATTCTTTTCTCGGTGCTCTAAATTTACCAGACACTACTTTAATCAAGCAGCTCCTTTTTGTTGTATTGTAAGACCGAACTACAAGGAAGGGTTGATAGATTTTTGCTATACCCTGCATTCTGAATACCCCAATTAACAACCCTTTATCTCTTCTTTCCAACACACAACCACAGTTTCTGTCATTCCTTGTTGTTCTATATAAATCCTTCCACATCTCAACCACCTTTGTTGGCCTTCTCTGAACCTTTTCCATCTCAGCTAATTTACCACAAGTAAGCAAATCTGGTTATTTGTTCTCATTGTTAACGTGTATTGATTGAAATAAACAACCCTAAAAACCAAGGAAAGTAGTGGTTTTCTTTTCAGAACACGTAAGTTTTTAAGTAAGAGGAAGCCAAAGAAACATGAGACGAACAGGCCAAACTTTCAAAAGTGAGCGTGTCTAAGTGTTTCCCCTTCCAACATTAGCACTTGTTTTTAGTTATATGAAAATTAAATTGTCCCAGGAAGGGCTATTGTGCCTAATGGAGAGACTGAATTCAATCTTTCCATGGAAAAAATGGGATTTTAGATCTGCTTGAAGTGCAAATCTCAGCATTACCTTAACTATGGAGTGGCTCCCCATGTTCACAGGATAAGCCATTATAGTATTTTCTCTACTATTATTTATTACTTGTATTCAGGTGCTGCGGAGCTCCATTTAAAGGGGGGACATAGATTTGCACCCTCCATACCTGACCTTGCTCTTCCCCTTTCAGGCACCCCATCTGCCCATCAGCAGCCTGATCCCCTATGGCCCATGAGCCCCTACACCTACTCCCTCCAAGAAGTCAGAGAGTGGCATTGTTATGTTTTTTGTAGACATCATGGCCCTCTATTTGTTTTTAATTCACCCAAACATTCTCTATTTTTTTTAACTGATATCACAGTTAAAGGATATGAAACTGCGTAATGGCCAGATACCTCCACTAAGGTGTGTAGAGTCACTTCAGTCTTTCCTCAGAGTAACCTGCAAGTCAGAGCCCACTAAATTTGAATTTTACACTACTTTTGTCCATGTGCATTATTCTATACTTGTCCACCTTGCATTTCATCTGCCATTAGGAAGGCTAACTTCCTTCCCTGCCCGCCTCCCCCACCCCTTCCTTCTCCCTCCTCCTCTACTCCCCCAAGAGCATTCAAGTCCAACAGGAGTTTCTTGCAATCCTTAAAAAAAATCAAATAATGTAAAGTGTAATCAGCAAATTTCACCAGTTCACACTCCACTTCCTCTTGCAAAGCATTAATATATTAAATAAATATTGGACTAATACTGGGATACTCCAGTATTAGCTTCTTTCCATTCTGATGAGCAGCTGTTCTTCACAACTCTGTTTCCAGATGCTAAACAAAAGAGGGACTTCAACCAAAATGCTAGCTACCAAAACTCCTGAATTTTAGAGAAGGGTGTGTAATTCTGGATCCTAGCATTGGGGTATCAGTCAGTCCTTCCCAAACAATTTATAGTCCAAACGAAAACATTGTTATTTGTTTTTCTTAGGAGTTCTTTATGACCACAATTCAGCACAACATTTAAGCACACGCTAATTTTAAGACATTAACATTACACTTAGGGTGACCAGATGTCCTGATCTTATAGGGACAGTCCTGATATTTGGGGCTTTGACTGATATAGGCACCTATTACCTCCTGTGCCGATTTTTCACACCTGCTATCTGGTCACCTTAAGTGCACTGTCGTCAGTGGGACAACTCACAGGATTAAAATGCCTAGCTGAATCAGAACCTGCATGAGGGAGTTTATTAAAAGCTTTGTTTGAAAATGAACTGGGTCACATTTATTGTCTACTATTTCATTAATTTTTCATTTAAAAAATATCAAGTTGAAGAGTCCCCACTTTCCTTGCAGAATCCTCACTGGGTCTGCCCCAGCATAGCTTATCCACAGAGGAATTAGTGTACTCTCAATTAGACTCACAATCACTTTGAGAAAATAAGGTTTATGAGGAAAGTTTCAGGGAACTAGGCATGTTCTGTCTAGAGAACAGAAAACTGAGGAGAGGCAGGACCATCTGCAAAGGGATTCTCAATTATTCTCATCAGTCAGTGAGGACAGTACAGATAATAATGAGTTTAAGATGCAGCAGGGAAAATAGACTTTGAAGAGTCAGAAAAATCTTTATAAGTACAGTTTGGCAATGAAACCAGCTGCCAAGGGAAGCTGCGGAATCACCAGTGCTAAAGACATTCAAGACTAGCCTAGAAACTCATCCATTATTGATGGTTTAGGAATAACTAAATCAGCATGCCACAATGCAGAGGGATGGGCTTGACAGCCCTCTTAAGATACCTTCCAACCTAAATAAGCCTGAAATTGTATGTGTATTTAAGTTTATGCCTGCAGAAATTAAATTTGTTAGTCTTTAAAGTGCTACAGGACTCTTGTTATTGCTTCCCTTGTTTCATTTGCAGTGTGATGATTTCCCCTTATTCACATTTTCCTTTTAACCTTAATGTCAGTGTTACATCCAATTATCCAGCAGTTTTAACTGGAGAAGAGATATCGACCTGCATGTTTCCTATCCTCCAAATGGTACAGATTTGCATAATGATTTAACACGCATCTGACTAATTGGAATTCAGGTTTCTTTAAATACAAAAGGTGGTAATTGACTTTTATCCCGGTCTGCCTTCTGTTTACGAATCTTTAGTGCTACACATCATTCCCCCTTTTCCCAAAGTTAGAAAAAAAAAATCCTATAAAAATAAAACCAAAATTGTGAATGGGATCTTATTCTTTGTGATGGTGACCAGGCTTCATATTTTTCTGATCGTTATTAAGATACAGCCTCCGTATCAGATATTTTACAGCACAGACTGTGTCAGCTTTCCTGAACTACTATAAGGTTTGTTTCTCAGTAACCAGTATTTTCCCTTTAAAAATTTCACCATACCACTCACTACTATACAGTGCAAATGTGCCACCAAAATTTTAAGTGCCCAGACTATCTTCCTGTAGGCTACAGGTCACTAACATCAGTAAGTTCACTGGAAGCAAAAAAAGAAAAACTACAAAGAATACTAGCAGGATCAGTAGAAGAGTGGTGCTTAGAGACCTAAATCAAGATCTTAGAGAGAGATAAGGTGGAGAAGGTAATATCTTTTTTTGGACCATCTTCTGTCAGTGAGAGATAGAAGCTTTGGAGCTTACACAGAGCTCTTCTTTAGGTCTTCTACAGCAACATCAGCCAAGGTATTGCCAGTTAAAAATCAGTTTTTTTAAAGTGTTGGTTAAAGGCAAAATAATTGATCATTTACTTTTCCTCCTTATCCTGTTCTAAGTTTCCACATCCTGTGAGCCTCACTCTGGCAAACCTCCTAGGTAACTCAATAGGAATGTTTTCAGATTAAAGCCTGTTGGATTGGGCCTATGAACACTTGATACACAGCTGGGTTTTTTAAAAAGTAGATCCTGTTCACATAAGAGATTCCTCTGACATCAGACATTTTCCAGCTGATCAGGTTTTTGTTTTTTGCACATCTAGAATCTGGATCTTTGGAGGAGGATGGGAAGGAAATTAGTCAGTAAAATATGAAGGTGTTAGAACTTGGTCATTATATCAAACTCGGCAGTTCTGTAATAGCCCGGCGCTCCTTGGAAGGGTTGAGTTAAATTTTTATTCCACTGCAACATCCTGACTAGTAAACGAATTAGGATAAACAAATATAGATAATGGAACTCATTCTGCGAAGAGGGACATACACACAATCAATCAACACCCCTCAGCCCCGGCTTCCTCTCTGCGTGCTGCAGTGGATTTGCAAGCTAGGTGTAAACTATAAACCAGCCTCCCCCCCCCCCCAGCCGCACACAAAAGGTGTCAGTGATGTGCTAACTAAAATCGGATTAATGTAGAGGAGGGGGAGGAAGGCTGTAAAACGAGGTGGGATCCGTTTGCCCACCAGAAAGCCCCCTTTGGAAATTGCAAGCGAGTGCAGCTCTGCTGGCGCGGGGGAGGCGGCGGCGGAAGGGAAGGAGGGAGGGAGGCAGGCAGACAGTGGGGATGTTTAGAGGAAATTTACAATCATTTCCTCTCTGTGGTTTGGTTACAAATCAACAACATCCTGTTCTTTTGTGAGGCTCAGGGGCGCCTGCCAGGCTGATCGCTGGCGTCCCTTAAAGCCACAAACCACCCTCCCCTTCCCTCTCTCTGTGCGCCTACCCCTGGGGAGGAGTGAAAAGGCTCTTTGGGGAGGGGAACCTACAGAGACTTTTCTTCTCCCCTGGACAGGTCACTTAAAAAGCGAGGGAGGTGAAAACGGACCACTTCCAAACTGAAAAATCATCCCCAGAGCTGAAGATGTGTTCAAGGGAAACTGCCCCCCAGAGCACTGCCTTTTAACCTCCAGCTGGGAAAGATCCGAGCCTGCTGAACAAACCCTGACTGACTTCATAGGACTCGACTGAGTCCATTACAACGTGCAGGAGGAAGAGGAGTTTTCACACAAGGTTACACAAACACCCCCCGGCTATTTACAGGGAAAGGAAGTAGGGCAATTGCCACCTCTGTGCGAGGAGGTGCTTTGATTTATGGTGGTGTCTGACGCTTTCCATCACCAGGGTGTAATATTCCGCCTGAAATTAAAAGCTGATCATCACACTGGATAACCAGGAGGAGTATAAACGCGCCTCGATCGGTTTGAATCTTCATTGTCAATGTTAATTGGGAATTACTCCCCAGTTGTTCAATCAATATTATTTCCCTAATGGAACTGCATTGTATCTAGAATATTTTAGCCCTTTATTTGTAACATCAGAAATAAATGAATCCTTAATCAAAATATATTAGGGTCTTTTGCCCTAAATTACACACACACACACAACTTTTTACATTTTAATTGAAACAGTTAAACCCAGAAGAAAATATTTACAAGTCCCACTATTAGAGTCCCCAGAAAAAGCATGGTTAAAACATGCAGCTAATCACAACCAACCCCCTGAGACTATCAAAGGTCTATCTCATAAAACGAATTTACAATTGAAAAAAAAAAAATCAGTAGTTTTACATAAGTATAGCCACTTGGCTAATTGCAAAGCAATGGAAGCTTATTCCCATTAAAATGCTTGCATTTTAAACCTTAACCTCAGACATACAGTTAGCAGGCACCACTAGTTGTTTTGTAATTAAATATATAACCTTCTGCTCCAACTTTTCATAAATACATATTACTCGATTGCCATAGCTTAGGTCCAGAAATGCAATAGGACAGGAACATTCAAGGTGCTTTGGTTAATCAACAAATAGTTGCAAGCTAAAATGATCTGTACATGTGCATGAAAATTTTTTTTGTACGTAACAGACCTAACATCTTACCTAAAAACTACAAGCTGATTTTCCACTCCAAAGTATTTCTAAGGCAGGGAAATATGATTTTTAATTTGGAGGGATTTCAAAAAAGAAGATGCAGAAAATATTTTTTGGCAATCAAACCCAATTCTAAAGAAAAAATACTAGATAAAGGAATTGAAATGGAGTCATTTATGTTTGAGTTTTGTATGGTGCCATTACATTTGCTGTAGATGTTGATCTATCTATAAGGTTATAGATAGTATAACCTTATCTATAGTTATCTATCGTATCTATCTATACGTCAATAGCTTAATCATGTTGTAACAAAACTTTTGTATTGTCCTCTGCTCTGATCTCAGCATTTCATTGTACAGAGGTGAAAACTTTTGAGTTTTCTCTTGTTATCCCCTGTCAGGCATGTAGTACAGAAACATAATTGGATTAAAATTGGGTGGGTTCTGCCTGACATTTTTTTAAGTGTCTGCTCTACTGTTAACTAATTAGATCACAGCTAAACCAGCTTTGTAGTGAAAAATTCTTTTCCCTTTGGAAAAAAGTTAAGCCATTTCTATTTAAAATGTAATAGGATGTTGCTTTTAATGAAGGATGCAATATTTTTCCAGATTGCTGTTAGTAGTTTGTAGTTATCTTTATGAACTAATGCAGGGAGGAGTGAGAAAAAGCAATCAAGACTTGCACTTATACTTTTCAGGAACACACAGGCCTGCAATTTATTTATTGCTGCAGTAATATGAACACCCAGAGGCTAGTAAAATGCTGCTTTATGCTTGCTTTGACGTTTTATAATAATATTTTTACCTGATGGTGCTGTGTTTGTCAGAGAGGAGGCTTTCTCTATTTGGAAATTCAGGGTGTTTTCCTTCCTAGATCACAAATGGAATAATATACATTTAAGTAATGGGTGATAGTGGACACCAGTTTACAGTATCATATTCTACTTTTGTATTTTCTCTTTTTCATTGCATTTTTAAAAGGAAAATATAACTATCATATAAACTTCTTGTGAACTCATAAAAACAACTGATTTGTTCCAGATGTGACCAAGTTAAGCAGAAAATGAGCAATACAACCATACTATACATTTCATTATGTAGAGTGTAAATTCTGGGATAGGAACTTATTTTTTGTTCCGTGTTTGTACAGCACCTAGCACAATGGCTCCTAGATGCTATGGGACCACAAATAAATAAATAAATAAATAACTATTTCCACCTCCCCATGTCCATGTATTTGCATTTGTTCATTTAGTTGCTAGAAATGTCTAAGTCACATGGGGATGCCTGGGAATTCAGCCCAGTAATTTAGTTTATAAGCAGAATTGTGTTTCTGGAGATTATTGACTTGAGCAGCAAACAAATATTCAGAATAAAATAAAATAAGGTAATTGAGATGATCTAATCAAGTTGAGAAACAGAAATCTATTTTTCATAAGTCATTGGTTGTTCTACTGTCCAACAGTTGACATTTGTGAGTTGTCGAGTAATCAACAGTCCCATCTATGAATGCTGAGTGGATCAATTGCAGGCTTAGTATCTATGGTTGCAACGTCCATATCAGGGTTTAGAGAGACTCTGTCTGATGATGGGGTGGGTTATTCTGCCAGTTTGTGACGCAAAAGGAACCACAGCGTCTTTTCTGTTTTCAGCAACCTCAGTAAAGAATCCCCTTTAATCATTACTACCAAGCCATGTCTCTTCTCTACTTCACGGACACAACCTGAGTACAATACATTTATTTGTAATGGTATGTCTAAGGTCCTTATCCTGCTGGGTTTCATTTGCAGAACCTCCATTTTGCCTTAAGTCAATGGCAAAATATGGCGATAATATTTTTAGTCTAGCTCAGATTTTGATATTGAGACACAACCAAAATCCAGCATCTATGCATCAACTTGTGATCCTTGAAAGGAGACAAATATTTCACAACTGAAACAACTGAACCTCACTTGTTATCCTCCGAACACTGGCAGCATTTTGAAAAGCAATATCAGCAAGCAAGCACATGCAGCTAGAATTACTAAAATTCACACAAGCCACATATTATTATACCCACTACCATCTACAATTATACAGCCCAATCTTATAAACACTTACACACACGAAGGAGCCTATTGATGTCAATGGGACTCCTCACGTACGTAAAATTAATCACATGCTTAAGTGTCTGCAGAATCAGGTACCTGATAAATGCAGAAAGGAATGGTCCTGGCTTATACAGTGCATACTCAAATATTGCATTTTGGGGGATATTAGCATGAGACAGGGGCCTGTACTAGGAATCGCAGGGAACTAAGCAACTATGACACATGCTTTGGAAAACAGTATTTCCCATTGATGTAAGTGCCTCTCATCTGAAAGGAACCCAGAGCTCATTCAGAGAATGTAAGGACAGTGCTCTGTAGAATACCAGTTTGTGCCTGTAAAATGTAAGCCCTTTGGGGCAGGGAACATGTCATGTGCTTGGACAGCTTTCCAGCTGCACAGCATTATGTACAACTGGGCTTGGTTTTGTTTTTAAAAACACACATAGGAAACTGGTGAAGTATCACACAACAGAATAGCACCAATAGATATTCTGCTCTAATGCATCATCCCATAGCCCTCGGTCTATAGGGGCAGAAACGCCATGTTTGCCTTCTCCACCCCTGAAGTGATACCCAGGCAAAGAAACTCACATTCACTTTTTTTATTAAGATTCAAGAATGAAACTGAGCATGTGCCTATAGCCAGATAAGGCAACAGAACACAACTGCAAGGGAAGGAAGGAAACGAAACCCTTGGTGTTAATTATGCAGAACAAGATGTGACTTATTGGATGTGAGTAATGCAAGGATATGAGCAACAGGTGCCTGATGAGGCAAGAGGAAAACCCAGAGCTTTCATCTGCACAGCGGCGGTGGACACATGTCATTTCTCCATTGGTAAAATGGGGTTAATGGAAAATAGTCACCTCAAGGGGGTTTGCCGGGCTTCAATTCAGAAATGCTTGCAAAGTCATTTGAGAACCTTAGTTGGGAAGAAGACAGGATAGCACTATTTGATGTTACCCTGGCAATAGGTGCTTATTGATGCCAGACTCCCTGTCAACTCTGTGCTGCTTGCAGGGGCATTTCAGACACCATAGGGTGGTAAGATAAGACTAGTGGAGGCTTTTGGATCTTACTGTTGCAGAATTGAGAGGGCCAGCAACCTACCATCTCTGTAGCCATACATGTAGGATGGTGCTCCTACCCTCATCTCCTCTCTAAAGAGAGAGCAGGTGGATACTTGCCTCCTAAAACAGAGACCCTGACGAGATTAGATTCTAGATCCTCAAGCTTTCTGATCCATAGCGGAAGGCATGAGATACAGTAGAAAAGGGAAGTGGTATATGTTGTGGCACTGGAGGAAGCTGTAAGAGGGGAGAGAGTGAGTCCTGAGCTGTTCCAGGCCCTCTGGGACTCATGAAATGTTTGTGTGAGCCTTTAAGAGTTTCATCCAGCTCTCATCTCTATGCAGCTAAGGCAGCAACGTTTCTACCACAGCTGGCCTTCTGACTGGCATCCACACATTAGCTTAGATCAGGCTGTGGCTGAAGGTTGCAGATCTATACTTCTGTCAAATGGGGAGCCAGTGTTTCACCTGTATCTCTGCTACTACACTGCCAATTCAAAACAAACTTCCTGTTAATTTATTCCCAGCCATAACAGACCAATATACTAAATATTGTTAGAAAAACGTAAAAGAACAGGGGGGATGGAATAGTCTGCTAGAATAGCAGAATCCAAACAAATTCTCCAACATACATATGACCAATACATTTGATATCGTACACACACAAATTAATAGCCTCAATTTCACCTATCTCATTTATGATTAGAATCACAACATGCACCCAGCACAGAAACAAACATATTATGCTTGAGCAATGTGGTCTGCAATATTTTGCAACAGGGTTAAAGCTATTTCCAAGCATGTGGCATGGCTTCTCATTCAGAAATTGCACGTTGCAGACTAAAAGCCAGGATATGAAATGCCTCTAGGAGCCAAGCCATAAAACACTGCAACCCCCACTCCTCACTCCCCCCATTTTTTATTTAACAGGAGGTTTCCATTCTGCAGTTTCCCTTTATGTATTATGTTTGGAACTAGTTAGAAAATAATAAAAAAGAAAAATGTTCTCAGTATTATATCTGCCACAGGGCAAAACTGCCTATATAGGCATTCTTTGATTTCCAAAACGAAGACCAAATCTGAAGTAGTTCCTCTCATGCGCAATTGTTTGAGTTCACATCACACTCCCTCTGATTATGCATGTAAATAAGGTACTGCATGTGCAATTTGCAACTTAGAAGCTGAACTGGCCATTCCTGCACACAAGTACCCCATGTGCATGCTAAATCATCATAATGCTATAAACCCTCTAGGAGGGGTCCCAAATCTTCATGGAGGACCCCAAAGGGCTAAATTCAGTATGTGTGTCTTGGATTTAGCTTAAAGATGATAAAACGCAAGTAGCCAAAGTTTCCCCTTTTGGCAACGCATCTGAAATGTCTCGACAGCATAAATTATGCATTCCCCAGGAAGTTGCAATTTCACTTACTAAATTGCCTTCACATTTGCCTTTTTCAGATGGTAGATTAGAAACCAGGTATTTCCTAAAACTGCCCACAATGGGCCTAAGTGCACATATCCCTTTCTGGAGACTGGCCAGCCCACATTCTCAGAACATGCAGATCTGGAGACCCATGTCATAAAACCAGCCACTCCAAGGTGAACTGGGAAGCAGATTGCTGTCTGCTCATTAAACACTTCACTTCATCCAAGTTCTCTTGGCCCAGCCAGATTCTCGTTACAGAAGGGAGGGGGTGAGGAAAAGAAAGACATTTGTCCAACCTCTCTAATACATTAACAAGCTGACAACTTTGCTCCCTTTTACGTATATCTGCTAAAATGTTTAACATTACTTTTGTTCTTGTGTAACGTGCAGGCTCAAAAGCTCTCTCTAGCCACATAGCAGGCAATGGCAGTACAAGAGTCCTCCCTCTGCCCAGCCAGTGTGCCTCAGCCATGACATGGAGCGGTGGAGGAGCTGATGGCATTGCAAGATGGGAACCTGTCCACTGACCTGAGATCACTAATCTCATTTCATAGAAAAAAATAAATAGGAATGGCCCATAATGGATCAGAACCATCTACCTAATCCAGTATCAGCTATTTCACAGGCAGGCAGCTCTAGGATAACCTATCCCCAGAAAAAATGTCCTCCTAAACCCTATGCAGAAGTCATTGGCTTTTGCCCTGAAGCAGGAAGGTTTATATCCCTTCCAAAATTCCTTCATATGTACTATAACATCTCTGGCTATTTGTGTTAGACATATACATGGATAATCCCATTTTTGACCCTGCTATACTCTTGATGTTAGTGATAGCCTGTGGAACCGAGCGCCACAAGATAATTGTGGATTGTGTGAATAAAATATTTCCTTTGGCCAGTTTTGTATTTGCCACTTTTCATTTTAATTGAATGTCAGACTGAAAGGTGGCAAATTCAAAAATAATTATCGATTTTACCAACTAGACATCAGACAGTCATCGATGGTTGAACTCCATGCTCAGAGTCTACTACATACTGTTCTGGAGCACTACAAAACTGAGGTCTAGATCCACCAAAATGGAAAGCGAGGCATAAGGGGGCCAATATTTGAGCTGTTTTGGAATGGCGGTTGGCTTTTTTCCGGTCTAACACAAATGAAGCTGTAGTTCTAAGTCAGGAACGGCACAGTGGTTTAGAACTACACAGTGCCTCTGAGAGGAGGAACACACTTGCAAGTTGTTTTTTTTTAAAGGAACTAAATCAAGTTGTGTATTTGTTATTATGTTTTGTTTATCATTCCCAGCTGCAAGGCTGATTGTTCATAAAATCAGCCACATTGTAAGTAACTGGAATTGAACCTTTAAAAAACGGGGCTGGAGGTTATTCACCCTTATATGGAGCTCTGACTTTTGAGTCTTTACAAACCCAAGTGTTCTTTTTAAATATAAACACCTTTAAAATGAATAGCTGTTCTTAGCAGTACACTTGATATAACTGGCTACTTGGGGTAATTATGAAATTCCCTTAAGCCTTCTGCAGTTATCTAGTTATTGCTCATTTACATTGGTGCTTTCTTCATTCAGTGACTTCTATTGTAATCTCTATTTGAACAATTTATCAAGGGTCATGATGGATCTCCATCACTGACAATTTTAAAATCAAGATTGGGTGTTTTTCTAAAAGATCGGCTCTAGGAATTATTGGGAGGAAGTTCTATGGCCTGCGTTATACAAAAAGTCAGACTAATTGATCACAATGGTCCCTTCTGTCTTGGAATATATGAATCTATGTAATTGGGAAGATAGGCTACACTCTAATGATAGCTACCATGAGACATTGGGAAACCCAGGTCTCTGAAAACATATTAACTAGGACCCCCATTGCTCTCTTTTGGAAATTTGTGCCTGTAACTCGGATTATTTTGCCTATGTCTGTACAGTGTGAGGGGGTGAATTCTGACCTTCCAATGGCTAAAGTGCTTAAACATGCAATGCACAGAAAGGATTTGGCCATGTGGGCATTTAGCCACATACACACACACACTCACTCATTCACTCAGCTTGATGACATATACAGACAGAAGCAAACGTTAGAGCTCAGGCACTTTCTGCTTGATAATAGGATGCAGCTGTCTGAAATGCACTGTTGTCAAATTTTTGTCCCGCTGCCATTTAGTCATAGTAATGCTTAGCATTTACCTGAGGATCTCAAAGTTTGCTTTATAACCTATAACCAGTAACTAGCAGCTGAAAGCCTATGTTGTCGCACAGGTGTAATTCATAAAGTCATGTGTATAAAAAAGCCAAAAGTGTCTGAGAACTTAAAAATTGGACAATAAGAGACTATGAATCCCAGTGATGACTGAACCTGAATATTCTAAACACAAACAGCTCTCAGCCATGCTCGTCACGGTTTCCTCCACTTGACATTTTAGTCTTCAGAGTGATGTTTGAGGTTATTGCGTATGCTGGTTGTGGTGTTGGTGGCGGTGTTCATTTGAGCATGAGTTGTGTTATGCTGGGAGACAGTTGTGTGGTTTTGCATGAGTGGGGAATGAGTGGTAGTGCTGCAGTGAAGCAGTGTTTGTTTGGGGTTATTGTGTGTGCTGGTTGTGCTGGGAGACTGGTGTGGATGGTAAATGAGGGGCTTGTGCTGCAGTGAAGCTGTGTGTGGTTTGGGGTTATTGTGTGCACCGGCTGTATTGTTGTTTGTGGGTTGTGTTGTGTTGGGAGAGTGGTGAGGATGGCAAATGAGGGGCTTGTGCAGTGGTGAGGGGCTCTGAGTGTTTGGGGTTATTGTGCTTGTTGGTTGTGTTGTGAGAGTGGTTGTATTGATTTGTGTCTGGAGGAGTTGTGCTTGGAGGTGCGTGTGGATTGTGTTCTACTGGGAGATTTGTGTTGATATGCATGAGGGAGAGGTGGGTCTAGTAATGCACCATCTGTGCAGTCTCCCTCATACAACCAATTAAATTGGTGCATGCAAATTAACTGTAGAGTAAGGGTGGCAATTGGCTGAGTTACCTCTGATAGCACAATGGGCTAGGACTCTTGGCATGGCATAGATACATGCCTTACTGTAGCTGTACACTGCATGGATGTAATTCAGAAAGTCAAAATGGCTGAGAACTTAAATACTGGATGGTAACAGACTATGAAACCCACTGATGGATTCAACCTGGTGTTATTCTGAACAAAAAGAGCCATCAGCCATGAACGTAGCTGTTTCCATCGCTTATCACCCATTCAACAGATATAATATGCTTTAGAGTGACATTCATGGAATATTATTATATAGACCACTGGTGGCCCCTTAAATAAAGTAAATGGGAACTTAACGGAGGGCACAAATGTCCATTTCAAATGTCACTTGTTGTAGTCTACTGTTAAATTAATCTTGTGCACAATACTAATACCTGAAATCGTATTGTCATTTGGAGCACAAGGAGTAATAATCCAAGTACAGAATAATGATAGTAGAGCAGGAACAGGGTCATATGTCTGCCACTCATCAGGATTTCCTCTTTTACATCCTGAGCAGCTCTGAGCATCTGCTGAAGTCAGAGCACCTCTCAGGGTTTGGCCCTAAATGACCGAATTTCTAACCTTTGCTTTTTTTAACATAAGACCAGTTGGTTATGGGTTGAAATGCCCACAAAGGCCAAACCTCTTTCATATCTTTATTGGCCTATGCACTTTAGACTGCAGAACAGCAGGCAGTATATCCAACCATCAAAATGTACAGAACCTGTGCAGTATTTTCTATCTTAATGGAGCTGCATGGGCTGTGAGTGTAGAGTTTTGCCCTGGATGTTTTGTAATTCTCTTTCTCCCTTGCTTTAACTTTGATTTTGAAGTCACTTGCTCCAAATTCTAACCTTATTCACTCATTTATCTTCTCCATGTTACAAGGTTTTCCAAGCTGAAAATAATCAAGTTTATATCAACCTTCAAGTTCCATACCTTCTACTACAAACGAATCTTCTGAAACAATGTCTTCCTAAGGAATAGGCCTGTTAAAAGAACACATGTCCCAGGCACCAAACCAGCACATGCAGTATGCAGAACAATTAATGTATCTATAGCCAAACTTTCAATGCTCCAAGAGGACAAATGCAATAGAAGATGAGTCGGATCAATACAGAGTTGTTAACACACGAGTGCTTCAGTTATAGGACCTTCATTTGCAATTTGAGGCATAACTCAGAACATCTTCTTTCAGCTGTCATTTAATTGGGAGCTTCCTCCAGGACATATTCAGACTCAGGGAATGGTGATCCTGCCAGACCAGAGATGGAGGTATTGGGGGTTCTGGGAATTAGCTGCACAAACATTTTGCTGCCACATCACTATAAATAAAATTCCAATAAAAGAATTAATGACCTGGGGCCTGGTAGGCTGCAGATAGCATAGTGCCCTCACAAGGATCTGGCTTCCCTCACAACAGCAGAGCTGGTCTTACAACATTCCCAAAGATATACCAGAATAGCTGAAGAGATGCTAATTTGTTTGCAATGCATGTATGGCAAAATTCATTTCACTGCCAGGGCTCCAACAAGAACCTATGCCCATTTAAGACTAGTGTTTAAATAGGAATTAAGTGATGCATTGAGTTTTATGTAAGCAATTAATTTATGGCATAAGAAAGGAGTGCAATGGGCAGCTTTGCGTCACCAGTATTGCCAACTATTGCAAGTTTATTTCAAGTCTCATGATAATTGGTGATTTTTCTTAAAGTCCCAGCTCCTGGAGTCAGCTCTCATTTAAAAAAAAACAAAAGAGAGTAGTAAATTCCAGTTACTCATGGTTGCAGAGAAAAAAAGTGAAAACCTAAAGGGTCAAAAAAGAGAAGACATAAAAGAACCCAAATGAGTTCTTTTAATTTCATTATTATTAGGTCAGTCTCATGATCTTTGAGGGCCTGACTCCTGATTTGAGTGCTTAGAGTTTGCAATACCAGTTCAGTATTGTGCAATTCCAAGGCTGAGCTACTACAACAGGGGTTGACAGCACTGAGGAATCAGCGTATTGAGTGAAGGGAGAATTTCATGTCTCTCTTGAGCAATCCATTCCTCCAAAGCTTAGAGCAAAAACAATGGGCTCCTAAGGAAGACACCTGTCAGCCATGCACAGGCATGAGTGGAATTTGGGGGAGGAAAAACAAAAGAGGAAATGGATTATCTTGATAGAAAAACGTCTCATTTTTCCAAAAATATAAATTAAAAAAAAAAAAATCTTATTCCTGATACAATTTGTATTGATACCAATACTGTAAACCCCACCATTTCTAGCTGTCCTCTCCCTAGCACTTGGGGACTAATCTTTTGCTTCCTTTCTTAGGTGCAATGGGTTATCTCTGGTGGGTTCCCCTCTTCCATGTTCCATTGTTAGTGCCTATATCAAAGATTATAGGCTCTTGCTGTGCTATACTGTTTAATTATGGCATTACCTTTCTTTGATACAACATGGCAGTTTACCAGTTGCTACATAAGCAGTTGGGGATTCATGGAGCACAATGTAATGTATGGTAACAATTATGTTTGCTGTAGTAATGTGCTTGATCACATAATTCAGAACCCAGTTTTGAACACCTCTAATTTTGGGGAGGGTGCATGTTTGGATCTCATGTTGTTATAAAGTTACAGAGAGACAAGGTGGGTGAGGTAATATCTTTTATTGTACTAACTTCTGTTGGTAAAAGAGACAGACCTGAAAAAGAGCTCTGTGTAAGCTTGACAGCTTGTCTCTTTCACCAACAGAAATTATTCCAATAAAAGATATTACATAACCCATCTTGTCTTTCTAATATCCTGGGACCACAGCAAACAACAGTGTAAAGTTACAGCACATTTGCAAAATTCAGATCAAGGTTCAGAATTTGTGCCTGAGAGTGATCAGATCCAGAGCTCTTTGTTTGGGCATTTGAACCTCTCAACTTCTAGTTGGTCTTCAGCAATAAAAACAATAGGTTTACATTTACATATTCCTCTTTTATCCATATATTTGCTAATCTACTGAACAGGGAAATGCAGAGAAAATCCTTTTGTTTTTCTGCCTTTTTTATATAGCATCATAGTTAAATAATTATATGGGAGCAATAACGTCAGATAAAACCCCTTTTTGGCAACCATTTTCCATATAATCAAAGAAGATGCCGATCTTGTATGTTTAAGGTTTAGTAACAATATTTTATGTAACACCATTCATCCAAAAGATCTCACAGTACCTTACAAATAACTGAACAACAACTGCAGCTACTTCTGGCGTGTAGACCAACAGCCAGCTGGTGCTCATCGAAGTGTGCAACATTGCATAAACAGAATGCAGTATTGATTGTACCCTATATGCATTATAAAAAAACAGTGACAATTATTTAGAGAACGGGCAGTTGTTTTTGTTGTAGGACTATGTTTTAGAGAAAATACATGTGGGCCCAGGCTCAGGGGTATATTTGCATCTGCATGCACACATCACTGCTGTTAACATGAATACTGGTAACACTAAATTGGTATCTAAGTGCAGGGATAATAGATCTTTCAATACATATATTAAAAGGCAATAGGATACCTCTGGTCAATTTTGTCTTATGTGCCTCCAATTTTCAAATGTATTATTATTATTAAGCATTTTCATGAAAACATAAATGACTTGTTTTCTGTTTCTCTCTTTCCCCCTCCCCTGCTTTTCATTTGCCGATGGTCCAATAAAAACATCAGTGCATAACTAGAAAGGTTCCCCATCCTCAGAAAAATACAAACACATGACTGAATACCAGTTGCAATCTACAGGGTTTACCCTCATTGAGATGAAGAATTTTATTTGTGTGGCATATTTAACCTGATGTACAACACTGCATTCATCATTAGCAATAGATGAATAATAAACAACACTACATTTTGAAAGTGCTGTGTAAAGTCATCATGATATGTTCCACTGACGATAGTAGGAAATGTAAAAAAGATATCTGCTCAGCGCTTTAAAAATGTCCACTTCAACAACTACAAGGCATTAAACAATAAATCATTATTTATAATCATTTCCACTTTCATAGCACTGTCTGTGCAAGAGTCCTGAAGAATGTTGCAAACGGTAATCAGTTTTACACTGGTGCTCCTCTACAAGACAGGAAAATGTCTTTGGTTACAGGTGGGAATTAGAAGCATTTAAGGAGATTTTCAGAATGCGCAGCATCCACAGTTAGGACAAGATTTTCAAGGGAGCTTAGCATCCAGAAGCAGAACAATAGTAGCTATTGGGTGTTGAGCACTTGAAAAGCCGAGCCTAAGGGCCTGTCTCCTGCAACAGGCTTTGAATGATTGGATCAGGCCCTACACCCGACTTGCACAAAGCTATACAGGAAGCCATCAGCTGAGTTGAGACTAGAACCCAAATCTTCTTGCTCACAGTCCTAGCTTTAGCCACAAGATCATCCTTTGCCTCTGGCTGGTTTTATTAAAATTGGAGGGGGAGGGGAAGGAAGGACTAAATCAGTGAAGAATGTGACCCCCTATTGGTAAATGAGGTTGAATACAAAGCAAGCAATTTTTTTGCAATGACTTATTTCACATTATATTTCACTCTCTCGCACACACAAAATGCTAGATTCTGGTCACTAACATCAGTTCCACACTATTTGCCCTCTTTCTCCCAGTTAGTCCCATTAATTTATATATACACTGTATAAACAAATACACCAGGCCTGCATGCCAAAAGAAATTATCAGATTTCCTCGTAAAGAAAGGCTTTCCTGAGAGCTGTTTTTCCCTGTCCCCTGTTTCTCCTTCTTCTCCCTCTCCATAGCATGATGCAATTTCTCATTGTTCATCAGTCTAAGATAAGGAGCTCATCCTTTCTGTCATGCATGCCAATGGGGTTAAACCAATAATGAATAAATAAATAAAAGAAGAATATAAAGTTATTTCGAATAATCAGTCCTGGCAGAGATATCCAAATGCTTAAAAGATCAAACTGCACATGTTAATGTAAAGGCAAAATAAAATGAACACTAGTGGAGCATTTTAATCCCGTTTTCCTAACACTAACCCCTCTTTTCCTTGGGATGGGAGAAAGGGGGTGGAGGAGAGAAAATGCTCACTGCAGAAATAGTGACTCATGACGGCCCAATGCTTCCCTGCCCTTTGCGTGTTTTGCTTTGCAGAAGGTCACAGAAATTGTCAGCTGCAGATCAGCAGAACGAGCCTAGTCGCATTGGAAATGGCACAGGACAGAAATAGCCCGGAGATTGGCCTGCCGGGAGGAAAGTTGCATGGGTACAGAAGGGGAAATTTCATGCTGTCATTACAGCATTTGGAATTGTGGGGAGGAGAAACGGGGACCTCCGCCGTTTTACATCTGAGCAGAAGCAATAAGGAGCAACAGCCAGAAATGCAGCAAAAACAACGCTCACAGCCTCTGTCATGCTCCATCACACGCCTTGAACATTGGAGGGACCCACCCGAAGGCTCCTGTGTGGGCATCAAAAACGAACAGCATCTTCTCTTCCAGCCTTCCGCCCCTCCCCCGCCCCCGATACACGCATCCCCTCCTTTTCTCTCCTCGTTGCACATGCACATGCACATGCACATGCACCCCGCGTTTGTTGCAATTCGTTTTACCTTCAGCCCAAGACTGAGGGGTGTGGTGCATGCGCAGCTGCTGCCTGCCCTCCATTCATAAAAAAAAAAAAACCAACCCGCATCTAGCCTTTGCAACTTGCAACAAGTTCCCTTCCGGCCCCCCATTCATAAAAGAGAGCAGAGCATGCGCCTTGGGGCTTCAGTGCCCACCCATTCATAGAGTTGGGAGGAGAGGCATGCGCAGAGGGGGTCCCTTTCCTCCCATTCATAAAATAGCCATTTTCCCAGGCAGTAGTTGTTGCAACATCGAGGCGAAGCAGGGGGAAGCTACTTCTGCTGCTGACAGCCCAGCACAGCACTTGCAGGTCCTTCCCTGAGATCCAGGGTGTTTCGTGCCAGGGATTTTGCAGGTCCGGCCCCTTGATCTGTCTCGGATTTAGGATTAACTCGCCTGTTGAGAGATGATCTTGTCTGAACTGTTTAAAGTAAGTGGGAGATTCATGTTTGTGAATATATAGATATATATCCCATATCCCCCCCTTCCCGGGGAAATTTTTGCTGCCTTTCGAGGTGCATCTATCTGTTCCCTTTGCATGACCATTGATCACAAACATAAATGTGTATATTACGATTTTTCTAAAAGCCATAAATATATATGTGTATCTATATACACTCCCCTATGTTTTATATATAGCTGTCTGGTGCCCCCTTACCTAAAGGGGGATTTGCATTCTTGCAAGAAAATAAATACCCTGGTTCCTGCACGATTCGCATGTGCGCCTGTGATTCTCATTGAAATTCCTTTTCCTGCTCTCCCATTAACATCTGCATTTGGTGTATGTACATGGCAGGCGGCTTTTACCAGACTTGAGTTAGGATTATTTGGGGGTTTTTTATAACCCCATTAGGCTTCTCTTCTGTTGATAGAGAATCTTTTCCTTCGTCCCCACCCCTTTCCCATAACGAGTATACATGCACGATCCCCTAGATTTACAAATAAAACTGTACATAGCCTTTCTGTGAAGCACGAAAACTGATTTTATGTATTTCTTCCCTCCAAGCCCTCTGTCTTGTATTAAGTGGCTCCGGAGCTGTCTCCATAATAGGACGCTTTACAGCTCAGCTACTGGAGCGTCAGGTCTTTACTGGATGACCTTTGCTCCTTAGCATTTTATTTCATGCAACTGTCCTGCAATTTTGTTTTCCTTTATTTCTTACTCCATCTCTGCTCTATTTCCCCACAATATTGTCTGTATTGCTATGCAGTTTTGTTGCCTCAGTTATAACTTTGAATGGGGCTGTGGTTACATGTTTTATATTGTAGAAAATTAACAGTGTGTGCCTATAATCATCTATATTTTTCATGTGTGTATATGTGTGTATATGTTTATATATAAATGTGTGTGTATATATATATAAAGAAAAATATGCCTGGAGTGTCCTTCTCCAACCAACTGCGTAGCAGATACAAGCTCGGGTTTTATTTTCTGGTATTAGTCCTGGCGTCACAGTGGAAAGACTAGATTAGAAACGATATATTCTGAAAATTCATTATCAGAAAGGAAATGGAAAAAACAGAGAGGGACATCTGCAAGGCACAGAGGTCCAGGAAGAGAGCAGGATTGGAAATGCAGACCTTGGAAACAGGAGTGCAAACAGGAATCAGCATTAGTCACAAGGGGAATGGGCTTCATTCTTTCTTGATCCTCAAGTGATCAGAAGAAATTTATTATAGGGGACGACTTTTTCACAATATCATCTTTCCAAAAGGGTCTGACTTCTCAATTTAAAAAAATCGTATTGCCAAACTTGTCTTTTTTCTTTTTTTTAAAGAAAGGTAGAGGGGAAAACACTATGGAATTATCCAGAGTAGAGAATATCTGTTTTATATTCTTTAAAACTTCTTGTTTAAAACTTTTCTCATTGTTCCAAATCATCCTAAGGGCATGATATGTAACAGTCAGTTTACAGAAATCTCAGCTCATCTTAAAAATAAATAAATAAAAAGAAATCATGCATGTTCAATATTAAGTCAGCCATCTCTGATTTTGGGGGTTAATGAATAAAGCTGCGATTTGTGCACTGAATCACAATTATCTTCATGACTAGCTCCCCCTTATTAATATAAAAATGAATGACAGAGGAAGGAGTAGTTCCTCTCAGTTATGTCAGGATGTCTCATTGATAAATGTGCCATATTCCACAGGCTATTTTGTTCTGTGGATAGAAGAGACTCTATTGGTATTGCACAATTAAGGAAACCTTTCTAAATACTGCTGTCTTTTTTAAATCCCCTGTGAGGTATGAAAAGGGGAGGAAACAATTTGTTCATCTCCTAAAACATAAAACATCTTTTGTTTTGCTCTTTTATCTTTCCCAGACCATAATGGGGAAATGCTATGTCTCTCTTTTTTTTTTTTTTTTTTTAAATGGTCATCAGACTTCAATAAAATGGCCCTAACAACACTTTTCTAGCACAGCAGCAATGTATAATTCATAATATCTATAGTTTTCCCTATCTTAACATAAATAAAGCAGAAAATTAATCAAACATGTTGACTATACAGCTTTCTAAGTTCAGCTCTGGTGTCTAAAGCAGTTTCTCTTTTTAGGCAAATAACTGGACAAATAAGGTGGTGATGGTGTTGTCTTTTTAAATTTAAGATCTAATGCAGTATAATTGCCTTCATTTACTATAAAGCCCTCTGGTAGCATTCATCACTTAGTATAATGAACTATAAAACTCTAAATGTGTTCTTATTGAATTCTGTGACCTTTTATTTTTGTATGTCAATGTATTTCATTTAAACAATAAAAATAAGACAATCTATTGCAGGTTAACTGCAATCTTCAGAGATCTGAAAATTTCTCAGTCCAAATCCTCACTCTCACTGCAAGAAAGAGACTGTAGCCAGACAGGGCACTTCTTGGAAAATTTGCAAGTCTTTTTTTCCTCAGCTTCTCTATTTCAGAACCACTGGCCTGGATTTAATGCCTCATCTTAAAAGGTCAGATTTCTCCCACTAAGATTTCTTTATTTTTTTCCTCCGCATCCTCTCCCACCCCTTATTCTTCTCAGTGGAAAAACGGTAGCTATCTTCAAACAGGTAAGGCCATTAGGCAGGAAGGGGAACTCAAACCTCTTATTCATTTGTATATGTGTAAAAGGGTGCTAAACACTACAGGAAAAAAAAAAGAGGCCCCATTTTTCTCTGCTGAAGAGCTTACAGTTTAAATCAAATCAGACAATGAAGTTTGAGACCATAGACATACTGTTCATGCCCGCATATCTTATCAAACACACACATACACACACACACACTTTCTACAACACTTTTTTTGGTAGGGACTGTCTCCTCTGACTTCTAGCCTTTTATGACACTAAGCTTTATCCTTGGAAAGGATTTTCTGCAGCAAGAAGCTGATTTTTTTTTTTTCTCTCTTCCACCTATAACTCCTCTCCGTCTCTTTCCTTCCAACTAAATCTTCAGAAGACTTCATAGGACCTTTAGATTCCTGCTGGTAATAGCATGTCATTTTCTACTCTTGGTGTGTCCAGTTAAGAGGTTCTAACCGAAGGCAAGATTAGAATTTCTTCAGATATCATTCAGCTGTTTGTCTCTGTGATTCACAGTGAGCTAGGTATTTTGTTGTCCATGCTTGCCTATTACGTAGTCTTACTTTGGCGTCTTTGCAGTTACACAGCGAGCCTGATTCACCATTCTGAATCCTTCCTACACTGTCAAATGTGATTTAGAGTATGAACAAGGCTTTGCCATTCCTGTCCACCTTGGGATGCTCTTTGCATATCCCCCATGTTGTTAAGTCCGTAAGTTTTCCCTCTTTAAGTACTGTCCTATGAAAGGATTATTTCAGTTAGCCCCTTTGACGTGTTCCTCCAGCTGCCCAATGGCATGCCTGCCATGGCAGATGTTTGACGTGTTCCTCCAGCTGCCCAATGGCATGCCTGCCATGGCAGATGTCCTGGCTTCATTCTTAACATCTGTTTCAGATATTTCTATCTTCTTGTCTGGACAATTTTGGATATAGGGAGTTGTTGAACTCAGACAAATCTCAGCATTGCCCTGCCCAAATCAGAATTCCCTTTGCATGGGTGGAAATTCCGCAGATCTATCTGGCTGGTGTTCTTTCTAGCATGATCTTTCTAGTGGTTAGATAACAGGATTGTAAGCCTAAAGATCTGGATTCTAGTCCAAGCTCTGTCATTGACCCACTGTATGATTTTGGCAAATCACTTAGGTGAAATCCTGGCCCCACTGAACGCAATGTTAAAACTCCCATTGACTTTAATAGATTCAGGATTTTGTCCTTTAACCTCTCTGTGCCAGTTTTCACATATCGACCTCACAAGGGGTTTGTGATGCTTTATTAATAGTTGTGAAACACCATGAAATCTTTGCATGGATGATACTATAGCAAATAAAAAAAAATTATTTGTTATGCTAGAAATGTTCATAGAGGTTATGCTAAGAGGTTAAGGGAAGAATCTTGGGTTGCATTGTTTTCTACCCCATTCTGTTACCTTCATGGAGTGAAACTTCAGGACTAAGCAACTGAACCAGAGCAAAGTTCAACAGGCTGTGAATTTTGCTAGTTCAAAAGGAACCCTCTGATGCAGCTCAGTAACTCTTCAGTGTAGTGAAATCTGGGTCTAGGTATTAGATATAAACAACATGCAGTACTTATGCTGTCAGTGAGGGTGGAGCAAAACCATGATAGCACCTCATTCTAGTGCAACAGAACAGCCCCAGTTTTATGGGAAATAAACAATTTGCCTGAGATGCACTAACGGAGCTCTCCATGTGACAAGGTGAGTACCAAGACACGAGGCTGAAGGTCAACCACTGCCCCTGAGAAATTGCTTCTTTGAATCATAATCTTCATTAAAAGGGGTAATGTGACCCCTGAATCAATATTTGATATTAACATGGTATAGCGCTCTAACTGGCTAATTGCATTATTCCTTTGATCCAGCTAGTGACATTTATTACTGAATAAGCTCAGAGCAGTGTTTTGGGAGCTTTTCTTTTAGATGGCATTTATATAAGAGTAAGCTCTGATGTCTGCATTTTAATTGCAACTTTCAAAAGCTGCTTGAGCAAAACAAGGGTATCTTGGCTCTGGTCCTCCATGGGGGCGGAGGAGGGGAGTACTGAGCATCTGTAATTTCTGTTGACTTTAATGAGAATTGCATCTTTCAGAATCAAGACACTTACGTCTCTTAAAAAATCTGATGCCACTTTAAGGCCTGATCTTGCAGCCCTTCCTCGGGTGAGATCAGTGGGACTGACTGTTCTCCTCCGTAAATGATGCAAAATCAGGCCCTTTGTTAGTCCCTGATTTTTCACTATCCTGCTATTATTACATGTTTATGAAGTCTTGAATAGATTGCAAAAATATAAATATTAATCTGTTAGGTATTTAACTAATTGTAGGAAGATGCATATCTCTGTTCTAAGTTAAATAAGTAATTCAAAGTCTGTTCCGTTTTTCAGTAACTAGAAGTTGCCCAACCCTTATGAAAATCCGAAATAATTTAATAGATAAACCAGTGGGATTCTATAGAAATTTAAAAACCTGTAGAATTTAATAGGGAATGAGCCTTTCTGTAGGTTTTTATAAACTGTTCTCCAGAGTTCTATAGTAAAGATATAATTTTCTATTCCATTCTGTAAGCTAGTCCAAAAATCTTATAACAATACTTTCCCATTACATTCTATAAGATTTTTTTTCCCACAGAGTGAATCCTACAAAATTTCCAAGTTTGAAATGATACTATAAGAACCACTTTGTAGCTTTTTAAAATGTATTTGCAAACCCTTATGTTTTAGGAAACTATTATGCAGCAAAATAGTACCCCAGATAATGAGAAGTGGAGGTGGTGAAAATGTCTCTTATCTATGTTGGGAAATGGGATCACAGCAATTGCAGTCAATTTAGTGGCATTAACCACAAAGTTAATTCCTGTAAAGGATTGTGTATTGTGATTTATTCTTTTTATAGCAAATGTTGCAGACCTGTGATATGGTCATTCTTAGTTCTTGAATGGAAAAAGACAACTAATCTCTAAATGGATGTTTATTCTTGCCTTCTCTATCTCGGAGGAGTTTCAGTTGACTTACTGGAATTAACTTTAAAATTAAACATAAAACCAATTTGAGAACATTTGTGAGATTTCCCTTCCATTGTCTGGTTTCAGAAAACTGCCTGTGTAGTCATACCTGGTGAATTTGTGCCTGGCTTAATACTATAATATGTCTGAATTTACTAATGATCTAAGTCTTAACTAGTTTTATGTGCATGTTATGGGTATTCCATTCTTTAATCAAAATTTGCATCCAGAATTATATCAATGCTTTGAGAAATGGTATTGATTGCATGCACCCATACATCACAGATGGACTACAATAGGATTACTGATGTGCATAAGGTATGCACATGCTTAAATACCTTGCATGAATCAGGGCCCAAAGGCAGCACCATTAATTTTAAAAGAATATCACTAGGACCATTATGGCACCACTCTCTCTGGGGGGCTGACAGAAGGTAGTCTATACTGTGAGTTAAGTTTTACTTGGTATTGTACATTTTTGATCAATTTACTTCATTGCTAGTGGATAAGTGGCTCATCATCAAGCATCGTGATGTTTAATGGGCCTTACTTCACAGTTCTTAAATTCAAGTATGTAACTTTTGGTGGATTTTCTGTTGTGTTTTTTTATTTGTTGTTTTAACTATTTATTTATTTAAGGAGTTGAAAGCAAACTGGCTTCTAAAATCTACGGCCCTTCTATTTTTGTACTAATACTTTTACAGAGACCAATAAACTTGATTATGCATTCCTGCCTGAATATTGGCTTGAATGTTATCTGTGACGGACCTATAAAAGCTGCAAGTTGTTCCATCCTTCTAAACAACCAAAGCAGAGAGAGATTCCTTACTCTCTTTTTATGGCATCATTAATCCCTTTCTTGCAGATGAAATGCTGGGCATTAAATGGCATATCATTTTTTTGCAGTGGCGCTTCAAACAACACATCACATTAGAATGCATCTGTATGAACAAAATGAATTAATTTAAGTGAACTTGGTATTTGTGAACGATGCCTACGTGACAACCCTGGAAACTGAAATTTCTTTTCCCAATCCAGTGGTAGCACAAACATCTGTCAGTTCCTTTCCATTGTGCTTCAACTGGTCAACCCTAACCGGCTGAAGAGTTCCCTTTCTCGTCAAAAGGTCATTTTCTGACTGATTCTAGTAACTTTTATTTCCCACCCTTCTTTAACCAGGACTGCTTTGGGAGCCAGAACCAAACACATCAGTTCAGAAAAGCACAGACTGAGCTGTCCAGCTCAACAGCTATGTCTCAAGCTGCTTCAGACACAGTGACCAGTTTCATGCAGGGTCAAGTCCTGTATCTGAGCTTGGGCCCATAATCCAATGCTGATTTGCTTTGCTAAGGCATTGTGGCTATGTTTCAGGTAGTTTGGAAGAAACATTAAAGTAAGAACCTTCTGCCCCTCTGTTGTGGCTATGAAAATCCCATTACCAAATATGTGATAGAACTTGAGTGTCCAGTACATCTACCCTCCCTCCAATCATTCAGCCTGCAGGAAACTTGTCATCAGCAGTGCGCGTCAGATGACAGTTAGGTCTGATTCGGTCATGGGACCCAGGTACTAAGGCTAAAAGCAGCTGAAACTTGGGGGAGAATGTCAGTTCCCAGTCCTCAGGCCAGCTGCTCAGGGTGTATAGTGAAGAAAGGCTGAGTGAGCAAAAAGACAAGTTGTTGCATCATAAAATGTACTTATGCTTCAGGCTATTTTTGTAAGAATAATAACTTCTTAGCTGAACTGGGGTCTTGTATTGCTACTAAACCTTGATGCGAAAGAGGAAATTTTAATACAAACAGCAAAAATAGTAGTGGATGGATGTATATCATTTTAAAGGATACTCTAAAGAGAGGCAGTGTGTCTAAAGCACAGTATTAGGAGTTGAGAAATCTGGAGTTCTCACTTAACCTCTCCATGGCTCAGTTTCCCCATCTGTAAAATGGGAATAATGATATTTCCTACCTTTGGTCGAGTGATTGACATCATTTCATAAAAGTACTAAGTATTATTTTCAACCTTAACTGTCTGGAAAATCCATTTGGGTGATTTTTGCGGGGCGGGGGGAATGGAGGCTGGGGGAGGGAGGGTAGATTTATGTCCAGGAAATAAAGCTGATGTTCTGACCAGAATTAATTATCTCAGTTAAAACCACCTGCTATTGTCTGTCTGCATGTGAACAAGCACAGAGAGTATAACAATTGCTGGGCATGGCTGAAGTCACTGTATGATCTGTATGTAACTCCGTGGAATATTTTGAATATGCAAGGTGTTCCTACTAATTCCATGCAGCTAACTCTGCATTTGTATGGCCTTTCAGATAAAACTTTAAATAAAAAGATGTTGCACAGTCTCAATTTCCCTTGTAAACATTGTGGTATTTGCCTGACAGCTGCCCTTCCTCACAGAGATGGCTGCTGTTCATTGATGCAGTATGTACACAGATGTATTGAATTCAGGGGTGCAGTTTGTAAATTGTTTAGGGATGAAAGGTGCTATGTAAACGGAAAATCACAACTTTGTTAAACCCAGGCAATTGCGTTAAACGCTGCCCTGAAGGATAAATGGTCTCTCCATCATATATATTGGTACACAATACAGCTTAAATTAAATGATCATTCTTCAGCCCAGTTTAGACCTGCTATGAGTGAGCACAACTCCACGGATTTCATTAGTGTACAGTTGGAGTTCAATTGAACCCAATTGATATTTGGAACCTACAGGTGCATATGCTCTAATTAATTTAAAAAATCGGTAATGAAAAAGCTATTGGTACAGAAATAAAGGACAAGAGAAAGGACTGTTTTAATATGGTGCAGTATTCCACTATTTTATACCTCTCCAGCTACCAACCTCGGTCATGCCGAACGCACACCTTTCCAGCTGAAATAGCTGCATCTCTATCCTCTAAGCTTCAGAAAAAATGAGGTTCTTCTGAAATACAACTATCTTCCTTTAAATGAATAATCTCTGACTGACAAATTCAATGGTTATAATACTTCGTATAATACTGAACTCTGTGAGTTTAATAAGTATTTTCTATACTGTGACATTGAAATCTAGGTAGATGAAATATATAATTCCCCCTCCCCACCTTATAAACCCCTACTTATTGGAAATCACTGCTTACATTTTTTAAAAGACAATATTTTGTCAAAGCATCTCAGGCAGTTAGGAAATAGGTGCTTTCCAAACCCTTCTATCTGTAGTTCCAAAATGTGAGAGCTGAAAGCAATGAATTTTTAAGGAACAAATTCTCAGTTGATTTCTAATCTAAGTTTTTCTTTCTTTTTTTGTGGTGAATGACTGAGGAGAAAGAATAAACAGAGAATTGTTAAATGGCAAAGGACATTGGCTTAAAGACTAAACCATCATAAGTAACTTCATTATTCCTTCTAGATAAGGCATTTGTCCCATTTCTTGTCTTGTGTGGCAGACTCTCTCAAGCACAGCAACCAGTACCATGCTAAGGCATGTACCGTACTGACCACAGAGCCAAGTTTCACTGCATGAGCCCTATCCTGCAAGATGCTGAGTGCCTTTTGTGAGGTGTTGAGCTACTTCTCCTCCTGTTTGTTTCCCTGCGATTTGAGGATGTTCAGCACCTCTCAGGATCAAGTCCCAAGTGCTCAATCAAGAGAATAAATTATTCTAATAATGGGATCTATTCATCATTTTAAAAGAGATACAACTTTATGTAACAGCCAAGCTATATAGGATAATATGTGTATGCTACATATATACACACCAAGATCTAGGACAGGAGTTTGGGTGGCTCTTTAAGTTTAATGCACTCTTTCCATACGTACAAGTTTTATGGACAAGTCATTCCTCACTGCGGACCTTTTGTTGTAAAATCCAAATAATCTTTTCACTCGTTTCTATGAGATTTTTTTTTTTTTTTTTTTAATCTTAAACAGCTCGCTACTTCCTTTGGATTCCAAAAGGCCCCCTTCTCCCTGAGCTGACGCTGAAGTTTTACTTGCTGCTGCTTTAAACTGATCTCAAACATAATTCGTAAATATAAAGGTCACTCAGCAAGGAAATGGCCCATCAACTAGAAAACAATGTGCATTTTCTAAATTTGAACCAAGTAGTTTCCGTTCTTTGATTTAAGTTTAGTTAGTTCCTGTGGTTTCATGTCCTACACTGCAGTTGAATCTTTGGACTGGCTCCAGTATAAATTGCACTCTTTCAATGAAATTAGAAACTATAGCAGTAGATGGTTAGCTGGGTTAGCTAGTAAATATCATTTAGGCTAAATATTATTCTGCTTTATGTTTGATAAAGATATCCTAATTTTATGGGGGGCAGAGAGAGGGTGAAGTGATCTCTGCTGAGATTTTCAGTGGTCTCACTGAAGTGAGCTTTACATGTAATTTGCACCTATCCCTTTGTTGTTGCTATCTTAGACAGCTGTCCTGCTAGATAAAGGCTATATCCTCATTTTTTTTTATACTTCCTACAAAGGGGATGAACGAAGTAGAAACCCCCTTCTTTTTAGGCCAAGATCTGTCCGGAGGGTGGTTTGTTGAGACTTTGCTGGGACAGAAACTGGGGACCTTACCCACCTTTTCCCACTCCCTTGCTCCAAACTCCTATGCCATTCTCATTCCCCAAGGAGAAGAAGAAGAGTTCAGGGGGAGAAGGATTCAAGTTTACTGGGGAGGAAGATAGATTACTATGTTCAGCTCAGCTGTGGGTGTTTGGGGAGGAAGGCTGGAGATGTTCTATTTCAGTGGGGGAGTGGGTGGGAAATTGCAAGATACCCCAACCAGTGCTGTGATAAAGGAGGGGATAATTTGAACTGTCCAGCATCAGGATCTCTTTGAGGGCTCTCAGCCGGGAAGAAGCAGCTCATAGTCCAAGCCACATGGCACAGGAGCATGAGTAGTAAAGAGCACTCTGGCATTTAATCTTGCACATAATGGGAAGAGGTCTCCAATGCCTCCCAGTTTAGCAGGATTGTCGGAACTGGTCCCATGCTGTAGCATTATCCTTCAAGTCTGTGTAAGGCCTGCCAAGTGAACTCTGCATGGTTGGACTTCTTTGGGCTTGGGGTGTGGTCAGGTAGATGAGAGGCAGAGCTGAGAAGGCTTTCAGTGCCATTATTCCCTAGAAACTCACAGCGACTCTCCCGGAGAAGACTTTCTGCCACTGTTGTTAACTTGCATGCACTTCTGCTCTGCGCACATGAGACCCCTCCCCAGAGGAAGGAGAGTGGAAGATGGATTAGACTAGGTCTGGGCAGAGGAAGGGAGAGGGGTACCAAGCAGGACCTGGGACGTTGTGTGGATGCCTCAGCCATCCCAGGATGGCATGAGTGAGGAGAGATTGGGGGTGGGGGGGAATCTGTGGGTTAGGATGAAAGCCGCCCCCCCCCCCATACCCACTCCCTTGAGAGCCAAATTCTTTCTCTCTGAATGCATGGGGAGACAAACTCTATGCTGAGATTTTCCCTGCCTCGCTTAGGCCATCCACTCAGGGCCTTAATTCAGGCCTGAGTCTTTCTGTGCTAATGGGAGTGAGCACACTAAGCCAGCACTTCCCAAACTTGTTGAACCAACTTTTGGCTAGGCTGTGCCCCCAGCTGTCCCAGCCATTGCTCCTAGTGCTGCCTGTTGGAGATGCAGGTGGGTGGGGAGTGAAAAGGTAACTTTCTGAGTAGCTTCGTTACCAAAGAATATTTTAACGCAGGCTGATAACTCCAAGTCAGCAACCTCAACTTTTTCCCTCATTCGCTTCTCAGCCCGACCCCAGCACTCATTAAAAGAGAAGGGGCTACTAAAGCCTAAGACAGTGTTACGCGTAGCAATGACTGGGAACGCTGTGCTAGGTCTAGGTTAGTGAGAGCAAAAGAGTGTTAGTATGAATCCTGGCTTCACAGAAGAGCAGCTGCTTTATCTCCACTTGACATGTGTTTGGCTCATAATCACTTCAGTGCAATAGCAGCGAGAGAAACAAGCCCTCTTTGGACTGGGAATAGTGACAATGTGAGTTAATTTGGGAACCATTCCCCTTTTCCTTTCTCTTTTTCAGGACACTTAAAGCTGTTTTTCCTCAGGGGTAAAGGACAGTCTGACCAATGGACTCCCGGATTCCCCACAACATAACTGTGGTCCCAAACTCTGTCATGGTCCAACCGTTACTGGACAGTCGGATCCCCTATGGGAGGCTGCAACATCCACTCACCATCCTGCCTATTGACCAAATGAAGACTACTCACCTGGAGAATGACTACACCGACAATCCCAGCCTAGCCCAGCTAGCTGCACAGAAGCGCCCCCGTGGCCACCATGAACCTGCGCTGATCAACCAGCATCTGCAGAGATGTGAGCAGGATGTCACCCACCCCTGGATCTCTTTCAGCGGGCGGCCCAGCTCCATCAGCAGCAGCAGCAGCACATCTTCGGACCAAAGGCTCTTGGATCACATGGCGCCAGCCCCCATGGTGGATCAGTCCTCCCCGAGAGCGGTCCGGATACAGCCCAAGGTGATTAATTGCAAACCCATGGATCTGAAGGGACCCATGTCTCAGGAGCCTGACAAGCACTTTTTACTGTGTGAAGCCTGTGGGAAATGCAAGTGCAAGGAGTGTGCCCTGCCGAGGACTTTGCCTTCTTGCTGGGTGTGCAACCAGGAGTGCCTCTGCTCCGCTCAGAACCTGGTCAATTATTCCACGTGCATGTGTCTGGTGAAGGGGGTCTTCTACCACTGCACGAATGAGGATGATGAGGGCTCCTGTGCAGATCACCCATGCTCCTGCTCCCATTCGAACTGCTGTGCCCGCTGGTCTTTCATGAGCGCCCTTTCTCTGGTCCTGCCTTGCTTGCTCTGCTACCTGCCTGCCACCGGCTGCGTGAAACTATCCCAGAGATGCTATGACCAAGTGAGCCGGCCCGGATGTAGATGTAAAAACACAAACAGTGTCATTTGCAAAGTGGCGTTGGATGGCAAAGCAAACAGGCCAGAAAAGCCTTTCTGATCATCGGGGGATATGGGAAAGGTGGAAGAGACACCAGAGGGGAGGTTATAACCTGTGTTCTGAGGATAACATGCCATCAGCTGAGAAAGCAGAAGTAACTATTTCCACAAACTGAAGCACTTTGGGTTATTCAGGGTTTTGGAATTGATTATCTAAAGAGAGGGGCCAATGGAGGAGGATTCTTAATATTTTACAGAGCCAAGGCCGAAAACCAACATACACCACAAAGTACAGCTGCTTAAAAAATGTTTTCACCATCCATTTCATAGTGCTGGCTGCTTGCTGTGCCCACATACAGCAAGCATCATTAGCTATTAGCTTGGCAGGCATATCAGCCAAAGCAATATTCAGTTTCATTCACAGAATAGTGGAGTCAGAGTAGGGTGGGTTTTTTTCCTTTTTCAACTCTGATTTGTTACCAGTAGCCTGTTGAAGGTAAAGGATTAACCTTTTTCTCTCCTCTTGACTATTAAAAGGGCCAGTTGAGTACAAAGTAAATATTTTCCCAAAGCTTTTTTCCTTCCCTTTTAAGAATGGATTTTGAAGCAGAAATAATTTTTTCAAATCACTTTCTATAAATGTTATTACCATTTAGGTCTATTTTTATTCCTACTCCACCTGCCACATTCCTCTTTTGATGCTGATTTTATTTTCTGGCTGAGATGGTGATACAGAATCTCTCCCCGTCTCTTCTCCCCAGTCAGAGGAACACAGGCATAATGTGTTTTTCGCCAACCCCTCCTTATGTCAATTTTTTTTGAAATTTTACATTAATGTCATTTTGCTAGTGAGCCTGCAGCCTTTGATGTCAATTTTGGTAGATTTTAAAAATATATTATTACATCAACAATAAAACTTTTTCCAAGGGGCTTTGAATGAATTCAACTTCTGTAGTGTGATTTCTTGTTCAGCAAATGCTGATGCAGAAGTCCTACTAAGCTGAGAAGTTCCATTTTTAATTATTTTCCTTCTCCAAAACTGTAGTAGAAAGGTCAAAAAAAAACTGAGCACAATACACATGTACATATTTTTTTTAGTGAATATTAATCCAATACCTGTTCTCATGGAACAAGCTCTTCAGATCTACTTTGCTGATAATATTAAGAACACTTTTTTGGCAGAATGACATTTGAAGTATTTTCCCCCCCCTTATTTCTATTGCTGCTGCTCAACTTTTGCCTTTTCTGTATAATAGTGTGTCTTTGTAAATAGAGAAATTTTAAAAGTGTCTATTTTAGCGTTAATGAATAGTGGGGGACGCCAAGGGTGCACATTTATGGAATCTTGCCCATGGTTTTCAGTAGCTGACTATCATAGGCTTTGTTTGTGCACTCGTACAAGAGCCAACTCTGCACTCCTTTAAACTGCAGTAACCCCTTTCTCTTGACAACTGCAAGGTGCTAAACAAAAAACTTTGTCCTAACATGCAACAAATCAAATAGATAGGTACTTGTTGCATGCTGGAAGCTGATCTAATATGTGTGTGTTTTGTTTTCTTTAATTAGAGGAAATGTACTCCATAAATGCACAGCAATGACAGAGAAATGTCATCTTTAATTAGATAAGCAATAGGCAAAGCCCATGTAGCATTTTCCAGAAATCACATTTGCTTGGTTGTGATGCAATTGCTGTTCTATTTCTTCAAATGTACTGATTGGAGTTTTTTTTTTTTTTTTTTTTAATTAAGAATTCATTTATGAATGGGTGAATTTTTTTGTTTGTTTTAATTGTAGGTATTTATTAAGTGGGGAAATTTTTTTTAAAAAAACTTCCTTTTTATATTTATAGCATTAGCTGGCTTGTTTATGATAAATCATAGAAAAAGGGATCCTGCATCTATGTTACCAGATATTGATTCCTGTAGCTTACCCTCACCAAGAAGATACTGTGCGTGCGGTGAAGGGATTTGTATGTTTAATCTTGCACAAATAAGAGGAAAACATGCAAAGAAAAAAAAAGAAAAGAACCCCAAACTGGTTGAATCGCTGGTTGAATGTATAAAGAATTGCTATTTAATGGGATGATAAATCATTTTCTTAAAGTACAAATGAGCTAAAAACGATGCAGCAACAAGCACAGAGATCTGTATCAGCTATCTTCCACCTTGAACATATGCAATGTCCAAATAACCTCCATCTCTACATTTTCTGTTTACCCAGACCCTAGTGACCCCAGGTTAGTGCAGTAGGGTATTGTAGTGCAAATTTGCAATAGCAAATTCTATTGGCTGGCTGCTACTGCAAACAAACATAACATCTGAATGGTCTCCACTGTGCCACTCCACATTCGTGATATATGTGCAGGTGCTCACACACGTGCGCATGCACACAATTCCATATTTCTAATGAAGAGGGCCTCCAGCACCTTTTACTTTCATTGTACATAGTTGTAAACACCTGTTTCTTTGTTGGTTTCTTTTAATATATAAGTCCTGCTATAATGTAAACTGATCCCATGCTGGAAGACTGTAACGCATTAATGGATGTGTTAGTGCAGTGGTAAATGTAGCAGAATGAAGCTCCTTGTATTCTTCAAGCCCCTTTGGTGTAGCAATCAGTCGGCATGTTTCACCAGCTTTTCGCCTAAGGCATGGCAACAAAATTGTTGAGCTTCTTGCATAGCATTCAAAAGATTCTGGGTTAGACCAGGCGAGAGGAGCCTTGACAATATGACACTATTCCTTAGATGCCTTTGGCTGCTGTGCTGATGGAGGATAGTTTTCCAGCCAACAACTGTGTTTCCCTTTTTCCTCCTGCTCCCACCCTTCACTTTTAAGGGACTTACTCCACTTTCACCTCATGCTACTCCTGAGACATAAAGCATACAGGGACAGTGTAGTATGTCATTTAAATTTGGGCTAGGCTACAGCACACCTAGTTTATATAAAGTAAACTTCCTCTCATGCAGAGAACAGATCCTGACATGCAACATGGTCTTTCATCCCTGCAAGCTACCACGTTCTCTTAAGCCATGTCTATACTACAGGGACTCCAGCAGAATAGCTATGCCAGCATAATCCCATAGTGTAGATGCAGTCTATAGTGATGGAAGGGTTTTTTTCCAGTTCGTTTAGGAACACCACTTCCCAGAGTGTTGGTAGCTAAGTTGATAGAAGCATTCTTCCATCCACCTACCTGTGTCTACTTGGGGAGATTAGGTCAGCATAGTTACAGCACTCAGAAGTGGCTGTTTTACACACCCCTGAGTGCCATATGTCAACCTAAGTATAGACCGGGCCTTACACAGGAGAATGGCTGCTGGCTAGGCCATATAACTATGAACCCTGTTTGACCCCGGGACTTCTCTCTGGTCACACTGGTGCAATTCCAGAGGGAGCTTGCTCCTATCATCATGAGCACAAGTGGGAGCAAGACACTGGTTGAGAGGACTTGCCCATTTTGTGCATCCTGGAAGAGATGTGGCCTCTATTTTTAACTTGCATCTCCTGTGCATCCAGTGTAGGGGAAGCAAAGGTATTCCCTCAGAGGCATGCTATGGTGTTAAACAGAACAGTGCTGTAAAGGAGGAATGGGACAGGATTTGGCACAATACTTAAGTTTTACTTGTCTTTTGAAAGCAGATTCTCATTGCTTTACTAAACTAAAATCTCTAGTTTATTGCCTCCATTTTTGTCTCTCTTGCAGCACTGGGAATTTTTTTTTTTTCCTTCTTTCTTTCTTGTTATGAAAAGCTGTTCAAGGATTCCCGTCCCTACCAATCACCTCCATACACACACCGGAAGTTACTACAGAAGGTTTCCTTTGTATAGAATATTTATTTTGAAGCTCTATTTTAATAGTATTTATTTTAGAAAGTCTACTATTGTAAGAGTTCTTCTGTTTGTGAAGAAAAACAAGTTAAAACTGAATGTACTGATCTAGAAATATATATATATAAATATATATTGTTAAATATACAAATGGCTGTTTGTGGTTTCTTTACTTTTTTTTTAAAGAAATTTTTTTGAGCAATTATTCTAGAAATATGAGCATTGATGGGCCAAGCCCAGTAGTTGGATACCAAGCAGGACTGGAATGTCTAAGTAGTTCTAGAACCTGAATTGCATCATTCATATCTCCCTCATGGGCACCAGTTCATAGAATCAGCAGTCTTTTAGGAGGTAAGCCGCAGATTGAACATTTAGATCAGACTCTACTACTACAGTTAATGATCTTGCTTTCTGGCTGGGGGCCTGAAGCTGTGACAGTGCAAAGCTCAAGTAGAGTCCTGACCTGAAAGTATCCAGAGGCTGAAATAAATTGAAAGCTGCCAAGCCTTTTTTTTCCCCCCTTGAGCCAAAAATAAAATAAAATAAAGCAGCGACATGAACACACACACTCCTATATTTGATCACTCTGTCAACACAAAGATCTCGGAAGAGAATTCTGAAAGCTTAAAGCAGTTGAGTGAGTGAGTGAGTGAGAGAGAGAGAGAGAGTGGATAATCCAGAATTTTTTAATTTGACTTCCTCTGCTCTCCCGTTTTATTTATTTAGCTTACCTGGGTGACTTGTTCAACCTTTGCTGTTTCTTACACAGAAATGAAGCTATGGGTGTGGCAATGTTCTACAATGATAAAACAATCCTCTGTCAGAGTATTTTTTAGTACTGAAATTGCTTTCTGTGTCTAAACTGAGCAGAAAAGTGAATAAGTTGTGTTCAATTTCTGCCTCATCATCCTTCTAAAAAGAGCTCTTTGGCATATCCTACATGCCCATTCCCAAACTTCTTCTACAAAGGAAATATCTGTCCAACTACACCAATTGTTAGTTTAATTAGTATAATAGGTACTGTGTAAATTAGAACACCTAAGCACCAATTCAAGGGCATATAGGAATCCTACTCCATGTTTCCTCTGTAACCCATGCCCACCATTAGATGTCAGACCATATCCCATCTCCAACCTCAACTGTGGCTTTGGCAGACCATGTACCCTTGCTATTAATGGCAAGGCAACAACTGACAACACTGGGAATGTGGAATGGGATGCCATGAGAAGGACCAAAAACCACAGGGGTCCTCCAGTGCTTCGACCCTATTGTCCATCCACAAGAGTTCTGCTCTCTAGGGACAGACAGCAAGAACAGACCAGCTGTATATCACTACCCCCATGAGACAGGCAGCCTCAAAGACACACCTAGTTTATATAAGGTGTGCACTGATGCTTTTTAACCTCTGATTTTTATTTCAGTGGAGTGAAGTTACAGATACACTCAGGTGCTGAGCACTTCAAAAGGGACATATGGGGGAAACAAGTTGTGGTGCAACCAGATGAGATTATGGCCCTTTGATTTAGTTAACTCCTGTTTACGTGCACATTTAAAAATTTGGTTGATTTAGGATATTTACAGTGAAGAGACAACAAATGTATATGGGATGGTGTGTGTCCTGCTCCGTCAGTAGTAAAGAGCTTTTGGACAGCAAGGATTCATTTTCTTCTTTAAAAAGGTTAGGGACAAATAAAATCAAATGTCTTTTTTAACATGGTTACAGCTGGGTCTTTAGTATAATGTACCTGATTGCAGGTTTAAATCATCTCAGCTGCGGAGAAACTTTGCTGAGACATAGTTTGACACAAGGGTGCCTCTTAGCATCCAACCCCACTCCCCACTGGTATACTGTTTTCATTTCACAGTGTATAGCCTGTGCTTTTGCACCGAACAGTTATAAAGTTGACTTGAAATGTACAGTCATGACTAACTGGATTAACATAAGCAGACAACTATGTGACAGAGATGGAGGCCAAAGGAAATGGCGGCAGGACTCCCACTCCCCTTATTTGGCCTTCCCTCCCCTCCAACAGTTTTAAAGTTTATTCACCCAAATTTTAATAAAACAATATGTCCGTGGCCTGAGGCAGGTGTAATTTTAATAATTTATGGGTCTCTGAGGCAGGAAGAAAGCTCCAGGTTTTATTGTGTTTTGCACGATAAATGGCATTCCAATTGTCTGCGTGTTACTCTTTCAGGCTCCGCTGTCTGGCAGGAACACAAGTCCTTTCGGAGCCCACCTGTGCCTGCCACCCCGAGGCACAGGATAATTATGAATACATCTGTATGTGTTAAGCAGCAGATGATTGAAAAACTCTCCTCATTTCCCCATGTCATTAGAAGACACTTCCTGTATTGACATGTATATTAACACTCAACAGCTACAGGCTTGAAATAAATTCCCACCCCCATCAAACTCTTCCCTTTTTATACTCTCCCCTGCTTCTTTGCACAGACACTTTTTCTTGCTTTTCGTGTGGCTACACGTACACTTGCAGCAATGCACTGGTTGTAGAGATAGAAGAATGGCCATCCCTTGCTCTTTTAACACACATGGGGCCAGGGACAGAGCACCTTAGTCTGAAAAACATCTGTAAGCAGTCTAGTCTGTCTGGCATATGGCCAGCCAGGCAAAAGTACATGTCAGAGACCAATGGGGGAGTCTGCACTGGAGTGGTTGGGTGTCTGCAGGGGCCTGGGGATTAGCTCTGAGGAAGAGGCACAACACCCTGACCTATTTAGCACCCAATCTATCCCTGTCTCTTGTAGGTTGCAGGTGTTTAGGCATTTGGCTTTTGAATCTAATTTGTCTCACCTCTAAGCATTAGGGGAGATCTCTGAGCAACAGTGAGAATCAGTTTTCTGAGGGAAAAGCTGAGCACAGGAGGCTGCTGTGTTTTAAATTATTATTGCATTAGTGTAATAGCACCAGGTTAACCTGGCACAAATAGGGCAGATGCTGTGCAAGCTTCCCACACATGGATATGGCAATGGCATCAAGGCTACCGCTTTGACACTCTTATTTGGCCACACAAGTAAAGATTTCCTCTCACGTTATGAATTTTGTGCTGTGGACAAAGGTCAGTTTCAAAGAAGAACAATTCACCAAACTCTTGGGGATTTATGAACTGAAGCAGGATTCAAACCCAGCTCTGCTTAGGTGAAATGGCTCAGGCAGTCATTGTGTCTCTAGGCCCAAGAAGACCCTACCTGCTGAACCTTCCTAAGCATTTAGAAACCCCCAGGGGGTACCATGCTACGTCTCTGAAAACAGCTGTAAAGAATTCACAGTGCCACTTGAAATGCACTGTAGGAATGCAATAGCCTAAAAGGAGTATATAGTGAACCAGCAACATGCCAAACATAGCACATTGTTGATCACAGATGAAATGTTATTAGTTTATACCAATGTCTCCAAAAAGTGGTGCATTGTTTCTTATGATTTTTGTTTTCCAAAGGAAAAAAATGTAAAGGAGCACAAATTCCTCTGCTAACTGCAAACATAGGAACTGCTAGGTAAAATAACCAGGTTTACACAACAGGATTTCCTCTAATAACATTTGAGCTGTGGAAAATGTCTAACCAGTTGCACTATAAATATCAGAGGAGGGCGTGTGGTCTAGAAGCTAGAACATGGAGATGAGTGGGAGCCAGGAATCCTAGGTTTCAGTCTTGCCTCACTGACTCACTGTTTGTCTCTAGAAAAGTTACTTACATTCTTTGCATCTGAGGATCCCCCTTTATAAAATGGGAACAACACTGACCTCTCCATCAGGCGTTCTGTGTTTGTAACACACTATGAAACCAGATGAGAAGTGCTATGTGTTGCTATATTATTGTTTAGGAACTTGAGAGCCAACCACAATGGCTGCAGCTGTTCTCTGTGTAACAAACCCCATCCAGGTCCTCAACAGGCATCAGTCCATCCCCGTCATACAGGTGATTATAGTCACATGGAGAAGGGGGATAATCAGCTAAAAGCCTCCTTCCATTGCTACTGATCTATCAGCTGCCTCATTTTTGGAAGCAGTATATACTCCCACGGGAGCTCAGCAGTGGGGATAAGCTGCTCCATAAGGCAGAAAGGAAGCCCCTGAATAAGAAAGCAGGGCTCTGAAGACACATTTAGATTCTCCAAAGTGAGGCTAGTTTACCCAATGACTGTTTCTATCCCCAAAGTGGAGGCTGGCAGCTGCATTCTCTGCCCAATGTTCAATTATGGATTCGGATTCAGTGCAGAGCCCTTTTCCCTATGCTGGTAGAAATCCTATCAGTGGTTGCACCACTTTAACTCAGCTTGTTCTAAAGACCACCAAAAACTCTCCCACTTCATTTTAAATCTGAGATGTGCCATGCCCCGCTGGGGAAAAAAAAAGAAAGAAAATACACCGACAGGTGATACCGAAGGGGTTCACATTGCTTGCATGAATGCTGACAAATAAGGGCAGACTGATGGAATGGATGAAATCTTCAGGAAAACCCTTTGAGATAGATTTGGCCCTTTTCCCCAAAATCTTCTTCATCCCAATTCCTTTTACTTTGTACATGACTGGTCCTTGGATTGTTTTCAGTAATTTTGGGAGAGGTGACGAATATGATAAACACAAGGAAGCAAATCTTTGTGCTGCCACTAATAGACATAATTACTACACACATGCCACACTCATACCAGTGAAAGAGTCAGTTACTACCGAGAAGAGGGCTGTGTGCCAAGGAAAGTATCATTGTATCTCTATTTCTCATCTGTGAAATGGGGTTAATTTTTTTTTAAACAGATAATTTGCATTCAAATTAGCGTTTCTGAAGGCCTCTTAAAGAGACACTGTTCCATTAAGTATTTTTTCAAATATACTATTATCTACAGAACCAACAACATATTTGATTATTAAAAATGAAAGGATTAAAACTCCAGTTTGCTTTTCACCATTCATGTTGTTTATTTACACAAACTATTGGGCTCAATATAGGAGTAACTGGATTAAATCCTATAGCCTCTGTTATACATGAGGTCAGATTAGATGATATAATCTAATGGTTCCTTCTGGTGTATAATTAATTGAATGAGATGGGGGAGGAGGGTGTTGCACAGGCATTGGACAGTGAAACCTCAACCAATCAGGAGTCCAACCAGATGTCAGAATATAGGCCAATGAGAACATAAAACAGTGGCAGTAACTATAATGGTTAGCGTGATGCTGCCAAGAGTTGGGACATGAATTGTTTGAATTTACCTTCTTTAATTCAAGTTATCACAGTGCTTGTAGAGGGTGAAGGACTTGACCTTTAGATCACATGAAACTTGACCAAAACTAGAGGGGATTCTTTGGTCGATGATATGAGAACAATTTGCAAGTAAAAGTAATGCTGAGAAGAAAAACACACTCAACTTTTCTTGAAAGTTGCCAGCCTGGCTAGAACATATAAATCAGAACCCAGTTAGAATTTGGCATATTGATGTCTTGTTCATAGGGCTTTTGAAATGTTAATTGAACATTTACATTTTCCCCACTGGAAAATGGCCAAAGGAATCTGCTGATTTTATGAGGTAGATGTTAGGGTGATAATGTTTCAATCCAAAGTAGTATCTGTTTTTAAAACATTTTTATTACATTTTCAATAACTGAGAACCCCCTCAATCTCCAACACCATCAATGCAGGATGATTATAAAACAAGGGGACATATACATAACAGTGCCGTATCTTTATATTAGAAAGCTGCTATTGCTTGAAAAAGAGTGGGGGTTTTATTTAATAGGAAGTGATGAGAATATTTATAGTTGAAAATGAGAGGCTAGTCCCCAGAAAGAAAGAATGGAATAGTCAGGGTAAAGAACAAGAACCAGAATAAAGGTATAAACATGATTCATGATCAGATATGATCAACCAGGCTGGGTACGATATGTCCATCACAATTATATAATTCAGCAAGCCCTATTAATTTCTAACTTCACATTTGGCTCAATTCTGCAAAATGCTGAGCACTCTCCATGGGTGTTGAGTACCTTATAGGCTCAGACTCAGCATAGTTCTCAGGCTACTGAATGTTGCTAGATCTGGTCCTATAAGCATAGATTTTATTGGATCTAGCAAAACCAGCCCTTTCAAATTTAGCTCCTTCTAGCATATGGTTAATCTATTGCTCTTTGTAATTATGATACAAATATTCTCTCCCCCATATATAGACATACACATTACGTTTATATATATATATATATCTATATAATTAGTCACACACATTCATTTTGTGTATATGTATGTAAGGAAGCATAACTTGCTGCTATTCCACTTAGTGAACAGGGTCTACTCTGTTTATATTGAAACCTGATAAGAAATTCAAGGCCTGATTCTCTTGTGCCTTGGGAAAGTTATTTTACAGGCTGCAAATTGACATTCATAATGCACTGCTGATACTGAGAACTTTCGCTCATTCACCTCTCAAATTGCCAGGTCCCAAATACTGGAAAGAGGGCCACAAGCAGAACTGCAGCACAGGAAGCTTTGAATTAGTTTGGCTTTAGTTCCATAACACACATCCCAGTTTCTAGAACTGCAGTTTCCTGAGTCAGCCGTTCCCTTGTAAATAATTCCTAACAGAGCTAGCAAATGCCAAAGTGGTGTGGGGTGGAGTTAAATCTGGGGTAACGACAGGGGGAAGTCCCATGTAATGATGAGAGTTTGGCTCCACTCAGATAATTCAAAGGCCAATATACATCACACGTATAAAAAGCCTGGCTTTTTGTGAGTCAGACAAATGGTTTGGATAAAGATAAATTGCCTTTGCATTTTGTTTTACTTCCTAATGATAATAACTCCTGTGTGACATAGTGAATCACTAGGCTCTTCCCCTGAGAGCCATAAAACTTTACAGATCTCCATCAAAGAGTTGAGAGCAACAGCTACCGTTCAGGGGGGCACCTATGTTTGCATACAAAGCAAATGATCCCTATTCAAAAAATAAATTAAGAGGTCAAGGCAAAGTGTTTCAAAAGTGGAAACTCAGTTCTAAAGATTTGTTTTCTGTAGCTATTATTTCCATGCAAAATCTGGGGAAAGTGATACTGGAAAAGTTAAATACTCTATTGTTTTGTGTATCTCATTTGAATACAAGAGCAAAATTACCCCAGGATAGTACCATGAACACTTCAAAATGGCATCAGAGCAGAAAGCAGGATTTAAAAAAAAAAAATCCATATTTGTATTTGGCTAAAGAGGATATCCTGAATAGACTTCAGGGTCCAAGTTTTCCAAAACTGGACACTGATTTTTGGTTGCCTCACTTTCTAGGTATCCAATCAAAAATAGCTTGGACCTGATTTGTGAAAGCTGCTGAGCAACTTCTGCTTTCCCTGAATTCAACTGGAGCAGTGTGTGCTCAGCACTTCTGAAAAATCAGGCCTTCAGGGTCTAACGTGGAGTGCACTAGAGTTGAGGCACCCAAAGATGACAGTTGCTTTTGAAGATTTTGGCTTTAATATCTTAACCTAAAATCATCAGAAAAACGAAATGTATTCGGTGTTCCAAAAATGGGGGAAGGGAAGATGTTCACCACAAGGCTGGTTTGTTTGTTTTTTAAAAACATTTTCACAGGGTTGTGTGTGTGTGTGTATGTGAAGTTGGGCTGGCGAAAGGTGCTGACTGACGGAGCCAGTGGCTGTCCTGTGAAATGAGCTCAATAATCCAGCTAATGTCTAACTCAGGTTGTCACACCTGGACTGTACACTCAAAGTAAATCAAAAAGGTCCGTCAGTGACCTAAACACAAAGTGTGGTCAGCAATAGACTCTGCTCAGGACTGACTTTTTTGCGGGGGGAGGACAGTGACTCTCTTCCTTCCACCTACCCGTCCACACCCTGGTTTCACCCAGGAACTGCCAACTGACAGAAGCACCCAAACCTTTTTATTTGGCCGGCTGGGCCCTGATTGGCTGCTCCCAATGCTTCTAGCAGCTGGAGAACCAAGTCTTGCTCCTTCCATCAGCAGCTGATCCAGGGAAGCCTTTCTAGGCAAACCTGGAGGCCCAAAACTCCAGCTATTTTCCTCTTAAAGGGCCGCTTCCTGGGGTGGGGGTGCACCAAACCAGCAGAATCTGTGGCAGAGGGCAGCAAATGCCTGGTACACCCCATCACACAGCCCTAGAGGCTGGAGTCATTTTCTGAAAGAGTTAGTACAGCACAGAATGGAACACTTCTCCCAAGTGGTCACAGGAGAGTTCATTTTCCATGACCCATGCAGTCCCAGCTGACCCTGCCATCTAGCAGGACAATGGTGGCGATATAGATGCTCAAGGCCTAATCTACTGACTTCAGTGAGCTTTGGATCAGGTCTTTGTTCTGGTTACCACTTTAAATTCATTTCAGGCCACTGAACAGTCATCAGGTGGGAATAACTTTCAGTCTGACCTGGGCATCTAGACGTGAAAGACTCTGTAACTCTATAACTCTTTCCAAACAGCCAGCCAGCCCATGTTCAGATTCTCACTGACAGGGAACAGACTAAAACCTAATAGATTCACTCATTTAGAGGATCTTTTTAAGACACCCCCAACAACCTGACTGCAGCTTCATTTTAAGGCAGTTTTTAGTCTCTCTTTTATTGACAGTAGTTGCATTACACCTATGCTACCTGGGAGGTCCTATAGGGACCCCTAGCTCCATAGACCTCATACCCAGCTACCAAAAGGCTGCCAAGCCCTGCTGCGGCTTTGTTGGCTGCTCCCTCCTCAGCCTCTGTTCCATCCCCGTTTATCCATGGTCTGGTTTCGGCACCACAAGTTATCATGGTACTATGACAACTTCCCTCCCTAATTTGCTTGTCTGACTTTTGCCATGCTGGGTGATTTGGGATTACTTGATGCCTGTGGAGATATCTTGCATATGCACAGGGAATGGGGCCCCTCATGTCTTTCCACAGAGGGCTGGAAAAAACAAAACACACAGGCTGCTGCTACTCACTTATGTAGCATTTCTGTGTTTAAACATTTCAAATTTCGCACATGCTTTTTGGAAGTCTCTCTCATCCAGGAGGTCCCAACTGGAGAAGAAACCCTGAATACTTCTGCGTGCAAACAGCCAGAATCCTCACTGGATTCACAGCAATGCTTGGCTTGGCACTGTTCAGAAACCAAAAGATTCTGGCTATGCACTACATGCACCAAGTTCTTCTCCACACATAGAGGGCATTTCGCTTAGTCTTTAGTGGAGCCACCTCACTCGCTGATTCTTCACTCTGCCTCCCAAGTAGCACCTCCAGTGGCTCATCCATTGGAAAGCACGTTAGAAATATTCATAAGTTCAGTCTCACAACATTCCTCTTTATCTCTTTTTTACATTTTCTTAAAACAGAAGCTTAAGCAACTTGCTTGAGGTTGTACGGTGACTCAGTGTAAAAAACAAAATAGAGCACAAAAATCCTGATTCTCAGCCTCTGCTCTAACCACTGGACAACAGTTCTTCCATTAAAAATGGATTACAATAACTAGAAGTATTGAGCCAGATCCTCAGATCTCCATTGCCATCATTTAAGCTATGCCAATTTACACCTGCTGAGGATATGGCCCATTTTCAATAACTATGACTTCAAGTTTGATGGTCACTTAACTTAATACACCGGGTGGAATAAAAACATTACCAGTGTTTGCAATATTTCTTGGTCTAAGTATAGTAAATACAACAAATACTGCAATAAAAAAAATCAAATTCTGTGGCATATTTAATGTTGTATTAACAGTGCCCACTGCAAAAAAAAAAAATTAAAAAAAAAAAACCCTATATTGAAAAAGCATTAAGGTTGCAAAGTCAGCCATTGAAGAGTTAGAAAATGCTGGAATTTAGGTTGCCCAGTGGATTAAGAATTAAGGATGGAATTTCATCCTTTAAAACCACATTGACCCTCACCCTCCCAATTGGTCATCAGCAGGGCTGTGATCTTAAAATCTACAGTATAGTCCTCTACTGAGCATGTACAAACAGATTTTTCAGAGCCTTACGGCCAAATTTTGGCAATTTTTTAAGGAAATGAGGAAAGGCACATTCTTGACATCAAAGCACGTCTCCCCAGCCTCCATTTTAGCTGAAAGTTTTCAAAAAAATTCAGTGCAAGACAGACACACAGCAGAGAATATTTCAGCCCAAATGGTTTGAGTTTGACAAAGTTATAAGCAATTGAAAACTGGATCTTATCAAAATATAAGGTACTTTAACTTTAGATGATGGTACTTGTGCTGCCTATAACTCAGATGAGCTCATGCAGAGTATGATCTCTTCTAGAAAAACAAAAGAAACATGCAGACCCCTGTTATTCAGATTGCATCAGAGAAGGGAGAGGTAGAAAAGTTAAATACTTTGTTTTTGATTGTTCTTAAATACTGAAGTTTTCACTGACTTATTTCTTTCTCACAACAGAGCATGAACAGAAATTTAGGTGTGAAGGAACACTGAATAAACCATAAAACCAAGTTCTGCTGAGCTCTAGGTATGTTTTTGATTATGCTATACTGTTATGTAACTTTTTTTCCTAATCAGAAACATCTATTCTTCTCAGAGCATGAAACTCAGATGTTTTGCTCCATGTCCCTCCATTTTAATTATCCCACTTGAGTGGATAATTATGTTTAGAAGAACAAAATTGGTGCTGTAGTCCAAGGTACATTTGGATCTACTCACTGCTATAAAGCATATGTTTAATTTCATCATTACAATGGAGCCCTCTTCTTCAGATAGGTGCTTAAAAATCAACTATTTGTTATTGTATTTTATTATTTTTTCCTTACAGAGGTTGCAATAATATTATCACTGATCCTACACTTCAGATTTTAGGAGCCTTAATCCAAAACCCACTGAAGACAACAGGAGCCATTTCATTGACTTGGGTGAGCTTTGAATCAGGCTTATGAATGGGAATTTTAAAAGTGCCCAGTGTTGGCCTAACTCTGCTCCAATTGAAGTGAATGATAACACTCACATTAACTCCAAAAGACGCAGAGTTTTAGTCAATACTGATTGTTTTTTAAAATCCCACCCTCCATTATATTGTCTGAGAAGTACAAGAAGAATTCATACGATACGCTTCTACAAAATCTGAAAGAGGTTTCCAGGTTTGAGTAAGAGCAACTATGGTTATGTCACTTATTTTATTTTGTGCCCAAGCACCATTCTGTACAATGACAATTTGTCATGAATCTTTCCAATCTGTCCTGATGCTTCTTGGAAGAGTCTCCATATCATGGGCTGGCTGGACCTTTGAGGCAAGCTGGGCTCAGGCTTGCCCATGACTTAGCAGTTATCTCTCAACCTCAATGAGGAGCTGGCAACATTAGGGCTAATTAGTGATCCTAGCTGGGTGTAATGGGGCTTATTTAGAAAGACTGATGCCAGCTGTGGTGGTAAAACAGGGAGTTTACTACCTAAATATAGCTGGGAGCTGAGTAGAGAATGAAGACCCTGGAGGGAGGAACAAGGGAGCATTTCCCTCCAGGAAGACCCTGAGGAAGTCAGGCTGAGACACCCATTGAGAGCTGGGTAGGCTTCTGGAGGAAGCCCTGAGTTATGGCCTGTAAAAAGGAGAAACAGACCTAAAGGGAACAGAGTAGGGTACCTGTGTGGGAGCCCTGAGCTAAGGCCAACAAGGATAGGGGAACAGAAGAGAAGCCCAGAAGGGGGAGAGGTTGGTTTATGGGTATTTGGACTCCCAGCAGGGAAAACTTTGGGGAGTCAGCACTCTAACAAGAATGAGGAAAAACAGAGAGAAGCCCAGGAGGGACGGAGGACCTGTTGTATATGTCAGCTGGGACTCTGAGTACCCCAGAAGGGGAGTGAACTGTTATGTGACTTGGCTGGAGGCCCAAGTCACAGTAAACCCAGAGAGGGAGTCAGAAGAAGACATCAGCTAGGACTGGTCATCATGGCCCAGGAGGCAGACATGTGGGTGCGGGGGATGGTGGTAGACAATGTGAAGTCCCCTGCCATGTTGTATCCATGTGTGAGGGGGTGCCCTAGAGCTGAGGTTGCACCCTTACAGTCTGTTACAAAGAGGCCTACAGATGTCTTTACCTATAGGTAAAACACTGGATTTTAGAATTACTGGAAGATAGAGGATCAGTTATAAAATCCTAGCTCTATTCCAAATCATGAAATGTGGAACAGCCAAAATTTCCAAAAACTTGGGTGCTCACTATTCAGAGCTCCCAACTTCCCACAACTCCCATTAATCAAGGCACTTTTATTAAATCCGGCCTGCACTTATAAACAGTAGTTTGGTAAAGAATGGTATCTGACACCTATAAAGAGGCTTCCCCAAGTTGGTAGCCAACATGGAGACTCTTCAGGAGTCAGACAACCCCTTTCTTGGCATCTTCCACGTTACACTGATTATGGGTCAGTTCATCGACCTGCCCTGTCAAAGGGTTGTAGATTCAGTTTTTGCACCAGGAAGATTTTTAAATATATCGGCTATAGGGATGGCTTGGCTTATGGACATGGAACTAGCACTGAAGTTTTGTGTGTTTTTACACCAAAATGTCAGCAATACATTGTCTCCACCCTCCAGCTCCTGTCTTGATAGGCTAGAGTTATTACCCCAAATCCATGATAAATGGAACTTCATCTTTTATTAGTATTTTACTTTCTGACCAGTACAAGAACGTCCTTAGAAAACTGTGTCCAACCCACCCAAACCTAGGGGGAAGGTTCATTGTCATTTGACCTTGAATGAAAGAGATGGGGAGGTAAAACAAGGATGGAGAAGGATCCCCATTTCTTACCCCACATCTCCCAAGATTTAAAAAAAAAAAAAAACTCCAAACAAACCCCAACACCCACCACACACCCCGGAACGATGGAACTTTATTTCATGTCCCAGTGAAGTGAGCAAAAAATGCTGGTTAAGATTCCAGCAAAGCAGAAATGTGCTCTAACAATCCCCTGGCTACCTTCTTTTCAGAATTAGCTTGGCTGGATGTTGTAAACTGCAAAAGGAAGCCCAGAGTCACAAACAATTGCAGGAACCTGACAACACCAAGTTCCTGTGGATTCCATGGGAAGTACAGTTTTAACCACTCCAACCTGTCTGTCTGAGGGGAAGTGGGCAATAAATAGCAGCCTAGTTGTTATCAAGAGGATGTGAGCTATTTATAAAAATTCTTGGGGTTTTTGAACTCTGTTTAAAGAGGTAATATCCTTCCCTTAGGTAATTGGGAACTAAAATTCTAAAGCAAACAGAATTGCTCAACAACCTTTGGGAAAGTTTTAAGATTCATGTGGTTACAGCGAGAGACAGACAAATACTAATGCATCTTGTCTGAAACAGCTGCTATATATTGTTCCTATGTCTACGGAAAGGGAACAAAAGGTCTTTCAATATTAATTCTGTATAGCAAGTATGTTCTTGGACAACTGACAACTCCTAACACGCATATATGTGCCAATGCAGGCTGATAGTACACATGGTTGGCATGTGGTTATTTAATGAAACAATGTTTTACCTGTATAATGCACCTTACATCCTGAAAGGTCCCAAAGTGCTTTCCATACACTATACATCCAGCGTGATTAAACTGTAGCCATCTTGGGGCAGAGGTTGGGCATCAGCTAGAGAACAGTTCTTTAGTGGAAGAGGGGAATTTTTGGCCAGAGGTAGCAATTGAAAAATTCATAGGCTTACAGAAAGTGTCATGGTGTCTCTGATGTCCACACAGAGCCAACAGGATCTCCTTGCTTAAGGTCCCTCTTATCTCTTCTACACACAAGAGGCATGCAATTATATATTTTAAAGGAACACTCTCTTCTATTCTCATGAGGAGAATAATTAACAGAGAAGACTTTGGCCTCAGGTAGACTAACAGTCCAAGGCTTGGTCTACACTGCAAAGTTACATAGGCATAGCTAGGTTTGGGGGGAGGCAACAAAAAAACCACACAACCCTGACTGATGTCGTTAAGCCAACAAAACCTCCTGTGTAGATGCAGCTATGTCAACCAAAGAGGGCTTCTGTCAACATAGCTAACTTTGTTTGGGGAGGTGGTATTCCTACGTCAACAGAAAAGCTCCATATTGTAGACTTATCCCAAGTCTTTCATAGCTTGGGCACTGGGAAACAACTGTGATATGGAAGAGCATTCAGGAGGAAGACTACACCTGTGGACAAACATGGAGCAAGAATTAGGAAATCTGGATGCTTTGATATCTTGTGACCTTGGTTAGGTTACAACGTCTCAGTCCCTCATCTCTAAAACAGGAATAACTAACTCACACGGGTCCCAAAGCTCAATTCACTGATACTTGGGAATCACTTTTAGTTCTTGGATGGAAAGGACTCTGGGTCAGATCCAGAGCTATCAGAAAAGTCAGAATAATGCCACTGACTTCAATGGAGTACTCAGATTTACACCAGCTGAGGATCCAGTCCTATAGGTGCAAAATAATATAACTACTGTCCCGTATCTTAAAAGCATTTCCTGCACTCCTGTTCATTATCCCATAATCAGCGTGTCCAGAATATAGTGCAATCCAGAAACACATATCAACTGCTTTTTTCGTATTTCTGAGTGCACTAGGAACAGCCATAAGGTAGTCAACAACATTTCTCCTCTGTGGGAACCACACACAGAGTTGTCCTGACAAAATGATGGCATGGTCTAAAATACACAAACATGCTCAAAAGAAGGAAAACCATGAAATTAAGGATAACAAACAACAAAGAGAAACAAATTCACAGAATCTGTTAGTGTTTATGAGTCACCAAGACTTTCCTGCCCTGTCTTATAAATTGTGGGAATCTGCAGTGGAACGTCCTCCCCTTAAACTACTAAGGCGCTATTTTTTCCTCACATACCAAATGACTGGGGTGAGGTGTGGGGGACAGAGCCCTTTGCAAAAATGAAAGACTTTTTTTTTTTTGTCAAAGTGGTAAACCAAATCAGACGAGAAAATGCTTCAAGGCACATAAACAGAGCAACTGCACAAGCCATCTCGATGAGATCATTGACTATACTGGCCCAGTGCTCTTTTCCAGTGACAAAGAACGTAACAACAGAATGGATAATGAAATGCCAAGAAAACAAAGAGTGTGGGACATTAATTCTTTAACATTTATTCTTTATTATAGACAAATGATTCCACCTCCCTTTCCCTTCCCACCCTGTATTGATAAAGATTGTGTTTTATTATTGGATATTTTACCCCAAAATCCCAAACTAGAATTCTTAACAGATCACAGTAAAATTATTCTGTTCTATTCAAGTTCTTATGTCAGGCCCATCACCACGATGTTAGGTAGCTAAACCTTGGATCCAGACACCCAGGGTGAAATCCTGGCCCCACTGAAGCCAATGGGAGTTTTGCCACTGACTTCTATTACCAGGATTTCACCCCCAGACTTTTAGCAAGGTGTTCAGACCTCTACAATGCTTACATACTATCATGATGGATGCTGTCTGAGCACCCGTGCGTTATTGTAGAGCTGAGAGAGTCCTGAATGACTTATTTCTAAGACTTGTGCAAATACTTTCTGTAGTTTTGATTCATGTGGATTCCCAATCCCGTCCCTCCCAGATACATTTTGCTGGGAGTTTTCAGTTTGTGTCTGAACAAAAATTCAAGTACACAAGGTAGAACTAGGTAAAAACCAGTAACATTCACCCACTTCAACGGCAAAGCTTCACAAGACAGAATTTTAGGTGGGTTCAAGGGAAAAGCCATACATCACCCAGTATGCTCAAAGCCAGGCCCAATTTTGAGAGTTTGGTCTGAGTTTCTACTAAACCCCCCCGAAAAGTAGGTTTTTATAGTTAGGGAGTTCAATACCAATACCATGCATAGACACAGCTATGACTAAAAGTTACACTACATGCTAAAAATAAAATAATGGCACCATATACCCAGGATTGTTGGAGAGGAGTTCAGGACTCATACTACAATAGTGAGCACTACAGAGTGATTAAATGGAACCTGAATCTCAGCCTGGATCCAAATTTCAAAGCTCACCCTCATATCCAGTGGGGTGAATTTAAAACTCCAGAATCTAATGCCCCATGAAGTTTAGAGGATGACTTCAAGATCTGAGTGTGAATTTAGCAGCTTGGTCCCTTCTCTAATAACAGAGTTACTGTTCTCTAATCCTAGCAATTTTCAACATCCCATCAAACAAGAACGTACCCCCTTGGTATAAACATAGAACCTGATGCAGCGACGTGCTGAGCACAGCCAAATCTGATGAGACTACAACATTAATTGCAGATAGTCAACATCTCTAAGAATCAGGCCTATAAGCCCTATCAACGCTAGAACAAAGGGTAGTAAGAAGAAATGTGGTTACTGGCACGTGTTGTTTTAAGAGTTGTAACTCTTTCCACCACTGTTCCTCTATTACTTACAATGTTTTCTTGCATGTTCTTTTTATTTTCATCTGCTGGTAGTTTTTCTAGTTTTCAAAAATCTAATTTGTGCTGGGTTCTTCCCTTTTTAATCCCGCATTTCAATATTTCCACATTTTTCAAGGGACTTGGACAAAAGGATGCCATAGGACTTAGTGGCAGGCAAGGCACAGAAGATTTGCAGTTTGGGTAAGCATCCAAAGATGAACATTTTCAGCAGGTAGCAGAAGTGCACAAAACCTAAAGGAGAATGCACAAAGAAGCAGGACAAAAGCACCTACTTAAGCACACTGATTCATTCTGTGTAACTATCAGTGTATCCAGGGACTTACATGGCTCTCATCACTGTAGTATGCGAGCACAATTATAAAAACTGGCAGTATAAACAGAGCCCTTATACTTAAGGGCATATTGGCATGCTACTGTCAAAGCACCTCATCGTCTGTGTCCACTGTCAGACTCCCCAGCTGAATTTTTCTGGGGGAAATGCCAACATCCATTGTCCAGTTAGGTAACTTTTATGAGTTGTCTGTCTTTCCATTAAAACCCACAGGGCATGCTTCTTTTTCAATCTGAAGGAGATATTGATCGCTCCTGAAACACACTACTTGCTCTGTTCAACAACGCACCTCTGTTTAAAATTCCCATTCATTTAGCATGACTCATTCTGTCAGTTCAGAAAATAGTTTTCCTGCTTCCTCCAGGTTTCTTGGTTTTCATGCCACAAGTGCTGGAAACAAAAATACTATAACAATGATAATACCAGAAAAGGGCTACCCCAAAAATTACACATTTTGGTGGAAACAAGGGAGTTTAAAACCCTGAAATGTCAACCAGAAGTGATATAATTTTATGTTTGCACTAACTAAAGGACACGTTTCAGCAGCAACTTTCAACACCAATAACATCTAACTCGCTTTCCATGCGTGGAACAGCTAACAATGCAGGCAGCACAGCCCAGGGCTCTGAGGCGGATGGCTAAATGAGAGATGACAGGTTGTAATAATTGCAGGGAGCTTGTTACTGACTGGGATTCACCCGGCAGCTAAAAATACTGAGAAGAAAAAGACTTTAGTTTTAGTGCATGATTTTTTTTTCTGGTTCCTTAACAAGTGTATGAAGATTCATGAGCCTCTAATATGAGGGGCATTGCCCAGCTGCAGGGAGGGTAGTTGCGCTTTTTCTTTTGCTCTTCATACCACTAATTGCTATGGCAAAGCAAATACCTGGTCCCTAGCTGGCTGAGCAACGCTTCCAGCAGCTCCTCAGATGTGGTATTGTTAAAAACAGCAGTTCACTGATAGATCAACAGGTAAGCGTAGGTTTGGGGGCAGCAGGAAAACTGAAGTCCTATTCTCCTGTGCCTGCTGCTGTCATTTAAGCCTGGGCAAAGAGAGTGAAAGCACTATCATTCTGTGCTGATAATGTTCTGCAAGTGGAATGACAACACCAGGTGCAAGGCAATGGAGAGTCAGGCCTTGGGCATTTTGCCCTCTCTTTCCTCCCCCAGTCAGCGCTGGATAATCCAAGCTCTGCAACGGACTCCTTGTATGATCTTTGGCAAGTCACTTGATCTCTCTGCTTCCATTTCTTTTTGTATCTGCCATCTTCCAACAGGTGTTTGGAGTAGTTCGGTTTATAAAGTTCTTTGGAAGTACAGTTCTATACAAGAGCTAAATATTAATATTTTTCATTTAAAGTCTTAAAAATTGACTAAAAATAAATCTGGGTAGGCTTCACTATCCATGACAGGTTAAAGGCCAATTGTGTGCGCGTGTATGCGTGTGTGGTTGCAGTGTACACAGTGCTGTACAAAAAAACAGAGCTAAAGGCAGATCTCATAGTTTAAGGGATCCTTATGGATGGACTCTTGCATCCATATGGAACATCCCTGATTTCAGTGGGACACTGCAGCCATAAGGAGCTGCCCATGAAGATCCAAATGCAAGAGTGGGGCATAAGAAACTTGCTACCCACTGTAGTGCTTATTACCATGAGTAATCCCACTGAATTCAATCAGTAGTAAGACATGATCAGTAGTGTTTGCAGGATTGGACCCTAAGAGATCAGAAGTCCTGTCTAGAACCAGGTTTGGACTAGACTGCTTGTTTTGTGTAGTATTTTGATTGGGACAGGCAAACAGACACTAGGATTAAACTGAGTGATTTATTATTTAATGTAAGGCCAGGTACACACTAGGAGTGCTTTGCTATCATAGCTAAAGTACTGTACTATATTGGCAGCGTGCTCCTAGTGTAAATGCAGCTTACACAAGCAAAATTGTGCTTTTGCCATCATAGCTTGATCCAATTCCCCCAAGCAAAATAAACTAGAGCTACAAAAGCACAGCTTTTCTGGTACAACTGGCTACGTTAGGGCCTTTTGCTGGCACATCTGCGTTGGTCTGAGATTGCACAGCACACCCCTGACCAACATAGCTATACCGCACAAATCTGTAGTGTAGCAAATTGTAACACCTTTTTCCTCTTTCCTCACCTTGCCTAGGCTCCCACTAGCATCCTCAGGTATATACTTCAGGCCCTTCCTCCTGCTCAATTCATAGTAGTTACAATACTAGGCAAGCTTCCTACATGCAGCTCTGTCAATATGTAGGCAACACTTTAGCCATTGCAAAACCCAGGTGTTCCCTGAAAAGAGCCAGCCAGCTTGGTTAGTGTCCCATGATGTGGACAAATGCTCACTGGGCATATTTGAACTTGAGCTTCCACACACCACACTCATTCAAATGTGTCTTTTGGAGTGAGACACATTAACCATGTTATTCAAATATAGTCTTAAACAGATAGACTTCAAATGCTCTCTGGGGAGACAGCCCCGCTTATGTGCTACTCTGGTGACTTTTGAGTTTATGGTTTTCCTTCCACACTTATGGATGAGCAAACAAAACTGTCTCTTTTGTGAGTATTGTTGTTTCAATGAAGCACATTGAAGACTGTTTGAATAGCATTATCAAATGCAGTTTACAAGGTCAACAATATTTTGTAATTGACAATTTCTGGGCATGCTCAGAGTTGGGACATTGTGTCTGATTCGTCAGACTAATCCAAGCTAATATGTGCAACAGCATCTGATGGAGACAAATAGAGGCATCTTTAGAGAGTGTAAGGAGAAAGACCAGTGGGCACCGATGTCTCAAATAACTTGTCTTCCTTGTTTGTACCTACTACCCTTCATAGTATTCATTCTAGATTTTAATTTTCCCCCTTCATTTCCACTTATTAGTATAACTTTTACTCTGTATTTTTTCCTGTATTTGTGCATGGGCTTAGTACAAATGTGTTAATCTTAGTCACAAATGTCTTAGTGTTCCAATAAAAATACAGGGCCAAATTCTCAGCTAGTCCAAATTGTTGTGGCTCCATTTAATTGAATGGAGCTAACTGTGAATCTGGCCCATATTTTCATATACTTCTACTTCATCTGTGCATGAGTCTTTCTGATTTCCAGTCTCTTTATTCTCTTGTCTCACACGTACTGCTTGTATCCATGTCATCCAGGAGTATACCCTTCCTTCCTCTCTCTATGAAATAGTTGTTTTAAATATTTTTAAAATTTCAGTTTTCACATAGCGTGTAAGACAGATGGAATTGCTCATGCTTTTCCTCTTCCTTTCCTCTTTGAGTGCAACACTGAACAAGAATTAACCAGTCAAGGATATATCCCTAAGCAAGACATTCCATATAACATTTCAGTTCACATTTCATTCTCCGTTTGCTATAAGACAAAGAATTTTTCCACAAGCAAAAAAAGAAAAAAAGAAAAAGAAGAATAGGAAGAAGCATCGAGGTGAAATTCTACATGGTCAGATCAAGATGGACTAAACTGATAACAAGCCTGAGAAAATGTGATCTAAAGATCTACCTCCCTACTTCAAAATGACTTATACAATTCATGTAATTCTGAAGAATCTTCATCACTGATAGACTTTCTTAACATAGAGGAAAACACAGCAGTTGCCACAACAGATCAGATTAGCCCATCAACTCTATTCTCCTCCCTATGTAAGTGGCCAATATTTGATGCTTCAAAGCAAGGTCACCCCTCCCTCAGAAGGTATCAGGCCAACTCTGCAATGCTATGGCATACAATAAAAGGGGACAGGAGATAATCTCTGAAGGAAGGGGATACATTTATGTCCTGAATAACAAAGCAGATTTTACTCCTCTTGTTTGCATTGGCACGAATAGTCAATTCTGTTGTCTTTTCATTTTTAAAACTGAGAAAAACAGCCAGTATCTGCCTAAAAATGTTTGTGAAACCACTCAGCACATCCCTATCAAACAATAATAATTCTCTCTTTAACCAACAGAGAAAAGCAGGCTTCTGGACATGCAGCATTTACTTGACATGGTTAATTTTCCCAAGCATTGTCCAACTCCTTAAATAGTTTTGTCCCACCCACACAAGACTGCCAAACTTTGGTAGAAACCATTTTAGCTGGAATCAAATGTAAACATTTTCCCCTCAAGGTAGATGCAGCAATGACTTGCCTTTTTTTCATAAGATAGCTGCTGCTTCAGTTTCACCTTGATAACTGGACAAGTTAGCCCTCCAGGCAAACCCAAAAACTTCTTCCCTTCTCCACAGCTCTTTGTTGAAAACCTAAAAGCAGCTCCTGCCCTCTCTAAGTTACCCCTCACTCTCTGGATGTATAGTCCAAAATGTTATTGCTTCCTCAAAATGCTTTTTCCCACTCCTCTGTCTATCCCTCTATACTTCATCCACGGCTCTTCTAAAACCCATTCCATGAATTTTGGATTGAAAGATCCCACAATAGGGTCTGTTCCCTTAAGTGATAAGAGCACACAGTGTTACCTCTTCCCTGGTCTCCCTCTTATTAGAGAAAAGGAAACAGCTTTTATAGACCTATCCCCTTTCCCAGCATACATGCTGCCATCCTTCAGTTCCCATGGTTCCTCTAGACTACAAACCTCAGAATGCCTTGGTTCTGGGATAAACTCGGAGCAAGGCCAGAACTGGATCCTGAACCCCTCTCCAAAGGCCATTTTATCCTCAGACAACAGGTAAAAGTATGCTGATAGAACTTATGGTGTTCTGCGCCTTGTAAAGACTTGAGTCCCAGCAGCAGGACCTCACAACACTTTCTTCATTAGAGAAATGAAGGGAAAGCCTGTTTGACCATCATGAAATCCTAATTCATACAGATCCAATTCATCAAATCTTATCCAGGTGGCAACATGCAAACATATCCTGTATTTTAGATCACCTTACCATTGTGAAGAACCACATCAGATGGGTCCAGAGCATGAAGCATAATGTACTTTGATATATTTTATGAATAACTAACATCTTATGTATACTTCATCCTCACCATCACATCTTCCAAGTCCCTAGCAAGAGGCACCATGGAATCATGAGCCAGCCCCATCCTGGGCCAAACATGAGTATGCTCTGTCAAGCTTCCACTTCATCTCATTATCCTGTTTGCAGATGGCTTTAGCTATGCATATCATTCGTCCATCTCTGCTCCATTGTTTTTATTTACTCATGTTTATAAGAGTGTCCATCCAGTGTTATAGAGACAGAATAATTATACATCCACCCAAAACAACTAAATGCCCTGGAATGTCTTCTAGCTGTTCCTTTACAACATGGTTAACCCCTTGTCACTGTCATTTCTTCACAGTCTTCAGGCAGGTTTTTATTCACGTTTATGCCATGAGCTTGTCTCCTTGATCGCCATATATCACCAGGCACACATCCACAAGGCACTCTAGCTTTTCACTTCATCTTCTAGCTTTTGCTTCAGTCCCACTCAATGAAGAGATGCTGCATTTACTCCTGTAGCTTAGTTACCAATGCATATAGCTTTTCTTTTCCTTTCCTCCAAAGTGAACTTCTCACTCATCGAAGATCGTAGTATGGGAAACAAGTCTGTTAATCTCTCTTTCAGCTACAGAACAGATAGCAGCTTCTGCCTGGGTCATTCCCTGGAGGAACTCTATCTAGAGCTGACAGTGTAGAAAAGTCTCCATGGCCCATTCAGTGTTTACAGAGACTACCATTGGCTGCCGATAACACTGGGGCTAGGGATGCCAATAGCACTGGGGTTGAGGATGTGGAGACTTGTCCTCTAAGAAGTAGACTGATGGTCTTTCTACACAACAACTATACATCCGTGGCTGGCCCGTGCCAGCTTGCTTGGGCTGAGGCTGCAGGGCGGTTTCATTGTTGCATAGACTTCCAGGCTCGAGCTGCAGCCCAAGCTCTGGGACCCTCTCACCTCACAGGGTCATAGAGCCTGAGCTCCAACCCAAGCCTGGAAGTCTACACAGCAATGAAATTGCCCTGCAGCCCGAGCCCTACTAGCCCCATTTGGCTGGCACAAGCCAGCTGTGGGTGTTTCTTTGCTGTGTAGACATATCCTTTGACACACATTGCATGCAGACCACCAAACAGCTATCAGGTGGTAATAATTACAGATGATCCCAAGTTGCAAAATTGGGATCCAGATTTCAAATATCCTGAAATCTCATGGGTGTTCAGGTCTGGGTATGTTTCTGGTAACTAATTTCAGGCAATGCCAATCTCGGCTGGATATGAAACAGATGACATGGCTCCACATCCCAACTAGTGGCCAGACCCCCTGAGCCATCCAACACCCCTTTCTAACAAAAGTCTTTAGGGGAAGAAAGTTTCATTCTCATCTGGGACAAATGAGAGAAAGCAGAAATGAGTGGCTGGGAATCCAACTAATCTGTTTTAAAATAGGGGAGAGAACGCTAAGAAAAGTGAAAAAAGACACTATCCGGGATATATTTAAAACAAAGATTCCTATTGTAGGAGCACTAGATATTTATGTATTGTGTGGTTGTGGTTCTCCCTTTACCAAGGAAGGCTAAAATGGTTGGGGCATGTCAGTAGGATGATTCCCAGTGCTGCCACTGTAATTACTGAATAGGATGCCAGCTGGAACAGAAGGGCAGATGGACCCAGAAAGGGGTGCCCTGACAAACAGGAACAAGAATGTAACCAAAGCCAGCCTGACCACCAAGAAAACAGGCAGTCCTGCCTGGGACAGGAAGCTATATCATCTGCTGTATGAGAGCCACACCCTCCCAGGCACATCCATCATCTTCTCTGTCTGAATGCAGGAAATTCTCCTTAAAAATGATTTTTAAAATAAAGGATTGCCACAGCCTTATAAAAAGCTTCTGTTAGACCAGACGCTTCACTGACATGAGTTTAGAAAAGGTCTGCAAAACTGATTATTTGTATTGCATCATGAGTCAGGGCCCCATTGTGCAAAGCTCTGTACAAACACAGAAAAAAAAGAAGGTACCTCTCCCAAAGCAAGTTGTTCATAAAACCACCTTACCGCACATTAAGCTGTGGGGGCCGTTGTCTGGCTTATTGGACAAAGTGTGTGTCCCTTTAAGGGCTAGAGAGCCAAGAAGTGACTTTCTGCTGCAGATGCACACCAGGTCAGCATGGGAATACTGATCCATCCCCCCCGCCTGTGGAAAAGAAGGAGGACTATATAAATCTACGCCAGTGCAGGGAAAGCTCTCTTTTACCTGGACCAGGAGGAGCAGCACCACCAGATTGGCCAAGGCAAAGTGTGTGGGGGGTTGCCTTCCACACAGTAGGTTTGGGGAGGGGCTTAGTTGAGGTGAACATGAAACAGGAGTTAGACTATGATGTCGCATGGTGATGAACCTAGGGGTTCCTGTTAGGAGGGTATGTGAGAAAAAAGGAGCAAACAGAAGAAAATAGCATGAAGAAATCAGACCAGAGTGAAACAAGCACTATGCACTGCAAGAGGTGCTGGGATAGCTCCCATCTTGGCCAATACACCAGAATTGAACCAAGGACCTCCAGAGTTAAGAGCAAGCCACAGCTCTGTGCTTGGGGACCTCTAACATACACTCATCAGTGGGTTACCCATGCATGGGGTGTTTAATGCACACACTTTGGCTGGCAGGTGTGGGCCTGAGCTTTTTGGGAGGGGTCTGAACAAGGAGAGCCCAGCTGATGGGCATACGCCCCCACATCTTCAGTGCAAAAGACAGCAAGCGCACATTTGAATAAAGGTAAATTTATGTGATTTAAATAAACATGTGCAAACCTGCTTAGAGTTTGGAAGACAGACACAAAAAAGAACACATCAAAGAATGAGGGAGGGGAAGAGAAGAGAGAGAAATGGGGTTGGGGCCAGACCCCAGCATTCAATTCTCTTTTCCCACTGATATTTCAGTTTCAACTTCACCAGGACTGCAAAAGTGGGGGGAAGGGGAAGCAATTGAAACAGGCCAAGTTTGAGTGAGTGGTGTTGCAACCTGGCACATGGGGTCACAACACCATCACTCAAATTTGGCCCAGCTGCCCTTTGTCAGGCCAGCAGGGAAGAGGCTCTACTGTTACACTTGCCCCTCTCTCCCACCCCTCCTCTCCCCCCCCCCAGTTCCACCCCTGCAAGTTCAGGTTCTCACAAATGGGGGCAACAGCTCTTTGGGTCTCCCCCGTCCCCATCTCCAGCACTTATGTCCCTTTTCCAGGAGGCGGGGAATAGATGGCTAGCCAATCAGGCCAGGATTTCTCCACAGGCTTATAGATCACCCCCAGACTTGGCAGGGCCAGGTCAGGCTGCTGGGTAAGGTTCTCGGGAGAGGCAAGCCCACAAGGAGTGCATGGCATGAGAAAGCCTCTTGCCCAATGCGATGCCAGGGATGCAGGGTGAGGAAGCCTTGGCCTGTTGACCTGGAGTCCTCCTGGTACTCCTGCTGGCTGTGGGGCTGGGGACCCCATGGAGAAGGGCTCGGCGCAAACAGCAAAACAGCAGGTTCTGCTGGTGTCACACATTGTGACGGGGCAGCTGAATCTCCTGGAGCATCTAGCAGAACTATTGGCTCCCAGAAACCCTAGCCCATGCCCATGGGAGAAATTCTGCCTCCTTCAGCATGCATGGCTGGGGGATGAAGGCTGCTAGGGGTTCTGTGCCCCTGCAGGGCACTTCCCACTCTGATGGCATCTGGAGAAAGAGGGTTGCACTGACTGGGCATGCCATGTCCTGCTGCTGCAGCAGTGCTAGCTGCAGATGTTGTATTTCAGAAGATGTGGTGGTGGCGCTAAGTCAGATCTGGGCTGGGCACTGCAATTTTCATAGTTGCAGGGGAACTAATTTAATCATTTGTGGGTACTTTTGAAAATGCCCCCGCAACCTCCACTGTGCCTGCCCTGACTGAAAGTTCTGCTGCAAACTTCCTTCACCCGTGCAGTACAGTCTGTGGTATTTGCACCGCTGCCCTTGCTTGAATCTTTCTGGAAGATGAGCCACATCACCCTGTTAAATTAACTGCTGTGAATACAGCACAGAACAGGGATGGAGGATTTTCTTTTTCACTTTACTTTTATTGTTTCCTGTTTCTGAGCAGGACAGCTCTCCTGGTGCCCCAGGGACAGAAACATCAGAAAAAGGACTTCACTTTGCAACAAAATGGCTGATGTAGGCATTCAGCTCAGACATAGGTACAAACCATCTGGTGGCCTGACCTTGCAATGAGCTGAGAGCCCTCAACTCCTCCTAGGAGAGGAAGGTGCTCAGAAGCACCTGGCAAGATCAGGATGTAAAGTAGGAAATTTCAGTCTAATTTCCCTCTGGCTGGCTCAGCTGAAAACGGCTTCTCTTGATGACTTAACCCAAAGGAATGAGCAGAGAGAGGAGCAGACCATGCACAGCCATTGTCAGTGAGCACTTTTTGCTTGGGCCAGGCCAGTGAATCCCAGACTATAGTTTCTTGCCTACACAGATTCCTATTATTCACCTGATCAGAAGTGCGCATTTTAATTTAAAAATTTAATCGTAAATGCATCTCAGCTATGTTTCTGGCCACAGCAATATTCAGATTTTTGTGCTCAGCCAATGGGTGCAGCTTTCTATTAAGAGGTACAGTGCTGAGAATGGTATTGTCACGTCTCCATCACTCACTCTTGGGTCCCCACAGAAACCAAGTGGTTTTGGCTAGTCAGGATCAGGCTACCTGCTCCTGAATTATCCTCCTAATTGTTTATGTAATGCCCAAGAGCGTTTTACGGACATGTAGGAAGGCAGGTCTCTGTCCTTAGGATGTGATAGCTGAGGGAGTTGACCCTATAAATGCTTACTACTGAGCAGAGTGCCACTAATTTGAGTGGCCCATTGACTCTAGAGGAATTTGGAGGTCACTTAGAAACAGAACAGTGATGCTCTGATTCGGCCAATTATTTTAGTGAGCGCTATACTTGGCAATTTACCAGCTTGGGCTCTTTGTGGATAACATGGAACAAAGATGGGGGAGCGATGCCTTCTCTCTTTTTACTTAAATTTTTCCATCTTTCTCTTTACATCACACCTCCCTGCTAACACAACAACTTTCTTCCACCTTTCTACCAGCTTCCTTAACTACCTGGTCCCTCCTCAAATGTGTTCCCCACCCCTTAGAAACTTAACTGGGTCCTTCTATTCCTTCCCTTGCAATAATTAACACATTTTCATAACCAAACATTCTGTCTTAACTAGAGGTGGAGCCAAACGTCTATCAGGAAGTTCAGGATGGAGTGAGACTGCAGAGGTCTTACATTCTGCAGTGTCACCTGAAGAAGAAATAATATGTCATCACATAATCCAGCCCAGTAACAAACCTGAGTTGTCTGCACACAGACAGCACCAGCCACAAAATTACAGTAGTGTCTACTGAGGAGCTGTGCTCACCCAGCTTCTTTAGCATCCTAAAAAATGGCTTTCTGTTCATTTGATTTCCTCCTGTCACCCACCTGACTCCATTCTGGATAATTCTATAAGCAGGGAGATAGATGGATGCAAGTTCTGCAAAAGATCTCTATCTCTTCTCTGGTCTGGGAGGGCAGACACTTGAGTTATGTACAGAGGAGCCTTTTGCTGTCTGTTACTAAGTATTGGCCTCACCAGAAACTAGTGTGATCTTCACAGATGTTCCAGAATACCTATTTCTAAATTATTGAAACATAATGCTTCTCTTGGTTTTCCTTCAGCCACAGCAGGAGGCAACAGAGCTGTCTGATTGATACAATACAAGATAATCTCCTTTTATGGATCTGCTTTTGCTATATTTTATACAACACTGTTCATGTGATAGGACCCACAGCAGAATAGACCTCAAGAAACCATAGAAAACACGTGTGCACACACACACACACAATATGCCTGTCACTTGCTCTTCAAAATATAGATAGTAATTGTGTTTCCTGAGCAATTCAAAGCACCACAGCTAAAAGCTCCAGTTCCAAAGGTCTTGAACTTGTTGAGTCCCGTTACTAGGAGTTTCTTAAATCAAAGCATAGGGATCTGATAGTGAATTACACAACCATGGGCTTTATTGATTACATATGAACTGCTTGGGTAGCCTTGCTGTACTGACTAAACTTCCCAAGTCCTGTTCCAGCATTCACTGCACTAAGTGAAAAAAAACTTGGCATGTATTCTGTAAGATCTGGGCTCTTCTCTGGATATTCCAAAATCCTGGATAGTAACTGAGAGTTGAGCTATCCAGAGCATTACATCTAGAAGTCACCAAATAGGTTAGATAATGTCAGAGCTTTATAACATGAATATAAAGGAGCCTGGAGATCACTGGGAAACACAAGACTAATGCCTTGATAGAGAACTATAATAAATGTTCAGTTCCAGTTATGACACTATGGGCTTCCTTGTACAGGGGATTCAGTTTCCCTTGAAAACAAAGAACAATCCCCTATGTGAGGTAGCAGTGTATCTTGTTTTCACTATCCAGTATGAACATGCACACACATACAATTTTTTTCTTTTTCACATTTTTGTCCAATGACTTGCATGACAAGCCTAATAAAAGCTTAAACAAATAACCCAAAACACACAAAATGTAAGACTGTTTTACATTAACTTCCCAAGCATTTCACTGTCTGTAGAAAGAAATTATAATAAAATGTTAGAACAAAAATAAGCCATGTATGGAAAGAAAAATATAAAAAACGCCCTCTTAAAAATGGCTCAGTACTATTGAGCTCACAACATACTGTGTCATTGGGCACGGACCTTTCCTGCTCCCAGAGTGTATTTGGGCAATGAGGCTTTTGACTCGTAAAAGTACATATTTTACACAGCTGCACAGTGTCACATGTCACTGACTTGATGTGCAAAAGTCATTGACTTGCAAAAATCCCCTCACTCTTTAAGAGAATTTTCTCTGGCAACTGGAAACCTGTATTTGAACACAGGTTTCTACGCTCTTGGGGAGCTTTTACCCTGGTCATATAATATTGGAACCAACATCAGCTCTTAGGAGCAGGATAAAAGGTTTTTCTATGAAAGACTCAGTAAGTCCGACTCTAATGCCGGCTGCTGACATCTCATCCTTGAGTTGGAGCTAATCACTTGAAAGGTGCTTAGAGGTTACACTAGAACCTATATGAAGGACAGAGAAAGCTCCACAGGTTTTGGCACGTTGAAGCCTTCCTGTTTAAGGAGATATCCTCTGAGATTAAGTGGAAGGCATTTTTGATCCTTATACATGTTATGGTATTGGAAATCCATGTGATAAATTGCAGAGAAAGGGCTGGATTTTTTATAGCTGAGTGAATTTCACATGGGTGAAAGCAGACTGACTGCCCTGGACAGTAGCAATAAATGCTGCTAAATGCATGCAGTTCTCAAAAAAAGATATATTGGAATTGGAAAAGGTACAGAAAAGGAAACTAAAAGGATTAGAGGTATGGAAAAGCTTCCATATGAGGAGAGATTAATAAAACTGGGACTTTTCATCTTGGAAAAGAGACAACTAAGGGGGGATATGGTAGAGGTCTATAAAATCATGACTGGTGTGGAGAAAGTAAATAAGGAAGTGTTATTTACTCCTTCTCATAACACAAAAACTCAGGGTTACCAAATGAAATTAACAGGGGGAAATTAAAATGAACAAAAATATGTATTTCTTCACACAATACACAATCAACCTGTGGAACTCTTACCAGAGGATGTTGTGAAGGCCAAGACTATAACAGTGTTCAAAAAAGAATTAGATAAGTTCATGGAGGATAGGTCCATCAATGACTATTAGCCAGGAGAGACAGAGACTGCTGTTTGCCAGAAGCTAGGAATGGTCAACGGGATGGATCATTTGATGTTCACCTGTTCTATTCATTCCCTGTGAAGCACCTGGCATTGGCCACTGTCAGAAGACAGGATACTGGGCTAGAAGGACCAATGGCCTGACCCAGTACGGCCGTTCTTATGCTTTGTGCTTAAGGCTCTAGACTTGGGATTCAGGATCTCTCAGTTCTGCTTTTGCCTCCATGGCAGACTGGCTATGTGACTTTGGGCAAGTCAGTCTCTCTGTGCCTCAGTTCCTCATCTGTAGAATGGGGTTAATAGTACTGCTTTACCACACAGGGCTGTTTGTGAAACAATAGCAACACAGGCTACTTGGGTACCCTAGACATGGTTACAACAATGAAAGGTAAGGAGATTTGGCTTCCCCACACCAAATCAGTCCCCTCCTCATCTGGCAGGACCATCTTTAGTTGAGGCTCATTAATAATAATAATTTTAAATGTTTATATTAAAGTAGCAGCCAAAGGCCCCATTCAGGATCAGAGCTCAAACTGCTAAATGAGGTAGAGACAATCCCTGTCCCAGGGTTGCCAGGTGTCCATTTTTGTGGGGCTTTTTTAACCAGAAAGTCCAGTCGAAAAGAGGACTGGACACCAAAAGTCCAGTTATCACAGGTGCGGGGGAGGGGAAGGGGGGAAAGCGCCAGGTCATCAACCTGTGCCAGCCCCGCCCCCGGCTCACCCAGGGCCACCTCCTACCTGCATCTCGTCGGCAGGCAGGTGGGCAGGCTCCATGTCAGGCTGCAGCTCCCAGCCCAGCCCAGCCCAGCCCAGAGGGAGCCCAATTGGTGTTTGGGTAGGGAGGGGGAAAGGATCACGTGACAGTGGGTAGCGGAGAGGAGAGACATGAACGGGTCCTTAGGAGGGAGAAGGTGGGACGGGGGAGGGAGGGGAAGGGCTGGTTTTCAGAAATTAGAAAGTTGGCAACCCTACAATCTAAGAATACATAAATTATATCTCTTGTTAGTGTGATACTCTTGAATTAGTTGGGGTGGAACAATCCTCTTTAAAAACAGTTTGGGAAAGAGGAGGGGAAGAAAGAGAGAGAACGAACCTTCAGGTCTCAGCAAAACCTAAGAGGATTTTCTGGAGAAAGGTTTTTTTTGGCAAGATCTGCTCAATATTTTACTTCCTGGCTCATCTAGGGAAAGCCTCCCCTGAGGGACACTTAAGGCTTCCGGGACTGTGCATCCTATTTCATTTCCTGCCTTTAAGCTTTGCAGGACTCCAGCCTTGGCAACACAGCACAGAGTTTATCCACAGAGACACGCTTTAAAAAAATATATTGTAACAAGGAAAGCAAATCATTTGAACTGTTTTAAATCAAGATTCCCCTCTCCCTCTCCCCCCTCCCCCCGCCTGCTGTGCTAATTATAACCTTCCTGAGGAGAGTCATGGGCTCTTGGTTGACTCTCAGCTCCAATGGAGTTTGGAAATGGGCAATGAAAATAAAACACCACTGTCTCTGTCACAGGAATATATAGACGGATCCTTAACAGGGAAAAGTTCTGCAGACACTGATAGTGGATTAAAAATATAACCTTTACAATTCCAATTGTGCCTAGCAGCTGCCAGAAAGAAATACCAGCAGGAACGGAAAAATGTTTCCATTTATTTTACTAGGCCTTGTGCCATCAACCTTAACCCTGGAATTGGGGGAAGGGAGGAGTTCATCATGAATAGGTGTTTTGACAATTCACTTGATCAACAAACAAACTTTTATAGTGTCTTATAAAAGCACCTACAATGCCATTTATACCCTAACAGTAAAGCACTGGGCAACCCAAAGGGTTAGTGCAAATCAGTTTAAAAAGTGGAAATCGGCCCACACTCTACAATGCAGAAACTAAAAGCTGAACTTTAGACCACTTCCTCTACCTAGTAACACATGGAGGAATTTCCACAAATCCCAAGGCTGTCATGACTTCCACTTCTAGACTTGGAAAAAGAAATACCAGGACATTCCTTTGTTGTTCCAGCTCACTCACTGTTTGATCTGTTTTTCTTCAGCTGAGCCAATTAAAGGATCTTGTTTTCCCCAGAAAAAAGCCTAAATCAGTAACAAACAGCAAGCTTTCTTCTCCGATTTTAATGAATTGTCCTTTGAGCTGAACCAAAACCTGATGCCTTCGTTTGGTCAGTGTGGTTTAATGCTTAAACAGTACTGTGGTCAAAAAAAGAAAGTGTTACTTGCTTTTCTACTGCTTGCTTACTCTATTGAAAAAAAAAACCATTATATTTATGTATTTATTAAATTGCAGCTCTTTTAGATTGCAAAAGCTGATCGCAAGTTAACCTTCCAGCTGCACTGAACCTTGATCCATAGGTAGTATAGACTAGTCCCATACCATGCTGTATAATTGCACTGCTAGTACTCCTCGATCCCTTAGTTTTGCAGAGGTTTTGCATACTAGGGGGTTTAGTGCAGTGGCTCTTGCATAGACCATATTGTAACAGCAGAGATTGTCTCCTGGGTCACTTATCCTCCTACTTCTGTTCATTTAACAATGCAACTACAGCAACTGCTAACACAGAGAAGCAATATTAGGAAAGTATTTATGTATTCTTAACTGTCTTCTTTAACTGTGGTAAATGTTTTGCCAATTTTGAAAGGATCAATCTGTCCCTCCCATCTATGTTTCTCTCTCTTCCCTGCAAATGTTTCTTTGTTGTCTGGTCCTTCTCTCTCATTGCATCTCTCTTCCTGATGTTTGGTTCCCTCTTCTCTTTTACCTCTGGCACATTGCCTGGATCCTTTACTTCTTCCTCCACTGTATATTCCTCTCCCATTGGCAGCTGACAGCTCCATTCTCACCAGTGGCTATGGTCCCAGAGTACAGTTCACATTTCCTCTCATGTGGCAATGACCCCTAATCTCCTCCTCCTCTCCAGCTACTTTTACAGGCTTCTGGGCTATTCTTTGCAATTAAGAACCTAGAGGCGGCCTGCAGAAGCAGATGGAAACAAGGAGGAGAGCCAGCATCGTGTGACCTGCGAGCAGACCACCTGCAACTTCTCTGCAGACTTCAGACTTGAAACTGCTAGTGTAATGTATACAGTCTGCTGAGTAAACCTTGTTAATTCTGCAGGGGTCCAGCATGCTAGCAGTCCTTGATCTGCCAGTTAGGTATACCAGATCCCTATCACAATGTATCCATGCAATGCTAGTTTCCATGAGGGTCCATCTTTTCCATTTCTTTCATTAATTCTGATGGAACTCTGAAAGGAAAAACTCCCACTCCTTGGACTTACAAAAAGCCCATTGGTATTAAATTAAAAGATTTAAATAAATAATAATATTCACTTGTAAAGTCTCAAATAGCCACTAAGGTGTTGTAGTATTTTTGATGTCCATCAGGAAAACCCAGGCACACAGAGATTAAGTGATTGCCCCAGGTTGACAGCTAGTGAGTTAGAACTAATTAGAAACCATAACAAACAAAAATCATTCAACCAGAAGCATAATCACAAACAATACAATAGAGTATCAATGACTTCAGGTCTAGGAAACATTCATACTTCAGTCAGGAAGAAGGAGAGACACATGAACCTTGAACTTGAGGCTGAAGGACCAAGTTCCTGTTGTTCAAGTGAAGTAATTAATTTCCTATATATAGGGAGAAGGGGAAGTAGGTGTTATTGGTGTCATCAGCACGGATTCAGTGCCCCATTATAGCACTGGGGGTGCTGTTTTGTGGACGATGCCAGCTTTTGGATGAGATGGATCCAAATTATATATGATTAAAATTGTACTACATAAGAAATCCTAACCATTTTTGGTCATTAAACATCTCAATGCACCACTCATAAGCACAGCTGTGTTAACTCCAGTGTCCTGACCAAATTCCAATTCATATCTGCCTACCTAATATCCCATTACGTTGTCAGTCACTGAAGTGTCTAAACCGTTGTGTGGTCTTGCTGTGCACTGTCAGACAGCTGCAGTATCCCACTGCAGAGGTAGTTTCATTTCAACAGTTGGTGAAGTGATCCCAGTATAATCCATACTGATGTAATAAGGATGTTATGAGGCTTAATTAGCTCATGTTTATAGAGTGCTGTTAAGATTCCTGGATTAAAGGTACTATAAATAGGGGAAGTATAATCATTATTATTAATAAACATCCTCAACTCATGCAAATAAAACCTGACTGCTGCATCCATTTCATTCCATCTGTGTTTTACAGATCTGCTGGTACTGAGTAGGGTTCAACCCTGGAAACTGACACCAAGAGCCTCCGTGATGGGGCTCACTCACTGGTGGGGTGCCTTCTCCTGGCTGCTCTGGAGATAGCTCCTTCCAGTCTGACACCCCCTTGTGTCAGTCATTCATGTGCCTTGCCACCCCTCTCTCTCTTTCTCTCTCTCTGTGACTCAGTGTACTCTCTCTTCATGGCTTGGACCTCTAGCCAAGTCACGGTGTTTTCCCCTTATCAAAGTCTCTCCATTCAAAATGGCAGTTTTCTCCCTCACTGCCCTGACTGTGCCACTTCCCCAGTGGCTGGTGGAGGAACCCAGGCTTGCCCTCTACTCCTTGGCCCTCCAATCAGCAGCCAAGGTCTATAGTGTCCCACCTTGCTGCCATTTCCCTGAGCCTTGTCCAACTCTCCCTTTTTCAGGCTTTCACTCTGCCACCATTCTGGATAAATCCTTCCTTCTGGGCCTGGATCTCCAGAGTTTCTACTCTGCCCCTGGGTTTCCTTCCTTTCCTCTCTAACATCCAGAAAGTGGCTGCAGGCTTCCTCACTGTGGCCCTTTTCTGCTGCTCACTTCCTGGCTCTTTATTAGCCCTGCCTGTTCCTTCTCAGCTGGGCTCCATCATCATTCAGGGGTTACTTAGTCCACCCGATTACCTTCAGCTGTGGCCTATCTGATTAATTGGCCCCTTCTCAGCCCCATCAACACCTTCAAGGCTAGTGCAGAGTGAACATCCCATCACAGCCTTTTAGATAATGTTAATGGCATCTATGGGGTGGCAGGCCGGAGGCTGATCTCTTGGACTTTTGGTCCTGGAGCACCCAGGTCCGTAAGGATCATCACCATGACTTGAACCCAAAAGTGAAAAGGAAACCAATACCAAGTCTGGAGTGCAGGTGTAATGGGTTTACAGGTCCTTGTCCCATTCAGGTGCTGTGCAACTGTTCTCAACTAGCTGGAGTCTCCAGGTGGACAGCCAGGAGCACATTACAGTGCACTAGCCTGGAGAGGACAAAGATAAAGTGTTGTAAGACCTAGATAAGAGGGAATGACTGCAACCTTCTGGCTAGGTGTGGACCGTGTGAAAGCTAGTAGGTCACAGAAGTGGCACGTGACATCCCAGCAGCAGCAATGAACCCAACAGGACAGGATCATGGGGCCATGAACCATTTTGGAGAAAGGCAGATGTACACTCTCAACAGATGAAGCAGAAAAACTTTCTACCCACTTCTCCCATGTCTCCCCCTCCAACAATTCTCGTCTCCATCTTTCCCTGATTGATTTGCAGCCCACTCCAGATCCCCGGCTCACTCATGAGTAGGAGAGTAACAAAAGACAGTGGAATCAGAGTCCAAATGAAAGGAGAGACAGAGGTGAGTACCATCACCCTATTGATAACACTACAGCTCAAACAGCGCACAATCTCCCTTATTGGCTTCACATACATATTGAACCAGAGGAGTCACAAAATGGAAATCTATGGGCTCCTGCATGTGGAGACTGTCAGGGATAAAGCATTTCCCATTATTGCTCTCTGACAGAAAAGCGTGTGGCTGGTGACATGACCATGACCATTCAACCATGCCAGATCCTGCAGACAGGTCAACAATACCCCACATCACAGGCTGTCAACAGCTGCAGATTACAATAAAAATGTCCATGCTAATTTTATTTATCACTAGAAGGAAATCATCAGTACTCATTGATATCAACACAATCTCCATCCCACATCAGAACAACAAGGATTGAAGAAATCTATGGAATCCAAGTGTCACATAATTTTGTTAATGGATTTTTCTGCTTCGTGACTTAGTTGAAGCAATTCCTATCTGGTAAAAATAAAGATTAATTTGATTCCTTGTACATTTTTTTCAGAACCCTACTGTTGTATTAGACCTTTGTCTTTTTGGTAACATCTTATAATATAGGGACTCATTAACCAGAAATTCCATGTGCTGTTTATTTTCCATTTGTTCCCCACAAATCCAGCCTAGCCTTCGTTTTAAGTTTATACTTAGAAACTGTAATTGCAGCAGATGAACAAAAGCATGACAGAAGACGGAAGCAACACAAGTGAAAACAAACATGCCATATGTTTCAGTTTCCTTCATTCCTCAACAAATGGGATTCTGTGAAATGCTCTAATGTTTTGATCATTTTATCATGATAGATATAAAAACTGCTCCAGGAAAATGCATCCTAAGTCGCTAAAGTGTGACTGGAAAACTAATTTCAAAACAGGGAGCAGCTGGCTCCTCTTTTGACTAGTGGCCATAGAGAGTGTCATTCAGAAATTTCAGGTCACAAAGTAGGACAAAGTCTTTCTCAACATTGAGACTACAGTTCAATAACAAACAACAACACTGAGCACTTATATAACACTGGATGTGCCTAATTCAACCCTGGTGCATTCAACAGAGTTACATCAGGGATTAATTTTGCTTTACATGTTCAAACCACTGCACAAACATTAACTACTTAATTCTCACAACCCCCTGGAGAGGTAGCTAAGAAAATGCTATCTGCTTTATATGAAAATGGGGGAAGTGAGGTGGAGAGGACATGCTTATCCAATGCCACATAGTGCATCTGTGGCAGAGCCAGGGTTAGAACACAGGACCTGATGCCACCCATCAGTGTATGCATCTGCATCTCCAAAGGTATTCAAGGCCAATGTTTTCAGAAGTAGCCTCTAACTTTGGGTGTCCCAGCGTCTGGATGCCCAACGTAGCTGCTTTTCAGAGCTGTTCATGACCTATAGCTTCTGTTGGAAGTCAGTGGCAGCTGTGGCTCCTCAGCACCTCTGAAAAATCAGGCTCAAGGTACACAAGATCTTCCGCTGTGCTGAGGTCACACACAGTGCAACTAACAAGAGTCAAGCAAAGATGGCTCTGACCCAACTTTCTACCACCTCTGATCCTGAGCCTGACCAGAGGCTGAATCAACCTTCTATGTAATTCAGAGTCCCTTAGAAACTGCTCCATCAGAATGCAATGAGCTCTGGCCCTGCTCCCTCAGTATCCTATGGACCATTCCACCAGCCCAAGGTTGTCAGAATGAATGAGCTCTGACCTCACCCCTTTGGTCTCCTAAGGATTGTTCCACCAGCCCAAGACGCCCAGCATGTAGTGTGCCCTGGCCTGGCCCCCTCCCAGCCTCAGCTACACCAGTTTTACTCCCCTGCTAGGAAAATCCTCCGCTCCCTGTTTTCAGCTGCTTCATGCCAGGATCTGGGCACCCAAAAGCCAGAGGACTACAAAAGTGATGAACTCTTCTGAAAATGTGGCTGCATATCTGTGGTTGTTCCAGTGAACATTGAAGGAACTATGGAAATAACCCCATTTTTCTAGCAAAAAAAAAAAAAAAGTACTTCTAATTTCATATCACTACTAACGGGTATAAATGCACTGGAACAGCTGCATGCAGTATATGTTGCCAGCTGCTTAATGGTTACCATATTTGCTTATGTATGGTCATGTTCTTTATGGATAGCTATATTGACATATACATTCCTAATGTTTTTGGAAATGCTATGTATCAAATGCACTGCCATCATACTGCATTAGCTTGATTTATCTAGCACTTGTAATACCCAAGTGCTGGTACATGTAATACTGTAATTGATGTAGTCAATGGCAAGTCTACACTGCAAAATTTTGTCAGCATAGCTATGTTGGTCCGGAGTGTGAAAAAACCACATACTCCATAGCAGCTATAGCTATGTCAGCAAAAACTCCATTGTAGATGCAACTATGCAAACGGAAGAGTTGCTGTAGCTAATGTCATTTGGGGAGGTTGTGCTAATATGCAGCCAGTAAAACTCTTTCTTGCAGCATATGCTGTGTCCACATTTAGGGGGCTCTGCCGGCATAGGTACACTGCTATAGCTATACTAGCAAAGCATTTGTAGGGTAGACAAGCCTAACACTGTTGAAACAGCTCTGCTACTTGGACAGAAGGAGGCAATGAGAGAGAACGGGATGGCATAGCACTCCCTTTGCTAGAGCTGTATCTCATCCTACTGAGACAGCCTTGCTCCATCAGTTTAGGTTAGGGAATGGGAATCACTCTTGATCCCATACCTCCTATGTGGGAGTATTCAACATGCACCCACAAGCTTTCAAACTGGCCCGATTCCTATTCTCGGTGGTGGTATCTAGGAAGAGAACAGTGTTTGCTTAGTTTAGCATTCCACAGATCAGAGAATTCCTGTTCTGGCAGCCATTTGAGCTGCTTCAAAGCTGTGCTGATGAGTGCAGGATCCTAAGACCAGCCATGAATAGCTCCTGACTGCAGGTGGCTGGCAGTGTAAATTGCTGCCATTTCTCCTTTCTTAGGAGCCTCTGAGTCATGAGCAAAGATTAATACAATACCATTTTTCTCTCTCTTGACAGGCTCTCACTCTTCATTTCCTAGGAAGGATTCGCTACACGCTCAGTGATCCCTCGTGCCCATCCCATTCCTGTTAGCTGAAGACTTTCTGAGACTCAAATTCAAGCCCATCAATGCTACTCATTAGTCAGATGGATGCAGTTGAGCAACACAGTTCACTCCCACAGAGCTAAACGTGCTGCCTCTGCCACACTCCCAGGCTCTCATGGCCTGCAGAGCCAGAGACCGGGAATCAAATCAGCATCTTGGAACTTTTGAACCTAGTGTTTGAGTGGAGTTTGACATTAGGCATAATGAATTCACCTAAATCTAGTGTATGTTCCTGTCTATGATATTAAAATAACCATCATTAGCAGGGTTGTGGAGCACAGCTGTGGCCTTGCCACGTTTTAATGCACTTTATTCATGCTTGTGTGAACAGGGGAAAAAAAACTGGCATAAACACACTAAGGAACCATGCTCTAGCCTTCTGTGATGGATTTCACTCACCACTAGTGGCACCTCCCCCTGGCTATCCCGGGGATTAGCTCTGGCCAGGCATTGCACCCTCCTCTGGTGTTGTCTCTGCTGTCGTCTTCTCACTGTCTGCCACGCAGGGGGTTCCCTCGTCATGACTTAGCCCTCTGGTCAGGTCACGATCCATTTTCCCCCCTTCTAGATACTAAATTCTCTTTTGACAAACAGGCTCAGGCAGTCTTCCTGCTTACTGCCCAGCCATGCCACTCATCCAGTGGCTGGTAGGGGGACCAGGCTCCCCCTCTACTTCAGGTTCCAGCTCAGGGGCCCCCTGGTCAGCAGCCAAGGCCTGCATTGTCCTGCCTTACTGCTTACTCCCTCAGCTTTTTCCTACTCCCCCCACCCGGGTTTGCCAGCCTCCCAACTTCCTCCTCCCAGGGAATGACTACAGCCTACTTCTGCAGCCCCTTCTGTTGCCAGCTAACTGGCTTTATACAAGCCCACCTGTTCCTACACAGCTGAGCCTCTTCTACATTAAATCCCTGCTCCCTGTTTCCTTCTTCAGGTGCAGCCTGGGCAGTTATTGGCCCACTTAGCCATCTTAACCTCTCAAAGTTTTGTGTGGGGTGGACACTCCATCACACTTTCCTATTGCCCAGGATTTTCTACTGCAGACAGGGCTCATCTAACACTTACACAAGGAGGTACTGTCTCATTCTGATTTCAGACAGACCTGCAAGGCATGTTACCAATTCCAATCCATCTTTTATCCTAGGCTTGCATATATGGAGAGAGGCACTGGTTTAACTAATGGTGAAAAATTTAATCCAGTTTAGTTAAATGGGTGCAAACCCTTATATGGATGCTCTTATTTCAGTTCAAGAATGTCTTATTTCATTTTAGCGGAAGTCAATTTGGAACGGATTTAAACTAAAACCAGCATAAAATCAATCTTACCTTGAAACAGAGCTTTGCACTAGTTAAACTAAACTAGTGCAAGCTTATGTGCAGACAAGACCTAACTTTCATCTTTCCAGAAACATATTTTATAGTCCACTGATGGGCTACTATATGGAAAAAAATTCAAATGCTAACAATGATGCATAGCTCAAACGGCAGAGGCACTTCCGTTCGTATGGAGAGGATGGCATTTACATTATAGTTAGCATTTTTCTCTACGGTTCAGTTTGTAACAGAGGAGATCAACCATAAGATTAATGAGAGGAAAAACTGCAGCCACAGCAAGTATCAGTGTCTTATGCCTGACTGATATTCTTAATTTCTAATATGGAATAGTAATCTTCTATGGAGCCAGATTGCAAATATTTTTCATACTGTTCAGACCATAGTTCATGGCTATCCACCAGCTCACTGTCAGGGCACCAAAGACCATCTATGTCTGATAGTTGAATGTACCAGTTCATCCAAATTCTGCCTTAATAGTACATCAGAAAACACAAGATGGAAGAAAGAAAAACTCCTGCAGGGTAATTATCAAAGTAACAGTATCAGCCAAACCACCCAACAAAAACTTGCTTCTAGAAATCAACTGAATGCATGAAATTAATTAAACAGAAAAGACTAAAAGCAGACTAAATACTGGAAATCAGGAACTGGAGCCCAACTCACATCATGATCGGAAGGGGAACTTCCCAATTTGATTGCAGAAAGCAATTTACTTCAATTAGCACGGACATAAACAGAGTGATTGCTTAATAGAAGTACTGCATCTCCAAAAAAACAAGCTGCCTTAATTGTATCTCTTACTCAGTGTTTGCAGAACTTTAAAATGCACACTGGTGAGAGACAGGTTGGAATAACACTTTGACTGTCATTCAGCAAGCATTGTAGCATGAATGTGCCTACTGCATCTTGACAGGGGCACAGTCATTTGGGATGTGCATCCTATTTTCAAACCGAGGCAGGCACGTGTCAGTCAGAAACGAGTTCAGAGGAATATAGCAGGAAGAGCTTTTTCTCCCCTTAAATTGCATAACACCATCAGTCAGATGTTTTCGGCTCTACATGGTCATCATTTAAAATATGCATGAGGTAATTCACAGTAAATTCAAGAAGTTTGGTCCTACAGAATGCTCCTTCCTCTAGATTTCCAGCGTTGGAGGGGTTTGGGGAATGGATCAGCTGATAAAAGCCATTCTGCAAAACAGGCAGTGATGTCGTAGCCGAAAGAAAATAGGTTTCTGGTGTCTGATACATCCTTACGCTCATTATGCTTTCCTTGGCTAAATTCCATCTATAAGTTTATACCACACGTTTTTTGGAACTCACTCTAACTTCTCAGATCTACAGACTCAAAAAGCAAAGAAATTCCCCAATGATTTAGGGGCTTCATCCCAAGAAAAACTGTAATCAGGAAAGGAAAATGATAGTGAAATAAACACAAGTGCAAGAAATCAGGCATGAAATTGAAGAAAATACAAAGTTTATAAAAAATGGGGTACAAGAGATCGTGGGATCAAAGGCAAAGGAAAGGCCATTCCCTGGAATTATTTAAGTTAAACTGCAAATCTACCCTGAAAAGTGGCTGTTCAGAAATGGTATCACTGGATCCCAAGTTTGTCTCTCAGTGGCTCCACGTCCAGTGTGTTCAGTCTACTACTAACTACAGACCCTGCAAACCCGTTTTGGCATCTGAAAGTCATCTTTGTTTCTCAACACTTGCCACCAGCAATAAGGAAATGAAGGCTCTGCAGACTAAAAATTATGGTCTCAGTGATGTCTGCAAAGGAGGCCTCCACTTACACCTAGGCAGCCATACTGTGGGCTCATGCAGCTGCACAAGTGTAACTGAGGGCTTCATTTGGAGATGCTGGATCTTCATAAGTGTTACGGGGGGTACAGTTTGGCTTGCATAAGGGAAAAATCCAGCCTGAAACCAGATCCCTAGGTAAGTTTGCCAGGTCAGCAGATCAATGGGCCTACCGCCTTGCTTGTGCCAGGGCTGCCTTCCTCAGACTACATTGATCCCTAGAATAAACCCCCGAGTTACACCAGGGATTAATTTGACCCATTTATTATTATTGTATTCTCTTTTCCCCGTCTCTATGCTTTCAAGCCCCCATACCCACACACACGATCTCTGCTCCAAAGGCTGAAGCTCCTCACCCAATCTCATGAATAACAGGCAGTGTCAAACCCCTGTGTATCAGTTATGAACAGCTGCACTGCTTGTCTCCCTGCTGATCCAGCTGCAGAACATCTTGTGTGCTGGCTACTTTAGTGAGAGTGAGCTGGGCTCTCTTGGCCTCTTCTCCTGGTTTTTCCAATTAGATTTTCTCCTTAATATCCTGGCAACTGGCTAAAACACTGAACCTCTCTGCCTCAGCTTTCCCATGTGAAAAAAACACAGGCAGTAACACAACTCAGAGGAGTGTGGTAAGGGTTAATTTGCTAATGGTTGGAAAGTGCTCTTGAGGTAACGCATGCTAAATATTATCATCAGGAAAGATACTCATTGCACAAATGTTAGGATCCTGGGTGTTTATTTTTAAAATATGCCTATTTAGATGGAAATTTAGATACAGCCCTCAGGGTCCTAGTATGTGGCCAATATGGCCTTTGGTGTTACAAGGTACAGGCACCCTACCCTATTGAAAGCATGGCTATAGACCACGGACTTGAAGGAAATCCACCAGCAGGTACCAGTGTGAACTCTTGCATGCTACTATACACAACAGTTGCAAAGAGCTCTGTCCACGTGCTCATAAAAGCTGCCATAACTCTAGCCTACCACTATTAAGCAACTCTAAAAAGATTTTTTTTTTTGTTCCATTCATAACTTTTCCCCTCATGTTGTTCTCATATCTGAGAGTTCAAATGGCTGGGTCCCAAGTAGTTACTCCATGTGCCATAGTAGGGACCTTTCTAGCATACAGTATCAGTGAGGTGCTATAAAGACTACATACCAAAGAAATTGAGAGCATGAGATCACTCATTATAATCCTTAGCTTCCAGCTCAAACCACTCACAGCTTTCATCCAAACCACAGACCAACTTGGCAGTACTACTATCCTCTTGCTGTTACATAAGCTTTTCAATGAAATAAATACAAAGTCATCTTGAAAGAATTTTAAAGGCCAATAAAAAGAAAAGCAATATTATCACCAGTCCACTTATTTAGTATTGGGTTCTCCGCAAGGTGATACTGTTTTATAGTGCAAGAGGTTTTAAGGGCTGCTCTGTAAAGAAGAGTGGCTAATAGTCATGTGAAGTGAAACTTGTGGACTTCCCAGGTCCAGATACACTGCATGCAGGCTCCAGAAATCATTACTTAAAGAGCTTATTCACAAATCGACTCTCTGGTTTCCAGAGCATGGTGAAGAGACATCCCTCCCACTCACATGCAGGGGCAGTCAAGTGGATGGAATGACTCACAAGAACACAGTTACAGTCAGCAAGGTCATCTAAAGGGATAGTGTTTTTAACAAGAAAGCAAGATAAGCCAACAGGAGCAAGAAGTGTGTTATGTCTCTCTTTGTCTCTTTATTTTTCAGAAATAAAGTAGTGTTATATTGAAACCTTCCAAAACAAGTTGTTTATGTTTTCATGAAACGTCTCTGTTTCTCTGCAGACAGCAGCCATGATGCTTGGTCCGTTTGATTAGCCTTTCGGATGTTTCTACACTGCAATTGAGACGTCTGAGGACAGCATGTGAGCCTATGATTAGGCCATGGAGGTCACGGAAATCAAGAATTTGAATCAAGCCCATAAAATCTTGGCAATGGCTGTAAAAACACATTTGATTATGCCCCCAACCCCAGGGTCCCAGACAGGTTTGTACAGCCTGTGCTGCTGCAGTTTCACTGTGAGATAGTTCGGGACAGAATGGGGCATAGCCAAAGTATTCTGCACTCCAGCTACTCTGGACTATCAGTGGACCCCTGGGGGACCATTGCAGGCTGGGTGTATGTTAGAGCACCACTAGAGCCACTCTCGACTATGCTTGGGGGGACCCAACCAGCCACCAGCTTGTCCCCCGATAGTCCCCGTCATTCCTAGGCTGCACCTCTTGCTAGAGGTCTAGTAAAGCAAGTTATGTGATTGTAAATTACTATTATTACCCATTTACAGTGATTATAGTGCATGAATGGGTCTTTTATTTCAAGGAACAATGCTCAGACAGCTGTGTGAACCAGGGCCAGCTATTTTTAATGGGCACAATTCACTTCTCACTGACACTCATGCAAAGTCTCCTGCCGACAGCGGAGTCTGCATAGATGTAACAGGACAGATTCGGCCCACTCTATGCATAAAAGACTCAAATCCTGGTGAGCTTTCCCTCACTGTGATGATATATTTTCCCAGTCTAAGATGATAACTGTAATTTTGGGGATGCTACTAAGGTGGGTTAGGGCATTGATGATTTCTGGTAATGCCCATGACAAACACGTGACTTTCCATACACAAAAGACGTCCCGGTCCCTGCCCCACAGATGTCTAAGGGTAGCTCTACAGTGACTGGCCTGGGTCAGCTGACTTGGGCTCGCAGGGCTCGCTGTGCGGGGCTATAAAATTGCAGTGTAGGCGTTTGGGCTCAGACTGAAGCCAAGGCTCTGAGACCCTATGAGAGGGAGGGTCCCAAAGGCCTGGCGCTAGCCTGAGCCCAAACAGCTACACAGCAATTTTATAGCCCTGCAGCCGAAGACTCATGAGCCCAAGTCAGCTGACCTGGGCCATCCGTGGGGTGTTTATTGTAGTGCAGACACAGCCTGAAGGGAAGGTCAGCTGCCAGAACCCAAGTGGTGAAGAACAGTGGCACCTGTGGGGGTCTGCTCTATGTTGAGTTTTCAGTCCCAGGCTCTTTAACTGACGATCAATGAGCCAGCAGAGAGAACCTGATAAGATATGATAGTAAATACACACAAACTGGCATTTGGTCAGCCAAGAGATCTAGGGAACGGAAGGAAGGGCTTTGGCTTGATACAGTCACCTGTGGGCCTGCCCCAAAATCTCAGGGGTCTCTCAGCAGAAGGAGGGCTCAAAAGGGGTAGCACTTTCACTGTCTTATGGAAGGATCTGTGTGTTGATACAGCAGGCTCCAAATGACCTTGAAAGGGACTCAGAAGTTCATGTTTAAACAGGCCCAGCACCAACTTGTTGATATACGTGGCAGAGGAACTCCTCATCATTTCTAACTCTCCCCCGACCCACCCCTTTTTTCTCTCCAATCTTCCTCACGGCTTATTCTCCCCCAGCAAGGACAAATGATCTGGATGGGTTCAGTGTTTGCAAATATCCTGCTGTTGCCCTGGAATACAGGACTTCTCAGAAGATGGAGTTTTGTGGGCTTTTCTGAGCACAGATCTAACCGCCGAAACTGGTAACAAACATTCAGATAATGTTAGTGAATAGTTTCCTAGCCATTCTCCTAAAGCAACATTTCTTTATTCAATTACCCACAAGCATATGAAAGATCAAAAGAGACTTTTTTCTGCAAGCAACTCGAACAAATATCAGTGAATGTTCCTTACTTTAGATAATAGCTTTTCACAAGGGACTGGTAGCTAGTGTCAGCAGAATGGATGTTATCTGAATCCATAAAAGGTTTGAAACTGAAAATGACCCTCTCCGTCCTTAAACAATAAGGAACTAATTTCCATCTGGCATCAACCTGGCTACTCAATTTTGGACCCATAAAGCCTGTAGATGGGGAAGAGTGGAGGTTATCTACCCTGTCTGCATGTGCAAATGGGATAATTACACACATGTGGAAAATTAGAGGCCATATTAAGAAGATGCAGAATGCACTCCCTTCTTCATCAAGTCACCTTCTCCCTGCCTCCTTTGGGGTGGTCACTGCCACTGTCTACACACACACACAGTCCTTGTGCTCAGGGCAATGCAAGTATTGTGTCTGCACTTGGCTCCAGCAGAAGGAGCAAAGGGGAGGATGGTTCCTGGCATGCCTGCATAGCTGCACAACACACCAAGCCCCTAACTACCCAAAGTCACCATGACACACTCACAAAGCTAGAGATGAGCCCATCATAGGAAATGAGAAGAACCAAGCAAGGACAAGTCAGTACAACAGGGCATCGTGTGTATTTTGTTAGGGAGTGTCAGGGCGAAACTCTCACAGACTTGAAAAGGAGCAAGATTTGGAGCAAGATGTAACAGAGGAGCTGGTTCTTTATAGCTCCTTGCCTCCGACTGGCCCAGGGCAGCTGGTGCCACTACTAGGTGTGTTTGCACAGACTGCATGGGCTTAGCTGAGCCGCAGAGCTGCTAAAGTAACTAGGCAGGCTGCGAGTTGCTGCTGGGATCTGTGTGGGATACAGGAAGGCCTGGGGGACTGGCAACTTGCTGTTTGTTATGGGATGAAGAGGAAGCTTGAAGCGGTCTTCTGTCCTCTATTAACAGCAGGATGGAGTCAGGACAGAGCCAGCAGGCTGCAAAGTCAGCCTTGTTTTTAAACACACATGGCAGGGCCAAGCCTTTTAACCCTCCAACGCTCCATGGTTCCTGGAATAAGAAAACAGTAGCCTTTGGTCTAGAAGCTCAACAGCTGCGCTGTAGCTCACGGCATTTCACTGCTAGCTCAGAAACAAACAAAAGATAAGATTATATTGTGATAAAAGCAGCCACCCTTTTATAAGGGGTTATTAAAACCAGGCAGTCTGGACTGTATGTCATGCTTTGTATTCAAGAGCTATCCTCTTACTGGACCCATGGCACAAGTGAACCATCTCAGAAACAGGACCACCCAAGGCAGTCATCTAGTGACTGTGCTGAGAATGGTTTATTCTCTATATACCTCAGGCCTCCTGATCGTTAACGCCCTGGAACAGCAGTAAGAGCATGTTGTCCCATTGTCCCCTGAATTGTCCCATTTGCAAGAATAAAGTAATAGCAGAGCATTAATATCTTGTCTATCCTATCAGTTACACTAATAGAGAAAAGAGCTTGGTTTTGAGTCTTGTAAATTGCTGGGTTCAGGGGCAGCATCCTGGCCCCAGTGATTAGTGCACAGAACTGTGGGTCAGGAGATAGGGCTATGCCCTGAAATCTGACGTTGAAGCCCTAGGAGGAGATGCTATCTCCTGCCGCTCTGATGCTGGCAATTGGCCCGACACGGGTCCTTTGCCCAACCCCGCCTTTTTGTCCTTCTTCGGTATGGGGGAATTACCTTGATCCACATACTGTTTCTCCTGCCATTTCTTCAGCACCGGCAAAATCGAATGGCTCTGGGAAGGGCTCGGTGCCAGTAGGGCGCTCTGCACCGACGCTGAAGTACTCGGCGCCAAGTCAGAGCGGGAAGGTTCCGAAGCCAATCTGAGTGCCGCCTCCATCAACAGGGATTTCAGGCGGATGTCCCTGTCTTTCTTAGTCTGTGGTCGGAAGCCCTTACAAATCTGACACTTGTCCCTGACGTGCGTTTCTCCTAAGCACTTTAGGCAACTGTTGTGAGGATCATTAAGTGGGAAGGGCTTGTGACACACGGAACACGGTTTGAAACCCAGGGATCAGGACATGCCCCATCCCTGGCAAATGTCTCTGAAGGGGCTACTATTACTAACTTATTCAACTATTAACTAACTACAAGAACTATATACAACAGTTTATGAGAAACAACCACTGAAGCACTTGCTACTGCAAGAAAGAACGGTGTTCCTGCAACTGTCACAGGCAGAAAGAAGGAATTGAGGGGGCGCAGGGCCAGCGGCACCTCATATATCGCCGCATGAGCATGGGGCTCCAGAGCCAGCCCTATGGATACCACTAAGGCAAAAATCTCTGGCAGCCATGCACATGGGCACACACACACCTAACATGGAATCAATATGAGCAAGCACTCGAAGAAGAACATAATTTTCCCACATATGAAAAGGAGTTTAAGGGTCCCTGGTTAAAAGTGCTGTAGTATTAGATAGACAAATGCATTCTGAGTAATTTTGAATGCTTGAGTATGAACTTGCACTTAATGAACTCATCTGAGGTGCTCAGGTACCACAATGATGGGTGCAGGAAAAGAACATGAATAGATAGAGACAGAAACCCCAACACTTACACATGAGCCTGCATCGGATTATTTGAAGGGTGCATGCAAGTGTTTTAATTTTTATCTGGTATTTGCTACTGAAAAGTCCTGTGATCTATACTCTAGCTGTATCAAAGCAGGAAGCAGCAACCCCAAAGGGTAGGACATCCTGGAATGACAGCCAATCAGAATGTAACATTGCACTATAGCATTACAAAGAGTCATTCGTGCCATTAGAAGGGCAGAAACAGTGGCTGTGCCATCTAGAGTCTAGGAGGGCTCCCATTCTGCTCAGAAACGTAGCAAAATACCACACTGTACTCATGCTCCTTCTGACTCAGAAGGGTTTGCAAGCAGAGATGTTAGCTGACTGTTAGCCAACACAGATCTACCTCTTTTTGAAAAGCCAAGCTCTTCTTTGATTACAGTCTCTCCAGTCTCAATCTGCTCTTGAAGCTTATGGGCAATATTGTACCCTCCTGTGCTAAAATCTGCAGATAGGGATGGCAGGCCTAGGAGATTGAAGGCATGGCTTCTAAACCTCACAGATCCATGGGCTTTTCAAGGATGAAGAAGAGCATCCCTGCCCTCTCCTTCTCCCTGTCAGCATGACTCCCTCTACTAGCCAGGCTGCTACTGACTGCTATTGCTGCTGCACTTTTCAAAGGGATGTAGGGGAGAGGGGATGGTATGCAGTGAGAGTTAAAACTGTTCCAAGCAGCATTAACTTCCACATGGCTCCAAGGAGATCATACTGCAGATGATGGCTGCTCCAGCATTTCCACACCTACAACCTGACAGGTGGGGATTTCAGGGCATCAGGAAGGCAGGGGGAGTGTTCCCCAGACAGCCTCATACGAGGAGAGGGGAGAGCACAGGCCTGGGATTGGTTTGGACCCACCCTCCTGAACAGAACACGTGCATCTTCACTCACTCTCCTAACCCATTCCTCACACACCCAGCCAGTGGTGTTGATTAAGGCCCAATCTCACCTTCCTCACAGACACAAACACTTCCATTTGCTTCAGGGGGAGTTCTGGGTGTGCAAGGGATACAGGCGAGAGCCTGTTAAAGCCCTGATTGTACATATCCTTGCAGTGTTGTAGACCCTACAAGCGAAGACCTGTAGTGCTTTGTGAACTTAGAAAACCCAGAGGAGCAGGGCCCAGCCCACTCCAGAGCACAAGACTATACAGGACTGAAGCTCTAGCGATTTGGGTTTTGGCTGCTCCTTACACTGTTAACATCCGGAAATGATTAGCTTTGTTGTAGGAGCAGCCAGTCTCTCTTCTGGACATTTCATAAACATGGCAAATTCCTCACCTGCCAGCACGCTACATGGCACCTGTAAATCTTACTGTTTGCTTCCTCCTGAGATTGGATTCTTTATTACTGGCAGATGGGAAGCTGAGGGTTCCCTCAGTTTTGTCTCTTTGATATCTGCAGCAGGAAAGGCAGTTTTGTTTGTTTTTAAACACACACCGAACCAGTCCCTTTGACTAAGATTTTACATTCATGCCTCATGAGCTCAAAGGCAAAGGGCCTGATCCTGAGAACTCATTGAGCCCAATCCTGCATCATTGGCTTCTGTAGGAGCTGCAGGTTTTCAGCACCATTCAGGATCAGGCCAAAAATGTAACCCTTTAAAACAAAACCTTGGCCTTGCTCTTACGCGATTACAAACCCTGCAGAGGGTTTCCTGTAGCAACAGCAGCCACTGCTACGGTGGTGGTCACGCCGCTATTATTCATGTAGTGCCACAGGTGCACATGGTGCTTTGCAGACATCTAGAAGCAGTCCAGAAGAGAGACTGGCTGCTCCTGCAACAAAGCTAATCATTTCCAGATGTTAACATTGTAAGGAGCAGCCAAATCCCTGCCCCAGGAGCTTACAATTGACTATAGGCAGATAACACGTTGAGTAAAGGTATCACACCATGTGGGGGTGGGGTAGTGGGCTGAGAGAATGGGGCAGCGTGCTCCTGTCATGGACAGGTGTGGGAGTGGGAGCAGGGAATGCCCAATTAAGGTTAGTGGCAGAACGCTGGATGGAAGAAGGGCGCTTTAAGGAGGCATTTGAAGGAGTAGGAGGTGTGGCAGAGCTTCTTCTCTGCCTCAGTGGGTCCAGCGTTTCCCTCCAATGGTGAGCTGAGGTACTTCTTTGTCCCTCAGAAGTTCCCCCTCTAGTGATGGCTGAGGGAGATTCTGTCTCCCAAGCGGGCTGTCCTCTGGCTTCCAGACCCTTCTCTGGGCCTGCTAGGCCCTCGTCTCTTTGCTGAGGCTCTGGCTGCTTTGGTGACTGGCTAGTGGGGGAGGTCTCACCCTCTACTCTGGGCCCCAACCCAGGGACTCTACAAGTAACAGCTTCATGCTGCTGGCTTCAAGAAAGCTACTAGCTTCCCTGGGTTACTTCCCCACACAACCTTTGGCTCACTGTCCACACCCCGCTTGGGCAGGGCCCCTCCCAGCCTCCTTGCCTGGGGAGCCTCTTAGTCTCTGATAGCTCCAAACCAAACACCCAGTTCAATCTTCCCCTTCTGACAGGATCTTTTCCCTCAGGCCTCCAGGCCTGGAAAGGTCCTGAGCCCTGTTTGGGCAGGATTTCTCACCAGTCTTTGTACCTGTGGGGTTCTTGTCAGCATCTGCACCGCCCAGTCCTCCAGCAGCTCAGCTCACCTCACTCCCACAGCTCCTATCACCCACACCTATCTAGCTGGAGGGGAGGCTTTTAACAAGTTCTAGGCAGGTCTTTGATTGGCCCCAGGTGTCCTAATTAACCTGGAGTAACCCCTGTTGAGCTACCAAGGGAAAAGGAACTTGCTTATCCTGGGACAATCCTGCCTTCCACCAATGGGATCAATGGCTGCACTACTCCCCACACCTGTTCCTTTACGCACACCCCATCTGTGGCCCCACAAAGTTGTGGGTCCTCCTCTTCCTAGTGCTGGCCAAAGGGGCCATCTACAGCACGAGGGAGAAGACGTTGGCTGAGGAGGTGCTCTGTGACTGTAGGGCCTATTTCCGTTCCTCTGTCCGATCACGTGTCCGGGCAGAATTCCTCTGGGCCGCATCTGCTGACTCCTTAGCTACATTTGAGAAGTAGTGGGTGCTGTCCAGGGTTCTCTGCTCGGTGTCCCCATCCGGTTCCCTCCGTTTGACCCTTTGACTCCACGCCCATTCCTGTTTTTTCATTTGTTGTCCCCCATAATCTGTTGAGTCCCAGGCTCAGAAACTGCTCCCCTTAGGCTGGGGGAGAGGTTTTAGCTGTGGGCAGGCTTGTGCCCACCTGCGTCCCAGTACCCAATAGGACCATTCTCCTGCAGCCATATGGCCTGACCTTGTCACAGAGGATGAAGTCATTGACAACATAAGAAATTGGAGGCTGTTGCAAATGTGAGGTGGCATGAGAAAGACAAACAGGCAAGACCCCATCCCCCAAATGGTAGAAACTAAACAATGTCCAGGTTATAATGGAGGAGGAGATGTGTCTTTCCGTTGGATCCTTCCTAAGGCTCTTTAAAGTAAATCTTATGTTCCTTAGACATTCTGGCACAAACTTTTCTCTGACACAAGGCTATGAAAATGCTATGAGACAGCTGCCTATGAGCACAGGAAATACAACCCCTTCTCTATCTCATCTTTTCACCTTAACCACAGCTGGCAGCCATAGCTGTGTGTGTCTTCATTGCCTCCAAAGTATGGCCGCTGGCTCACGGTTCAGGGTTCTCTCAATCCTCTGCATGCAGTTTCCGGTGTGGGGTTGCGTTTGCATTTCTCAGCATTGAAAAGCTCAGCAAGTATCTTATCCTTCCTGGCTCAGAACAGGATTCCCACGTCATCTTCCTTCAGCAGAGACCATTCCCTTGAGAAGGCCCTCTCTCATCAGTGAGGCTACGTTTACACTGACAGCAGCAAAATCGCCTCCACCAGATCGATCTTTTAGGATCGATTGAGCGGTCAGTGAGACCCGCTCAATCAATCAGGAAGTCGACTGAGTAAGTCCACCCCCTCAAGTAGCGTAGCGCTGAGTCGACGGGAACACTGTTCCCGTTGGCTCAGCGCAGTGTGAACAGCGTGCAGAAGGGAAGCTGAGCAGTCAATGTCAGTTAGGCAAACAACTCTGCATAGTTTGCGTAACTCCCGTCCACTGCCACCGAATTGTGCGGTCAGTGTGAACCAGCCCCAAGTCTGTCAGCAGCAATTCATATGCACTGAGCCTGACATGAGCATGGGGTTATCTTCTGAACAGCAGCTCCATGGACACTGAAGCCAGAAAAGGTTATAATACCAAGGATGGACAAAGGTCAGCGGCACAGTGCGACCTGCTGGCAGTTAAATGAAATTAGAAGTTCACCTCGGAAACCCTCATTTCTGTTTCTGCCATAATTTATTAATTCTTAGTCTTAAATTGCTGGGGCAGTAAAGAGCCTTTGATAAACACCAGGAAGCAAACTGCCTCAAAAGGTGAAGAACTCATCAAGAGGCAAGTTAACAAAGCTGTTCGCTGCATACCTGGGAAGCGATTGTACAAACAGCTGATCCCTTTGGGCCATTCCTGGGGTCTGACTGGCCTTTAGTGATCTTAGAATTCTCCTTTCACTCCATACGCTTGAGGCGTGTTAGGTCTAAATTCCATGGGCACAGTGTACAGACTGCTATTCAGGCTGGGCTGTGCTCAGCAGCCCAGGATATACTTACTTAGGTAGAGTCAGAGGAGAAAAATCTCTTGCACTTAATTGGAAAATCCATTTTAACTGATCATCTTTTGTTATAGTAAGCAAGTTTGTTACAATGGGGCAGCCTCTCTTCTTCCAATCCACTAACCTGTCCCCTAGCAGAGTGGTCTTGGGAGAGGCTGTCTGTTAGGCTGGCTTTTTACCGACCTCTAACATTTTTTGTTTGTTTCTTGCCAGAGCTAAGAGTTAGTGTCTAAAATTAACACCAAAAATTAACCTTCTCCTGGGAAGACCCAGCTTGTTCCAATATCCAGGGAAATGCTCCTGAGCTGATGAAAAGAGGGCTTTTTAGTGGTAATTGCCTCAAGCCTCTCCACGGAGCATAGGAAAGCCCTTGTCATTTTCAATGGCTTTGTCTTGACTTTGTCTTCATGAGCCTTCTTTTCCTAAAATTTCTCCCCATTGCTCTCACTGGTGACAGCAATGCTGGGAGCCCTGGTGTGTTAATCATCATCTCAACCAATTGGTCTCAATCTTTTCCATACTGAGACAACCTCAGGGTCCCCCTAACATCTAAAATTATGAGAAGGGCAAGATGGTTTCAGAATAACTGCATCGATATCCCCCCACTGTGATTTATGCCAGGAGTGCCCAGGCAGGTCTCAGGTCTCCAGACATCACCCTGTCTCTGGCCACTGACCCTTGTCTCAATCGCTTCTGACTGGGGGTTTTAAGGTTGCATAGCTCCCTGACTTGTACTACGATATCCCCAGCAAGCCAGTCTGCTGAACAGCCAGTCGCTCTCTCCAAGGGCTATGAACAACATGCTGCCAGCAGTTTCAAGTTACCACACAGCTCTTTCTAAGCAAGCACATTTATTCTACAGGTCAAAGCACTACAGAAAAAACATATAAAAACCAGTAAGTGTTCCTACCTTCATGCTACCAGAGGTCATCCATCCATCTTATGGGTCTCTAGAAGGCTGCAGTCTTTCCACCCTTCTGCAAGCATTGGGGGCTCAAGAAAGAAGGCCCTGAGTCAGTTTAAATTTAGCCTTTTTATATCAAAAACCCTTTCTGTGTCTGTTGGTCTCTGGAAAGCCCAGTTTGAACCAGTCTATGCAAACAATCCAGGAGTGGTACTTCTTGGTTTACATCCTAAGTGGTTCACCTTAGGACACATTTACATCCTAAGTTTAAGTGATTCACTTTAATCATCCCCCACTGTTTTTGGTTCCTGGAGGAACTGTGATAACCTTCCCCCCTGGAGTTACATACACAAAAGCCATTCATACACTTAATACAATATGGTAACCAAAGACATTGCATAGTGTTGCAATATCTGTCAGTCATTTATCCCTGACACCAGGATCTAGCCAGAACTCTCCTACCATTGGGCAATGTGGGAAGGACAAGTTGGTCACAATAAACAGAGGTCATACTAGATGATCTGGTGGGCCCTTCTAGCCGTCAACTCTATGACCTCCTTCCACATGTGTGCGACCCCCAAGTTGAGGATTCCTACTCTAGACCTACCCTGAGCAGGGTTAGATGATATGATGGATATAAAGACAGCATTTAGACTACATTAATGTTCCCACCATTGCAATTTGATGGGAAAAGCTCTGGTGTAGATACAGTATTTGTCAGCTTCCTAAGTTTGCTTAATTATTAATAGCCTTGTATGTAAGCAAGGGATTGGAGCTATTGTTTTTGTGCTTTGTTCTTTTATTCTGCACTACAATTTCACAAGTGTTCAAATTCATGACCTTTTGTTTCAATTTATGTAAGTCACTATGTTATGTAAATGTCACAAATGGAAAATCCAGGTATCTACTGATTTCAAATAGCCACAATGCAATGGATTGAAAACTAACCCCAGCCAGTGAGATTGATTCACACAGGCAATATACATAGAAAAGGCAAGTCCAGAGGCTTAGGCCTTGTCCACACTACAACTTTTGGTTGAGTTTGTGTGTAGACAAGGCCAGAGAGAGAGGAATATGCTTGAAGGTCAATGGAAATTTCTATTTCACCCCACACTATTAATTTACACAGCCTGTACCACTGCATTTAAACATAAAACCTTCCCCATCTCTGCATACCTCACTCCTCACACACCACAAGAGTCTGTAAGTCAGACACTATTACACTTTCCGTCACATTGTCCCCTGCATTATTCATTTGGCTTTGAAATCATCTCCCATTTGTTGCCATCAATGAGATTCTCAGTAGCACTGCAGTCAAATCCGATTACTGGAGAGGCCATTGCTCTGCTCTGGGATTCACTTTCTAACACATTCAAACATATGTTTTTAAGTAATGCTGTTTGTGGTCGCCTTACTTTCTTATCACTCCTGTGACCTTTGCTTGTTATAGATTAGTGGCTGGAGCCAGTTGGATTTGTTTGATTTTTGTTGATGGTTATTAGGAAGAGGAAGTGCCAGAAGGGATTTTGACCTTGAGTTTAAACCTATTCCCATTAGAGCCACTGGGTCTTTAATTATAGATTTCTAGCTACTTTTGGTTTTAAAAAAAAAAAAAGTGGGGCTCAAAGATGCACTTTCTTTTTATCGTTCTCCAAATCTTCAACAGGCACAGGAATGTTTTGTCTATGCATCATGTTATTGTAAACTCAGGGGATGCTCAGTTAATTTAGCCTTTGCCTGCTAAGTACAGGGTAGGTTACAAAGAGGAGAGCGGTGTGGACTGAAAGCAAACATTTACAAACAAATTCAACCATATACATATGGGCTAGATCTCCCGCTCCTCCCAAGCTCTGATCAGCCGAAGACTGGCTGAAGGCAGCCAAAGATGGCTTTAAGCCTTTACACTCCCCTAATCCTGAGGCCAGCTATCTATGGTCCCAAAGGGCTGTTAGTGAGGCTGCAAATCAGGGATACCCCTATCACGCCCCTCCACCAGAAGCTGGAAGAGGTGATAGTGTAGGAATCACTGCTCTGTGCCACCCAGAGAAACACCAAAGGGCAACCTGGACAGCTGGCTTGATGGCTGCTTTGCGCCAGCACCCGGAGTGGGACTCGGGCTCTGCCCCATATTAATTATATATATATATGCACACAGGAAAGATGGGGCTGAGACACAATGTTTAGATCTGAACTTCCCCAAAGTTTAAGCATTTTTGGATCTGTGGTTGTGTGTTAGGCTCACCTCCAATATATTTTAATGGTGTCCGGAGTATACTGTTTTATCAAGGGTTGCCCTCACCATAGGACATGGGGTTGCAGTGTTACTTTTCCCATGGATGCCCAACCCTTATACCCAGCTTCTTCTCCATTTTCCTGCCTGTTTTTTTCCAGTTGCATCTGAAATCAGCAGCTTTTCTGGCCAAACTCAGACTCCCTTGCCTGAACAGTTGGAAAAGCAGGTTCTTGCAGCAAGGTGCTATTCATCCGGTGAATGCTGCCTTCATCCAGCTCACTCCCTCAGTCACAGAACAAATTACATCATGTTTGTATTATATCAGCAGCTTCCTGCCAGCTGAAGATAAGAAAGGTGAAACACCTGAGAAGTAATTCCTACCAGTACTGACCACCACACAGAGAGTCAGTTAGATTAATGGTAGGGCTACAGCACGGGGGATTACAAGGAGCACAGCCCTCATAATTTAATTGCGAAGCAGAGTTGCAGTTTCCAAAACATATCCTCATTAGTTCACTTCCTGACTGTCAAGAGAGGCAGAGAAACATGTGCAGACTGCGGGCATGCACATCTGGAGAGTGGAGGGCCTTTTCCTCTTCCCTGACCCCACCCAATCAAGGCAGTAAAACTGGAGGTGCTGCACCCACACCACCCCCACACTTTTACTTTAGCTGTGGCCCAGCATCAACAAGAGAAATCATTACTTAAATATGGGGCCTGTTCCAATTTGTTGATGTCAGTGGGAATCTTCCCACAGACCACAGTTGGGGTTGCATCAGGCCCACATAGCATATAAAGCCAGTGTTTAGAATCATATATTGGACATTAGGCCAAGTTGAAGTGCAGCCTAATTTAAATATCTGATCAGTAGCCAATTAGGGAACTATGTCCTGCTCTGGCTACAACAGATCTAACAACACAGATCCTTTGCTATTACGAACTCGAATTCCCAAACAATAATGAAGGAGGAGATATCAGTAACTGATAGGCAATGCAGATAGAGCAATGCAGCTGCTCATATGAATAAGGATTACATGCAGGAGTAAGAGCTGCAGGATCTAATCTCTATTTGAGCAGTACAAAGCAAATGATGCAATAAAGGTTGAAGGGAGTCATTGCTTCAAAGACCCAGAGGAACAATAACCTGAGTATCAAAAACATTAGAGCAATGATGAGATTTTTTTCCCAGACGTGCTTAACTATGGGACAATCTCACCACATATGATTAAAATTATTAAAGCTCCTCTTCTTTCTTCAGAGCTGCTGTATCAATAATCAGCCCTGGTTGTCACTATGCAATGGTTAGATAGGTGCTCCCAGAGCTCAACTACTATAACAATTCACATAAAGTAAAATAAACCTGTACAGTCAACACTAACATGTCACTGACTTCTCTCTTTTGGCACCTAGATACCACAGTAATTGGTGCTCTCTAAACATCTCAGGAAGAGAAGCATGGAGGCAACCTTTACAGCAGCACTGTCAGGTGAAGAACATCTTTAAATGCCAGTTTCCTACCCTGCGTAATTAATAAAATCAGATCATTGCAACACAACTTTACAAATCTAGAATTATTTTTCAGAGTTAGCATCTTACTGTTCATTCTTCACACTTCACTCAGCTTTTCACCAAGAAAACAGATTAGTCAATCTAACTCGTCAGCTACTTACAAATCCATTTCACTTGCTGGTTCTCATGCCTTTACATAGTGTTGCAGTATACAAGTGGCAAACACCGCAGGGAAGTTCTTGGGGTTTGTTTTTTTTTTAATGTAATAAACCGTATCTATTGATACCAGGTTTAAACATTTTTTAAATTTAACAATATAAATGTTAGGCCTGTTTAAAGGTTGTGGTTTACATTTAAATTACTTTTTTTTAGGTCAAACCAATAAAACTAACCTCTTTTAGCTAGAATGTTTTCCTTCCTACATCTGCCTGCATCCATTTTTATTCAATCAGAATAAAAAGAAAAGAATAACATTTCAGTTCCTTGTAACCCTGCTAGTGGATGTCCGATCTTGCTGTACAATCCCTTGGCATAAACAGTTCTGTTAGTATTTGTGACAAAACAACTTTCTGGCTAGCTTGCTGTCCCCCCTCTCCCCTTTGTAGTCACAGATGTACTGGACCATTTAACATTACCAAGCACAATATATAGCTTAGGACACTTTCACTTTTTTTATTCCTTTCGCAGGGAGTGAAATGAACGTAGGGGTACCAAGTTCCACATGTGCAACACACCATTACCTGATTTGATCCAACCACCACCTGCCCCTTAGCTGAGCCACTTAGCAAAAAGTTCATGTAGTTAGGAAGGGGGGAAAAAAACCTATGGGTCAGATTCTGCATCTTTAACCAAATAAAACTCCCACTGATTTCAGCTTTGCTTTATGTGGGCTCCACCCTGCAGGAGATGCCATTGACTTCAATGGGGACAGGACCAGACCATAAAGGATCACAAACTTTGGCACGGTACCTATTCTCAGAATAAGGGCTCTCATATGCAGCAGGAGAATGCCCAGGTGCCTATATTTGGGCTCTGAGATACTCAGCTGAAAAAGCTTGAAGGAGGAAGGGCACAATGCCAGCACTGAGAAAAGGAACTTCTCCTATCTCTATCCTACATGTTAACGGCTGATGCAGGGCACTGTATCGCCAGACACAGGTAAGAACATCTACCCCTCCTTGGCCACTGCCACACTGAGTTGGTGTCTTCCCAATTCCTCCTTGGGACTTTAAAACCACCAAAGAGGAGATGAGCCCAAGACAATCCCTCTGCAGTTTTACTCCAAAGCTAATGCAATGTGGGATAGGGCTTTGCGAGTTCAGATGGTGCTGTATGAATACTCATGCAATGCAGATACAATCAATAAAGCTCCTGGCTTATGTACAATAGTCATGTCCCAGTGCTTTAAGGAGCTTCCTAGTAATCCAGGACATTACAGGTCTGGGGAAGAATACCAGACTCTATTACCAGCCAGAGAGATGTTGCCTCACTTCATGAAACTACTAACACCACCAGAGACCAACATGGCTCAGAGCCAAGGCTAAGTAGCTTGGTGTCACAGCCAGTCCTGTATGCAGCGAATGCAAGTAGTTAATGTTCATCACAGGTGCAGTCCAAGGCAGAGTCTCCTCTTTTTCTTTTTACATCTACCTAAATAAACCATCCAAGATAATTAGTCCCAGGCTACTACAAGCATGTTCTTGAGGATACCACACCTATATAATTAAATTAAACATCCTGTTCCCGGCACTGCCTGGCAGCCATTTGCTCGAGAAGGAACACTGACGCCGCACCACTGTGACACATTTGAAATTTCTAACTTCACACTGGTGTAGGTGGGTAAACGCATGTGACTGATGAATATGTGCAAATAAACACGGTTCCAGATAAGGCACTGATACCGTGTGCTTGTGCTTCCGCCAGTTCTATTTAAACACCGATAGACTGACAAACAAAAGCCCTTTTGTGCATTGTGCATCTACGGTTACCATCCCCTGGTTTTCCCTACAGTCTAGGCTTGTGCTCAGAAAAACCAGAGTATTCCTCATGGTTCATTATTCCAGCTTGTGCTTGGCATTAGCACAGCTCACCAAAGAGCAAAGGAGCTTTCACTCTAGCAGCAGATGTCCTCCTTACTTTGGGGCAAAATCTGCCCCTTCTGATTCAGCTGCACAGGAGGCAGCTTTGTGTGGCCCGCCTGAGGTCTGTGCTCCTTCTGCACCATAGAAGACAGCACCATGAGGCTTCCCTGCATGCCAGGGATGGGGCAGGTTTGTGAAGCAGTGGTAGAGCCACAACTAGGCAGACTCTCCAGACATTCTCCTTTCATGGAGAGAGGGACACATTGACAACAGAGGCTAATGCAAGTCTGAACTCCAAACAGAGCTACATCATCAAATCCTCCGACAGCCTACCGCATTTTACTTTTATGTAACCCAGTTGTAAGCCTCAGTAAAGTTAGATAAATATTTTTATCACCTGGCTTATCTTTGTCTCATTTATTCCAGTGGGAGCCTGGAATGGCAGCTGCCCTATAGGAAAGCCCCTGTATAATTATTTCCCGTATCCATTATTTCCATTACACTTGCCCAAATACTGTAAACTTTATTTGGAGGCTGGAGTATTTGGTTGTTTGCAGCTGGCTGTAATTTTACATCAGACAGCAAAGAACAGAAGCAGATATAAGGTTTGGTGTTTTTTTCTTCCTTTTTTTAACTGTAAGACCCATCAAGACAACTACATCCTATATCCTACATCATCTTAGAACTGCTTTCTGATGACATGCCCTACCTTGCAAGTTGCTGAGTACCCTCAATTCCCACCCATTACACTGAGCATTGTGGAAGCTCAGTACACCTCCAGAGGCACTCAGAACCTCAAGAATGGAGCTTACTGTCTTAGTATAGTGGCAAATACAGTATTAGATACAGAGAAACAAGCCCATTTAATTACATTAAAGTCCAGTTTGTCTCTATTGAACACAACTTGTCCCTATAAGTTTCCCTTGCTCTTTTACACATTTATGAGACTCACAAGGGCAAGGTATCACTGGTCCATTATTTTAAATGGATTTTCTTTTCCTACAGAGCTTATAGACAGGACAGTCTACTCCATATTTACATACATGGAGCTTCTATAAATGTATCCTGTTCTTGACCTGAACTAGTTATTTAACTGCTCCTGCCTGAAATATACACAAATATTATAATTCATACAATTGTGTTTCTTCTTCTGTAAAAGTTTTTTAAAAATAATAGTGGGTAATAGTAGTTGCCAAATGAAAAAAGAATGCAAAGCTGAACAACAAGAAAAACTACTCTTTGCCAGCTATCCAAGTTTGCTGGGGTCATTTATTGTGCTTAATAAATCATTTTTTAATATCTATTAAGCCATTCAAAGTTGTTGTTTTTTTGAGTTAAAACACTAAGGCAGTTTTAAAAAAAGATTAAGTGCTCAAATTCACATGTAGCTGCCAATGTAATGTTCACATGGGGAGATTGTGTGCCCAAATGGCTGAAGCATTTGCGTGCAGTTACCCAATTTATGCACATAATCCTGGCAACTGCATGTTCAGATTAAACAATACAGATTTTTTTTAAAATGAATGAAAAATATTCATCAGACAGTAATCTTGCAGTCTTCACTTCCTCCCTTCTATGAAGAGTGCTGTAAAAACCCCAAATCAACACAACAGCATTTTCACAGAGCTAAACACAAAAGCTCAGAAATATTTGATTTCCACATGAAAAATCATGGTTTAGACCTCCTGCGTGACAGACAATAAATGGGAATTATCTGGTAAAAACTGCAAAAACAAGAAGCTCTGCTCCAGACTAAAAACCTAGGTACCTCCTAGGGTCCAAAGAAATAGCAACCCTGAGGAAGTTCCTCTTAAACCCATTACTCTAAAGACAGCATGCTTGACTTGGTCATTTCAAAGCAACTCCACTGCTTTAGCATGAGGATTAGGCAATAAAGTTGTAAGAAACAATTATAGCCTGCACCTACTTTTGTATTATATAATAGACAAGATTTGGCGTTTGTTACTGGTTTCAATAAAGTGAGCCCCAAATCACTGATTTGCTGATATTTATGAACAGCTGATAAAGGTACAATAATCTCTTGACCCAAACTTGTCAAAGGAGATGAAAAATATGAAAACAAAGTTACTTCTAATAAAGGGAACTAACTTTCCAAAGAATTATTTGCAGTAGGAAATCATGTGCTGTTGCTCACATTATTGAAATATCAAACACAATGCAATTTCCAAAACACTACGGCCTGTGATTCTAGTTGTTTCTATTAGAACTCTTAACAAAGATACTGGGCATTTAAGCCAAAGGGAACACTTCTGCCTTGGTTAATTAACTTCTAAGAAGCAAATGTTGAAGCGAGGTTCATTTCTTGAGCAGCGGCTGTACTCAAAACAGTATTTTATAAAGGGACTAGCTTGAATATCTTAATAACCTTTTCCTGTTCGTAACGTTGGTAAATGTTTTTATATGATGAGTAATAAGTATCTCTAATAAACCTAGCCTTGTAAGTGCTCCATATTCAAGGAGTTTTTAAAAGCTTCTTTAATCCAACTGCTACTAGATTCGACTTATTCTACATATTTTCCGCAACACATCTGTTTATCTTTCCCTCTAATTAAACTATACTCTGCTCTAAATAAGAAGAAATAAAAGCAACAGTATGTGCTATGAAAAGCTATTGCATGATGTAATGAGATGGCAGCAAGCCCCACACACTTGCTAGATATAATCTCTAGGTATGATCTGAAAATACAGGAGCTACACATCATTAAGCTACTGTAGGTCAATTTGCTTTTTGCCTAAATTATGGGCCTAATCCTACAAAGTACTAAGCACCTCCTATATGATACTGAGTCCCCTCAACTTCAGCTGACTTCAAGGGCACTCAGCACATCACAGCACTAGTCCCAAGAGTAACTTAAAAGATCAGGCTACACCACACTATAAAATGGGCCAAGATAATTCAGACAATGAGTCATTTATATGAAGGAAGCCATCAAATACAAGTTCAAGTCATTGGCTTTGTGATGTCCAAAGTGCAGCACAGTGAATACACTTCAAACACATTTTTCTTGTAGCCTTTGGCGTAAAGCAAAGTCTATGGAAGTTTTAGGTTTAAAAAAAAAATCTAATAGTATTCATCAGCCACTTCTTGGAGACATTATCCCATAATCATGTTAAAAAAAACAAAATCAGCTGGACTGAAAGGAAGGAAAAAACCTCAATCTTTTTAAGCAAGGCGGAGGTCTCCCACTAACTTGTTTAATTTCTCAGCCTTAATCCTCACTATTTTCACAGAAAGGCTATGGACAATTAGTGCCAACCTTTTCCTCTGAAGCTGAACTCCAATTAGGACAGAATAAAAGAACAAAAGGATTTCATACATTTCCCCACCTGACAGTCCTCCATTCTTTGTAGACAGATTTAATTTCCTCCAACACATGGTGTTCTCCCCTCATCATCTCATCCTCTCTCTCCACTTGCTTTTCCTTCCTTCAGGGGAGCTGGAAATAAGACATCAAGGAATGTTCTCTAAAACAGCTGGAAAGTGCTCCAAAAGGGTCTTTTAAATGGTTGCAAAAAAAAAAAAATGGTGAATCATACAAATGTTTCTAATATTTGGACCAAATTAAAGAGTGGCTTCTCTTTAGCATGGCCTGCTCTTCCTGCATAAAAGCGAACGATGATGTAAATGGTTAAACCTATTAGTTTATTAGGCTTACGGTGAAATAATCTTTTCATCACAGCAGAGGACTGGGAGCCAGGAAATCTTGAATTCGAATTCAATCTCTGCCAAAGAGTCACTGGATAAACTTGAAACGTCAATCTCTCTGTTTCTTGATCTTTTATATGGCATGGATAATGCTTGGCTATTTTAGTAAAGTACTTTAAGACCTCGACTGAAAGGTGTTAGGATAAATGCAAAGTACCATCGACCAGCAGGAAAAGTCTGGAAACCCTTAAAATAAAAATCCCAGTTTTACCTCTGAGCAGAAAAGTTTGGTTCCTAAATGGAACAGACAGAACACTGAGCCAAAACAAGTCAGATAAATCAAGTCAGAAAACAAACAAACAAACACAAAACAAGTCACAAAGAAACAAGTCAGCCTTCTTGAAAGACTAAACAGTAAAGACTGGCCCAAACACCAACGGCCTTAGGCTCTGGGGAAGTCTGAATCTACGTTTTGTGGCTCAAGCTGTCTGTGCTAAATAGCACCCATTGGTTTTTATTTTGTTAAAAATTTCCCAATTAAAATTTCATGGAAAAAACAAACTAACAAATCATCAGACACTAAGCTAAAGCAGTTCTTAGTGAGGCAGAGAGATCATGTACATTTTTTTCTTTACAAGCAATTTTCAGTAGTACCAGTTAAAAAATAGTCTGCAGTTTAACTCTGAAGTTGCATTGGGTTAAAGGAGATGTCAGGAAACTGATGCCACATACATGCATCTACCATTACTGCATGGAAACCCAGATGTTTGCTTTGCACACTTTGATAGGGTTTTAAAAAATGTTGGATACCGTTTACAACTTTAAAGGCAGCCTTGCTTAAAAAGATTTACAGAAACAGATCTAACTCCTGGAATCACTGAATTCAAAAGACAAACCTAAGTTAATAGTCCCACCCCCTGTCAGCATTATCACAACTCCAAATGTCATTTCTAAGATGTTTTAAAGCCTTTCTACAATCTAATTGGTAAAATAGAATTAAAGAAGTTACAGATGGAAAAGACAAAATCATCAGGTCAGTTTCCTGGAAAAGTCAAAATACAGTCATCTCAATAGAGGATGTATCAGATATTAAAATAATACACAACACTGATACTAATGATACCGTCTTTTAAACTGCACAGTTGACTTCAAAACTGACATTTTAAGAATGGTAGCAGCTCTAAAAATGAAAAGAATTGAACTTCAACAGGAGGATCAAATATAACTCATTGTAAGAATCTGACTGCTACAATCTGTTAAAACACACTCCAGGAAATGACCTGAGTCAGAGGATACATAACACCTCTCTGGAAAGAAAACTTTGCAAGGGGACAACTGTCAACACTGATCCACACATCATCTTAATTTTTATAAATTCATAGATTCTAAAGCCAGAAAGGACCACTGTGATAATCTAGTCTGACATCCTGTATAGCACCAGCCATGGAACTTCCCCAAAATAATTCCTAGACCATCTCTTTTAGAAAAATATCAATCTTGATTTAAAAACCATCAGTGATGGAGAATATGCCATGACTTGTTGTTCCAATGGTTAATTGCTCTCAAAGTTAAAAATTTACACTTTACTTCCAGTCTGAATTTGTCTAGCTTCAATTTCCAGACATTGGATCATGTTATACCTTGACTAGACTGAAGTGCCCACTATCAAATATTTATCCACAAGTAGGTACATATAGACTGTAATCAGTAACCTCTTAACTTTCTCTTTGTTAAGCTAAGTAAATTGAGCTCCTTGAGTCTAACACTATAAAGCATGTTTTCTCATCCTTTAATTATTCTTGTGGCTCTTCTGTGGACCCTCACCAATTTTTCAACATCCTTCTTGAATTGTGAGCACCAGAACTGGACACAGTATTTCAGCAGTGGTCACACCAATGCCAAATACAGAGGTAAAATAACCTCTCTACTCATATGCAAGAGTCTTCTCTTTATACTTCTCAGAATTGTATTTTGGCCAGTGTCACATTGGGAGCTCATGTTCAGCTGATTATCCCACTATGACCCCCAAATCTTTCTCAGAGTCCCCCATTGTGTAAATATGGCCTACGTTCTTTGTTCCTGGATGTATATATTCAGCCATATTAAAGCGTACATCATTTGCTTATGCCCAAGTATCTAGATCTCTCTGAATCAGTGATCTGTCCTCTTCATTATTTACCACTCCTCCAATTTTTGTGTCATCTGCAAACTTTATCAGTGATGATTTTATGTTTCCTTCCAGGCCATTGATAAAAATGCTGGCCAGAAGTAAATTCTCCTTTCTTGTCTGTTACCCCTATCTTTTAAATGATCAAAGTGAACCCTTTTTGGGTCATTCTAAGGGAGAAGTATAGACCTCTGCAACATTTTCTCTACTTCACCCACCACACACACACTCAGAACCTCTTGCATTTCTCTGCATGTTACTTCCATTCAATGGGAGGCGTGTTTATAGGGTTTGCAAGATTAACATGATTGAAACAAAGAGCTTGATTTATCAGAATATAATTTTATCTAAATAAAAAGACAGAGGAAAACACAGTGGTGTGGTATAAAGATCTTATATATATGAGTTTGGGATGGCTGTATTACTGAGTGAGCTATATACGTCATCTCAAATGAATGCCAGTAAAGCCTCACCACCATGTATTCTGCATAGGCCATGACAAGAGATAGTGGCCTGAGGCCTAAGATGGGTATTCACTTCTGGCCCAGTGACAACTGTAATGACCACTATCTTCTTTTGGAGGGATGGGGGAAGGGGACATATTCTACCTTCAAGGAAAAATATATTGCTATGGGAGGTTGATATAAAATACCAGTCTGCTGTTTGAACGTGCTCAGGAGTTTAGAATATTGGGAGTCCTGAGGTGATGAAATAGTGGGCAGAATGCAAGAGAAGAGGCCAAAGGTGTGTGATAAATTTAATTTATCACATAACTGTCACCACCCACCTGTGTGATATAAAGTGGTTTAGCTGCTGTAGGAGTTGCTTCTTAACACCAAAATAATTATTTGAGCTTGGAATTTGGAGAAGCCAGTGTTGAACTCCATTTAACAACAGCACATCTTTCAAGCCCCACCATTCATCCATTTTTACAGAATACGCCCCCCACATCCCTATACACACACCAAAAATAATGATTCCTAAAAAGAGGAACTAGAATTGGTATCTTAAAGGAGTGATTGAACACTATGGGTGTCTGTCTGACAAGTCTTCACCACCAAATGAACAGAAACAGGAATGCCAAATATTCCAGTTCTCTGAATATACAAGCCCAAATAAGGCCCAAATGCCAAGAAAATAAACACAAGATTAATCTACCAAATTTGGGCAAATATGATGTAAAGTTCTCTAATGCTGATTTTACTCTGCAGTGTAAACTTAATTCTCCCTGCTGCATATGTGTACACTTATTCCTGTTTAAAAAGAAAGCCGCTGCGTAACCTGCATAGATGTTTGTCAGTTCAACTGCCCATTTATCCAAACTGTATAATCACAAAGACTCTGAATAAATCATTTGACCAACAGATAAGTTATACATTCAAGACTAACAAAAACAATTTAAAATTGTTCATATAACCACTCATTTTGAAACTGCCAGAAGAATAGGCAAAATTTGGACATTGCAAAAGGACTTGACAAATTAGTCATATAAAGGGGAAGAGAGAGAGAGACAGACACTGAATTGCAGGAAATAGAAGATGTGTATAAGACATTCTTCTAACAGAAAATAAAGTTCCACTTGTACCACACTTGTTTGCAAGACATTAGACTGTATTGGCAGCTGATATCCAGAGTCCAATAAAGTTCATATTATAAATTAAACACTTATCTACAGCAAAAATTGCTACATAAGTGACATTTATTAACGTTCTGCTATATTTACAGTTTTAACATAATAAAACTCCAAGGTGAATTACCACTTGGCAGAAAGCACAAAAGTGCACATTTAATCTACACTTATAATCCATCATAGTTTCTGCTAACACAAATTATAAAAGCAAGAATTACAGGTGTGTTAGGGATCATCTCAAAAGTCCCAAAGCCAACAACAACAAAAATGACGACCTTCCTTTTGCAAGGTCAATTTTTTTTTTATATTTAGTTGCATTGTGATCTTTGAGCTTTATACTACCAGCATATATTGCGAAAATCCCTACATAGTCCAAAAAGTATGCAGTATGAGGGTAAAATATACTGCAAGATTTAGAATAGACTATTAAAAAAAGCTTAATACTGGTGCCAACTTCAAAATACATTTTCCCAACTATACCATAAAGAATCTATTGGGCATACTGATTTTACTTTCAGTTGTGGAGACAGCACAGTTTGAGATTTAACAGCAGATAGCTATTATGTGCAGAAATGCACTTATAACAAAAGTCTTCTAAACTTTTGAGAACACCCCTTCAAAATAGCCAGCATTATACATATTTTACACTAAAATATAGGATTCCAGAATCATTTTAAGATGGAGAATGAAATAAAGCAAGACTGCCCCCGACTGGCTGCAGAGGCATAGCTCATGCTAATACTACAAATACTATATAAGGCTTTATTAGTACATCACAGACTTGACTGCAATAGCTTTTTCAAACATTAGCCCACTAATGATTCATTGATTACAGAATTCTGCATTAACTATTAAAATTTTACACCTAGAAACAAATAGAAAGAAATGCTTCTCTTTTTCAACAGTACTTTTATTTATTTATTTTATTTTAAAGCAGGTGATTATTTTTTCTTCTGTGTTCAGAGTCTTGATTCACTTCCTGCAGGTGTCCTGTTACTTCTTGAGGGAGAATAACGCAGGAAGACATTTGCCAGAAAACATCTGTCGGAGAAGGATATTGAATATTGAAACTATAGTTAGATTGTTATTTTGGTTAAGAGAAGGATGTAGTTTACAAAGAGTGCAGGATGTCGGAAGACATATGACATGCATCTGAGCACACATTTACAAGATTATAGCGATGGCCCAATTACACAATAGTTTTATGCCTATCTGACAATTTCAAAAAGAATTCAAACCCCTTCAGAACTTAAAGCAACAGAAAAAGGAAGACTCTGGGCCAGATTCTGCTCTTGGTTATGCTGCAGTAAATCCATAACAATGCCACTCAAGTCATCGGAGTTACCCTGTATTTGAATAATGACAGAGCAGACTTTGACCCCGTTTGGTTTGATTTGTCTGAGCTTTTAATATGGCTACATTGTAGAACAAATATGGGATTCTGGAGAAGCCAAACTTCTTCAGCGCTCTACCCCGATTACTCTGGCTGGAATGAAACTATGAAACGAGTACACCTACAGCGAACTTCTGCTCAGATACGGATCTGCCCTGCCAAGTGCATGTATTCATGTATAAGAGAGATTTCCAGCAGTGATAGATAACATGCCCCATTAGTACACAGGATTTAAATAGCACGTGCCAAGCTTTCAGACTTTCATTTACTGTTAACTACTTTTGGCTTGCACAAAACACCCCCCGCCATTCCCCTCAGAAAACTAAAACCAACCATCGCTCTCCTAATAGTGACAGGTTCCAGAGTGTTCTGTGCACTTCTGTTACTCACAATGGATGGGATTTTATCCAAGAACAACTCCGTCAGTTTTTTTTTTTTTTTTTTTAAAGTGATACAGACTGACTCATAATTCAAGTTAACTCAAGGGAGTATCCTCAGAAAATCCACATTCCAAGTTCACATGCCACTCGCAAGCAATGATCCTTGAGCCTCTTCTGGAAGCCTGAGCCATGCTTTAGAATCTTTTACCCTCTCCCCATTCCATGTCCTCTCAAGGTCAATTAGTTAATGCATATTTGGGGAAGGATATGACATGCTGGACTCCATCACCAAATTTAAACTACCTAACTCTAAAAGGAACTGTTTTTTAAGGAAAGGTAAACACAGAGAATACAACACTAACTTCTTCACAAGGTCCCGAATATATAGCTAGTGATTCTTTCCACCCAACTACCTTCATTATTACTACAAATAGCCTGTTTATAATATCCCCTCTTTATTATGCTCAGCATGTCTGGCTCGCATCAATGGTGTTATAATGCGGGTGGAGTGCACTTGCAAGCAAACTCTAATTAGAAGTAACATTTTCCTTTCTTCAGTGGTCAGCATTTTTCATAGCTATTTATTCTTGGAGACTTCAAGGGTATTTTAAAAAACTAGACAAGTGGAAAATAGTCTTATTTTATTTAGGTCTAATTCAGCTTTCTCAGAAGGTGAAGAAAGTGACACAAGGGCAATTAGTAGAGCTGGCGTTTTGTTCCTACAAAGCACCTACACAGGCCATATGGGCACCTCAGATGTAGAAACCCCAGTGCATGTGCATGGGAATAAGAAAATAGCAATTGTGGTGGGGTTAGTCTAATATGACTTTGTAGGGCAAGCCAAAGAATTCTTATTTACTTCCAACACAGCCCAAAGAGAGACAGAATTTGGTTGATTTCCATTACTACATGGAACTGATCAAATATGTGCTATAATGTTTTCTGGAAGTATGCAATGCAGTCCAGATAGCTGACTTACATAAGTCAGTCTTTGCTATTATTGCTATGCACAAATCAGCTCTATTTCATCCTTAACACAGCATTTTTAGATAAGGATGAGGGTATGTTCCTAGAGCTATGGGGAGACTGTAAAGGGTAGAAAGAGCTTTCCTGTTGCTTTGATTTACTTGCCGGCAGTTTGCGTATAACCATATATGATTTCTGTTGTTATTGCTGGATGATCATTATTATGCTGTTATAAAACTAACTGTCAGAGCACCCAGGGATCTTTGTATAGTTTGTTTTAAATCTAAATAAGTAAATCAAACAGACTTGGTTAACACAGGCCTGAAAATCCAACATTTTAGCACCACAAAATCCCTTCAACTTTTTGTCTTCTCTATATGTGAGATATACATTTGACTACAATTATATTCAGTTTGAATGAGATAAAGAATCTCAAAGGATTGTCAAAGAGAACTTACACTTCAGCATATATAGGGTATACATACTTGTCAGAACTCAATAGTCTGTGTTGATTACACAAGTCTTGTGCTTTGGCACAGCTCGTATAATTAGGTAATATTTATGGGTAACTTTAAAAACTACCCATTTGACTCTTCTCCACAGCAAGCACAAGCATTTCCATACATGAGATGTCTCAGTCAAAGAGGAGCAAAAGGTCATCAGAATGGCTCTAATGACTCTAGGCTCCTTCATTTAGTTTTTAAAATTAGGTTCTCTGTGCTATGAAGACAAATAAGCCAAACACAAACAGCAAAAACAAGCTACAGTACATGGAAACAGGTCCAACAGACAACTCTCTCGCATGCATCATATTCCCACCCGCCTTGTAAAGAGCAGACAATATTCCGATCTGGTTCTGCCAATTTATATTTCTAATCTTCACTATTAATTACGGAGGCTGAGAACAAGATCATAACATCTATCCCAAAGAATCTCCTTTTAACAGTGGCGTACCGTGGGTATCCGGTGCCCAGGAGCCAAGCCTGCATTTGCACACCCCCCAGACCTCATGCCCCACTCCCCACCGCACAGGGCAGCTCCCAGCTGCCCCGGGGAGGGGGAGTCTGTACCTGTGTGAGGGTGGGGCACGTGAGGCCTGGGGAGGGCGGTTCAATAAGAAATGAAGAGCTGCTTTCAGGAAAGAAGCAAATCAAGTCACTTGTTCTAGCACGAGGAACAGAACACGAGTTGCTGAGACCAGATATAGCATTAGTATTCAAGTATTAAGTACAAGGCTGTACAACTGGTAGCAATGTGAATTTAAGAGAGGTTGAGAGGATGCCACAAACCGTAAAGAGGGGGAAAAACCAAACAAACAACCCACCACACAGCAATTTCTTTTTATAGCATTTCCAGGTTCAGTTTAATAAAGCAGAACCATTTGCAATATGTAGTTCCTGGCCTCGTGAAGAGAAAACGATAAAGCCTTGGTTTTGAGAGCCAAACAATTTAATGACATCTGATTTCAAGTTTTGTTTTTCTACTACTGCCCTGGTTACAACGGCTTCAGCTCTGTCCTAGGGAAAGCTAGGTTAATGATAATATTTCTAAAGGGAGCATCATGTTGCACTCCTCATTTGAGAAGCAACCTCTTACTTACAGGGATTTTTTTCTGTCTCGAGAGAGGAAGTTAATGCTAGCCATTATCTACTGCAAGAAGGAAATGCACTAGAAAAGATAAAATACTTAAGCCTTCACCAAGGTCCCACCGAGATTTCAGTAAAGGACAAGAACAAGACATGTTAACATACAGCCCAAAAGTGGGTGAATTTTGGACATTAAAAAAATCCTTTAACTATTCAGGTATTACAATTAGTTAAAGGCATGTGGGAGTGGCTTTGAGTTTCTCCCAGAACTTGGCAGAGAGTAATAAAGAAAACGCAGATGAATTCCTGGTTCTGGGACATAAGACAAAGACATTGCTATATGTCTCTGTTTAGGCTTGGTCTGTGACCTTAACTCACGTTGAAGATATGCCACATGTTTCAAGCATGTTACTAGTTCTTAAAGTCATATCCTCCAGGTTGCACAAGTATACCAAGCAATAGGGATCTGTTCTGGTATTTCAAATCTTGGAATCTAAAACATCTAAAATTCCCTTCATCAACCCTGGAACAGATACTTTATACTTCATGCTAAGTCAAATTAGACTGCTGCTGTGCTGTTATAGGGAAGATGGACTAAGAAGTACGTACAGTAGCACGGAGCCCAGGAAATAAAATATATCAGCCACTGGCTTTAGTCTGTGAAATCACAGCAGAGCAGACCCAGCGTAAAGAAACTGCCTAGTAAAGTAAAACAACAACAAAACTAGAAAAAATCAGATATTTGTAAGATTTACCTTTAGTAAATAAAGAGAACTCTGGTCCTGGGGAGAGTGGAAAATGTATCCGGCATCTTCCGAACCTTTGCATAATTGATAAATCCTCTGAGAAACAGCAGAAAGCCTAAGAGGGAAAATACCACATTTGTTCAGTTAAGAAACAAAACCTATGTAATTGCCAATGTTTTCTTCTCTACTTAGAAAAGGACAGTTCATCCCACAGTATCTTACAGAGAAGGCCTCTGATTCTTAGCACTTGTGGCATTTAACTGAATATAAATTTGTTTCTGGACTATGATATTTAAGCTTTGGATTTCCATATTAATGAACAACAAGGAAAATTTATTTTAAGGGTAAACCTAATTACCAACTTAGTTGTACAAATCTGGAAGTCAGCAAAGAAATCTAAACTGCTGATCAGGATGTATGCTTTAGTGATCAAGCGATCAAGTGATCTAGTGATCTAGAAAAGGTAATAACACAAATAATTGAGGAATAGTTTTCTGAAATTTAGTCATGTTTCTTGGAAATTTATGATTAGGTCACTAAAGATCTGATACCATTTTCTCTGATAACATGTTGCTTATTTTGTGCGTTTACATGTATATTATATGTCTCTTGTACATATGATTTGAGATCTATAGATTAAGAGTATTATAGAAAGAGATTACTATTACTAATATATGTTTGGTCATGATACTCTTGTCTATACTTAACCTTATGGAAAATAGAGGCATTTGATTAAAATATTACAAATTAGAGGAGTCCCAACCCCCCCCAAAACACGACTTTCAATGGGAGCATTCGCTTGAGCAGGAGTTTGCAGGATCAAGCCACAGAACAGAAAGTCACGATGTGTCTTTGCTGAAAACTGTGATACAAGAGATTTATCTTCCTCTTTCCCACGTGCATCACTGGGACACCAGACCCAGAAAGTTTCTGAACTGAGTTACTTTAGAAGTAGATTTCAATATTAGATTAAAGGGAAAAAAATGTAAATGTTACTCGTTTTCCCAACATGACAAACAACCATAAGGTTTGTGATCCCATACTGCACACTTCTGATGTTACTACTATTTTTTCTTCTCCTTTCACGCAGGAGGCTTAGTTCATCAATATTTCTACAGTTTTTGAGAGCATCAGGTGGAAAATGCTATCTCAGGCTATGTCTACACTACAGAAATTTGTCGACATAAGATATGTCGACTTTCAGCCACCAGCAGTGGCTGATGTCCACAGTGCTATCCATGGGTCAGTGGAGTGCGTCCTCGCTAGGATTACTTCCACCCACCTGAGGGGCAGTGTGGGGGGAGCTGAGAGAGCCACCCCTTCTGCCCCCCACACCACCACTACTGATCCCAGCTGGGGCACAGGGACTTCCCAGCTCCCAGGCAGGAGCCGGCTGCAGCCTTCCCCAGCTTGCCTGGTCCCAGAAAGGAGCTGGGAGGCAGCCGCCCAAGCCCCAGCTACTAGCGGGGCTGCAGTTGCCTGCGCCGGGGTCGCAGCCACCCATGGCTTGCTAACTGGGCTGCCAGCAGGGCTGCAGCCGCCCGGCTGCAAGCTCAGGCGCAGGTGGCTGCCGCTCCGCTGGCACTCAGGACGCTTGGAAGCTGTGGGCAGCTGCCACCAAAAGGGGGGCTGCAGTGTGTATACCAGGATTGTTTTGTCACCTTTTGTCAACAAAACTCTCTAGTGTAGATCAGGTCTCAGTGCTAAATAATACTCCTTTACCTCCTTTGTGTGCAACAAATTAAGTCTCCACTAGATGGCGGAATTCCTTTACCCAGTACAAGCAACTCAGAACATGCCAAGATGCTTAAATTTCGTCAAATGTGGCTTAGGTAACACACTAGGAACCAATAAAAATCAACTGCAAAAAGGTGCAGCAGAATTGTACTGAATATATTTGGGGAGACTCTGGAGTGGTTTTTTTGAGGTAAGAGGTTGCCTAAGAAATGTGGTCTCTTGTACCAGTTTCACTATACTATCACCTTTATTCCACCACATAGGTAAATTTACAGTTAAGTATTAGCCACAGAGTCAAAGAACAGAACTGCTGAGTATCAGCTGGCTACAACTCTAGGAGGTATATTTGGTACAGTGACATGCATTACAGATTGAGACTACAAAATTCAGCATCCCTTGGTACCTATGTAACAGGTGTTTTTTGGTGCAGCAAAGTTAATCATCTGCATATCTTTAGATTAATGTTTCTCAAAGGGCCCGTCAGTCGTCATGATGATCCCAAAATTGTCTGACTCAGAATATGATTTGTTCCATGTCCTATACTACCTGCATTTTAATCACCGAAGTGGAAGAGTTTCTTCTGTAAGTCATGGTCCAGTGATTCAACTCCTAGCAGCTACTGTCAGTCTGAGTAAATGCTACTCTCTGATTTTCTTAATCTTTTTTGGTGGGAGGATATGTATGCTTTTGCTCCTTAATTTTTTGACGACAGTAGAGAAATTTAAAGACACAAATCTAGAAGACATTCACTACCAGAATAAAATCATTTTCAAAAGATAACATTATACCTTTAAACATCTGGTAATGAATACAACACTTGTCTCTAAAAGTCACTTTCTGCATAACTTTAAATCTTATAAGGACTTACCTAATACAAGGAAAACCCACCAGAGCCAGTACTGACCATCGAAGTAACCAGGGAAATAGGTTGAGAACTAAAAAGGAAACAAATTATAACACTTGATACTTTCTGGGCCCAATCCTGCTCCCCCTGATGTCAGTGGTAGCCAGACTGTGCCCTCCTATGGCCTTGTCTACACTGGAGGCAGCATATAGCATACGTGTACCTACATGCCACAGCGAAAAGCTGGCTGCGTCCACACTGTAGAGTGTAGCCACATGGGGCAGTGAAAGGCTTTGGCAGTGGGGAGGCAGGGGATACTACACTGCTAAAAATAGCAGTGTAGACAGTGGAGTCATTTCTTGGGAGTGTAGCAGGCTGTATACCAAAAGGTTCTGGTGCGTCTTTACTCTTCTTGCCTAAGCAGTGCCTCTCCATCTACACTGCTAATTTATACCTGGGCTAGGGAGGTATGCAGTGTATGTACTGCACACACCGCTGGAAGTGCAGACGTAGCCTTAGGGTAAGATAAGCACAAATCACAAATCCCAATTACTAAAATGTAAGAGCTGTATACTGATCTGAGGGAACGGGGTAAGTGAAGGACTTTGAATTTAAAGCTCTTCCTCACAAACCCCAAGCTGCTCCAAGGTGACCAAGGAGATGTATACAGGACTCTGTTTGACACTCACCAATCCTTCATCTGAGATCGGCTAGGAGGGAGACATTGCTGAAGGACAGCTCTCCCCACTCTCCCTCACCCACCTGCTGCCTAACAGCCTCTGCCAAGTTTGGAAGCAAAAGGCCAGGCTTGCAGTAGTTCCTCCTGCTAACTACACTTCAAGACTGGATGATGCTGAAGTTAAGCTCTTGTGTGTATGAGGAATCCTCAGACTTGAAAATCTATTACTGGGAAAACTGCTTTCTATTAAATGAAAAGCGCCCTGGGTGTTGACACTATTATAGAATCAAGTTTCATTAAGGTAGATTTTTAATTTGATTTTTCAATTTATTTTAAAGTTGAAATCATACGAAGGATAAATTAGAAAAACTAGACATTAAGGTTGAAATCAAATTCACAGTTAAGGCTGCCAGTCTCTCTCATTTTATTTTCTTATTATCTCAGGAAATGGCACTTAGGGCTATTGTACAAGACGACACATGTAGTACCTAAGCACTGGACAATGGAGCCAGTTAAATCACTAGATTGTCATATTTGTCTGAGTCCTGACAGGAAAGGATTAAGGATAAAGTGATGGCCTTAACTCTGAGTCCCTTTGCTTCTAGTGCTTCAGAGCCAATTCTTTCATTTATTTTTTGATATTATTTTAAAATTGGCTTTCCTTGCACAGCTGGCTACAATTTTTCTAGTCAGCAGTGTCTCACAGGCTGCACACAAAACATGTTTGTTTGTACACAAATTGGTTTCACATTTTCATGAAGATACAGCTTTATAATTTTTCATTCCTTTCCCATTAAAAGTCTTTGCTTTCTTGACCTGCCTTGTTTTCAGGAAGAGGATTTTTTTTTTCCACTTCAAGAATAAGATATCTGGGATAGATGGTACCTATTTTAAACAAATGTTGCTTAACATACAGCTACATATTACACAACCTGCTTTATCTAATAAGAAAAAGAAACACCTATAAAAGTGCAGCACTTCTCTGGCACATTATTCTCATTTATTACAACAACAACGACAATCCCACCATCTGACCACATACCAGATCACCAGCACGTTACCAGCTCTGTTCAGACTCTAAGCAGTCTGTCACAGCAAGGCCGTTAGAACCCCCATTCTCAAAACACACCCCTAGACATTCCACGTTTACTGTTTCAGATGAGAACAATAAAGCAAGCAGAGAGGGTCATTTAAAAACTGAATCAAAATGGTCCCCAAGGAACTTTTGCGATGGTCAAGGAAACAAACACTTCAAAAAAGTGGGTTGGGGCTCTACCCTCTGATGCATTGTACCCCTGCAGGATTCCTCTCCTTCCCAAACTCCTGCCTAGTGCACAGTACAAAGCCCAATTACTCAGGTTTTGTGCAGGTGGAAGTTTTGCTACACACAAAAGCCATTTGATTGTGAACTGAGATGAGCCACATATTAAGTCATGTAGCAAATACACAGAGGCCTTATGTTTGTCTGGGCTCCCCCTCTCCCCCGACACTAACTTACCCTGACAATCAGGATCCACTTAATGAGAGACAGACCAAACCCTGAAATGGCCCCATATCGTCCTGCAGCTGAGGTGGTCAGACAGAAGGACAAGAAAAATCCAATCCAGTTGAAGAGGAAAGCCACTGAGAAAGCAAAGGGAAAGCAACAGGTCAAAATGGCTGGAAGTTGAAACTAGACAAATAAAGACTGAAAATAAGGTGTACATTTTTTAACAGTCAGATTAATTATCTATGAGAACAATTTACCAACGGTTCTGCTGGCTTCTTCTTCACTGACAATTTTTAAACCAAGATTGGATGCTTCTCTCAAAGAGATCTGCTCTAGGAGTTATTTTGGGAAAGTTGTATGGCCTGTAGAGGAGCTCAGACTAGATGCTCACAGTGGTCCTTTCTGGCCCTGGAATCCATGAATCTATTAAAAGGCTCTTCACATTTTTTTTAGGTCGTCCTCTCATCCTTCCACAAGTCACAGGTTTTGCCAACGTTGGGCACAATATGGCCCAGTCTGTAGCCCTGCCAAGACTTTCCATGGTACATGGTTCTTCTAGGAACCAGCAGACCGACAGATATTTGTATTTCACTAGCCACAAGTCTATGGGTCATTGGAATAACGCCACTTCCACATATTGGCTTTTGACCTGCCCATTCTTGTTTGGACGTGATTTAAACTTCTCCAGGTCAACCAATCCTTCTCCGCACCTGCATGATGGCATTTGGCAATGTCAATGTGCATTTTGACTTCCTCATCGAGTATTTTGAGCAGTGTGCACCAAATTTCCAATTGTATAGCCATCATTGATTTTTTAAGCAATTCTGTTGCAGCTAAGAAGCTTTTCTGTGATTTCAGGTGGCTAACTGTCATGATGTGGCCATGTAGTGGAAGTCTGGTATCTTCAATCTGTTGTAATCATTCCATTTTGTTGTGACTGCTCTCCTGATATTCCAGCAAGCACATAAAGCCTGATCACATTTGCTGGTCTTAGATACAGCAGGGGCCTTAACAGGATAATTCATGTTGCGGCCCAGTCAGATTCTCTGAATCTGCCAATCCTGCTGAAGACCTACTGCTACAATATTTTAGGTAAAAACAAACTCAGGGCCATGAAACTTTCTATTCCCATAAGAAACTGCTAATATTGAACTCCAGTTCGAAGATTACAACATTATTTCACATAAGGTGTTGCAAGTGAAACGAGCGTTTCTCTCTTTCTCTTCCCATTGGCTTCAATTCATATCTTTATGAACAGCAGATAAACCAAGATTTCATATCTGATCCTCTGTGCATTATAAGCCCTCACGCCCTGCATTTCCTTTTAACTCAGAGTAAGAGAATGCCTCAAGACAATTTAGCTACACTGTATTTCCAGCGCTTTCATGCTCTTCACATGCAAATGCCTTGACAACTGCCACTAGCCCTTTCCTAAATTACTGAGAGCTACTTCCCTTTTAATGTTAATCCAGTACCAATTAAACTCAATTTTTAGGATTTCAAACTGAGAGTACAAGTTTGTCTTTATAATAAATAAATAATATAGTCCCAGAAGTTTGCCTGAACCAAAAAATAGCCAGTTTTCGGTAAAGAGCAGAGATGTTTTAGGTTCTCTCAATGGCATGGTCAGCAGAATACTATGTGGATGAAGAGCCTTGAGACTCCTGATCATCAGATCAGTTGGTTTAGGAGTGAAGTTCAGTTTACACAGCCTGTTTTGTCGGGGACAGGGGCGGAGAGGGGGAAGAGACAGCATTCATGATACTTCCGCACCCCCTAGTGGTACATTATGGAGTGGCACTGCTATTTTGCAGGAGTCTCTTTACTGCTATTACCCTACAGCTAGAAATGTTGGTTTACATGATGGGGGATATATAGGGCAAAAGGTGGTATAGTGAATGAAGAGGGCCATCTCCACATTCTAGTCACTGCCTTGTGGAGGTGAACAGCTCCTCACAATATGTTATTAATGAGGTTTATAGGGAGCAGCAGAAACAGATTGGGGGATATGCTTTAGTGAAAAAAAGAGGGGGATGGGGTCTGTTTGTAGTGAAACCCTGGACTAACTTGTAGGGTTTGACACCTGCCTGACTGGTAGATCATAAGCCAAATCTCTTTCTAAAGGAGGAAGGAAAATTATTTCCTTCCCAGAATTTCATACTGGCATATCTAGTTTCTCCAGCTATAAGTCGCATAAATTAACATGTTAACTTACTCTTGTCCTGATTGAGGAAAAGCTCAAGGTTCTATTGTGTACTTACTGAAGAAAGTTAGCATGAAGATGCCATCATTTCCTATCCTCAGCTGATCAGTATCATCAAAATCATCCCGTGCCACAAAGTCATCCTCCTAAAAGTGAGGTGAGAAAGGGGGATGGAGGGAGGTCAGGTTTAATTCAATCAAATGCATACAGCAAGCCTGAGGTTATGAGTTTATACAAGGTTTTATAGGAAAGGGCTATCAACGAACAGAGATCACAAAGTTCACATTGCAAGGGTAAAAAATACCATCTTTTCATTCACAAAAAAGCTCCTTAAGGATAGCAACATTTCTGCATCTAAAAGACTTCTCCCTCTTGCATATGAACAATTGCTAAAGATAAGTCAGTATTTCATGTCCTAAATTATCAGGAGAGATTCCCTCTTTCAGCTAGTCCCCCTCAACCCCAGAAAAAAAATAAGGATACTCCCAATAGCTACCATACAATTTACCTCCCTGTCTTTCTCTAACATTTTCCCTCACTGGGTCAACATCATATGCTGTCTCAGTGGGGATCAGGCTCTTATGGGAGAACTACTAGCATTAGACAGCAGATGCTGGTAGCAATACTACTAATACTAGCTGCAATCAAGTAGCACGAGGGAAGAGGGCAAACATGAGAGGAAGAAAAGAGGAAAATCTATCCTGATGGAGACAGTGGATTTTATTATCCACAGACCAGAAGTCCTGTCCTCCAGAAAAGCCAGTTCAAAAAAGGGCCAGGAGTGATGGGAAAGGCCAAGTTACCTAAGTTAAGATAGGAAATAAATCAGAACATGATTTCCTACACTTTTCATGTTTAGTTCTTATTTGGTGACTGGAGGACATGGTTCAGCTGACAAAGGTATGAAGTGAGCCCTGACCTCTAAAGCTTTGCCAATTCCCATTTCATAACAAAGAAAAAGTGTCTGAACTATAGGAACTCACTCAAAAATTGGGTGCCTTGAGATCTTCTGATGGGAGGTATTTTGAAAGTATAAATTAGGAAGTTCTAAAATAAACAGTAAGGCTACACATTTAGCCTAATATCAGCTTGCCAAATTAATCTGTATTGCATGTACTGGTGTTACTGAGATGCCTTACATCATGCCAGTTGATCAGATTAAAAGTTTCTCAAAATATACTGTAGAACACTTTGAGAAAAACCAATGACAAAAAATAAATCAAGATTTTGATTAACAAATTATTTAGGTTAATTCTGCTGTATAAGTAAGTTCTACCAAGGAATCTTTAGGGACATTCAGCACACGAAGTGAACTTACTCTTCCAGGAACCAAGGGAATGGTAGCTTCAGCCTTACTTCTCTCCGCTTCATCATAACTAGGCAGCGTTGTGGCCACGTTATAAGAAGGGGGCTTGGGAAATCCTGACTCATCTTTGTAGTCAAAATATGCTGCAAAGAGAGAGTTTACATGAAGTGTAGGACATAATATGCTTCTGACTCCTGGTATAAGCAGCTCTATAACCAGCAAAGAAAAAGTAGGATCTTAAAATTACCAAGTATTCTTGGTGCAAGACTAATTTAAACTCACATGTACTGAACTATTATTATGCCATAATAAAGGAAACATTAAAGCAAATTTGAGACCAACAATAGGATGCCAACAGACTTTCAGAAGGGGAAGGGAATTCACCCTAAATAAATTAGTACACTAGTCATCTTGATCTAGACAAGGAAAAGCAAGGAATGTTGAAACCTTGTTAGAAACATATGCATGCTATATCACAAACAGAGGTTCTTGAGCTTTTTAAGGACTGAAACATAGGAACTCCACAGCAGATACAGAGTAAGAACAGGACAACTTTATATTGGGTGCACAAAGGCACACTCCTAGTATAGCGCAACAAAGATAGGAACACGTGCTGTGTCTCCTAATTTCAGTAAGCGAAACAATCATATTTTCAAATGGCTTTGAGGAGTCAAAGAAGAATCCCTATAAGCCTTTCAGCCAAAGGTGGTCAGTTTGTCTGAAAAAGACCCCCGTTTCCTTTCTAGGGAAAGAGAAGAGGAGTGGGACAAAGTAAAACACACTGGTTCTGAACACCAGGCTCTCAGACTTATTGACAAATTAGAACCTTTATAAGTAGAGCCCTGATGGCAGCATGTTTTACACATTCCCCGTGGAGATATAAAACGTATGTTTCTAGGGTTGTGTGTGTATACTTTACACAGCTATTTTCTCCATGATGGAGAGAACCATATAATAAAACTATGCTGTGCCTTTTGCATGCAGTAACATGGCACAATCAACATGTGCACCCCAGACCATATTTGTGTGATCCAACAAGGCCAAGGCTCACCCATATACCACTCAGTAGCAAAACAGGATAGAATTCAAAACCCTCTACCAGGGAAGCAAAGATCTTCAAAGTATTTAGGTTCCTAACTTCCAATGATTTTAATGCAAGTTAGGAGCCTAAATACCTCTGGGGATCTAGGCCAGAAGACTGACTGCTAGACAGTTTGCCAGTCAGTGACCCTGGATGTTTCTCTCTTCAAAGTAACAGTTTCTGCATAAGAAGGCAGGGTGATGAGCACCCACTATCCTAGGTTGTCCAACAGGCCATATGAAATGCAAACCTCTAATGAGGATAGCTGAATTTTTGGATTAGAAAATCATGGCCTGTCTAAAACTGAGCTTTTATCCAAAAAATGCCACATTTGGAATGGACTGTGATAAAACTGTACAGCAAATTTCATTTGGGGTTATGTTGAAATTTTCAGCTTGCTTTATTTGCAAGCAATAACTTTACTAGTTAATTACCCCAAACTATATTTTTTAAATGTCTATTTACTACTTTGAGCAGCGTAAATTGGGACAGGGATAGGTCACAACAATGATGATGCTGTCATTTCTTTCCAGGGCAATCTTTAATTTTCTCCCTCTCAGGTTTCCATATGCTCCCTTTATGCACCTGAAGTGCCTGATTCTCAAATTTGATTCTGACTTTTTATTAAGAAAATGTGCTTGAGGGAAATCACAATCTACACTATGACCAGCACAAATGTGATAATTCCTCTGAAAAATATTATTGGCTTTTAATTCAGGTCTCATCATCCAGAAGAGATAGCTCCCTCATGGGCACTCTCCTTAGAAGGTTTAACCAGTCTCCATTCCCCTTTTTACCAAGAGATTATAATGGCCACGATCATAATTATCTCTATAATGAAAATGATATAATGAATGCCACTGCAAACCTTCACATAATACAGAATATGTGGTTTTGGTGCATGCATATTACATCTGTGTTGCATACACATTTCTAGGAGTCAATTCAAGGTGTTGATTACAATCTAGAAAGCCATAAATGGTTTGGGACTTGGCTACCTTAGAGACTGCCTCTACACGTGTAATGGCAGACATCAACTGGCTTTTGCCAAGTCCCAAGATGTGAACTCAAGGACTGGAAGAAGGGCATTCTCAGTGGCAAATCTCTGGCTATGGAAACCACTCCGAGCAGGCATTAGAAGCTTGAATTTGTTAGAACAAAAGTGCAAGGTTCATGTTTTGGGGCAACATTTTATCAAATGGCTCTGAGTTACGGCATTTTTTCTTACTTTGCTTAATCTTCATTTTAAACTGATGTTTGCTTTATCTGTTATGTGTTCAGATGCCACAGAACACATATGAGATAAGCTACTGAAAAAAATAAGCATAGCCTCTTAACAGATCTATTTCTAACGGGATTTCTGTTCTAATTATCAGAGAGTAAGAAGACTGCCATGTTATAACTGAGTGGAGTTCTCTTCCAAGATTTCAGTTCTGGCCACTTTCTTTTCTATAGTTGCAGGTGACGGGTTTTTAAAACACTAATGTATTCAAGCATTATTAAACTACAGTATCAAAGTCATTTGTATACACTTTACAAGACAAAAATTCAGCATCATGGCCAATAAAGAAGCCCTGAAAAAGGACAATAAAGTAAAAAACACCAATAAAGATGCCTCACTGGATGAAGCAAGATTATTACTCAAATATCAGATCATTAGATTTTCACCTTCTTATGTATGCTAAGAGCACTGTAGAAAGTAAGGTGAGCACCATTTTACAGCGATGACATCAGGTGATTGCCACCAAAGCATGTTTTCTTTCAAACCACAAATAACTACAATCTCTTTGGATCGGGTCCCATCCTTCCCAGTCTTAGTAAAGATGCTGCAGTGCCAGCCAGCAGTGAGTATATTATAAGAGAAGAAACAACTCAGGGGATGGGAAAGAAAGCCAACAGAAAAACCAACATTTATTTGCTTGCTGCTCAGTTTACCTGCATTCTCCCCAGAAATGCTGCTGTAAGGTGGAGGGGCGTCATTCACAGCGTTTGCAGTCTCTCCAGGCTCCTCCTCATTCTGCAACTGAACAGAGTCATTTACATTTTAATAGGGCTGGAGAAAAAGGACAAATAAACCTGATTCCCCCATAATAATACAGAGAATTATGCAATCATGGTGTCCTGGTCAAAATCCAATTGGGTTAGTCGCATTCTGCATATCTAAATTATCACTACACTTTTCTTGTCCTAAACTGTTGTACAGAAAATATGTGCACTCTTAAACACTTGCTACATTTCACCGCACAGGTAGCCAATGCAATCCCATTTGTAGATTTTAATCAATAAATAATGTGCCAGTTGTGATAAGTCTGTATGCTAAGTCAGAATTCTACATTTCAGGTTCCAGATTGCTACAGAGCACGCATGTGTATTTACTGTTGTACCTTTCCACTTCCTTGGCACTAGTTTAAGAGCTATCGGCTCACACTAATTGTGAGAACACCAAATTACATTTGTTTTCATCAAAAAAAAAAAAAAAAAAAAAAAGGAGGAAATGGTAGGTGACGTTCAACTGAAATCTCCATTCCTTCTATAGCTTTGCTAAGAAAACTTGCACTTAGCTGAGTTATGTAAAATAAACGGTTTATCAGTCAGTTATGCAGTGGACAAGGGGGAGCCAGTGGCAAAATCTGTAACTGTACACGCTGTTGTGTATTAGTATATACACACACAGTATAAACAGGCCTACAGCTTTTCAAATATACAGTATGTGGCTTGTACTATGTAGGGTTTGCAAACATTATTTGATCATAAAAGCCAGCAATACTGGGTTAGGTGTGTCCAAAGAAGAATGCATAGTTAGACCAAAATTTACACCTTAGCTATCATCTAGCTACTTTGTTCTTTCTATTGCGCAACACTGTATCAACAAAACAAATACATATTTACATACACATAGACTCAGATTTAGAAAGATTGCTTGGGTCTGAACCACTTTCCTAGATTTGGAGATAAATTTCTTTTTTTTTTTTTAAATCATAATTAAGTAACAGTAACACTGCAAATGGCAATTCCTTTCTTAATATATTCCTTGACTACCTACCCTTCATACATAATAATGCTAATATCCTTGAAACCATCTGAGACATTTTTCTTCCTTTTCTCTACTGAGACACTTATGACCTCTTCTCACTATAGTATCTGACCAACTCCCCAGTATTTAAAAACAAAATTCTCTCTCCCTTCATCCTCAGCCTGCAGAAGTAACAGCTCTGCTACTTGGGTTCGTTTTCTATTTTATTCGCACACATGTGAAGAAGTCCTTACTGAGGGAAATTCAGGTCACTCCTTTAAATGAATGTCTTGTTTTACATAAGCTTGGTCTGTGTCTTGTGTTCAGTATGAATTTTTTGCTGTATAGACAGTCAACAGCTAAGTGTCAAACTATAGTCACACTGCTTCTGAAAGTCAACCCCAAAAATGTAAGGGCCATGTTTTCAAGTAATGTATGCGTGCAGTTTAATACATGTGTGCATTGCAATCAACATTTGTGTGTCTAAGTTACTTGAAAATTAGGCCCAAGAAGCTTGCTAGAAAATATTTTAAGTCAGATTAAAAAAAAAAAAAAAAAATTAAATAGACAACTGTGTGCCTAATTCAGTTGTACAGTTACTATGACTACACCCACAACAGGTAATTGTGCATGCATATGGCTAATTAAGCACAATATAAATTCTCCCCAAATCCCACAAATCTTTATTCTGGAGATGAATTACTAATGCCACAAGCCTCCAAAAATGGCCACTGTTCTGACACAGCGGCTTTCAACCTTTCCGTAACCAGTCTCCCTTATCCGTACCAGGATCCTCTCCACTTTCACTGAGAATCTCCTTCCTAGCTAGAAAGGGACACCACTCATTTAACAACATGGGCACAGTGGCCACAACTTTCAGGTTGAGAACTCCTGATCTGACACGAGATTGAACTACTTCCTTTAAGGGGAAAATTAGTCAAGGTCCAAAATCTGATTTATATTAAAAGTGAAGAGATTCTCCCACTCCCAACTGTTCCTGGCTGTAAGGAGGAAGAATTAAAAAATATCAAATTAAAAACACTTGCTCCCAGAAGAATTTGAACCTAAAACTTATCAACTTCTCACTGTATTTCCGCCGCAGGCAGTACATTGCTGGTAAGTAACCCTACTCCTCCACAGCATAGTTTCTCAGCCTATGGTATGCATACCCCCAGGGGTACGCGAGACACAGGCAGGCGGTATGCAGCAAAAAACCCAGTGAAAGGAGATGGGTGGCAGCCACCAACTTCTGGGGAAGCCAGGTGGCAGCCGCCCAGTTCCAGCTACCAGCTGAGAGGCAGGCAACAGCCCCCGGATTCTGGGGGAGGCGGGCGGCAGCCGCCTCAGTTTTGGGACGCCGGGCGGCAGCCGCCTGCATCCTACCCAGTCCCAGCTTCCAGGTGAGAGCTCGGAGGCAGCCTCCTGCACCATGCGAGCTGGGCTTGCAGCTGGGTGGCTGCCACCCGTCCCCCGGCTCTGAGCCAAGAGACAGCCTCCCACGTCCTGGGTTGAAGATGGGCAGCAGCTGCCTGTCGCCTGCCACATCCCGGGGTCCCAGCCTGCGCTGAAGCCTCCTCAGCTAGAGCAGTGAAATTGACAACTATGACAGCCCTAGATTTTGCTAGTATAAAAATCTTAAGAGGGGCCCACACAGTGTGATTTGCCCCAGGCTTGCACCCCCCTAGGAACGACCATGGGGAACGCTGCAATCCACTCTGGGCCGCTAGGACCTGCTCATACCTCACAAGTTCCCGCCTGTGTGAGGAGAACACCATGTGACCCCGCCATGAGGCTATAGTGATTGGCTGGCATTGACCTTTGCTCCTATAGGGAGGAAGGGGAGAAGGAAGGAGAGGAGAAACAGCAGGGCATTTTGTGATCTGCCACAGCCACACAGTACTGCAGAACTCGGAGCTCTCCTGCTTTACTTGCTACTTAAAAGGTTGAGGAACACTGCTCCACAGACTATACTAACTAAGGCAATAAAGGCAGATGGGTAAAAGCATAGGTACTTTTCTCAATAGGTGTAAATCTGTTAGCATCCCACAGAATAAGCAGATTAACATGATAGAACCAGCAAATGCCACTGTAACAATATAACCTTATTTATTTCCAGTCCATGTTATAATCAATGCCATGTCACCTAACTCGGTATGCACACTCACAAATACCCAATCCACAAGAACACATTGGGTATATGCTAGCATAAATGTGGGTGTAACTGTGACAATATGACACTAATTAATAAAGCCTCTCTGCACTCTTGTAAGATAAATACAAGGTACAAACCCAGTTTAGTAAGGACAGATCTATGCTTAAAACTTTTGCCCATATAGTAATGTCAGAAGAAGTGTGATTTTTAATGACATTTTTATACTAGCAAAAGTCTTAATGAAGACATAGCTATACCAGCAAATAAGTGCGTTATAAACTAGTATAGCTATAACTAACCAGCACGTCTTTTCTAGCACAGAATACATAATAGATTGCAAGATCTTCAGGGCAGGGACCATCTTTTTGTTATACATTTGTACACTACGTAGCACAATGGGGCTATGATCCCTGACTACAGGCCCTAAGCACTTCCACAATACTACTCCTAATAATAATAATAGGTTTTAAATTTTACAGATGGGAAAACAAACAGAGGAAAGGAACTCACCCAAGGTCACTGAGTAAGGCATTGTCAGAGTTTAAAAAAATAGAACTCAGAACCAACTCCAGCTCTAACTACTACACAATACTTCTCCCCATTTGTGATACACTGCACTCCATGTACACCCTTAGGGTGTGATTGGGTATCATTCATGTTCACCGTTATAGCGTAATTGTGTATTGTTTAATACAAAGTATGTCATGTCAGATGTTTTTAGAATGCTCATGACATACTGAACGTTATTGTTATAGTAGTATGTTTCTTGCAATGTCGTATGTATGGTTATGAAGCTCTGCTATGTAATATTCCCAAATGTGTCTCATGGCTTGAGGCAGATCTAAGCAAAACCCTTCAAAAGCAGAGAGGTGGTTCACGCCTCACTAAGGCATGCATAAAACAACCCAGCTCTTCCAGGAACAATGGACTAGCCTAAGCATCGATAAGCGGGATGCTCATTGACTCAAGTGGAGGAAGCCATGCCGGACATTGCCTGTCACCTGACCTAAGAGGGGGGCCAAGGAACATGTTAAAAGAAGAGATGTTTTGCAATCTGGGGCTCTGTCTTCCACTTCCATCTACAAAAGAACATCAAGCAACTGAAGGACTGTCCACAGGGGGAGGGCCTGGCTGAAGAAGATCAGCCAGCCTGTGACGAGCATTATCTGACTTTGAAGGTTACTGAAAGTGTTAAGCTTGGTTTAGAATGAGATTTGCTTTTATTTCATCCACATCAAATCTGATTTATTTTCCTCTGATTTATAATCACTTAAAATCTTTCTGAACTTAATAAACCATATTTGTTTATTTTATCTAAAGCAGTGCATTTGGCTTAAGGTGTGTCACAGACTCCATTTGAAGTGACAAAGCTGGTGCATATCAATTTCTTTGATAAACTGATAAATGTATGAGCTTGCAGAGTCCATTGGGCAGCAGTTCCTAGGATTGTATCTGCGGCTGGGGTCCTACCATTGCATAATCCCATGAGTGGCTGGCTAGAGGCACTCATTCACTGAGTTGTTTGGGGGGGAATTTGCTTGCTGGTGGTGTGGTTGAGCTGCCCAGGAACGGGGGTTCACACAGCCAGAGTGAGACGCACTCCAGGAGTGAGGGATTGGGGTGACACAGCGATATAACAGTCCAGACTGCAGAGGGGCACGTCACACCGTCAAATCTCAAAAATATCATCTAAAAAAAATCTTTTAGATAAAAGTAGTATCAGACTAACTTGATGGGTATGTCCAGATCAGTAAAATACTATTTTATTAGTCCAAACGGGCAGTAGGTAGGATAAGATGAAGTGATCTGGGGGACAAATAATGATGCATGTAATTTGGTCATTAGGGAGGAAAAAAATCTCAATTTGAAGAGCAGGCAATTGTATTTTGAAAGCAGGCAGCTGAGTTATCACTGCAAAGACTGAAGAACAGGGTGGAGAAAACAAAGCAAGTAATCCAGGGAAGAATCCTGTAAAATGCAAAGGTTCAGACCTGGTGATTCTTCTGTCTCCCCTGTCTATGAAGTGTTGGCCCTATTTCAAACCCTGAAAGCTACATTTGAAAATGAAAACCAAAATGCTACCCATGAAAACTGCAGCTATTTAATCTGCTGAGAAATAAACTTGTGTAAAAATTCAGGATATTAACAATGAATGAGATAAGGGTCTGGTAGAGGTTCTGTTACTGCTATCTGAGTAGCATCACCCACCATCCTAGCAGTGGAAGCAAATGTCCCACTTCTCTCTGATGTTTACAAATAGAAAGGAGGGAAAAAAAGTTAGAGACCTGAGGGATGTAATCCCAAGGGGAGGGAAAATGAAAGTACTGGATAAATGACAAAATATTGCAAGATGGAATAAAGAAGAAAAGGCACAAGTGACGTAGGAAGGTAGAAAAAATATTCTTACAATTAAGTTCTGCAGGAGGAAGTAAGCTGGACATTACTTCAATCACACCAATTCATGTAATGAAACAAAACAGACCCACATTTTAGGCATCTTAAAATTGGGCAAGAGTTTAGAAGGCCCCACAATGTACTAAACAGTTATATGAAACAGATTTTCCTTCTAATGCACAAGGTACGCAGAAATGCCTTACAGCCTTTTTAATGTTTCCAGGCATCAAAAATTCAGCTAAGTGCTCATTAACAAAACAAGAAGGGTTCATGTGGCAGGAAGAATGAATCATCCCGCCTCAGGTGGCCCAACATTGCCATGACTGCACTGGTCTTGTATTTTCCATCTAAGATGGTGCAGGCACCTGGTACACACAATTAAGAATGCTTTATTATTTCCTCTTGCAAGAGATTTTCCCCCTTCAGACTACTAAAAAATTCCTCACAACAGGATAATTGTGATGTAAGCACAACTTGATTTAAGTTAGAAGGGGACAAAGTCCATTTCACTCACTGATCTAGGCCAAGAGTTACTTTCCCTTTAATTCACTGAAGTATTTTACTTTAAGAACATTATTTTCTGTTGGATTTTAAAAAAAAAGTGTTGGATTAAAGTGTTAATAGACATTTATATAGTTACTATCAAAAATAAATTCAGATGAGTACTTTTTCCCCTCAATTATTTATATATTGGAGCAGTAACGTGCTGTGGTTACAGTGTGTGATGAGGCCCTGGAATATTCCATTCCCAACGAAGACACTTGATTTTAATTTGACATCTTGTAGATATTAAACCAAGAGCTGTTTCAGCTGAGGACATTAATTAGTCCTCGGTGCCTGGAAAGTACACATGAGCTCTACTATCTTGGGCCACGATCCTACAAACAGATATGCACTTATGACAGGGACTGACTACTAATGATAGTAAAGTTAACTGTGAGCATAAGTGCTTAGAGCAGTGGTTCTCAATTTCTTTCCACCCACGGAACCCTTGCGCGCCCATGCCATGCCCTCAGAACCCTTGCCCGACCATACCATGCCCTCGGAATCCTTGCCCACACATGACATACCGTCCGCCGAAAAGTCAAGGAAATCTTCCTTTTTTCGGTGGCGCGGTATTTGCTTGATTCGGCGGCGCGCTTTCAAAGCTGTTTTCGGCAGCGCGCAAGCCGCTGTTCAGCAGCGCCAGATTTTTTTAACATTCGGCGGCGCGGTACGTCTTCTTTGCGGAACCCTTCAGCTCAGCCCACGGAACCCTAGGGTTCCGCGGAACACCATTTGAGAACCACTGGCTTAAAGGATTGAGGCCTTACCAAAAAGATGACAACGAATGAAATCTAATTATTTTTTTGAGCTCAAACATTCTTGTTTTTAAAGTTCCTTAATATAAAAGTTTCCAACCTTAAAAAAAAAAAAATCTAATCAATATTAAAGGCTCATTTAAAATATGCAACAAAGATGATTACTTCAGCATTTATCCAATGCTTCAGTTGTTATCAGTGTTTTTCTATGATTCTGTGTGTTTCATGTAAAATCTAATCATTCAGTTTTTGTGTGATTAAATCTCTAAGAAACCTTTTAGTAAAAAGAATTTACAGACTTGAAAAAATTACCATTGTCACTAGTTCACAATTGTATATACTCATCCAAAGGAAAGTCTGGTAAGTACTTAGCAACACCAGTGTTACTGGGCAGAATCTATCTATTCTATCTGAATATGTATTTCCGTTACTGAAATGCATACTCACAACTTCAGCAATTTTGCTTGTGCACAGCAGAACAGTCCCATAGTGACAACATACAAGAACCTCTAGTCTGCAGATATCCTTCATCTGATCTCACTTCTCATGCTTTTGCTATGGTAGTATAGCAAATTCTCAGATTTCTAAAAGGCAAACACTGAAGTCACAGGCTGTATAAGAATCAATACCAAAAATTACCGCTTTTCACCACAGTGAAATCACAGAAGCTGTGAAAGCCACTTTTAACATACATATTGCTAATTAGACACTAGTACTGAGAGCCAATAGTTTCCCCATATAAAGATTACAAGTAATTTCCATAAAGCCCTATTTTTATCCCCCTATAACTTTGATTTGAAATAGGATATGACCTAAAACTGCCATATTTACTCTAAAGACAAAGGAAAGTATTTTTGCAATCTATGAAGTAGAAAAAGAAACATTTCTGAATTTGAGTTAGTTAGTTAACATTCAAAATGCTGACTTTTGTGTGATGTTGCTTTGGGTCCTCCCAGCTCAAAATCTCCAAACTTTCTATTATTGCTAAATCTCCTTGAAAATTCATGTAAAGAGAACAGGTTGTAAGTAAGCAAAATGATTAACTATTTTTTATTGTAGATAGTTTTGTGCCCAGTTTTGTGTCCGTTCAATTTAATGGGAGTTATGGGCCCGGAACTACCCACATTAATGTAACTGGGAATTTTTTGCCATTCACTTCAATAAGAACAGGACCAAGCATGACAGCCCTGATCCTGCAACTGGATACATGCAGGTGAACTGTATGGCTCCACCCAGACTCATACTGCAGAATTACCTATGGCCCTGTTTTAATAGACGAAATGGATGATTTCTTCATAACCGTTAGCTCAGTTGAGGTAGTTTAATGCAACCGAGAAGCCCTCTTAACACTCAAGTCACAGGCTAAGGACTTGTCTACACATGAAGCTGTTATTAACTCCGGAAATTGACACACTTATTCCACAATCAGAGTGCCTTGTTCCTGTTTTGCTTAACCTAGGAATAAAGCACTCACTCTGGAATAAAATGTGTTCAGACATGTAGAGTGCCTTGTTTGTGAATTAAGCTAAACAGAAACAAGATACTCTTATTCCAGAATAAGAATGTCCATACACACAGTTATTCAGGAATAGCTACTTCACTTTAAATTCACACCCTACCTTAATCTGAAACAACTTTCAAATGTAGATAAGCCATCCAACCCTAGGGTATGTCTACACAGCAAAAGCTGTGTACAGGCCAGCCAGGCACCCAAGCAAACTTGAATCCAGCAAGCGCAGGTAACAAAAACTATGGACAGTGCAGCACAGGCTTCAGCATGAACTAGCCAGCCATGTATGTACCTAGGGACCATGCTGTGCTTCTATTCCTGCACTGAAGCCAATACCATTATGCATGGATCATTCAAAGTGTTACCCTGCGTGGTAAGACACTAGAGAGGGCTCTTCACTCCCGTCCCACTAACTCAACTGAGCTAACAAGACTGAGGAAGAAATAAAAAGCAACCAAGCCCCTTGGAAATTTTATGCCATAAAAATTTCACCTAAATGACAACAGTACATTTACCAATCACATCCACTACAAACTGCAAGGAGTTAAATAACAAGGAAATGAATAGCTGTGGACATCATAAATCTGTGTCTACATAATAAAGCATAAAATAAACATGTCCTTTGCATTTGTTTTCACACCGTAGGGATTAAAACCTCACTTCAACTGGGAAAAGTGAATATAACCTTAACTACGGAGTTGTTACTGATGTCTCCATAACCTTTATATTTAGCTACAACTTCTAAAGACTGCTAGATCTTCCCCGACTCTTAGGGTACACCTACACTGCAGTAAAAGACCAGTGCCATGAACATGGCTGGCCTGAGTCAGCTGACTCTGGCTCATGGGGCTCAGACTGCAGGACTAAAAATTGCAGCATAGTCATTCAGGCTTGGGCTGCAGCACAGGCTCTTAAACCATAAGGGAGGTGGGCTGCAGAGCCCAGGGTTCAACCTAAGTATCTGCATTGCAATTTTTAACCCCACAGCCCAAGCCCAGGTCAACTGAGCAGGGCTCTGAGATTCAGTGGCACGGGGTTTTTGCAGTGTAGACACTACCCCATTCTTGAGTCTCTGAGGTTATGTGTCTATGCTACTGCAGCTCCATAGTGTAAAAGCTTCCTACACTATGGAACTGCAGCAGAAGTGGTTTTTCAACTGCTGTGGATAATCCACCTGCCTGAGGCTATGTCTACACTATAGTTTATGTCAGCATAATTTATGTCCCTCAGGGATGTGAATAAACCACCCCCGAGTGACATAAATTACACCGACAGAAGCACTGGTGTGCACTGCCGTTCATGGAGGTGGTTTTATTATGCCAACAGGAGAGCTCTCTCCCATCGGCATAGTGTCTTCACCAGACGTCCTGCAGCGCTGTACATGTAGACATGCCCTCAATGACAGTAGCATTCTTCCATCAACCTACCACTGTCTATTGCATCACTATGCCGCTTTTTTACATCTCTAAACGATGTACCTGTGTTGATCTGAATTTTAAGTGTAGATCAGGCTTCTGACTCTCAGAGGTGTTGTACAGATTGATGTTTAAATACTTTGAGATCCTGAGATGAAAGGTACTACAGAAGTGCAAATGTTAGTGTAAGAAGTTTGGATGGGGGGAGTTAAGCTTTTTTAAATATTGGAGAACAAAAAGGATGTCTGAAAACTTTCTTAATGGTGAAAACACCTAAAAAAAATTTTTTTTTTTAATTAAAAAAGACCAAATGGAGCTTTATCTGGCTTTCAGACATACATAAAAAACCCTAACCACTGAGGTGAGAATAATCATGAAAAATTTAATCCTAATGGGAAACCATTTTGAAAGTTTAAAGAGCTCTGAAAAAGAGAAAGTGCTGTTATGATTGATGCACTACCATGACACTGTAATAAGTAGCGTAGAGTAAATATTTCATATAAATGTATTCTTTTCTTAAAAATCTAATATGCTTTTCACTGCCCATACAGTTGGTTTACTTTCTACACTTCACTCAGCTAGGACATTTAAAACTAGTCAATTTCACTTTCTAGTTCTGATCCACTAGCACAATGCTGCAATATTTGAATTACAAATGCTGCAGGAGAATGTTTAAATTCAAAATAAAGCACTATTTTAATTAGAAATATTTTAGTGACATTAAACTTATTAATTTAATTTTGGGTTTGGTAATTTTCAATGTCCACACACATGAGAAACCTATATTATGGAGATGGACTATCTCCCATAGGCCCTTTAATAACAAAACAAAATGAAAAATTATCAAAAGGAAACCTTCCACCAGGCTCAGGCAGACTCTGGATCTGCGCTGGATAGAGGAACAGGAAAAGATAAATACTGTGTGAAACCAAAACAAACTAGGAACAGAAACTAAATACTGCACAGAATCAAAAGATTTTTGTAATGCTTTTATAGTGATGAAATTATTCTCCTTTGTTTTAAATTAATTAAGGCCCCAACTCTACATGTTAGAATGAGTGGGTGTAAGACGCACAGTCAGTTGCAGAACTGAGGCCTTTATCTGTCTAGTTTAGAGTTGTGTCTAAAATATTTTGCTAAACGTGTTCCAAGCACAATGCATTTCCTCTGTGGAAGAAAAATGCAGGGCCGCAGCTTTAGCACCTCCAAACAGAAAGCCTGAATCATATGTAGTGAAGGGATGGAATTCAACACCCCTATATGTGGGCAGACTGTGAAGCTTCACGTCAGCTTCTTTATTGTGAACACTTGTTTAGCACAAACAAGATAAGGACAGTTTCTGCCCAAATGAGTTTTTAATCTAAAGAGAGTCACATAGAGAAGACCAGATGTATAAGGAAATCTAAAAGCGGAAATAACAGTAGTTATAAAAAGATTAACTCTGCTTGCAGACACTGCAATATCTGAATGAAGGTAAAGACCCTGAGAACTGGGATTGAGAGATCATTAAATTCAGTAGCTGCAAAATGAAACTACACACAGACAACTAAGGAAGAAGGCAAATGAGCTGAACATCAAGACTAGCAATACCACTTTAAGTGCAGATAGATTGTCTTCGTTCTCCCTTCTCCCCACAATCAGTTGCACCAATGGCTATTTCCTTGCTAGTCCACTGAAAACTTCCATTCGATCCACCACAGGACAGGCTGTGTAGCTGCTTGACTCATGCCCATCTTCCCAGGCAGAACTCAAGAGGCATGCAGAACCTTATTCTGGCCCTCTGTGCTTGAATGAGTGTAATGTCATATACATAAAATTACCTTAAGAACATACACTCAAATTCCCACAATTAGGGGGTTTAGTTTACAACTCTTCTATCCAAAACATGTTTTAACCTGTCAGTTACAGTGAAAAGTCCAAACACCCAAATAAATTCTATATCCTTGATTTGGTTTATTCCTGACTGAACACCAAGTAACTATTAATTAGCACCAGGTAAATTCATCCCCATTAAAGGATGCTGATGCTAACACAGGATTCTGCTATACAACCAGACTTCCCAAATTCCACTTGCATGCTCCCGGCAAACAGTGTTGTGCCGGCAGTGCCACCAGGTGCGACGAGGCACCCTCAGTGCAGTGTATATGTTGTGATCACACTGATCATGAGCATGGCCTAGCTAGCAGATTTCGTGCAGACGTTCAGGCCCGCTTTGCCAGGCTGCATTATGCCCAGGACTTTGCTCTGGGAGGCTGATCCCCAATCTGTTATTTTTAGGTATTATGGGCTCGTCGCCAACGATCAGACACTGACTTTCTGAACGGGGTTTACAATCCACACAGCAGTTTACCTTGGATGGTATCACAACCCCAGGCCCTGGGGCTGCTCTCCCGGCCCCCGCCACACGCAGGCGGGCGAGGCTGTAAGTGGCCGGGAGCTGCCAGGTTGTTTCACTACAGCCGCGCAGTCGGATTTCGGCCCGGGCTGGGAGGAGCGGAGCGGCCCGGCCCGGCCCGGCGCGGCCCGGGGAGCCGTGTAACGCCCTGGGTGTCCGCGGCCCCACGCCAATGGCAGGGGCGGCTCGCTGCCCCAGGCCCAAGGGTCGGGGTGCCCAGCAGAGCGCTGGGGAGGAGGCCCTGGCCGGCTGTGGGCTCACGCCCTAGAGGGAGGGGCTCCGTTCCCCCTTCTCCACCGGGCCCCACGTCCCCCATCGCCCCCTACCTCGGGAAGGGGAATCGGCTCTCCCTGGAGCCCCATCATCCCAGCCGGACGGCCTAGAAAGCCGCGGCGCTCGCGTACCCGCCCGGCCGGAGCCGAGAGGCGGCCGGGGCCGCTCGCTCCTCACCTGCTGGTATCGGCCGCTGCTGGGCTCGGCGGCCGCCGCCATGGCACTGAGGAGGGAGCGTCAAGCGAAGAGATGAGACCGGGCGGAGGCCCCGCGGGGCTGGCTGGAGTCGGAGGGCCCCAGGGACGAATCGGGGTGGCTCGGGGGGAGGGGAAGCGCGGCTCGGCTCGGCTCAGCGCGGCGCGGCTCACACTCTCCTCCCTGCCTCCCTCCCACAATCAAACGGGCGCTGCGGCTGGCTGGCTGGCTGCCCCGGCTGCTGGAGGAGGAGGAGGATCGCAGCAGCCGGGTCACTCACTGGTTGTTGCTGCCTGCTCAGCTCCAACCACTTCCAGTTCCACTTCCCTTCCCCCTGCTGCTGCTGCTGCTGCCGCCGCCCTCCCTCTGCTGTCACACTCACTCCCTCTTCTTCGCTGTCACACTCACTTCTCCCTCCTGTCACATACATAAGAACGGCCAGATTGGGTCAGCCCAATGATCCATAACCCAGTATCCTGTCTTCCGACAGTGGCCAATGCCAGCTGCTTCAGAGAGAATGAATGGAACTGGTAATCATCAAATGATCTATCCTGTAGGCCATTCCCATCCCCTGGCAAACAGCAAGCACTCCCTGCCTCTCTTGGCTAATAGCCATTAATGGACCTATCCTCCATGAACTGATCTTGTTCTTTTTTTCAACCCCCTTATAGTCTTAAGCGTCACAACATCCGCTGGCAAGGGGTTCCACAGGCTGACTCTGCATTGTGTGAGGAAATACTTCCTTTTGTTAGTTTTAAACCTGTTCCTATTAATTTCATTGGGTGACCCCTCATTCTTGTATTATGAGAAGGAGTAAATAGCACTTCCTTACTTACTTTTTCCATACTAATCACGATTTTATAGACCTCTATCATATCCCACCCCTAGTTGTCTCTTTTCCAAGCTGAAAAGTCCCAGTCTTATTAAACTCTCCTCACATGGAAACTTTTCTATACCCTTAATCATTTTAGTTACCCTTTTCTGTACCTTTTCCAATTCCAATATATCTTTTTTGAGATGGGGCAACCAAATCTGCATGCAGTATTCAAGATGTGAGCATACCATGGATTTATAAAGAGGCAATACAATATTTTCTGTTTTATTATCTGTACCTTTCCTAATGATTCCCAACATTCTGTTAGCTTTTTTGACAGGTGCTGCACATTGAGAGGATGTTTTCAGAGAACTATCCACAATGACTCCAAGATCTCTTTCTTGAGTGGTAACAGCTAAATTAGACCCCATCATTTTGTAGGTATAGTTGGGATTATGTTTTCCAATGTATATTATTTGGCATTTATCAACACTGAATTTCATCTGCCATTTTGATGCCCTATCACCCAATTTTGTGAGATCCCTTTGTAACTCTGCACAGTCTGCTTTGGACTTAAATATCTTGAGTAGTTTTGTATCATCTCCAAATTTTGCCACCTCACTGTTTAGCCCTTTTTCCAGATCATTTATGAATATGTTGAACAGTACAGACCCATGGAGGACACCACTATGTACCTCGCTCCATTCTGAAAACTGACTATTTATTCCTACTCTTTGTTTCCTTTCCTTTAACCAGTTGTTGATCCGGGAGACGACCTTCCCTCTTATCCCATGACTGCTTACTTTGCTTAAGAGTCTTTGGTGACGGACCTTGTCAAAGGTTTTCTGAAAATCTAAGTACACTATATCCACTGGATCGCCCTTGTCCACATGCTTGTTGACTCCCCTAAAAGAATTCTAGTAGAGTGGTGAGGCATGATTTCCCTTTACAAAAACCATGTTGACTCTTCCCCCAACAAATTATGTTCATCTGTGTGTATCACATCCCTGCCGCCTCTCCTGTGTCACTTCTTTCCTGAGGCTGGAAACCATCCCTCACACCTGCTTTCAGCGATTATTCAGCTCAATATTAATTGAGTTTTATAGGTACAAATGGTAACATAGGGGCATTCCCAGTTTCCCACCTTCTGCAAGAACCAAGCACTTTCCTAATGGCCAGTTTTATGGACCCTGTTCTCCCCTTTTGAAATTGGTGCCATGTGCTGTCTGACACTCCTGTGTCATGTCATGCTATTGCCATACGAGCGATGGATCCTACAAACCCATTGCAAGCCTTAGCATTCCCCATCTTTTTCACAACTGACTGACCACTACTTTACTAATTGGGACTAGATAAATTAATCCCTATTAAATCATATTTAGGCTGATGCTGTCCTGATTAACCAGTGCTCATTACCATTCACTACAGCTGCTTGGAGAAAAGAACCATATCTTTTCATATCTTTGTACAGTAATTATCACAATGGGAATTCAATCCTGATAGGGGCAGCTACGTAGAATAATAAATAATAATAATTAATAGTATCACTATTAATATTAGCAAAATATTTGTTTAGGAGCTGTCCTTGTCACAGCCTGGTCCAGTCCTGCCTGCCTGCCTGCCAAACAGACAGCTGTTGTGAGGGATAGAATTGCTGAATCCCACATGCTGCTATGCTCTCTGGGGATCTGGGTAGTGATTGATTGCTGTTCCTAGCTCTTGGTTTCCTTGGCATACTCCCCAGAAGCAGACCCCTATCTGCCACCCTTTTCCGTAAGAGGGACCTTACAGTCCAGCCACCTAGACCTGGAACCTCAGCCCTCCTAAGCCCTCAACTTGCTTCAATATCTTCCCCACAAAGTCCACCTGCCATGTGAGCTCTGATTTTCATAGTTTCACCCTTCAGGGACAGTGTGGCAGTAAAGCAAGGTACACAGGCTTAGCAAAAGAACGTACGTCTACACTATGGAGACTAAACCAACATAGCCCTGTAGTGTAGATACAATCTACACTGACAGAAGGGGTTTTTCTGTCAGTGAAGGATCACCTCCTCCCTGAACAAAGTTAGCTATGTCAAAAGAAGCTGTCTTCTTTATAGCTGTCTATATAGGTCAGGCTGTGTTTTTTACACACATAACATAGCTATGCATATATAACTTTTCAGTGTAGACCAGACCATGCATTTTAATCTTAAAAAGTACAGGAGAGTTATCAATCCATGGAAACCAACAAACTCCAGAATGTCCCCTCTCCTCCAGTCTGATCTCATTGACGGGACGGATCACTTGGTGATTACCTGTTCTGTTCATTCCCTCTGAAGCAGCTGGCATTGGTCACTGTCGGAAGACAGGATACTGGGCTAAATAGACCATTGGTCTGACCCAGTATGGCTGTTATGTTCATCCTTTTTGTGAGGGGTTTGGAGCAAGTCATTTAGGGTAGCAAAGTCCCTCCTGCCTCCACTCCCTCCAGCTGAGTCTTCAGTTTCTGGCAGTAAGATAGCGTTTTTGGCTTTAGAAAGCAGCTACTTTTTAAAACAGTCTCTGCTACCCCTTGGTCAGATGGACAAGCAGAGAAACTGCAGTTTTCCCCTCACATTTTTAGATGGGGGAATTCTGTGAAGAGAGTCCATTCATAATCAATGGCCTTTCTGGTAGCAAACCCATTGTTACACTGGAGTAAACCATTCAGTGTTGATGGCCCTTGATTATTCTGTCACAGCTTTCCAGACACAGGCCTGGATTACACTTAAAATTTAGGTTAACATAGCTGGCACTCAGGGGTGTAAAAGACCCACACCCCTGAGTGCCATAACTATGTTGACCTAACGCCTGGTATAGACAGTACTAGGTCAGCCTAGCTACCATTGCTCAAGGAGGTCGTGTTCCTACAGCCATGGAAAACCCCTATCCATCACTGCTGGCTGTATCTACATTATGGGGGTATGCTGGCATAGCTTCAGTACCATAGCTATGCTGCTATCATCCCCATAATGTAGACATGACCATAGCCTCTGCCCCAGGTGTCAAGTTTCTATTGCAAAATGAGTGCTTAAAGCCATACTAAAGATTACTTTTGAAACAGAGATTAGAATACAACAGGAGTTCATAAAACAAAAATGGAATTCATAAGGTGACACAAGCATAGTCCCCAAACTGTCATAGTCCTGTTACAGCAACTCCCAATTCATTGGTTATGTAGACTACACTGTATTCACATTTTTCATGTATACATAGCATCTTTCACACCTTTGAAAATATGGACTGGATTCTGCAAGCTGGTCTCAGTGGGAGTGAGTGCACCCAGCACCACACAAGATCAGATTGTACACGCAGAAAGCACCATTGAACTACAGAGATCACTAGGGTGGAGAGAAGCAGCTGGCTGACACACAGAATGCAGTACAAAGCTAGGTGAAAGGGGAAATGTGTACAGTAACACCAAACGTATACTTACAAAATGCATTGTGGACTCTAACATAATCACAGAGCAGACAAAGTAATGAGTTTGAAAGCTCTTATCTGAAAAATCAACATGAAATTTCACTTATCCACTCGGAAGATGTCAAATTATATTCGGGTGTTGAGCACTTATACCTCCCATTGACTTCACCTGGAGATTTTAGACACCAGAGCTGTGTTGTTGCAAACAGTGCTAATGTCATGCATGTTATGAAACACTGAGGCCATGTCTACACTTACAAGCTTACAGCAGCCCAGTTATACCGATACAGGTGGGTGGCTGTAAGAACACTCGGGTAGCTGCATTATGCCGATGGAAAACAGCTTTCCCGTTGACATAATAAAACCAGTTCAATGAGCGGTGGTAGCAATGTTGATGGGAGAGCGTCTCACTGACATAGCGCTGTGCACACGAGTGCTTATACCAGCAAAACTTATGTCACTCAGCGGAGTGGTTTTTTCAAACTCCTAAGTGACAAAAGTTTTGCTGACATAAGTACTAGTGTAGACATGGCCAAGGATATAAGCTTTCAGTATAAAACCCTGCATAGAAAGCATTAAAAGGACCCCATGCAGTAACTGAACCCAGATGGTCATTAAGGGGACTGTGTGAATTAAAGCACTCGCTGTCTTGATAAGCAAAGCATTTTGTAGTTCATTTGGGCTGCAGAGCAGCTGCACAAAAAGACAGTTAATGGCCAGACTCATTTGTTGAGACCATGTGGTTCTGGGGTGAGAGTAGTTTTAGAGTAGGGTACTTGCCAGGTAAAAAACCTGGGGGGTTTAAGCAGAAGCAGTGAATAGTGTGTTTAAACAGGCAGAGTCCAGTAGGGTCAGTGTAATAGCTGCTTCTTGGTGACAAGGCAGTGGTACCTTAGGCCTTGTTTACCACAGTTTGATTATTGTTTTAGCGATATCTGTTCCTAAACTGATGCAGTTAAAATAATACAACCCCTTGTCAGATATGTTGGCAGCACACCAGTACTGATACACAGCACATATGGACATTATTATTTCAAGCTGTGTATCAGAGCAATAGGCAGACAAGAGGCATGCAGCACACTGCACTACAGTAGAGGCAAAGAGGAAATGTTGGCCAATTCTTTCAGAAATTGCCATAAGATCTCTGATGTCCACACAGAGCAGATGGGATCTCAGATTCAAAATCTCACCTAAAAACCCATGCATAGGAAACCATATGGAGTTATAGGCTTATGCTAAAGACTTTTTTTCAATGGTGTAGCTGTACCAGTTACATCCTGTTTTATACTGGTGCAGCACATCTATTCTTAGGGTTTGTACCAGTGTGAGTGGCCTGGTGCAAAAATCACTAATATAGACGAGACATAAATGTGTCTACTTGGGAAGGATGAAGGTCTGAATCAACCTTACTGGAATCCAAATTTGTGGATCCAGAGAGTTGAGAGATTTTAAATCTGAGGTTTAGTCCCCAGAGCCACCCATTTAGTCTTAAGTAAGTATTTTATAGAAATTATTTTTGAGTGAGGTGACCAATTCCTATCCCGCTGCTATTGTTCCCCAGTTCCCCCTCTCTGCTGGAGTTAAAAATACTTTGCACTTATATATTGCTTTTTATCCATAGATATCCAATGATATTTACTCCATCCTATGTGAGTAAATATCAATATTCCCATTTTATAGGGGGGGACTGAGGCAAAAAGCCCTTAGGTGACATGACTAAGATCACAAAATGAGTCTGTAGCAGAGCCAGAAATGGAACATGGGTTTCCTGACTCTGGGTCCTATACAGTAGCTGAAAGGCCCCATGAACTGGGGGAGCCCACATGTTCTGTGGCTTCACTTTTCCAAAACACTCACACTTTGCATTAGGAGATTTTATTGGGTATTGTCTCATGATGACATGCATGGATTTACTTGTGCATCAACATGAGATTATGCTCCTAAGTATAGCCTTATCCACAAATTAGCTGCAAAGTGATTGACATCTAAAAGACCAAAACCAGAAGCAGCCCTTCTCCAAAAACAAAGTTGGAAAGTGTCTTGAAAAATTATGAAGAATCTGCCGAGTACAAGGCATCCTTTGATGGAAAGACACATGACACCTGCCATCTAATGAAGGGTTTCTTAGACCAAGATTACTACACAAAGAGTAATTAACTCTTCTCCCAGCTGCTTTCTGTTTTCTCTTTTTATTTCTGTTTGTTTATTTTACTACCTTCCTAGATAACTAGATTGCTGATGAAGGATAATGTTGTAGTTAGAGTATATCAGTGGGTGTGAGGTGTCCAAGGTTCCATTCCTGACTGTGCACCGATTTCCCATTTGGCTTTACGCAAATCACTTTACCTCTCCATGTCTGTGCCTCGGTTTTCTATTTTGTAAAATGTCCTGTGCTATAATGGGAGTGATGAGTTTAAATTCATTAATGTTTGAAGACAGCTTTTAGATCCTTGAATGAAAGTATTCCAGAACTGTATCATGCTGAGGCATCTAAAATCATAATAGAGTCTTTAAACATGCATTTTATTAATATATATGTCTAAACAACAAAAGGCTTTACTTTTTTTGTTTGTAAGTAATTAACTATTGAAATCTGGAAAGCAAATAATCTAATATACAGAAAATTTTAAAGGGAGGGATATTTAAACTAAGGCTTGTAACTACTCATTGGAGGAACATATGAATGGCCAAATTAGTGAATTAATATGACATTGGTGACATACATCAAATGTAAGACTTGATTTCTAATAATTATGAAGAAACTACCTTTTTACTGAGACATGGCCCTCTCTAGAAAGAAGCCAAAACTATATGTTCATATGTCCTACAGCCCAGGTTATATATACAATCCTAGAGTTTGATTAGTCCTGAAACTCTTTCATTTTGTAGCTCAACCCCATGCAAATATAGTGCATACAGTGAGCAGAGAAAAGCTGAAAATGACTATTACTTCACTGTTCATTATTAGAGGAAGCAACTAAATAACCAACATTTTCGCAATGTTGAGTCAAGGAAGGGAAAAACCTCATTATGGGTCTAATCCAAAGCCCACCAAAGTCAACTGGAACTCTCCTCTGCAACGGTGCTAATTAGATAGCTGGGCCAAATCCACAAAGAAGCTTAGGCATCGCAGCACCTAACTTTTAGGTGCCTAGAAAAATCACAGGAACAATACTGCAACTCCCAAAACCTGAGTTAGATGCCTAGGCTCTCCCCATAGGTGTCTTAGAGTGAGATCCACAAAACCTAGGTGGGGAGCTGCGTAAGCTAGTCAATGGAAGATGCCAACAACAGGGGAGTGCGCTAAGCCTTGCCCCTCTCTCAGAGACAGGCACTTATCTCCTCTTAGGAACCCCTCTCCTGAACTGGTTGATGGTACTTTTAATGCCTTCCAGCATAACAACACCCCTGCTCATTCTCCTGACAGAGTTTAACATATTGACACTCTATGACTTCCTTCCAAAACAGAAAGAAGAGTGGTGCAGGGAAGGATGGGGGTGTACACAGAAACCTTGGCATGGGACGGGAAGGATGGGGCTCTGCTATGGAGGTGTGGAGTACACACAGAGCCTCTGCCATGGAAGAGAGAATGGGGGACCTAGGAATGGGGGTTACATAGAATCTCTGGTGGGGGAGGGAGATTGGGGAAAACTTGTATGGGCCAAGAGGAGGCATACAGAACTCCTGGCAGTGGGGGAAGGGAGAATAGAGGTGCACGCAGGACCACTAGCATAAGGGAAGCATGAGGAACCTTGGTTGAGGAGGAGCAAATGGAACGGGCACAAAAAACCCTTGGCAGGGAAAGACTGAAAGGAGTTGCAATAGGTCCCTGAAATAAGAGGGGGATGGAAGGATGGAAGGAGCTTCTGGTGTGTGCAAAAAGCTCAGCCGACAGAAGCTACAAAATGTGCAACCTCCTAATATAAAATATAATATAATATATAATTTTGTGGTAAAATAGTCACTGCCTCTTTTCTCCCTATTTCCCTATTTATCTGCAAAACAGACTAAAATAAATATAACAAATGGATGTTCTTTTCAAAGAACACTATGGCAAAAGGTCTTTGGTACCGTAATAACCACAGCAAATAGAATAACCAAAGAGAAATTGTACATAGTTGTTCCTTACATCGTATGTGTGGCGCTACTTAAAAGAAAAAGGGAGTAAATAATACTTCATTTGGTGTTAACATTAGGAGGTAGAGATAAAAATTCAGAAATGATGTTTTCCAGCTGCTCATTAAGGACTTCACAAAATTCCAAAGATGGCTAAATTATTGATACCTCTCTGAACTGTTCTGATATTGTAGAGGCTGATTCCCTTATTCCCACTCCTTCTGACTTCGCACTTATCTTATAACAACCTTCTGATTAGACCTGAAAAGATTAGGTGTGAATCAGTAAATTCTGGCTACTATCAGTTTCTCCCAAAAAATAATGAGGAATTTTTTCCTATCAACAGAATGTAAACAGAGGAAAATAGAAAAGCTTAAAGTAGGTCTCACTTGTAGCCAACCTCTACACACTCTTTGGCTGTCAAGTCTGTCTGGTAATCAATTCATATAAAATTAATATTAGGAAATATTTATAATAATTGTCATTACAAATTTCTGTTACTATAAGGTCTCAGCTTCTTTGAGTCAATACAATTTAATATCTAATTTTTGTTTTAACTTTTTGCTAGTGCAAAAATATGAGTCAGTACAATAAAATATCAACATATTCTGATCCTGAGGTGGTGTAAACTGGTGTAGCTCCACTGGATTTGGATCTCATTGAATCTTTCTGTTCCTGCCCACACTTGCTGCAGTAAAAAAGAAACAGAAGAGACCACAATGCCACTCATTTAGGCACAAATCCCAATTGTTTCACCATGGCATGGCCTGACACCTCTCTATGGCCTAGTGTACACTACAAAGTTAGGTCGACAATGGCTCCCACTGTAGATTTTTCCATCTCCACAATGATTTCCCACTGATATGGATATCCGCAGATATCTGCAATTTGCAAGGCTCTACTGATCAGTAGAAAATAGACATTGCAAGCTTCCATGGTGCGATCACCACTTCCTTCTCAACTGTCAGTGCAGCTCATTCTGGTGCTCCCCAGAATGGCAGAGACTGCTATGGACCTGCTTGAGCATTTTTTTGATTAGGCTTCTGTTCTATTCTGCACATAGTTGCAATTTTCATTGATTGTAAATTGTACTGATAAAAGGTGCTCTGTCATTTCTGGAGTGCCCAGTTTGCTGCAGAGAGGAATAATCACACCGCTGAGGTGTTAGCAAGCACACATCTCCTACCCTCCTCCTTCCTGACTGGGCTACTCACAGCTGTGCATTGTTAACCCAGGCACACAATTATGGCCCTACAAGTCATGGAATATTGTGGAGGAGGGGAGATAAGTATACCAGTGGCACCCAGATGGCATGGAGGGAGGTATTATGAGCATGTTCCTACTCCCATTGAAGTCAGTTGCAGAACGAACTCTCACTGATTGGGCCCTGTGCCTTTACAAGGCCTAATGACTGTAATGATTCTTCAGGGTGCTGGGAGAGTTTGCTAAGCAGCAGCTTTTGGTATCCCTTAGTAACTCCCTCTAGTGCAGTTTGTTGACATTTGTTGAACACAGTCATGACCATTCCTTGCTCCACCAAGACAAGCCTGGCACTGATGGTAACATCAGCCAACTTTTCCTTTTGCTGTCAAGAGTACAGCTGCCTCTTGATTAGATGAGTAAGAGCATTCACCCAGGCTCAGCTACTATTTAGCTTGATGAGAACAAGACACTCAGGCCTAGTATAAACACAGTTTTTGTACTGGTATAACTTCTAGAGTTGTGATTTTTTTTTAAACAGATTATAGACCAGGTCTACACTACCAAGTTTTGTTGGCATAGCTCTGTTGGTTAGGTGTGAAAACACCACACACCATAACTGACATAGCTTTGCTGGCAAAACCTCCAGTAGACGCAGCTATGCTGACAGAGTGCTTTTATTGGCATACCGGCAAAGCATTTGTAGTATAGACAAGGCCTCAGTTACAGCACTACAACCCTAGTTTGGATGCAGTTATATTATTATAAAGGTGCCTTATACCAGAATAGATTATTCGCCTTTCCATATGGGACTAGCTATACTGGTATAAAGCAAAAACAACAAGAGTCCTGTAGCACCTTAAAGACTAACAAATTTCTGTGGGCATAAGCTTTCGGGGGCTGCAACCCACTTCATCAGATGCATGAAATGGAAATCACAGATAGGAGGTATATATAAATATCCAAGGGTAAGAAACATAACAATGGGGAGGGCAAGTGCTAACAAGGTCAATTCAGTTAGGGTAGATGAGGCATATTCACAACCCTTGATTAGAAGGGAGAATGTGTGAACAGTGACAATTACTTCTTGTAATGAGATAACCATTCCAAGTCCCTATTCAGTCCCAGTCTGATTGTGTCAAGTTTGCATATGAGTTCCAGCTCTGCAGTTTCTCACTGAAGTCTGTTTTTGAAGTTTTTTTGTTGAAGTATGGCAACTTTCAAGTCAGCTACAGAGTTGTTTGCTCCCCACAATCTGCTAGTTGTGAGAAGAAAAATGAGCTTGTACAGGTACCATGGAGCTGTTTAACATTTGACAATAGCCAGCTATAAATAAGAAAACATTGAAATGTGTAAATAATCATAACTTGCACATGGACTGCACATTGTATACACTCAGCTGTTCATTACACAGACCTGAAAGGTATCACACATAATATGGAGTCACACATAGTACACAGAGCACGGAAGCTCTCATAACTGATGCCTGGGGCTCTTGGATTTTTTTCCCTCCTGCTTTGGGGTTTTATTTCTGATTTGCTTTTATCAAAGCCCTTGGCCACTGTGCCTTTGAACAGTGAGACTATCAAAGTGTCTTTTGAACAGAAAGTAAAAAGGGCCTGATCATTAAAGTTTTATGGCATTTTTGTGAGATGTGGGGAGTTAATCCAGGTGTCCTGGGCAAATTCTACTTTGTGTACTATGAAGTAGGTCCACTCAGTCTCTTCTTGCTGATTGGTTGGATATTGTGGGATCAATCCTCAGATGCAGCAATGTTCCACTTAGTGCATCTGAGGTGGCAAAGGGCCATTGGAACAGAAGAATATGCTGCAGACACCGAAATGTCTGGGCAAATTCCATGTAGAAGGCTTTGAACCTACAGTGTTCTAATCACAGCAGAGTGGGCAACCTAGCTGCTTCCACCCAAACCCCTAAAGTGCCAGTGCTGGGAGAGGCTAGTGCTGTCTATCTCATGATCAATTCTTATGCAGTCTGTGTCTTCAGTATTTGCTTTTTAGAAAACTCAGAGACCTGACCGCGTTACCATAGTAACAGCATGAGATGTGAGCTCTGATGAGGGTTATCTGCAGTCTAGATATTCTTGTGTATTGTTGCAAGGGAACTATTCAGCATTCTGTCTTTGCACACCAGAAGTTTCATCTGTGTTTCAGTAATTGAAACATTTATTTAATACAGATTCCAACAAGTAACACTGGTATTGATAGGTAGATTTACCAGAGTTTCCTTCAGATGAAAATATGAGAGAAGAGGAACCAGAGATCAAGGCTCTTTCTTTCTGACCCTGTGGACCAGAACCGGTCAGAGTTTAAAACTATCACTGGTCCCTCTGACAAGCAATGTTTGCTGGCACTAGTCTATAATTGAATATCAAGTTACAGCTCTCGGATCAGTGTTTCATTCCCCGGGGATTAACAGAAGTGGTAATCCCTAACCTATGAAGTCTCTTGAGATCAACAGTTATATTAAAATGATGTAACTCTCACAAGACAAAAGATAACAAGCATCATCACACAGGGCCATTGATACAGATGGATTTATTGGCCATTATATTTTCATCTCATTGGTGGGGGGGAGCATGTGAGGGAAGTCCAGAAGCCCATGCTATCACTGCCCTTGCCCATGATGTACCCACTATGTGGACACACACAGCTCTTCAGGCTTTGGCTCCTTTAGCCAACACCATACTCATTTAAATATTTAAATTTTTTAAATAAATAAAAAGAAAACTACACAAGCAAGATCCCAGGAGAAACTGTGATAAGGTACAAAGGTGCTCCTTAAAGCCCAAAATGTAATGGGTTACAAGGAGAGCCCAGGTTCTCTGTCTATCACATGGGGAAGCTAGGGTGGGACTATAAAAGCACAGAGGAAGCTGTTGCAGGGTCATTAGCTAGGGATGCTATGTCTTTTCCCCCCTATGATCTCACTTGCTGAAAGCTGGAAAGGCCTCTTTCTGGTGCTTGTTGCCCAGTGTTCTGAGTTGCTTTGCTCTTGTTTCTTTAAACTTTGCTGTGTGAAAACCAGCCTTGAGGAAGGGGACTTGAGTTGTGCTATAATTTGGGGTGTCTTGCAGTGCTTCCTTCAACCAAACATAAAGCAAACCTTTAGCAAACTGATTCTGGGCCCCATAGTCCTGTGTTCCATTCCTCTTGATCTCAGTTTCTCTATCTGTGAAAGAAAGAAGAGAGATTGGATAGCATGAGTGGGCTGCACCATTGTGTTAAAGACTGGTGGGGAAAAAATTGATCCATTTCATATAACTTAGTTGGCTCTAGGGAGTACAGCCCTCAGAAGGGCAAAGTTTGATCATTTCTGATGTACACTGTGGCTAGGCTCTTGGAAATGCAGGCAAGGGAGATATGGTTGTTTGGGGTAATGTTTTAGCTGACATCCTGTTCATTTATGAACCACATGAAAGGACTAAAATAACCTTAATGGGGAGGGGAAAAGAACAGTTACAAATTGAAACTGGAGAGGAAATTTAGTTCCCCAGGGTCTAACTTTTTGCTTCTGAGATCTGGCATCTGCCTAATGAAAAAGCATTACATCCAACATAAAGCACCAACTCTGTGCAGACACAGGATGCATTACTTCATCACAAGGAGAGGGGAAGCAGAGAACTGAGGCTGGTATGAGGTGGCCCATTGGCACAACATCCATTTCTGCTAATACTGTATGTTACCTCAGGAAGGGGAGGTACGTGTGCTGAAGAAGCTGAATCAGCCCAGAGCCTGCTTCCTTTTCAACCTTTGGCTATCTACCTACCTACAGAAATTATACCACTCACCTCATCGTGGTATCTGATCATCCATCAATGATGAAATCCCAGTTAATAATAATAAATAATTCCTAGCACTTGCAGTATGTTTGTCCAATAGATTCCAAGGCACTTTATGGTGACTAACAATTTGTCTCCATTCCATAGATGGAGCAAGGAGGCCAAGAGAGACTGATTTGCCCAAGGTCAGGCAGCTAGGTATGCTGTTTGGATGTTCAGTGATCTAATTTCCCCTTCCCTGCCCAACTAGAAATCCTCTTCCTTTATCTTCTTCCTCTTTCTCCCCTGTTCCTGTGATAAAGTGAAGCTGGAGAAGTGAGTTTTAGGTTTGGTTTGGAAAGAGGCAAGACTTGTGGACAATCTGGCCCAGATCCTCAAAGGTATTTAGATGCTTAATTCCCATTGACTTCAATGGGACTTAAGTGCCTAAGTGCCTTTGTGGATTGCACCCTTGGAGATCCTATGAAAGCCTGAAGAGTTTATAATGATTAGGGAGCAGGACAAAACCCCAGAAAAAGAGCCTAATCTGAAGCAAGTCACTGCAAAATGCTTTTAAGGGAAGGATTTAGAGAAAGTGTATTTGAGAGAGTGAGAGAAGGTGGTTTGTTTCTACCCCAACTGAGACACTTCTTCTGTCTTTGCTTCACAAAAACTTGGTTGCTGAGATACCACCTACAAAACCAAACAGCTGGGTCAAACAGACCACTATAATGAAATGCACCTTCTAATAGGAAGAAAAAAAAAAGAGGAAAAATTAAGGTTTGTTGGCCTTTTAATGGTACGAGGGAAATGTACCATTAATTCCAAAGATACTTATTTATTTCTTAATACATTTTAAATGGTTTTCTGAAGAGAAATGCACTCAGACAAATCATTTTATTTAGAGATTAGTTATCTGAATGCACTTTTAACAGACCAAGTACTTTAATTATAGGAAGTATTTAAACTAAAATTACTACTATTTTAAGTATTGATCCTGTGAAAAGTTCAATGTGATAATTCATGAGTAGAATTAAGCATGTGTATAAATATTTGCAGAAGTGGGGCTTATTATTATTTAAGTTGTACATCCAATTCTTCTTCCATAGCAACTGCCTCACAACAGAGGATAGGTATTTTTAAATCAATTTTAGAAATACTTTTATAATCAATTGCAATGGGCTTACCCCTATAGAATTCCTTCTCTTCCTGATTTTTCCAGTCAAAGATCCTGCAATGTACAAGATTTTATGAGTAGCTTTAAAAAATACACCAGACATTTTTACACTGATAAGGTAGATAAGGAATTACAGAAGTGTCAGGTTAACTGCATGAAAGATTTCATTTTCATTGCTGTGGTTTAGGTTGTGACAGAACTTTTGCAATAAATGTAGCTTTTCATGGATTGGATACTCACTGCTGAAAATTTTACTCCAAACTTAAACTTGTCACAATACATCTTATCACAAAAATTAAACTTGTGAAAGACAGAAGGTGAGAATTCAGAGTGATGATCTGGACATGCCCTCAATTCTTACCAGTTCAAAATGCTACTATTGCATTTCAGTAGAAGGAAGCTACTAAATTCTGAGATGGAAGTGGAAGAAACATTGTTATTCTTCAAATGCCATTATTGTAAAATGTATAAGCCACGAGGGGGAGAGGAGGTAAGGGGGAGTGTTTTTGAAATCTCAAGACTCTGCAGTGGGTGTGTTGAAATCTATTGTAAAGGAAAGATTTTCAAAGGACAGAGATAAGTCTCTTAAAAACTGGGACAGTTGAATAAATGACCTCTTGTGTGGATATTTAAACAAATGAAAATGTAACTATAGAAACTAAGTAGCAACATGATTTCATGTCCGTCTAAAGTAAAAGTGACCTTTTTTTCCTTTTTAGGAAAGAATGGTTTATTATTATTATTATTATTATTAAAGCCAATTTGATGTCAACAGGGAATTTTTGGTACAAATAAAGATTTACTCTACACTTCCATGTCAACTTCCATCCAAGATTTTCAAAGAACATTACAAACATGTAATTAAGTATCGAAACACTCCATATTGAGTATTAAAGGAATGAAATGGAATCACACTTTACCAACCCATGAAAGGCAATCATCTCTAGGGAAGAACACAGCAGTTGTTGAACAAAATATAGCAATGCTACAAGGCAACAAAAGAAGAAAGAAAGAATATCATAGTCCTTTGAAACTGCAGGATGAATTCAGATAGAGAAACTCACTCAGTAAAAGTCTGTCTAGGATACCAAGGTTAATACTACTCTTACAAAAATTTCACATGGGCGTTAATGACCAGAAATGAGCAGGACCTTGGTTTTATACCTTATCTGAAAGATGGCAGCTCCAATAGTGCAGTGCCTCTTAGTAACATGTTAGAACCAGTGCTGACTCAGAGGGAAGAGCATAACCTATGGAATAACTAAGGTCTTTTCTACACTACAGCAGCACAGCTACAGTGCTACACCTGCTACAGTGACAGAAGACTTTTTTTCCATCACTGTAGTAAATTCACTCCCTTGAAAGGAAGAATTCTTCTGTTGACTTAGTGGTATTTATAGTAAGGCTTAGGTCATGTTAACTACGTTTCTCAAGGGTGTGAATTTTATTGTTCGGACATAACTAAATCGAGTTAAATTTTAGGCCTGGTCTACACTTGCTGTGAAATTCGGTGGCAGTCGACAGGAGATATGCAAGCTATGTAGAGTAGCTTGCGTAACTCCCGTCGACTTCCTAAATTCCAAAAAGCGCAGTGTCCCCACTACACTGCACTGACGGGAAATGCCTTTCCATCGACACAGCATTACTCTTTTTCTAGGGGTGGATTTATTCGGTCAACTTCTGGATCGATTGAGTGGGTCTCCACTTCTGCTCAATCAATCTTGGAGAGTTGATCTGGTTGTGCCAAATTTGCTACCATCAGTTTAGACACTGCCTGAGATCCTGATCCTGCAAAAACTTGAATACTTTGTGCACTGTGAATGGTCCCATTGACTGGCAGGATCTGGCCCAATTGCTGCTTCCTGCAGCACCTGTAGGTATCCCATCTAAGCACTGACTATTGTCCCATCATGTCTAAAGTTAGATCCTACTCTGCACCAAACCCATATAAGAGCCTTAGACTATGAGCTCTTAGGACAGAGAATATCATATCTTTTCATTCACCCTATAAAGCACTGAGCATATATTTGGCATCATATGAATAATAAGCAATAATAGTGACCCAACCTGACCCTGCTTATCTTGAGAGGTCTAATAGGATCACAACACAAGGCAGCAGAGCTTTGGCATACTACTTGCAACTATTCTTACAATGTGTCCTGTCAACCTTGGCATAGTCATTTATATCATTGATATAATCCTCTTCTGAATACAAAATAGAAACTATTAAACTTAAAGCACAGATCAGAATTAAGATGGTTTTTCACATATAGACAACACTCCTTCTTACCCAGCGACTCACTTTCTGACATATACATCTACAAACTAATTGAACTATTTATCATACAAACTGGGAAAGAAGAACTAAAAGGAAAATGTTGCTGTTATACCTATTTTTAAATACATAGGAGGTGTTCAGATACTACCATGGCCCCTGGAGTTCACCTTGCAAGATTGAGGTCCATATACATATCTAGTTAGATTAGCTAGCTCCACTGGGATAGATTTTTATAAAATAGTATTATTGTGGTTTTACCTTATCTAGTATTATCAACCCCAAGCATTCAACTCATGGGTCAGGCCCTCCAAAATCATGAGACTGGCTTTAAAAAACTAATACAGTTAAAAAATAAAAAAAAGATTGGGTTAAATTTATTCATTGTCTAGTTTCTGAGCCTTTAGAGTGCATTTGGGTCACATTTTCAAGCTTTTCTCTGCAACTATGAGGGCTATTGGATTATTTAAGGAATAACCAAATATGGCAGGATTTAAAATATAATCCAGATTATTGATAATGTTTTACTTTATCAACTCTCTCCTAAGAGATCCTTACATTTCTAAGAACATAAGAATGGCCATATTAGGTCAGACCAATGGTCCATCTAGCCCAATATCCTGTATTCCAACAGTGGCCAATGCCAAATGCTTCAAAGGAAAAGAACAGAACACAACAATCATCAGTGATCCATCTTCTGTCATCCAGTTCCAACATCTGGCAGTCCGAGGCTAAGGAACACTTAAAGCATGGGGTTGCATCTGTGATCATTTTAGCTAATAGCAATTGATGGACCTATCCGCCATGAATTTATCTAATTCTTTTTTTAATCCAGTTATAGTTTTGGCCTTCAGAACATCCCCTGGTAACAAATTCTACAGGTTGACTGTGCGTTGTGTGAAGTACTTCCTTTTGTTTGTTTTAATCCTGCTGCCTATTAATTTCATTGGGTGACCCCTAGTTTTTGTGTTATGTGAAGAGGTAAATAATACTTATTCTTCACACCACTCATGATTTTATAGACCTTTATCTATCCCCCCTTAGTTGTCTCTTTTCCAAGCTGAATAGTTCCAGTCTTTTTAATCTTTCCTCATATGGACGCTGTTCCATACTCTCATTCATTTGTGTTGTTCTTGTAGATGCCTTTTCCATTTCTAAAATATCTTTTTTGAGATGGGGTGACCAGAACTGCACACAGTATTCAAGGTATGGGCAAACCATGGATTAAACAGTAGCATTATGATATTTACATCTTATTATCGATCCCTTTCTTAATGTCTTCTAACATTGTTAGCTTTTTTGACCGCTGCTGCCCATTGAGTGGATATTTTCAAAGAACTAGCCACGACTCCAAGATGTTTTTTGAGAAGTAACAGCTAATTTAGACTCTATCATTTTGTATGTATAGTTGAGATTGTTTTCCAATGCGCATTACTTTACATTTATCAACATTGAATCTCCTCTGCCTTTTTGTTGCCCAGTCACCATTTGTGAATCCCTTTATAACGCTTCACAGTCTGCTTTGAATTTACTTTGTGATTTTGTATCATCTGCAAAATGTGTCACCTCATGCCATTTTCCAGATTATTTATTACTATGTTAAATATTCATGTATTATATTAACATGAACATTAATTTACTTATAATGAATAATTATTAATATTAACTTTCCTAGGGTAACCTGCTATTTACTTCTCTCCATTCTAAAAACTGACCATTTATTCCTACCCTGTTTTCTATTTTTTAACCTATTATTGATTCATGAGACAAGGTTCCCTCTTATCCCATGACTGCTTACTTTGCTTAAGAAGGACCTGGTCAAAAACCTTTCTAAAAGTCCAGGTACACTATAACCACTGGATCAGCCTTGTCCACATGTTGGTTCACCCCCCTCAAAGAATTCTAATGGATTCTGTTAAAAGATTGGTCTTGGCCACTTTAAATAGACAGCTGCCCATTGACAAATGCGGTGTTTTAGGAGCTGGAAGGAAGCAAACCAGGATTATGTTGTCCAAGCACAAAGCTCCCAAGGGAACCCAGACCTAGGCGGCTCGTTAACCGGAACTGTTTTTGGCACCAAATCTGACCAGGGCTCAGCTTGTTGCACCAGCTCTCCAGTGCCTGCGCTGCGTGCATACGACCGGCCAAAGAAAGGGAAGCGCTCGGCTGAGGGTGGGGATGCGGTGCATAAAGTCCGCGCCGCTGCTGACTCAGCGCCTCCACCACCAACGTGACTCGCCTCCAGTCATATGACGAGGGGCCGCGGCTAAGTTGGGGGCGCAGACTTGCAGGTGGGCGCAGCAGCAGGCGGCGGCGGCGCGTGCGGACAGGTAAGTGGGTTGCGTCGCCGCCCCTCCGGCTGGCCGCGCTCCCCGGGCGCTGAGGGGCTTGGCTGCGCGGCGGCAGGAGGCGCTAGTGCGCGCGCGGCGCGGGGCTGCTGCGCGGAGATCCCGCGGGGAGAGCGCAGGGCCGCGAGTTCGAGCCCGCAGCCGCTCCCTCCAGGTTAAAATGGCGGCTGGCTTCTCTGTGTGGGAAGGGCTTCAGAATGGATTCCCCTGGGGAGGCCGCCGCTCCCCAGCTTTGCGAGGTCGCAGTGGGAGCGTTGCTGCACCCATGCTGCCCATGAGCGGTAAAGGCCACCCCGGGGGACAGCGCTTTGCCTGCCGCGCCGGGGGGATGTTGCTCACCCTTCTGCCGGCAGGGCCGGGGCTGCTCCGCCGCTGGCCGGGGACTCCGGAGCTCTGGCTCCCATCCCCCACTTCTTTCAGCTGGAGCGACCGTGGGCAGGTGCTGGCTGGGCCGCCCGGCCCTGGCACGTCAGGCGAGGGACTGACCTGGCCGGCCTGAGGCGCTGGCGGGGTTGTTGGTAGCTGCTGGTGGCGGGGAATGGCCCTGCCCTGAGCTCAGGCCCTGCCCTGAGCTCAGCCCCTGCGTAGTGCCCGGAGCCCCCCGCCAGTTCATTCCGGGCTGCTGCCAACAGGCTTGTGTTTGTTTTGAAAGGCCCCACGCTGCCTCCCTCCCCACCCCTTCCTCTGCCCCCCCGAGCGGGACTAAAGCCTCTCACGGAGCCCTGCCACTTCGGTTGTTTCCCCTCAGAGCCGTCGTCTAGCCCCAGCCTGGGGGGGGCCCTGCCAGCTCTCTGCGCTCTACTTGCCTAGGTGGGGTGCCTGAGGAGGGCCTGTGCCCCCGACCTCATAAAACAGCTGCCCCCTTCCCAGCAATAATGCTCCCTGGGGTGACGTCTTTCTTAGGCTTTGTCTCCTTGGATTCTTTACTCGGGGTAACTAATGCCTGTGATCTATCCCGAGCTACAACCACAGGGAAGACCCCTTGTGACCCATCCCTGCTTAGGGTAGCCACCTGAAATGCCAGAGTCAGGGCAGGCTGCAAAAGGAGAACAGATTCTCCCAGTGCTGGTGGGTGACGCTGAGGTCAGACTTCACAACCAGCCACAAACAATGCTTCTGATTCCCCATACTGGTTATCAAGAAGCCAAAACAAAAATATACACAGCCCTCTTTACTGCATTTCAGTCTCTGGCTCCTAATCGGCCACTAGGTCCAGTAAAGAGATCAGTTATTTAAAACTCCGCTCTTTACCAAAGAGGTTTTCCTGACCCCAAAGGGTCAGCCACAGTACCAGATCAACGTAAGTTTGGATCTTATCCAAAATACCACGCTGCCAGCCGATCCTTTAGTATCTAAAACTAAAGGTTTATTATAAAAGGAAAGAAACAAACTATAAGAGAAATGTTAAAGGATTAAAGCAATCAGACACATACAGTTAACTTGAAAGTCCATATATATCAGGTTTCTAATAGAATTGTGGCATTTGCAGGCTTGTATAGTCCCTTTGGTGTATATCCAGTACCTGGATGGGTCTCAGTCCTTTGTTTCACAGCTTAAGTTCAGTTCAGTTGTAGCTGAGTTGATCTAGAGGTAGGTGAAGACTGACTGAAGACCAAAGACAAAATGGATGTGGGGCAACTGCCTTTTATGTCCTTTGGCCTTTTCCATGCTGCTTGTGGAAATTTACAGGAATAAAATGGAATCCAGAGTCACATGAGTAAGTCCTGGTGACTCATCAGGTATATCCCTGGCTTGTCCCCCTGGGCCCCTTGTACCTGTGAATTTCTTTAATGGGCCATTAAGCAGGCTAGTGCTGCAGCCATCCCATCTGGGGTTTCGTCCAGAAACATGGTATAAATTGAAATATAAATACAAACATATCCATAACTTCCATTACACATGAACATAAACATTATCATCATGCATAGCACATTATAGCCTTTCTAACGGTACCTGACATGGCATATCTTGCATGATTATGATTTTGACTGATGTTAAATAATATAATAAATGCTCCTCCTCCCCCAATCCAGCCAGCATGACACCCGTCTTTAGTTTTACTGTGAGGTAAATTAGGCAAGGTCACCCGCAGATAGGAGTTTGTCTATCTTCTGCTTAGCCCTTACTTTGGGGGAGGATGATTACCTTACACTCAGCTTCCCAAGTCTGCAGTCTGTGGGTGGGCTCAAAGGGAAGCTGCATTCCCTGTCTTACTACACCAGAGTGCCAAGATGCCAGCTTTTGTTTAACTTGGGATTGGATCCTCTCCTGCTAGCATGTGGAAAGGGAATTAGGATCTAGTGGAGCCAGGCCTGGAAGGAAACCAGGGAGTATTGCCTTCATGGCATTGTTTGCCTTCTTCCCCATCCCCTCTGGCTGATTTATGTACCATAGGATCCATTTTGGCAGGGCTCTGTACCCCTCAAAGCCCACAGCACTAGAGTAAGTTCATGCTGATCCAGTTAATGTTAACTTGCCCCTTTTTTTCCCTTTGTAAATGATAACCCTATTTGGGCATGTTCTAGGGCACTGGCTTGCAGATAACCCCTTATAGCGTGGCTTCTGCCAAAGCTATATTGCCAGGGAGCCACAGACAGACTGGGGAGGAGAGTCAATGTGAAGGGATGGGGGTCTCATCAGATTATCCTGTGCTTCCTCTGATTTGAGGAGGGGTATCCTTAGGAATCTACAGCCAGTTTCTTGGCAAGAATGATCTGGATGCTCAGTAAACCCAAGCTCTTTTCCTGCCCCTATATAGGAATAACTTGCCTAGGGAACAATCTAACAGTGGCTAATTCTTCTTGTTAGTATCTGCTATTGGCTAATAGTATTCCTTTCACAGGGCCCGAGTAACTTGATTATTGTTTAATGAATGTGCTCAGTCAGAGGTAGAGGGAGAATGTGCAGAAAAATTAGTAGTGGTATAATGAGTTCCCAATATTTATTTCAATGTAGAAAGTGAACTCTTTGATAAGCTTCTTTATTTTAAATGTTCAGGAGACAATGAAACTAATCATTCTGGAGAACTATGCACAAGCCAGTGAGTGGGCTGCAAAATACATTAGGAATCGAATCATCCAGTTTAGCCCTGGTCCGGACAAATACTTCACTCTTGGACTTCCCACAGGTAGGTTATGAAAGAGGACTCATTAAGATGCTGATGGTATCTCCTGTTTAAGCAACTATAAAGCACCCCTGACTATTCCATCAGTTGGAGCACTCAAGTGGCAGAATGTTCCACTTATGTGAAGGGAGTGTCTCCTCATGCAGTGCATCTGCTTCCATATAGACGGATGGTTCTGTTGTTACTTGGGGAGCATCAGTCTATATATTAGCCATACAGAGGCTATGATACACATTTGAGCAGTTCTGATTCTGTCCAGTTGAGGGTAGCATAGCACATGCTCAGCTGGGTTATCATAACTAGCCAGAATTGGAACTGCTCAAATGTGTGTGTCATAGCCCCTGTATGGCTAATAATGGAGAGTCTCCTTTAGTTCAAGTAGTAAGGGTCTGTAACCTTGGAGCAAGAGGAGCTGGGCTCTATACTCTTGAAGTTGCAAACTGACGTAGATTTGCTACAATATTAATTTCTTTGTTAGGATTAATTTCTTTGTTGTTGTGATCCAGCCACATTCTTGTTTTTGGGGAGGCAGCATCAGAAGTGCGAGCCACTGGACTGTCCCTCCCACGACACCATATAGGAGCTGTGTTTGGTCTCATCCAGGCTACCTGTACGATGACTCAGATAAAACGATTGTTTGGTACACATGGCTGTTTTTATTTTTGTTTTATCTTCAAAGCAGTTGTGTTCAGAAAACCTCCTGTTCTGTGAGGTAGATAAATGTTGTCTCTATTTTACACATAGGGAAGCTGAGGTCCAAAGAGGCAATGTGATACAGTGGTTGTGGTGTTTATTTGCTATACTTAATAATTTTCAGTGGGTCTCCCCATCATTAGTGAAGTTCTGCTCTGAGTAGGATTTTGAACAGATGGCAACAGTACTGAATTTGCTTAGATGGCTTCCTGTGTGTGAGCCAATATTTTCTAATTAAATAGTTCAGTCTTTCAGTAACATAAAACACTTTGAATAATTGAATTAATGATGCATAGCACTTACACAATTCAGTGTTTCACAGTTCTGTGCATACACTAATTTCACTAACTATTCTGATTTTCTTCTTGTACCTCTATTAGGAAGCACTCCTTTAGGATGTTACAAAAAGCTGATTGAGTATTGCAAGAATGGAGACTTGTCCTTCAGATATGTGAAAACCTTTAATATGGATGAATATGTAGGTGAGTCATCCTGTTTCATGACATGTTGTGGAACTGACACAATCGAGCTTTTTTTTTTTTTTTTTTTGGTCCCAAACTTTGTTTTGATGAATGAAATCAGACGTTTATGTTAATACAAAATAAATCACTTCATACCGAACACAATGTAAAATGATCCCAAAACCCAGATGGGGAGGAGAAAGACAGGAGCTTGGAATGCTGTGTAATACATATTAACAAACTGTTACTTTGTCCTCCAATTACAGAGATCACATTAGCTGTAACTCTTTTTAAAGCTGACTGATGTACTATCTGGGTATATCATTAAAGAAGTCCCACTGAAGATGCTATTAGTAGATTGTATATAACATCTCTGAATTTCCCATTTTACTCCAGCTTGCTTCTGATCAGGGAAACTGATCTCATTAATTTCTTTTTTGCTACTTTGCTGGTTTGGGTGGAGTGCTGTAGCCCTGACTGTAATTAGTGAAGGAGACAGGTACTGCTCCAGCAAGATTGCACTTTAGACTTACTGATATGTGGTCCTATTATGATGTTAGATTAGGATTGCCTTTGTTTGTGAAGTAGTGATGCAGTATTCTCTTCTCAGACTGGTGCAGAGACAAGTGAACAAATCCTCTGGTTACCTAAGTATAGATGTGCTAAATATTCATGTTAATTTGCTCTTTGGCCCTAATGCTATTGAATTCTCTTCCTGATTTGAGTGGACAGACAATTTTTTCTGTGAATAATTGTAGTCACAGACCTGTGGGTTTGGGTTATGCAATGTATAAAGGATGGCTTTATAACAATCAGGGAGTTCTTGAAAGAACTCCCTGATTGTTAGTCAGGTTAAAGTTGCTTTTCTGGTTTTGACATACTGTTAACAAACTTGGACTAACAATAATTCAGTAGAATGTTGTAGAGACAAGAAAACTTATACCTGCTGTGGATCTGCTTTTTTGGAGAACCTGTCCTGTTATATTATTGAACCTTATCCAAATAGCGAGGATAATCTGCCTCTGTGTGATCTGCTTACTGGAATTATTGAGACTATTTTTTAAACATGTGAAAGTTAAGGAAGCCCGGCTTGAAGGGCAGATGGGGATATCTGGCATTTCATTTGTAATCAAAACCCCTAATGTCTATACAAATGTATGTACAAGTTTTTATATAGGTTATTGTATCCCTCTTCCTTGCCCCCACTTGTCATTTTAGGTCCCAGTCTGTCAAGCTGTAGCATATAGGATGTGAAAGTCGATGGGGCCTTGAATTGTAAACTCTTTGAGGCAGGGATTATCTTTGTACAGTGTTCAGCACAATGAGGCCTTGGTCTTGATTGGGGTTTGCAGGTATGACTGTAATATAAACATGAAATAATAAATGTTCCTGGTCACCAGGTCTCCCAAGAGATCATCCGGAAAGTTATCATTCCTTCATGTGGAATAACTTTTTCAAGCACATTGACATCTCTGCAGAAAACACCCACATTCTGGATGGAAATGCAGCTGACCTACAGGCAGAGTGTGATGCGTTTGAGGGGAAAATCAAAGCAGCTGGAGGAATCGAACTCTTTGTTGGAGGTGAAAATCTGAAGAAATAACAAACTTGGAGAGAACACAGCCCTGTTTTTGCGTAATTCTAGTTAACTTTTCTGGGGAATTCCTTTAGTTTTTGTTTTTGTTTAAGCCACTTATTAGATTTGCAGTCAGTAAAGCCACATGTGCCTCCCCTCTCCAAGTAGTGTGTGTGCACCTGACTGTTAAGTGTCACCTCTAGCCATTCCCTTCTATGGCACTGATAGGGACAAATGCTATTCATAGGTCACTCACTTGTGGTGGTATGTGTATTTTTTCTTTGTCTTGAAGAGATGTTCAGGTTGTCCTAGTAGAAGCTCCATCCCTGCTTAAGCCTTACAATCATACTAGACCAGTGGAATATGTCTCTTGCTCAAGTAGATAGGTCTCAAAATGTGAAGAATAGTGTGGCTCCAAAATCTGTGTGCAGGGGTAAGGGATGATGGCAGAGTGATTCTGATCCACCTGGCTGTGGATGACCTCCTTAATGAGTGCTTTTTTTACATGCTTAGTTTAAAAGTTCAGCCATTCTTGAGGTGTATTTGGCCAGAGCAAGGCAGGGGTGTAACTTTTTTTCACAAGTCACATGACTAAAGGGATGCTATTCAAATTTTTTTTTTAATTTTTTTTTTTTTTTTTTGGTCTTAAATCGCCATTTCATCCAAGTTCTAGATTTGGAAGTTTCAGCCCAATAGGTGAATTCTTCAGAAAATTATCAAGTAGAAAAAATTGATGAGAAGAGATGTGCTAACCAAAACTGTGTTGCATCCTTTACAAAAGCAAGTGCTAGTGGGTAACAGCTTTAACCAGCAATAACCCCTCTGAGACAATGGTAATTTTAACATGATTTTAACCCAATCAACTTGCTTTTGGGTACTAACATCCCAATTACTTCAGATATTATTCCCCAAAATGCAAAGGAATAGTCTCTTTGGGTTTCAGTGGAAAACTTGCTATTCATTTCAAGGGAAGTAAGATCTTCATGAGCTTTAGCAAAGCTGTATGTTTTTGTATGAAAGTAATTTGCTTCCCCTGTTCTTAGGAACCTATAGCATCCTTAAAATAAGAGTGGTGTTGACTATACTTCCTATGATAAGTGTTAAGGTAGTGACCTAGTTCTTAAACTGTCTCCAACACAGGTATTGGCCCAGATGGTCATATTGCCTTCAACGAGCCCGGCTCAAGTCTAGTGTCCAGAACAAGAGTGAAGACTTTGGCTATGGATACCATATTAGCTAATGCTAGATTCTTTGATGGCGACCTCTCCAAAGTCCCCACAATGGCTCTGACAGTTGGAGTAGGCACAGTCATGGATGCTAGAGAGGTTAGAAGAAATTGTGACTTAATACAGTGCTCCAAGGAGCATCAAAAGATACTTTCTGCAGCCCAGCCCCAGGCATTATAGGGCTTCCAGAAGCGTAGTTTGGTCAACTAAACAAACAACCAAAGTATCTTCTTGTACCCTGCATAACTGCCTCATGGCTTTTCTTTTTCTGGGGCTTCTTTGATGGCAAATTTAACCATGATCCAATTAGACACACAAATTGAACGACTTATAAATGGTGACCGAGATTTGGTCCTAATAAAAGTAAAATCATACATGTGGGGAGAGAAAAAGGATTGTCTTACCAAACAGCCATACACATTACATCAAAATGATCTTATTCATCTGGCTTCCATATTAGCACATGCTGTTGTAACATTACTTTTCATATAACCATGCAATACAGTTGTATTTAGCCGGGAGGTTTTAGAATTGGGAGGCTGGGTAAGTGACATTTCCAGGGACAATCTCATGTAAGCTCACAAGGTAAGTGTGAGACCCACTGACCTTTTCTCAGAAGTATAGCAACAAATTGGGAGAGTTGCAAGGTGGTGTGGTTGAATTTATTTTTATATCTCCTGGTTCAGAACTGTTAATCACTTTCTCTAGCTGTCTAAAGTGCTCTAGTCTACTTTTGCATAAATACTAAAGGGAGAGCTCAAAGAAGCAGGTGGGTACACTTTAAAATGGCCTAGCAAGCCATAATTTTACTAACTAAAATGATACAGCCCAAGTGAACAGTACTCTGTCATGGAATGAAATGCTGCTGGGGAGGACTGAAAGTTTTCATCTTTAGATGACTAATGCATCTACTGGCTTCAAATCACACTTGGGTGTGTTCTCTTTAAATATACATTACAGAGCCTAACAGTGCAATTTGTTTTGTTTTTTAAATCCAGGTTATGATTCTAATCACAGGAGCCCATAAAGCGTTTGCTTTGTATAAAGCCATTGAGGAAGGGGTGAACCACATGTGGACGGTGTCTGCCTTTCAGCAGCATCCCAGCACTGTCTTTGTGTGTGATGAAGACGCCACATTAGAACTCAAAGTTAAAACAGTGAAATACTTTAAAGGTCAGTAACTGACCAGATCAGACCACTTTTTAATTAGCACTTCTATATTTTAAGTGCCATCCTTTAATTTAGAAAATCTTTCCAGTCAGACAAATTCTGTATTTGAAGGAGAGTCTAATAACTGAGCCCTACATTTTGTTAAAAACAAGTATGCAAAATCTCCAATGACTAGAAATCTCTTCAGGGTAACATTTAAATGTCAGTTTGTTTAAATGTTCCACTATAGTGTTATAAACCACGTGTGGGATCAGTAAATCAAAACTAGAAAATGCTATTGCTTAGAAGCCATAAATGAAATCAGTCAGGCTAGCTTAATTCTCCAAGCTGAGTGAAGTTTGTCCATCTTTCTGCATACAGTGGAAAATAAACTAGATTTTAAAAACTGTTAATCTATAGTAGTGGTAAGTGACTAAGGATTGTTTTAAAAGTCATGCTTACAATCCCTTTTACTATCAAGCTTCCAGTAATGGGGTGAAAGACTTTTCTGTATTTTTTTTTTGAGTTGTGTGGGAAGGGGGGCAGGGTAAGGATATTACTGGCCATAGCTTAATTAAAAGCAAAAATCCTCTTAATTGCACTCTACCCACACTTAATCTTTGTTTTTCTGCCTACACTAGGTTTAATGCTTGTTCATAACAAGCTTGTGGAACCCTTATACAGTATGAAGGAGACAGGAGCAGAAAGAGGCCAGTCTAAGAAACCGTACAGTGACTAGCTTCTTGAGATCTTGTGATGCTAGGCGGACTTTTGGAAACCCACTATGAGAGAGGAGGAATCCCTACACATTCTTGTACTTGTTCATAAATCAGCAAAGATGTGGTCATTTATTGTCTCCATCTTATAAGAGAGCTGAGTACATTGGCTTTAATAAATTACGAGGATGGGACCCTATGTTCGGTGAGTCTGTGAAAGGAAATAAAATCAAATGGGTAAATTTAGAATGTTACATTTGAAAGACATACATTTAGGGTTTTTCTCCCCTCCCCTAGTCCATTTATTAACCTCAGCTGAACTAGCTTCATGAAATTAAAGTACTAGCACCAACTAGAGGTAGCCCTTAAGTAAACTTCCTCAGAGCTCTCCCTTGCATTAATTTGTACCGTTCTAGTCTTGGGGCTTTCCTGAATGAATACATGCTGCTAATTGCACTAGTCATTGGTGTATATGCACTTCCACTAAAGCCCATATCCTGTGATGGGCTCCCTACCCTCCATCGAAGCAAAATGACAGAAAGGCTGCAACTACCTTGGCTCTTCTGTGCTCTCAGCTGAATGAAATAGCTACCACCAAATAGTTAAAACAGCAAGTGTTCCTTATCCTAACTCCTGCTACTATTTCACTTTGTGGTCAGAATTCTATAAATCCAAACCCTGTAAATTCCAGTGTATGGTAAAGAATAAGGTGCTGTCATTGGACAACAGCAAATATTTTACACCTAAGCCTAAATGTGTGGATCTGCTTTTTTCTCCTATGCTAAGTGATCTGTAGATTGTATTAGTGTAGGGCCCATGCCTCTTACCCACATATTACCCAGTTCACCTCTACCCTTCCCTCATAAATTATGTTGGTACAAGCAGGCAGACTTCTCAGACACAAACATTCAACTGTCCATGATCTTAGCTTATGTATTTAACCACCTAAATCCACTTTGATGAAACCCTCTACTGCCATTGACCTTGCTACTATCAACACTATTTGTTTTACCCTTATTACTAACAAAAGGGCTTACATCAACCTACTGTTTTTAGGTGGTGGGATGTGTATGTTTACACTAAATTCCTATTCATACTGTAACTTTCCACATTAAATGCAGTATTTTTTATGAAAATGCACTGTCATGTTGACTGTTTTTATCCATTAACTCAAAGTTCTACTAAATTAAAATATCTTGCAAGGCGAGCTAGGAATAGTTGTAGGGAAGAGATGCTTATGTTTCAGGATAATAGTTAGCTGGGTGAGGCTTGATAATGAGGATTGTCAAAGCCCCCTGAAAAGGGCTCCTGGGGAAAGAGGAAGAGAGGGAAGTAGAACTAGAGGTAAAAATTTCAAGAATAGTTAAGAGACTTAAGACTTTAGTGCTCCTGAAAATTTTACCCTAACCATTTTATTTAAAGTTAGCATTGCTAACTATGTGGACAAACCTAAAAAGTGATGCAAATCTGGACTTTCTGTACCGCATTTGGTTTGATTACCACCACTGGATTTAAAAAGCTGATTTTTACAGGTTGCAGGAAAACATTTACTCAGTCCCAGCACCACCTCTGTCAAGCTGGCTTCCATTGTTGAAAGCAACATTTTTCATTCTAACTGAAATTGCACCCATAAACTGGAGGACCAGTTTTTAAAGCAGGCCATATACAGCAACTATACATGCTCCTGCTAGAAAAGTTTACAGAACTGTTGCAAAAAAGTTAAGTATTTTGCTTGACCCGTAAGTTGAGCTCCCTAAGGGTAACTTACTGTTAAGTAGCTAGAGCTATTCCAGCTTCTATAACCTGTCAGCACAACAGTCAGTCTTTTTACAGGCAAGCTGTGGCAATAAGCTGTATGCAGACCTAACGGCAGAACTGGGCTCTTAAGCTGACTGCCAAAGACTGTGCCATATACTAAGGTACTGAGGATCACGGAAGGTCCACAGAAGGCAATGGACAGTTAATGCCAAGGATGTGAAATCTGCAGCAAAAGCACTGAGCCTAGATGCACGTTCTACAGTTAAAGAGCAACTAATTAGCTTAAATGTATCAATTTTTAAATAACATTTATTCATCTCCATCTTACATTCATTGTGGTAATAGATTTACATTCTTTTACAAAGTTGAGGGAACAGGTTTCTTGTGAATCATTAAAACATAATTTTAAAGGATAAAAGCTTAGCCTCTTTACTGAATCATAAGATCAATCACATGATCATAGCTTTCTGCAAACAATGCTTTGCAAAGCTAACACAGGTAGGGTAAGAGTAGGAGGCAGACTCTATCCATTTTCTGTATGCATAATTCTTCCCTGCAAATACTTGGTAGGTGAGGTTTTTAAAAATCTATGACCTATAAACAAGCCCATTCCAGAAATCGTGATTAAATAGTAAATATCTAGCTGAATTAGCTTTGTGTGAATTCTTTATCATTGTATTTAAACAGTTATCAGAGCAAATACAAATTTAGCAAATAGCCTAGCCAAACAATCTTTTGTTTAGTAGAAAAGCCCTGCAGTGGGGGTTGTTTTTAAAAAAGTGATTTTTTTTGTGAACAGCTGAAAATCAAGAGGACCCTATCAAAGAGACACAGTGAATGATATACACAAGGGCTGCACACTACTATTTTGGTATACATGATCACTACAAAAAGCTAAGCTAATTTACCAGTTAAAGTGATCATCACAGTTGCTGCCTAGAAACAGAATATGCTTTCTATGCTATGGTCTGCATTCCCTAAGGCACGCAACTGTGAAGACAACTGAGTTAACTTTTTAAAAGGGAAGTTAGTGCATGTGAAAGTGCTAGAATAGAACCTGAACAATCTACACACAGTAGTGGTAGAATAAGTTTCTCTTACCCTCAACCAAGATTAAAGAGGCCCAGTTCTAGGCAAGGGGACTCTAAGGCTACCAACCATGATAGTGAGTAACAGATTTTTGTCCTCCTGGAAATGGACTAAAACCAATCACTCAATTTAGCTGAATAGATATCTGAGTAAAGATTTATTTATTAACAACCAAGCCTGTATCTGAAGAGTTGACCTTGACTCTGTCATTAGCTAGCTCCTGAGCCATTCAGGCTCTGCTATGATCCTAGGTGAGTGCATCAGTGAGCCACCCCAGCAAAACCCATTGAGAGCTAGATCAGGAAATGCTATGAAAGCACCTGGCTCAGTCTGTAAAGGAGGAAGAAATTCTTATGCTATGTTTAACGAGCCTTCCTTCCATGGACACAAGCAGTTTCCCTAAAGCAGGGGTGGGGAACATCCCGCCCACGGGCCGTAATGATTTGGTGCAGCCTGCAGCAGGCCATATAAGGCCCACGAAATCATTTGTTCTGGACCTGGCGGCGGGGAATTTGGCAGCGGCACGGTTTCATGGCGGCGGGGGGGAGGCAGTGCCCGCTGCCGAAAACCCTGCCACCGTGTGTCCCTTTTCGGCGGCAGGCACTACCCCTGCCCCCCACGGAACTGCACCGCCGCCGAATTCTCCCCTGCCACCAGGTCCAGAACAAATGATTTCGCGGGCCTTATACAGCCCTTGACATAAAAAAGGTTCCCCACCCCTGCCCTAAAGGGTTCCAGAGAGAGCACATCTAGCCCTCCTCCTAAGAAAGATTATTGCAAAGTATGCATGATGGAATCTAGAGATCCTTCCAAGGCCAAACTTCCCAGGGAAATACAGCTATTTCTAGGATGTTTCAGAAAAAGGGGCATACTATGGTATATAGCGTTTTCTAGATTATTTGTTAAGACTTTAGATGACAATTTGTTCACGCTGTTTAGCACTGGACATGTATGTGAGGAACCTAAATCACCAGAGGAGGGGTGATATGGGCTCTTTTGTTTGTGGCAACACATCCAAATGGTAGTGTAAGGAGCGGGCAGTAAGAGTAGTAACACTTCATCATATGAAAGCAAACACACTTGACATAAGTGGAGAAGATTCATTTCTGGTTTCTTCAGCTTTAGGTGATACAGAATATAACTAGTGTACATCTGCATCATCCCAGACGTCGCCACCAACATTGATAGCTTGAAACAACCTGAGAGAGAGGCAAGAATCTGTATTAGGAAACAGTTAACTTGAATTTGAAATTTGCAGCTTTTTTATGTCATTTTATTGAAATGCATGTATTGCAACAGCCAAAGTTGAGTCAAATAAAATATTTTGCACTTTTATACAAACAGTGCCTAGTACAAGGGGGTCCTGGTCACTATGGTAATACAAATAAATTATGATAATTAAGCTGCTAAAGACCCCTGAGTAGTATTGTCTTTATTATGGTAGTGTCTAGGACTTTACTGTAAAAGGGGGGGAGCGCGTGATTGTGATGGGCCTGTCCAAACACAGTAGTAGACAGTACCTTGTCTTGAAGACTTTACAATTTAAGTAGACAAGGGCAGGGGAACAGAGGGTAACACACAAGCAGAATAAACAATGTGGGGGCAGCAAATACATATTAGTTTAATGATTAATTTATTTTTGGGGTGGTGATTTCAAGTTAGGAAGAAGCTAAATGGAAAGAAAAGAGAAGGAAGAGGGAACACTGAAGGGAAGGTAGGTAAGAGGGGCAGGGGAAAAGGGGAATTGTGGAGTGAAAGTGAGAAGAGGCACCTGTGGGGGAGGGAGAGTTAGAGCAAAGAGCCAATCAGCACAGGCCAGAACGTCCAGTCATGCCAAATTCTTTGACCATAGATTCTTTCCCTGTTTTACAGGCAGGTAAACGGAGGCACAGAAAGTAGCTGAATTTTGCTACTGACTCATTTATTCAAGGACTAGGAATAGAACCCAGAAGTCCTGACTTTTATTCCCTCCCACTGAAGCATCAATACAATGTCTAATAAAAAAGACTCAAGGTGCTAGTGCTAATCCTGCAATGCGTGGGAGGCTGGTTATGACAAGACACTGGTTTCCTTTGCTATGATCAAAAGTTTTGCTAAAGCTGTTGAAGCCCAGAGCTAAATTCTCAGGAGCCAATGGTCATCATGACTTCTACCGCCAAGGCCCCGTTTCTGGAAAGTTCCTACCACAACAGATCAGGAAGAGTCCACGTCTTGTTGCCTTCACAGGATAAAGCATGACACTGATCTTTGCACAGCCTTTCCTTCAAAAATAGCTGCACACTGACTAGCAATATCTCCTCTGGAGACAAACATGCTTGAACACATTCACAAAAGAAAGCAGAATAAGCAATGAAAGGGTGAAAAATGTGGTTCTATTAATTTGATCAGTCACTAACATACCACAGTGATGGGCACATTATACAGGCACAGAAATATTTAGAAATGGAATACATTTGCAAATAATTCTTTGATCTTGCTTGATTAGCAAAACATTCCAAGACACAGAATACAAATCAGTGACTCAAACTTGGGACATTACACCACCTCTCTCACCCACTTCATCTTCCATCTACCCAAGTAGCAATGAGTTCCTATTCTTCCATGCAATCCCAATGTTGATGGCATTACCTGCCAGTTCTGCAGCTCCTAAAATTTAGAGCAGCCTTCCTACTTAAGTATTTATACCAGACTCATCACTGTGATATCTGAGCACCTATACATGAAAACAAACAGTTCACTACAGACTGATGCGCTACCTCTCAATCAGTGGCAAAGAAGAGTGTCTGGCATTAGCCAGCAGCTTCAACAACAGAAAAAAAAATCCCGCAAAGATGTACCATATTTCAAATCACATCTGAAAACATTTTATTCCTTTGCCTACACCTCAAAATTTCTCTTCCCCGCTCTCATTTTTATTTTAACTTTGTAACTTTATCATTAAGTGAAAAAATAATTCTGGGAGGGCTTATAAGAAAAATGCTATACAAATGAAGGCTGAATTGTGTTTGAGAGCATATATCATGAGTACATACCGGTTAAAGCATGGGGAGGATGGGTCATTGAAGTGCCTATATGGGTTCACTCTAGACAGAGAACGCATACAAAGCCAGCAGAAGTACTGCATGCAGCCAGTGCATGTCATCTTGTTACAACCATCTAGTTTCTGGTGAGGAAAGAAACAGGGAATAGCAGTAAGAATCAACCATATCTCATGTCATCTCTCAGCCTTCAAACTTGCCTTTATGCAATACCAGCAATCAGTATGCAACAAATGACAGAAATGTATTTTTAGAAATGGAACATCTATACAGTATTTTATTATATCACATTTTTGACAGACTACAATAGTTTTAACTGAAAGTCTTTCTATAGAGTGTTTACCCACTGTGTGAATTAAACAAAATTTTATTCCAAAGAAATAATTTTTCATCACCAGATATCACATTCAATAATGTCACCCCAAAATGGATCACCAGCAGCCACAATAAAGAACAAATATGATTCTCCAAGTTTGGTCCAATAAACTCACCTCTATAGGCGTGCTACAACAAGGACAGGCCTTTGAGTTCTTTTCTAGCCATTCTCTACTTTCCAGCTCCTCAAGGGCTTTCTGAATCACTCTTTTGCCATAGCGCTGCTCCAAAACTCTTTTAGTGGCCTCATCTGCTTCTAGATACTCACTACGCAAATCCATTAGCCTCTCTAAGAAGTGAAATAAAGACAGAAAAAACACATTAGCCTTATATACCACATTGCATAAGGAAGTCACGCTTTTAGCTAAGAGGATGAGCCAAACTCATTGTAAATATAATCCAGGAGAGTCCAAAGATTGCAAGGGTCAAGAGGAGTCCAAAAACCCAGCGAGGAGAAGGAGGCAGGAACAGCCAGAAGTTTCACCTGCCTGCTGACACTAGTATAATCTACCACCTCTCAGCTGGACCAACAGCTCTCCAGGACCAACAAAACAAAATACACCAGGAACATGTACTTTATACTTTTTTAAACACCTACGTTTGAGATTCTCAAACAAAATGTTCCTTGTACTATTTAATAAACATCTGATCAATATACAGCTACAGTTAAAAAAAGCAAACAAAATGATAGGACGCATAAGGAATAGAATGAAAGTTTATATTGAAAATACTGCAATTCCATTACATGAATCCCCTTCGTCGGGAATGCTGTATTCTCGTTACCCTACCTAAAAAAGGTTAAAGTGGAAACAAAAGATGTTCAGTGATTTGTGACCAAAACAATTACAGGAATGGGGAAAAAACTTATATGACATGAGACTGAAAAAATCAGGATTGTTTAGATTAGTGGGGAGACGAATAAGAGTGTACGACAAAGGTATAATGAATAAAAAGTAGAAAGAAGGCAGATTAGGTACTTCTACTTACCCTCTCTTGTAATATGAAGTACAAGAAAACAGTCAATAAAATTGAAATAGGTAGCAAATAAACATTGATACAAGGAAATATTTTTCCAAGCACCATACATTTTGTGGAACTCTGTCACAAGACATCATTGAGGCCAAATGCTCAACAAGATTCAAAAAAGGAATGAACATTTATACAGCTAATATCTTGAGTCACATTAGTAAGGATTTTTAAAACGTCTGGAATATAAACCCTCATGCTTCATAGCATATGGGTAAACTTCTCAAGGCTGGAAGAAACCTTTCCTGTGGGTGGATTATTCCATAAATGTCTACTTTAGGGTTTCTTGTACCTTCCCCGGAAGCATTTGCTACCAGCCACTGTGGAAGACAGGAATGTATCCTGTGTGTCTTACTTCCCTCCAACTAATCAATGATAATTTTGTTTTAAACAACCCCACAAGATATACAAAAGGGTATAGAGAGCAACTACAATATTGTCTTTCTTAACTGTATCATTTGTTAATCTAACTTGTGCAGTTTGTCTGTAAACTCTTCAAGGCAGAGGCCACGCCTTCAACTACATTTAATCTCTCATCCCCACTATACATAAATTCCAATCATACCATACAGAAGGATGTGTCAACTCAATTACCCCTTAATACAGTAGAAGCAGAAGTAGAAATGTTTCTGAGTATCTACTTAATGTCACTGTATTGTACAATGAAAGCTGCAATTCACTTTGTATTCCATTTCCAAAGAACTGCAACTCACCTGGAGTGACTTTACATGGAGAGACTCCATGATAAGTCTTTTTACAGAGGGTACAAAAGGCATAGTTGCAGCTGGAACATATGCCCATGGTGCAACCTGGCTCTTGCATCACTGGCGTCTGACAGCATGGACGAGGACAATACACCACGTCTGCCATCAAGTCCAAACTGGACTGCAGAAGTAGGCGATCATAACGTGCAAACAACTGCTCTCCAACCAGTTCCTTAACCTAAACAAAGATAAAAGAACATTACTTTTGCTAGATTTAGATAGTCGATCTGTTATCTATGGTAGAAAAAAATCTTTTTTAGGACATGAACAACAACTAGTTTGAATCTGCCTTAGCACATTTTAAACATTACTCTCAATTCTGATCAGGATATTACTGTAATAATCAGAGAGAAAGTATACAAGTTATTGATGATGCTCGGGTAGTTAAATCTGCAGCTTCTAGGTACAATAATCTTAAATACTCTGAAGAAAAGATTCACTAGCAATTCAAATTCTGGGCACTGAGTTTATAGTTCCATAGTGAAAACAATAAGCACAGTCAGTGGGAGTATATTAATCCAAACCTGTCCCCAAGACATCTGAAACTAATAGCGGGCAAAACATCTAATTTTAATTCACATGCCTGCAAGTGGCCTCTGGATAGTATGAAAAAACCCTGTGTGCTTTAATTACTATGGTTTGTGCAAAAATCCATTATATACAAGTCAGTTGTATCAGTAAGCTAGAGGTGTGAATGCATTGATTATACACTACCGATATTACCTGGCCAGGAGTAGCAACAGAAGAACACGTTGGTTCTGGACAGCTGAGGCACTGGACCTGACCATCCCTAATCTGAATTTCAAAGTAGTTCTTTAAACAAGCTTTACAGTATATATGTCTGCACTCCATGAAGTACATACATTCACTACCCAGCTTCTCAGAGAAGCAGATGCTGCACAAGAACATCTTACTATTAAAGCATTTTTTCTGCTGAGCCTGATCAAAGTCCAAGATTTCCCTAATCAGACTTGACAGAGACTCCACATCCTGTACAGTTCTTTCATCAAGGATTTCCTCTTGTGCTGCTGCAGCACATGCTGCACCACAACAATCCAGCTCAGAGTTCAGAGGAAACAGAGATGTCCTGCTCTGCTCATCTTGATGGCACATTGTTAGTTCATACGGAGAGGTGATGTTCAGGTAAGCCAGTGTTTCCTCCTTGAGAAACTGCATCCAGGCAAACAAGACCACACGGCCTCGGTTCTCTTCCCACAAGTTGTCTAAGTGCTTGCAAAGTGCAGAAAGCTAGAAAAGAAAAGTTAGAGCTCAGAATACAGAAAGAATAGCTCCATGTTCCAACAACTCCTGACTCATCTTCAAACAAATTTTCCTCGCATATGGTACTTTTTAAGGCAGCTTCAGACCATGAACTAACTTAGTTTAACAAGACAACGAGAGTTTAACAAGGTTTTTGCTGCTTATATTCATTGGGAAATAATAAGAGAGCATCACTTTACACCCCCATCTGATCACTTGCTAAGCTCCAAAGCATAAATCTTCAGTCTACACTTCACCCAAGACAGAAAACAAACTAAGTCAGCTGCATTACAAAATACTAGAAAGTATTCCAAGTAATTGTAAAGAAATGTAGATTTAGAAATTAAAATCATATGATGTGATAAGTAATGGAGATAACAGTTCTATACACTTTACTGCATGAATTAAATAATATTTGCTTCAGGGTTACTTAGCTAAAAAAAAATTTAAAATGTGTGATGTGCTGCCTTTTATGCTTGTTTGTGATGTTTAAAGAAAGCCTGAAAAGTTTGTTTTCAAGTCTCTCTCATGCTCAATTTTCTGTCAGAAATATCAAAATGTCAGGTCTTGTCTTCCCTATTTTTAATGGAGGACTCAAATACACATTGTGTGGGTTTTTTGAGTCCTTAATTGTCAGGGTGTTCAATCTTAAATATACTTTTCTTCCAATTGTTTACTGCATGTTTGAATTATATAGCTACAAAAAATGTAAAAACAGAGTTTTAAACAGTCAATTCAAATCACTCCCCTTCTCAAATCAGATTTCACTTGCTTGATAATCTGATTTCCAAGTTTTCCATTGGTTCACAGAATCTTCCAGAAAAACTGGGCAGGACAAGACCTCAATTTCTAATGTTAAAAAACAAAAAAAACTCATTTTGAATAATATGTTGTCTTCTTCATAAATCATAAGGCAGCAAAGAGGGACAACTAATTTCCCATCAGTTTTGCAGGTCACATTTAAACTAATACATTAAAAGCCACCTGTAGCATAATCAGAACTCATTTCCTTTCAAGTGAATATGTAAGAGCACTCTAATTATTGCTATAGCTATAAACTTATCTAGACATTTTGGGTTACAGGAGGAAGTTATTTTTAGCGATTAACAAAAACAGTAATTATGAATATTTACAATCTCAATCTTACAAGCTCTGAGTTTAATGAAAGAAGTCAGTCTCATTATTCTGACTGGACTAAATGTAAAACATCTGGAAGTCAATTCAAGATTCAGCCAACTACTCACCTCCGGTTTTATGTATAATGCTTTATATGTTTTATTCTTTGATGTACTTCATCGGTGTTACTTTAAATATTAAAATCTGTATGTACAATAGATAATACATGTCTGCACTAATACATACAGAACTCACCTTTTGGGCTTTCGTTATCAAACACGGAACACATTCTAATGTTGTGTACTGAAATAGACATCTGATAAAGATCAAACACCTCCCCCTTTCATTTCTGCCTGACTTACAATGCAATTTTAGTATTCCAGTTTTATGTAATTCTCCTAGTGATTTAAATGTAGTCAAGTTATGAGTATTCTGCTTGTCTTGCAAAATAGATGTATTTGTTGTGTTAGTTCACTAGCAGCAGTGCACTTTCAAGGCAGTGTCTGAATTCTTGGCTGATTAGCAAATTCCCATTCATTACCTTCAGTTTATCTTTTCCAAATTATACAAACTAATCACTACTCATACATTGCAACAGCTCATGCTACAATTATGGCATGTTAATTCAGACAATGATTATTGCTGTTTCAGCAAAAGTCAAATTAACCAAATGTGATTATCTCATCCGTGTGCACATTTCCCAAAGAGTAAAAACTGAACATGTTAACTGGATGTTGTTTGCTCTGAAAAAGCCTACTATATGGAAAGAAACGGCTTCTCTATCTTCCTCCCTGATATTTTATGCAGCAGACTATAGAAGGAAAACAAATGTTATACTTTGAGTTATTAACTTAATTTACAAACAAGGGACATCCCTCCATATAACAAGGTGTGGGTTACTAAATTCTCCACTGCAATGAACTCTATTTGAATAGTCTGTTAGAGTTTTATGTTCAGATGCAATATTTTGATCACAATATGCAGTGGAATTGTTTGTACATTACCTAGCACAATGGAACTGGTCTGTAGATGCTACTGTAATACAATAGCAGCATATAACAAATAAAAGCCTATGCAACTGAAATTTCAGTTCATTTGTGGGGGGAAAATAACTAGATGACATGCTTGTTTAGTATAAACTTATTGCTGCACAGCAAAGAATGTAATGGATATATCTGCATGTTAGACAAGTTTTATTCAAGGGATACCAGCTATTTCGCAAGTACCCAGTGACATTATAAAAAGTTAATGCAGTAATAAAAAGTGGGAAGTATCCATATGTGTGATAGCACCTGTAGCCAAATATAATGGATGCATTCTTCTACCTATTAAAATATATAGTAGTTGTGCTGTATAATCTCACTACCTAATGCAGGTTTTTGGACTGTACAATTTTTAAACCAAATGCATACATCTCACACACAATTAGTTCTGATAATGTATTTTTGATTAAGGAAATTCAAAATGTTTTAAAGTTTCATTATTTTCGTAATCCAGTTGCACTCTTTTAAGCCTTCCTCTGCAGATTAGGGCACAGGTCACTTGCTGGTGGATTCTCTGGTGGATTCTTTGAACCTTGAAGTCTTTAAACCATTATTTGAGGACTTTAATAACTCAGTCATAGGTTAGGGGTCTATCACAGGAGCGGGTGGGTGAGGTTCTGTGGCCTGCATTGTGCAGGAGGTCAGACTAGATGATCATAATGGTCCCTTCTGACCTTAAAGTCAATGAGTCTTTCTTGCAAGTTTGAAATTGAAGTGTCCTCAGTGAAAACTGTTTTCTATCCACACATGCACCCTGGATTGTTACTTTTAAGTTGCTCACAAATGCTGAGTTAATATAGCATCTGATTTTTACAAACATCAGAAAAGGCAGGTTAAATTCTGGGGCAATCAATCAAAACAACATCACTTTAATTCAGCGTTGCCTTTATCAGCCTTTGGATCTCAAGATCTTTAGATGCTACTAACAAAGTTATACCTCTCTGCCGACATTTTAAAAGTACATATACTTGTGTGTTCTTCCACTAAAAAATGTTGTTCTTCAAGAAAATACTTTTTTTAACTATTTAAGAGTAAGATAAAATATTTCAAAAAGCATGATTATACAATACCTGTCCTTCTTAAAAGATGGAAGGCACTTGAGTCTCATGATAGACAATCCGAAGGATTTTCAGATATAGGCTGTATTTGCATGGTATGGTGTGTGTGTATATATATATATATTCACATGTACCTACTCTACAGTGTATAGGATATAAGCAGAGATGAAAGATATCAAATTGCTATGATTGGGATTTTCAAAAGTGGCCAAAAGTCAGATTTCCGAAGGTATTTAGGATCCTGAAGATGCAGATAAGCACCTAGAAAGATATACAAAAGTGCCTCAAGCAAGTTAGGTGCCTTATACCCCTTGAAATCAATGAGACTTAATCACCTAGGCATTTCTGAAAATACCACTAAGCACCTCTCTATATCTTTAGGTACCAAAACACCTTTAAAATCCTGGCCATAAGTGACTTAGGAGTCTAAGTCCCGTTTTCAAAAATGACATGCGCACTTAGGAGCCCATGTTTCATTGACAGTCAATGGGACTTAGACTCCTAAATCACTTAAATGTTTTTAAAATGTTATCCTAAGTGATTTAGCAGCCTAAATTCTATTGACTTTCTAAGGGAATTTTGCATCTAAGTAATTAAAATGCTTTTGAAAATCCCATCTTTTATTCTTAAGAATCTTGCAGCATGAAGAGAAAGACTATTTCCAAAGGGCCCAAAAATACTTTTTATGCAATTCATTATACGTATCATACTTCATGATGCTAGTTGTTTCCTCCAACCGAACCAAGGTGTTAAAAGCAAAATTCTATCCAACTATTCCGTCACATGCTGCATTTACAACTATTAGAGTACTAATTATAAAGAACTTTTTTAATGTTCCTGAAAGGTACAAGAAATATCAAAAAGATTTTATGCCAAACCTGGGTCCGGGAGAGCCATTTGCCGCTGAGTGTGAACACAGGTGGAGAGGATGATGGGTAATCTGGTGGGAGTTCAAAATTCAGCACAAGTGGAGGCAGAAAGCAAATTGTGTATTCAAACCCACTGTTCTGGAGACACTCTGTAGGACTGCCTGTATCAAAGACAATTGATTGACAGAGAGAGTTCAATAGAATTATGATTCTAGATTTTGCAGCCAAATAAAGTTTAACTGTATGATCAGGGACTGTCTGGTGAGCAGAGCACAGGATTGTGGGTCTGTCACTTTTCAATGTGCAATCTTGGGCAAGTAACAATTAATAGATAAACTGAAGCAAAGGCATCTCTCTGATGCCCACTTCACAGACTGGGAAACTTAAATGGGACACAATCAACTTGAACAATAGTCAAATTAAAAACAGAGTTAAAAGTAATTTCAAGTCCCTCTGCCAAAAGTTTAAAACTGTATGTTTGTTACTTGTGTTGCTGAGTTTGGCCCATGCAAACAAGGGAAACTGAATGACTGCATACGGGAACCAATGAAGCCAGTTACACGCACACAGTGGTGTCAAATACAATTATTTTCTCAAAACTGACAGTTAGAGTAATACTAGGTGTTACCTGTAACAGCAGGCAATTTTTTTCAAAGAGAAGTATCTTTTTAAATTGACAGTATCCTTTACTAATATTTCAAAACTCTAAGAGTCTCAAATGAAAGGCACTACAAAAATGCAATGCAGTGCAAAAGCACAGAAGATAGACATGAAAATAATGCTTAAATTAGTTTGCCCCAAGGTCCCCCAAGGTGAATGCTCAATTTACACAAAAATATTACAATTTTTAATGTAAGTGTTTTAGAAAACATATTTATTTCGAAACGTTACAGATAAATTTTCCTTAGCAAGTCATTTGAGCAAACCATTAAAATTCCATTCAAGAAAGCTACTATATTTGAAATTTAAAAGTCCACCCTCTTTAGTCTTGATTTTTAAGAATGATGTGCAAATATTTAAAGCAAGAACTACATTGTGAAGTTATACCATAGTAGGTATGAGCGATACCCATCCCAGCTGTGTGATAAAATTTTCATTATTTTCTCTGTTCTTAGATCTTTGAGGTAAAGAATGTCTGGGTAGCTACCTTTTGGAACATGTCTGAAAATTTAGACTATTTTAATAAAAACTAGTTTCAAAATAATGTATAACATCTGGACTCACCACTCACAAATATTTTGAAGTTTTGAGGCAACTCCAGACAAATTCTTGTTTCTCCTCCTTGGGCAGACTCTGCCCTCTTAAATTCATCCTCATCATAAATACTAGCTAATGCTAGCAGCTCATCCTCCTGAGCTTCCTTATCTTCTGAAGACATTTAACTTTTCTGCAGAGTTAAGAAAACCAATCAAAAAATCAGTTAGGACTTAACAGAAAATTGAAACTGTCTATTAATGTAATGTATATATCTAATGTTATTGGAATCAGATTTGCATTATTAGCCGCATTGCTGTGTCCTTGCTGCTAGCTAGATGAAAGATAGCACAGGTACATCTACACAAGCTGCAAACAACACCCCTGGTAGCAGTGTAGATGTAATTTCAAGCCTGGTCTAAACATAAAATTTAAATTGACCTTGCTACAGCTCTGTGCTGCAAGAAGTTACCTGTCCTGAAGATTGTGGCTATGTTGATGGAAGAATTCTTCTGTTGACCTAGCTACAGCCTCTGAGTGGTGAATTAACTACACCAACAGAAAAATCCCTTCTCAATGTAAGAAGTTCCTACACTATAGTAGTGCAGCTGCAGCACCACACCTGCATTGCTGTAGAGGAGAGAGAGCCTCAGACTCCTGCAACTCTTAACTGCAGCAAAGACAAGCACTAAATTGTACTTGAGTGTTACCCTTAACCCAACCCCTGTTCATGCACCTTAACTCAAGTCCATGTACATGGTTAACTCAAGTTGGCTAGCCCTTCAGGGGATATAGACTACAGCTCAACTTGAACAACCTCTCAGCTGCTAACACAATTGCACTGTGCAGCTCAAGTGTTGTTTCCAATTCCCAATGTGGCCCCTCTTTCTGGAGCAGTTAATTCAAGTGTAGACAAGTCGACTTAGCTTCGTAGTGCGCACAAACTCCAGATCAGTGTCAGATTCAGAACACAAGTTATCTAGGATAAAGAAGACTTACATACACAGGTGAAAGGGTTGTGAGATAACAAGAGGGAATAGCATTTGAGAGGAGACTTCGGCCTGTGAAATGCACCCCCAGCAAGCAACTCCAATGGTACTTCAGGGTAGAAGAGTCAGGCCCATGATTCTCTAGACCAGTGGTCTTCCAAGGGGTACATCAACTCATCCAAATATTTGCCTAGTTTTACAATGTGAAAAGCACTAACGAAGCCAGAACAAACTAAAATTTCATTCAATGACTTGTTTCTGCTGCTCTATGTCCTGTACACTGACAGGTAAGCACAATATGGACATTCCAATTGGTTTATTTTATAATTATATGGGGAAATGAGAAAGTAGGCAATTTGTCAGCACTCGTGGGCTGAGACACTCGTGTCTCATTCTGTAAGCCAGTGGTTTTTACGTGAAGTGAAACTTGGGGTAAGCAAGACAAATCAGACTGCTGAAAGGGGTGCGCTTGTCCCGAGAGCCACTGCTACAGTCAGCTCCCCAACCCCCGCCAGCCCCGCTCCCCTCACACTGCTCCCTCCATCCCGTCTCCCCATCGCTCTGCACTGCCCCTCCCGTCCCCAGCCAGCCCCGCACCGCGCCCCACCCTTGCCCCAAGCTACACCTTCCCCTCCCTCTTACCCTCAGCCCAGCCCTAGCTCCAGGCCACCCCCCACTTCCTCGGTCCCGCCCTGCCGTCGTAGCGCCCCCATGTCCCGGCCCCCGCCAGCTCTGCGCTCCCCGCCACGCTCCGCCCATAAGAAGCCGCCTGCGCCAGGCCCCAGCCGAGGTCGAGAAAGCGGCCGGGCCTAGCCGTAGGGCTGCCCGCTCTCACCTGGGACCGCAGGCGGCCTCCGCTCTCCCTGCGGCACCTGTCCGGCGCCCGCGGTCCGCCCGTCACCGCGGCGCTCAGCCGGGCCGTAAAGCGGCCGCCGGTGGGCCGGCGTGAGCTGTAAACTGTGCTGCCGGGAGCCAGCGCCCCCTGCAGGCGGGAGGCGGGCCCTGAGGAACGGGACGGGATTGGGTCCCACCCAGGGGGCGGGGGAAGCCGTCGGCCACGGCGCTGATTGGCGGGCTGCGCGGGCAGTTGAAGGGACCATCCGAGTGGAGGGGCCTGGACCCGCACTTCTGCCTAGCCCGCCCGGGCTCGACGAGGCTGAGGCGTGTGAGACGCCCCCCCAACCTGGCTTTTCCCTCTGCAGCTCCCAACTGCCAGCCTCGAGAGCCGGGCCACTACCGCGCTGCCCCGCTCTAGGTTGCTAGGTGATCGTCTGGAAGCGCGCAGAGTGGGCCTTGCCCCAGTGTTCACTGGCCCAGCCTCACAGGGCCTGGGCCCTGGCTCGCGTGCTTTAGGCGCGAGGGATTAAGCAGGGAGGGAGGGCCTCGCAAGCCCGCAGCCGTAGGTGTGACTGCAGTTTAAACAGTGACAGCGCAGCGATGATCGCTGAGCAAGGAGGGGGGGGAGGGGCAGGTCGTTTGAACAGGCCCCAGGAGCAGCGCCCCTGCCCGACTGCCTCGGCCACGAGTGGCAGGAGCATCCCCCCTCAGGCCGCTGTTTGGGACCCACTTCTCAAGGCGGGCCCACATGGGGCAGTGCAGCAGCTTACAGCTTCAGCCACCCTCACCCAGGACCCTTGGGGCCTTGTCAAGCTAATTTGAAAGTTGGGGCAATGGCACTATATTAAATTCAACTTGGTCAGGAACTGAATTATAAATGCTATTTTTAAAAGCCCCCCGTGGTCCGCTCTCTTGCTTTTGCTACTGTAAACTAAGGCCCCTCAGAACTCGCTGTAAACGCCGCAGCTTGTCTCTCACCCCCAGGCAGTGGTCATTTTGTATTGAACTTCATCCTCTCTCTCTTCTTGTGTTTTAATGTTTGATTACATTTAAAAAAAGCAAAGTCCCAGAAACTTTAACCTATTAACACCTCTAGGCCTTTCAGTGCAGAATTTTCAAATAGCATAGTGGACTTCAGCCCCAGGGGCTTCAAACGCTGATGGAACATAGGTTAGTAGTTGAAGCATTTCCATATTGTGTAAGTTTGATACAGTACAAAGGGAGGGTGGTTGCAAGTAAGTAAAGGCTACTTACTTACCAGTTTTGGGTCTATTGCCGTTATAGAAACTTCTGTACATCTCGGTCTACCTGTAACTTGAGCAATGCTGTTTTCCTTGAAATCCTGGTTCTCCCATTGCAGTTCCTTATATAATCTTGCCTATCAGACTGTAAGCTCTTCAGGGTAAGGACTTTATTTACTCAGTTTATACATTACCTAAGAGTGTAAGGCCCTACTTATGGCCTGGGACTACACTACAAAAACACTTTGTGCAGTAGTTAAAAATACTAATTTTATGGGTGACCTTGCTTGTAGGCTTTGCTAGCTCCACTGCTGGGGGGGCAGGGGAAGAGAATCAATAGAGCATGATTCTAGATGTAGTTTTTTCTCTTCAGAGCATACACCTACTTTCCTGAAGTCCAAGATTTCACCCAGAGCTCTATTTACAATTTACTTCAAATTTTAAGTGAAATTATGCTGCCTTTTCAAAAAGTTAGAGCAAGTTTCCAAAAATAAGACATCCCCTTCTCCACCCATCTTCAGAAGTAAAAGGAAATCAACAGTACCAGGGGAAAGAGGCAAGATAACTATAGCCTGAAAAAGATGATAGAAATAGCCAGCCTTCACACTGGACATGCCATGTTTGATCAGGTCTTGGTTCTGACCCACTTTAACTAAATTAGTATAGCCCCGTTCTATGCAAAGGAATACACAATTTCATCATTAAAGACCTGAGGACTTTACTTCTGAAAGAGTTTGCCATTCTGGCTCACGTGAACTGGTTCAACATGCTTGAGCCATCTACCTCAATTTCACATACAGCCTAAACCGCATTTTACCCCATTTCTTTAAAAGTAATATTTTAAAACAGCTTTTTATGTAGAAGGCTGCTACAACATGGTTCATATTTCATCTAAACAAGCTTTTTTATGCTGTCTTTAGTTTGTTTGGAGGGTCAAATTGTGCAACAAGATTCCCAATATTGAAATCCTTAGTTGTTGGTTGGTGTCTGGCATTTAAACATGCTCAACTGCAGTGACCTAGGCATCTCATTTGTACAGCTGACACGAGAATAACCAAGACCATATTTTATGGTCAGCTACATTAAGGCACCCATTATGGTGGCCAGTATCAACAATATAAAGATACACTGAAGTCAAACTTGAAAGCATGTGAAGTTAACTCCAGCACCTAGGAACCAACATCACACACCAGAGCCAGATATCAGCATGTGTCATGTTGCTGTTAACCATTTTGAAGCAAGGTGCAATAATGTCAAATGTGAACAGTGCAAAGCAAGGCTACAACAACCTGCAAACTTGTGTGTTCTACAACTAAGTATTTGCAATTCTGAGTAGTCCAACTTTGCATACATGTGGTCACTAAGCATTTGCTGAATCTATTAAGACTCCATCCTCAACCAAGCTTTTTTAAAAATAGGATGTGTATTTTTTTGGTGGAACCGGAGGATGGAAGGAGGAGAGATGTGATACTGCTGGGTTGCCACTACGGTCACTGAAGGATGAGTGGAAATATTATAGAAACGTAGTGGGAGTATTAAGGGAATTGGTGTAGTTGGAGCTACTAAAGTGATTCAAACTGAACTGGTGAAGGCTGATGCAGTTCTAAGGTTTGCTCAAAGATAGTGCATTTGGAGCAGTACTGGTAATGTGTCACAAGCATTTTAATTGTGTGTACAGCATTTTTTTTTTTTTTTAAAGTGTTTCCAGTATTTGAATGGGATGTTGCAAATACTGTCAACAGTAGGATAAACCCCCACCCCTGAAGAGAATGCTTAACCAAAACAGCCACTCTACAGAAAGTGCTGCACAAGTGGTGGAATCATTTAACAGCAAGTTCATTAGCCACATTTACCTTAAGTTATTAAAATGTATACTATTTCTGATGCCCCATAAAATGGATTTTAGTGAGCTACTGTAAAAGCACACAACTGTTCTGAATTTTGTTATTAAAAGAAAGCCATTACATTCTTGCATTTGTCTAGAAAGACAAAGTGGAGCAGTGTGTACTCAGCTCAGACTGCAACTTCTTCTTTCAAAAACATCACCATGGCAAATTAATTGAGGCTGCTGTTACTTATCAATTTATCCCCAAGATGCAACCATTGCTTTAACCATAACTGACAATTTTAAAAAGTAATCCAGTACAATCCAGTGCATTTATTTTTTGTAATAACTGTATGGATGTTTCAAGTTTTGATTAAAACACATACAAATTAATGTTTTCAGGTTTATATGACAATTATCAATACTAGAAGCAAAGTCATGGGTAGAACTGCTCATGAAAAATGCCAAATTTTTCTCTTGCTGGAAGATACTTAAACCAAGCATTTCAAATGAAGGCCTCATGGAAGCAAGTATATCCCTTTTCAATGGTTAGCGACTAATCAGAATCATCCATCAGTGCAAGCAGCCAGGAGTATAAATCCTCATTCTCTCTACAAGCGTCTAATTTAACTAGTGACAAAATTTTACACAATATTTAGATGGCTGGGGAGAATTTAACATGAATACACACTTGTACAGCTATAGAAGGTATAGAAAGTCTAAAATATAGATGTATACAATTGCTACTCTGCATATCAGATATGAATTTGATTTTATATTCAGAGTATTAATACTCTACCCATAATGGAGCATGGACCCCAGCTGAGGAAGAATCTTAGAGCTCAGTCCTTAGGAACATCACAGATATACAGGTCACCTCTCACCCCCAGCTCCATATACTTTCATAGCCATCAACTGCACAAGTGCAAACATGAAATGAGTGGAATTCACAGACTGGAACATGTCAGTATTGTGTCTGTTAATGAGAAACAAGAACTAGATTCAAATGGTATTTCATTTAGCTTATGTTCCTCTGTGCTCTGGAAAACAGAGCTAAAAACCTCACTGCCATCTCCATGTAGTCTTTGAAATATCAATGAACACTTACAACATTGTTGCTGAAAACTGCAATAGAAGTTTAGTGGTAAGTTAGAAGTTTCAAGTTCTGCTGTCTTACTTCTTTAAAACAAGACTCTGCATGAACATAATTAAATAGAAGATTAGTTGATGGCTGTTTCAGTAAATCTAGTAAGAATTACTAGGGACTTCTAACACATTATGGCAAGAGATACAATATACCTGACTGCATAGCTAGCTACGTATGTATTCTGACTCTCGATACACTGACCAGTCCTCTCAAAAAAATTGCTATAAGAAAGCTGTAGTATTCACTTGCTCCAATTTATATTCAGAACATACAAAGTTGACAATTTAAAGCTTTATTGTAGTTTGTAATATAAACAAGTGCTGACATTCAATCAATGTCCATTTCTGGAAGTTTCTTTTCTGTAGCTGTTTGGGCAGTTGTATTAGTGCTCTGTTCTGTAGCCTGGGACCCTATGTTGGCATCTCCCTGGCCTTCTACTGGTCCATTCTGTTCAGCTGGATTTTGCTCCTCTTTAGGGAGTTCTGCCTTGGGTTTTGGTTTTGTGACTATAGGATTGCAGATACCTGTCAATTCCTAAAATAAGAGATGAGAGAATTTAAGTTAGAGTCAATATTAAGGCTTGTAGTTACAGTCATAGCCTAAAAGTAGCTTACAACACTAGATGAATGTTCCAAGCTGAAGGCAGAAGCATCACTACATAGTTTGGGAGTTTTTGTTGAAAACAGTACTATAATTCTATTTATGATTTTCCATCTTACCTCCTCCTCAGAGCCTCTCTGAGCACAAAGAAACAATGGTAACAAAAGTCACCACTTATGCAAAATGGTAACTGGTTTCATATTTCTCTGCAGTGTCAAACAAGATCTTACTTTAGTTTTAGCCTGGATGTCCTTAGTCTTTATAACTGGGTCCAAAGAAAGACTTCTCTTGTTCTGAAGATTGAGCTTGTTGTTCATCCATTCCATAGCTTCATTTACATTCTTTTCCACTTTTACCATATCTGCAGCATCTAAATGGTCATATTGTTCATCCTAAAGTATGAAAAAAATTACACAGCACATTTATACATTACATTTAATTTGCACAGTGACACTACTATTTTAAACATCTAGGAAACACACACGTTTTGCTTCTCCATCCAATCTTATCCTCCAATTTCAGAATGGATTGGAAATTTGAATTTGCTCAAAGGGAAAACTTTACTTTACACTTAGCAGGACAAAATTGCTGAGCAGTCCATTGTACCATTCTGACTATGGTCAAATGGAAGAGAACTGGCAGCAGCAGAACTTTGTAATGCTCTGATTTCCCCCAGTGGAGGGAACTGATAAGGGAGAAAGCTGGCTTACAAGAGTTCTAGTTTTATTCATAGGAAAGTAAGTCAACACTTACCTCCAAGATTCAGCAGCAGTCGACGGGAGTTACGCAAGCTACGCAAAAAACTTGCGTAACTCCCATCGACTGCTCTGCTCCTCTTCTGTGCGGCGTCTTCACTGCACCGCGGCAACGGGAACCATGTTCCCGTCGACGCAGCGCTACGCCACTTGTGAAGATGGTCTTAGTACGTCGATTTCTGGATCGACTGAGTGGGTCTTCATTGACCGCTCAGTCGATCCGGAGAAATCGATCTGACGTTGGCGACTTTGCCACCATCAGTGTAGCTGTAGCCTAAGTATTGAGAAGTTAATTCCTGCCAATGCTCACCAAGCCAGAAGACTGCATTTGTTATTGGCCATTCCCACCACATCTCACACTGAAAGAAGTCCAAGATAGCTTTTCAACACTTCCTTATCTGCATCAGCAAAACATGTAAAAAACTGAGGATACCTTTGCTTTGAATGCATGAATAACTTTCATATACTGTTGTATCTGCTTCCCCAGATCCTCAAATGCTTTTGGTCTTTCCTCTGATTCTTGAAACCGTAACTGAATAGGCTGACCCAGAGTCTGAAATAAAAGGTCAGAACAGATTAAAATTTCAGTAATCAATGTACTGTACTGGACCTACAGTGATATATATATATTTTTTTAAATATATGGCAGTTGTTCCAAACTTTTGAAAGCTGAGCCCCCTCCCACTTTAGGAAAATGAAATTAATCTCACATCCTCCTTCAACTCTGCCATGTGTTGTTAAAGGCCTACCCATATTGTAGCTCTTCATAAGAAAGGGGAGGAAGCATATTAACTTTCACTTCTCATCAAAACATGTAACTGACATTTAGATCATTATCATTGGCATTCTGGTTAGCACCCACTTAAGTGTAGATGCAGTTCATGTCTCTGAACTATTGTTTCATGCTCTCTGCCAACTCAGAGGTTGTGTACATAAAGTAGCAATGTTCACTAATGGGGTGTGATTTCTAAAGCACACTAACGTGTTGTGCATTATTTGGTCTGCATAGACCCTGCTGGTGCACACTAAATGTTCCCTAGTTTGCTTAAGACCGACCTCAAGGAGCATGTCCCACATTTTGTCAAATACTGGTATTCTGTGTATTTCACTACTATTGTGAAGGTATAAGGCTCCACTTATTCACACCTTTAAGTATTTTATGAATTAATGAACATAAAAAGCCACACTGGAGAAGTTTTGCCAAGACTAATTACAAGTTTATCTTATTTAAAACATTAAAATAGTATGTTATACCTTCTTTCAAAATAAATTACTTGGAATGCTTTCAATTCACTAGTATTCCAGCTAGAGACATTACAGCATCCTCTCCCCTGCTGACAATACAGAATATAGCTATTCTTTTACTTCATTTTATTTCAGATAAATGGTCCATAGAATTAAGCTTGACTAACACCAGGATTAAGTCATATGGCAAGGTAGTTTTCTTTTACTTTAGATTCAATTAAAAGCAGCTTCTTCTGCCTGTGCTCTTAAATTATTTCTTCATGCTTGCAAGCAACCCCATCTCCTGATTCATTTAAACAGTTTATTGTTCATTAGGGCCTGATTTATATCTTAAGTGGAGTAAGTTCAATAGAGATTTGAAAATGACAATTACAGTGCTGAAAAGTGCCATTTACCTTGAGTTCTGTTAGTTTATCAATGTAAACTTGTTTGGGTTGGTCTTCACCATCTTCATAAAGCCAACTTTCAGTGTCTTCCAGTTTCAAAGTGAAACTATTTCTATCCTGAGACCAGAAACAACCAATATGAATTGAAATACTGAATTCAGAGATTATCCCCCATAAGAAAAAAAATGGCAAACATCTGATGTCATTCAAATACTCTTTCCTAAAATATGAGGGACGGGTTCAATCTGTTAGAACTTAAGATTTTCATTAAAAACAAATTTAATTTTTTTTTTTTTAAAACTTAGGCCATGTCTCCACTAGAAAGGGTTTGCCAGCACAGCTATACAGGCACAAGCCCTTTTTCCTCTAGTATAACTGCATCTAAACTAGGGCTTTTGCTGTTATAGAATTTTTTATTTTTTTTTAAAACATCACACCCCTAATGTTATTTTACCAGCAAAAGTTTCTAATGTAGACCTAGCCTTATTGTAAGACAGAGATAATGTAGTACAGGAGTTGTCAATCTATGACAAGGGCTAAATTCCATTCTCATTTGTGGCTGAAACAAATTTAAGAACTGTTACCTTCAATTGGCTGTGGTCAAAAGAGCTAATGGAATCCTGGAATGCATAAACAGGGAAATTTTGAGTAGGAATAGAGAAGCTATTTAACCTCTATATTCAGCACTGGTGCGACGGCTCATGAAATACTGTTTCCAGTTCTGGTGCCCACAATTCAAGGATTGGAGAGGGTTCAGAGAAGAACCACAAGAATTATAAAAGGACAAAAACATGCCTTGGTAAAAGATTCAAAGAGCATGGTCTATTCTGCTTACAGAAAAGTTTAAGGGTGGACTTGATTACAGCCTATAAATATCTATACAGAGAATAAATATTTAATACTGGACTCTTCAATCTATCAGAAAAAGGTATAACACGATCCTATAGTGGGAAGTTGAAGCTAGACAAATTCAGATGAAATAAGGCATACATTTTTAATAGTGAGAGTAATTAACCATTAGAACAGTTTACCGAGGGTCATGGTGGATTTTCCATCACTGAATTTTTAAATTAAGACTGGATGTTTTTCTAAAAGATATGCTCCAAGAATTATTCTGGGTAAGTTCTAAATGATCACAATTGTCCTTTCTGGCCTTGGAATCTTTGAATTCACAGTACAACTCCCACTGGAATCAGTGGGAGATTTGCATAAAGATCAAGGGTTTAAAAAAAAAAAAAAAAAAAAAAAAGCAGTGGTCCTAAAAATCATCCACCAAAAGAGGCTGACCATGACAAAGTACTGTCTCCATTCTCACCCATTTGGGCTTTGCTTAGACTCCCTTTTCCATTCCACCTGGGAATGATCAGTAATTTAAAAGTTAATATTGGCTTTGAAACGTTATTTGGTTCTAAATTAACACTTCCCTGAGATAGAGGACACAGGAGTTCACACTTGAGTTCTTCTCTCAGGTAGTTTGCAAACTAAGGAAGGCATTATCAATTTAAACTTGTGAGGATAAATATTCCAAATGTGAGAACTATGAGAACTAGATTTATTTATTTAAGTAAAAAGCAAAAAGCTTCATTTCTGAATATACCATGCAGGCCAAACACATCCAGGGTGTTTGACATCCCTGATATAAAAACTGTTAAATGAAAGCGATCTGAAGTTTTAGAGCACAAAGAATGAAAAAAAAAGGTATTAGTCAAACAGGTGATACTTACCTCTTCACTAACAAATTTCTCATACATGCCACAGAGCTTGTCTCTCATTTCATATACATATTCCTCCACTGCATTCTTGGCATCATTCCGCTCTTTCTCCAGTTTATCCTGCATGATCATTTTACCCTGTAGAAAAGTAATTAACAGTCACACACTCTTGATGTAAGTGTAATTGCTCTGTTTAGCAATCAGTGCACATTTAACAAGTAAGCCTTTTCCAACCAGATAGTTCAACCTCACTCACGATTTAGAACTCAATTAACGTTTTTATAAGGAAATAGCATTAGAGACCACACACTAAGGAGCAGGTATAAGCAAATGCATGGAGGCATCTGAATGAAGCCATCACGATAGAGCCTATTTCAATTGAGTATTTCTGTGCATAAATGATGAGTGGTGCATCGACAGACAAGTCTGCTTGCCAGTCCCCTTCATCACTGAACTACCCCAAGAGGCCGGTGCCAGGTCCATGCAGCACTCTGCTGTCTGTCAACATTTGCAGTACCGGCAGCGCCAAGAGGTCCTTCATAGTTTGTAAGGCCTCTGGAGTCGACGGCACTATTAATTGATGAGGGCCTCTACAACTACCTGGAGTCAGTAGAGGGCCCCGTGCCAGGGTCAATGCTCGCTGCAGCAAGGGACCCTTCTGAATTGGGGAGGATTGGCGGCCTGACACGGGTCTCACCAGGTCCCTCTTGGCCTTCTCCGTCCCCGTTCTGTGCAGATCTCCCTCCCCAGTTCCAAAGAAGAGCTCCAAGAAGATCAGCCCAGGAGGAAGAGCTGGCGCCGAGGCCGATCTAAGAGCCGGCGCCATCAAAATGGCCCAAAGATGGACGTCACAGTCTTTCTTGGTTCTCAGGCAGAATCTTTTACATATCTTACACTCCTCACTGACGTGGGCTTCCCCCCAGACACTTTAAAACAACTTTGATGAGGGTCGCTCCTGGGCATAAGCTTCTTACAGGAAGTGCAGGGTTTCTAACTACCAACAAACTAAAACTAACTGTAAAACGAATAACTATGTACACTAAAAACAATTAATAGACCACTAGGGAGATGAAAAAACTTGCAAAGGCAAGAACGTTCCAGCACCATCACTGACAGCAAGAAGGAACTGAGAGGGAGGGGGAGCTGGCAGCGCCTATATGCAGGCACATGTGCGCGCCGCTGCACGGGGTGCTAGAGCCGGCTGATACAGGTACTACTAGGAAAAGTTTTTGGCACCAGTGCATGTGGCGAGCACACACACCTAAATTGGGAATGGACATGAGCAAGCACTCGAAGAGCCACCAGTGTGATGAGTGCAGTAATAAATACCTAGGTTATGCATTCTGAAACTTTCAGTGTTGGTTCACAAGGTAATTTTCCCAAAATTTACCGAATTCTCTATTTGCAATTGTAGAACATCTCTGTAGCAAGTTACAGTAGTTGCTCATCAGGAAAAAGGGTGTTTATTTATAGCTGTCTGTAGTGGTTAGTTTTGCCCTTCTTGGGAAAAAAAAGTTAATACAGTCTCCTTTTGCTGTTCCTAACAATGCAACACCTCCTTTCCTCTGCCTTTCTCCAGCTGGAAATGAATAAAGTCAGTACCTCATGACCAGCAGTCTCTCTGCAGACCACCGTTTGAAAGACTACAGCCTAAGATACCATTTGATTAATTTACCTCATTCTCAATGAATAAGTTCAGCATATCCTTTCCTATCTGCCACAGCAACTGATTCTCAATGGGAAGGTCCACTGTAGTAGTTTTTACTTTTGCCTTCTTGGCTTGAGGAGGTTGATCCATTTTCTTGTCTTTTGCTCCAGCCTGAGATGTCTGCATTAAAATAACCAAAAATATAGAGTACAATAGATTGTAAAGGGACACTCAATTCAAGTCACATGTCTTAATTTTTTATTACAATGTTTATTAACATTTTAAGGTTACTAGAGCAAACTATAAGTCCTGCTTCATTTCTTCTGAATGGCATTCTCAGCTGCTTTGAAATTCTGTGACAAAGTAGATTCTGCACCTATCTGGTTTGGTAGTAAGAAAATTCTGCAGCAGCTTCACTTATATTAAAGATAAAATACTTGTTTAAATACTGAACTGAATGTGATAAATACAATAGCCCTATGCTATTTTAAAACTGAATTTAGTTTTATGCTGCTCCCAATTTTCTGTTTTAAACATGTCACATTTCTGTATCAAAAGCAAAACTACATGGTACAAATTGTTCAGGGAAGTTTGTGCATTTGGCAGCTGAGTAGCAAACAGTGTGAGCACTTGGTACTGGGAATGTAGCTTGATACGGGACTGAGCACATTAGCTGAATATTTTTGCTTAAAATGGATTACCAGTTAGAGTTAACACTGAAATTAAATGGTCAGTTTAGTCTTTGGAGTGAACAATCCTTTCAGATGAATGCGGCATTTCAGACATCCCAGAACAACTGTTTCAAGTTATCTGCAGTCTCAGGAAGACAGCATAGCATCAATTTATGCTCTGTTCATATTTTTAAGGCACTAGTCACAACCATGAGACCTAGAAATACTTTCACTTGAAAAGTTTCTAGAGTTTAGTTCTGTGGCAGGGGGGTGAAGAATGAGTCCTGATTATACATTACAGAGCAAATATTCCAGAAGGCAAAATGCCACAAGCAGATGGATTAAGCAGACAGGAAGACTCCAAATACAGTTAGTACCTCCATTTCTTCAGACTCTGCCTTACTGTCAGCTTGTGCTTGCTGCTGCTCTTCATTCTTTTGTTGCTCTTCCTGGTCTACTTGCATCTTCTGAAATTAGAAGAAAATACTTTAAATGTAGAGCTAAGTCTCGAACACTTGGCTTAATATGACCTAGTATGCAACCAATTTAACTTCTGGACTGGTCACTGTGCTTGTACAGCTAGTACTCTTCAGGTCTTGCAGCGAAGATTTAACTCAAATAAAAATTTACATTTCCTTCAAGTGACAAACTAGAAACTATGTAATAGGTGCTAATTAAGCCTGTGTGTCTAACCTTTTTTGATAAATATTTGCTATATTAGACTTCTAATGCATATTATCACAACTGGTTTTGTACTTTTTAAAAAATAAAACAGTTACATACCTTACAGTAACTGATTCGTCAAGATGTGCTGTCCACACAAATTCCGCTCTCCGTACACATACACACACACACGTACACACACACACACACACACACACACGAGATTGGATTATTTTGGCCAAGAATGACCATGAGGCCAGGTCTGGCCTGGCACCCTCCACTCAAGGGCTTAAAGGGCAGAGCAGGCCAAACAGTCCCTTAGTTCCTTCCTCAATTGCACAGACTCCCCTAGGAGCAGGACTCTGTACTCAAGAGGAAAAAGAGGGAAAGTTGTGGAATCTGATAACATCTCTAAGAACCACAGTTACTGTAGGTTAGGTAACTCTTCTTTCTTCAAGCGACTGTCCACACAAATTCCACTCTTGGTGATTACTAAGCAGTTGTCTGATTGCTTCAAGGAGGGAAACAGAACTCCTATTTAAAGAATGACTGCCAGTTTTGGTAGGGCTGTGTTGCATTGAGCCTGGAAGCCTTTACTAAGGAATAGCATCTTGTAAAGCTGTGGTTTGAGCTGCATATAGCCATTTTACAAATTTGATACAGGAATATTCCTCAGACACAGGCTGTCTGAGCTCTAGTGGAATGAGCTCTACTATGGCTAAGCATATCTATCCTTGCTAACTGATATCTCCTTATACTTGAAGGCCCACTAGAATAACCTCCTAAAGGACACAGAATATAGCAAAATCTACATATAGTCTGAGTAAGTTCCTGAACGATTTTGTCTGGTCTAAATAAAAAAAAACTCTTGCTATATTAAGCATGTGAAGCCTATATTATTCCGTGTTTGAATGAGGTTTAGGAAAGAAAAAACTAGAGAGAGGGTTTATATGGAACGCTAAGACAATCTTTAGTAAAAACTAAGATTGAGGTCTAAGAGTAATCCTGTCCTTATGAAATAGTGCACACAAGAGGACTTGAGTCTCCCATACCCTCTTAGCTCATGCAATGACTTCCAAAAAGACACCCTCCACTGACAGGTGGTATAAGGAACAGGTTGCTAAGGGCTCGAAGAAGGGACCCTCAATCCTGCTAAAACTATATTAAAGTCAAAGGAGTGAATCCAAAACTAGGGGAAAAACAAGCATGAAGCCCTTCAGGCATCTTGCTGCTAACAGGCAACATATCATAGAAGTGTCTACTAAGCTTGTTTGCCAATGTGTTCTGAAGTCCAGGAAGGTGCAGAGCCACTGCTGTGATTTGGTTCAGAATGCACTGATTCCACAGGTGTATGGTTTCCTAACAGAGTAGAGATGATCTTGCTCCCCCTTGCCTGTTGACATGCGTGGCTGTGGTTTTGTCTGTCCACACTTGTACCATGAAGAGGCAGGAACGCTTTTGCTTGACAAGCTGATGGCCCTGAGCTCTAGGACATTTATATAGATAAGTTTCCTGAAGGGACCACAGGCCTTGAATTTGAAGGTGATCTAAATGAGTGGATGCATCCATCAGAGTCTTGGTAGGTATTCTGTTGCATACTTGAAAAGTGTTCACTAAAACTGGACAGAAGGGCACCGTCGAAAAAGATGTCAGGAAGTAGAGTCCTGAAGAGCACAGTCACCTTTGAATCTTTTAGCGAGAGGGAGGCTTCCTCTGTCCTGCCTCTAGTCTAGTGTATCAGTGACTCCAACACTGGTAGTTTGCCAGGAGCTATGGTACCGGGTCCACCAGTAAGTAAACTGGCATTATATGAAGTTTCAGTGAGGAGATGGTATTGTGGAGGTAGCTGGCAATGAATGGAAAGTACTGGGGCTACAGTGAGTAACACTCAGTACCCAGGCTTTGAATACCAAGGTACCTGGTGCTGGGATCAGTGCCAAGGGATTAGTACCATGGTCTGCTGATTTAGAGGGTATTGCATGTGTTGCTTGGAAGTCAGAACCATTCTATGGTTCTTCCAGTACATATCTATCCATTTAGAACGGAAGCACCTCTAGATAAGTTCACTCATCTTTATGTATAAGTGCCAAGCACACTGTTGTGTGCAGTAGTGTTGTGGCCATGTTGATCCCAGGATAGAGAGAGAAAAGGTGGGTGAAGTAATATATTTTATTGGACTAACCTCCCCAATATGCCAACCTCTTAATGGGCCATCTTAAAGAAGAATTTCTGGACAAATGCACCAAGTACCAATGATATACCTGATACATCAATGATATTTTCATACCAACAGATGGTCCAATAAAAGATATTACTTTACACCCTCTTGTCTCTTTAAGCACAACTGTTGGCATTTACCAAATACATATTTACTATTTGTCCTTCATTCATTTTCAGTTGTTCTCAAGCACAAGTGTCTGGGTTACAAACACTGTAGGAGAACATTTAAATCAAAAGAAAAACCTGTGAAGTTTCACAGAATGTAATGAGAATAATTTATATAATGAAAACTTTTACAAAACAAGTTTTGACTGCAAGTTATCAAATACTGTGTTCCTTAAACTAAAGAGATTAATAAACAATCTGTTCACTAACTCACCTGAAATAGTATTGTTGTGCAAGACTAGTATTCCCAAAAGACAGAACTTTTAAGTATGATATACAGATACAGCCCTGCATTATCTTTCCTATATGTTTAACACTGTTCAATCTTGAGGTATGTCACCATCCCAGTCCTTTAGTCATGGGCCTTCCTCCTGGATTCAGACTGACAAATGTGTGGTGATTTTTGTGATGTACACTAATTGTGAAAGAACAAACTGATTTGCCTATAATTTGGTCCTAGTTTCAGGAAAAGACTGGGCTAATGCATTCCATTTGAATACTTACATCATAATCTGATGAATAAAACATTCATATACTGTGTTCAAATCCCTCTGCTGCCTTAACAGCAATGTGGGTGGAAAGGTTACAATCATTTACTTGATCTGGTTCAGAAGGTTAACGCACTAACCTTGGCTTTTTTCAGAAACTGGGGCTAAAATTATGAGTCATCAGTTTGTCCTCAGTCCCAAATTCTTTCCTAGGAGATCTCCATAACAATAAAATGCATTACCTCCTCCTCTTTCGCATGCTGGTCTGTTTCCATAGGCTCTTCATTCTCATCAGATTTGTGAACCTCTACTAAAGATGCACTGGAAACACTGAAAATACCATGGATGTTTACTCTGACTTTGACTTTCACTTTTGAACTGGATCCGTCTGTTTGCGGTGTGACCTTTTGAACCAAAAATTGAGCTAAACATCCCAAGAGAGAAAAAAGGATATTTACTTAAGATAAGATAAATAATCAAGTGTGAACATTTAGCAGATCCTGACTATAGCTGATAGCAGACTGCAATTAAATCCAGTTGTGGAAGTCATTTGCCAAAAACAACTGAACCAAAGGATTTATTTTCTTCAGTTAGTCATAACATTTATTCTACTTTGCAGTTTGTTCCTTATTTTCTGGATACACTTAAAGCTTGGAAATGTGGCATTTGGATAAATGGCTGTGGATAGTTTTAGGAAACCTTCAGCTTTGCCCAAATACTAGATTACCTTTTTCCATTTGGTATATTTTTCTCCTCCACTTATTAGTGTTGTTTTGGAGTTTAGGATTTTCTTCTCCACTCACATTGCTTTAAAACCCAACCTGCCCCATACAAAAAATGTATCCAAAAGATACTAATGTGTTAACACACCCTCAGTACCCTAATTGTTGCAGTGGCATGGGAAAGTCCAGCCCATGTTATTTTCTAATTATATGGAATCAGTTCTTATTTCTTCTTTTCCTTTCTTAAATACCTATAGCAGGGTCTGGGTAAGGCAATTCCTTGGGAGAAGTGTAGTAGGCCTCAAGAGTGAAAGGCTCCTTTCTGAAGAATGAGAGGACCTTGGAGAATGGAGCTGCATGATTCTTGGGGAAGACTTCACAGTTACTGTGGAAGGGAAAGATGTAAGAAAGTATGTAGCTGTTATAACATTTGGAGGGAAATATGCAGCAAGACCAGCAGAAGCACCGAAATGCTGATAGAGATGACAACGTAAGTTACTGAACAAAATAAAGCTTTATCTTGACTATCACTTTACCTAAGGCTCGCATTAGCAATGATACAAATTAAACAATGGGTGCATTAAAAAAAGCTACAGTATTTAACACAACAAAATCTGAATGATTGCTTTTTACTGTTACCACCACACGAGAGGCAACTAAAGTTTTGGCACTAAGACTTTTAAGCATTTCAAAATCGGTTTAAGTTTCAGCAGCTTCTTTCTGAGCCTTTTATAGGCATGCTAAAATTTTGGTAGTGTTAAATTCTTACCTTAACCCTTCCTCTGCTGGTGAATTCCATCTTAAAGAAATAGGATATGGTACCAAATCTGTGATAGAAAATTCTCTCACTTTGAAAGCCGGGGACAAAATAGCACACTATAAGAAACAGCAGAAGGGTAAGTCCAATTGTGCAGGATGAAAATATAGGTGGCAGTAATATCAGATCTTTAGTTTGTTTAATGACTATTACAAATATGTTAACTCCAAGTTAGACATAGGATGTTTTAAAACATCCTATTTCCCTTTTGATGGAGTCATGCACTTCTGCTGTAGTTTAGTACACAGTTATCAGACAACTTCAGGGACAGTCATGTTTTGTTTGTATTCATTCTCTAAGCAAACCAAATTTTTCCTCCAGTTGTTCATTTCAGACCATCTGGTGGCAAGTTTTCCGGGCCTGAATATTTTAATTGCTCCAATAAAATGTTTTTAGTACTGACAGATGATATAGGAGTCCAAAAAACTTTAAATTAACAGTGATTTGTAAGGGACATATTATCACAGTATCCAAGTGTTATACAACAATTAAAGCAAGGACCCTCTCTTGAGAACAGCTAGAACTAGAAACAGATGTTTTACACTATACTAAGGAATTAGTTGTTAAAAGGACATCACTTTAAGGAGCACTAATGATCATCAAGCATTAGAAACAATACATAGTATTTGCTTCTAGCTCAGTACAGAAGATATTGGACCTTTAAACCTGTCACTCTAGAAATGACTTTGGCACTGCTCCAGGGTTGGATATAGCAAGTGTCACAGAAGTGTAATTTTAATTTGCAAGAATTTAAGCCAAGCCATGTCATCTGATTCTTTACTTGAACTATTTGCCCTTGTATAAAATACATGCAGTACATTTAACTGAGCAACAATACAATGCAACCTTGCTTTCTCTATTTCATGATTACTTTTAACGTCATCCTATTTTACTGTTAGCTGTACAAAAAAATTTAGCTATCTGCCAAGATACCAGTAAGTCTTGCAAAAATAGTCTTGGAAAACTAATTTAATATTGTACATGTTTGCATAGCATCTATTGTTTCTAATCATAGACGGAATATATACCCAACTCTAGATGACCATGCCAAATTGCTGGTTGTGCTGTCTGTCCCAGCCAGACATCTCAGTTGATCAGCCAACATAAACAGTCTATGCAGTGAGCCAATCTCACCCCTCCACTGCTCTCTTCTCAAAGTTCAATCAAATCACTTCTACAATACATACGCACTTCAAGAGGGAATCAGGTTGCTCAATGCCTGATAATGTAGCACCTCATGCCTTGGCTTAAATTCTCATCAACTTTAACCAAGAATCCAAAGGCCCTTAGCATACAGGCAATTGTTTCTTACCTGCAATGCACTGCCTCGTGCAACAGCCTCATCTGCATTCAAAGTTGTACTGACTTCTTTACCGAAAAATTTACTAATCCTCTCCTTTACAGCAGGGATTCTGGTAGTACCACCAACTATTTCTACTGCATAAATATCCTCCTTCTTTAACTCTTAAAAAAAAAACCAAAAAAAACATACATTAGAACTTTGCATTATGAAAATTCCTACACTAAATTAGTAGCAATTAGTTCCTCTTAACAAGGAACAAGGTATTGTATTTGATTACAATAAAATCTGTAGAAATTTTAATTAAAGTTATTCTAGCCACCATTAAAATTTTGTACTCGCACAGATATAAAAAATATCCTATTATACACGGGGATTCTTTTTTAGGGACGTTTTTATGCAACTTGCAATTGAACGGCTACATGAAATTAAGTGTGCAAAAATTTAATTTAAGATTTGGCAAACTTCTAAAGAAAGCTAAAATCAGCGATATATTTTTTCCATTTATGTACACCATTAAGCATTGTAGTCAAGAGAATGAATGTATACTTACTAGCTTGCTCCAGAACACTGCGAAGAGGTGGTTCTACTCTACTTAAGAGACCATCACACATCTCTAAAAATTTGCCCCTGTGGGAAAAAGCCATAGATCAAGTCAGAATCTCATGAACAAAAATTTAAATTGCAAAACACAACTATGCAGCTGAAATTGAAAAACGCAATTAAGTTTACAAAATATAAGTTTTCTTTTTCTCCATCCAGAATCCTACAGTATTTTATGAAATTGTTTCATTTAAGCAATTTTTTGTATAAGAAAACAGAGCTGAATATGCCACAATAAAAGTGTGTGCAATTTACAACATTCCTACACTCACACCAAAAAGAATATCCATCAAGAGTAAGATATTTTAGCATATACTTTTGGAGATAGCCCCATGCATGAATCATACTTATTCTGCCACAATGATCCCTCCAAGCCCATCCACCTTTTATATTAGGATAGTTCCCAGAGGGTCCTAATCAGGATTGCAGTCCCACCGTGCCAGATACTTTACAAACACAGCTTATGTCCTGAAGAACTTACATTATATCAATTTTTATAGCGATTACATGCATTAATTACAACAATTAACACAAAAATAGGAATCAAAATGCAAAACTGAATACATGTCTCTTCCACTGCACCTGAAGAACTTTAGATTTGGGTTCTGACAGGCCACTAAGGAGCATGAAGTCCAAAGATAAGCACCCTCTACTGAGAAAGATTGATGAACAAGGTTCAAACTTAGGTTCTATCCTAAGTGCTTCCAAGCGGTTCTTAACTGCTGTAACAGAATGTAGGGCAAGAGGTGATGAATTTTACTAATGCAGAAGCAGTGACAAGCTCTTTCATAGAGTGTATACTACTAATCATCTACCCTCTTGTCCTGCACACTGTCAAAACTATTGCTATTCATAAGCTATCCTGCTATTTACCAGTTTGTTCCTTGAGCAAGAGCTTCAGTTTCCTATTACCTGTTAAACGCCAACATGAAACCTTCGTTTTATTAACTAATTTCCGTGATCTAGAAAGTGCAACATTAACAGCTTAGTATTCAAATCCTCTAGTTATATGTACAACATACACAGAGTCAACATATTTTCTCCCACCATGCCCCAGTAATGTTTGTGAATTTTGCTCTGTAGGTATCACCTGTACTAGTTCTAATACTAGAACACAGGTAACCATGACACATGTAAGGGCAAGAGGATGGTTCAATCCTCATTCCTATTCATGCTGTGACCCTATGGCCAGACTGACAACTGGCTTTTGATTTGGACACTAACTCAGACTTCCCACTTACTTCATGCAGGCTACTAAATAGTCATTGGTAAGTACTTTGTTGCTAATAACTCAAGTTATAATCAGTGACCTAATGTACCAAGGAGGATCAAGAATTTGTATTTACATAGATTAGTTCCTTATTTTTGCAGTTTTTAAATCAACTCAGACTTTATGCTAAGCAATCTGAAGATACCTGTTCATAGTTCCAGAGACATCAATATCATTCATGAAGCATTCTATGTTCATTGGGAGATCAGACGCATTAGCACTCATCAACTTCTTCAGTTTCTCACACTCCTGAAATAGCCTCAGCAATGCACGAATCTTTGATTTGATGTCTAGTTTATATTTTTTCCCAAATTCTTCGCAAAAATAGTTAACTAACATTTCATCAAACTTCCTGCCACCAAGTGTGGTATCAAACGCTGTAGCAAGAACCTAAAAATGAGATAAGGAGTGAAATATTTCAGTATGAAAAAGACTGTTCATGGGTCTTTTTACTGATTATTCACTAAAACCTGTTAATAACCAATACCTGTTGAGCAATTTCTTAGAGTCTGAACACTCAGAATAGCTTGTTCCAATAATTTATATTTGATATCATAATCCTGTCTAGGAGTATCACGCCTAGCTACTCCAACACAGATCTTCCACTGGGGCAGTATTAAGAGCAAAACCAGGAAGAATCCAATATATTGCTCAGATTTATTCCCCTACCACCACCATTGGTAGGTAAATGCTTTGTGTTGGAGCACCATCGTGACAACTTTCTGCTACTATAAGAGAAAAGAACCAATTAACAACTTTTTATTTCCTTCCCCAGTGCCTGCACTTGGTTTGTGTCCTCACCATGCCCTGCTAACAATGAAGCCTCAGTCCCATTCCACTCTGGCACATTTCACTTCACCAGCACTGCTGACAACTATTTCACTCTGATGCTCCTATTTGTGCCACTGCAAAGTGCTATGTGTAGGGGCAGTTAGGGTGTGACCATGACAGAGCTGGTCTTTTCCCTGGGCTAAAAACAGTCTCTACAGTGCAAGATTAGATGATCCTTCTAGTTACCAAGTTCATAGTGTTAGGCAAAGTTACTAAGTATGTCATACACCTTATCTACACAAGTAATGGGTGACTGGGATTACACATGCATTAGACACACCAAAATGGAATATCATAGGAGAAATGTGTAATGTTTTGACCCAATTAAACTATTTTTCAGCAGCTGTACTGAAGATGTTAACCAATGCAGTACCTGTGGTTCTTCAAAATGTGCCCCCATGGGTGCTTTCCTCTAGGTGCATTTGCATCCCTGCACCTCAAATGGAAGATTTTAGGTAGCAGCATCCGTTCAGCCCGTATATGCGCTCTCCCAGTCTCTAGTTCTGCCTCACTGCTATATAGCACTGTGTGGACAAACCCCTCAGTTCCTTTTCTACTGCAGAGCTCATTGATAAGAATTCCGAAGCAAAGGGGAGGAAGCCAGATAGTGGAGCACCCATATGGACACATCTTGAAGAACCTCTTCTTCAAGTAGTGTCCCTATAGGTGCTCCATTCTAGGTGACTCTACAGCAGTACCCCTAATGGAGTGGTGGAGCTTTGGAGCTGAGTCCAACAATGAAGATAGTACAGTTGAGCCAAATATAGCAGCAGATGCTGAGCTGGTAACTGTGTAGTGTTCAGTAAATGTATGTGCAGATGCAAAAGTCACCGCTCTACATATTTCTGTGATGAGGAAGGCTGTGAAAATAGAGAGATCTTCCAGTGTCCACTTGAGCTCCAGAAGGAGGCTGAAGGTCATGTGTGCTAAAGCAGTAGATAATGCAGTCCAATATCCATTTAGGAAGTCTTTGCTTAGAGTTTGGGGATCCCTTAGATCCATCTGTGATGGAGAGGAATAGTCTTGGAGATTTTCTGAAAGGTTTGATCTTTTCCAACTAGAAGGCTTATGCTTTGACAATAAGTGTGTGTACTGTTGCCTCCCTTTTATCCGTGTGGTTTTGGAAAGAAGACTGGGAGGTGTACAAGCTGATTTATGTGGAAGGCTGAAGGTAGTTTTGCTAGGGATTTGGACTGCAGTTGTAATATCACCTTGTCTTTGAAGAAAACTGTAAGGGGGGAGGGTGGTTATGCCAATAGGTTCCTATCTCTCCCATTCTAAGCCAGCATGATGGCCACTAGGAATGTGGTTTTTATAGAGAGGTGTAGAAGCTGGCAAGTGGCCACAGACTCAAAGGAAGACCTTGTAAGACAGTGTATGATAAGGTTACGGTCCCATGCTGGCGAAGGATCCCGGATTTGAGAGTAAAAGTTATTCATACCCTTAAGAAATCTTTTCATTGTAGGATGGGCAAGCAGACAGTTTACCTTCTGATGGAAGGCATTGATGGTCACCAAATTTAGAGACAGAACTGATTTATTTAATTCTAGGATGTACAAAAATCAATAGAGGAGAGAATGTAGAGGAAAGCCGCCTTGTGTCACACCAGAGTTGGAGCCTCTTCCATTTTTGAATGTACATGAAACAAATAGTTATTTTCCTGTTATGTAACTACCTCATTCACAGCCTCAGCACAGTTCATTTCTAAGCTGCAGAACCATCAAGAAGCCATGCTTTGAGTCGGAGAACTTTTAGATGGGATGATGAATCTGGCCAGTGCCTTGAGAGAGATGAGGAACAGGCCGGAGAGTGATTGATGGATAAACTGAGAGAGATATGGAAACCATGTCTGCCTTGGCCACATTGGAGCTATAAATAACCCAGTCTTGTCTTTTTTTTCCTCTTAAGCATAACCTTGGATTGTTAGTGCAGGGGTGGCCAACCTGCGGCTCATGAGCCGCATGCGGCTCTTTGTTCATCCAAATGCGGCTCATGTCTCTTTGCATGTTGCTGTTTGTTCTTTGCTGCTCTTTGCAATTGACAAGCTTTTCGGTGGAGGGTAAGAGAGGAGGGGAAACTGAAGAGGTTAGTGTGGTTCTTTGCGGCTCTTCATCTCTGACTGGTTGGCCACCCCTGTATTAGTGGGATTGGTGCAAAAGCACATAATAGGTGTTTTTCCCCTCAAATGGAATGGACATCTCCGAGAGAATGGTGACCCAGGCCTATCCTGAAACAGAATTGGGAGCATTTCTTGGTTTTGGCTGGGGTGAAGAGGTCTATATTTAGAATTCCCCAGCATGACTATGTTGTGAAGGATGGTAGTGTCTATTTCCCATTTGTGATCTTTGGAAAATTTTGAGAATATTGAAAAAATTGTGAGCATATCCATTATAATATTCTGAATGCCCAGGAGGTAGGTTGCAGAGATGCTGATGAGGTGATGAATGCACCAGTTCCATAGTTTCACTGCCTCAGCACAAAGGGACAATGATCTTGTTCTTCCCTGGCAATTTATGTAGAACATACATACAATGTTGTCTGTCAATCTTTGTATTTTTACTTTTGATCAGTAGTAGGAAGTGTGAGCAGGTGTCCCTGACAGCTCTGATCTCTAGTAAGTTGATATACTATGTGGATTCGAGGGGGGGAGGGGATCATTTGCTCTGAATGGTGTAGGTGGGCTCCCCATCCTACTAGGGATGTGTCTGTCATCACTATCAATGATGCGGATGGTTGAATGAAGCGAACTCCTGCCCAGGCATTGTGAGGAACTGTCCACCAGTCAAGAGAGCTTTTGACTGTCAATGGCATCGCTAGAGGTTTGTTTAAATTGAGTCTGCTTGGGACGTATACCGTTCTGAACCACCCTTGAAAGCAATGCATGGAGTCTCACATGGTTTATGACAAAGGTGCCTGCCACCATGTACCCCAGGAGTTGAAGACAGGTCTGGCCAAAGTTGAAGGACTGGCTTGAACTGTCAAAATTAAGCTAGCTGAAGTGTTGAACCTGTGCGGTGGAAGGACTGTTTTGGCTTCTATGACATTTTAGGTAAGCTTCTATAAATTCCAGCTGTTGCACTGGTGTTGAAGAGGCCCTTCTTGGTATTCAGTTGTGTCCCAGATGTAGGACCAGATCTACAGTCTTGTTTCTCTCTCTCAAAGCATTGGAGAATGAAAACAAAGAAAGGAGGTATTAAGGCTAACCGATGGAAGCTCTATTACTAAGTAAGAAAACACTAGAACTCTGTCAACTTTGCTAAGTCTCCATCTCAGGTCAAAGGCGTTAGAGAAGGAACTGTGGGCTGTTTGCAAACATAGCGCTATATAGCAGAAAGGAAGAGCACATGTGTGGGCCAAACAGACACTGCTATCTAAATTCTCTGATCTGAGGCACAGGGACACAAATACACTTAGAGTGGAGCACCCATAGGGATACTATGTGAAGAACAGTAAGTTAGTTTACTTGAAATTGCTAACATCTGCAGGAGTTTCAATCCTTGCATACAGATACAGTCCCAAGCTCCGGCGCGTGTGCACACACAGAAATCAGTAACTCCAAATATTAAAAGCCAACTACAGCTCATATATGCATTAATATGGTGATACAGGGGACTACAGCAGCAATTGTGTGTTCCCCCTGCCTTAAATTGTCATAACCTTTGTTCTGCATAAACCCTGGCAATCAATCTATTTCTAGACACTGGGTCTAATGCTAGAACTAAGGTAACCATTACTCCCAATGCTACAGGAAGACTTTTGAGCTAAGCATACCAACACAAGGAACATTGGTGCAGGGAGTTGCACGATCTGTTACTCTTCCTGAGTGTTACCATGAAAGTTTCCAACCTTTATCCTACGCTACTGCCACAATTTGAGTCAGATCCCAGTTTAATGTATGATGCCTCATAAAAGAACTTACTGACTGCATGCCCACACTGGGCTAAAAATAAACTCATTTGTTCCTCTTCATGTCTAACTCCTAAAGATGAGTACTCATTCATTCATCTGTTAATTCATGTCTTTAAGACAGCCCTTCTCTACTACCTCTCTAATTTGCCTGAATTCCAGACAGTTTTTAAATGCATGTACTCCCTGCACATGCACACATCACCCCAGCCTCAGAGGACCTCCTCTTCTATCATTACTAGAGAACGGCTTCTGAGATTAGTTCCTTCACTCCCATATCTAAACTCGCTCTGCCCTCAGAACCAGATTCTAAGATTGATCTTTTCCTGTTGCATCATTTTACATCCCTCTTACGGAGGTCTCAATCCCTTCTTGAGAATATGCTGAATTCACAGTTCCACATCACCTACAAATGCTGTTATCCAGTTCTGCACACCAGTATTTATTAACACCACTTCACCTCTCTCCTTCAACATGTACCGCTCCTATCGTTTCAGTGTGTTAACTTTATTTAATGTTTCCATACAATCAATGTGTATTGGACCCATCACAGCACACTGTAGTCTTCTGGTTCAGATCATCATCATCTCAGCTATATTCCATTTAAACTAGCATTTTGTAAGACTTCAGCCAACTTTTCAGTTCTCGAGGCACTATTCTCCTAACTATCTGAGCTCCTATCACAATATATTCACTTGTTGCTTCAACTGAAGAAACAATATAGAGTTATTGGATTTCATAATGTTTTTGTCTATAAGGCTAACATTATAGAAGATTTCTATCTCACAGAAAAAAAAAGAAATTTTAGTATCTAATAAAAACAAGAAACAAGTGATCAGGCAATTGTGCTTCAAAGTAAAACCCAATGTAACCACCTGCTCAAGTTAAGAAATTTCTGAGATTTAATTAAAACTGTTGACACTTCACACCTATCATGCTTTCTATAGTGTTTATGTCCGATTTCAAGGACAACAGAAAGCATTATAATCTTTACTCAGACTGTCTAACAATAATTTAACCCAGTAATTCCTCCTTTAACACAAACATTTATAGTTGAATTAGAGCACCTTTTTAAAAAAGGCATCCAGTCTCATAAGTTGTACTCTTACTATAGAGAAGTTGTTCAAGGTATTTTTTTATTCTCACTATACGAAAAAGTGGTTGAAGAAAACATGTTTTTTTCAACAAGCAGAGCAACAAAAACTTAAGCAGATCTTCTCCCCAGTTCTCTAACACAGGACAAAGTTGAACCTTTGGAAAGCATAAGTTGCATTGCCTGCAGACACTGTTACATTAAGGCAGTTAACTTAGCCTATTGTAGTCCATAAATGTAATGGTGAATATTTTTACTGGTAATTAAAATGGATGCATAAGATTATTTACTTTCAGTTTTCCTTTGTTGAATGCGCATACTGAAACTTGATATGCAGAATGTCCCATATCAACAAAAACAACATTTCTGGGCTTCTCTTCTAGCGCAGGTAGGTCTTGTTTATAGATTCCATATGCAAGGGCAACTACCAAAAAAAGAGAAGTCAATACAGTAAGCAAAATGGCACAGTCGTTCAACTACATTTTTGGTGTTGCTTTCCTAAATAGTACTTGTTAAAGAATGAAAATCTTGACGTCAAAGTTATAAAGTGTACATCTGCTTAAATAATGGACCAGATACAAATGCTGTGGCATAGAAGACTAACAGTTTAATTATTAGTTTCTCCAATGACTTGCATTTACTTCTTGGATGTCTATTTCTAAGTATCTTTGAAGTAGAAAGTCTAGAGCTGCATCACCACAGAAGTAACTCAGAGTCTAGGAACCTTGGAGAACAACCAACGTCAGATTAGCACATAGAACAACTGGTAGTTCTAGATGGAAGGGGTTTGTGACAGACAGAGAAAGAAGTTTTATAATTCCAATCATATATACATTTTAAAAAGAGAATAAGATTACCTGAAGTAGTTTCATTTATTAGTCGCAAGCAGTTAAGGCCAGCAATCTGTGTAGCATCCATCACAGATCTCCTCTCTGCATCTGTATAGAAACAAGGAACCTGCAAAAAATGTACAGCGCTGAGATACTATTTAGCAAGGCAATCCTCTACCAAATCCCCTCAAAAATATTTTTCTGGTCTGCTCTCCTCCCACACGCACCCCCCTTTTTTTCCCCCTTTAAAAGTATTTCCTGCAAGTTTAAGATTTATTTTTATTCTGAGTGTTGAAAGCAAGGAAAAATTAGTAGCTATATGAGCCACAGAAAGGTTTGATTTTATTGCTTAAATAATTCTCATGCCTTTCCACTTCATGTCACTTTTAAAAACCATTCATTTTAGTGAACACTGAGCAAAACCAGCTACAAATAGGATTATTTTATTGATGATCAACTCTATAAAATATATTTTACAATGTTCGTGTGATATTTAACTTATCAATTTTCAGGGAGAGATCTGAGTAAAAAAAAGTCATGAGGTTTACATAAAACAAGTAGTGACACTTGTTTATGTAAACCTGGTTTATAAATTGCAATACAACTCCATTACCACCATGATTCTTCAATTTACAAAAATACACTATGTAGCCCAGTTAATGTAAACAAATTTACCATCACCTACTTACAGAAACAACACAGTCAACTACAGGCTTCTTAAGAGCATTCTCAGCTGTTTCTTTTAGTTTGGTGAGGAGCATTCCTGTCATCTGCTCAATGGTGAAGTTTCGTTCTTCTTCCATATACATAACCTTTAGTAAAAAGTTTTTTTTAAGAATGGTAAAAGACAAGAAACACCATGCTCAAGTGATATTAAGGATCTAACTTAAGCCCACAAAAGAAATTTAAGTGGCCCTTAACACACATGAAGCCTAGGGCCAGTAGCATACTTGTATAATTGCCCCCCCTTCTCTGCCTAAACCATGCAGGGAAAGCACCACAGGATAACTTGACAGTTTCTAGTTTTATTCATATTTTCATTTGAAAAATTTGAGAGATTTTAACAGAGGCAAACTGAAAAGGACATTTATACAAGCTCAAGTTTCCTGGGTTCCAAATGTAAGATAATGTATGCAGCTGACTCTTTACCAAGCCCTCAATATAAGCCTGTTCCATTAGGCGTTTTTTAAGCTAAGGAAATACCTCCCCCATTGTTGAACAGATTTTCCAACTAAAATATAAATACATTTATTAAAATTTGATCTGAAACAAGTCTGTTTTTCTCCTCTAGCCCTGCAGTATATCTGAAGCGTTAGTACTGAACACTATTCTGGTACTTCCTTCATCTCCCAAACTCACCATGGAGTGCAAAAGACTGTTGACACAATAAACAGGTTTTTAAATTTAAAGCTGACCTTGATAAACAACGGCATTCTAACAACGGAGTTCAAATCCCGGATTAGCTAAATCACAAGTGAAAAGGAATCTGAGTCTTAATCCTTACTTGTGCACATCAGCAACCACTGTTTGTTACAACTTTGAATCCTGAGCACCTTGAGTAGGCATTCCCAAGGTACTGCTATTCAAAACTGATTTATATATATATATATATATATATGAAAAGTTTGTGTAGATCCCTCCCATACTATTTACAATTCTAGTCAATTCAGTTACTCTATCATTCTGAAATCATTCAGTTTTTTTGCCTACAATACATATCTCTTTACATTTATTAGCCCTTAAATATAGCAGTAAAATTTTTCTAATGCGAAGTGCATTTGCAAAATAGAGGCTCCAGTGTAAAAGGGTTCAAAACTAAACAGATAATTCATCTATCATTGAACTTCCCCTATGGTTCTTTCCCAATCCAAGTATGTTTGACTCACCTTGATGCCAGCTAAGCCAGTTGGCAACTGGACAAGTTCATATGCCAGATTGGTTTTTTCATCTTGAACAAATGGATCTGAGAATGCACGACCATGAAATCTTTTAAAACCCTGTACCGTATTCTTTGCGTTTGAAATTACCTAAAATGAGACAAATATATAATATGAGATGGCAGGGTACTTCTGTATTTCAGAGAAAGTCAGTCAATACCAAGTTTGTTTATGCTTTTCTTGCCAAATCAAAATTTGTTGGAAAACACAAATTAATTACAACATAAGATGGCTACCAAAATACTCAAAATGCCCCTTTAATCTAAACAAATTCCTGCAAGAATCATTTGGGAGATTTTTTAAAATTCTATTTTAAAACCCTGAGCAAATGTTTATGCAAATCCGTATAAAAATAGTTCACTTTTAAAAGGTGTCCTGCAAATAGTCATCTTTAGCAATACATCTCTCTTCACCATCTCTCTCTCTTACACCCTACCTTACTCCCTGCAGTCAACCACCTTCCCCAACTTACCACCAACTAAGCTAGGAAGGACATTGAGCACATTAACTGAAATGTCACTTTCAGAGCCATCATCTTGTCCTATGGCTAGCCAACTCCCATGAGACATTCCTACACGAAATTTCCTACTTTGGAGCCTTCCTACCTAAACAACTTCAAATATTGTAACCAACAGATTTAAAAGCCAACTGGGGACCAAAAAGGAGAGTCAATTTAAGTCAGTGAAAACAGTCTACCTACTTCCTGTTATAAGTAACATCTAAAATTAGTGTAATTAAGGATTAAAAGGGTTACCTACCTTTCGTAACTGTTGTTCTTCAAAATGTGTTGTTCAAGTCCATTCCAAATAGGTGTGTGCATGCTACGTGCACAGTTGTCAGGTTTTCCCCTAGTGCTACCTGTCGGGTCAATGCAGGCTCTTCTGGGAGTGGTGCCTCCATGGCACTGTATATAAGGCTCTGCTGACTCACAGCCTCTTCAGGTCCTTCTCGCTGAAAACCTCCGACCAAGAGGAAGGTTAGTGTGTCTTGGAATGGACATGAGCAATACATCTCAAAAAACAGTTATGAAAGGTAGGGTAACCATTTTTTCTCCGAGTGCTTGCTCATGTCGATTCTAAGTAGGTGACTCCCAAGCTGGCCACAGGAAGAGGGGCTGGAACTCTCAGAATCGCTGACTGAAGCAAAGCTCTGCCGAATGCTGCGTCGTCCCTGGCCTGCTGAGTAATAGGGTAATGCGAGGTGAATGCATGGATTGATGACAAGTTGCGGCCTGCAGATTTCCATGTAGGGACCTGAGCCAAGAAAGCTGCTGAGGAAGCCTGTGCCCTTGTGGAGTGCGCTGTTAGCCGGAGCTGACACCTTAGCCAGGTTGTAGCAGGTCCTGATACAGGAGGTGATCCACAACGATATCCTCTGGGAGATACCAGGAGACATTTTATCCTATCCACTACAGCGTTGAAGAGTTGGTTTGATTTATTAAAAGGTCTAGTCCTTTCTATGTAGAAGGCTAGCACTCTCCTGATATCTAGGGAATGGAGGCTTCATTCCCCATTACTGGCATGCAGCTTCAGGAAGAACACCAGGAAGATGATGTCCTGGTTTGTGTGAAACTGGGATACCACCTTAGGAAAGAAAGTCAGATTGGGGGAGGGGAGGAGGGGGAAGGAAGGAAGAGGGTGTCACAAATGAACCTTGTCTTTGTAAGACACTGTGTACAGAGGGCCGGATGTCAAAGCCTTGAGCTCAGACACCCTTCTGGCTGAGGTAATCACGACCAGGAATGCCACGTTCCACAAGAGGTAGAGTAGCAAACATGTCACTAAGGGCTCAAATGGAGGTCCTATTAATCTGGTGAGTACCAAGTTCAGATCCCATGCTGGTATCAGATGGTGAACCTGACAGTAGAGTCTGTCCAGGCCCTTAAGAAAACGGATCAGCAAAGACTGATCATCCGCCCGCTCCTGGGTGGAATGCAGAGATTGCTGGCAGGTGTACCTTTATGAATGATACTGCCAGCCCTAGTTGTTTCAAGTGCAGCAGACAGCCCAAGATGAAGGGCAGTGATGCTTGCATTGGAGGAGTGCCCTTCTGTTTCACCCAAATGGAAAATCTCTTTCATGTGGCCAAGTATGTAGCCCTGGTGGACAGCTTCCTGCTGCCGAGGAGGACCTCCGTGACTGTCCCCGCTCCCCCGAACATGCAGACTCCATGGGGTTCAACCATGTAGATTCCATGTCATAAGGTGGACTCAAGTCTGGGATGTTGCAGGCGGCCGTGGTCCTGCGTGACACATCGCAATTGAGCCTGGACTCCCACAGTTTGAGGGCTTCTTGGCATGGGAGTGGCGCATACTCCACTCTGGTGTCTATATAAAACATTGCTGTCGTATTGTCTGTCATAACCAATACACATCTGCCTTCTAGGTGAGGCTGGAGGTTTGACACACTAGGCAAACAGCTCTCAGCTCCCTGATGTTGTTGTGAAGCAACAGCTCTGTTGGAGACCAAAGGCCTTGAGTCCTGAAGGTCCATAGATGTGCTCCCCATCCCAACTCGGATGAGTCCATGATCAGAAACAATGATGGCTGCGGTCTGGAAAAGGGGACTCCTTCACTTATCAATAGAGTGTTGAGCCACCACTGGAGGGATTCAATGACCCGAAGGGAAGCAAAACCACCTTGTCCAATTTGTCTCTGTTCAGTCAATAAACAGATCTCAGTCAAGTCTGGAGAGGTCTGAGCTGCAGCCTTGTGTTCTTAACCACATATGTGCAGGAAGCCATGTGACTTAGGAGTTTCAAGCAATTCTGCACCATTGTGGTGGGAAAATGAAGTCCTTTATGATGGAACACATAGTCCAGAAGCGAGACTCTGTCAGAAATGCCCTGGCCTGAACTGATCTAGGACTGCTCCTATAAACTCTATTCTCTAGATATGGGATAAGGTTCACTTGGGCACGTTTTAGCCAAAGCCCCAGTTCGTTGAACATCAATCGCATCAGATTGACGTGTGCTTTAATTGCTCCTGGAGCGGCCCTTGACCAGCCAGTCATCTAGATACGAGAACACCTCTATCTGTCGTCTCCTTAGGAAAGTGACAACCACCACCACACATTTGGCTTCTAACGGTCTGAAGGGAAAGACCGTAAACTGATAATGAGTGTGGTTACCAAGAACCTGAGGAACCTTTTGAGAGACAGGACTATCAAAATATGAAAATAAGCATCCTTCAAATCGAGGGCAGCATACCTGTTCCCCCAGACCCAGGGAGTGGATGATCATGGCCAGGGAGACCATGCAAAACTTCAGCTTCATGAATCTGTTGAGGTTTTGCAGATTGAGAATAAGTCTGAGACCCTCTTTGACCTTAGGAAATATTGGGAGTAAAAATTCTTTCCCCTTAGTTCCTGAGGAACCTCCTCTACTGCTCCTGCTCATAGGAGCTCTTGCACTTCCTGTATAAGGAGTTGCTTGTGAGAGGAGTCTCTGAAGAGGGACGGGGAACGGGGTGAGACGGTGGAAAGGAAAATTGGAGAGAATATCCCAATTCTACCATGCACAGCACCCAAGTGTCTGAGATGATCTGAGTCCATGACCAGTAGAAATGGGAGAGATCTCAGGAAACAGGGAGGGATCCTGGATTTGGTCTGGTGTGTTACCCCTGGGAGAACCCTCAAAATGATTGCTTTGAGCTAGAAGGCTGCCTCGCTGAGCCCCAACCCTGGTTAGACGGGGGTTGGGGCATCCTGCACCTGTTATCCCTGCCCCTCTTTCTAGAATAATCCTGTCTCTGTTGTGCAAGATAAAAACATGGGTCAGAGTGTGACTTAAAATGCTTTCTCTGGGTGCTCAGCATGTGTAGACCTAAGGATTTCAGTGTAATCTTGGAATCCTTCAGGCTGTGAAATTTGGAGTCTGTCTGCTCTGAAAACAAGCCCGAGCCCTTAAATGGCAAGTCCTAGATGGTTTGTTTGGCCTCTGGAGGGAGGCCCAATACCCGCAGCCATGAGCTCCTTCTCAAAGTAATCACCAACAACACTGTCCTTGTAGGTGAGTCCATTGCATCAATGGCAGCCTGCAGCAAGATTCTTGCCACAGCCTTGCCCTCCTCAACGATTGCTGCAAACTCCAGTCTGGAGTAGCTCCTTGAATTTTGTCAGTTTTCCAGGAACTAAAGTTGTAGTGGCTCAGAATTATCTGTTGGTTACTGATGCAAAGCTGGAGGCCCCCCCAGTGGAGTATACCTTCCTACTGAAGATATCCAGCTTCACTGAGTCCTTGAACTTGGGCATTGATGCTTGTTGTCCTGGTCTCGTCATTTGCCACCCCAAATCACCAGTGATTCCAACTGTGGATGAGTAAAGAGATTGCCCCCTCCAAAGGGCACAACTAAGTACTTTTCTTCTATCCCCTTAACTATAGTAGGGATAGAAGCTGGTGTTTGCCACAATGTGGTCGTGGCTTGTGTTGGTTTTTTGATGGGTAGTGCTATCCTGGAGGGGCCCTCTGGTGCCAAGATAGCCACTATGGCTATCCTCTGACTCCTGCACTTCCTCCACTTGGGAGTCCCAGGTTCTTGGCCACCCTCCTTGGCAGCTCCTGGTGTGCCCTATTATCCACTGGTGATGGCACGGTCAAAGTCCCGCCACCGCCTCATCAGGGCAAGACAATGACATCTTGAGTGGAACCGGGTCTTCCTGTCCAACTGGGTCACAGGATTCCTGTTGCGCCGGGCTGTCAAGCTCAGTACCAGGATCCGCACTGATACCAGTCTCTGCACTACACTCTATGCTTCCCTCTGCACTGGAATAGTTTTCTTCAGTGCCACAAGGGGACAGTCGAATCTCAGATGGCTGGGAAGCGTATGCTCGTGAGGCAACTGAATAGGACTGCCTCGAAGAGGACCGTTGGGCCTGGTGCTGCGGTGTCAGAGGTCTTGGTTCCTGCTCCTCCATCATGGTGGAGGACTGCTATGTCATCATGGCTATCAGGTTCCTAGCTGCCTCGAATGTGTCTGGGGTGGAAGGAGAGCGCAGCTCTCCCACGTGGCTCTCCCTTATGGGCGAGAGCAACAGCACTAGACTCAACAGCACTCGCTGCAGGTTCAAAGTCAACAGCACCAGCCCTGGTGGGGAAGGTAACGGGGGCCCTGTCACAGGACGCACCTGGTTATCATCTCTCCCTGCAACCTTTACTGTAGGTAAGTGTCCTCTCTTGGTTTTCTTCTGACTCTTGTAAGGTATCAGAGAGCGGGATCAGTGCCAGGTCTTTGGTGCCTGAGGTCCTTCTATGCAGAGTCTTTCTTCGGTGCCGCAGCCTCTTTGAGAGAGGCTGGGTGTGCTCCGCACTGAGGTACTGGGTGCCAAGGCCAAGTGGCCCAGCTGTGGGTGGAGAGAGCTGCCTCCATGAGGAGATGCTTCAGTCTCACACTCTGTCCTTGGACAGAATCCCCTGCAGATTGCACTGATTGGCCTGATGGGTTTCCCCTAGGCACTTCAGATAGGATTTGTGGGTATCTCTCTTTAGCATAGGTTTGTGGCAGATCCCGCACGGTTTGAATCCTTGGGACTGAGGCATTCCCCAGTCCCGGGGCATAAGGGGGCAGAGGGAGCCCCACATAAAATGTATCTAAGTACAAACCAAGTTAACTAACTCTAATCTACTATTTACAGGTTCAGTTACTCTCTACCACTTGAGGAATGCTTGCCCTCAAGAGACAGCAAGAAGCTCCGTTACCGGCAGTAAGAAGGAACTGAAGAGGTGGCAGGTCAGCAGAGCCCTACATACAGCGCCATGGAGGCGCCACTCTACGGGCGCCTGCACTGACCCATGAGTACTGTTAGGGGAAAAACCTTCTGACAACTGTGCACATGGCACACACACATCTACCTGGAATCGACATGAGCACGTACTCAAAGAAAAGTATCTGCTTTTGATTTCTCTGCATTGTGTGAGGCAGCTCTTTATGCACAGCCATTTCTCTGCATACTAAGTTTTCCATTATATTTACATGATTCTTTCACTAGCAACAGGGGAAAGGAAAACACTTAAGGAAACACTAAGGGCTGGTCTACATTTAAAAGGCTACAGCAGCACAGCTGCACCATTGTAGCACTTTAACACAGACACTATCTGTGCTGATGAGAGGGATTCTCCCATCAGCATAGGTAATCCACTTCGCCAAGAGTGGCACTAGTTTGAAAGAATTCTTCCGCTGACCTAGCACTGTCTACACAGGGGATGGATTTTCCACGCCCCTGACCAGCGTAGTTACATTAAGTTAATTTTCTAGTATAGACCAGGCCTTAGCCAAAAAGTGGTAGAGGGACTCAAGGGTATGGTAGTTTGAGGGTTTTTTTTTTTTTTTAAATGTATGTGAATAGATTTTAAGTTAACTGCTCCTTTAAAAAGCAACTTGCTCTTAATTTCCAAAAATCCAATTATTACAGTTCAAACCTCATAACAGCTATGTCCCTGCACCAATGTGTATCGCCAGGCCGCAAATAGCTTAGAGCAGGGGTGTCAAACTCATTGATGGTGACAGGCCAAATTCTCATAAACTGCACTTCACAGGGGCCATGCAATGCCCTCCGCCGAAAAATTCGGGCCATCTTCCCCTTTTCGGCAGCGTGGCATCAGCCCTTTTCGGCGGCGGGATTTCACGGGGGGCCGTGTTGCTGGATTGAGTGCATTGCCGCTTTAAGGGATTTTTCTGCATCTGGCATCGACACTTTAAGACATTTCACAGACTCTTAAACCGGCAATGCCATAGGCAGAGAAATCTCTTTAAGTGCCAGTGCCCTCACTTTGGGCGGCAGCACGTCTCAAAAAAACTGGCCGGATGCGGGCCGGATCAAAAAGGTTTGCGGGCCATATGTTTGATACCCTTGGCTTAGAGTAACACCAGACCAAGCACACATGGGGAGTAATTCTACATTTGACAAGATGTTTGCATTTAACTCTAGCACAAGAAAATACACTGAACATGTGGGGGAAATCACAATTACAGTCTGCTTGCACAAAACTATGTACATGTTCAAGCATTTCAGAGATTCTTGGACATTGTTTCCTAATATCTAGAGTTATTTGTTCTTGAGATAAGTTGAAAATGTTTGAAGAGTCACTTTCTGCAGGTAACTAACAATATATCTGGCATGAAACACCTTTTACAAAAATAAGAGTTGGTGACAATCTGACCACTAGATCGGGAGGGTCATAAATCAGCTAAGTCTTGCCTTATTCCCTGATTAATATTTACATAACTACTCGCATTAAGAGCAAAATATATTAAATTATATACAAAAACTATATTAGTAGAAAGTTATTTAAGTTAAAGAGTCAAACACTGAAATTAGGAATGACAGACTTATGGCTGCCCATGCAACTTTAAATCTGCCCCTTTTGCCTCCAATCTATGCAATGAATGAAGCAGGGGTCCTGTGGAAAGACTAGTATGCAATCTTGTAATTAAACACTATCCTAATGCATATGCACAAGGGGGATAAACAAAGGTTTCATGAGAATCTAAATCTGATATGTACTTTTTGAGTGCGTAATTTTGCAATCCAAGCAACATTAACAGGTTTTTTTTTGTATGTTATTTCTCAGGTTTCTTAATAGAATTTGTACCTTTTTCCCTTTTTTATGTAACCCTTAAATCCCAATCCAGAACAATGACAGAATACATTAGTGTTACAAACTGAACAGTTACGCTCAAATGCTTCTTAAGACATTTAATAAAGATTTATTTTAGAAGCAAACCTCTACCTCAACATAGATGTTGTAGTCTCTCTATAAATGAGAAAAATATTGGAAAAAAAATTTTTTTTTAAACTATGGTGTTCGTAGTTTTGTTTTGGATTATAAGCAATTCTTCAATATACAAAATCCTTACTTGGCTTTTAGCTGCAGCTCCAATTGAACGATTCTTGGGTCCAAAGGCTATACATGACCTACAATGAGAAGAAATATTTCTGTTCTAATTCAAATTTACAAATAAAGATTTTTTTTTTTTTTTAAACACTGGGTAATTTTTCAAAAATCTGTACTGAAAGATTAATACCATTCACTTGATAAAACTGTGAGTTATATAGAACAAAGCTCCTGAAATAACATTTAAAAACTGCGATTTTCCCCAAGTTCTTCCCACTGTTCACCACCAGCAGCCAATATATAAGCAATGGAGGACTACTCTGCAATTATGGCCCTAGAATAATATTAGAGAGCGTAACACTCATTATGGAGTAGTTTTCTAACAAACAGTGAACTTGAGCAGTGAAACCTGTAAGTAGTCAAAGGGATTCCCTAATTTTAGTCTATTAGAATTGGTGGGCACTCATGGTAGGATAAAAGCAAACTACTTACTTGCATACTTCTCTAAATTTCTTAAGAAAAGTAACAGTTGTCCAGCCCTAATTTTCAATTTTTTAAATTTAAACTTTTTTACATTCTTCACTTTAGAAGAGAATCCATAATTTAAAGCAACTTTCATTTCTGGCCACTTCTGAAGGTTTGTTTGCAAAGCAATTTATATAGCTGAATAGAAATCTGACAGGAAGGTGGTTGTTCACAGCAAGGTGAATTAATATTACAGTCAAGAGGACTGATTTTGTTATCCATATACGCAGATAATCATGGGTACCAAACTTCACTATCATTTATGAAAATAAAATTTATACCAAGGAAAAACCCATTTCTATGGTTATAAATATCTGTATAATTGACTAATTTTTAATTCCCATTTTTTCAAATTTAAAGTAAATTCTGCAGCTCCAACAACAAGGAAGACTGGATAGAATAAGCACAAGGCAAAAAACCCAAACACCAAAGCAATCATTAGGGTTTGGATCATAGGAAGCTAAATAGTGACATTTATTCAAAAGAATTCTTATGTGCTGCTTGGTGATGTATACCAGTTCTTTAAGAGATAAAAGAAGTCTTCATCTTTTTAGAGAATTAAGAGTTACTATTGCTGGTCAAGCCTCATTACCCAAGTATTTTAAAACTTACCTTAAACTGTAGGAAAACTTACAAAAATCTGAATATACACTCAAAAATAAAATCAAACAGATTTCCCACATGATTCCTCTAGGCCAAGTTATCTACACTATTGCTTGCTGACAAAGGGATTATTTCAAGCAGTTCTTTACTACTAAGCAGCACATTTAAATAGGCATAATTATTACACTGATCCCAATGCGGCAGACAAGGGAGTTGCTCTACAGAACTAGTTGCCCCATAAGAAATGAAAGAAACAGCTTCTGGAATATCCTGCTGTGTTGAATTAGCTTAACATACTGAAAAAGCAGACAACACCAGCATGGAAATGTGCAGTGGCATGATTGTTTTATAGCCACTGTTGGTGCACGCTCTAGTTAAACAAAAGCCAGTCATGCACTTGTAGTTGTACCTGTAATAAATTAAGAGGGACCATTTAGAAACATGTCTTGTGCTTAAAAAACAGGATTCAAAGGCTTGGTCAATAAAAAGCTACCAAGTTCTATTTTATGGAAACATTAAGTCAATAATAAAAGCTAATACTGCAGGCTGGTCTATACTGCCAAGTTAGGTCAGCTTAACTACATAGCATAAGGCTGCGAAAAATGTAATGTGCTATGTGAAGTAAATAAGCTGACTTAAGCCCTAGTGTTGACACTGCTAGATCAGTGGAAGAACTCTTCCGTTGGCCTAGCTACTACCTCTGAGAAGTGGATTTATTACAGCAATGGAAGAACCCCTTTTGTCACTGTAGAAAGGGTCTACAGTGGTGCACCATTAGTGCTGTAGCTGTGCCACTGTAACGTTTTTAGGGTAGACATAGCCCGAAGCCTCAAAATATATAGTTGACAAAGTCTGCTGAACACCTCACAAGAAGCCACTTATTAATTCAATATGGCCTTTAGAAAGAAATTAATGTAGAAGCATTAATTGAAGGTTCTACCTCTCTCCTGGGTGCATAAAAGTATTTAGCTTGTTAATTGCAAAATTCATGAGTCATTCTAAATTCACAAGATCACTACATTTAGTTTAATTATTAATGTAGTGCTTCTACAGAGTTCCAGATTAACAGCTGAGACTAGAATCCTCTCTTTACCCACAGAAAAGGGTGCTGCATGGGCAGCAACAGTACAGGCTTCCTTACACTGCCTCATGTGTGTTCTACTGAGACCCAAAGAGGGCTCGATTTTTTATGCGCTGTATAAGATTATCTTTAAAACCCCTTGTCTAGATTTGGTTTTAATTAACATTTATATTCTAAACAACTGCCTTGTAAATGTTTTGCAGATTTTAAAAAAATCCTCAAAAGTGCTAAGGAAGAAGTTTATTATGGATTTTTATCTCAGGATAGTGGAAGAGGAACATTATGAAGCTTTCCAACAATGTATTTGGAAACTACAAGGCCCAGACTGGTATTTCTGGTGAGATCTTCGTTAATATTTTCTGTGTATTTTAGACACTTGGAGCTATTTCCTTTTCTCTGCAGCTGACTGTACACAGACCTCAATCACAAATATACATCAGATATATCAAAGCTCAAGCTATATATTTTCTGTATTCTTATGCAAAGCTAAAAAAGAACCAATTAAGTTACAATTTCAAAGAACATTATATGACAAGCACACAAATTGGTGAAAATGTAGTTTAATACATACCCATACATTTTAAATAGAAGTAGATGTAATCACATGGGAAACCCATTAAGATAGTTCAGAACTTTTAATTTTGCTGAAATCCTAGTATACAAGTTACAACCAAGTAGCGCGTGGATCCTGCTCATTTATCACTTTAGTCTCCACACACTGAATTACACTTATCCTTTGTCTCCATGCACTTCCTTGGAAGATGCATGCATCCCCATCTGTCATACAAGAGAGCAATCCAGCCTACTCACAGAAATTGCACTGATTTTGCTAAATCAATTTCTTAATCTGTTTAGTTAAATCAACGCATTTTCCTTGTGGAGACAGTCAAATTGGCTTAAAAGTGCCTTAGCTTAATTCAGTAGTAAATCAATATAAATTGATCTGTTACTCAAACCATTTTAAGAGTGCCCATACAAGGGCATTACACAGATTGCATTGATCTAACTAAATCAATTTAGAAAGATTTAAGACTAGTCTAAATCGTGGCCCAAAAGTTTTGAGTGTGACTTGATTTTGGATGCCTCATTTTTGTAGGTACACAACTTGTGACACCTTTAAAGAGCCTGACTTTCAGAAAGAGCTAAGCATCCATCCTCTGGGCACCAGGCCCTCTTATCTCTCTCAAGCCTGGCATTAAATAATGTTTGTACATTTGTGTTTCAGCCTTTAGTTAAGTGTATTTAGAGTTTGTTTCCAGGATTTATTTTAAATGCATTTGGTGTTATTAAAACGACATGGGAATGTTATACGTAGACATTCCATGAAAATTAGCATTTTACTCAGAGATGGAATGTTGGAAGACCTTTTCAAGCTTTTTTGATCCTCTACTACCATTAGTACAAATCCAGCACGGGGTTTATTTTTGAGCATCTACTATTTGTTGTGGCAAAATGGAACTACATTGTAATGAAAAGACTCACACTCCTTTAGTGTTTCAAAACTAAAAATAAATGGTTTCCTGAAATTGACTAACATCTTGTCTCTCTGTTATTGTCCAATTTTATTTTATATTGGTTTTCAAGACTGTTTAAATACATCTTTAAGAAACAAGTCTCAACAACAGTACTTTGTATAAAATCAGCAAAGGCATAATAAATGAATGTATTAGTCATACAGCAGCTCTTCTCCATTCCTTCCTTAAAGACAGCCAGAATTATGGCATCACTTACAAGGAAGCAAGGTGAGGCTGCATTGCTGTCCATCAATCACTGTCTCCAAGGCAAAATGAGAGAAAAACTGAAATGGAATTACTCATGAGTAATTTTACCTTGCCTAGATAGCTCACTGTAAAACACTATCAGTTCCTACCACATTGTGTTTAAGTGAATAGACATGTTACTCCAAAACATCTCATTACTGTTATATATTGGAACATAGTAAACAGTTTTATTCAAATAAGCCCTTAAAAAAAAAAGTCCCGAGAGTCACGGACGCTCAAGTTCTAATTTCAGCTATACTACAGACTTGCCGAGCGTGCCTTGGATAAGTCATTTTACCTCAGTTTCCCCCTCTTGCTATTTTATTTAGTGAGCTATTTATGACCAGAGGAAGGCATCTTCCTCTACATTAGTACAGCACCAAGCTCACTGTTAGCGTTGCTAGGGACCCAGTTACAGAGGTTACTCACAACATGCTTAAAATAGTTTAGTCTTAAAGTCTAAAGAGGACACTAGTTGTGTTTCAACTGCCATTTTTGTTTCTAAAATAAAAAGCATGTTTGGCACTTCACAGTAATGACAAGGTCCTTGCCCCTACTCCTGGGGGAATTGTACACCATTAAAGATTCTGCACACATTTTAAAATTCTGCATATTTTATTTGTCAAAATAACAATAAAATTACAACAGTTTCAATTATTGTGGTAGTTTATTTCAAAATGCCTGTCAGCAAGGATGTCTGTGAGAATACAGACAACAAAAAAGATTCCCCCAAGAGTAGAGAGTTAAAGAAACCCCAATGACCACCCAGTTCCTGCTTTTCTGTTATGCTTTTGCTAGGTGCCTCAGTCTGGGTGGGTCATGTGCCAGCTGCGTACATCTTAGGGGAAAACTCTGCCCCTCCAGTCCTCTAGTTTTTTGGGGGTTTTTTTTGGTCCTGCCCCATATGGTTACCATAATTCAAGTTCCCAAATAGAGGACATGACTGCAGACTCCACTCTGCACAGCTTCATTACTGTCCAGCTGGGGGATGCTGTCCTACCCTTCCTCACCCTTTGAAAGAGTCAACAGAGCTGGGTCTCCCAGGCCTACTCTGGTCCCCAGGCAGATGAGGCTCAGGCATGGGAGCAAAAGCATGCTGAGCCTCCATTTCCACTGGGCTGGGTACTCCACTCATTGCAGGGCACAGCCCACACACATCACTTCCTTCATTCAGGGCATGCTGGGAACCTCAGCTCGCCCAGGCCTCCCACACAGGCACACAGAGCTGGAGAAATGGGCTGTTGGGCCCAGCAGCCCCTGGCAGCAGCCAGCAGCTCTGCGGGGCTAATTCTGCAGGGGAAAAAGAAAAGCCACATTGTGCAGGGGTGCAGAATTCCCCCAGGAATACCCTCAGAGCCGACAGACAAAATGTTCATAACATATGAAAGTGGAGCAGAGAGGAGAGATTGAAACAGGAGCAGAGCAACAAAGCACTTTTTTTTTTAACATAATCTCTCAGTTCTGTTTTTATTTGTGTGTCATAAATGTGACTCGAATAAATCTACACAAGCTGCCTGCTTGAAGAAGTTTGATTTTATTTTTTTTAAATTACATTTCCCTCCTTCCCCACCCTCTCACTTCAGCAGAGGTGGCCGCACGCCCCGCTGCCAGCGCTCCCTCCCTTCCACGGAAACCCACGTGCCGCAGCAGCCCTCCCTGCCCTGCCCACAGCTGCACTCGCTGTCCCGGTGCATCGTGGTCAGCTCCCCCGCACACGAGATGGGCACAACCGCGTCTAGGTTTCACGGGTGCGAAGAAGGTAGCGCGCAGGCCCGCGGGGAGGTCCCTCTGCAGCACGAGCGTCCCCCCGCCTCCGGGGCGTGCAAGGAGGGGGCGCCGCTCCTCCCCTTCGCAGAGCCGGGCGTTACTCATTCACTACATGTGCAGCATCAGGATCTAATGAGGCTTTTCCACGCTCCGGAGACTCACCCCTTCCCCCGCCACCAGCGTTCCCCAAGCAACGGAGGAGGGGAGAGAAGGGGCAGCGCCGCCTTTTACCAGGCCCCAGGCAGAGGCCTAACAAGGGCCGCCCGAGACCTGGCGGGCTCCGCGCGCCCCGTTACCTCACGTCCTCCCTCCCCCCCCCGGCCCGCACGCACGCCCGCCCGCACCTCGCCCTCCCTTCACTCACGGGGTGCTGCGGTCGCTGTACTCGTTGGCGACGGTCTCGATACCTCCGGCCCGGGCCACGGCCACATAGCAGCTCTGGAAGCCCAGGTCGATGCCCACCACCGACATGCTGCGGCCGGAGAGCGAGCTTGAGCCGGGAAGCGAGCGGGGTGCCTGCCGGGCAAAGGCTGAGGGGGCCGAAGCGTCCGGCTCGTCGGTCCCGTCCGACGCCTGCGCCTCACTAGTCCGTAGTGCGGACGCAGCCGACTCAGCCCGTTTAAATGAGCAGAGCAGCAGCGGCTACGGCAGGCAGGCTGGCTCGCTCCTTCCGTCTGCCTCCTCTGGGGGAGGGGGGGAGAGATCTCGAAAGATCCCGTCCTCTCTGGGGGAGGGGGAGGCGTGGAGGCGGAGGGAAAGCCTCTCGCGATATTCTCTCGGGGCGCTCGTTTTCTTTCCCCGCCGTCAGGAGAGGAGGGGCGAGAGCGGTCTTTGGGATCTCCCGGCCGGGCGGCTCTAGGCCAGACAGCTGCTACGCATGCCCAGAGAATCGCACACACCCCTCCATTCCCAGACGTGTATCCTGGGCGGGCGGGTGCGTAGCTGAGCTGACTCGCCTCTCCCACCCGCTCAGATCGCGTTCGCCTTCCCTTAGACTGACACCCGCGCTGAGTCATACACTGTGCCCTGCCCTGCCCTGCCCTGCCCTCAACGGGCTGACAGCCTCCCAGTCCCTGCCTGCCAAATCAATGCCACCTTCCTGCGCTTCCCATGCCCCAGAAATCCTGCCACGGGGCCTAGTCTTCACAGAGCCCTGGCCTCACTCTGCACAACCCCAGTCACTCCTATTGCCTCTGCAGATTTGAACGTAGTTGATCTGGATTAGTCAGGATCCAGAGTATGATTTGGCTCATAGGCATCGTTACAGACAGGCACAGATATCTGTCAGACAATATGGGGGAGGTGCTATATTTTCTTGGACTAACTTTAGTTGGTAGAAAAGACAGAGCTCTTCTTCAGGTCTGGGAAAAGTACTCAGGTGCCCCAGCTAAATACAAGTGGAAAGTAGTTAACGCATATTGTATTGGCTTGTTAACACCTCTGCTGTCATAAGAGGGTTAGTGGGTTACAGATTATTGTAATAAACATAATCCAGTGTCCTTGATTTTTTAGGCCAGGTCTACATTACACACTCACTTTGGTATAAATCCACACACCTGGCGACGTAGTTATACTGACCTTAACCCACTGTGTAGCCAGCACTGTGTTGTTAGGAGAGCTTCTCCCGCTGACACAGCTACTGTCTCATGGAGGTGGAGTAATTAAATGGATGGAAAGGCTCTCTCCCATTGGTTTAGAACCTCTTCACCGGAAGCACTACAGCAAGACAGCTGCATTGGTGCAACAGCATCACAGCTGTGCTGATGCAAGTTTGTAGCGTTGATGTGTCCTGTTTAGCAAAGTTATGAATTTAAGCTCCCAGGCTCATCTTTTGAAAGTGTTATGCAGGTTTGCTTTGAGGACGAGGACTGAGAGGTCAGATATGAAGTGATTGTTTTGTGAAAAGTATTCGCCCATGGATAATGATGTTTTTGTCTTTTGTCATTTTTCTGTGTGAGTTTTTTTGAGAGCAAGGTGATTGTCTGTTTTCACCCACCTAATTGTTATTGGGTCATTTAGTGCACTGGATGAGGTATACTACATGTCATATTAGACGTGTAGGATCCCTGAATCTTGAAAGGTGTGTTCTGGGTAGTGTTGATCAACATAGCAGTGGAGATATGTCTGCAGGTTTTGCATGTGTTGTTATGGCAGTGTCAAGTACCACTTTCAGTTGGTGGGTCCTGGTCTGTGGGGAATTTGCTTTTGATGACAAGTTTTGTGAGGTTGGGGATTGTTTGAAAGCCAGAAGAGGGGGTTTGGAAAATATTTCTTTCAGGATGTTGTTCCCATCAAGTGTGGAATGTAACTGTTTGATGATATTTTGTATAGTCCCCATGTGAGGGAGTAGGTGACAATTAGGAGTGTGCGATTGGAGTGGGTTTTTTTTCTTCCATATTGAAGCAGGTTCTTTTGGGGTATTTGGCTGATGTGATCTACTTCTCTGGTGGCGTGTCCTTGTTTGGTTTTAAATGTGTTCGGGTGTATATCCTGGACTTTCACCTCTGAACTTATTCTGTAGTATGAGGCTACGGCTACACTGATGGCGGCAAAGTCACCGCCGTCAGATCGATTGCTCTGGATCAACTGAGCGGTCAGTGAAGACCTGCTCAGCCGATCCAAAAATTGACTTCCTAAAACCACCTTCGCAAGTGGTGTAGCGCTGCGTCGACAGGAACTCAGTGCAGTGAAGACGGTGCGCAGAAGAGGAGCCCAGAAGTCGATGGGAGTTACGCAAGGTTTTTGCGTAGCTTGTGTAACTCCCGTCGACTACAGCCAAATCCCAGAGGTAAGTGTAGACAGAGTCTGAGGGTCTGGCTATAGATAACAGATTTCTTGGTGTGTTTGGAATGGATACTGCATCTGTGCAGGTAAGTGTGGTGATCCAGGTGTTTCTTTGTATATAACCGTCTGTAGGGTTCCATTGTTGAAGCTGAGCATGATGTCCAGGAAATAGATGCTGCTGCGGGAATGTTCTAGAGAGAGTTTGATGGATAGGTGGAGGTTGTTGAAGTTGTGGTGGAAATCTCTGAGGGAGTTTAGGTCTTATGTCCAGAAGATTAAAATATCTTCAGTGTATCTCAGGTATATAATTGGTTTCATGGTGCATTTGTCCAGAAATTCTTCTTCAAGGTGGTCCATGAGGAGGCTGCCATATTGGGGAGTCATTCTAGTACCTGGTTGTTCGCATGATTTGGGCATAGTGTTTGTTGTTGAATGTGAGGTTATGGGTGAGGATGCAGTGGATGAGTTCGCTGATATTTGGGGTGGATATCTGAATGTTGTCCATTGTCTTGTAGATGTCTGAGGCAGACAACAATGCCATCATTGTGAGGGGATGTTGGTATATAGGAAGGTGGCAACCATTGTGGCGAGGATGGTATTTTGAGGGAGGTTGTTAATGTTGCAGTGTTTTTGGAAGAAGTCAGACGTGTCATGGAGGAAGGTGGCCCTTTGTGTGGTGAGTGATTTGAGGATAGTTTCTATGAGTCCTGATATTCCTTCACTAAGAATGCCATGGCCAAATATGATGGGTCTGCCTGGTTTCTCTTGTTTGTGTATCTTGGGAATCATGTAGTCAGTTCAGTTCAAATATACTCTATTGGAATGACAAGTTCAAGAAGTGTGGCCAAAATATGAACAGACAGAAACCTTGGGTCTCCGTCACATCAAGCATCTGCTTAGAATAAACTATAATTTGTAAAAGCAGAATTGTCAATCCCAAGTGTTCAAAAATCATGAGTCATGTCCGCCCCCAAATCGTCAGATTTAAAAAAACCAAAACAATGAATGTTGGGTTCTGTTTATTTGTCTTCCAGTTTTTGAACCCATAGGATGCACATTTTCTTGTTTTTATTGCTTTTCTCATGTAATCCTATGACTCCAGAAGCTAAGGCTTCAAGAATAACACCAAATATTGTGAGACTTGTGATGAAATTGTGAAAGGCCTGTAAAGGCCCTTGTATTATAGACCCATCACCTTCATTCTTTTGGGTTATAAGAAGGATCATAGTCAGGTTGTTATCACAAATATAAAGTAGTACTGTCCTCCTCAAGCATACAAATATAAAATTGGCATAAAAATCATAAGATTTTATAAATAATAAATGTTGGGGGTGTATTTGCCTTCTGTTTCTTGACTCATGTTTTTAATATTTTCACTGCAACCATAAAGGCTAAAAGAGTATTTGTTTTTGTTAAATAAAAACTGCTGTTCTCATGTAATCACCTGACTCCAGGATCTTGGGCTTTAAGAAAAACACCAGATACCAAGAGATATGATAAAATTGCAAGTGTTGGCAACACTCAAGATTATTCAAGGCAGGAGAGTTCAGGACCATTGCACTTTCAACTTAAAAGTCCCTCATTTGCTGAGATACCATTATTTTTTGTCTCACCCTATTATATACTTGAAAAGAAAGACAGATTTTAACAGGTCATCTCATCAGTGGTTCTTCCCTGACCTAGCCAAATCTCTCCTGAGTCCTTCCTCATTTTTCCTACTGTGACACCCTAAGTCCCATAGGACTTGATGAAACTTCCTGAAAAGTCTGTCTCTTGCCGATTGATGTTCCATTGAAATCTCAGTGGAATGTTGATGGAATACATGAGGTAGCAATGGAGGTTCATTTGGCCTGACATAGATGGCAAGTTATACAGCAATTAAGGAGATAATTATAAATGTTTTATCTTTTCCTATATCCCCTCTGCAATGTAAAATAGTTTTGAGATCAATGGATGAAAAGCACTATTTATATAAGTAGTATTTATTATTAAACATTCTTCCAGATTGGAGGTGCCCAGCTAAGACATAACAGGCCACAGCAATTAAAACATAATTGGATCTTGCTGTGCAAACTGGTCCATGCCATATTTTGTTTATGTTTCTGAATAGTCGTACAAAAATTCAAGGCTGTGTCACACTTTGAGCACATGGTTAAAACACAGTTTGGCCCCATTTATGCTGCAAAGACAAACTATGTCTTAATTATGTTTGAGGGATGACTGTGTTATAACCAGAAGCTTCAGTGTCAGTTGAATTCCAACTCATTATATATATATACACACACATCTAATTGAGGTCTTGGTAGAACAGAAGAGTGAACAAGCTGCTCCCTGGTGCCACAGGAGGGCAGACTGGCAGCTCTTTCAGTCCGAGGAGTGCAGAAAGGGGCTCACCAGAGGAGCAGGAGGCTAACTGGGCTGTTCTTTGGTGGGACAGGACAGAGAGTAAATAAGCTGCTCTCCAATAGGGCAGGCTGCTCCTCTGGTGGGGTAGGATTGCTAATGGGATGCTCTCTGGTTGGAGTGGAGAATGGATCGGCTGCTACAGATGGACAAGTGAGAGGAAAGTCTGCTCCCCACTGAATTAGAAAAGTAAGAGAAAGACATAGACTCGGGAGAGAGAAGGATAGAAATCATACAGGCTCAGTTTACCCATCTGTAACATAGACATAATAGTAATACTTACCTAACTCACACGGGTGTCATCTTAATTAATGTTTGGGAAGTGCTCTTTAACTCTGAGGTAAATCATGCAAATACAATGTATAATGACCACAATGTTTCCTTTTCCCCATCCCTGTGTTTACATCACTGCTTTCCTGCTCAATGTTTCAATGATAGGTCTAACACATGGCAGAGAAATTCACAATATTTAAAACAGGAAGAGCTCTTGACCCAAAGACCGTTCAGTAGCCTTTGCTCTGGATGTTTGTAATTCGTTGTAACAAGTTCAGTTACACCATACTGGCAGCTGTAGATGGGCTGCGAATTGCATCATAGTGGTAATGAAAAAAATACAAATGAAATGTTTAAGCTCACATGTCCTTGAGTGTATAGTGCAACATCAAAGAACAAAGCTGCTCCTGGGACTCTGTGAGTAGTGTACAATACATCAGTGACAGCTTAACATTAAAAAACTACATTTCCTTTTTGTTTCCACTTTCATTTTGATAATGAGATCCCCTGCAAGGGGGAGGGGAGTTGAGGGTACATTGCCAGACTCACCACAGGGGTGTTAATACCAGTGTACTCAAGGCTATGACGTCTTCTCAACACCTGTCTGTTGCATGTGACTTGCTCACCCTCTGCTAGGATACTATGTTGTGATTCAGCCAGGAACTAAGCAGGGAAACAGATACTCTATATGGGGGGAAATAACCCACAAACCCAAAACAGAATATTCTGAACAACATACAAAACCAATGGAAAAAATAAATCCAGAACCAATTAACTTATGGCAGATTGGCCTGGCTGACTCTAGGTTGCTCTGGGGTAAAATCCTGACCCAATTGAAGATAATGGCAAAATTCTCATTGACTTCAGTGGAGCCAGGATATCACTCCTGAAATAAATACTGTAAAGGGTGTTGTTAAGGAGTCAGAGCAGGGAACAGAATTTGTTCTAATGAGTAGAGTTAAAGTTTATTGCTAGAAAAAATTAAGACAAGTACTTTCACAGTACGGAGATGAGAAAAAGAAAGCAGTATTCTCAACCTCTAGTATTAAAAAATCATGAATCAGCTTCCAAAAAATCATGAGTTTGGCTTAAAAACCATTAGATTTTCAAACAATAATAGATTTTGGATTATTTTTTATTTGACTTCTGGGTTTGATCCTTTAGCGTGCACCTGGGTCACTTTTTCAAGGTTTTCTTTGTAATAGGATGGCTAGAAACTTACTTTTTAAATCAATTAAAGATGAGATTCCCAGGTAATCCCATAATTTCAGGATTTCAGACTTTAAAAAAATCACCAGAGGGGCGTCTTCAAATATTTGTTCTTGGGCCTGGGAGTTGTAAGAAACCTGCCCTCTTTTCTACAATTGTTTTGGTCTTCTTTCTGTTTTGTTTTTGTTTTGTTACTCTCTTTTAATAAAACGAAGTGGTTAAACCTTTCTACAGTGGAAATAGATCTGAATCATTTTTGTTTGCTTACTACTTTATCGTTCACAGTACATCTTCTGGATTCACTAATTTGCATGTGTACATATTTCCTAAATATTCCCCTATCTGTTCTTTATCAATAGCTGTCTTTACAATAAAAACTAGAGTCCAGTAGCACCTTAAAGACTAACAAATTTCTGCGGGCATAAGCTTTCGTGGGCTGCAACCCAGTGTCTTTACAGTGTCTTCATCATTACTTCCTAACTGACAAACTCTGATATTAACTGTCCTTTCTACTGACAGATTTTAAAAGAGCAGTTTAGTATCTTAACCATTTAAGAGCCATCAATGGTTTAACTTTCCCTCTTCATTTATTCATGGAGCTATTTTCTCTCTACTATTTTTTCCCCAGATATACTTGCTAAAACTCACCCTATTTTCTCTAACATTTTTGGCTGTATTAATTCACTTTTTTCCCAGCTCTTCATTTCAGCTAAGCTGAGCTTGATGCAGGAGTAGGATCAGGGGAAAAAATAGCTTTGGCATATTCTGAAGCATGCTGGGGACCTGCCCAGCTGTGAGCATTATTTAGAGTAGCCTCTAACATATGATCAGTTTGTAACAGAGCCTTATGGGCTTCTTTTGCAAACAAGAATAGCCCAAGCACAGAGGTGCCATGTATGGTTATTCTGGCAGTGATAGCTTCCCAGTTTACATTTGTGGTATTTTATAGGGCCAGAACTGGCCAATTTACAGTTATAATGCTGGAATAGTTTAAAGCTGGGTTGCCTATCTCCCTCCATTTTCTTTTTTTTTTTCTTTTATCCTCTAATTCCTGATCAGTTCTTCATGAAGCTACACTAACTGATTCTCTGTTCATGCATTCTTCTTTTTCAGAGGACTTATAGACCCAGATTCACCTCTGTGGGAACAGGTTGATACAGTGACTGGCATCTCATTGCATCCTTGGGGGCAGCTGTACCAGAGGAGGCATTCATCACCAGAGGAATTCAGTCTGCACTACCATCACACCCTCCTCCAGGTCTTCCACTACGAGAAAGCAACTTTAAGTTCGCCACAGTTTCATAGGAGCTCTGCTGGCAAAGCTTTTTTGGCTCGCTGCCCTGGTCTAAGTCTCTGTTAGGTCAGCCCACCAATTTTCAGGGCTGCACTGGCTGGCTCTATGCCCTCTGGCAGAGTGAGCATTGTAGGTGACATACATTGCTCTCTCTTTTTAGGTTCACTTGCCACTGGGGCCCACAATCCAGGTTCCAGAAAGAGGAGAATCTAGCTCCATAGTCTGTTGTTCCCCTTCCCTCCTCCTCTCTCCCCAGGACTTTTTTTTTCTCACAGCCATAGTTTACATACAATATGGGTTCAGTGTGGATCCATGTGCAGGAGAAGCTAATGAATGATTGGAGGAATATAGGCCCACATTGGATGAACTAAGGTTTTTAATTGAATTGGGATATTAGCATGAGCAATAGGCCCAAAGCATGGGAGCAAAAAGAATGAGATCATGAGAAAGAAGAGTTGTTGTGGTAAACTTGTAGTGACCCTTTGAAATACCAGTGTTATCTCATTTAAGGTTTGGGCTGTGGTAATAGAAATAAAACATGGTTAATTGGGAACCAGGGGCAGTAAATAATTGATTATATAAGAAATTGCTTCATTTGGCCTTAACTAAGGTCCTATAATTGGCAATAACATCACTTGTTTGTTAAAGGATATAAAAAAGAAAAATCTTAAGGGGTTTGTAGAAAGGAGCTGTGGCCTTCCTCAGAGCTGGGGCCCAAGGAAGGGTCGCGACGCTCCTGCTGGGCAGAACCGGGCCCTACAGGCCAAACTGCCCTGCAACAGGGGGGCGGAGTCAAAGCAGGAAGGGGAGGTACAAAAGGCCGGCCTAGCAGCTCGGTCAGGGGGAAGCTGCCGCTGGAGGCAGATGTGTCTTCCCGCAGGCTGCAGCCTAGGTCCAACCCCGACCAACCAGCCGTTTGGAGCAGCCCTATCCATGTACATATCCCACACTGGTGTTTAGAGCTGTTTTTCAAAGAGCAGCCTGGAAGAAAGTATATGTAGAATGGCCCAACTGAGCACTCCAAAGATATTTCAAGGGGTTGTGGAGCTAACTTCACAGCCTTTTGAAATGATGCTGCCCCAGAACTGAACACCCTATGTGGCGATAGGAGAGGACCGTCGGAGAAGCACCTCTACTACCTTTATGCTGCCAGCCCACCACCATCAGTGCCCCCAACCCACATGCCCCTTTTGTGGCTTGTGATATTTGGTGAAAATTATCCCAGATGCAAATCTCACAGTACTCTTTAAGGATTATCGGATATGAGGGGTTGTAGGTTTTTTTTTTTTTTTTTTTTTTTTTTTTTTTTGTGTGTGGCTATTTTGTGGTCTGCAGGCCACACATGGTTGTGAATCGCTGACAAATAGCACTGAGAGCAAAGGCTTCAACTATCTACTTAGATGGACTTAGGTGGCCCACATGGCATATTCAGAATATACTGTACCTAACATTTATTTTTAAAAAAAGAGATGAGAGGGTTCAAATCTCAATTATATTAGTGTTATTCTGTTGTAAAATCACTTACTTCAATAGAGCAGCTCTGAAGTGACGGAACTGTGAGAAGGAACTGGAGGACTAATGACCATCAATTGTTGTGTCCTGGTGCTAATCTGGATCTAGAGCAGAGAGAGATTGAGTGAGCTGCATTCAAGGAAGCTTACTTGAGATGTGCCCTATATACCCTGACCGGGGCAGCTGCCTGGAGTGATTCCACTAGCAACATATAATTGAGGGGGGTTTTGTGTCTGGAGAGGGGCCACATTAACAGGAACAACTGAGCCATAACTCTAGTCAAATTACTAATGAAAAACAAGCCCACTGAGATCAGAATCTGGCGTGAAGTTTCTAGCCCTAATGGTTGCAAAAATAACCTTTCAAATGTTAACAGAGAATAAACCAATACTGTGATATCTGTCTATGTCTGTAAACGGCTAGAAAGAATTTCTCTGAGAAGTGTGAACTTCCCTGCTTACTGTTATTCCTGGGGAGATCTAAAGCCCTCCCCCATCTGACTCTAAATGTAAGCATTAACTTCATTGCTTATCTTAACAGTGAAAAGGGAAAGGGGTTAGGGGTGAAGCCCATGGATGATGGGGAAAGGCAAATTAGAAGTTGCTGCTGGGAAGGAAATACAGAAAGAAGAAGAGATGCTGAGGGTATGTTTACACATTGAGCTGGGGGTGTGATTCTGAATTCAAAGAGACATATCTGCACTAGCTCTGATCAAGTGTAACTAACAACAGAGTGTAGCCACAGTCTCACTCCCAGCTCGAAGTGCAGATAGACCCAAAGACAGAGGAAAGGGAGAAAAACAGAGAAAGAAGGATGGGGAAGAAACAAAGGGAAGGGATAATGAACGACTTAAAGGAGAGCAGATTCTCCCACTGAGTGATAAGGTATTGATTAAATGATAAATTGTATAATAACTAAACTTTTGTTTAATAACTAAACTTTTAGTTATTATACAAAGGCACTATTCTATCCTTGATCCCTGTGCAAATCTTCCATTAACCTCAGTGAAAGTTCTGAAGTGAATTAAGGGGTGTACCGAGTTCTACATTTTTACCTTGACCCACAGACCATAATGAAATATGTAATTTGGTCCTCTCTGCAGAATGAATTTAACACCCCTGACTTAGGGTAATCAGATGTCCAATATGAAGTTGGCTTGTCCTACTTTCCAGCAAGACAATCTACTTTGTGCCTGTCCTGAGATAGCGCAGTCAATGCCCTACTTATAGACATTGCTGTCCTACTTTTCCTAGCTAAAGAAAGTAAGGCAGTGCTTAGACCCATTACAAAGGCACGAAATCTTCCTCCTCATGAATCCCTGCACGTGTCTAGGATGCATGTTGAGAATATGCAGATTTTTTTCTTCCATTAAATCTCAAACTTCACGCCACTATATCATGCCCTTTTGTTCTGTCTAAAAATCACTTATGAACTACAAACACTTCAAACTGCAAATGTTTTTTACTTTTTTCATAGTACTTAGCATTGCACTGAAGTTCCATGCATTTTGAAATACCCCAGAGATGAAACTCTTAATTATTGGCTTTTATTAATCACTTATTACTGGGCCCAACTCCTGGGATGTCCTGAGCACTTGAATCTCCTATTAACTTCAATGAATTTGGCCCATTAACTATTAGTAGTACTTACTTGTTAATGATAGTTTCTATATTACCATCGGTGTACATAGCTCTGAATTCTTGGAGAGCTGTGCAGAACAGGCCATGTTCTCTGCCACAAAGTGTTTACTATGGGGGTACAAGGTGAAATAGTACTGGACAAGTACTGGCACTTGGAGGAGAGGAAGGTGATCAGGAACAGTCAACACGGATTCACTAAGGGAAAGTCATGCCTGACCAACCTGATTGCTTTCTATGATGAGGTGACTGGCTCTGTGGATGTAGGGAAGGCTGTGGATGTGATATACCTTGACTTTAGCAAAGCTTTTGATACTGTCTCACACAGTATTCTTATCAGCAAGTTAAAGAAGTATGGGTTGGATGAATGGACTATAAAATGGATAGAGAACTGGCTAGAGCATAGGGCTCAACGAGTAGTGATCAATGGCTCCATGTCTAGCTGGCAACCGGTCACAAGCGGAGTGCCCCAGGGGTCAGTCCTGGGGCCGGTTTTGTTCAACATCTTTATTAATGATCTGGAGGATGGGGTAGATTGCACCCTCAGCAAGTTTGCGGACGACACTAAGCTGGGGGGAGTGGTAGATACCCTGGAGGGTAGGGATAGGATACAGAGTGACCTAAACAAACTGGAGGATTGGGCCAAAAGAAATCTAATGAGGTTCAACAAGGACAAGTGCAGAGTCCTCCACTTAGGAAGGAAGAATCCCATGCACAGCTAGAGACTGGGGACCGACGAGCTGGGCAGCAGCTCTGCAGAAAAGGACCTGGGGGTAACGGTGGATAAAAAGCTGGATATGAGTCAGCAGTGTGCCCTGGTTGTCAAGAAGGCTAATGGCATATTGGGCTGCATTAGGAGGGGCATTGCCAGCAGGTCACGGGAAGTGATTATTCCCCTCTATTCGGCATTGGTGAGGCCGCATTTAGAATATTGTGTCCAGTTTTGGGCCCCCCACTACAAAAAGGATGTGGACAAGTTGGAGAGAGTGCAGCGGAGGGCAACCAAAATGATTAGGGGGCTGGAGCACAGGACTTATGAGGAGAGGCTGAGGGAACTGGGCTTGTTTAGTCTGCAAAAGAGAAGAGTGAGGGGGGATTTGACAGCGGCCTTTAACTACCTGAAAGGGGGTTCCAGGGAGGATGGGGCTAGGCTGTTCTCGGTGGTGGCAGATGACCAAACAAGGAGCAACGGTCTCAAGTTGCAGGGCAGGAGGTCTAAGTTGGACATTAGGAAAAAGTTTTTTACTAGGAGGGTGGTGAAGCACTGGAATGGGTTACCTAGGGGGGTGGTGGAATCTCCATCCTTAGAGGTTTTTAAGGTGAGGCTTGACAAAGCCCTGGTTGGGATGATATAGCTGAGGTTAGTCCTGCTTTGAGCAGGGGGTTGGACTAGATGACCTCCTGAGGTCCCTTCCAACTCTAATATTCTATGATTCTATGATTCTAAGATAGGAGTGTACAGTACAAAATAGAGTGGTACCCGGGCATATTTTAGATGGCCTGCCTCAACAGTCGTTGAGTTTAACTGAGTTTTTAAAGGAGGAGAGAGAGTGCTTGGCATATGTTAAATGAAAGGTTGTTTCAGGCATAGCAGAAGAAGACAGGAAGTAAAGATTGATTGACTTAGCCATTCTTATTTTTTGGATCTGGAAGGCTGATCACACTTGTCTTGATTTAGCAGTCCATCTCTGTCCAGCAGAGCACTTAAACACATGCTTAAATTCAGGCATGTGTTTACAAATAGGATGCATGCACATGCTTAAAGTTAAGAATGTGTGACCTCTTAGAGAAGCAGTAACACTAAGCTCCCTTGAAAATCATCTCCATTAATATGTTTCCATAAGCTTATACTCCTTGTCAAATGATAGTGTGTGGGACAAATTCAGTGCCAGAGTAGGCAAGTATAACTCCATTGGGATTATGCGTGTTTAAGTCAGGTATTAATTTATCCTGTGTTGGATGATTTATCATTAAAAGTATCTAGCTTCAAAAAGCAGAAAAAAGAGATTCATGTGGCTCGAGGAGAAATTTTGTCTATAAAGGCTTCCCATGGTGAATTTTGCACCAAAAATGCTGAGCAAGAGTTTGGCATAATTGGAGTCCCTTTCCATGGGAGGATGAGATCTCCTTGAAGATTTCAAGACTTGTATCTGCTATATGTTCAACATTTGCCGTCATTTTAGGGTTGGGCTCAGTATAAATTCCATCCATTTTATCTATCATGGAAACCAATAGCAGGCTCTATAATCCTGAAAAAAAATGGAATTTAGTGGGGGTTATGTAGACTGCCATAGTGCGAAAGGCTGAGTTTATATTGAATCTGGCCCTTACCCAGCAACACCACTAAACATAGACACACAATAAAACAGGGCTGCTCTGCTTTCTCAGCCTGGAATAAAACTGAAAGCATTTAGTGATCTCTTCTCATTTTGATATACATGCCACTACATTAAATTCCTAAGCAGTGAGATGAGAACATGACCTAAATTTAAAATTTTGCTTAATGCAATCTGTACAATACAACTTTGTTAAAGTAGCATCTTTCACACAAACTGAATCTGTGAATTAAATTAAATAAATATAGAGCCTGATCTGCTCCCACTGAAATCACTAGCAAATTTCCCATGACCCTCCAATGGGATCATGAGCAGGCCAATAATTACAGAGCCACCAACTTTAATAAATGAGAGAGCCATTCAGGCAAGAGAAGAAGATATGTTGTCAGATGAGACTTGAAGATACATGGACAGTCAATGAGTAAGGGAGATTAATGAAAGCTGTACTCCATATGGCAAGGGCCAAGTGCATAAATGTGTCTAAAACCACTTTAAACTCAAAACTCTGGATACGTTATTATTTGTATTACAGTAGCATCTTCAGTTCCCAACCAAGATTGAGGCCCCTTTGTGCTAGGCATTGTACAAACACAGAGGATTGTCTAGCCTAAAATAAAAGGTTTGTTTTTAAAACATGTTAATTAAAATATTTTACCGTTCTAGTGTAGTCAGGGCAAGCTGCATTTTAAAACATTAGCTGCTGGAGATGTACCCCTAGGCACAGAATAGGGAAGCAGCTCTCCCAAGGTCATGAGCAGAGTCAAGAGTAGAACACAGGTCTTTTAACTCCCCATGCAGTACCTTACCCACTACACCATTATTTTTACCAGTGCAGTTGATTATGGACAATATACATCTGCCAATATACAGTAAATAATAAGTGCCCATGCTATAGTATTATGCTCATGAATTCATGTAGTATTATGTAGGTACAGATATCTGGCACCATCTGGTATCATGGTATGTGTGTCTTATGCTGGAACTCATATTGGGTCAAATTCTGTAATCTCCTGCTTTTTTACTCAGTCAGATTCTTATTTAAATTGTTTCATTGACATCTAACTTTGTCTTTGTGCAGGCAATCTGAAAGACTGAGAACTGTTTATTCCCATTTCTAATTGCTTATTTAACATTATTGACCCTTCCAATCAATATTTCCATTTCAGAAACATTTCATTTTCATGGCATTTACCTGTGCAACAGGAGAAGTGCAATTTCTTTACTCATAAATACGCAACAGTTTAGATACATCTGAATGAACGTAAATCAATGTGAGCGTGGATTTCAAATATACATAGAATCTGTGTGACAGACATGGAGCATCTATGTAATTATTTATGAACACTGTATGTTGACCTGGTTTTTGGGATATTTACTGTGCGAATATGTTGGGGTAGTTTAATGCTGGATTGTAAGGAAACATATTCAGGAATGACCCAATGGCTTAAGGTAAGATACTTCTCAGCAAACACTTGAGGGTGGTCATGGGATAATGAGAGAGCCATTGGCTTCAAGGGTCTTAGACTTGACCCTCTGTGTGTAGCCTACCAAACTGGTTTTTGACAAGCAAGGTGAAAAGCCCAGGAACCAAGAAGACAAAAACTCTGGATGAATAGAAAGTTGCTCTCTCCCTCTCCAAGGAAGTTGTTGCTGGGTAGCTGCTCAGACTGATACCCAGGATCTGCTGAGACATCTGTAGAAATTAAGCCTGCCTGGTCCATCATAACAGGATGGTAGAGCTTTAGGTAAGATAGACAAGCATGTAGACTGTTGTTTTAAAATCCTTTTCTTTAATTGCTTTATTCCTACCATTAAGATTATACTTTGGTTTAAGAAAGCTGTCTGGTCACTATACTCTCTGTTGGTCACAGGCTCCCAAAGGGAAGAACTGCAAATATCAAACCCAAAAGGACTTGCTGGGTAACCATGGTAGATACACAGGGTATTGTTTCAGAGACTTGTGTAAGTGTTGAGGAATTGCATAATACCTCCCAGGACAGATTAAATCACAAGGCTTGACATCTTTAGGGGTGTACTCAGAGAGGGATTAGAGCACAGCCCTGCAATGGTGATAATCTTCTTTACTTTAGCATTCAAAAGTTCAGCACATGTATTATGAACTTTACCCCTGTTCATTAGCACCCAGTGAATACAAACAGGGACTGTTTCATGCCAATAGGTTGGTGTCAATTTGGCCAACTTTTATTACTTTTCATTTGCAAATTTTGGACCTAACCATGCATTCCATGAGCATCCAAATTCCGAAGGAATCCAATGGGAGTTTTGAGTGTGCAAAAAATACAAGCCTAGGTGCCTTAAGAAAAGGCATCATATAAAATTAATTGTAACAGATAAACAACAGCAACAGCATATCTATCAGTGCCACTTTCAATTCAAATCGACTGCTCTAATGTCACAGCAAAATCTTGGAAGCTGAGGCACGGGCCTCTCCATATGCTGAGTAGAAGGAAATGAATTCAGTTCCCCTAAACTTGTTCATTGCTGGTGCAGAGTCATTGCCACCACCTACTACTCCTGTGCTTACCTCCATGAGGAAAGATCTAAATAGCAGACATGGATTTGGAAGAAAACTTTCCAGTTTATCACAGCTCTGCTATTGGAAATTTCAAATACAAATGGAAAATGAGAATGTCTTTACTTTATGAGTGTGCACTAAATATTTTGAGTAAGAAGAAGGTAAGTGTGCTAGATATTTAAGGGGATAAACACTGAAGAAATTGTACTATTTTTCTTAAAAAGTTATCACAGGATCATTGTGAAGCTATCTGCATACAAATGTGCTGTTGGTGCAAGTTAGACCTACTCATGAGCTCCTTTAACTCATGTATCCAATGTTTTTAAAAATGGGTTATATTTTCCATTCATGAACTTACATTCTTTGCTTGGTTAGATCTGTTCTACTTGTCTTTCTCACTCTTTTTGCTTTGTAATTTAGCCAAAACTCCCACCCCCTTATCTATGTGGATACTGAACAATCCCCATGAGCAATTCATATTCTTCAAATACTTTTCAGGGGAAGATTGAGGTGCATTATTTTTGTAATTGATGTACAAATCTGAACTTCTGAGAAGTGCACTTTATGATTGAGTCAAATATTTTATATTATTAAAGTGGGAAAATATTTTAGAGCAACATGAAAGTAAAGTAATCTCAAAGAGAGTGATAGGCTGCCCACGTTTCCTGGCTGATTGCTGTACACATCTGCAATGTTCTCATTTTGTGATTAACTGAGAAATATAATCCTGTAACAGAGTATAATTGTTTCAGAGAAGCTGGAGCATGATAAATCAAGACTGAGTACACTCTGCCATGCTAGAAGTCATGGAGGGTGTGCCTGTTTGTCACTGCTATAAGCAAGATGCCTGACATATTTTCACATTAGGTTTAGTGCACTGGTGTTGAATTATTATTGATGGGGATGTAAGGCAAAGAGAAATGACCCAGTATATTAAGAAATTATCTGGGCCAAATTCAACTCTTGTGTAAGCAACCACTGTTTCAATTAACTTCAGGGGCGACTTTATCTCCTTTCACTAAGGCTGAATTTTGTTCTCTTTTCCTATGAAAGTACAATGATTTCACTCAAGTAAACACCATTTAAATGTATAAACTGCTTATGTAAATAAAACATATGTAGCCCGGATCTAACCCCAATAGACTGCATACTCTAGTTAAGTGCAGATCACCAAATTGCATAATAAAACTATTTTAGAATCGAGGCCCGCACACTGTTTTTACATGGTAATAACTCTGGATAAGGAAATAGGTGGAATAATCTCTTTTCTTTTTTTCCATACACAAAAAGAATCACATGTTTTATTTCAGACTAAGAGGGAAAAAAATAAAAGAAGAAAAGTAAAGTCTGCATGCAAAATGAGTGTGTTTTGTCTTCTCTGTAAGTGGCTGCAGCTGCTCTGATGATAAAATGGCTGCTGTTTCTGTAGCCAGAGATAGAAATTTAAGAGATAAGGTAAACAAAGGCCTCAAAATTTGGTAACTACATCCAAAATATTCTCAAGATTTTGTCAGTTCTGTTATTTGATCAGCTGTTATTACATTCAAGCAAATGTAAGATGGAGAATGTATTGAAAACATGATGGGACAATCTTCAGGAAATCCCATGGACTGAAACTCCTGGGTATTTTCTGCCAAAGAGACTATTTGGCTCTGCTTACATACTGGATGCTATCTCATTGCTTTTAGGTGCAAGTAGTTCATTTATATAATAGTCTTGGGCATTACGAAGATCTATTGTTGACAAACTGTAAGAGAAGAAAGAGCAGAAAACCTACTCATCTGACATAGTCCATATCCTAAAAATGAATATGTATCTCTAGGTAAACCAGTGTCCAGGCTGTCAATCTCCAGAGAGGAAGGATGGTTTTGTGACTAAACCCCTGGACTTGGACTCAGGAGATACAGGTTCATTCTCTCCAAGCATCCATTTCCCTTCTTTAAAATGGGCATGATAACACTTCCCTTCTTCCACCTTTGCCTGTCTTGTCTATTAAGATTGTAAGTTGTTTGGAGAAGAGACACTTTCTTACAAAGTCACAGCAGCCAGCACACTGGACTCTTGATCTCTCTTGGGGCCGCTAGGTTGTACTGTAATACAAGTGGAAATTAGTACTGATAACAACTGCATACTGTGATATGTGACTGTTCAGGAGGTGGTCCTCAGGGTATGCGCATAATCCGTGTGCACTGTACAATATTAGAAATTGACAACGTTCTACATAAGACAAAAATAGGGGATCTTTTTAGAGACATATAGTGCTATGCCACTGACCTATATCACTGACCTTGTCACAGCCACAAGAGGTAATACGTACAACATTTCCTGCGAACAGATCATAATGCAAGGCTGAACAGAATAGTTAATTTTATATTCATAATTATGTTGTGTTACATACATTAATGTTGACAATTAAATGAGAGAAGTTTTGCTTACGAAGATTGTGTGAGAGAGATGTGGAAGAACAGGTATCCAAAGTACTACAGAATATTCGTGGTAGGGCACAATCTAACCTAGGTGAGAGGAATATATTAATATTCTAATCTCTTTTCAACAACTCAAGCCCACTGTGAAGAAATCTTTATCAGTATTTACAGAGTGAAGTGGATATTTGTTCTAAATATTGGGCTAAATCTTGAAGTCCTATTAAAATCAATGACAGTCCCATTAAAACCAGTGGAAGTCTTCCATTGACTTTAACAAGAGGTGGATCAGGCAGTTAGATTTTACTCAGTCCTTACTTGGGCAAAATTCTCAGTGATTTCAAAAGGGAGGGGCAGGTGTTCAGCACCTCTCCAAAGCAGACCCCTTGAGTGGCTGAGGTATGTTAATATTACATCTGGGAGAATCAGCAAGGACCTCTCCAGTAGAGCTCTTCAGTAGAAAGTTATAAGTGAAAGACTCTAAATCTTCATTAACTTCCCATCCCACCCTCTTTATGCTCCTATTCTCTAGTTCATATGATCAGTTCTTTGGTATATTCTTAGTCACTACTGATGACACAAGACCTTCTGGGAATTTCACAAATAAATAACAGCCTACAAACATTACCTAGCAGACTTGGTGCCGACCTTCATTTTCCATAGCTTGCATGTTCAACAGATAATTTAAGCAGAAATATTTATATATTGCAAATCTGCCTCTGTGCTGTATGCCCAGACCTTGTTTATTGTGATATGCCCTGCAATTCACTAATGCAGGCCAAACATGAAAATCAATATATTCTTAAAATAAGTCATAGCTAATATCAGTCTCAGACAATCTTTGTACTGCTATAAATAGTCTAAGCATGTCATCTAAGGTATAGTTCATAGTGCTATTCTGGGACATTCAAACACAAGTGGAGTTTGCAATCTCCTGAACTCAGGATATCTGGAGTATCATGTTTCCCAGTACTCTAATATGAATCATAGTGCATATAACAGTTCTCAGAACATCCCAGCTGTTTGTGGTATAAAAGGTTACATGGAAGTCTTTTTCACCTAGTGCAAGCATTCTCAAGTATTTGTAGGTAAAGAACAGCTGTAAAGACATGTTTTCTCTTACCCGGTTTTCTATAAATCTTCGTGCTTGAAATATAATTTACTGAGTGCTTCTGAATTATGTTTTCACATTTCATAAAGTACCAAGACTGGATGACCCCTCTTCCCAAGAAAGAATGACCTGTGTAAAATAGTGAGTATTGAAACAATAACTCATAGGTCCAACAGGTACTTGAGTACTTCTAAGATGCTATTCTCCTTCTAGATATTTGCTTGCTATATAAATTATAACTGTATGATGTAAGGCCAACTCACGGACCAGGGCACCAAAATAACTCTCAACAGCAGCAGAATTTCAGTCCCTTTCTTCATAGATGTGTTTGTTTTTCAGAACGGAAACAGTCCAACATGCTCCCTCACCCCCCCTAAAATCTCTGTTTCACTGCCGCTGCCTACACAGCAGGTGTCTTCCACCTGGTTGGCATTGAGAATCCCCTTCCAGTTCCTTTCCCCTGAACATGAGCCTCTTCCAGGTTTCTGGCCTTTGATCTGAGTGACCTGAGGGTTATCACCTGTCCCCTGGCCTCATACCCATTACCTAGCAGCTAATCAGGCACAAGTGGGGCTAAACCCACCTCCCTAAATGGCCCATTCCTCCTCATGATATGGCTTTTCTGTGACTCACTGATCAGTAAAGAGATTGGGGGGCAGAAGGAATGGACAGCATTAATTCAGGGATGGAGATTGTGGTATTACTGTACAGTAATCAGACATTTGGTTATATCTCCATTTTAACTAGATATATATTTAAACAAAATGCAAGGGAAACCTGCACGACTCCTCTAGATGATGCAGTCTATAGATTATTGTCCAGCTAGTCAAGTGACAATGTTCAGGATTTGTGAAGACACCCCTGGAGAATGAATTCCTCTCTCTGACCTGGCCTAAGTAGCCAGGCTGTGTTCTTGGCAGATGACACTCAGTGGTTTAGTGCGGGGGAAGATTCCTTTCTTCTTGTGAATCTCCATGGAAATTCACTTCACACAGCCAATGTACTTGGGCTGTGCCTGGGTTCAAGGATGTGGTCCAATGAGCCTTCATACTAAACTGAAGAGACCATATCTCAGGACTAAAGGAGCGATCAGTCCCTATACCCATTTAGTCCTTGTGCTATCCACTGAGACTGCCATCAAGCATTCAAATGTTACAATGGTTTCTTTGGTACAGAGACCCTGTCCTGTAGGGGATGGGTGGAAACCCAGCAAACTTGTTTCACCCGGCCCACCAAGCAACCATTGGTAACAGCTTTAATTCACTACCAGCTGAGGCTGGATTTGAACAAATGAACAACAAATGAAAGTTTCTGCATCCAGTTACCAATCCCTGGTCTGTACCCGGTAATAGCCCACTAAGATGCTTTAATGTATTACATTTTGGTGGCTTTATTCCAGGACAGAAACGCTTGTGGGCTTATTTTAAACCAGTCTAATACATTCCAGTGATATATTTAATGATGTAAGCTTCCACAAACTGCCCTCATTACGTCCTTGATACGCTGACATGCTTCAATGCCAGTGGTACACATTTATGAACTGTTGACATAAAGATACTTAGTGTTCACTGAAATGTGAGCTCAGGGTCTAAAAATATCACAAATGTTTATAGACCCATGCTTGGAACACTCACCACACAGGCACTTAGAGGGGAAACAGTTTAGAATGGCAACAATACGTTGGCATAGGAACATTACACCAATGATGCCTCCTCTAAAAAGGATACAGTAGTGTCAATTTCACAAACAGTGAGAAAGAGATTTGAAACCTTCAGAAAGATAGAAGGACATATTCAACATGACGCTGTTATTTCCCAAATGAAAACACTGGCTTTTCCTTTTTAAAGAATCCTGCCTTCTCTCAGCATTTTCAGCTGTGGGTATCTGAAGTTATGAAAATAAATCCATATTTAGGTACCTAAATAAAAAAGCTTAGAGGTGCGGAGACCATTGATTTCAATGGGAGTTGTAGGTGCTCAAAACCTCTGAAAATGAGGCTACTTTCACTTACATTGTATAGCTTTTGTGGCAGAGACTATCATTTTCAATACAATTGTACAGTGCGTGCCAACATAATTGAGGTGCTACTGCAGTATAAATGTTAAATAATAGTAATAATTTAGGTACCTAACTTTAGGCATCCAAGTTTTAAATTATTGCTGGTAATTTTGCATCCAGCTTTCTTTCCAGGTTAACATAGCCTTGTAAACGTGGGCTGTTTACGAGATGTGTTGTGTAGCAATCTTATGTTACACGGGCTCAGAATTTTAATACATAGGGTCAGTTTCTGCTCTCAGAGCTTGTCTATATGATAATTTAGTGCATGGCAAGCTGGGGTGTAAATCTATCACACTCCAGCCTGCTGTGCACAAAGCGTCTGTGTGTACTCTGCTGTCATGCACTAAAAGTCCCATAATGCGCTTTGAACTACTGCTATACAGCAGTACATCAAAGTGCACTACAGGATTTTTAATATATAGCAGCATGGTCCACATGGCCACTTAGTGCATGGCAGACTAGAGCGATGTAGATTTACACCCTGGCTTGCTATGCACTAAATCGCGGTATAGACATGCTCTCAGTTACATCAGTGTAAATCCTGAGTATCTGCGTTAATATCACTACAGTTACTCTGGATTTACTGCCATGTAATTGGGATGACAATCTGGTTTAAACAATATTCTGTGTTTTTTATCAGATCTTCTATTATTTGTTGGATGAACAAGTGTGAAATTTGCAGCAATTTATTGTGCAGTTTCTAAAAGGGGAAACCAGGACTCAAGATGAACAGTGTGTCGTAATATATTTAGCAAAATATAATGCAACTCACAGAAAAATACATAGAAGGGGTGGGACAATACATTATCCGCTTGGGAAGTTGTGAAATAGACAGAGAACAAATAGTTGGGTGGTGGTTGTTTGTTTAATGGGGTTGTGTGATGGGGTTTCAAGATCACACACAGAGGCTGAGGGAGTGAAGGAGCAGTACTGGGCCAAGAGGGCCTCCCCGCACCCCAGCAGCTGCAGACCATGCACCAAATGGAGATCTGCTCAAAAGGAGACTTTGTAGTGACAGCCAACCTGGGGGAGAGAATGAAGGAGAGGCTGTCTGAGGGGAGGAAGCCAGTTTGCAGCTTCTGTGGACTGCATAATCCACAGGAGAAGGGTCTGGACTCTGGGTAAGACCCCAGCTGGGTGGGTAGGGGCCTGACCCTTTTCCCTCCCTCACTCCCTGCTGAGGGAGAATAACTGAACACTGGGAAGAGAGATGGGAAATACTTATTTGACCAGCTGAATTGCTGAGACTGTTTGGAAGCTGCCCACTGCAGGAGGGGTGTGGGGCCTGTGACCAGGCCCAAAACTGAACAGGGAATGGGGAGGTAGGAAGTGAACCAGCAGAGGCTGGTCAGGTGCACCAGGAAGAGGTGACTGAGACACTCCACATCTCTCCCCACTGGGCCCTAAACTGGGATCTAGTGGAGATGTACAGCCTGCCTCCTCCATCCCTCCCATCTCAGGTCTGGCTGGGAGAACTCTGGAGCACTGGGGAATGAGGGACTGCAGTTTGATTTCTAGGCCTGCCCATACTAGGTCTTTGGCAGTGGAACAACTTTGAGACACTACGCCTGCTGGCCGCTGAGTGGAACCAGTTTCAGGGGGGTTGCTATCTGTGTGTAGGGTTTTTGTTTGTTTTTTGTGGGTAGGAGGGGATTCCCCTGGCCTCTGGCCCTTACAAAGAAATCATTTGAAATATCATGATAGTCAGATGTCACTTTGGGCTCACTCATTCTGCTCTGCCATCACAAGCTGAGGATGCTGCTGTTTCTTTCAAATCCACCAGATGACACAACAACAAAAGATCACCAAACAACTAAGCACGAGTTTCTTTCTGAGTATAATGAACTGCAGAAAGAGGAGGTGTGGTCTGGACAGCACTACCAGGAAACCAGGAAGATGCCATTTGCATGCTTAGTCCTCACTGTGGATAGTGTTATTTTTATTTGACCAAACATTTTGGGCTTGTTCTTCTCATGAATAGAAGTCTTGGCTTTTGGTTTTTTTTAAAGAGATGGGTCCAAATCAGACCTGTGGATCCAAACCCCTTCATCTTTGGGGAGGTTTAGATCCAAATCTAAATGTTATGACTAACCCTCTCTCTGTAATGGTCCTGAACAAAAACCCCAACTCTGAATGTTTTCAGGGTTTGACCTAGATTTTTAACTCCACTGCTGGGTTTCTTTCTGTGTGTAATTTGGTTATGGTCTAGAAAACCAGGGTAATCTGATGTACAGACAAAAAGAATCAAGTCACTTTTACATTATTAGGCAACTTGAAAGTGGGGAAGATTTCAATCAGGGATAGAAAATGGTGGAATTGCTAACCCAGGATAGTTTCTGTCAGAAAATACTGATTCAAAGAAATCAAAATGTTTTCTCTGAATGTATCAATTTCCTGAAACCTTTCCATAAAAAGTGACTGAAACATTTTGATAAGGTTGAAGCATTTCATTTTAACATTATCATTTTCATAATATAAGATAGTTATCACAGGGCGAAAGGGGGGCACCTTTGACCAATTGTCTGCTGTCCAATTGAATGAAAAGGGAGTTTTCTGGGCTTTATAAGGCAGGGAAGGGTAGACAAGCAGGCAGGTAAGAGTGTCCTGGAAAAAGACAGTCAGAAGAGGCTGGGCTGGGCTGGGCTGGAATGGAATATGTCAGTGCATTACCTCTGGTTCTGAAGAACCAGTATACAGTACTGTTTTGCTGTTCAAGAGGCAAGTCAGGCCTTAGGCTCCTGCAGACCCTGAAGCCAGGGCCCTTGGTGGAAGAAGAATTTAAAGTGGATTGCCTTCTTGAAGCTGCATAATTGAAGCATCAACACAAGTAAAACCCCACCACACTTCGGTAACAAATACCATACTATGGAACATTTTAGCATGCGAGTTTCCTGTGCAAAGTCTGCACCCTGTAATGAGAGGCCCTCTCTACACTGCCAATTTTAGGGAAATCTCCTGCTGTTGCATTAGCATTGATGCAACTCCACGGGTGCTAGAAACAATGGAAGTGTTATTAGGGCTAGCGGACAGGTTCTTCTACTCTTGTCAAGACCTCTCTGAGGAGGATTAGATGACAGTAGTATAAGAGCTGGCAGCAGACAAACAAATGATAAATTATGGACTATTACAAAGATATGTTCTCAGCTATCTTGTCTTAAAGAAGTTTCTTAGCTCAGTCCTGGGCTATGCAGTTCTCCATCCTTACTTTCACCATCAGAAATGAGATACTACCATAAGGATTCAGATATTGAGGCTGAACAGGAGGTACTGGCAGCAGATTCAGTAAGCAAGAGTCAGATGCTACAGAAGATAATCATGAGTGGAGTCTCAGATATCAGACGTCAGAAATTAAGAAAGATGCAGGAGTCAGATGTGAGTAATCAAAGATTAGCACAAAGTATCACCCAAAAGGGGACAGGGATTAGAAGCCAGATAAAGCCCTGAGTACAGTATGACACACTGAAGCTGAAGGCAACAGCAATCAGGCATTAGACATTACAATTAAAATGTTTGGAGCTGGGAACTGCCATTAGATTCAGAAATGAGTCATACAATAATTAACTCTGATGAGCTGGACATTTGTATGTCTAACAAAATCTTTTACTATCTTCTCTGCTATAGGTGACATTTAATTGGGTGCCACTGGGTCAAGAGGATGCTATTATTACTATTATTAATAAAGCAGACGTATGACTGCTGCTGGCATAGCTGGGACTCCATTCCTTTTGGGCCATGTGGAGTGGGGTAAAAAATCTGCCTCATGATTCACCAGAATTGTATTTATTTACAATTAAATATAGAATTCATGGATTTATATAAGTAAATGTGGCTTATTGAAATGGAATATCTCCATTCTTTGGAGAGATCACTATTATTTAATACATTATGGACCCATAAACATGGCTCCATATTTGGGGCAGAGTTTAGTTTTTGGTTGAAGTAGGCTATTATTCTTTCTGTTACAGAGGGATATAAAACTGGGCCTGATAAAAATTAATATATACATATATAGGAGTGAAATGGCATTTTTGGGAAAGTTACTTTGAACTGTTAGGAGTTCTAATTAGTTAAATTACTCCTTTCTGAAATTTGGATACTGTCTGATGTATCCTTGGATCCCTCTAGCTCAAAGCCAGAGTGTATCTACAGCTGCAAACTTTTCACATACTTAAATTTCCTTGTCAATTTGTGTACAGGCTAGCTTGTAATTATTATGAATAATGTGAGGAAACTAGGTTGTAATTATTATTAATTGTATCAAACTGTTATGGTTACAGTCAAGCATCTGTCAATAGCTCAAGTAATTCTTAAGTGGTGGCATTTGACATCAGAGGTACTTCAACCAATAATCACTCTTCTTTTCCATCTCATTTGTATACTGCAATTCTATTGGCTGAAATGAACTGGTAGTGTGAAGGGCTTGTGTGTCAAGAGTTCTTACTGGTAAATTTCATCTGCACACAAACAGAAAGAACACTGGAGTGGCTCAGAGTTGAGGTGCATTCTTATATTAGTTGTATATGTTTAAAAATATAACCAACCTAAGAAAATCCAGCAACCTACAGGAGGGGTACTTCTTTGTCCAAAATATAGTATGTAAGTATGTATGAAACACATTATGTACATTTAAACTGACAGTATCTGTAAAGCCTAATATAGCAACAAAAACATAATTAAAGTGGTAACACTGGTTTAAGTGACGTGGCTAGCATCACGTAGGAATTCTGTGGCCAAGCCAGCAACACAGACAGAACAAGCACTGGGAAACAAAACTAGTTGTTACCTTTGTGACCTGTCCATGCCTAGGGTAGCCACCTGAAAATGCCAAGGTCAGGGCAGGCTGAAAAGGAGAGCAGATTCTCCCAGCACTGGTGGGTGATACTGAAGTCAGACTTCCCAACCAGCCACAAACAGTGCTTCTGATTCCCCACACTGGTTATCGAGAAGCCAAAATAAAATATACACAGCCCCCTTTACTGCATTTCAGTCTCTGGCTCCCAATCAGCCACTAGGTCCAGTAAAGAGACCAGTTATTTAAAATGTTATGCTCTTTACCAAAAAGGTTTCTCTTGACCCCAAATGGTCAGCCACAGTATCAGATCAATATAAGTTTGGATCTTACCCAAAATACCATGCTGCCAGCCAATCCTTTAGTAACTAAAACTAAAGGTTTATTATAAAAGGAAAGAAACAAACTATAAGAGAAATGTTAAAGGATTAAAGCAATCAGATACATACAAATGATTTGAAAGTCCATATATATCAGGTTTCTAGTAGGATTGTGGAGTTTGCAGGCTTGTATAGTCCCTCTGGTGTACATCCAGTACCTGGATGGGTCTCAGTCCTTTGTTTCACAGCTTCAGTTCAGTTGTAGATGAGTTGATCCAGATGTAGGCTGGAGACTAAAGACAGAGACTGAAAGACAAAATGGATGTCGTGCAGCTGCTTTTTATGTCCTTTGGCCTTTTCCATGCTGCTTGTGGAAATTTACAGGAATAAAATGGAGTCCAGGACATGAGTAAGGAGGACATGAGTAAGTCCTGGTGACTCATCAGGTATATCCCTGGCTTCTCCCCCTGGGCCCCTTGTACCTATGCATTTCTTTAATGGGCCATTAAGCAGGCTAGTGCTGCAGCCATCCCATCTGGGGTGTCGCCCAGACACAGCACAATTTGAAATACAGATATATCAACCATATCCATAACTTCCATTACACATATAACACGTGAACATAAACATTATCATCTTACTTAGCACATTATAGCCTTTCTAACAGTACCTGACACGGCATATCTCATATGAACTATTATGATTTTGACACACTGATGTTAAATAATAATATAATAAATGCCTCTCCCACCCCCCTCAATCCAGCCAGTGTTACAACCCTTGTGACCTGAGCAGTTAGCCAAGAATTTGGGGTCTAGTTCCAGTTAGGAGGAAAAATTAGTTATAGAGTCAGGTGTGTGTTTGATGCAATCTTGTTTATTTACAAAATTCCTGTTTCCCTGAACATAGCAGGAATCAAATAAAAGACAATGTCCTTGCTCAAGTGTCCAAGCCCTTTTTCCAATCAGCACTTTGCCCCAAAGCTCTTTCTCTTAGTTTTTCATGGGACCATGTTTTCAGTGCTTTTTCTGACTGTGTCCTTGGTGCTAAGCAAGTCATATAAACCAAACTTTTCACAGGTGGTTGTTAATTCTGTTTTCCTTATTTTATGGGTGTCCAACTTCAGACCCTCATAGAAGGGCTGAGCACTGACAGATGCAGCTAAAATCTATGGAAGCTGTTCTTTGAACATATCAAGTGCTATATATTGCTAAGTATTGGTATTGCTAAACATTGGGTCCTAGGCATCTCAAATTGGGCACCCTAAATTAGTGCATGTTTTTTACCTTAATCTCTCTGTTCCTCAGTTCCCCATTTGTAAACTGGGGATACCATGCCCTAACCTCACAGGAGTGTTGTGAAGATAAAGTAATTGATGTTTGTGAAGCACTTGGATACCATCGTGATAAGTGCCATAGAAAAAGTCCATGAGGAAACTTATAATTCTCTCTTCAGAGCAAGGTTTGAATAGTGTGCAGTAAATAAGGCATGGGACTACATACTGAACGAGGGCACAACAAAATATTGAATCGCTTCTTATAAAGTGAGCATCATCCATGTGTACTTAATGAGGATGGAATCCTGTGGAAAAAATAGGTGTGATCACGTAATTAATGTTTGTACCATAATGCATACATACAATTGGGCATCTGGTATTTCCTTACTTCTGAATGATTGACTTTGAAACGTTAATAATACGTTTTTAATAGTGCATGTATGTGTGCGCGTGTGCATGTGCATGTAATGTTATTTTAGAATGATAGCAATTCATCATCATTGAGCAAAAATACATGCGAGATATAGTCAGGATGCCCTGATGCTGAAAGGAAAATTGGAGGACTGTAGTGATATGGTCACTGTATCATTTCAATAGATGGGCATTTCCATAGTCTGCAAACTTATTAAAGCTCTTGGAAAATGTCGTCGTTGGCTATCCCTCAGTACGAGAATGATGTCTGCCAGGAGGAAAGTCATTGATGAGACTTAAGATGGCTGAGGAGTCCAAATCATGCTCTACAGATTTTCTCATATACAAGATAGGTGGTTGCTTGGAGAGAGCACAACTGCTAGCTGGGATGTTGTACACTTTCCTTCCTCCTCTCCTGTTTCTCAGCCACTTGAGAAAGGCAATTCTCTTCAAAATGGGCTAAGGCTTGGTGAGATGCCATTGCCATTGCAATCTATTGCCAGCCAGTTCTTCCCAGTTTGTGGGATCAATGCCTCCCTTCTTAAGATATACTTTCAGGGTGTCCTTGTAGCATTTCCTCTGTCCCCAGTGGATGCTCTTACCGTGACTAAGTTGAGAAAAGAGAACTTGCTTTGGAAGACGAGTATCAGTCATCCACACACAATGACCAGCCCAGCAAAGTTGATGTTTCATAATCTTTGCCTCAACACTGGTGATGTTAGCAGAGAGAATGCTCGCATTGGTGCAACGGTCTTCCCATCTGATACAGAGAATCTTCCTAAGGCAGCACTGTTAGTACCACTCCACATGCTTAAAATGGCTTCGATATGTCACCCATGTCTTGTACCCATAAAGAAGAGTGGGGATGACTACTGCATTGTAGACCAGGATCTTAATTTCCATTTGCAGATCTCTGTCAATAAAGACATGATGCAGCAACTTTCTGAAGGTTGCACTGACACAACGGACCCTGTGCTTCATCTCCACATCAAGATTGGCTGCCTGGGAGAGGTGGCAACCAAGGTAAGGGAAATGCTCTATGTTTTCCAATGACAATTTGTGGGAGAAGGGGGTTAACTTGTGCTGAGGCAGGCTTATGGAGAATCTTAGTCTTCCCAATGCTGAGGGAGAGTCTTAGGCTATGATAGGCACCTGAGAAGAGATTTAGGGTGGATTGCAAGTCAGCCTCTGTGTGTTCAAGGATAGCATAGTCATTAGCATGCTGAAGGTTGGTAATAACAGTCCTGGTGACCTTAGCTTTGTAATGAAGATGCCACAGATTGAAAAGCTGGCCATCCATGTGATACACAATTCCAATTACAGAGGAAAGGCGGTCACGAATAAGAATCAAGATTACGGTAAGATAGATGGAGAAAAGGGTTGGGGCAATAACACACTCCTGCTTACTACCAGTGCGGATGGTGAACGGATCCATTTCTAACCCATTACAGAGGATGGTGGCAGTCATTCCATCATGAAGTAGCCTGAGAACTTGAAAGAACTTCAGTGGACAACCAAATCTAGACAACACCTTCCACAACGCTTCACGAATGATGGAATCAAAGGCCTTAGTTAGATCAACAGATGCCATAAACAATGGCTGGTGTTCTCTACACTTCTTTTGGATCTTTCGTGCAACAAAAATCATGTTGGTGGTGCCCCGAGATGGTCTGAAACCACATTGGGATTCCAGAAGGACGTCTTCAGCAAGAGGGATGAGATGGTTCAACAAGATGTGAGCAAGGATCTTCCCGGCAATGGAGAGGCGGGCAATACCTCGGTAGTTCCCACACATTTACTTTTTCTCTTTCTTAAAAATGGATACAAGATTGGCATTCTTTAGGTCAGGTGGAATTTCCTCATTAACTCAAATTCTAACAAGGAGTTGATGAAGTTTCTGCACAAGTGCTATTCCACCAGCTTTGAAGATCTCCACAGGGATGCCAACTGGTGCCTTGTTGTTTCTAGTCTGAGTGATGGCATGTCAAACTTCCTCAGAATATGGGGGGTTGGCAGGAGGTTCTATTACTGGATGGTGAGGAATGGACTCGGTGGTGCTTGAGATTTGTGATTCAATAGAGTTTCAAAATGCTCCTTCCAACGTTGCTTAGGGACTACATTGCTTTTAAGGAGTGTGGAGCTATCCTAGGATCACAAAGAGGATATGCCATTTGAACTTGGCCCATAGATAGTTTTTGTTGCTTGAAAAAAGTTTCTCATGTCATCTTGATCAGCAAAACTCTGGATTTCGATGGCCTTTGCTTGCCACCACTGATTCTTAATGTCACGCAGCATCCTTTGAACTACAGCTTTAAGCCAATGCTAAGTTGATTATTTTTGTTGGTTAGAGGGTTCGTTTTGCCAAGTGCAAAAAGCATTTCTCTTTTGATGAATAAGTGCTAAGATTTCCTCATTGTTCTCATCAAAACAATCTTGATGGTGGTGAGTGGAATAGCCAATCAATTCAGCGCATGCCTTGTGAACAATGGTCTTGAATTCCTCCCATTATGTTTGGATGTCATTGATGTTGTCAGGTAGGTCAGAGAGCCTTTCAATGAGGTATTGTTGAAGAGTCTAATGACTAGCATGATTTTGAAGTGCCTTGATGTTAAATCTCTTTCAAATTCCTTTCGGTTGTTTATGGTGTTTGGTGCAAGCCGCATGTTCATGACTGATATGAGTAAATGACGGTCTAGTCATCCGTACCTCTCATAGCTTGTGCAATATGGACATCAGTATGACCACAGGCTCTGACAATGATATAATCAAGAAGATGCCAGTTCTGGGAATGTGTGTGTTTCCAAGTGGTTTTATATTTGTCCCGCTGTCTAAAGATAGTATTTGTGATAAGCAAATCATTCTCCACACATTTACTGAGGAGAAGAATGCCATTAGACTTAACTTGCCCCACTCCTTCTTTCCCAATGGTGCCTTTGCAGAGTTTGAGATGTTGCCCAACTCTTGCACTGAAAAAACAACGAGAGTCCTGTAGCACTTTAAAGACTAACAAATTTAATTTCTGCGGGCATAAGCTTTCATGGGCTGTAACCCACTTCGTCAGATGTGCATTGAAGTCACCCATGAGGATAAGCTTGGCTGTGGCAGTGAGAACTGCATCAAGAGCACAGTATAATTAACTGCTCCTTGTTGTCTTTGTCATCATCAAGTGTGGTAGCATACACACTGATGACTGTGGCATACTGGCTGTTACTAAGCTTAAGACGCAGAGTCATGAGATGATTGTTAATACCCATAGGGAGTTCTAAAAGCTGGCAACAATTTTGTTCTTGATGGCAAAACCAACCTCATGAATATGCCTCTCTTCAGTTGGCTTTCCTTTCCAAAAGAAAGTATAGCCACCTCTATCTTCTTTCAATTGGCCTTCATCTGCCTTTAGAGTAGTAATATCGATGTCATATCTTGCAAGTTCTCTAGCTATTATGGTAGTTCTTCTTTGAGAACAGTTACTGCTTGGGGAATCCATGAAAGTGCGAACATTCCAAGTTGCAGACTTAATTACTTTGCTTCATATGTTCTGACCGTAAGTAGGGTGATCCTGCTGGACATGGCCATCCAGCTGGGGGTAAGGGGATGGGGTTTGAGACAGCTTATGTTTAGGGCACCTTTACTAGCCTCTTCCTCTGATTCAGGGTGAGCAGAGAGGATCCTGAAAAGGACTGCTCAGTTGCAGCCACAGCTGTCACATTGTGCTTCTGTCTCACAAGTCCAAGTGCAAGACAACCAACACACACCCACCTCCTGAGTGCTGGTTTGTGACTAGGGACTCCCAGAGATCACTGTTCCAGTTCCCACCACCTAGACCCGGTGGCTGGGAAGTCCAGGACAACCGGAGCTCTCTGTCCTACTGCAGCCCTCATCCACATTCACAGCTACAGAGAACTGACAAGTCCTCAAATACACCTGTTTTGTTGTTGGGGTCTTTAAATGTTTGGACCGCACTTCGTCTGGAACCTCACCTCTAAAATGTTCACCAAAGTGACCCTAACAGGAGTACAGAATTCCGGATGACATAGTTCTCAGGTCATTGGGACACACAAGCCTATTCACCACAACAAGGTAGCAGTCCAAGGAGAGGCTTAGAAAATGTCCTTGATCCACAAATATAATATCTTACAATGAAGGGGATTGATCCTGAAAATGCTTAATTGTATGAGTAATGGTTTGCAGGACTGGATCCTCTAGAGATTTTTTTTTTTTTGACAAGGTACAGAAAATGCACCTATGTGACTCCTAAAGTGCTCGATGGCTCAGGCAATTTCATTTGGTAACATCATGTAAATCCTTTCACTGCGATTTAGTTTCAAAGTGACTTGAAGATGCAAGTCAGTTTTCCTTTTAGGTTCTCAGTGTTCAATGTTTGGGTTGTACACACTGTAGGGAAATATTTATTTGATTAAAAGAATTTTCTTTTGCTTGTTTTTACAAACCCAATATTTGAACACGATGTGAGTGGACAGTGTCCTTTTAAAAATGAAATTCAAGACCTTTCTTAAAATACAGAAAAGAAAGCAATTTAAATGAAGTGGTCCATATTAGCACCAATCCAGTACATAATGTCATAACATGAATCAAGTCCCTTGTCCCTTTTCCTGCCTTGAGATACGATCTGACACAACAGTGGAAATTTATGAGAGATTGTAGCAAATGATACTTTTTAGGAAATATGTCCTAGATAAAACCTGTTCGAGAATCTGTGACACTTGGCAGCTTTCTTAGCATATTGCCAGAAAGGAGCACTATCTATAACTTGGTGTTATCCTTCAGACCAGTTGCAGTGGAGATATACTGCTAGTTGTGATTGTGCCAATATGAACTGTCTAGGATATACATTCAGATTAGTATTGGCGTAACAATCAATAAAATTAAAAAAAAATGTGTATGCAATCTTTCACTACATTAACATCCTTTGGTAAATGTACTGTAGTACTTCTTTAACCACAAATGAAGCTTTCCTGGCCCTCTACATTAAATATTAGCTCAAGACAAAGTGGTTAGACAATTAGGCCAACATTCTTGATATTGAAGGAAAGTACAACGCATTGGATGACCTGTTAAGCCTAGAGCAATATTATCCCTGTAATTTTATCAGTTTCTTCATGGGTTTTCTGTAGGCTAAATACAAACAATTAGAATTACAGGTCATGACTTCTATAAAAACATTATTAATCAGTTTTTTGCACAGAGGATGTTCAGATCAAGTAAGAGAATTGCATGTCAGGACCTGTATTCAAAGCAGGCTAATACGAACACCTGCATAACACCTGCATAGACATACACCATATTGAACAGAGTGGTGCAGGAACTGGAATTTTCACAGTAAGTGCTGTGATTTTGACATTTGTTTTCATTCTGAACAAAATCAAACAAAATCGAAGAATTTTGAAATTTCCTGCAAAACCAAATGTTTGAAACTTTTTTTTTCAGCTCAATCAAAACTTTTCATTTTGACAATCAAAATGTTTCATGTCCATTTTGCCTTATTTTACATGACAATTTATAATGCATAATTATTATATAGACATTGTGGTGAATCAAAAAACTGTAACACCATGATGCAATATACATCAAACCACTGTCACATTGAAATGCTGTATTGCTATATATGATTTCATATCAAGGTACCATCATGTCAAGCTATGTCATATGGTGTTGTTTAGTAGCCTGGTGTCCTGGAATGCAACATAACTTTAATACAGTTGGGACAATTTATCTATTTTTGGTTTGTCTGTAGCACCTAGCATCTAAGCACTGGAAATCCCAGGTCAGACTGTGACTCTAGGGATCCTCTATCCTTTTGGGATTATTGTAGTTTTACATAAGAACATAAGAAAGGTCATACTGGGTCAGACCAAGGTCCATCTAGCCCAGTATCCTGTCTTCAGACAGTGGCCAATACCAAGTGCTTCAAAGGGAATGAATAGAACAGGTAATCATCAAGTGATCCATTCTGTCGGCCATTCCCAGCCTCTGGCAAACAGCAATCCCTTTTTGAGCTTATCATTCCTGTGATGGAAGAGGTTTTCCTCTATCTGTTTCAATGTTCCATCCAAACTAATCCAGGAAAGAATCAGCTCTACCACTCCAAACTCACTCAATTCAGCAGTTCCCTGAACTGAGGGAGTCTGGGGGGGCAACAGTGGGTCTAAATGAATTCTGTGGGGCCAAGAGAATCTTCCCCAGAAAGGGAGGGGAAGACAGAAGGAAATAGGGGCTTATGGAAGGGGCCAAGATAGGGGCTATCCAATTGCATGGAGGGTCTCAACATGGGGAGAAAATGAATGAGCGGAAGGGGTTGTGTATAGGGGTCAGGGCTCAGTGAAGAACATACCTGGGGAAGCTGATACCTATGGAGGTATCAGGGCCCAAGGTGGGTTTAAGAAGGCTCAGAGTGAAATGGATTTAGACCATTTAGGCATGGGTGGCAGGTATCATAGGCTTGGGAAGGCTTAGTCTTCTCAAACAGCCAGGGTTGGTCCCACCCATGGTCCACCCCAAGACCCTGCCCCCTCCTGCTGTGTCCCACTCTTCCCCCATGATCCCAGCCTAGGCAGGTGGGCGCTGCAGCAGCTCCTTCTGCCCTTGCTTAGCCTCTACCCCAAAGTGGGCGGGGGACTAGGGCAGGCCAGCCGTTGGTCCAGGACTCAGGGCAGCTGGGGCTGGCACCTGCACCGCCCGGCGATCCGGGGCTGGAGCCACTACCCAGTGCTGGTGCCGCCCAGCCGGCACTCCAGGGCTGGGGCCATCTGATTCTGAGTCTGCCTGGCTGGTGCTCCATGGCTTGGGCTGCCCAGTGCTTGGATTGCCTGGGGCTGGGGCTGGCAGCTCAGACTGGCTGATGGGCTGAGACTTGGGTTGGGCTGAGGCAGCCAGCTCAGGCCAGCTGGGGCTTGGGCCACCTGTGGTGGGTCAGCCAGGCCAGTGCCTTGAGCCAGCAGAGGTGAGGCTTCTCCAGCCAGTGAGGGAGGGGAATGGAAGGGGCAGACCATGGGTTAGCCTCCCCAAACTGGGGGTTCACATGTTGCCCGTGCATTTAGGATATAAACCATGGAATCATGTGCAGATTGTATTGTTCTCAGACACATTATAGAACAAAGTGTGGCTTGGCAAACACCTCTTGTGATAAATCTTAGATTTCCAGAAGACTTTTGACAGCGTATACAGAGACAATCTTTGAAGAATTAGGGAGTATTATGGAACACCAGCAAAAACTATTGGAATAATCAAGGATTCTATACGATAAGGCACAGTCTGAGATGGTGACAACATCAGCCAATAGTTTGCAATGACAACTGGATTAAGTCCAGGGTGTATTATGTCCCCACTATTACTTGTATTTGTTATGGATTATGTCATGAGGAAAGTAAATGTAAAAGGCAACCAAGGAATTTTATGGGCAAATGATAAGGCACAATTGGATTACCTTATTTTTGCTGAACATTGTCCTGCTTAGTTCTTAAAGGAAGAAAAGACACAGCTTTTGGCAGATACAGCAAAACAAAACTGCTTTGTTCATCCATAAGAAAAGACAAAATATATAGCCGCCAATGCCCCCAAAATAACCATCAGAGTGGACAAAGACACACTAGAAGGAGTAAGTCATTTTACTTATCTAGGAAGTGAGATGTACAATTATGTTAGATATCGAGCAACAAATATCAGAAGCAGCACACAGTTTTCATTAACTTGAAATGAGGCAGAAAAGTAGCATGGGCTTAAATTGCTACAAGGGAGGTTTTGGTTGGAGATTTAAGAAAAACTTCCTGTCAGGTTAGTTAAGCAATGGAACAAATTGCCTAGGGAGATTGTGAAGTCTCAGTCACTGGAGGTTTTTAAGAACAGGTTAGACAAACGCCTGTCAGGAATGGTCTAGTTATTGCTTAGTCCTGCCTCGAGTGCAGGGGACTGGACTATATGACCTATTAAGGTCCCTTCCAGTCCTACACTTCTTTGAGAAGCAACTGATGCAAAAATATAATTTTGTAACATTGGCAAAATGTCTGTCCTCCTTTATGGGGTTGTAGATTTCCATGGCTCAGCTGAGATTGATACGGTTAACTCATTCCAAAGTAAATGCCTGCAGGTGACCTTCAGAGTCTACTGGAAAGGGTTTCTTCCAACATCAGAAATTCCCCGCAGAGCAAGTCAAGCTAAACCATCAAGCAGGGTAAGAAGATGAAGGATGGGCATATTAGGAGAGGCTGCTCTTCCATGGCCAGTGAGAACGTGGAAACCTCCTGGGAAGAGAAAGAGGGTGACCTACGGCAATGTTAGGCCAGATCCATCAGTGTGACACTCAGAAGCCTGAAGAGACCAGCGCAAGATGGAAATAAATGGTAGAAACTGGTGGGCGAGCACCACCCTGCACACCCACGGGTACAGGAGAATAAGAGAAGGCCAGGCAGTGGGGGTCGCCTTGTGGGAACGGGTCGAGCCGGGAGGCGGCCAGACATGTACATGGCCCAAGGAAGGTCTGGAGGCCGGGGGGGAGGAGGAGGAGGTTAGGCCCCAGACCAGCACAGCGCTCCGCAGGAACGCCGAAGAGGGGCACTCAGGCCGCTCGCTGCTGCGCTAGCGCAAGCACTGCGCTGTCCCTTCCCCCATCCCTCCAGAGGAGTGGAGACAAGCTGGAGGACGGGCCTCAGCGCGCGGCCTCTCTAGGCTCCTGACGCCTCTCTCTCTCTGTGGCAGTGGCAGGCAGCTGCCGGCTTCTCCCCCAATGGAGAAGGAGGAGGAGGGGGGAATTGCCCAGCATGCAGCGCGGCGGCCTGGAGGCGGGCCCATCACTTCCCCTGGCGAGGGGCTAAGATGGCGACTCCCATGCACCGACTCATCGCTCGGCGGCAGGCGTGAGTGGCCCGGGCTGGGGGCTAAGGGAGGGGCCCTGGAGACAGCGGATCCCCGAGGGGCATAGCCTCCTGTGGCAGCCCGAGAGAAGCGGGGTCCCGTGGGCAGGGGAGAGGAGGATTGTCTTGGAGAAGGGGGCAGCCTCAGAGAGGTGGGCGCTCCTGGGAAGGTGCGTCTCGGAGGGGAGTCCCGGTGGATTCGGTGGTGCCCGTGTGCGTGGGACGCCTCAGGAGATGTGCGGGGAGGAGAACTGCAGCCTTAATACAGCCGGGAGAGCTGCAAGTTGGTTGTGGAGCAAGCCCTCAAGAGGGCGGGTAGCGGTGACGGCAGGGGCCGGGCCTGTCACGTATGCCCGGGGCCGTGGCGTAGGTAGCGAGGGGCAGTAGATAATGCATTGCATGTGTACAGGACCCCTCATCCCCACAGCTCCTTAGGTGCCTGACGTCCACCTTGCAGCTCCGGAATGTAGCCCCCCTGTGGGGGGACGGTTCCACGGTTACAGGGCTACAGCCTGAGAGCAGGTTTTTCTCCTTGTTAAGTTGTAAATCTTTCATTGGACTGGATAATGAAGTCCTTCATCCGAGGAAGATCTAGCCTGTCTGTGCTGACTGTGAACTGGGAGAGGCCTGCTGTTCATTGATTTCTAAAAACAAATTCTATAATGTAGTTTGAAAGATTAACTTAACCATGGTACAGAACCGCTAGAACTGGACATTACAGGAATAATAAATGTTTCACTTTTCTAGCTCCTTGCATCTGAGGATTTCAAAGCTCTTTACAAATGTTAACAAATGAAGTATTTCACTATCAGTGTGAGATAGCTAAGTATCATTAGTTTACAGCCAGTGACCCAATAAACAAAGAGGTTAAACAGGCTTGTTTTGTTTTTTTCCCTTCAAAAATTCAAAAAATATTCTGCTTATTATTTACACCAGGAATTCGGGTCTGACCTGACAGACTATGATGACTGAAAAACTAGTGAAATGATGGTATTACAATAGAATGATTTGAAAAATTGGCTGCCCAAAATGTTGCAACAAACTGACTCAATGGATTGGAACAGATTTTAGGTGCTTGTTTGATAAAGCTATGGAGGCAGGTGCAAATTCTTCTGAGATTGTAACATTGAGTACAATTTACTAACATTTTATATTTATGTAACCATATTTCCAGAAGTTGATGCAGGAATATAAAATATGCTGCCAAAAGATTTGCCAGTTAGGTTGAGGCGAGAATTGTGTTTTCAATAATTGAGTTCCCTTTGCTCTCTGGCCGAAACTTAAGAATTCCTTCACTTCCCCTTTTCTTCAAACTCTTTAATAGTTGCTTATGAATTTTAAATTCTGAAGGGGATGGGAAATTTATGAACTCTCAGCAGAGTGAGGAAAGATAGAAAGAGAGGCCATCCAGTAGGAGTTACTAAACTAAAACGCTGTCCACACACCACTTGCCAATATGTCAACCAAGTGCTAAGCGTAGTTTAGTCTTTACCACTTCAGCAGAAAGGAAGACTTGAGAGCTCCAGTTCTGGAAAAGAAAAGTGTCTTTTTGTTCATTCTGATAAATAATTGATACAGGAACATTACAGTAATCACAAAAGCTCCAATCCTGCAATTGATTACATCAGGCATGTGTGCGCGCTTATCTGGAGCCACAGTGAAATGCAGGATTTTTCTGACCTGAGTCATATCAAAGCTAAAGCACCAATAAATACAGGCAGATAGTTGAAGCTCAAATTAAAGACACACATTTGTTTTAGAACTGGTATGCTAAAATGCACCATGTAATTTTTCAATAATAGTGTTGATTGTACTTAAATATCCCAATTTTAAATCCAAATCTGTTCTTAAGAAAATTCTGTATTTTTATAGGGAGGCAAACAAGCAGCATGTGAGGTGTCAGAAGTGTTTAGAGTTTGGACACTGGACGTATGAATGTACAGGAAAAAGAAAATATCTACATAGACCATCAAGGACAGTGGAATTAGCAAAAGCTCTGAAGGAAAAAGAAAACAGACTATTGTTGCAACAAAGGTAAGGTCAGCTGGGCTAAAGCTTAAAAACCATTAGCAGAAGTATGAGAAGACTGTGTTTGGAAGATTGTAGTATTGTGGTCAGTTTTCTTTGTGGGTTTTTTTGTGTTCATTCTCCGTAGTCTGTCTGTGTAACTCCCGTTAACATTAATAGTTATGTACATCAGAATATATACATGTATTTGTATCCCACAGTATCCACAAGTTATTTTGTCAGCCTCTCCCTGTTATAACATAGGTCAAACAGGTTTTTAAAACACAAATGGGTCATTAGAATAAAGTCTAAGTAATGGGACCTTTAAGTAATGGAGCATTGTTTTCTGGGCATCTTGACGACTTACTTTACTACATATTTATGTGGAGCTTAGAAAACAATTTGTGTACAACTTTCTTAGTGTAGAGACTGTAAGCATAATTAGAAAAGTATGTGATGTGTCCATTTTTGCAGTCTACCCATAAATGTGTGCACATACAAAAATATAGGTGATACATTAACACTGTATCGAGCAGTTTTTCCTTGTATTTAGTTTTGAAGAATAAAAAGAAATAAGTGAGCAAAACACATATTCATATATATTGCCAATTCTTTATTCCTAAAAATATCAGGGGATACATCTCATTGGATTAAAAGACTTGCATGCTTTGCAATTTTGACATCTGAGACACCTGGGTGGGTGATACCTGCAACCAACCAGAAATAACCAAATTGGACTTCGCCTTAATCTGAAGTGTGACATCACTTAATTCTTGTGGCCACTAGATAGAATTTAGTTGTTTCTCGAAGTGAAGAAGAATTCAGCACTCAAACATTTCATCCTTTTAATCAAAAGTGCCTTCAGAGAGAAAATGAAGTAATATAATGAACTGAGCTTTCCAAAATGTTGAACATAAAGGGATATTTCATAATTTTTATGTTGACCATCCTAGCTGTTATCATATACTGAGTAGCAAGGGTACTCACTATTGGTAACAGTGGTAGAAAAACTAGCACAGGCAAGAACTAATGGCTGCTCGTGTGTTGAACTTTGTGTTGTGTAGACTTGTTTTAAGCAGGGTTGACAACACGTTGTTTAATGTCATTGGCCAAGTGAAGCCCAAGGATTTAAGGTATGGTAAGCAATTTCATTCTAACCCTATCTTTCCCTTTGTCGGTTGTTTATGACTTTCTGAATCTCTATTCTTTTGGGGCTGAAATTTTCTGTGTAAGGTCTCCACATAAGGGTTAATTTTCTTTTAAAGTTTGAGCAAAAAATGGTTCAGCAATTTTTAAAAACATGGGCAATGTGGCAGAAAATATTTTCTTATAAAAATTTTTCAACTATTTTTTTTAAAAAAGGTTTAACACGGAAATAATTTGGTGTTAGGAAGGTGAAACTTGGTATGAGGCTAATCCTTGATGAGATGCGCTTTTCAGTGGTGCAGTAAAAACTGGCTTTGATTTGGCAGTTATGAGTGTTTGAAAATCATAGGTGGTGCACTCACAATTTTTTTTTTAGCAGAAGCACTTTTTAAATATCTCAGTGTTCTAGAGAAGAGGGGGATGTGATGACTGTCAGGTTGTGGTGTTGTTTTTTTTTTTTTAAGAAACTTGATTGGGGTATATAATTTCAGCATAATGAAATACAAAATCTGTTTCACTTATGTTATGCCCTATGCACATAGTAAATTTTTTGGACTTTTGTCTTTTAAAAAACAAACAAAAAAAACCACCAACAAAAACCTAGGGCATTTCATATAAAAAGCTACATAGAACAATATAGTTGTAAAAGCAATACATATTTACAAGGGCTAGAGTTAGTCACTCTTAGTCTTAACATCTTCATTTTTTGACAAATGTAGCTTTTTTTTTTTTTTTTTTTTTTTTAGTGGAGTAACTGTATATCTAATATAGCCTTGCACTGACAGACAAGTTCAGTTGTCCAAGAGTGGGTAATATGGCAAAATAGTTTTGCATTATGATCCTTCTAGTTAGTTAATAGTTATTGACTGGATGGAGATTGTGTGACCTAAAATGGAGGAACTTTAATATGAAGTAATAATTCTGATTATGAAGCCCTCTAAGACAAAATGACTGTACTTTTAACATTAAAACTTATTCCAGTTTTGATGCAACATTTGGGACATATTTCCTTGCTGGTACTTGTTAGGCATCAAATACTGTACAATAGTTGGAGTGAGGGAAGGAAGTGAAGTAAGAATGAAATTTAAATATACTTTAAAAACTGTAAATAATGTTCTTAGTGAAGACAATGGAAAGAGAATTGTAAAGACTTCTAAAAATTATAAAAAAGTTGCTGTAACATTCTTAAAGAGTAAAACTGAATTGCAGCTTGTTTAAAAATGTAATACGTTTTGTGTATTACAAAGCTGAGGCGTTTAGCATCTCATCAACATCCTGCTGGCAGACACTCTGGCTTGTCTATAGTGCATGATGACATAACTACAGTACCAAATGGAGGCTTGAAAGGTTTCATTCCATTAGTTGCCAAGTTCTGTGCAACTCCTTGTGACATGTGCAAATTACCTATTTTTTCATATTTGTAACTAATTTGCATACCAGCACAGATTCCAGCTATGTGATTCTGTGTAAGGGAGGAGTGTTGATTTAATGCTTATGTATCCCTGGTGAATTAATACCTTGGTTTATCTATAGGGCAGTAGTGAGGCAATAATAAAACAACACAGGTTTGATCCCACAACTTTCAGATTTATGCCATAGACTTCCACCATATCTATAATAGGAGTAACTGGTAGGGAAAAGCTTACTGTTAACCCCCTTGTGGAGCAGATTGTAGAGGGGGAGACAGCACACTTTATTATTGGGTTAGACAACTGCTTGTAAATGTAGGGTATCAGGATTCCTGATTTTTGTTGCTGGCTTTGGGAGCTGAGTATGGTATAATAGAGATTGCATAACCAAGTGTAATAGTGGCTCTGTTTGGATCATTTGCAGAGCTTGAACCTGGGAGTTTTGGATTTAAAAGAATGAACTTCTACTACTTGAGCTACAGGACAATACACATTAGTATGGAGGCAGTAGCAGACTAATAAACTTCTGTCTGGGTCAGCCAGTAGAGTGGGACAAAGAATCCACACTGCTATCATGGGTTAGGCAAACACATAATCTGGGCCCTTTCTTCTGAAGGGTTCTATTCCCAGCTCTGCCTACTGTAAAATGGATGAATGATAAATGCCTCACCTAAGATGGAGCACAAGGCCCTGATTAGTAAAGGTTGTGGTGTGCACGAAAATATGGAAAACAATCAGTAAAAGAGTTGGGATTAGAATTTGTGAGCTCATGATTTGTAGTTCACTGAACCCTCTGCATAGCTACTGGGGATTATGTGAGGAAAGCACTCCTCTTACAACAGACCCATGACATTTTACCAGGTGTGTGGGAATGCTTAATACCTTGCAATATGCTCATGCATTTTGCAGGTCTATGTGAAAGTAGGCAAGTCTTCATTCTCCTTGATGTTACCTACTGCAATTTCATTAAAATATTACATTTAAGCCAAACCCCCTCTCCCCACACACACACTCTTTTGGAATCTCTATGGATGCGCTCTATTCTCTAAGTAAAATCCATTTCTGTTTATCTTTTAAGTGAAATGTGAGCAACTGAACTGTAAAAACCAAGAATAATTTTTGCTTCTATTTATCTAAGTTGGCTCCCAATATTAGGCATTGATTAAGGAAAGAATCCCTTTTTAGGAAAGCACTTAAGTCCAGTGCATGTCAAACTGGACATAAATACATGTTTAAAGTTAAACATATGCTTAAATGCTTTCCTGATTAGTCAAGTCAAAAGTTCCCTGGAGCCAACAGCTCATCGAGCTGTGGTTAAGGCACATCAGTTTCATAGTCAATGGTATACAAGGGAGTGATGTGGCCAGCATCACATCAAAGATGTTCAGCTGGGTGACTAGAGGTAACCTTTCAATGTGAAATTGAGTGAGACTCAAACCCAGGATCTTCAGGATTGTGTCTGAGGACATTAATCACTCATTCTACATCTTCACTGACAGTGGCAAATTCGCCGCCGTCAGATTGATTTCTCTGGATCGACTGAGCGGTCGGTGAAGACCCGCTCAGTTGATCCAGAAATCGACGTAGTAAGACCACCTTCTCTAGTGGCGTAGCGCTGTGTTCCTGTCGGCGCAGTACAGTGAAGACGGCGCGCAGAACAGAAGCAGAGAAGTCGACGGGAGTTATGCAAGTTTTTTGCATAGCTTGCATGACTCCGGTCGACTGCTGCCTAATCTTGGAGGTAAGTGTAGACAAGCCCTCAGACACTGCACCTCCCCGATTAGGGATGGAATTAATTACATACTTAAATGCTATGCTGAATAGAGGTCTTTGTGGTGTACTTCTGCTGGTGGCTGCGAACATGATATGGCCATATGAAGTGAAAGGGGAACAGTCAGGTCAAAATTGGCCTAACACTGATATTTTGCAGAAATGTTTTCACAAAAGTTAATACCAACAGAAATCGCTCCATGGGATTTTTTTTTAATTACAAAGGAAAGTATTTTGTTAAACTAGCATTTCCCTGCAGTGTTTGCAACCCAAACTTTCCATCAGTGTGTGAATGCGTGAGAATCTGAAAGTGAAATAGCTAGATATCATGAATAAAAATGGACTGTTTTCTTTCTATTATACAGGAGAGAAGTGCATGAAGAGCATAAATGATGACAACTACATTAGATTTTGAAAACTTAGTTTTAATAATTTGAGAGATTAGGTAAAGAAAGCTTGTACACATCTTTTCAAACTGAAAGTGTCACTTTAATGTAGAGAACCCTTAGCAGAAAGTAACAGTGTGGCATACTTAAAACAAAAACAAAAAAATGTTTAGACGGGTAAAATGCAACAACTTTTTTTAAGCTGTAGAGAATGTTTTCCTCTTGGGTTGAAAAAAATGGCTGAAAGTGGATAATGCCAAGTAAACTTTAGTCATTACAAACCATTGTTTACTTTTCTGCCAGTGGGATGCTGATTTTCTATTATAAACCTCAACTCCACTGTGCACCTATTTATTTAATTTTTCCCACTGCATTAATCAAAGCCATTGTTTTTCCCCCCCCTTAATTAGAACTGGAGAAAGTACTGCAGAAAGGAAGAACAAGAAAAAAAGGTATGTGGGAAAAGATTAAAATTTTGAAGCTGTTCCAGTGCATGATATTGCACTTACTATGGCAGTGGGTAATTTGGAAGAGGGTGTGTGGGGAAACTGTAGAAATATAGTAGAAATTATAGTAGAAATATATAGTATTATATATATTATAATTTAATATAAATTGCAAATGAAGGATTTTTTGTTTGCTGCCTTTGGCCTCCTTTAAGTGGTTGTGCTATGAGCATCGGAAGTTTCTCCAAACCTCTCACCCTCTAATTCTTTGTCTTCACTTTTTTCCTCTTTGATCTTCCCTTCTCTACATATTTTTCCCTTTCGTAGCAAAAAATTCCCTTACTTTGGGTAGGAGGACATAATTTGTATTTCAAATAACTGCAGTAATTGGCTACTGTTTTCCAATTTATAATAGTTCCTTCTCCCCATCTTGCTCTTCTTTCTCTTCTCCCCATTCCTAACTGCCATCTCGCTCTAAAAGTTTGTCTAGTGACTATAAACAAAACAAACCCAGCCAAACAAAACTATCACCAACATTAATACTAGGTCTTCTGAAGCAGTGCTAGCACGGCTGGGAGCTCACAGTTAGACCAGTTTAATTATTGTCTTACTATAAAAAATTCCAGAAGCTTTCTAGCTATAACTTTCTTATAAGGCTGCCACTGGTGCTATCATGGGTTCAGTATCTGCGAGCAACATTTTTGTGTGAAAATCCCTACTGGAAATATGGCCTAACTGTCTTCTCCCATTTCTGGCTTAGTGCCTCCTTTATTGCTGCTCTGCTTTGATTGGAACAGTCACCCATAATCCACTTTGGAGAATGCCTTCTGTCTCAAAATCCCTCCTTCAAAGAGACCTGCAAAGGATTTTTAAATGTTGGGCTCATGCCCTTTTCTTTGCATCTTTATGATAAGTAAAGAGGCCAGAAAGGCTTTTTAAAAAAGACTGTATTTACTATAGAATATCAAGAATGTCAAGACTGAATTTACCTATGGATTTCTTGGTGAGGTTTCAGCTCAGCTGAAGAGGCGATGTGTTTTATTAAATACATCCTTTTATTTTGGCAACAATCTTTTAGACTTTATTTTTTACATTGACAAACCCATTTTTTTCATTGCAGATCGTGTTTAAAACATTATGCATTCTTGGTTTGAATTGTTTTCTCATGTGTTATATGCCTCCTCAGATCCAACCACAGTCATCATTTATTTGCATATAAGGCACCACGCTATGCACTAGGAAGTATTAAATGCAAAAATATTCAACACAGCATGTTGTTGTATATTTAAAATCCTGAAGTTAAGAGGTGCAAAAGTTAAGGTTCCAGCAGCATTGCTACAGGCTTAACCTGAAAAATACAAAATGACAAAACTCCTGTAACTGTGTCCCATAAATTTCAGGTAGCATTGGGCTTCCTTGTGCCCACACTAGCCCTCACCACCTCCCTCATGGCACTCTTTTGGAAGGTAGATTGCAAACCCCAAGACACTATACTCTGGCTGATTCTGCTTCCTCTAATCCACAAGTGTGCTGCTTATTCTGAGGCACTTATCTGTAGTTGTATCCAGTGTGCAGTATCAGAGATCTGATTCAGGTTGCCTTATATCAATAAAATGAGTTTTTATGTATTATTGAAATGGAGTTTCAAAATCAAAATATCTATGCAGATACTGCAGACAGCATCATATGGCAGTGAGAAAGATTGTTTTACAAAATATGAAAAAAAGTCTAAAGCATGATGTAAAAGTTACTTTTCTTATACTACTTAAACCATGTGTGTATCTCTTCCTGGTCCAACGAAGTAAATTTCTTTATCTGCCCCAACAATTCATCCCCCTTTTGTAACCAGGCCAACAGACTATATATTATGTCACCTTCTGAAAGCAAGTTGCTGACTTCCTGCTTCTTATCCCTGGCCCTTGCCTTCTCCCCCAAAATTTTTCCTCTCAAGGGGATAGCTATTAGGTAGTATCTTCAAATGTCCACTCTACTGCCTATGTAGCAATCAGTCCTAATGATTCCAAATACCACTTTAAGATGCGGCTTTTATTAGCTTATTTTCTGGAGATTCCTTCCTGAGCAGCTGTCAATAAACTGCCCTCAATAGAAAAAACAGTTGTTTCAGGGGAAAAATACAGATAACAGATGTATGTTAAGATGTTAATGGCTCAAAACATCATAACACATCTATGGCAATTTGACACAACTGTGCGTGCATAATGAGGCAAAGTTAATATAGTTGTTATAACCTTATTTTATTAATTTCCTGACTTAGTGATTTTCAACTGAGCACCCTTAATGTTATGATTGCATTTCATTTTCTTTTTTGGAAAAATAGAGAACCCTATGCTTAATACTTCTAGCACTTTACATGGTACCAGTTAGGGACAACATTCAGTTAACTGCATGGAATGGGAGCAAGGTGAGCTAGCATGTTTGATTTTTAGCTCAGGTATCTTAGGAAAACCTGTGTTGTTGTTAATTTTTGGCACTTACGCATCATTGTACATACCAAGCTCTCAAACTGCTTATGAGCAGTAGTGCATCTGCACTAGCTACATCTTGCTGGGAAAATACTGATTTTTAAAAATGAAAACTGAAGCGTGGAGCTTACAGAATATTCATTCAGAAAAATGGCAGAGCATGCAGGGCTATATGATATTTTCCCCCATATTCATGTTTTTTTTCTTGACCTTGATAAAGGTATTTTAAAGGATTGCTTTTCTGAAAGTTTCAGTGAGATGATTAAAATCTCCTTCCCACAAAACATTACTGTAGTGGTGGGTACCTTGGATTCCTTTTCCATCAGTAGGTTGGGAGAAGCAGTCCTTGTGTGAAATTCTGGCCCCAATGGTAAAACTCCCATTGACTTCAGTGGGGCCAGAATTTCTCCCAGAGAGCATGTTCAATAATGTGTCAAAGGAATAGATCTTCATTAAGCTTTTATAAAATTTTAATAGTTGCCCAAAGTCATTTTTTCCCATCACTTAAAACTTTTATTCCCCTTTTCATGCTCTAACCAAACAAAGACCCCAATCCTTAGTAAGGATGATACCCACACCAAGTTTCAAATCTTTGCTTTTTCTCCTGTAGTTCTGTTTTGTTCTACAGTGGGGAAGTGTGTATTACACTGTCCCATTAATCAAATGACTGAAGGGTGTTTGTTCAAAATAGAAGCAAGAAAGGGGGGGAAATATCACCTTTGGACAGAGTCGCTTCTGGAAAATTTAAGCCTACATGGTGAATGTTTTGAGCTTGTAAAAGTAAGATTGTAATGAACATTGTTTTGTAGTTGTATCTCCAGCAGTTTTGTTCAGTGACCACTGTACTGGGAAGAGAATCTCTCATCTGTCCTTTTCGTATTTTCTTGCAGATCTAAGAGCGTGACCAGTTCCAGCAGCAATAGCAGTATCAGTTCAGCTAGTGATTCTTCATTGGAGAGTGAAGATTCTTCTACCTCTTCTTCTTCTGATGACAGCGACAGTGACGAAAGCTCCTCCACTTCCTCATCCTCCCCATCTTCAAGTAGTTCTTCCTCTTCCTCAGACTTTGAGTCAGATTCTAGTTCCTCCAGTAGCAGCACCACCAGCACAGACAGCAGCTCTGATGATGAGCCACCGAAGAAAAAAAAGAAGAAATAGTATGGTGCCATGTTCAGTGACAATGTAGGACTGGTATTCGTGAACGATAATGTCATTCTCTAAGGAGGTTTTGAATACGTTCTTGCCAAACAGTTTAACTGGTTAAAATTTCTACAGTTTAAAACTTTCTAAGTGTTTTACATATTAGTTCATAGGACATAAAAAGGTATTAAATGGCAAGTGAGATTTATTGAAAGAGTATTTTTGTGGTTAATCCTTTAATGGAAAATTTTTACTTTTTTCAGTTTAAAAATCTGTCGTCAGATCTGTTTATATGAGCTAAGGTCCAGTAATCCTAATGTTTACATGCCAGAGAGCAGAACTTTCTTGTTTCAGATTGTGCTGTGTACATCATATACTGACCCTCTGTTTACAGCTGCTTTGTTTATGTTATAGAAAATCCTGTAAACTAGTTGGGGAGGAAGAGGAATAAGAGTTTCTAACATGATTGGCTGCATAGTACTCAAATAGCATTACCATTATCTGGCTATACTGAATCCACAGAATTGTACAGAGGGTGACTTCCATCCCTTTGCTGACAAATATATTAATACTTTGCTGATGAGCTTTTTTCAAATGGCTTTTCCTGAGATTTCCAGGTCAAGGATTAATTGCAACATAAAACTTCTATTAGTGCTAATTTGTTAGAGATCAATATGCTGTTTGTACTGTACAAAGCTTTAGTTAGTCTTTTCAACTTTGCCTGTTTCCTGAGTTCATGGAACTATAACATTCTCTGAGACAAAGAATGTGTCTAGCAGCAGCAGCATTGGAATACGATGAGGGTTATGGGCAAGGGGTGGGAGTCGAATCATAACTGATGCTGCTTAGGAGTTTCATCTTTGTGCCTTTTTTTTTTTTTTTATAAAATTAAATTTATTCTAAAGATAGATGGGCCATAGTGGGTTTTTTTCCCCCCAGAACTTATTTAGCTTTCCACACAGAATGAGTCAAAGAACCTGGAGAAATGGTAGTAACATAAATAAAATTGAGGCACTATTTTCAAAGCAAAGACAAAAAGCTATTTTCGTTGGAAGTTTGGTAAGAAAAAATGAGTCACCTTTAAATATAGTTCCCAAAAAGGAAGATATTTTCCTTTTGCTATTTTTGCAAAATTATTGTGTAGTGTAAGATTGCCAATTTATGTTTGTTGGGCACAAGGTAGCTGGCATTATAATTTGCAGTATAAAATGATTATTTGGCTCAGTCCATTATTTTTACATAACAAGCTTGAGCACATTTTTAAAAGAAATGGAAGATGCAGGTTAGCCAAAAAGCCCCAGCAAACAAACACCACAAGCCTGCAAAAACTGCAAGACAGCTCTTGCAAGTTGCTAAATAGAACTAATTTGCTATTGTGGTGAATTTAAATAGATGGCATTAGTCATTTAATTTGTGATGCAGTCTCCTTTTCAATTTCTCCCTTTTTTTGGGAGAGGGCATCATATGTGAAAGAAAATTCTTAAATATCCTAGTTTAGGTAAAATATAGTAATTAAACTATTTTTTATATTTTTTATGGAAGAAGTAGTGTGCAGAATTACTTTTGAATAAAATGTGCTTCTATTTAACGTTTGAAAATATGTATGTTGTGTGTTTTAGTCTGTAATCATTACAGAACATGTTGAAGACTGTAAATAAAACTACCAGGAGATTGTTTGTCATCTTAGAGAATGTACCATTTAATGGGAAAAGTTAATAAATTATTAAACACTGTTTGCTAAGTTTATACTCATTGCAAAGTCCACTGTACTGCAGATTTACTGATAAGGAAGAGAATGAGGAAAATAACTTTAGAAAATGGGAGAAGAGTATTGGCAATTGTTTTCATATTGCAGATTTCAAGGCCCTATCTACTCTGATTCAGCAGACCATCTGTGATTCCTCAGAGCAAGAATATCAGCGAGCAAATCCTCATTGGTTCACTAGGTGAGTGGCACAGTAGAGCAGGGGCATTTAGTAGGCATATGAGAAGCATGTCTGGGGGTTGGATAATGTAAAGGATGTAGCCAGAAGGAAGATAGTCTAGTATTAATTGGCAAAATCACTACTGGAGAATAGAAGTCATGAGAGGTAGTGTACTGTGTCTTTAGACATTCCAGCTCAGGGAGTTCCTTTCATGGCCTACCACTTTGAGCAAAAGGACAATCATGCTTTGGAGGTAGGCGCACAGCTATTTACTTCTGATTCCACCCAATAGGGGACAGAGGTGAAGATATGTACTTGCCAGCTAATTACAATACTTTAAAAGAGCAGTCTTTATTTATGCACTAGGTGGTTAGGTCTACACCCCCTGCATACAAGGTAATTGTGGCCTGCAGAAGCTTATCTTACAGGTCAAAACCCACCAGCCTGACCAGTTTTCGGCCATCCAACTCTTACTAGCTCAAATCTTGATTTGCTATTAAAAGGAGTCTTTATTTCACTTTGATTCTACAGGTAAAGCTATTTTTTTAATTACTGTCTTTCAAAGCTTTAAAGTAGACACAAATTATCATTAATTTACAAAGATTACCAACTAGAAATTGTTACATTTACTCAGTAGTTATTGAGACCTGTACTGCTTTAAAAAGACTCGATTTAATCCCCATTACAAGTAAAACTGCCGTTGCTAATTGAACTGAAGCAATTGATGCAGTCTAGTGGAAAAATGGCCTCGGGAGAAGTGTCATATTTCAAGGGGAAACATTGCCAACTGATGGAAAAACAAAAGGCCAAGGCAACTTGATTTTCTAGTTTGGAGCTTTATTAAATTAAACATTTGTGAGAGATGGATTTAGGTTTTTGGTGTCATAAAGATAAAGATCACATAAGAGGGCTATATGTGAAAGATTTTTAGATAGGATTTTCACTAATAAATAGGAATTTATCTAATTTAAGGAGTTCATTTTTAAAAAAGCAATGATAGAGAACATCCTACCCTCATTCATGGGTCAAACTGAGTTTATAAAAAAAGATATTCTCCCAAACCCTGCTCTCCACTCACTTAAGATGTCACTCAGAGCTGCTTGTGCAGATCTTCACAACTTAATTTCCTCTCAAATTTCTTGTGTGGCTTCATCAACAATAAAATAATCAACTTGAGTTTTTGAAAAATGAAGGATTTAAAAGGGGTATTCTGTTAAGGTGGAATTTTTTTTTTAAAATCAATGATTGCAAAGAAAAATAATTCTTCAGGTTTTTTTCTGCTTCCTCTGATGTTTATAATCGTATTTTCGTTCAAGGGAGAAACTGCCTAAACACACAGTGTTGTTAAATGCACAAGCAAACTGCAAAAATTGGTTTCTTTTTTTGCAAGCACTTCTAAGTTATAGGAACCTGTGCGGTTACATTTAACTATAGATGTTAAAAAAATTTTAGGCCATTAGGATGTTTTGTTTTCTCCTTGATAGTATTTTTGAATAATGTTGATATTTAAATTATAATAAAGCTTCAGATTCAATACCCAGTTGAAATGCAGTTCACATGTCTCAGAGCTATTGTGTCAAGCTGGGTGTAGACTTGGGCAGATATTCCTATCTTTTTACACTCTCTTCACAGTTTGAGAGGCCTTTGCAAAAGTATGGGGTAGAGACAATTTAATTTTAAATGAAAAATTAGATTCTGGAGCTTAAGATAACATTTGCTGAAAAATACTATTGTGCTGGACTGCTGCCACTGGAACGGCACCTATTAGGTTTTTTTTTTTGTTTGTTTGTTTTATTTTAAATGAAGAAATAAAAATCTGATTGTACTCATTGGCAGAAGTCTTAATCTCACTGACATGAAGCCAAAGACCAGGAATTCTGCTTCAATATACTTTAAAAATAAACAAACAAAGCAGGACTAATGTCTGTTTAAATTTTAAAACCTTATGCAGTGAAGAAGAGGTCTCTGAAAGAGTCTGTTTTTTGCAATCTGGATTAGGAGGGCATGAATGGTAAATTCACACGAATGGTAAATTTTGAGCCTAAGTACAAATGCTTGTATGTATATTTAAAAAAAAAATGTATGTAGCCATACTCTAGCCAGTCTTACTGTGAAAGTGAAGGAAAATTCAGGGTCCATGCACACAGCCATAATTGTTGGGTTGTGTGTGTGGGTTTTTTATGAGACGGAACAGAGACTAAATCCTCCCGTGGATATGGAGCAGTAATAAAGATGTGATGTTGCAGTAATCACTGTGGCTAACGTATCTCTTCTTTTAATAATAATAGTTAGCTATTATGCTTATGCCAGCCTAATGCAGAAGCTTCTGCAGGCCACAATTACCTTGTGTGCAGGGGGTGTAGACCTAACCACCTAGTGTATACAATACTTTAAAACAGCAGTCTTTATTTAATTAGCTGGCTAGTATGTATCTTCACCTCTGTCCCCTATTGGGTGGAATCAGAAGTACATAGCTGTGTGCTTACCTCCAAAGCATGATTGTCCTTTTGCTCAAGGTGTAGGGGCCTGTGCTTTTGCAGGAGGAGCATCTGAATTCTATCCCTGTTGGTGCCATAAAATTCAGAATGGCCCTGATGTTCAGAGTAGCAACAACTGTGTTAAATTCTAGATGGATTTGTTATAATATGCATATAATAAAATGTCATAGAAACAAAACACTTCATTAATTGAAAAGGAAAAAAGAAATACAGAAAAACATCTTTAAAATAGATTACACAAAGGAATATGGGTAGTCCAACCGCAGTATTATTACAGCAAATACTCAAATCAGCACTGGTAATTCATGCACTGACAATGATTGATTGGCTTTTTCTACTGCCTTTCATCTGAGGATCTTAACGTGGTTTACAAACATTGTGTGATTAACAGTCCCAACAAGAGGAGGGTCCATCCTTCTTTTCTGTGCCTTCAACAATGTAACATTCTAAGTAGAAATATTTCAACAGTAGGACCTCATCTGAGTAACACACAAATGTGTAAAGTGAGAAAGTGGTTGTAGATGGATCAGGATTACAAGGACAGAGTTACTAGATGAAGAAAAATCTCATGTCTACAATCTTACATGACGTAAGAGAAGAGGCCCTCCCTGAAACTACAAACAATATGACATTGCTCATTCCTGCCTCCTTGAATGTCATGGCACTCTCCTAAAAATAAATCTAGGTTTGTCTGAACTGGCAAGTATAGGAATAATGCTACACACAACATCCTGTGAACATATGCCAAAAATAAATTTAATATTACATTTGAGATTTTAAATGGAAAAGTCCAGAACTGAGGTTATCTTAATAACTTTTCTTTTGTGCTATATACATCACAGATGAAATTAATCCTGGGTTGGAAACCTGAGGTACTCCTACATATGTGGGCATGGATACCATACCCACTCTGAATACAAAGGGTGAGGATGGTGAAGGGGAAGGGTTTGGATGTTTTCACTGATATGTTAAAATACTGCTTCATCTAGGTCTTGACCTACAGAACTTATTTGACAACTGTCCACATCAAGACTAGAAAGTTTCATTAGAGAAGCCAAAACCTGAATGGAACAGGGTCAATGACCTATCTTCTCAGTTCTACATGTGCTCCTTTCAGTGGTACTACAGGTTTCCTCAAGGATGAGACACATTGGTGGGGAGCATCTGTGAAAGAAAAGTTGTGCTGTCATTGCCTGTGCTGTATGTTTTTTGTACTGAGAGGACTTCATGTCTGAGGTTTGTAAATCAGCACTTTTTACCACCTGGTGAAATAGTACTAGCTAGCACAAGGTGAATATATAGTTTGAAGGATGAACACAAGTACACAACCAGCTGATACCTGGCCCATTATCTCACTGATATGCTGTTATCCTTTTATCATGTCAGACTGCATTCAGTAATCCTTTAGTAGCATGTACAAGTACAAGCAGTACATGTGTTGAAAATATGTGAAAAGACAGTATTTTCTTGGTGTAATAGCAAATACATCTTCCTAGAAAACACTGTCAAGGCTCCCACTTCTCTTGTTTCTGCTGACTTAACTAGTGACTTTTAGTTAAAGCATTTTGAGATCTGCTGAAAAGTGCTATATAATAGTTACTAGTAAAATTAATCTTATTTAGTTAAAGTTAAATTTGTGTATATATAAGTATGGAAAAAGAGTCTAAAACTACATGTCCTTCATTCAAACTATTAACTACAGTGTTGGTAACTAATTATTGGACAAAGAACAAAAGAAGAAACCCAAGAAAGGAACAAAGCCAACAGCAGCTGATATTCTTGTCTCTGGTTGTCATTCAGCCATAATTGTAGTTTGAGTCTAAGCTCAGGCCCAGCCAGGAAATACAGATAGAGATATTGTGTGCACCACCCCTGCCTTACAACAACCTTAACTCTGCCCCCCCCCCCCCCCCATGCCTCAACCTTTCCTGATTGATGAAACACCCTATGCCTTAAGATGCTATATAGCTCTGGGAGGTTGCAGCACATGGCTAGAGTAGGAAAAACGGTCAGATGGTGCCTTCACTAAAGCGGGAGTTGCATTTAGGGTGCTCTGTATGAATGGCAGCTATGTATGTCTGTCCTATCCTTGATCACGTCACCCACTCTGCACAAACCCGAGCTGCCTGCTCTTACCAACCCTAATGATTCGCCCTGGAACATCAGCTGTGCTTAGCTCTGCCTTGTAATCCTTGCATTACTCAGTGTAAATAGCCTTAGCACAGTGACTTAGTCCTGGCTGAAACATACAGGTGATCACTGGTGGTGGTAACTGTCAGGGACTAGAGTTCAGGTTCTGAAGCAGTGTGTGCTGCCATTCTGCATATCCTGATGTCCAGTACTTTAAGAAGAGGGGCACTAAATATTCAGGAGGGGCAGCAGTCAGGGCTGGGCAATTTCAAATTTTTGGGTGCTGAACGTTAGCAACCGCCCAGGGCTCTGCAGCAGAGCAAGCGAGCACCTCTTTTCTGTGCAGTGGGAACCTAAGCTCCTCCCCCTCCGCGTTGCCCCTATCACGTGACAGATTGCCGTGCCTTCCCCTCAGGAGGTGGGGCCTGGCTCTTGCCTTCGCCCGGGTCACGTGTCGGGTTCCCCAGGACGGGCCTGGGTCACGTGGCCGGCGGTGGGGCCTGTGTGCGGGTGGGCGCGATGTCTGCTGGGTAATCCGAATGCCCATTGCCCGGCGGCTGCGGGAGGAGCAGGAGCTGGAGGAGCCGCTGTCTGAGGAGGGAGCCGGCCAGCGGGAGCCGGCCGCACCGGGAGCCGGCCGCACGCCCAGCCCAGCTCGCAATGGAGCGGCGGGACCCCCGGGGAGCTGCTGTCGCCGCCTCCCGCCGTCTGTGACCTGCTCCCGGACCTCCTCTGCTCCTCTTGGTCCTGCCTTTCCTCTCCCCTCCCGGGGCCCCCGGTTTGGGGCCTGACCCGAGCCTGCTCCTTGGGCCTGGTCTTTGTGCCCGGTTGCAGGCCCCGGCCTCCCCGCTCCTATCGCCCGGTCCTGGCCGCGCCTCGGGTCGCTTCTTCCCCCGGCTGTCGCTGACTCAGTGGCGTCTCCTCCGTCCCCTGTGGGCCTCCTCGTCTCCCGCCCGACGGGTCGGCGGCGGCGGCGGCAGCCGGGAAATGGTCCGGGCCTAGCGGAGCGGCGAACGGAGGTAAGAGACGGGGGCGGGGGCGCTCTGGTTCGGCTTCGCTCCCGGAGGCGGGGGCTCTCGGGTGTGTGGTCGGCCAGGGCCCGTTTGCTGGCGGTGGAGCTATGCCCACCCTCCTTTTCCCGCGGGACGTACTTGGGCTGGGGGGAAGGAGAAACAACATTTGTCTCCCCACCACCCTAGCCTGGGCTGGGCAACAGCTCCCCTCAATCCGCTTTCCCCCTGAGGGGTCGATAGCGTTTCCCCGGGTGCTGAGGGGATAAAATCCAGTTCCCCGTATCTGCCTCTGCCTCCTCTTATTTTCTCTCCTACCTCCCAGCCTGCCTTTTCCGGCTGTCTTCCGCGCTAGAAACCCTTCCTGCTGCCCCTTCAGTGTTTGTAATCTCTCTGTCATGGACTGTGCCTCGGAGCCTCCTCTTGGTCTCTTTGTAAACTTCCACCTACTCCTCGTCCCCTCTCCCTTCATCCCCTGCAGCTCTGGATGGCCTCTTTCATGTCAGATGTGGCCTACTAAAAGAGGCATCAGCCCCTGTGCTATTTAAATTAATTCGTGGAGATAATCAAGCTCCCCTTGGCCCCCCAACACACACAGATGGGTGGGTAGCCATACACATAATCTCTTCTGAGATGTATTGGTATTCCCTCCTTTCCAGAAAATAAAACCTATATGCTCTGGGTAAAACGTGGCTGTTGGTTGTTAGGTTTTCCTTGGTAGTTTTGCTAATGAGGCCGCCTCCTTTTCCTCTCCTAGCTGTTAGATTTAATCCTCCGGTAATTGACGTCAGTGCTTTGTTCCTTCCACTTTGCTGTGTGTTTTAGGCACTGAGCAGCTCTTGGGATGGATCAGGCCGAGGAGTTGTGGGGGAGGCCTAGACTGCAGCTTAGTTCATATTAAACAGTTTTTTTTTTTTTTTTTTTTTTTTTTTTTTTTGTGGTAATGGGTGGGGTAGGAGGAAGGAGGAAGGCGGAAGGCAGAATTTCTGGCTTATTAACTGAGTCACAATCAAATCCTTCTGAACCAGGAGGTGGTGTTTGTTCAGAGCAACTTGGTGAGGATTGAATTGCCCTTTAGCTAAACAGGGTACAACAATTTAAACAATATTTCTTGAAGACAAGGCCATTTTCTCCCTTTTCTATTAACAAAAAGCACAAAATGCTTTAACTATAACAAATGGTTACATTTTCAGTTCCTATATTCATTTAGTTAAAAGAATGAAAAGATAACTAATCTAAGTATACAGTTTTGAAGCAATATACTAAATTCAAGGGTAATAAAATAGCCCGCAATGGCTGAATACACTGTTTTTATGAAGATCTACTGATTAAGGTGCTTGACCCAAGAAGTGCGGGCCCTTTAAATTTCCCAGGCTCACCTCCTTTGTTAACTATTGTACTTTTCAGTCTCTTGGTTTATTATGAAAATGTCTGACTAGTTGTAATGTTCACATGATAATGTGCCTTATTTTGCTTCTATTGATGTCGGTTAAACCTTCTGTTTACATCGGTGCGGGCAGTTCAGGACCTTACTCAGCATCAGTGCTTAATTTTTGCTAGGGCTTGCCAGGGCTGAGCCCTGGCATCTCTGGGCTTGCTGTGTTGGTTATGAAGTTTAAAAAAAAAAAAAAAAAAAAAAAATTGCTTGAGCCCCAGTGCTCCTCTTTCATTACAAATTAAGTGGTGCCCAGCATGTTTAGGCTTTGAAGTGAAATAGCCTTGCCCAAATTTCCAGTGGTGTTTTCTAATTTATATTTTCTCTTCTAGTAGTTGAACTCATCAATATGGATAAATTCTCCAGTTTCCTTTCCCTCTGATATTTCTGAACTGTTAACTCTTCTGGGCTAGCAATCCATTATCTTCAAATAGGATATAGTCAAGTGACTTGAGGGAGCGGTGGTTAGACAACCTGATTTGTCATCTTGTAGCATTTTCTCCAGTGAGAAACATTTAAAAAAAAAAATCATGATGCTCCATGGGTGCCATATATTGCACCCTGTTGGTGTAACAGTATACTGTTAGTTATGCTGAAAGTTGAGCACCCACAGATTATTTTAGCTAGGATCTGTGGAATGACTTATATAATACTGCTTCTTTTGACTTTCATTCTTTATCTTTAAGTATAGCAGAACTTTTTAATGTTAGGATTTCTTTTGTGGTCACTATGCAACATGCCTGTAATATTTAACATACAAGTGCAGAGTCTTTGTTACCACTTACTTTGAATAATTACTAGCAGTCTTAAAAGGATAGTCAATGTCAAATCTATAATTAAAAGTAGCATTTCAGACACGGTTGGTGTCCCTTTTGCCAATTTATGATTGTCACTTTTTCCTAATCTAAAAAGTCTCAACAGGGAATCTGATTGTGAAGGGGAACAGTGTAATTGACTACACAAGTGCTGCTAAATGCACAAAATGAAATGCAAATTTTTGAGTATTTTCCTTGAATTCTTTTCTGTTTACAATGATCTTGTATCAATAGTTAGTAGAACTTGAGACACATAATTTTTTTCCTGTTAGTATTTTGTATTTGTCTGTAAATCAGCATGTTGAGTTCAGTGGCACAGTTGCTTTCAAGATCCAAATATTTCTGCTTCTAAATGTGTATCCGACTGCATGTGGTGAATTTATTTAAATAACATTTTTAAACTGTCTGACAAATATGGAACAGAAATGTGTTTTAAAAAAATCCAAGGAAACTAGAATAGTCATAAATCAGTTTAGAAATTAGCTGAGTGATTAGGAAAATATTGCTAAATTTCATAGCTACTTAAGCCATAATGTTTGTTTTATTCAAATGTTTGTAAATAATAATGTTGCAGTAGAAGTCTATATGTGAACTTCTTGAATGATAAAACATTAACAGCTATTGTAATACTTCATTCCTTCTCTTTTTTGTAACTAGTTGCTGCTTGCCAGGGTGTTCTGGCTTTCTTTTAGAACTGTAGTTGCTGTTTTTTAGGTATGTCAGACAGTGATCAGTGACGTGTGGCCTATAGTTTAGTGACTGAAAACTGAAGCAATGATTCTCAACGTTTTTGTGTTGGTGCCTTCTTGTGATGTGATAGTTTGGATGGCAGCCCCCCTGCCACTTATGTGGTCTTGTGCCATGACTCCAGAACAGTTACCACAACTCCATCCCCTTACTCCCCCCAAACATCCTGTTCTGCCCTGTTTTCTTGCTTATCCTGTTTTTTCTAGTGTTACTTGTGGATTGCTAGTCTTCTCCCCATTGCTTCAGCTCAACAGAAGGCTCCATGCTACTCATGAGGGGTGCAGAAGTATCAACTGGTGACATCCATGATGAGTGTTGTGAGCAGGGACATGAAATTGAGGATGACCATTAGGCAGCTGCCTGAGCTGGCAACCAGGTATACATGAGTTGTTCTTGCTGCTGCCTTTCAAGAAGCCACCTGCAACAGCAGAAGAATGTTTACATCAGAGAGAAGGATGGATCTTGTGTCATGTAATTTTCCTGGCTGCTCTGTTTTACCTGCCTCCCTTTTGGATTATTTTAACATGCCCAGACTGGGAAAAGGTGGTAGAAGGATATGGGAATAGGCTTCAGGTTTGTGATTTGTCACATTTCTTGTCCTTCCGACAGTAATTGCCTGCAGTGATATACTTTCAAACTGTTCTGTTGTTCATGTGGCTTTGTTTCAGAAGTATACTCTTTATCTGGTGCAGGAATATATGTTTGCAACTACCTTCACCATAAACAGAGAAATATCCCTAATTTACAAGTATTTTGTCTCGGTAGATTTAAATGCCACTCTTGTAGCTTATATCAAAAGGATACCAATTTGGATGTCGTCATGGCCATAGAGAATAAAATATAAAATATTCCTGAGTTGAAATGCAGAGGCATGTGATTATGAAAGTATATTTGTGAGAACAAAATTGTTCCACAATGTCTAAATTTAATTTAGGGCACTGTTAGAAGTGTACTGTGGATAACTGTATTAAAAGTCCTGGATCATAAAATCATTGAACTAGAGATGGAAAGAAGTTGTCTGGTCCATTCTTCTGGCAATGCATGATTGTTCCTATTATGCAGTTACTAAAGTCCTCTCCAGTTATTCTTAAATAGGCTAAACGATGGAGGGCTCCACGTCTTGACACACGATTCCACAGGCTAATGATTCTCCCTGTCAAGAAGCTTTTTTCCCCCTGAATTGCCGAAGTATTCAGCCTGAATTATTCCTTTTTTTAAATAATATTACTGTTATTCCCCTTGTACTATATGCTTTTTCACCTCCTTGTGGGCTTGTCTTTGGGCATGTGTAAGGACACGACTTAGTCATTGAGGTCAGGGAAGTCATGGATTCTGTGACTTTACTGGATATCTGTGACTTTGGCTTCAGCTGTCAGCAGTGGGGGCGGACTCTGGGCTGTGGGTCCCAAACCACGGCTTTGGCCGGAGCTGGGGTTGTGCCTCCCCCCTTACAGCTGAGACAGGAACCGGGGCTGTGCACCCCGTTCCGTCTCCTGCGGCTTTGACTGGAGCCAGAGCCACTACTGTGCACCTACCCTGTGGCTTTGGCAGGGTCTGGAGCTGGGGCTGTGCCCCCTGCTGGTGCGGTTGTCAGTCCCCATCATGGGGATGCAGGTGTCATTGCTCCCCCCTCAGCTCTCCTCTGCCCTTATTTTTAGTAAAAATTAGGGCTCCCATGAATTTTTGTTTATTGCCCAAGACCTGTCCGTGACCATTACTAAAAATAACTGTGACAAAAGCTTAACCATAGGCATGTGTCACAGGCTGCACTCACCACTAGGTGCTGCCTCCTGGCAGCTCTGGGGATTAGCTCCTTCCAGGTGCTGCATCCTCTTCTGGCAGTCTCACTCACCTTGTGGCCCATCTTGCTCCAGGGGCTGTAGCTTCATCTTTGTGACTTGGCCCTTCAGCCAGGTCACTAGAGTCATCCCCTTCTGGGGTATCAAAGTCTTTCAGGGCAAACTGTCCCAGGCCGTCTGCTTTCTACTGCCTGGTCTGTGCCACTTCCCCAATGGCTGGTAGGGGAAACCAGACCTGCCTTCTACTCCAGGTTCCCACTCAGGGCCCTCTCTTCAGCAGCCAAGTTCCACACTGTCCTATACCTTGCTGCTTTTCCCCTGAGCCTTTCCTGCCTATCTGGCTCTACACATCTCTGGGTTTACCATCTGCACACTTCTTTTCGACCAGGGGGAATGACTGCAGACTACTTCCCTACAGCCCTGTAGCTGCTCTCAGCTTCTGGGGTTGATACAGGTCTCTCTTGTTCCTATCCAGCTGAGCCTTGTCTAATTAATCCCTGCTCCCTGGCTTCTCCTCCAGCCACCTTAACCCCATCACAGCATGTCGATACTTTGAGCTGGGGATGTGATTCCCAGCTCATGGAGACATACCTGCTCTAGCTCTAAAAAATTGAGTGTAGCCATGCCAAATGAGTGGCAAGAAGCTAGCAACCTTGAATATGTGCTTAGTGCCTCTGTTGGGCATGTGCTCAGGAAGGTTGACCCCACACCACAGGTACACTCTATTTTTAGCATGCTAGCTTGATGAGAGATATACTCATGCTATCTCCTCAACCTGGGACTCATACCCTCAGCTTGAAATGTAGATGTTTCCTAAGTGTATACAAACTAGCTAGCTTAATCTCATTTTGTACCTTGGCCTTTCTAATTTCATCCCTACATACTTGTATTATTTGTTCATATTCATCCTTTAAATTTGACCTACTTTCCACTTTTTGTAGGACTCTTTATTTTGAGTGTCCGATCACTGAAGATCTCTTGGTTAAGTCAGTGTGGTCTCTTGCCATACTTCCTGTCTTTCCTGTGCAGTTTGGTTGTTTGCTCTTGTGCCCTTAATGTCTCTTTGAAAAACTGCCAACTCTCTTGAACTGTTTTTCCCCTTAGACTTGCTTCCCATGGGATCTTATCTACCAACTCTTTGAGTTTACTAAAGTCTGCCTTCTTGAAATCCATTACTTCTATTGTGCTGTTTTCTCTGGAAACATGAACTGGTCATTTTATGATCACTTTCAAGTTGCCTTCCACTTTCAAATTTTCAACCAGCTCCTCCCTATTTGTCAAAAATCAAATCTAGAGCAGCCTCTTCTCTAGTAGCTTTCTCCACCTTCTGATATAAAAATTGTCTCCAATACATTCCAAGAACTTGTTGGATAATATATGCCCTGCTGTGTTGTTTTCCCAACAACTGGCTGGGTAGTTGAAGTCCCCCATCACCACCAAGTCCTAGACTTTGGATGATTTTGTTAGTTGTTTATAAAAAGCCTCATCCACCTCTTCTTTCTGGTTAGTTGGTCTGTAGTAAACACCTACCATAACATCACCCTTGTTTTTTACCCCTTTTATCCTTCAACAAGTCTGTCTCTTATATCCATCTCAACCTCAGTCCATGTGTGTACATTTTTAATAAATGAGGCAACACCACCTCCTTTTTTTCCTGCCTGTCCTTCCTAAACAAACTATTCCCTTCTCTACCAATATTCCAGTCATGTGCATTATCCCTCCAGGTTTCTGTGATGCCAACTGTCATAATTGTGTTTATTGACTAGCATTTCTAGTTCTTCCTGCTTATTTTCCCCCACACTTCTTGCATTAGTATACAGACATCTGAGAGAGTGATTTGATTTCTCCACTGTGCTCTCCCTTTTCCGTACTATAATGGCCCATCCCCATCATAGTCTGACCCTTCTCCCAGGTCTATGTTTTTGACTTGCCTGTGGGCTTTTGTCTCTGGCCCCCATCAAACCTTGTTTAAAGCCCTGCTCACTAGGTTAGCTAATCTGTATCCAAATATGCTCTTCCCTTTCCTTGATAGGTGGATTCCATCTCTGCTTATTACATTTAGCTTACTAAATCAGTCTCTAATTTTGTTGCTCTTCTCTTAAATCCTCTAACTTCTCTTTCTAATAATGAAGTATCTGTAGCTAAACATTTAGGTGTGTTTTCACTGGGATTTATTTCCCTATTAGGTTATAAATCACTTTCTCACTTGCAACTCAAAATTCCATTGACCTGTTAAGCCATTATATTGCTTGAATCATGCACTGTCTGACTTGCTAGTCTATCTCCCCAGGTGCTGTGCTCTGCTACTGGTTTCCACATTTTTCTCCCACTTTATATGTTTCAAATCTCCTTCCATGTGTAGTAAATTGCATTTTTCTTCCCAGATATATTAGCTTGTAATTTTCAAGTTGAATCCTCTTTTGCCCATATTTTTGTTGCATAATTTGTTCTTATTAATGAATACAAAGCCTGATTTTATATTGTTATGATAGTGTTATGGGGTCAATTGAGAATGAGACTCTTTGTGCTAGGCACTATACAAACATAGAATAAGAAATCCATGCCTTGAAGAACTCTCAAACTATTTCTCTTGTGAATTCCATTAGTGTCCTGTTTTATCTTCTCTCTATCAAGAGACATAGTACTTAATCTCAGTAGTACCCACTAGACATGACCCATCATGTTTTATTATCAGTTTATGGTAATTCATCCAGTTTTTGATTCACATTGAGAGCATTCACATGCAAGCCACTTTGAGTTTTGAGGAAGACACTGTCAGACGTTTTATTAACATCCAAATATAGAATATCTAGTGCTTTACATTCATTAACATTGTAATTCTACTATAGCAATTAGATTTGTTTGGCAAGACTTACATTGTATAGTTGCATGCTCTTTATTGCTCGTGATTCTATGGTTCTAGATATTACTGTTTTTCTGGAGAGTGGGGGGGCATTAGACTAATGCTATTTCCTCTTGAAGATTAGTACCATATTATCTTTTTCTTTAGCCTACTGTTTCCCATGTTCTCCATTACTTTAAAGAAGTCCTAGTCAGTGATTCAAATAATTGGTTGGCTAAAAACACTAAGGTGGTTTGAACTGACTTTTGCATGTTAAATTTTCCAAGGTTTTCCTGTTTTCCTTTGTTAGTAGTGTTAAGTAATGAATTTTTTTCTATAAAATGTCCATCTGAAACGTTCAGATTTAAAACAATTATGGTTGTAAACCAATTAGTAGAACACGCATTAAACCAAAATGGACCCTTGAAACTAGGTGGTTTTTAAAATAAATTAACTTCTATTGTAGACAAAATATTATACCTGTCTCAGTTATGTAAGGATATACAATCAGTCCACAGTTGTGGTAACTAGACAGAAGTATCTTAAAGTATATGTAAAACATGCTAGCTGTAGCTAAAAGGAAGAAGGTATCCAATATTTGCTGTATTCTAATTTAGTGGTTTCCGGGCAACAGGAATAAATACTTAGTATTGCTGTGTAATTTAGTTGCACAGCATTTGATATTGTTTCATGCATGCCTTAATTGCTATAAATTATAATTGATGTCACCAACCTTTTTGGCAAAGGTTTCTTTATTTTACTTTGTCTTAATAAGCAAAATGTTTCTTTTGCAGAATGGCTTTTGTAACAAATGGGGTATGTTTTTTCACAGTATTACAGCACAATATATAGCTATTTTTAAAGCCAATGAAAATAAATGTAATGAATTTGGGATATCTTCCTCAATCTCTATTTTTAAGTGATATACTTTAGTTCTATGTATTGTAACAACTAGATCTTATCGTTAGTCCTGTGTGCACTTAATTTTGTATGGTATCTATTTAAGGATTGACAAATAATTGTTACTCTTTTAAAATGGATATTAAACATAGTTAAAAGATATCGCTTTTTAGAGAAAACAAATGTTTTCTTGAGTTCTTCCTGACTGAGTTTTTAAGAAGATGTGACAGAAATGATGTCTAAATTGTTTCATGTTTGGCATACCTTCTTTAAAAGTTTGTTTTAGGAACTAGAATATGAAGTGTAGTACCCGTTCCCTGTTTCAAGTCTTGTTAGTTTGGAATTAACAGACAAGTAAGCATATATTTTAATGGAGGAATGTACCATATTATTGAATAACTTTCATACAAATAATAAGGCCCTTTATGATTTGGAAAGCTTTCACTAGGGGAAAAGGGCGTGTCATTCACATACCTACACCCAATGTGAAATTGCATGGAAGTGAGAATATTTTAAACGAATAGAATGTTGGCAACATGTCCAAAGATCAGCATTCTCAAACTTGCTGCACTTCCAGGTTAAGCTTTTGTCTCTTCTTTCCCCCTTTGTCCTTTTTCTTTTCCCTCTTGGTTTTCCCGCTTAGATGGAGAGAGTATTTCAGAAGTCAGGATTCTGATAAATTAAAACATGACTAGCAAAGGAGTATGATGCAAGAATTAGTAGACAGTAATGGCAGTGTGATTCAAAAGTACAAGCCAACGATTAAACCTGAGCAGGATGATGAATTGCCTTACCCTTCTAGACAGAGATTGTTTTTTATAAGCAAGTACAGCACTTACATGGTGGTAGGGACAGTGAAGTGCCTATATATAAATAAACCCCTAGACAACTCCTTTAAAAGAAGCCAGGATGAATAATGTCTTGACTGGTCCTCCATCAGAAAACCTCGTAATAATAATAGCTGTAATATATCAGGAAATACTTGTGTAAATTTTGTTTACCATTATTTTGAGTGTGTCTTATCAGCCATATTAGGGTGGTATAATTAAAATAAAAATGGCCAGGAAATACAAGAGTCCAAACATGGAAAATTCAGCCCAAAAGTGTCATGTATTTTCTGAGGAAGCTGAGCATGTAAAATGGATAGGGATATTTAATGGAAATTGTATTGCATATTTAATTACAGCAAATACTACCATGCTCCAGCCTTAATGAAACAGATTAGCATTTAATGTAATGCTAGTCACACTGGTTGGCAAACAAAAAGACAACAGTTGCCTGTGAATTATTTTCTTCTTGTCAACTTAAAGGACCTTGCAATACAAGGGCTATAGCACATAGTGGAAAACTAGTCTATTGATCCTACCCTCAAACTTTGTAACCTAGGTTTGTTGGTATGGATTAAAGATACGATTTGGTCATGGATTCCGTTTCTTTAACAGATCTGTGACTTCTTTGGCTTCAGCCCTGTCGTGGCTATATCCTGATTTTTACCATCACTGCTCTGTGAATTTTGCCTAATTTTACCATGATGTAATTGTATCCATTGTATGGATATACCATTAGAGCTATCGTGACTAACCCCTGAGGTGGAGACGCAGCTCCACTGGTATAAACTAGTTGCCCGAATGAAATAAGCTATAGTGGCAAAAAGACATTTTTGCTGGTACAACTGAGTGTACCCTAGACTTTTGAAGCAGTGTTTGCTGGTTTGGAGTGTGGAAAAAAATCACATCGTAATAGACATAGCCATGTCCATAAAACTTACTTGTGTAGACCAGGTCTTAGTGTCAACTTTTATATATAACTTGTACATAAGTCCTTTTTTGCCAGACATTCAAAGTTCCCAACATAGGCACAAGCTGCTAAATTACTGTTGGCCCTTTCTTTCCACTTGGTGTCTTATTTCAGTGCTCACCATTGTTGCACAGGCTAGGTCCCTCAGTAATTACACTTATCAATTCCTAGCGGTTTTAATACTCTTAAAATGAAGGCTATGCTTAGTGCTTTGTCCATATCTCTTGGTCCAAATACTGATTTGGTCTTCATAGGTGTATCAGGCAGTGGGAAAACTTGTATTTAGATCAAGTTGCTCTTATTTATTTTAGATACCTGTGAGAAATAGATTAAATCATAGAACAGCAAAGCTAGTAAATTTATAAAGGTCTCATAGAATAATTGCATGGCATAAGACTTTGTAACATATACTTACTCTTTTTAATTAGAAACTACAGAAAGGAAATGTCTGCTCTTATCTGTGCCTTAACCAATCTGATTGGCACAGCGAAACAGAACAGTGATGATCTATTACGATAAAGTGTAGCTAGTGATTAGAGATAAAGTATAAGAAGGCAGTTCCTAGAACAGTGAATTCTTTGTCTATAATATCTATAACTAGGTATATTTGATTAGAAAAAAATACAAGTAACATTTCACCTATATACACCATTAGTCAGTACTCTACCAGAAATACATTATACCAATGTAGAGTTTTAATAATTAGTTAGTCCTGAACATAAATGAGATTTTTCATTAGCAAGCTGCTTAGAAAGGATTTTTCTTTTTTCCCTTTCTTGTCTGTTTTCTTGGCAATGTCTTCCTTAATTTAAAAAAACAAACAAACAAACAAAAAAACTTCCATTCTTTTTTGGTTGAGTGAAGCAAGGTCTTAAGCTCAACCAGCATTTAACCAGTAGCATTTTTACAGTGTTTTCCTCACTTACAATTTGCTCAATAACTTTATTTTATCTGTGTGTATTTAGGGGCAAATCATGCTCTCACCTCATCTGCAGGCATGGAGAGTATTGAATGTAGTGTGTTTCTGTTGTATATGTCGGGGTAGATGGGATAGGAGGAGAATGAATTCCAAGAATGGATTTTGGAACACCTTACAACACAGTTGTGCACCCTGTGGCTCCAGTAGCTTCGTTTGTATAGTACCTATTAATGGGATGACCTAGTCCTGATCAGGAGCCTCCAAGTGCTGCCATAATACACAAGATAAAATAACTGCCGGCTAATGCATGGAAGCTGGGTGGTGCCATGAATTACTTAGATTGCAAACACCTTGGGACAGGGACCATCTTTTTAGTCTATTTACATAGCAGAATGCAGTCCTTCTGGCCCATGACTATTGCTCCTAGGTGCTATGGTAATACAAATAATTGCATTAAGCTTGGTATTTTTAAAGACTTAATAAAAGCCAATAGGAGTTTGATGCCTAACTCTATTAGGCTCCTCTGAAAGTTCTAGCCTAAATATTCATCTCTAGAAAATTAAGGTAACATGAAAATTACTTCACCTCACTTCAGCCAGCTCCCTACTGGATGTTATCCACCAAGAAACCTCTTAACTGACTTATTGCAGCTGACTCACCTGACTTTCCAAACACCATTTGCAATGTGCTATTAAACAAAAACTTTAAACTTATGAAATAGTTTGCTGTTGAATATTTATGCAGTGCAAAACTGATATTTCAATAAAACTACACAGACCTTACTAAAAATCAAATTTAACCAAAAACAAGAATGTGCCGCTCACTTTTATTTAATTTCCCATGCCTGCATACTACGGGACTTTTAGAATTACTCACAATTCTATCTGCTGCAGTATCTAAGAATACAGTGAGGCAGGAACTGAGTGGCATGATTGGCAGTCTATTTAGGAATGGCCTATTGCTGGAATAGTAGGTTTATGTCGGGTCAGGACCAAAGGTGTGTGTGTGTTTGAACAGTGTGGAAAGGCTTGCAAGGACCTTCCCATGTAGTGTCTTTCTGAATGTGTTGTAGGTCAGCCTGGAGTCTTTCCTAGTGTAGTCAGAAGCTTGGAACATTGCCTGTCTAAAAGTTCAGACCGCATTAGGTGCTACTGGAAGTTGAGTACAGTATGTTTCTTTGGGTTCTTGTCCATATATTTTGATATTTCAGGTTGAGTATCTTGAGAAGTCTCCAAGGAATAGTTGAATGTTGCCCCCATTTTGCTTATTGCAGTATTCTGAAAGTTCACAGGGTAAGAACCTTTTCTTGTCATGTAGTTTTTGTAGTATTTTAAAGTAGTTTTAACCAAAATCTTATTTTTGAATGTTTGGCAGGTTCTGTCTTGCAGTAAACTGATAATTGGGGAGTCTTTATATGGGAGCCCAATCTGGTATGTTTAATCAGTCTCCATGTTGCTTTAAATATTTAAAAATTCAAATGAACTTTGCCCAGATATCAACATCAAGGTTAGCTTGTGTTTAACTATATTGATTCCAGAAGAAGTTCTTGTCTTTTAGTGCCTTTGTTTTCTGTAAGATGCATTTAAAAAGTCATTTAAGGTTAAAAAGATTTACTGAAACAAGCATTACACAACTCTACCCTACTCATAAATTAATAGGTAACAAATTGAGCATTTCAAGATGGATTACAGTCTGTGTTTTTGTGAGATTATAGATACTGAAGTTCTTAAAACTCACGTTTATTTTGCCAGAGCTAAAACAAGTTGAGCAAATTGTCAAAAGCAGCTGTGTTCAGTGGCTTTCAATTGATTCATAGACTTGAAGGTCAGAAGAGGCCATTGTGATAATCTAATCTGTCCTCCTGCACATTGAAGGCCACAGAACCTCACCCTGAATCCACTACCCTAACATCTAGCTGAGTTACTGAAGTCCTCAGATCATGGTTGAAAGAATTCAGGTTACACAGAATTCCACATTTACACCAGTTTAAACCTGCAAGTGCCCCATACTGCAGAGGAAGGCAAATCCCTCCCACCCCCTGAGGGTCTCTGCCATATTTGGAGTCAGGAAGGAATTTTCTCATGGGTCAAAATGGCAATCAGTTAGACCCTGAGCTTTGGGTAATACCTACCAGGCAGCTACCTGGAAAGAATTCTCTGTAGTAACTCAGAGCCCTCTGCATCTAGTATCCCATCTCTGGCTGTTGGAATTTTTGCTACTGGCAGTTGCCCATGGGCCATATGTCATTGCAGGCAGTCCAATCATACCACCCCTTCCATGAACTTATCAAGCTCAGTCTTGAAGCCGTTTTTTTGTCCCCACTGCTACCCTTGGAAGGCTATTCCAGAACTTCACTCCTCTGAAGGTTAGAAACATCTGCCTAATTTCAAGACTAAACTTGATGGTCAATTTATATCTATTTGTTCTTATGTCCACATTGGCACTTGACTTAAATAACTTCTCTCCCTTCCTGGTATTTATCCCTCTGATGTATTTTTAGAGAGCAATCCTATCTCTCATCAGCCTTTTTTTGCTTAGGCTAAACTAGCCAATCTCTGAGTCTCTTCTCATAAAGCATGTTTTCTGTTCCTCAGATCATCCTAGTAGCCCTTTTCTGCATCTGTTCAATTTTGAATTCATCTTTCTTAAACACGGAAGACGAGTGCTGCACACATTATTCCAGTCTCACCACTGCCTTGTATAATGGTACCAACACTTCCCTGTCTACTGGAAATAAAATGCCTGATGCATCCTAGGACTGATTTACCCTTTTTTTTACGGCCGCATCACATTGACGGCTCATAGTCATCCTGTAATTAACCAATACAGTCAGGTCTGTCTTCTCCTCTGTCGCTTCCAACTGATAAGTCCCCAGTTGATATTTAAAAAAAAAAAAAAAATCCTTGTTGTTAGTCCCTAAATATGTGAATTTGCACTATTAAATGTCCTCCCATTTCTATTACTCCATTTTACAAGGTCATCCAGATCTTTTTGTATGATATTCTGGTACTCCTCTGTATTGGCAATATAGAATCATAGAATATTAGAGTTGGAAGGGACCTCAGGAGGTCATCTAGTCCAACCCCCTGCTCAAAGCAGGACTAACCTCAGCTATATCATCCCAACCAGGGCTTTGTCAAGCCTCAGCTTAAAAACCTGTAAGGATGGAGATTCCACCACCTCCCTAGGTAACCCATTCCAATGCTTCACCACCCTCCTAGTAAAAAACTTTTTCCTAATGTCCAACCTAGACCTCCCCCTGCAACTTGAGACCGTTGCTCCTTGTTCTGTCATCTGCCACCACCGAGAACAGCCTAGCCCCATCCTCCCTGGAACCCCCTTTCAGGTAGTTAAAAGCCGCTATCAAATCCCCCCTCACTCTTCTCTTTTGCAGACTAAACAAGCCCAGTTCCCTCAGCCTCTCCTCATAAGTCCTGTGCTCCAGCCCCCTAATCATTTTGGTTGCCCTCCGCTGCACTCTCTCCAAATTGTCCACATCTTTTTTGTAGTGGGGGGCCCAAAACTGGACACAGTATTCTAAATGCGGCCTCACCAATGCCGAATAGAGGGGAATAATCACTTCCCGTGACCTGCTGGCAATGCCCCTCCTAATGCAGCCCAATATTCCATTAGCCTTCTTGACAACCAGGGCACACTGCTGACTCATATCCAGCTTTTTATCCACCGTTACCCCCAGGTCCTTTTCTGCAGAGCTGCTGCCCAGCTCGTCGGTCCCCAGTCTATAGCTGTGCATGGGATTCTTCCTTCCTAAGTGGAGGACTCTGCACTTGTCCTTGTTGAACCTCATTAGATTTCTTTTGGCCGAACTTTGTGTCACCCGCAGATTTTATTAGTACTCTCTCACTTTTTGTGCCAAGGTCTGTAATAAAAATGTTAAATAAGATTGGTCCCAAGATCAATCTCTGCGGAACTCTATTAGTAACCTGCCTCCAGCCTGACTGTTCACCATTCAGCATGACTTGTTGTAGTCTTACCTTTAATCAATTCCTTATTCTCCTTTCAATTCTCATGTTAATTCCCATCTTCTCCAGTTTAACCTGTAATCTCCAATGTGGCAGGGCTGTATCATCCATTAGGCACAATAGGCACAGTGCCTAGGGGCTATGAAACTCAGGGCCTACCAAAAAAGTTTGTATATATATATATTTTTTTATTTTTATTTAAACTATTTATTAATATCTTAAAATCAAATTAGTTATTTTGGTTGGGGGGCCTACGAAGGCAAGGTCTTAAAACGGCCCTGTAATGTGGAACTGTATCAGATGACTTGCTGAAATCCAGGTAGATTAGATTTCCTTCTTTGAAAAGAGAATTGATTTTTTTTAGATGAAGGAAATGCGGAAGATCAAGTTGATCTGGCATGATCATCTTTTTGTAAAACCATGTTGTATTTTATTCCAATTACCAGTCACCTGTATGTCTTCAACTGCAGTATTTTTCCTTTCAAAATTTTTTCCAAGACCTTGCATATAATTGAGGTCAAACTAACAAGCCAGAAGTTTCCTGGATCACTTCCCCCCTTAAAACTAGGAACTATATTAGCAGTTCTCCACTCATAGGGTACAACACCCTAGTTTACAGATTCATTAAAAATCCTTGCGATTAGACTTGAAATTTCATGTGCCAGTTCCTTTAATATTCTTGGATGGAGATTATCCAGGGTCCCCCGATTTTGTCCCATTAAGCTGTTTGAGTTTGACTTCCACCTTGGCTGTGGTAATTCCTACCTCCATATCCTCGTTGCTATTAGCTAGCCTGCCACTACCCCAAAGCTCTTCATTAGTCTTATTAAAAACTGAGGCAACATATTTGTTTAGGTGTTGGGGCAAGCCTAGATAATCTTTAATCTCCATCCTACCTTCAGAGTTTAGCAGTCCCACTTCTTTCCTCCTAATTTTCTTCTTATTTATATGGCTATAAATCTTTTTACTGTTGGTTTTAATTCCCTTTGTAAGGTCCAACTCTGCTTGGCTTTTGGCAGTTCTCACTTTATCCTTACACTTTCTGATCTCCAAGAGGTAGCTTTCCTTGCTGATCCTGCTGATCTTCCATTTCTTGTATGCTTTCTGCTTTCTCTTAGTTACCTGTTTGAGATGCTTGCTCCTCCAGCTTGGTCTACAATCCTTCCCTATACATTTTTTCCACTTGCTTGGAATGCAGGCTTCAGAGAGCTTCTGCAACTTTGACTTAAAGTAATTCCAAGCCTTCTCAACATTCAGATCCTTGAGTTCTTCAGTCCAGTCCACTTCCCTAACTACTTCCCTTAATTTTTTTGAAGTTAGATCTTGTGGAATCAAGGACCCTTGTTGCAGCTTTATTTTTGTTTGTTCTTCCATTTAGTTTAAAATGAAATAACTCATGATCACTCAACCCTCTACAACCAGCTCTTCTATGAGGTCCTCACTACTCACCAATATTAAATCTAAAATGGCATCATCTGTTGTTGGTTCAGCTACTATTTGGTGAAGAAATCTGTCAGCTATCACATCCAGGAAAATATGGGCCCTACTATTAGTAGCAGTTGTCCTTCAGTCTATCTGGGAAGTTAGTCTCCCATAATCACACAATTCCCAGTAATTTATTCCATTATAAACATTAATGAGGTCTCTCTCCATATCCAAATCAGATCCTGGCGGTCTGTAGCACTCCCCACGCACTATATCAGGGGAACATCTAGTAGCTTTTTCCCCCAAAGTGATTTTGGCACAAACAGATGCTCTTATCCATTCCATCACTTCTAATTTCATTATAGTCTACCTCATCATTAATATATAATGCTACTCCACCACCTAATGAGTTGTGCCAGCCTGCATCCCAAAAGTCTGTTTCCCCTCCTACTCAAGTGGAGTCCTTCCCACAAGAACTGTCCTCTGTCCCTGAATGCCTCCCAAAGGCATCCTTATGGCAGCATTGCCTGAGCCATCTGTTGATGATGATCATCATCATCTTTACCTTTGTTCTCCTCCTCTAGGAACAGGCAGAATCTCATGGACAATCACTTGTCGTTCCATTTCCTTAAATGTGTTCCTCTGCCTGGCATAGTCTCCCTGTATATGTTCCAGCCAGAACATAGCTGTGTCATTCCTACCCCCATGAAGGATAATCAGTGGTTTCTTTCCTGCTTCTATTAAGATCCTCTTCAACCTCAGGTCCACATCCCATATTTTAGTTCCTGGCAAATAACTCACTCTTCTGTTCTCCAAATCAGCTATGGTGACAGGCCTATCTGTTTTTCTTAGTAGGAAGTACTTAACATGTAGACCTACCTTTTCCTGGTGGTGTGATTCTCCAGCCTTCTTCCTGTTCTTTCTGGCTGCAAGTTCTTTTCTTTTATTCTCCCTTGCAATCTTCTGCTTATCATCCTGTATCATCTTGGGGCTCTGAACTCTGGGTATCTCCATTGGCTAGTCCTGTAAGAAGGGAATAGCCACTCTTCTTCCTTGCCCTCTCTCCTTCAGTTACAGCCTGCCCTGTCCCTTCTTCATTTTTCAATTCAGCAAACCTGTTCCTGAGTTCTATTTCTCCTTCACTAGCCGGTCTTTTCCTCTGCCTGGTTCTCATAGTCACATGCTTCCACTGACCACTTTTGTCTGAGTCTCCCCTCCAAGTTCTTCACTCCAGCTGGCATCTGCAAATCCTGACTTTTCTCTTTAGCCTCTTGCCTTTGCTCTATCATCTGCTTGAGCCCTCTTTGAAACTCAACCATAGTTTCCACCTGTGTCTCCAAGCCTCAGAGCTGATGGAAAAGAAGAGCCAGCAGGCAGCACTTCATACAAACAAAACTCTTTTCAGGTACTGCTCTAGGATCATGTACATCCTCTAGCTTCCCCATCTGGTCATCTTCATTGTCTCTTTGATTGTTTGGGTCATTGCTGCTGCTACCTCTGTATCTGTCATAGCCTTCCCATCTAAACACTTGTCAAGGAAAAAAACCAAACAAACAAAAACCCAAACACCACACACTCTTTCCCCCAACTCCTCGCTCAAACTCTCTGTTTACAACTCTGTTTGCTGACTTCTGCGCAGCTGGCTGCCTGTTTGACTGCCTTTGTAGGTCCGCTAATCAGGGAAGCCCCCCACCCTCTTATCAATCACAAGTTCATCTTTCAGCAAGGCTTCAATAAAAGTTATATGATGACTTCTATGAAGATCTTTACAAAATACTGTAACAAAGGCTCTATCCACAAAAATAAGTAAAGTAAACCTTAGATTTTATAGTTGATAAAAAGCAGCAACAAGACATTTAAAGGTAAAATTTGAGCACTATAGAACAGACATTTTAAAATCAATTGCTTAATAAGGAGGCAATATCATCTATGTTACAATAGGCTATTGTGATAAAATGTCCCAGGACAGCAGTTTCTAATTATGACACCAAAGGGGTTACAGAGTCAATAGCAGACTGTAGTTTGAGGCATCTTTTGGGCAAAGGTCAGGGAGGAAGTCAGAGAGGGAAAATGCATATCAAAATAGTTGGTTGTGCTCAACTAGAAAAACTTTGGGAGGGATACAGTTGATGTACAGTTTCAGCTTGGAGCTAGTAGTCTATTGAAGGAGAAGCTGGAAGCCAGAGAATGGGTTGCTGATCTTCACAGCTGAATCATACTGCTCTGGAGAGATGATTGATATGCATTATAAGTGCTGTATATCTTATGGAGAGTTTTTCTTTCCTATTCTAGATGGGAAAATGGGATAATCAGAAGCAAGGAATGTATAATAGTTTTTTGAGCAGCATGAGATACATCCTCCACTTTTATTGTTGCTTAGACATAATGATTAAATTATGAACAATGTTTTCATTTGACAGCCTTATTCAGAGGGTTTGTGTTTTAAAAAAAAATCAAAAAAAAAATCATAGCTTACACTAAGGCAGAGAGGTCTTATTGGATCATATTCAACAGTCTGAGCTGTCAGCATCAGATTGTAAATGGTGAAGGAAGGTATAATGTGAGAAGAGATGAATTAGAATTCAGTTGTAAAACTTTTTGAAATAAAGACTTGGAAGAGAGAGTGGATGGGAGGTGATAAAGGAATGTATGATCTCTGAAGGAGGTAAAAGACTAGGAAACCAAGGTTCAGGTGTGTGCTGGCTAATGCAACCCAAGTTCTCTACCTGTTACGGAACCTGTCATACCTCTTTACTGAAAAGGATTTGTATAGCTTATTTAATATTTATTAACATTTATTTCCAACAAATGTTTTGAAAAAATACTGTCACTGTTCTAAATAGTTGATACTGAATGGTGTTGGTGTCTCAATGACTGCTGCAGTTCTGTTGTTGCGTCCCAGTAATCTGCTGACAACCTGTGACAAAGATGTTTAATGTTAATAATAACTATTCTAGAAAGTTTTAACCTTTAATCCTTTTTTAGTGGTATGTTGGAAATGCCTTCTTGTATGGGGACTATAGCTCTCCTGCCATGCTACAGCCTGCGGTGCAGGCTCATCCCTCCCACTCCCTTCTGACAAGTAGCTGCAGTTCCTGTGGCTGGTACAGCTGTTTGCATCCAGTGTGTAGCCTACTGGCTGGCATGCAGCCACTCATGCATGCAGCCTTCCATCTACCAGATCCTCTCTGATTCTACTTCTGCGTCCCCACCCATCTACTAGCCAAGATACCTCTTCTGCTCCAGCAATTCTCCTCTTCTTCCCCATTTTAGCCTAGAATTTCTCAAGGTACCATTCTTTTCCTTTCTAAGCCTCCCCCAGCTACCACTACCTTCCCAACCCCGTGCGGGCCCCCCCATTCTTAAATTTAAAAGGAAAAGTTTGGATAACTGACTTTGACTTCGTTTATCAGAAAACATCTCAAGTCTCCAGCCTTTCTCATGCATTCAAATATTGAACATTAACTACCACAAACTAACAGCAAATAGCAAGGTTGAGATTGTCTGTTGAATTTTGTTTTGGTTAGTGGCTAAAGCAATTGTCCTCAAACTCTTCCTCTCATCCCCCACCATCACCCGTAATAGAATCGCCCCTGACCGGGTGGGTGCAGAAACAGTCGCGACCAGGAGTGGGGGTCCACGGTGGCGGCTGAGAGCAGGTGGCCAGTGGCTGCAGAATTGGGGGCAGAACAGGGCTGGGTGGCACTCCCTCCCCAGCCCTTCGACCTGTGCGTCTGTCCGTCCCCCCGGATGTTCCTCTGCGACCCGGTAGGGGAGCCCACTGCACAGTTTGGAGACCACTGGCCTAGAGCAAGGGATACTAGGAGTCAGAACCCAAGAATCATATTGCCTGTTCTTCTACTGAGTAAGTCACTTAACATCTTAATGTTCCTATAAAGCTAATGCTGTCCTTTAATATAGAAAAGTTCTAGACTTAAAAGGCTACTTAACCCCAGCCAAGTCTTAAATATTAAAGAAATTCAGCTTAATGGAAATAGCATAGCTTATTAGGTTTATTGTCTCTGCTGTGCAAATAGCCCAAGGAGAGCTTATGCGATTGCTCTCTGGATGTGCATGAGCACTGCTACAGGCTTTGTGGTGATACACATTTTTTGCATTTAACAAGGCCTCATCTGCATTAAGAACGTTAGAAGATACAATTCACTATACTTTGCAACTCCATTTTTAGAAACAGTGGAGGAAATTGGGCATTTTTATCACCATAACCTAATCAGTTATGAATAGGGTTAAATCATACAGTGGTAAAAATGCTTAAATTATTTGACACTGTCATTGCCATTACTCAAACCATTAGATCCAGAGACCTACTGTGTAGCACTACACTGTTTTTGCAGAAGACACAATAACTTGTTGACCACAAGGAAGCCTCGGTGTTGGAGGATGGCAAAAAAATATTTAGAAGGGAGTCTGTGTCAGCTCCCTTCCTTGATATGGGAGAGATCTGCTTTTCTGAGATTGAAACTAGTAAGGGGTAGGAGTTCTGGGATGGGCTTTGGAAAAAGCCAGTCTGGCAAGTGGCTTAAGTAGACTAACAGGTGCCTAAGTAAAATACCTAAGGAGGGATGGATGTCCTTTGGTGAGACAGCCAGACATAGCTAAGTCCCTGAGGTGGAAACTAAGAGACTGATAGAGCAAAGGGAGTGGAATTGCAGAAAGAGAAGCAGGAAGATTTTCAGGTTGGACCTGACACCTCCTTTGTTGTCTAGAGGTGAAAGCCTTCAAAAAGGAAGAGCAGGAACTCCCCTCTTTTCTGCAGTGTTGCTCAGGGGCTTTGCCACTGAGAAAAGAGGAAAAGAACTGGTGGATATTCTTTTGTCTAGGCTGCATACTTGGTCTTTTATTACTCTGGAAGGGGCTGAGTTTTGTGATTTAGCTAGACAGAGCAAAATCAGCTTGCCAGTGAAGGAAACAGAAGCAATAGCTTCATTCTCACTGTGGGGAAGGCAAGAGGCCACATCTGCGTAGCCCAAGATTCAAAGTCAAAGTTCCCCTGAGCCAATAGCTTATTGAACTGATGTGATTAAGGCATGTCACCTTCATAGCCAACAGTACACAAGGGAATGACATGGTCAGCATCACATCCAACTGCCTTTGACAACCTTAACCTGATGGATCAAGACTACATCCTAATGTGAGTAAAAGATGTGAGTGTCCTCCACTATAATCCATAATAAATAATTCTGGAGAATGATGCTAATAGCTGTGGCAATTGTGTGTCATCCACTCCAAAAGTTCTGGCACCTCTAGGAGGCAGCAATATTCTTCTCTCCCAAATTGCTACTTCTGCTTTGTTGGGGTGATGCCTGTGAAATGAACTGAGGATGCAGATTGTGCAAATTGAGATCTTTGCATACCACTTGGCTACTGGGGTAACAGGAGAGAGCTTCTTGACCCAAGCAGTAATCTTGCAGTTGAAGACCAAACTGATTTGGTTTGGCGGACTACAGCAACAGGCAGAACCACTTATGACATTCCCAAGTCTGGCAAAAGGAGGCTGGGCAAGAGGCAGAGAAAGAAACTCTAGATGTCAGCTGTTGACACCTTGTTCGGTTTGTTTTTCTCATGCATGAAGTGGAGCACTTAGAGCCTACTGACTCAATTCTGCATGTAAACCCTAAAAAGAAAAAAAGTCCAAGTAACAGTTGAGGCACATCAGTAGAACCAGTTTTCAAGCTTTCTACCAACTTTTTATTACTGAAAACAACCTTAAATATATTTGTTAATATTTCAGTTTTTAAATTAAGTGCTCCGTTGCAGTGAACACTGACCTGCCTGATAGTGCAAAACAGATTAGTTAGCCTAAGCATTGAGCTGTAGATTGCACTTGCATGGGGGAGGGGGAAATCTTCATATAATTGGCCCTACACGACCCACTTCAGTGCTCTCATACAGTATGTGTGTCAGGAAGGAGGAATGGCTGGAGTGCTGGTGTACTTTGGCAACCCTAGCTATGGAAACAGACCTTTGAGTATTTTTGCAACAAGGTGTAGATTAGAGGAGCTGAACCAGACCAAGAAACTGGGGAAGTGTAATGGCAACTGAAGCATACAGCCCCCTTTGTGTTCCCATCCAGCTTCTCCAGTCGTGTTTTGTGGTAAGTGACATTTTGGCAAGATCTAAGGATTGATTGCTATCTCCATAAGAAAATGTACATTTGAGTGTCATATCACAATAGACTGTTTGAAGAATTTATCCTCTGGATTGTTTTGGGGTGGAAAGAATTCTTTGTGGCTGGCTCTGGGAAGATAGAAATTCTAGTTGAGTCTGGAACTTAGCACAAATTAGAGCCCCTAGGCATGGATCAGTCAGGGACTGAGCATTCCCAACTCCACTTGCAAGGGTGTGAAGAAGTTGAGATGATTTGGTGATGAGCACTATTATAAAACTCGGTAGAGAGTAATGAGTGATCATTATAGTTTGAGAACCTTTTCCAGCATATGGCAGTATGACTTTTTTTTTTTTTAAATTGGGTTGATTGAGTCTTTGCGTGCCAGTGAATGACAGTATTTGTTGATGGAAAACCGACTTCAGTAGACCTAATTTCCTTCTGTTTGTTTACAGTAGAGAGCCCCTTATGTCATTCTGACTATACTCATTTAGCATGGAAGTTTAAATAATGCCCCATGCTGATCTACATAAGGCACTAGAGACTAGACTATGTTCATGGTCTTTCAGTGGATTGCTGTATAGGTTAAGTGAGGGATTGCTGATGAAGCATCCAAAAAAATATCACCACTTAATGTAAAGTTATGTATGTGGGCTTGTCAAACATTCTGACATTAACATGGCTACTATTAGGTAAATTACACTAGACAGACAATTTATTTGAAACTTCATCATTCTAGGTGAGTGAATTTCATTTAGCAGTGGTTGCCTTTATTTAAAGATTGCTAGTATCATAAGAACCTGCATTTCTTTTTTGCTGCAGGGAATCTTCTGCATCCTTTGATCAGTGAAAATTTTTCTGTTCTTCCTTTGGGTGTGATGGTGTTTAATACCACTTTTTAAATGAGAAAACTATGTTCTTTGGTAGTAATTTAGACAATATTTACCATTTTAAAAGAACAGTGTTTATACAGTTGATATCCAGGAAAGAAACTTGTTTGGCATTCAGTAGTTCATTTTGCAAGTATTTGGTTTGTCCATTATTTAGGCTTGAGAATATGACCTCCTTATGGTAAGTCTGGTAAATTGTTTAAATGATGGGTCTCCTGAGGGGAGGGAAAACTAAAGGGAAAACTATAAACATGTTGTGGCACCTATAATAGCAAATCAAGTATCTTGCTGAGCATATGGGAATACAGAAACAGTTTACTTGTGTGAAAGCAGTGGTGATGTGGGGGTAAGTATAGGAAGTGCAGTGCCTTGAAAAGTATTGCCAAAGCTTAAAATTGAATTTTGTACTCAAAGCTTTATAGTGAAGTTTACTTCACATTTTTATTACAAAGTTAATTTAAAAATATTCTGTTTAGTATAAAATGACTGCTCAGCTGTTCATCCTTTAAAGCTTATTATTACTACATTTTTGTAGCATGTTCACTTTAATCCATTGAACACTTTGTTTCTAATAGTTTTATAAAAGATGAACAGGATATCAATAACTTGATTGCTTTTTCCAGACTACATTTGATATGAGATCACAGAAATTCAGCATCCTCTTGTATATTAAGTGAGTGAATGAGAGAGATGAGTACACTTTGCAGAATCCACTCTGTGATTGCACTTGTGCTCCTAAATGCTAATTTTGTGATATGGGAACAGCAACTTGAAACTGACTACATAGCAAGAATAGTCAATTTCATGTATAAGCTGTGTCTGAACTAGAAATGGAGCTATTTTTGAGATAGCCAGCATCATTTTTGACACTGTCAAATAGAGCCTCTCATCAATCATAATTAAATGCAGTTTGTCAGTTGATCTAGACAGAGCCAGACGGCGCATGTGAAACACCAGTGCAGAAAGCACATCAATCCCTCGTGCCAGTGGGACATGCATTCTGTTTCAGGTCCTTAATGTGTTTTGGCCCTGGCAGTACTAGTGGCCAAACAATACTGAAGCAGTGTTCCAGGGTGTGTCCTATGGGAGCTGTATCTGCTTTTTGGTGCCACATGACTCATTTTCTCCTGCAAAGGAACACAGGTTTGAATGAGCCCAAATCTCTTGGGAGAAGACATTCTTAGTAACTATCGTTACAACTTCATCACTTTTAAGAAAACTCAAGACACTGAATGCTGTGAAAGAGATGCGTTAACTAGTGTTCAGTTCCCTTTTTGTCAAAACTGAACATGATTTTTTTAGCACAATTAAACAGGATGCTTGACACTGAAATACAAATTGAAATTCAAGATAGACACATAATGGGGTGTCTCGTGAGGAAGGGGGAGCAGAGGCAGTATCTCCATAATCAGAAGGAAATGGCAGTTAAATCCAGATGTGCTTGACAGATTTACTCTGTCCTGGGTTTTGCAATTTTGTTTGCTTTTAGGTAGGGCTGTCCTTGTGAGAGAGGTCCAGAGAACTGGTGAGAGCAGGGGAGTGAGGGTGAACCAGTTGTTTGAATAAACCTTTTTTTCCTTTACACCTGAAAGAGTATGGGGTTATAGTTCTGCTAATGATCTGACTAGACTCAGAGCTGATGTATACTGTTACAAAAATATAAGGAGGTTCAAAAGTCAAAGCAGCCTACCGGGGTGTTTATGAAACGTCAACTCCTATCCTATCCCGGGTGCCACAGGGTTCATAGCAGTAAATGTGATGCTTCCAATTGAAGTTATAGTATAAAGAAATCAAAGGCATATTAATGATTGGTGCATAAACAAGCTTTTTTTCAACCTTCCTCTGTAGCATGGGGCACAGCTCACTTGCTGGTGAAATTCTCTGTACCTTAGTCTTTAAACCATGATATGAGGACTAATAACTCATCATAGGTTAGAGGTTTATTGCAGGAGTGGGTGGGTGAGGTTCTGTGACCTGCATTGTGCTGGAGGTCAGATTAGATGATTATATTGGTCCGTTCTGACCTTAGAGTCTGAGTCTATAATTAAACTTAAAAGTTGTCTTGGCTCCAGCATTTGAAGCAAAAGTTAAGGACATGTGTGAACAGGATTTTGGAGACTTAATACTGCCTGTCTTAAACAGCAAAACTTTGTTAGGAGACCATGTTAGAACATGGCTTGGTCTTGCTTCTGTGGACAGGACCTAACCACATCTAAGAATTTGGCTTTTGTAGTTTATCTTCATATTGTACTTAATTATAGAAACCACTAGTGACCTAGGGTACATTTACACTGACGGCAGCAAAGTGCCCGCTGTCACATCAACCTATCTGGATTGACTGAGTGGTCAGTGAAGACCCGCTCAATCAATCCAGAAGTCGACATGGTAAAACCACCCCCTCAAGTGCCGTAATACTGTGTCGACGGGAACGCAGTGCAGTGAAGATGCTGCGCAAAAGGGAAGCACAGCAGTCAATGGGAGTTACGCAAGCTATTCTTTGTTGCTTGCGTAACTCCCGTCAACTGCCGCCGAATCGCCAGGTAAATGTAGAGTAGGGCCTAGAATTGAAAAGATGTGAGGAATTTGATCCTCTAGTTATAAAAGCCAATTGGCTTGAGGTCTGATAAATTAAGATCCATGTAAAAAAAAACTAAATCAGGTTGTTTCAAGTATCTGTTCATTTATAAAAATCTAATCCAAGTAGAGTTAAGGCTTATACTTCACATTGTTTTCTTCTTCCTATATTCTTTTGGACTGTATAATTTAGAACTCCAAACTCAATTCTTAGAAAACAAAGGAATGCCCAGCTAAGGTTCCCCCACATATTTTTTCTTGTAATACTACATTTTTTTCAGGAATAAGTCACAAATATGCAAAATCTAGGAAATGCACAGTTAGTGTGCTGTTTCATTTGCCACACAACCTTAATTCTGCCCCCCTTTTCCCATTTTGATCAACAGCAAGTACTGCCTGGATCAGTGGAGCCACACAGAGCACATGAGGATCTACTGGGCTTTATGAATAAGAGTCCTGATCCGAAGCTGTAGGAGGCAGAGAAAAAAAATGGCAGTTTTAGTAAAGGAAGTTAAGTACTGTGATCATTTCTTTCTGGCATTCCCACAGAGGGAGAGTTGAGGTTAGGTGGTCGTTCCTGAGAGCCATTCTGCTCCCTCCTTGCCCCCGGTAGGTTTATGTGGGTGACAGGGTGAAAGCTGATAGATGAATGTCTCACAGGAGCACAGTTCCCAAGTCCCTTTTTCCTGCCTGCTGACTATCTGGGACAGCAGTTCACAAAGAGGAGTTGGCAGCTGTGTCCCTCAACTGTCAACTCTCCTCTTTCTCTTAGTTGTTTCATGAGATCTCTTAAGCCTTATTTATGCTCAAATGTTTTGTCAATGCAAGTTACAGTGATGATCAAAAAGCGCTGCCATTATAACACTTGTGCCTGTCCACACAGCACTCGTGTCACTGAAATGAGTCCACACAGCTCGTGATCCAGTGATTTCCGTCCTGTTATTCCATGAGTTTCTAACTGCATTTTGTGGCATTTTTTTTAATGGCCCGAGTTTCCTGAGCACTCGCCATCTCTATCTGAAAGGATGATTTTGTACTGCTCTCCACTGTTGTTGTCAGTGTTCTGAACACATCTGTGCTGGTCATGCAGAATACTATGCGCTCCCAATCAGAACTGGAATCCAAGGCTCCTGACTTGTTTGTTTGCATGGCACACAGCAACGCCAGATTATTCTTTGCATTCATGGAGCATCTGCACATGGTGTACCGCAGCTTTTGGGTGCATGAAGCAAGCACTGAGTGGTGGGATCACATTGTTATGCAGGTCTGGGATGATCAGTGGCTGCAGGACTTTCAAATGCGCAAAGCCACCTTCCTGGAACTTTGTACAGAGTTCGCACCTGCCCTGCAAAGCAAGGACACCAGAATAAGAGTTGCCCTCTTGGAGGAGATGCGCCTGGTGATCACTGTGTGGAAGCTGGCAGCTCCAGACTGCTACCAGTGGGTCACTAATCAGTTTGGAATCAGGAAGTCCACTGTTGGAACTGTTATCACAAGTGTGCAAGGACATTAATTGCATTCTGCTATAAAAGACTGAGTCTTGGAAATATGCGTGAAATAGTGGATGGCTTCACAGCGATGGGATTCCCTACCTGTGCCGGTGGGATAAATGGCATGCATATTCCAGTTTTGGCCCTGCAGCATCTTGGAATGGACTACATCAATAGAAAGGGGTATTTCTCTATGGTACTACAGGCGCTTGTGGATCACCATGGGCGTTTCACTGTCATCAACGTGGCTTGGTCAGGGAAGGTGCATGATGCATGTATCTGCAGGAACACTGGCCTGTACAGAAAGCGGCAAGCAGGGACTTTGTTTCCAGACCAAAAGATTCCAAGGGGGAATGTTGAAATGCCCATAGTGATCCTGGGAGATCCAGCCTATCCCTTACTGCCATGGCTCATGAAGCCTTATACGGGCAACTTGGATAGCAGCAAGGAGCACTTCAATAACAGGCTGAGCAGGTGCTGAATGACTGTTGAATGTGCGTTTGGCCAGTTAAAAGCTCACTGGTGATGTCTTTCTGGCAGGTTAGACCTAAATGAGGAAAATATTACCATGAGAGCCTCCTGCTGTGTGCTCCATAATATTTGTGAAGCTAAGGGTGAAAAATTTTCCCCCTGGGTGAATCGCAGAGGCAGATCGTCTTGCAGCTGAATATGAACAACTGGATGTCAGGGCAATTAGAGGGGCACAACAAGAAGCCATTCGTTTCTGCACAAAGATTTTTCTGATTGTAAGAATTTTTGGGGGTGACTTGGGCAAATTACTTCAAATTTGCATTGTAAATTCTACATGCACATACATGTTTTTTAAACCTTTTTTTCTGTGTATTTTAATTTCCTACAGTTTGGTCAAAATATAATGCTTAGCTTAAAATATCCCTAGTCTTCAACATATTAGAGTATATACGCATTTCAAGTCTGAATTGCTGGCTTTTAATACAAGTTTATAAAATATTACATTATATAACCTTTTTCATTCTAAAGAATCCCAGCACCCTTTACAAATTGGTCGTATGATGACAAATTATGTACAAAGATCACTTCATCATTCACTGAGATGCAATAATTTAGAGTAAAAAATGGCAGCTGTTTAATAGTGTACAGTAATACTGTACAATGGTTAAGGAAGGGAAGTAAAGAATACCACATCCGGTTGAAACTACAGAGCAGGATGGTAATAGTCCAAACTGTAATTTGGCTAGAGGCACAAGAATGAACACCCTGCTCCTGCAACCTTTACTTGGCCAAAAGTGGTCAGGACCGCGGTCTCATCTAGGAGTGAACATCTCCAGCAGTACAATATATCCTCATCATTCTGAGACATTGGTTCAGAGTTGACTTGGAGGGAAAAGCATCACACAGTGAATCACCAGCACAACTTCTGTGTTCCTTTGAAGCTTCTGATTCAAATACTGACTTGGCCTAACCCTCCTTATTTTGTAATTGTCTACATGTTGAGCAATATGTTTGTCTGCAACTTTATATCTATCATATGCTGATCTCATGGTTGCACGTACAGTAGTAGTTCCTTTTGCATGAAGGATGAGAGAATAAATATTAGAAGCCTTTATATTCAGAGTTTCACTGGTGATGTAGCCTGTTTAGCTTCACTAATATATTTTTTCCAATGATGTTTGTGAAAGGAGAGATCCCTCCTGGTTAGAAGTGGAGTTTAAGTAAAGAAGCGTGTCCCTTCTCCCTCATCAAAGTGAAATTATGAGCTCAGGTCTTCTTATGGGCACGTGTGAATATGATCTCTGTGTGTGTAATCATGAATTTATTGCAACCCTTGAATTATAACTTAAGAACTTATTTGGTATAGTAAGTTCTTTTCTTGTAGAGCAAATAAAGCTCATAGTTGGAGGTATCCCAATCCAAATAATAATTTTCCCCCTACATGGAATACAGCTTCTATATTTATCAGAGCCTAGAGAAAACTGCAGTCCTTTTGTTAAAAGGTAGGAGGGAAAGAATGTGGAAATAAAATGGGCTATTTTGTTCTTTGCGGAGTTGGCAAGATTTACTTTTCCTGCAGCTTTAACCACATGTAACAATATTTTCAGAGTTCTGTGTGATTTCTTTAGCTCCTTGTTACTTGGTTTTGCTGCAAATTTTAGTTACCAGTTTTAATAACATTTCATTAATCTTATTTGTGAAGACAATACTTTTAACCAAGTTTTGTTTCTTCATATCTAGGGTAACTTGGCTCCTGCAAGTATTAACTGGTATTTAAAAAAACAAACAAACTCAGCCTGTAAAAATGAGTGGGTTCGGAAAATCCAGAATCTGCCTTTTCTGTCTCTGACTTCCTGTTAACACATCTCTATTTAGTTTAGATAATGTACAAACTGAAAATTTTACATTTTACAAAGCTGCTTTGTGTACAGTAGATCTTCCCTTTCATAATGGGTGTCTCTTTTCTTTTCTTTTTTTTTTTTTTTTTCCTGGCCAAAAAATAGAAATGGTTTCAAACTAAATGTTAACTTTAATGCCTATATAATTGAATCCAACTTGCAATAATTTGCCAAGATTTTGGTTTACCTGTGCATACCTTGTATGCAATGAAATCATATGCAGTCATGTCACTTTAATTACATTTTTTTTAAAATCTTCCTTTTACTCACTTATTGAATCCATCACTGTAGTATGTAGGAGCCAAATACAAAAACCAGATTGCTTTCAATTCGTCTGTTAAACCATATTTTTCTTTTGTCAGATGGAATTATTTCTATTTCTCTCTGTGTCTGTGAAATAATGCTAGTTTGTTCTTCAGCTTAATTATTGTGGAAAGGCTTTTGTGAAAAAGCTGGTTTGCATCATTCTTTGAAAATATCCAGGGTTAGGCCTAGTCTGTGATCTCAGAAGGAGATCTACAGTTGAGCACCATCCATTTAATGTGCTTCACCTAGGGCACCATCAAACCTCACTTTTCTATCAAACACTGTTGTCTTGGTGGGTTGTGGAAGGAGAGAAGGTCTCATAGGGGTATGTTTACACTGCAGTAAAAAACATGTGACTGACCCGTGCCAGCTGACTTGAGCTATAAGGGGCTGTTTAATTGCAGTGTAAACATTGAGGCTCAGGCTGCAGCCTGTGTTCTAGGATCCTGCAAAGTGGGGAGCATCCCAGAGTTCAGGCTACAGCCCAACTCCGAATGTCTACATCGCAGCTAAACAGCTCCTTAGCCTAAGCCCCGCAAGCCCAAGTCAGTTGGTATAGGCCAGCTGTGGGTGTCTAATTGCAGTGTAAACACCCTAAAATAGCAAATTAATGCACCTCTTAGGCTCAGTTTTTTGTAGCATTTGTAGTACTTTCTCCTGACTACTCTAGAGTATATCCTTTTATGGATTTTGCAGATGTTTTGGGTTCTTGTGTGTGAGAGCACTTGTGTTGTAAACTGATACGGTGTAGCATTTCAGCCTGTGGAAGAACTTGGTGGCAAGTTTTGTAGTAAATGGCTAGACTTCCAGTATTAAGCCGTGGGAGTATGTGTGGTCTTTAAACTACTGGGCTGTCAATGAAATACAAAAAGTGGATCGCAGATTTTTTGTGGGGGTTGGGTCTTTTTCTATGTTCTGTGTTCGTGTAAATATGTGAAAATAAAGTGGGCCTCTTTGAAGTGTAAACTATAGGATTCTGGCATATCTTTCTACATCTTGAGTCCTGAGAAAGAGGACAGAATTTTCTACTTTACTATTTGAAATATAGTGAAAAATGTCTAATATAGTTGAAGTTGGATGTGTCCAACATAAAGAGCTAGATGGATGTATTCTTTCTAGACTGTTTATAGTTCATGGCTAACTGTTGTCCAACTGGACTTTGCTGTTTCATTACAGCCAGTTAAACAGCACTGAATAAATGAGCTATTGCTCCATCTCTTGCTTTATGAAATGAGTTTTAGAAACCCCTGAGTGCAAATGAGTATTTTTGGAGGAGGTGAGACAAAGATGGTGTAGACCTGCTTTGAAGACCCACTAATGTCTTGTTGAAAAGTTTGGGTTGGGAGTATTTTTCTGTATGAAATACTGTGTGTGAGAGATTATTTGGGCACCCAGTTTTGGCAGCAGTGGGTCTAAGAAGACAGCAATGCTGCCCTCAGTGAGGGAGCTTGGTGAATATGCGAAAAGGTGGATTCTGAGGTCATGAAATCTTTGATCTCTGTGATTGTTAGGTAGGGGGAGATGTGGTGAAAAGAAGAAAGGATGTTAAGCCTATCACTAGACATGCACCTAAAATGAGATGTCTTTATCTTGGTGTCTTTCACCATGTTTCCAGTAATACTTGGGAGAAAAGGGTGCTTGCTTCCTTGTCTTTGCTTTGTTCCTGTCAAATTTAAGATGTGTGGTTAATAAAACAGTTCATGATTTAATCAAGGATGAGAGCCTGCACCACTTGAGACTCAGATGGGTTACTTGGTTGGACTGTTGTCTTTAGTTGACTACCTGGGGCACCATAAGTCAGTGGAAAGAATAACTACCAAACCTTTTCAGAATAAGTGCGTACTCTGCTTCCTCACAGTTGTTTCTAGTATAGTTTATCACAATGGTTCCCAACCTTTCCAGACAACTATACCCCTTTCAGGAATCTGACTTATGTACCCCAAGTTTCACCTCACTTTAAAACTGCTTGCTTACAAAATCAGACATAAAAATACAAAGTGTCACAGCACACTATTACTGAACAACTGCTTGCTTTCTCATATAAATATTGTACTTGCATTTCAGTGTGATACTTCACTTGTGAGCTTTTTCTGAAGCTCGAGCCCCAGGTGGTACCGCTGAAGCCTGAGCCCCAGAGACTGGGCCTGAAGCATGTAACTTAGCTTCGTGGGGCTGCCAAGCAGTTGCCCTGCTTACCACCCTCTAATGCTGGCCTGCATTTAAGTAAGCCTCACTTCACCAGTTACCATGATGATTTTATAATTCTGTCCTTGAATTTTAAATTGAATTTAGAGGAAAGTTTGAGCATATAGAAGTAAACATCTCTCTTGTTGTGTGCAGTGTTATTGTAGCTGTGTAGAATCCAGGATATTAACGAGGAGGTGGAGGAAGTAATATATCTTTTATTGGACTAACTTCTGTTGGTGAGAGACCAGTTTTTGAGCTACACACAGCTTTTCCTCAAGTCTAGGAAAGGTATTCTAGGTCACAGCTAAATACAAGGTCAAATAGATAGTTTAGCACACCATTTCTCAAATGTAGCCACCAGCAGCTTTTTGTGCAGCCACCACAGCCTCTTGGGTGGTGGCAGGAGAGGGGTGGGGCAAAGCAGCAGCCCCTCCCCTTCCCTGTTGCTCCTAGATGCATTGCCTTGGTATTGGCGGGGTCAGCACGCTGTGTAGCTTCTGGGGAGACACAACCTTGGAAGAGCCAGGTGATTTCCCTCTATTTTCCAGAAGGTGGTAGGGTTCAGGCTTCGGGCTTCCACTCTGAGATGGTGGGATGGCAGGGCTCTGGGCTCTGGCCCCCATCGCCCCATCCCCGCTGCCTCACTTCCCTCTCTGTTCCTCCCACCGAAGGCTTAATTTGCCCCAGGGCTTGCTGTGAAAAGTAGTATTAACAAACTTAAAAATATTACTTTTCAGAGTTATTAGCTAGCAAGTCTAAACAAAAAAAGCAACCAAAAAAGCAAAAGAAACAACAAAAAAGACAAGAACGTGCAAAGCACCGTATTTGTTTCTGTTCTGTTTAGGTCTATTAAAGAATAGACAACTGTACATTTTTTATTGAATCTGAAAAATAAATACATAAATTGCAATGATTTGGATATGTATATGTGCATATTTTTTTTTCCAAAGTCAATTAAGTATTTTTGGAAAAAGTGTCAGTGGTGGCCACCAGCATGAGATGGTAGTCGCACAGTGAGGCCACCAAAAATGTATTGTGAGAATCCAAGGTTTAGCATAAATAGCTATCACATACTCTATCTGTTTTACCTTGTATTGAGCTGTGGCACTGAATACTTTTCCTAGACCTGCTGTAGCTCAAAAGCAGGTCTCTCACCAGCAGAAGTTGGTCCAATAAAAGATAGTACCTCCCCCACCTTATATCTTTTTGTCAATAGATCATACGCTGTTATCATTTTGTTCCTACTTTTACATACAGGGGAAAACTGTGCAACCTCAGATACCAGTGTGGTAACTTAGCAAATGCTGATTTAATGATAATCACTGTAGCCATAGCTTTGTGAAATAAATTCATCTTTCTGTGACAGTTGCATTGCCTCAGTTGATTTGGCTTTTCTTTGTGTATGTCTTCACTACAGTGTTACTCTGGACTATTAAACGTGTTGCCCTAAACCCCTTCCCATTCACACACACAAACCTCTTACCTGAATTTAGTAGTGCTTTCAACCAAGGCTAGCAAGCGTGTGGGAGGTTGAGTTAGACCTGGGTGCTTTCATTAGGGCTGGTAACCTGTCCCCACTGTAAGGATGCAGGCTAAAGTACTTGTGTGCTGATAATGCTCCAGTGACTGTCCACAATTGCCTCTGTGTGCCCAGAAGGAAAGCCCACATTCTCCCTCAATTCATTGGGCAGCTCAGTTTACTGCACTGCATAGAACCATAGTATATGCCCCCAGAAGTTCTAGCAAGAGAGACAGGGAGTGCTGTACCAATAAAAACATTAATAGCTGGGTAGGACTTTACTGAGCAATTATTCTGCGACTGCTCAGACTAGGCTAACTTGTGTGCCCAGACCCCTGCAGTTACACCTGGATCTGCAGTGAAGACATATTCCTTCTCAGACTGAGGAGTGGGAAAGTGAGATAAGAAATTCAGTGAGAGGGTGGAGTGGTGATAAGGATGATCTGGGTGCTGGAAACACCCAGTCCAACTCATTTTTTTTTTTTTTTTTTTTTTAAATGAAGATCAGTAACTGGTCATAGGTTTCAGTTTAAAAGTTCCTTTTTCACTTAAAATACTGGACACAGCTGGATTAAGTTATTCAGTCAATGTTCTCTTTGGGTTTTATGTGATGTCTAACTATTAGTGTGTGATTTCCCCCCCCCCCCCGGTGCGGAGATTTTCATGTGTTCTCCAGCTCTTGCATTTGGACACTGGAATTAGGAGCAAGAGGATTGAAGCATAGGAGAGTCACTTTTGATTGTTATAAACTTAATTAACCAGCTGTGTGGAATATTTAATTTTGATGAAAGGCATTCATAGTGTTTAACCGGTTTAAAAAATAATTCACTAAGAATTATAATTTGGCTGTAATAGCCTTAGCCTAAAGGAGTTTGCAAAACCAGTTGATTAGTAGTAGTGCTGATTTAATAGACATACCTTTTGTCATTTGCTTTTTAAAGTACCTTTGCTTCTTACTGTGTTTGTTTGAACATAGACCTATAGCTGTAGAACCTGCCCATTGTTCAACCAGTGAGCTATCTGAGATAACTTACATGGTTATGAAAATCCACCAAACCAACAGCTCATTAGTTTAATCTATTAACATAATGCCAGTACGCAAATCTATAATAATTTTAATGGCTTCATTATTCGCTGGAAGCACTGAATCGCTCTACTTGAAGATTTTTTTAAAATCCCATTTAAACTATTGGCTTTAGTGAAACAAATACAATCCAAATGACTATCTGTGAACAAGTTTCTTTTACTGTAATATCTAAGATGTGGGTTGGGGAGGGGGAGAAATGCAGGTAGCTTGTCTAATATTCCTAATTACCTGTTCTCCATAGGTCTAGTAGTTTGAGCTGAGAGCCAGTTTATCTCCAGTTTTGCCCCTGACTGAACTCAATTCCCAAAGCAAGGTCTCCATCTTTGTGTGTTCATGTGAAAATATTACAAACATTGCAGTCCTTCAGTACAGTAGAAGACTATTCCCATTACTTAGTTTGGGTCCTAATTGTTAATGTAAGCTTGGAAGGTGCTCTGGGGTCTTCATTTCTAAAATTTATTACTGATCAAAATTTGCTTGTCATTATTCCATTAAAAACCTTACATCCAAGTCACATTTTGTAAATAGCTGTAAGCGTTAAATCTGCTTAAATGTTAATTATAACTTTATATTCTTAATTGTAGTAATTGTAATGTCTTCTAGGTTGCCTAGATTACCCTTATGGATAAGGTATTGTATTGTAGTATGAGCAACTAAAAGCAAAGCTGAAAGGATTTATCTAAATTTACATTTTATAGTCAACAGGCATAGAAGTTAAATACAGCCGTTCTAGGTGGCAACTGATCAGTCTGTATAATTAAATCTGAGATTTGTTTTTTTTTCTTTTAGTATCAATACTTTTATAGGACAGGATACTAGCCCAAAAAAGGATCTTCTGTCTCAATTCTATATCCTTGGTCAAATTAAAATGAATTTTCCAACTTCTGTGTATCATGTGAATTGTTCTTAAATTAAAAAGTCCCTTATCCTTCCTTATCACTAAAACCTTAAATTAGTAAGCATTTTAAGAAAATTAGTTTTCTTTTTGATATTCAAGTCAGTTTGGACAATCAAAACGAACTAGTCAGTTTCACTTTCCTGGTTCCAATTTTTATATGGCTCAGTCTTGAACGGATGAACAGCTTTCATTCATTTTAGTTTAACATGAACAAAAAGCCCTGATAACATTCCTGTGGATGCAGATTAGCACATTCAAAGGTGTTAAGCTAACACAATTAAAAAACATAGTTTTTGCCCATCAAGACATGGCCTGAATTGGACACTCACTGTTTGCATTGTAAACAACTTCTGGGAAATACTTAAATACAATCAAAACTTGTCAGTAAAGCTTTTTTTAAAAATTGAATGTTTCCCACTAATCAAGCTTAAAACTATATTTTGGCCCTAATCTACTTTTCAGCGTCTCTTTTAAAGTTCATTACACTAAACTTAGAGTATGAGACAATTAGAATGAAACTAAATACAGATGAGAAAAATTACAGGGAAAGTAAGCTAAAGTAAATATTTGAAAGGCTGAATGATAAAAATGGAAGAAGACTACTCATTTATTTAGAATAGAGTAACTGTTTTATTGTGCAGATTTCAAACAGAATACTCAGCAAAAATTTTGAAAATTGGGCAGTTTAAACAATCAGACAAATAATGGTCTCTTGAATTGACGTAACCTTTTATTTTATTTTATTTAGACTAGCATCTTTCAGGGACTGTTAATTTCTTATTTGTGTAAAACGCCTAGCTCGTGGTGCTTACATAAATAACAATGTTGATTCACACTTCTGAATGTGCAGAAGAGTAGTACACAGACAGTACTGCTAGTGCCATCTTATTCGTAGTCTTGTTTCCCTAATTACTTTGGGTACGTCTTCATGATGCTTCTTGATGCTTTCTCAAGTTCAGACTCTTTTTAGATGTCCTTTTTTTTTAAATTTGGCCTTAGTGCTTATATGTAAAGTGGTATGTCAATTGAAGCAGCAGTCTCCTAAGTCAGATTTCAGTAAACTGTTCTTAAAAAGGAAAAATTTCTAGTTTCTTAACCAGTACTGATCAGCAGTTACTGACTGTATGACAGGACAGTGGATGAGAAGCTGCAGTATTGCTGTACATGAGGTGTTTGCTGAAATATGTATTTAGAGCAGAAATGTCGTTTTTTAGGGAACCTAGAAACAAGAGCAAAGCTGAGGTCTAACTACGATAGAGGATGGACACCAAAGAAGCTGTGTTGGGGACAAAAACAAAGCAAAATAAGGTAGAGCAAAAGTAGAGGCCAAGCATTGAACATGGGAAGGGATGGTGTGTGGGTGGGGGTTATATTGAATGGGGGAATAGTCAGGGGATATTAAAAGGAAAAAGCGGTGGAAGCTTTTAACAGTGAATGGCAAATGGATACTTCTACCTTTTTGTTTTTGTTTTGTTTTTTTTTTTAAAAACCAGCCTACTCTAACTTAAACTAATTTATGCAGGTGAAATGGTTTGGAGAAGTAGGAGTTCACCTATGGATTCTGTGTCAATTTTTCCATTTTTGATCATTGCCTAAGCTCTACCAGTGTTACAGATAAAAGCTAGTTGCTGACTGCAGGTTATAGCAAATACAGATGCCAGCTGTTTTTAATTAAAACTTCTTTTCAATTTTGGTTATCTCCTACTGTCATAAGGGGATACTTCAATTGAACCATTCTGTTGGCAAACTGCATACAATGGAACTAGCTCTGTTCACTTTCATCCCTCATTTCCTTTCCATGATCAGAAATTATGTTTTTGTTCATAGCAACATGAACCGTGAAGACCGGAATGTGCTGCGTATGAAAGAAAGGGAAAGGCGAAATCAAGAAATTCAACAGGGCGAAGAAGCCTTTCCACCTAACTCTCCTCTCTTTGCTGAACCATATAAAGTTGTGAGTTTGATATTTTTTAAAATGCAGTTCCTTGTAGCAAAAGCCATATTTTAAATTATTTGGTTTCTACATTTTTTTACCTGAATTTTTCTAGTGCACAGTTCTTGTGTACAGTGATACCAAGCAAGGCTTGAAAGTGAGGATGGATGGTTACTAGGTAGCAAGGCTAATAGATGCTCAAAATATCACGCAAGAATAAAGACACTGCTTTATGTGAAAGAATGTGCTGAAAAGGATAATGAAACTTCAGCTGATTTTTCTGTTCCCTTCTGCATTTGTTCCAGCCGCACACAACATTTCTAGTGTTGGTAAGGTCTGTCATGGTGGCTAGCTTCTTTTTGATGCTTTTAGCCTATTGCTTAGCCTACTAACCTTCATCCACAGTATTCTAGCCACAGGTAAACCCAGGAATAGGATATTTTACTAGTAGGTTGGTTTTAAATGCCGAACTACTTAGTAGCCTGGGGTTCTTACCATTTAATATAGCCAGGTTCCTTAAAATTCACTGACTGTTATAGGCCTACTTCAAGGTTTGGTGTAACTTTTTTTTTTCTTTCTTGTCTTTACAAACTATTTAAAGTGGGACCCATGACTTTAAACCCATACTAGATTCTCTCCCCAGGACATATTTAGGCTACACTCAAACACCAAGACTAACAATATTTATGTGCCAGAAGCAGAAACTAATTTTGAGATGGGTAAGATAATAACATTCATGATTTTAATTCTTTATAATTCAAGAACCTTTTTAAAAAAAAAAAAAAAAAAAATAACCAAACCATTTCTTTTGGTGTACGCTCCTCTGGTAATTGAGGAAATGGGATTTGGGGCTTGTCTGCATTAGAAACTTTTTTTTTTCTATTACAGTTAAAGTGGCTAAGCCTCCTACTGTGGACATGATTATATTGGTATAGAAGTGCTTATTTCAGTTTGGTAAGCAGAATTGGTATAACTATGCCTACATTAGAACTTGGACCAGTAGAATTGTATCGATTAAAAACAAAAATCACACCCTTAACAGACAAAGTTCTACCAGTAACTTTTTAATGCAGACTTGCCTTTAAATGTCATTTAAGGACTTAATAGAGAAATAACCTCAGTCTGAAAGATTTGTTAGAAGTTTGCTTTATTTATTTTATTTATTTGACCCCTGCTATCTAATCTATTCATGGTATATTGAGGGATTTAATATCACTGATACAACTGTTCATTGCCAACCTAAAGCTATACTGTACAGAACTCATGTTTGTGTTGACAAACACAGCTCATATTTGGCCCAGTTCTAGTTTTTTGAGAATTCTATTGGAAAGATGTGTAAACAAAACACCCACTGTTGTGTTCATAAATTAATACTACAAAATTGTGCTAGTGCATGAATGAAATTGACTAGAAACTGACAAAAAACAAAAGTTAAATAAGTGGTTCATTTTCCTTGTCCAAGTTGAGAAATGCATAAGAACTGCAAAAATAGATTATTTTCTGAAAAGTGTCAGTGCCATTTTTGTGTTGCCAGCAATACTCACACCTCTTAGTTCCCAACACTTCTCTTCCATAATAGATTTGTGATCATGGAATAGTTCAAAGCTCAGGGCTTTGAACAAAATATGCTTTTGAACTACCTACCTAGTTCATATGGCTAAAGGAAAAATAATTCTGTATCACCGTAGAATTATAGCAGAATTTAAAAGGAACTGTGGCATTAAGGCTCTTTTAAATCTTTCCATTTAATTTTTCCTTCTTACGGTTTGCTTATTTCCTTAAACTATTTTGGACCATTTTCCCACAAGCTAGTGTGCATGGGCCTCTAGGGTGGCCTAATTTGTATTTTTTTTCCTTTACCTGTTGTGCCAGTAAGGACTTCTGTCATTAATTTCTGGAGACAAGCAGCTGTAGTCCATCCTCTGCTAAAAGGATGGTGGCTTTAATGTGAGATTTAAAGCCAGGAACTCGGTGGAAAGACCTTGGCTGAATGAGGGATTTGGAGGACTCTGTGGAAGGTGGCATTGAATATAGAAAATGGAATACAATAGCCCATCATATCTATCTGACAGTTGAACGGTCTTTAGCTAATACAGCAGAACTGGTCTTCTATTAATAGGAAAGGTTGGTTTTGTTTGTGCCGACCTCTAATAATTTCCAACGTGTCAGGCAAAATTTTCACTTTGACTCTCGGACCAATCAAGTGTTCGTTAAATGTTGTCTTGTCTATTTTTGATAAATTGTTCTTGATTTGAGTGGAAGATTCTGCCATTACAATACTTACATTTTTTCCTGCAGTCAGTCCATGAGGTTTTATAGGCTAATATCTGTAATTTAACTATCGTTTTCTAATAGGAAGTTGTATTTAATATTAAATTTGATCAAGCTTTATCAATAGGCTTCTTGTTAGTGGTGCATAGCCAAATGGTCTTTTACCATGTTGGATTTTCAGTCTTTAAGAATAAAAAATGTATTGTTTGAAGACAGACAGGGAGAAAGTAAAGATAAAATAATTAAAATGAGTGAAATGTCAAAAATAAGATGACTAGCTTTAGAAATCAGAAAGGAAAAATAACTACCTAGCTTTTGTATTAATTAGAAGAATAACTTCTCTAGAAATTTACATTGATTCTGAGTCACCTGTGGGAGCTGGGTGCCTAAATCCATTTGACAACTTTGAAAAATCTCAGCCTCTTTCTGCAATAAACTGGAATGCAAAGTCCATTTATTACTACTTATGTCTTAAACTTAATTTATTTAAATTTAAGGGATTAAAATATTTCTTAAGAACTGGGGATGGTACATAACATAGACTTGAATGCTAACGAAGTTCTTAATCCTGAAGTTTGGTTTTATGATTCCATCGTGTGTCAAATCAGATTACCTAAAGACAAGATGTAATGTATGTAAGATTTAGAAATCCTGGTTTAAAAATACTTCTTAAATGTATTTTTAATCTTATATTTCTGTTATACTTTGCACAGACCAGCAAAGAAGATAAACTGTCTAACCGTATTCAGAGCATGCTTGGAAATTATGATGAAATGAAGGATCTTATAGGAGACAGATCTCTACAAAAGCTTGTTGGTATTCCCAAACCAACAGTACCATCGACACCAGATGAAAAATCAAACCAAAGTTTCTTTGGTGAACAGAGACACAGTACTAGCTCTCATCAGAGCAGCAAATGGACTCCTGTTGGACCAGCACCTAGCACTTCCTCCCAATCGCAGAAACGGTCCACAGGTTTACAAACAGGACACAGTACTCAGCGGAGCAGTGGCAATAACACTAACAGCAGTGGTCAGAGGCATGACCGTGACTCATATGGTGGTAGCAGTAGCAGCAGCCGCAAAAAAAACCAGCACGGATCAGAACACTCCAAATCCCGTTCTTCCAGCCCTGGAAAACCACCTGCTGTTTCTTCATTGAGCTCCAGCCATTCCAGGTCTCATGGAAGTGATCATCATAGCAAGGAACATCAGCGCTCAAAATCTCCACGGGATCCTGATGCCAACTGGGACTCACCTTCCCGTGTACCTTCATTTTCAAGTGGACAGCATTCTAACCAGTCTTTTCCTCCTTCACTAATGTCCAAGTCCAATTCAATGTTGCAGAAGCCTACTGCCTATGTAAGGCCCATGGATGGTCAGGAGTCCATGGAACAAAAATTGTCCTCTGAACACTACAGTAGTCAAACTCATAGCAACAGCATGAATGAGCTGAAACCTAGCAGCAAAGCCCATTTAACAAAGCTTAAAATACCTTCTCAACCACTAGATGTAAGTTGGTGCTAAGTTTGGTTTTTTATCTTTTTACAGCATCCGTGGCTGGGATTTTCAGAGAAGCCTAAGGAAGTTGGGTGCCTAAGTCCTATAGGCCCCATTGAAAATCCCAGACTCTATGGCTACCATTAACTTACTATAAAAGTACAGGTCTTCCCACTGGAAAGTGAAGCAACTTTGTTTGTCAGTGGAAGGTCACATGTTTCTTTTGTATTTTAAGGGGAATTTTGTTTATTTCCTTCTATATACCCCAGGTGCATTTCATGTATATTATATAATGGCATACTGTGTTGGAACATTTATTCCTGTTCTTTTTGATGAGTCATATATGTAATGAATTTACTCTTGGTCATGTTAGATTGTGGCATACACCAAATTCTCTTTTGAAGTGTAGCAATTGTTCATAATTTACCTTCAGTTTTTTTAAAGCAATGTAATAGGTTTCAGAATTTAAGCAATAATTTTTATTTGCATAGGGCACATTTAGCTTAAACAACTTTTAGTAGGTTAGCTATTCTTGGAGTGTTGGGTATAGGTCGACTGCATCCGCACAGCCATATTAGGGATAAATGTAGTTTAAAATTATTGTAATAAGATGCTGTTACATCTGCTTTTAGATACTTGAATAGCAATAGCCTGGAGTCTTATAGATAGCCCAAAAAAATGGCTAAATAAAATCTAGAAAATACTGACTGTGATTCAAAATTATACATAAGGAAGGACATTTGTGCCAAGTATTCACAAATGTGGGAGTAATTTATATCTAAAACTAAGATGAGGTGTTGCAGCTTTCTTCCCCTTCTACATGTATTAGGACAGAGATATAGGGAATTATTGAAGTACAAAAACTGTAACTGTTCTCTCATGTTCTAATGTAAATGAATTAATTAATAATGCAATTTGTGAGAGAACAGACCTGAAGTCATGTCGTTATGGGTACCATCATGCTCTTTCAATCATTTATATTCAGATAGTGGCCAATGACTTGCCTCACGAATTTATAATTTAAAAACAAAAATCCAAACTTTTCAGATGTTTGTAAGACATTGACTTGTTAAGATCACATTAACACTTCAGTGAGGGACACAGGTGAGGGATTAGAATAACATGCTTTTTAGGATGTTATCTCTCTTTGCTATTGCTAAATGTGACTGCTTTATGCCATAGGAAATGTAGGACTTCTGAGGTTCTGGAGATATCTGATCTTAAAACTATTGTGATTCTTTAGTCTAGCAGTGCTACTTCTCTCATTGATTCTGGATGGATATCAGCAGGACTTGGGCCACAATCAAGCGTAACTTTAAATCCTGCTGTGTAAAGTGTATGTGGGGGGGGGAGCCTTAAGAGGTGTGAATGTAATAGTTAATCCTGAACTTTGATTTGTAGGCATCAGCATCTGGTGACGTGACCTGTGTGGATGAAATTCTAAAAGTAAGTTCTCTGTTCTTCTGGTTCTTGACTTCATTTGTTAAATAAACACTGCTAACAGGAGGAAATGGAGTACTTGCCCTCTCTGAACATGAGAGAGAATCAGCAGTGTCCCAGGAATGCCACTTAAACTACTGACTGCCTAAAATTCATCAGTGTGTGAAGTTCTTGGATTCCAGTTTCTGCTGCAATTGCTGCTAACCTTAAAACTGTTGTGACCTTTAGTTTCCTAGAATCTTCTTACTAAGTATTGACACAAATTGACATCCTGTTTTAAACTTGCTGGTAGAAGTTATGGAGGAACAGAGAGTAGCTTATTCCTATCTTCATCAATTTTATGTATTTTCTTTGAGGGTATTTCAGATGTTCATTGTCATGGACAAACATTTTCAAAGTATTTTCAGATTTCTCTGCAAAAATGTGTTCATTATACAGCCAGTGAATGGGACTACATACTCAAAATGGATATAATAGAGATAAAAGATATTTGTCTCTAATATTAAAGTGATCTTAGGTTTTACATCTAACAATTATAGGTAAAAATATTTCAGGCAGACATGTATAGCTTTTTAAAGTTGACATTTTGATGTGTTCTAACCTTAACGTTTAATTGCTTTGCTGTTTGTTTTGGCTACAGGAAATGACCCACTCTTGGCCTCCCCCTTTGACTGCTATTCATACACCATGCAAAACAGAACCTTCAAAATTTCCTTTTCCAACTAAGGTTAGTGAATGACAAACCTTACTTTTATATTTGTTCAGTAGTCAAATATTGAGTGACATTAAAACTAAAGAAACTCCTTTTACAGATCAAGAATTGCACAGCAGGATCTTAAAACTCTTGTTAAATTCAACTGTGCATTATCATGGTAACCCTTTGTCTGTAAATCCATCCTGGCTTCACAGCAGTGCCCATGATAGCCCTGTAAGGAGCACGATTCTGTTTTCCCCATCCGCATTCACTCAACTGCTTTATCTTCCTGAAAGGGAAGTGGTATCTGACTGTTGTGGCTTTAGTCCCATTGAGAACAATGAGAAATGACAGCCATTTTGAAAGAGAGCAGTTCTTCATAGATTTTTTTTGTAAATAATGCTATTTTCCATCAATGGGCAGAAGAAGAAATTTTGTTATGAAGAGCTTTATCATGACTATTAATCTTAAAAGGTTCTTTTAAAAAAGTACTCATTGCACCAGACCTGCTCATTAGGAAAGGAAAACTGGTGTGTGTGCATGGGAACATTGTTAGAATCAAGAGAGAGAAGGGAAACTGGCCAGTACGCTCTGGCTGCTTTGTGCTTTTCTATAGTGCGGTATGTACTAATAGATCTGGCCCTGAAAGTTTAAAAACATATATTTTTTAAAGTTGATAGTATGTATCTTCAAATTATTGGAAATATATCTTAACATTCTCTCAATATTTATATGCAACATTTTTATTAAAAACAAAACAAGGACATTTCCCAAATTAAAAACTACATTAAATTGGCGTTAAGATTTAATACGTCAGTAATTTAAGGGTAAAAGCATTTTGGGATGCTGTAGTTATCTTCAAAGTCAAGCATACAAATGCAGCAAATTCAAGGATTTAGGTTATAAGACATTCGGACATATAAAGTATGGAAATGCACAGTTAAGGCACTTAAAACAACCTTAACTTCACTCAGTAGGCTTTTTCATTCCTCACCCCTCCCCTCCGGTGTCATTAATACCTTTACAAATATTGATTTTTAGTTTTAGAATGAATGAAACTGTCATGTACTAATAACAATTGTATGTTTGTTTGCCTGGTGTTACTTCCCAGAACAAGGCACCACTGGAAGAAGATAGTGCCACTTTTATATTTATCCATTTTGTTTCTCGTGTGTGATCAACAGTGAAATAAAACTTGTCATTCTGCTCCAGAGTTAACACACTCATAAAATAGATTGGGGCAGTCTTCTCCTCCCTTAGAAATGTTTCAGCGAATTTATAGGCTCAGCAAATGTTAGTGCATAAATAACTTTTATAATGTTAACTGAAAGTAATCTTCAAATCTTCCCCCTTTTAATTGCATGTTCTTGTTTGCTGCTGTTCAGTGAGCTGAGAGTTTACAAATTATTCTACAACAATTCCTAGATTTACTTCATGATGCAAATCCAGGAAGAGCCTCATTGTTTCATTATCTATGCTCTTTTGGTACTTATTGATTTACCAATGTAATGACAGATCTAAAAACTGCACACACTACTTTCATCCAAGTTTAATTTGCCAAGTAATACGAAGTTTGGCAGCCCAGCAGTAATACTTAAAATCTCCTTTATTGTTAAGAGAACTAAGTTAAAATAAGTTTCATAATATTCAGACTAGTATGTAAGAATCCCAAGATGCTTGAAAAAGAAATTTCTTTACAGAATGTTTTTCTGTACCTTGCAAACACATGCCTATTTGTTATTGTAGGGTTGTTCATGAATTGTTTTGGCTTGTGGGCATTTGACTTGACTTTCCTTCTAAACATATATATTGAATCATTTGTTTGGGATGGGGGAAAGAAGCTATATTAAATTACTTGGCCTTGCTGACATGAGAGAACAAAAGGGTAGATCACATTTTCGGACCTTTATCAATCTGGATTGTGCTTCGTTAAACCAGTTTGCAAAAAATTCCATTTATGGCTTCTCCATGTCTTCTGACTTCTAGCCAACTTTTTTATTCCATGACTGTGCATCTTAGATGTGGAACTCTGTTAAATACTCTCTGCAGATCCAAAGCCTATAATTTCCTCTGCCATGTACTGCCTGTCATTCTTGGCAGGAATATCTTCCAAGAATTCCAGCAAGTTAGTGAGCCATGGATTTGTTTAGCCTGAAACCATAGTGGAATGTAGAAAACAAAACAGAACAGTGGTTTACTTTTAATCAAGCTGTACTGTCCTCTAAGAGGACTTGATCTCTTCAAACACTGTACTGTCTTTATACGTAATATACTGCTAGGTTTCACGACATTTTGCTTGTGTGCAAACGCTCACATGCCATACAACAAACTTGGGCACTTTTCAGTGGACTAATGTGCCAACTTAGATTATTAGGGAAAGAGGATTGTCTTTTTTTCTATATGAATTATGGTCCCAGATTCCTGAATGGGGCATCTAGATATTACCCTAATATATTTAATAATGGTAAAGCAGACCATAAGCCAGAACAAAGCTGCATGAAATTGGCTTCCACATAGGATTACCTTGTTGATCTTCTGTGATAAGAAATCTGGGTAAAATTTTGATGGGACGTATGACCTTAAATGCTTAAATAACTTTTGAAAATTGTACATTCTGTCATTTGGTTTGAGCAGTGGGCCGAGGCCTGAGGTTACTGCTCCAGCCTAGGGTAGATTTCCTGTGAATGACTGTCAGACTCCAAAGCCAGAACATTGGTGCTTATATATGTCTGTCTATATATAATGTGCGTAGATAGATATAAACATCTTAAAACCGAAGATCAGTCTGAGACTGAACTCTGCTCTCCGCAAAGCAAATTGTACAGCAGCATTGTAAACTTCTGCCCTGGGGTATCTCAACTGTGATCTAGAAGAGGGATGGTTAAGGAATGGAATGGAAGGGGAGTTTTGTCTCTAAGTTTATTTAGTCATTGACCTCTCTGAGTACCACTGTTTCACCAATTAGAGTTAATCCTGTGGCTGTTAGTAATATGGAAAGTGGAATTGAGACCACTGTCTCATTTCAAATAGAATACCCAACAGCCGTCAGATGGCAACCACTTTCAGGCACTGCTACCTGGACTAGAGCTGAATTGGCAACTGAATAAAGAGTACTGCATTATCATTCTGCCCAATTATATCCAGTCTTCCCTCTCTCTGCTTTTTATGTCTGGGTGCAGGCTGTAGTTTGCTTCATGCTTAAACCCCTTCATTGCCTGTCCTGACCAGTTACTGGCATTACTGTTACTGTCTGCTGCTACTGCCATTAGATTAATGTGGTCTCTTCTTCCTCTCCATTGTTTCTCATTTGCCCTTCCTAAGTACTCCCCTGGCTGGAAAGAACTTTGTAGCTGTAAGCTTGTGCTTTTGGTTGTCTGAGTTTGTTAAATCAAGATGTGTTCAAAACCAAAATAAATTATTGGAAGATCTGACTAGGGATTGAAAACAAAATATATCTTCATCAAAGTGCACCCCAATGGAATGCTATCTGACTTAAAAACATTGTGACACCAATGGTTAACTGTGCAGACATTGTTTTATAGCATTCAAAATGTGTAGGTGGGAAGAAACAATGTTGCTCTTTATGCTGGCTGCAGGATAGTAGCTGTCTACTAGTGCTGTTGGAATTAGGCAGCACAGTAATTTCCCCACAATCTTCACTTCCATTTTGGATGATAACCTAACACTTTTGCCTGCTGACTAATTTTGACCATGAAGGCAAAAAGAAACCGAAGAGCAGATAATTATACTGACATTCAGTGTGTCAGGATGAAATATAAAAATCAGTCATTACTTTAACCTTTTATGTGTTTCTGAAGTTTATCTGGTACTTATCTGTTGAAGCTGGGAAGATGTCACATGGTTTCATTTTGGGTTAATTGAAATTTTTACTCCTTTCTTTCATTAAAGAAGCAATTTTTAACATAAAACAAGGCATCTTTGGGATGAAGGGAGTCTTTAGTAGAACACCGAGCTTTATACCCTGCAATGAAGAACTCCAAAGGAATAAAACTCTCCCAATGTATTGCTGCTTCAACAACTTGCCCATTTGCAATAAAAACTGAAAGGTTGTAAAGGAATTTTAAGAACATCTAAACATGCAATGCTATATAAAGCTCTTGGTTGTTCAAAATGTTTATAGATGAAGCCCTCCAATGAGCCACTTGCTTTTGGAGATTGGTTTACAGGCTTATTATAGAAGATACAACCTACCGCTGGTTGACTGCTTGATTCCTCTGGGCAAACTAGTGGATGAGTATTTAAATTAAGTATACTAGATTCAATTTCCTAAGCAGTGCATTTCAAGTTGTCATGCATTTCCAGGTATTTCATATTTTTAGGGCCAAAGCTGGACTGCTTTAAAACAAGGTTATGATCAGAAAAGGTGGTGATATTTATATGGCATTCTTGTTTGGCAATCTGCTCCCTGTACCTACTCAGTCAGATCCATTTATTTAAGGGCTATAAAACAAGCTTTTTTTTTTTTTTTTTAAATTACATTTAGCGGGATTGACTTTGCAGTACTATGTAGGAGAGCTGGATTTTCTGGAATTAATCAACTTCTGATGCCAGGATCTCCGCTGCTTATGTCAGAGCCACAATGAACATGACTTGATTTTCAGGCTAGATTTCCATATAACTTGGGTACATAATTTACATAAGCAAATGAGGGTCTAACTTTGTGAGCACTAGTAAGGTAATTGTATATGAATTAGGTGTGGAGTTGCTTGCATAACTGGGGGGGACAGATGGGCTGGTGTAAGAGGGGAGCAAGGGCAGGCCTAATGAAGTTAGGCGTGAAGACCAGGTGCATGGGCTTGGAATGTCTTTTGTGGTAGGTGCAGGGAATTTGAGCCCAGATGAACAATCAAGTACACTCATTCCTGGCTTTGGCTTTACTCTTCTACTTAAATCCTAATAGGCTGCAGTCATTTAAATGAACAGGGGGGCAGTATGAGTCAGCTTTACTTTCATCATTAGTTGAAATTCCCTTTTGAAATAATCTTATGTAAATTTTATTCCCTTAGGAATCTCAACAGTCAACTTTTGGCACTGGAGAGCAAAGTGAGTATTTAAATTCCTTTAGTATGTTTTTAAGAATATTTATATAAAAATGTTTTCATGTTATAATTAACATCCCAAATGCCCCTTTGGATTCATGGCTTTTTTAAAAATCTAGATCTTCCAGACAGGTCACAGAGGTTAAAACCCAAAGTTAGTATTTCCATGTTTTCTTCAAGTGTTACTCTATAAAATAGATAATTGGCTTTCTTTTACAAGTCCTGTTATATGACCTGAAAGGTAATGATTAAACTGCATTGTGGTTGCTGGCTTCTAGAGGAAATACCTAACTGTACCCAGTCATATTACTATAATCCTCTGAAAGATGCTTTCTCTATAGATCTGATTGAAAATAATAGTGATATTTGTATGTGAAAACTCCAACCCCCGTTTCTGAAAGTCTGGTATCCAGCAGACAAATCAATGTGTGCAGTAGAGTAAGGTATAAATTTTTTATAGCTGGGAACCAGAAGCCAGTCCACATTGTAACTTCTCCTTATTGGGGCACTCCAAGCTCACCTTACTGGGCATAATTCAAAGCAGAGAATATGGTAATGTCAGCAACTCCAGAGAATGACTATGCATATGTTCACTCTCCATATCCACCAGAGCACTTTTTAGAATTTGAACAAAAGCAACAAATTTGTTAAAATATAACTTTCCTTTACCAAGAGAATTACTCAAATGGATTATTTACAGGTAGTGCACTTAGTGTGATTGAAATAGACCACACTGCTACACTTCGACCAGGCTTTACCCTTCCTACCCCCAGATAATTAATCAGGTTAAGCAGTAAAAGCAGAAAGGCTTATTCTTGCATATTGACAGGCAGCTTACTCTAAACACCACAATACGGAGTGGAATTAAGAAAACAAATTCAAACACTTAATTACCATGATATGAAAGCATAAAAAGGCCCTTATACTATTGCAATGGGTTATCTATAAATGCTTCAGCTAGAAATGGATTCTAAAATGGAGAGAAGCCAGCCTGATCAGAGGCTAAAAATTTCCTAAATCTCAAAAATTTCACTGAAAACCAAATTATGACAACTTCAATTTTGATTCATGTTATGCTCGGGGCAGCCTGCCAGAAATCTGGAATTCAAAGTGACACCCTAATTGGTCTAAATGGTGGCATCCTCACTCAGCTACTGCAGATCTGGGTAGGGATGATGTTGAAGCTAATGCTACCATGACACTACCAGCTGAATAGTTCCATGTTTTTGCATGCAGAAGCAGTACAATTTTTTCTAGAACAGTATTTTTAACTAGGTAGAAGGAAAACAGTTTGTTCTTCCTCGGCATTCAAAATAAACAAAACTTACTGCTGTCTATAACAAACTTAAAATCTGGTCCAGTTTGATATATTCAGTGTATATCAGTGCAGCAAAGAAAAACCTGCAGCTGAACCATGCCAGCTGATTTGGGCTTGAGGGGCTGTTTCACTGCTGTATAGACTTCCAGGCTCAGGCGGGGTCCAGAGCTCTGGGACTTTGCAGGGTGGGAAACAGCCCCATCAACCCGAAACAGCTGAACCAGGCCAGCTGCATGTTTCTGTTTGTGTAGACGTACCCTCAATGTTCTTGTTGGCTGCTGTGCTAGTCTTTCACCTCCGGATTTTCTAGTTCAAATGTAGGTAAGATGATATTTGTGAAATAATTCTATTAGTCCTGGTTTAATTCATGTATAACTAAAATAAGCAAATAGTACAGTTCAGCATAATTGGCTCTGCTTAAGAGAACCATAAAGAACGCATAGAAAGGGTGTGATGCGTGTCAGGGTTGAGGTGCATTGATGGAACTATGTGGGAAGTTTGCATAACACCTGCTTGCGCCATATCTGGCTTAAACCAGTTGTGTTAGTCTCCATTTCTCAAGAGCTAAATTCACTCAAACATTCTTGCCTCCAAATTCATCTAGGATTTTATCTCTTGTAACTTTGAAGTGTTTTATTTTGTTGCTTAGTTGTAAGATGTGTGCTGCTCTTTTTTTCCAGAAAGGTACAATCCCTCATCAAAAACAGCTAATGGTCATCAATCCAAATCGTAAGTTGCTCTTACAAAAATTAAAATATCCTCTCCAATATTTCCCAAACTACTGTCGTCTGATGTGTTTTTGAAGGATTTTGACTAATTAAGATGACAATAGCCATTTCTCCACACTTCAATGTGGATTTTAGACTTATTTATGTAGACTTATTTATGTAGACTTGATTATTCTCCTTGATTACCAGAAAATGGCCATCAAGCCTATGTGAAAAGGATACTTTCCAGGATAGTCTCAAATTTTATGTCTACCAAATGTTGCTTCACAAGGGCACATGTATGCATGTTGCTTTTCCCTGTTCCTTTTTTGTTGTCAGCTAGCAGGATGTTTGTACATGATTTCTGTTCTTGGGATTGCTTTATATTTCAGTACCTTGACCAGAATGGGGAGGATAGATAGGGTAGAGGGATCTTTTAAAATAAATATGTATGGTTACATAGAAGTCTAGTTGCTGGGGTTGTGAAGTTATGATCTACTTTCAGCTGCTGACAGTTACAAAAATGGTTTGAAGAGCTCTGATGTTTTGTAGTCAGAGGATTTAGTATGAAATATGCTTAAGGAAGCATAAATTTGGGGCCCTGTCTTCTACTTGAATATCAAACGTTTATCATACAGATGTTGATATAAATGTGGCAAAATATATTATAATACACATAGACTAATCATTACACTTTTGTTTGCTACACAACCAAAATAAAAAGTACAGTGTAACTAGAAGCTTCTTGATTAGTTTTTTTCTCCTCAAATTCTTAGTGACTTTATTTTGTTCCCGATAATGAGCAAATAGGGAGAAAAATTGGTACCTGGTGCTCAAAGGTTAATAGTTTCTAGAAAACACAAATACTTACACCAAAGTAAGTTTAGTGGCTATGTACTTGAAGTGCATTTATGTTCAGAAAAGTTAGTTTAAAAAGAGAATATGTGGAGTTCTGTAGGATTCTATTACTGTGACAACCATGTCAGATTTGATCAGTTTACCAGTATGCATTTATCTACCAGTCCTGCAGCCCTGAGCTTTTAGAGTTGAGTTGACCTAGGTTTGTTCTTGCTTATGCATTATCTCCAGTAAATAAGAATTTGCAAACCAAGTTTTGCCCTCAGTTTATACCAATTCAATTGCAAAGTCTTCAATTAACAGTTTTTACTGTTGTGACAAATCGCCAGCATGACTATTCTGGGTCCCACAGTTTTCCTTTTCATGGAGTGAGGGTACCCCATGTGGCCCCTATTTCCAAGTGTTGGCCAGCCTGGTAAAGCCCTGTGAGAGAAGAGGGAAGGGACAGGGACCTGGGCCTGCCCCCTTCTTCAGGTCCCAGCCCAGGGGCCCTAATAGTAGTATCTATGCACTGCCTCCAGGGCTTCCGGCTGCTACTTTCCCCTGGGCTACTTCCCGCCCCTGTCCTTTCAGCTTCTGGGGTTTGGCTGGCAGGCAGGCAGGCCTCCCTCCCAGTGTCTTCCTCCTTCACTTGGTTCTCTTGTATTTCTCGTCAGTCACTGCATGCCTTCAACTCTTTCATCAGCTCTCCTTGGTCTCACCAGCTGCTTGGTTGGAGCAGGGGTTTTTATCAGGCCCCTGGCTGGGCCTTAATTGGCCTCAGGTACTCCTAATTGATCTTCCCTCAGTTCACAGGGAACAAAGCCTGGATCATTCTAGAGCTTATGTCTCCCTTCTATCACTCTCCAGCTGCCCCTTAGCCACAGTGTGAGACAGGAGGGCTATGTCTACACTGCCGAAGGCACCACTGGCAGTGCAGGATCAATTTTGCAGGTTTGACTGAGCTGCAGTGAAGACTTGTTCAATAGAACCCAAAAGTCAACTCTGTAAATCCATCCTGGCAAGAAGCATAGCACTGCATCAACAGGAGGGTATTTCCCATCAGCGCAGTACAGTGGAGACGCCTCTGTAATAGACGTTAGGAAGTTGACAGGAGATATGCAATTTTCTGTATATAGCTTGCATCTCTCCAGTCAACTGCCACCGAAATCTGTGACCAGTGTAGACCAGGCCTGTGTAAGTGGAAATAGAACCCAGTTCTTTCTCCCATGCCTGTCCAGGCTCTACAGTGCTAACAGGAGTAAAAAAACTAACCCCAGTCCCAGCCCCACTCAACCCCTCTGAAAAATTATTTTAGTCTCTGAGGTGACTAGATATGACATTGAACACAGGCTCTTTAGACAGTCACTTTATAAAAAGATGTTTACCCACACTGAGTATAAGAGATAGTAACAGAAGGATTGAACCCTTCATTTTTGCTTTGCTTTTATGTCATACCAATATTCCAACAATGCTCTAATTATGGTTGGGGCTGGTATTTTTGGTGGCTGCAAAAATCACCTCTGTGGGAATTGGAGCAATTTCTGCAACTGGGGAATCTGAGGAGATCTGTGGACAACTGCTGGACACCCCACTGGATTTGGGGTGCAGGTGGGAGCTTGAGAGTTTATTGCAATGAATTTATATGGTCTTAAGTAAAATGATAGGACATTGATTGTACTTTGTATAATCAGTAAACTTGTTCTTTTGCGGAGATAAATGTTAAGTAATCTTTTTTTGGGGGGAAAAAGATATATTGGAGATTAGACCCAAGATGTTAAAATGTTAGAATTTTCATTAAAACAGCCATACTGGAAAGTACCTGCATGGGAAACTTTAATTTTCTCATTTTTTTTTCTTCCAGATGTGAATCAAACCAGACAGAGTAAGACATTATTTTTTATATACACTAAAGTTTTCATTGCAAAAATAAAACAAAAGATGATAAAAAATCCTAACGAATGTATTTCCAGTATTCAGACATTATGCTAAGATTGTGAAAAAAATTTATATATATTGAAACAGCTTTTCCTTTCACACTAAAATGTGAGACAGTTATCTTAGTTAAATCATAGTTAAATGTAAACACAACAGGCCAAAGGGGTTAAGTATCATCAGATTATTATTTTTGTATAAGAGATTCTTATGCTTAAGCATTGAACATTTAGTATTGAGTTGTATATGCTACTACACTTAATCAGTTCTGTAAATAATTCCTAGTAGCATTTTAGATCAGTTTATAGCCTTACCTCCATTTGGAATTAAGTAGTAGAGTATATGAAAAACTTATCCCTCTTTCTCTCTTAGTATGTTGAAAGATGATTTAAAACTCAGCAGTAGTGAAGACAGTGATGGTGAACAGGTATGTACCATTAAGTACTGAAGTTCTAGAAAAGTTCAGCAGACACAACTGAAGTGTTCAATACTTTTTCTGTTTTAAAAACCAGCAGTGCTTGGCTGGTTGCAAATTGAACACTGGGCAGTAAGCGTTAATTAAAAAGCAAGATTTTTCAGAGTAACTTTATAACAGCATCGTTACTTTTTGGAATACATAATCATTCTTTATGGGACTCCTTGCTTCCAGTGTTCTCTTTAGACTTCCAAATCTCTCTCTCTCAATTTCATATTGCCTTTTCCTCAACATAAAATGAAACAGAATGTACTCAGGAAGTATAAATTCTTCGTGACAAGGAGACTTCTCGGGATTTTTTTTTTCTCGCATATGTGGTGACCTGCCATTTAAGGACCTAATACATCTTCAAAAGAGTATGTGGCATAAATTTTTCCACACACACCAGTAACTCAGGATTTGGATTGTTTGTCATGTCTAATGTGTTCATGCTCCCACCACATTTTTTTGTTTCTACTTCTAAAGTAGCATCTTTACTGTAGTTGGAAAAATTGTTTCTCCTTTAGTCGATATTAATTCTGTTTAATGCAAATTATCCTATCATTTGGCATTTATATAATTATAAAAATAGCCCTTTCAGGAGCCTGGATAGTGGTGGTTGTCTGCACTGCCATGCAGTATCTGATTCATTTTCAGTTTTTGTTTCCAATCCCAATCTTGATTTTTGATATGGGTAATGCTGAGGAGACATTTTGCACAATTCCAGGGAGCATGGGATAGTGCCTTCAGTTGCTTAACATTGGCCACTTGGGTCTATCAATGTTGTTCCTCAATTGCCCAAAGTTGTGGCCTATTCTCAGACAGAATGGAACAGGGTGATGAGCAGAGAGGAATTGGAACTCTGAGCTGTAGGAGGATGTGTAGGACTTTGGGGAGATAATAGCGCTTTGACTTTGCCATTTGTTTGCTGTGTAAATTTGGGCAAATCATTTAATCTGTTTCCCTCTCTGAGGATAATACGCACTTTTGTAAATTATTGCGAGGTGTTCAGATAAGAGATGCTATTGCATGCTAAGTTATATTTACATTCTTGGTAGCGAGGAAAGAATATTAGAACTCTATTTTTGGTTTGGTCCCCATGCAGTACACAATACATAAGTATAATTTATGGAAGTTTCTTCCTTACTTTGGGTTATTTTATTCTTTTTTTTTTTTTTTTTTTTTTTTTTTTAATTACAGGATTCTGATAAGATAGTGCCAAGGAGTACACCTGGAAGGTAGGTATTCATGGCTGATTTTTGGCAGGGCACGGCAAATGAAATAATGACATTTGAGCAGATGAGTTTTCCTAATTTCATCTGACTGCTCTAAAAATCCATTTCTGACACTATAGGCTTCTGGTTTGTGCTAACCCAAGAAGTGATTAGAACTTGATCAGTGGTTAAACAGCTTTCCCCCTCAACTTGTAGATACTTAACTGCTTCAAAAATAATTAAATCATTATATTTGTAAGTAATTATCATTTTCCAGACTATTTGCTGTGCTCAATTATGTAGAATTTCCTATTAGATAATTAAGAAGTCAGAACTTGCTTAATTTTTCTGCTGCAGAAAAGAATTGCATGTCTTATGTAGTCTTGATTATTTTACTTTTTGTCTTCCCCCAGTAATTCTGAACCTTCACAGCATAATAGTGAAGGCGCAGATAATTCCAGGGATGACTCAAGCAGCCATAGTGGATCTGAAAGCAGTTCTGGATCTGACTCTGAAAGTGAAAGTAGTTCCAGTGACAGTGAAGCTAATGAGCCATCCCAGAGTGCATCTCCAGAGGTAGGCTTTGATATTTGTTTTGAGTTATAGTCCATCAACAATAATCCCTAGATACCATGATCTTTGACTGTTAAGTACAGAGCAGTTTTAGAAGATGCTGAATTAATTGTAAAATTGACAGACATTTTGGAATAACTTTCAGCTGCAAATATTTCAGCAACAGTTTGTCAGATATGCTAAGTGAAATGTTTAAAAAAACAAATACAGTTAGCACTTGGCTTTGACATGTACTTCATGCCACTTGATTCTGAAAGCTTGGGAGTCAGACATGCTCCTATTGTAATACTATTCCAACACATACTTTGTTCGTTAGCACCATCAGCTTTCTGCATAACTGTTACCTTGGTGAACAGCAGAACATTGCTGTCCTTGGAGGGAATGGGGGGGGGGGAGATATATAGTGTTTAATACACCCCACTCTCTTTTTATTAGCCTGAGCCACCACCAACAAACAAATGGCAACTTGACAACTGGTTGAACAAAGTGAATCCCCATAAAGTGTCACCAGCTTCTTCTGTGGACAGTAATATCCCATCTTCACAAAAAGATGGCCGAGATCAAAGCACCGGGAATGGGTATACGGATCAAAGTGGGTCTAAGGAATCCATTTCCTCCACTCCTGGGCGAGATTCCAAAACCACCCAAAAGGGATCGGAGAGCAGTCGTGGCAGGCAGAAGTCACCTGCACAGAGTGATAGCACAATACAGAGGAGGACTGTTGGTAAAAAGCAGCCCAAAAAGGCAGACAAGGCAGCTATTGAAGAGCCCAGAGGAGGGCTTAAAATAGAAAGTGAAACCCCAGTAGACATGGCAACAAATATGCCCTCAAACAGGCATAAGGCAGCCACAAAGGGCTCTAGAAAACCCAATATAAAGAAGGAGCCCAAATCTTCTCCTCGGCCTACAGCAGAGAAAAAGAAGTATAAGGCCTCAAGCAAACCTTCCCAGAAATCCAGGGAATTCATAGAAACAGATACCTCATCCTCTGATTCTGATGAAAATGAGAGCCTGCCTCCTTCATCACAAACCCCCAAATACTCTGAGAGCAATAGGACTCCTGTTAAATCTTCCGTGGAGGAGGACAACAGCTTTTTTCGGGAAAGAATGTTCTCTCCTATGGAAGAGAAGGAACTTCTTTCACCACTCAGTGACCCAGATGAAAGGTACCCACTTATTGTGAAGATCGACCTGAGCCTCTTATCAAGAATACCAGGGAAGCCTTACAAGGACACAGACCCACCCAAAGTGGAAAAGAAAAACATGCCAGAGAAGCATACAAGAGAGTCCCAAAAGCCAGCTTCTGACAAAAATTCCACCAAGGGCAAAAGGAAGCATAAGGTAAGTGATCAATTGAAAAATTATCTAGTCTCAGTCTGTCAGTGGCTTACTACTGAGGTGAAATGGATAGCCCAGTAACAGAGTGACCAAACTTAGTGACTCCTCTGACCAATTAAGTGGGTACTGCCTTTTTTTGGAATCTGTCTAGGCTTCTTCACCAGAAGGATGATGGTTGGGCCTCCAGATTGGTGGTGATAAAGCAGGAGACTGGGTTCCTGGGAATTTTGGGTCAGGTGGAGGAGAATTGGAGTTTGTGTGAGAGAGCTGGTAGGCATTGTAACTCCCATTGCTCACAATGGGATTTGTGCTGGGAAATTCAGGCTCCTGTCGTGGGGCCATTGGGTACTGAGGTGGGTAAATAGCCTTTTCTTAGTGACACCAGCACTGGCACACTTGATGGTTCAATCAACAGATTGCCAAAAAACTTACTATGCTGAACTTTGCCTGGTCATGTGTTCAGTTATTAGGGAAATTCAGGGATCCTTGGCAGGAGAGTGGATTGGATGATCTGTTGAGTCTTCATCCATCTCTGAATCCTGCAATTCTATGAAATCGTACGTGGCCTTGGAGACTGAGAAGCCCTGATTTGAAGCCAATAAAGGTATGTCTACACTGCAGTTAAACACCAGCAGCTGGCCAATGTCAGCTCATTCAGGCTTTTAGGGCTCGGACTGTTAAACTGCGGTGCAGACGTTCAGGTCTGGGCTTTGGTATCCTCCCTGCTGGCAGAGACCCAGAGCCCTGGCTCCAGCCCAAGCCTGAACATCTGCAGCGCAGTTAAACAGCCCTATAGGCTAAGCTCCGTGAGCCCGAGTCATCCGACACAGGCCAGCTGCAGATGATTAATTGAAGTGTAGACATACCTTAAATGTCCATGCTAATCTAAATTTCACCCTGAAAAGTTTCTAACTCTTGGCAAGGAAATGGAAGCCTTGAAAATGTAGACTTTCTGCCTGATTGAGATTTTCACTGATGCCTTCAAATTACAGGTTATTCAGTCCCATCCCTATATTCCTCTCTGCCTTTGGGGTCCCTGAAAGCCATGGTCACAGGTCATATGACATCTTGGAATCACCCCACACCAGTTTGTGCCTATGGGGGGATAGGTGCTCATACTATGCTAATGAGTTTGGTACAAGTGCCTAGATAGTGACTGTCACAGTTACTGGGCTAGCTGCACTGCTGTCTCTTTTTGGGGTCTCACCAAGTGCACCCCTACAAGTGTTAGGCTCAGGCTTTTACTTCTCCTGGGGCAGAATTCCACAATTTGCCCATACTAGACCAGGGCTATTTCAGCAGATCCAACTGGGGTTTGGACCTTGCTGTTGACTTTTTTCAAGGAGCTGCAACCAGTGGATAATGCACAGGGACCATGCAGCCTTCTCAAACAATGTTTAATATTAACAGGAATATACAGCATTCAGAAACATGGCTTAAAAATAACCCAGAAGCCTAACCGTATGGATCTTACTGAGGGCTTTAGGGATGTCTACATTATAGTTGGAAGTGAGCCTCCCAGCTTGGTTAGACAGACTTGTGCCAGCTCAGATCAAGCTAGCATGCTAAAAATAGCAGCGTGGATGTTTGCAGCTCTGGCAGCAGCTTGGGCTTCCAAGCCCACCCAACTCCCTGGGTCTAAGCTCAGGTGACTAGCCCAAGTTTCTGCTGGAGCTACTACATCCACGCTTCTGTTTGTAGCATGCTACCTCAAGCTGAGCTTGAGTCGTCCTGCCCAGGCTGGGAGACTCTCTCTCCCATCTGCAGGGTAGACATACACTTAGCTGCTGCTGGCATAGATGCCTAGGCCCTACTTAGGGAATGTGCCTGCTTCTACCTCTCTTCCAGTCCTGTGTCACCCTCAGGAGGACATGCTGAGCACTTACACCTTCCCCCCCTCCCCCACCCCCCACCCCCAACCTTTCTGCCAGGGGCACCTTTTAACTAGTCAGGGCCAATATTTAGTATCTCCCAACTATAGCCCCATTGTTCTCTTAATTACTCTGAAGGTGTATACCTGCAGTTGGCTGTCTTATCTCTTAGTCTTTGTTTTGTTTCCTGCCTAAACCAACTCCCAGCTCTAGTTTGACTTAGCCCTTTGAATTCAAGTGGGCAGCAATATAAAATTGAATAAGGAAACAGTCCAACATAATGTAAGAATAATACAGATATCTCCTAGTCCCTCACAGTGCCAAAAGGCATGATGGCTGCTGCAAGCTCTCTCCCAGGCAGTTGCCTTCAACTATGCCAGCTCCCTGCTGAGCAACCAAAGAAGTGATCTCCAGCCACTCTTGGAGTGAGAAGCAGTATGACCTGGTGAACTTGACATGGGACAGAAAACAAGGGATTCCTCTATTCTTGTCTCAGCTTTTACCTCTTTGCTCTGAGTCAAGTAATGAAACTAAGGCAGAAAGGTTTCTTATCTGAAAAATGGGGATAATACCCACCTTACAAGAATCTTGTTGATTGGTGTTTGTATAGCACTACTATTCAAATTCTAGTACTCACTTGAATGCACTCAAACTCTGTTGGAGCTTCAAACCTAATGACCCCAGTTATTTGGCCAGTTTTTCCTTGCAAAACAATAAAACAATAATATTGGATGTTACAGACAGAAACCAGCATAAAGAGCTGTGCTCCTACATTAGGAACAGAGGCTTTGGTGCGACCAATTAAACTTGGGCCATATCCCAAAAAATCATCTCACTAACCATCTTCAAAATCCTAAGGCCACCAGTGTGCTTGGGTGTGGTGCATGTTGATACTGGATGCTTAGTGATTAGTGTGAATATCGGTGAGACACGGTATGCCTGATTTGCAGATTAATAATGTTTAATGTGTATGGTTTTTTGTAGATATACTAGTTGAATACAAAGACTAAAATGAACTACAATATATTATACTTACTAAGCCTGAAGAGTGAAGCAGTTACTTAGAAGGCTGTATACAGGAATGGCTTTTTTTAGTTAGGCAGTTAGTGGATTTTTTGGTTTGACTGGCAGCACCTTTCGCTGAGTTAGATGTTGATGGAGCCACCCCCCTTTGTTTGAGTAGTGACTTTTTATACTCTTTATAAACAGCTTTTACCTAATTACCTTTTTACTTCTTATATAGGCTAATTACCTACATTGGGTTTTTACCCTTGACTACATTTTATTTTTACAATGATAGTTGGGGTTGTTAAAACATTTGGTGATAGGAGGAACAGTGTAAAAATATGCCCACTGGCAATGAAAAGTGTATTCCCAGACATTTAAGGATAACTTCTTGTTTCCATTATCGTTATTTATGTGCAGTTGCAAGCATACATGTTGTGTATTTTGTCTTATGTGCCATGGTATGCAGAAACTGAGACATCTGCAAGGTTACTCAGTAGTCCTATTCATCTCTGCCAACCGGGAGACATTATGCTACAAGGGTCAGAATAGCCAAGCAAGCAACTAAAGCTATGCTAGACTTGTAGGACAGTGGTCAGGCAACTCAGATTGCACTGGGCCTCCAACACCCCGCCTGGGTGGCTGCCATAGCTTAGTAGGCCACCACAACGACTTTTTGATACACATCTTTGACTGTGGCTTAAGGCACCCCAGTCAGGTCTGAATTATTAGGGGTTTTTTTGTCGGCAGAGTATATTGCAGAGTGCTGCCTCACTTGTATGAGGGGGTTTTTTAATTCCTTGAGTTGCTTTAGGGATTTTTTTAGTTCACCAAAAGAATTTTACTGCAGCCATTATAGAAACTATTTGCAACACACACGAGCACAATGGGATGCAGCACAATGGGATGCAATGCTAGATTTAAAATCCCAGTGGCAGTGGGGGACCATTTTAGTAGGGTTTTTCACCAACTGTGCTTTGTGCCAGGTTTTGCAGCATCTAGGACTTTGATTACTGTAGTTTTATTATGTTTGACTAAAAAATTTACAGTTTAATTGTTTTTGAATGTGTGTAAGCAGGGCTATGATGTTTGAATGTGTTAGCATGCATTGTACCAAATTAGTATTGATTTTTAATATTACAGGTTGAATGTACTTTACAACATAATATTTATATTATATTTATTTTTATATAATTGTTTGGTACTTTATAAACTACATGATACCATTTTAATACAGCAACATTGCAATAACATTTGTTTTGGGCAGGATTAACATTTTTAAATTTTTTATTAATTACAACTTGGGTACATTGCGTGCGCACACAAACAACCTTGTCCAGTGTACACAATGGTAGAATTAATGCTGTTATTGGGTAACAAAGCATATTAACAATTTCATACATTTAATTTTTTTATTTAGTATGTACATTTAGTGGTTTTTACAAATATATTTCAATTGTGATTTTAACATGGCTTTGTGTGCAGCTTTGTAAACTAGCCGATTGAGGGTTTTTTAATTTTTATGGTATGTGTTTAGTTAGGCCATAACACTTTAGTTTTTACATTGAGGCTTAGGGGGACTACTTTGTGTATGTTTATGATGCAAACATTAGATATTATTACATTTGCTGTAATTACTTGAGCTTGGGCATTTACTGTGAAATTGAACATTTTTTACCAATGACTTAAGACCCTTTTTTGGGTAGTGGCATTATTTTATTTTTTTATTTTATTAGGTAGGACTTTACTACCTAAAGTTTTTGTTGGATGATACCTTGGCCTATTTTTTGAGCCCAAAGGTGCGACCTAAAGCTTTGGAGGTAGCATTTATTATAATTTTTGTGAGGTTTAATAGGCTTAGGCATGCTTTTTTTTGTTTGTTTGGTTTTTTTACGGTACCAATATATTTTTAAGTACCTTCTTTTATGTTTTAAGGCTGAATGCATGTGTACTATGGGATTTGATAGGGCTTTAAGGCTTTTGCCTAGGATACTTATTTGTTAAAACTTTTTTTATTAATTGCATTTAACACTTTTGCTGATGCTTTTATACCTTTTAAAATACTTTTTTAATGTTTTGCTTGGCACGTGTATGTGTATTAGCATTGTGTGTTGCCCAGGTGTGTGTTTAGGGCAGCCATTTTTGTTCTAGGGGTGTTAAACAGTGTGCAATGGGGATGTAGGTGGGATATGTTAATATTTTGTATGCCTACATGGTCTTTTACAAGGTATACCTTTGGGGTTTTTAGAACTTGGTGTTTAAATCTTTTTTTTTTTAAATAAAAGCCAAGTCCCCAATATTGTATTTTTTGGGCTTGGGAGCACAATGTACAACTACACTTTGGTGTTTATGTACAGTACCACATTGGCAAAGGGATTTATTAAAACCCATTGTGGATAGTTTACCTTTAAAAAAAAAAAAAAAAAAAAAAAAACCTGTTACTAAACTAATTAGGTAGAATATTTTTATGTAGTAATAGCTAAAATCGGTTTTGTTATAAATTACTTTAGACCGATTTTTACACCATAACAATGTGTTGCTTTGGGTGTTTTTGGTTCAGTTTACTTTGTGTAAATACATTAAAGTATTTGGGCAGGATTTATTTAGGGGGAATACTTCTTTTGGTGACATTAATTGTGGGTTGCCCCTTAAAATTACAGAAAGTCATTATTTTAAATTTTCAGCCACATGGTAGTGGGCAGGGGTACCATTCCGCAACATTTGTTTGAGATTGCACCATTTTTTTTGTTCACACCACAATAGCAAGAACACCATACAACTTTTTTTTATATTGAATATTTTGATTTTGTGCTTTTGTGTGCCATTGTGGATTTGTGTGATAACTATCTACCAAAAAAACCTCAAAACAAAAGCAGGATTTATAGACCCCATTAGTATTAATTTTTTACATATTTAATTTTTATATTTGCTGTTTAGCAGCCTCCAGAATTATATGGCATAATAGAGGAATTGTACAGTGATATTTTATCATTTTCTTTGCATATAAACTTTATTGGTTTTGCACTGGGAAGGGCTGGCTTTATTGGCCTGGTTGGAAGCCATAAGTAGTTGGACTGTTACATTTTTATTTATTAAAGCTATGATTTATTTAGCCAATTTAGGGCTGGGCACATGCCCTTTTTTAATTTTTTGGACACTTTGTCCAAAAGAGGGGTGTGGGCTGTCCCCAAAATAATTGGGGCAGAACCAATAAGGTATTGTCTGTACCCCAAGGCCCATACCAATGCCAACATTTTTTTTTACTAGGGGTAAAAGTAGTTTTTGGCCCTTTTAGTACTTAAAAGACAAATGCTACTGGCTTTTGACCAGAGATCCCCTTCTGGCTTAAAATAGCTTTTATGTTTTGGGGGAGTGAGCTAGCTGCAACACAAACGGTTTATTCAGTGTTGTTCGGGTATGCTAATGCAGGAGCGGAGGTTTACTGCTTGCTTTAGTTTTAATAGGGCCTGATTTTGTTTTGGGCCCCACTTTTAGGATACTTCCTTTCTTAGTAACTGGTACAGTGGCTGTGCCTTTAAGGCAAAACTTTTTACATGGTTGCGGAGCAATTCTGTGAGACCTAACAGGGATCGCAATGCAGAGACGAGTGGGTGCCGGCAGTTTACAAATTAGTTTAACCTTTTGCTGGTTAGGGGTAGTTTTCTTTTTGTTCTAACACTGAACCCAAGTATTGGACCTTTTCTGACACAATTCGGCCTTTTTAAAATTAATTAGAAAGCCTGCTTGCTTAATTAGGGAAATTACTTTATTGAGCAAAAGCAGCTGGGCTTTTTAGTCTACAGTCCAAATGAGAACGTTATCCACATAAGAGAGAACATTTATCGGTGCTGTGCACCAATTCCATAATTTAATAACATGGGCATGGCAGATTATGGGGGAGCAGTGTAGCCCCTCTGGAACACAGGTGAATGTGAGTTGACAGTCCCTGTAGGTAAAAGCAAATTTATACCAGCAGTCAGAATGCAGAGGAATAGCAAAGAATGCATTTGATAAATTTAATATTGAAAACCATTTAGCTTTCATACCTATTGCAGCTATTACCTTTGGTAACTTGGTCACCATAGGGGCTGTTTTAAGTGTACATTTATTTAAAGTCCTGTAATTTATTGTAAATTACCAGGTTTCCCCGTCCGCTTTACAGACTGGCCATATGGGGGAGTTGTTTATGCTATTAGTTTTTACTAGCACTTTTTGCTTCAAGAAAGCAGTAATTGTGGATAACAATTCTTTTTTAGCCTTCTTTGGGTATTTGTACTGCTTCTGGGGTGGTGGACTAGGTTCTACAATAAGAATACAAGCATTCACCCGGCCACAATCCAATTTATTCTTGGCCCATGCTTGTTGGTGTGCTTATACTATGTTAACAACATTCATGGGATACTGCGCTAATGCAACTGAGACTGGCTTTGGTGCTTTAAGAGCTGCCACCCTGTGCGTAGCTGCAACAACTTTAGGAATTCCCAGTTCAATCCACAACACCCAATTAGCTAAATTAGCAGTCTGCATTTTAAGTATACAATTTATGCCCAAAATAGCTGCTTTTTTAGCATGTGCTAAACCAAACATTTCTGTCCATGTTTTTTTACAATGGAGTAAGTAAGAGGACAAAAGAGGGGCATATTTACACTGGAACCTTTAAACCCCTTTAACCTCTGCCAGTGATTTCCCTTTAACTTGACTGTTGCATGAATTAAGTGGTCATCAGTTAATGAAATAGTGGCAGCAGTATTTATAAGCATATGCTGTTTGAATGCCCCCTGTTCAAAATCCACCCAAATAGTGGATTGTCCCCATTTATTAGATGTTAAAGGTGCCGCATGTATTAGGGGATTTGGGAATGTCCGGCCCCCCATGCCTCCGAGGGCTTCCCCTCAGGAGGTGGGGTCGGCTATTGACCTGCATCAGCACATTTCTCTGGAGTGAGAAACTCCCTTTTCTTTTGACAAATCAGTCAGCCAGCTGCTTATTTGATTTCCTATTAATTAGAGCTTTAGGGGCACATTGGAGAGCTTGATTCCATAGTACCCAGCACAGGAGATTGATCCTCCCACAGCCTCAGCCACGCCCTCTGTTAACTCCTTCAGGGACTGAATCACCTTCCTTACTTTCTTGATTCTGACAGATAATTTGAGCAGCCACTTTTCCTTCCATTAGTGCAGCAGCTTTCCCTTTGGCTTATCAGGGAAGGCTTGGCTCACTAGTAAATGAGCTTGCCGAACTCTCTAACAGTGCCTCCCACATTATAGCTGTTAAATTCAGAGTACCCAAAGCAACTTTTACTTGCGGACATAGCCCTTTTATGAGACGAGTTGGAAAGTCTGTATTCATAAGGTCTTGACCTTTCTCCTCATGTCACATAGCTTGCCATAGGATCTTTTTACATTGTAAGCAAGCGTCAGGGCATTCCCCTGGGGCTTGCCACTCCAAATGAAAGCGCACCTCAATGTGCTTACCAGGATCTACTACCTCAAAAAAATTCTTCATAAGGGTACTCCTTTGTGCTCTTTTCCCTCTGTATATCCACGGGAAGTCCCAAAAAGGTGTCTAATGGGAGACATTCCCTTAAGAGCAAGGCATAATCACTATAATTTAACTGAGACTCTGTGGTAAACTGTGCAAACCAGGCAACCACATTGCCAGGGGTGATGTTTCCTAAAGCTTTTTTTAGTGCCTGCACTTGCTCAGGTCTCTGTATTTTATTCACTTTGGTGGTAGTGTGGGTGGTGGTTTCCTCCTCCCCCTCTTCAATAGTCTTTTTTTGTCTTTACAATTATAAAAGCAATGGGAGCAGTAGCCCATGGCATATCCCCCTTAGCCATCTGTTTTACTGTCTGCCTGAGAGGAGTATAGGGGGAAGGACATTTTTATGCTCTGATCTGACTGGGTTTTATCCCACAGAGCCTTTGCACAACAGAGAGTTCACAGATTAAAGTCCTGCATACCAACACTCTTTGCACTGCCACAAACTCTGTCTGCCTGCATGGCAGCAATAATTCCCTGAGCAGTAGTCAATTGCTATGTACACTGAGTCAACTGCCACTGACAAACTGCATGGGACAGGCCCTTAGTTTTACTAAGGTCCCCTTTTTTTCTTGAGGACAATGCATACCACAGATTGCACATCCTTACATTTCTCTTCCCAGATATGAGCTGTTTCCTCCCACTGTCTAGCTTCCTTTTTGTACCCCTTTGCATCATGCTGAAAGAGAGCAAATTAGCCTGAGTGAGACAGTGGGACACTAAAGATTCATACTCAGTTTTCAGTTTCTGTATTTGACCTTGGCATGCTATTAATTGTTTATGCAGCTTCTTGGATTTTTTTGGCTAACTCCCTAACTCTTTATTAAGGGTTTTAGATACTAAAATGAGCACATGTAAAGCAGCCAAGTTGTTTTTTTTTACGATCAGGCTTTGTCTTTATGAATTGTTCCCACTGGAGCATCAAGTGTCCATATGCCGTTTTACCCTTAAATGCTCCTTCAGACCATGGGTCCTTTCCCAGGTCATCCACAAAAGCTTCCGTATTCGAGACTGGTCCTAGTGAAAGGAGGGCAGGAGTGGCAACGACTCAGCCGCCTGACTCACAACATATACCTATAGAGGACCATAATGCCTTCCTCCTGAAGCCAAATACAGATACAGTTTCACAGAGAACCGTGCCAGACAGGTTGCTACCCTGCTGATACACAGCGAGAGAAATTCTTGCACCGTGCGCCTTAAAGATAGTCTCACTCACAACTGATCAAGCCCACCCAGGGACGCCAATTGTTGATACTGGATGCTTAGTGATCAGTGTGAATACCAGTGAGACACGGTATGCCATATTTGCAGATCAATAAGGTTTAATGTGCAAGGATTTTTATAGATATACTAGTTGAATACAAAGCCTAAAATTAACTACAATATATTATGCTTACTAAGCCTGGAGAGTGAAGCGGTTATTCAGAAGACTGTATACAGGAATGGCTTTTTTTAGGGGCCCACCTGGCAGTTAGTGGATCCTCTGGTCTGACTGGCAGCACCTCCTGCAGAGTCAGGTGTTGATGGAGCGTGCCCCTTGTTTAAGTAGTGACTTTTTATACCCTTTTATAAACAGCTTTTAACTAATTACCCTTTTACTTATTATTTATGCTAATTACCTACATTGGGTTTTTACCCTTGACTACATTTTATTTTTACAATGATAACTGGGGTTGTTAAAACAACATTTAGTGATAGATGGGGCAGTGTAAAAATATACCCCATGGCAATGAAAAAGTGTACCCCCAAACGTTTAAGGATAACTTTTTGTTCCCATTACTGTTATCTATGTGCAGCTGCAAGCATACATGTTGTGTTTTTTGTCTTATGTGCCGTGGTATGCAGAAACTGAGACATCTGCAAGGTTACTCGGTAGTCCTATTCATCTCTGCCAACTGGAAGATGTCATGCTACAGGGGTCAGAATAGCCAAGCAAGCAACTAAAGCTATGCTAGGCCTGTAGGACAGTGGTCAGGCAACTCAAATTGCACTGGGTCTCCCATCAGTGCAGTCAAGGTGGACATGAATCTGCTATGTTTGTGAGGCAAGTGGGGGAGAGAGACTATTTTTCAGGCCCACCCCAAAATACTGAGGTTGACTGTGTGAGAAATTGTTCGGTGCTCTCTTTAGAAATCCGACAGCTGACACGTCAGTTGCTTACATATTTTGTTGGTCTTTGGGTGCTAGGTTGCAGCAGTTCTATAGCCAAAGAGCAGTCTATTGCTGGATTACATGACAGTAAAATTTATTATTTTGGACTCTATTCTTGATCTGTGTTGCTCATTAGAAATATTATTTATACTTGTTTTTTTGCTGCTTCTGCTTATGATAGATTTGAAGATTAATGAAAGTGTAGGCAGTTTAGAAATTCACCTTAAAACATTTTGATATTTACAGTCCAGTTTTTTTATACAGCATCTGCTCTTTTTATCAAAAATAATATTGACAAATGTTTAATGAAGCTTTTAAAAAAAATACTGCTTTTTTTTAGTCCCCTATCGTTTGGCAATAATGTCCTACTCTTATTGAACTCCATTGGGAGACCTTCATATATATCAGCGTGATAAGGTATAGATAAAAATCTGGCTGGAATAAACTAGGTTCACATTTTAAATAGTTCAGTAATTTCAGCAGCCACATTTCACTCCTGGTTCTACTGCTAGATCATTTGACATCCACTACACACTACTGCCTTCTGATTGTGACAAATAATGCCATTGTAATCAGCTGTCTTATGGCCTGTACTAGATCCTACTAAACGGTTTTTCAGATCTGCTGTAGTGCTACTGTTCCATATGTTGTAAAAGGTTTTCTAAATTGTCCTGACAAATGTAAAACATTATGAGGGACATTTAACCTGTAAATATCAAACTTTGTCGTGATAGCTCTCTTGTGCTTGCTTTATTCAGAATGATGATGAAAACAGAGCCAGTGAAAGCAAGAAAACCAAACTGGAAGAAAAGTCTTCATCAGGCCACAAGACCTCCAGCAATAGAGAGTAAGTGTCAGTGGGAAAATTGGCTGTGTTTTATGTCTACAAGGCTTAGCGTACATTAAGGGGAAGATTAGCAGCCAACTTGCTATATGCACTTAACAATCTCCCCCAAATATCTGCTTGCCAACACTTTAACAGGAAAAATCAGTGTCAGCTCACTGTTCATGGGACAAGTTTTCATGCATTCACACTCTTCAGACTTTGCCCTTTAACCTTGACTTTGAAGAGGTTTTCACAGTAACTGATCAGAATGCATGTACTTCCCAGAACCAGGCACATTGGGACACTGTTCACTCCTAACAGATAACAGTTGGTTTATTTAAAAACTTTACTTCTTTATTACAAAATAGCTTGTTCAAAGGGTATTTACCTTGGCTAAAGGGTTGAAATAGGCTGGGTTTATTTCCTGCTGGAACTAGTTAATTTTCCCTAATTTTTATGTTAACACAGGGCAGTGTTTCAAAATAGGTGAGCTGTATAACACTAATGTTTGTAAGACTTTGTAAATCTGCACTTTGCCTAACCATATTCACAAATTAATCCACTCCTTACAAAATGGGCAATAATATTCTCCATTCAACAGATGTGGAAACTGTAGTGCCCAGAGGATAAACTAGTTAGGATTAGAGCTCAGGTCTTTCAGCTTCTTCTCCCATGCTTCAAATACTAGATTTTTTTTTTTTTTAAATACCGTGCATTTATATTGTGATTACCATAGATTAGAACTAACCTACAACTGGCAAAATATAAGCCTTCCAGTTTTATCCACACATGCAATTAATTTTGCAATGAGTCACAGTGCAAATTAGCAAGATTCTAATCAGTGGCAAGTTTGTTCTTCTTTTTTTTAATTTTCTTTCCAGCTACTCCTTTAAAAATATGTGGTACTTCAGATTTCACAATAGAAATGTATAACTATGCACTGGACCACATATTCCACTCTAATGAATAATCTGAAGAAACCTTTATTTTCAGAGGTGCCAGAATCTGCAGCAAGTAAACTGTTAAATTGATTCTTACTCTATTTGTACGCTGTCAGTACAGAACCAAATATTCCTCAGATTAATAGTATGAAATGTGTTTAATTTTTCTTTGAGCAATTTATTACTGTGCAAATAGCTGTCCATAATCCCTTATCTTCCCAACTGAAAGATAAGTTAGCAAAGATGAGGCTTTCCATTGATTGTCAACAGACAAACCAGTGGATGATACATATTACTAGATGACTCAATTAAGGATAGCTTTCCCTTTATATTGGGCAAATAGAATTAATGCCTGTGTGCCATCTTTTAGCCTAGCCATTCAGAACAAAGTCTCAACCTTAAAGGTGCTGTAGATAGTCTGGTGCAAACATTGGCATTAACTTTTCAGATTGTAAATGTTTGGTTTTGTTTTGTAAATACTATTATGCAAAAGTGGTTTTCTAGCTAGAATCTTTCCGCGGCCTTTTTCAAGTCAGAACAGGATCAGATGGTAAAAACAAGTGCAGTCTGGTTCACCAAAGCCAGTCATTAAAAACGAGATGAAAAATAAATATTCTCACATATAGTCATGTTAAATCAAAGTAATTCTTGTCACTGTATCTAGAAATAAACTGTACTTTACTTCATGTAGGTCATCAAAGCAAAGTGCAGGTAAAGAGAAGGATCTGCTCCCTTCTCCTGCAGCCTCAGTCCTTCAGAAAGATCCCAAGCAAGAACATGGGTCCCGGAAGAGAACAGTCAGTCAGTCTTCTTCCTTAAAATCAAGCAGCAACAGCAATAAGGAGAGTAGTAGCAACAGTAAAAGTAACTCATCTTCCAAACAAAAAAAGACAGAAGGGAAGGCTTCTAGCAATGCCAAGGAAGTCAAGGTAAGGAGTTTATTCTGTAAATGCTTCCTCTAATGTTCATTTTTTCTCTGTGTGCAGTCTGGCATTTCAGTGTGTAATCTAAGCGATAATTTGTCAGGCTTTGACTTTAAGCTTATGTGTAACTTAGTTTTAAATGTGTTCACTCCCTGTGGTAGTGCACAAATAATTGGGTCGTAAGGAAGCCTGTAAATGGAAAATAACACAATAGCTGTTCGTGGAAGTGGAGCGTCCTGGTGGCGGGTTGGTACTATGTTATATGTACAAATGTGACTAGTGTTCTAACTACAGAGATTACTTATTAGTCAATTAATTTGGTTCCAGTGACATTTTTCGAGTTGTTTATATAAAAATAAAAGAACAATGATATGACGTTCTTTTATACACAATTAAAGAATTGAGCCAGTTGTGCAGTTTCAGTACATTGTACTTCTGTCCTAACTATAACACACAAGACAGATCAATCCTTTTTCCCCCCATGAGGGTGTGTTTCATGATAGGACCTTTCACAGGACTACAAAACTTATCTGCTGACTTGCCCTGGCTGCCAGACCAGGTGGATCTGATTAGCTGCAATCAGGAGAATAAAGGGGTTTATGTTTGAGTTGGGGAGAAAAGAGGGTGGGACAGTAGACTCTGAGAGTAAAAATCTCTAGAAACTGCTAGCTCAGGAGGAAGGTCAGACTACCATTTAGAACGTAATTATTAAATTAAGAATGAAGGAAAACTCCAAGAAGATGGGGTGTCCTTGTGGCATTACATGAGTGTATAATTAGGTTTCTGCCTGCTCACTCCTAAATAAATGCATACTATTAGCTGGGTGTTTTAACATCTGAGGATGTCTGATAAGACATGGTATTAAACCTAGGTATATGATAAGCAGTTCCTACTGACTTCTGTGCTATCAGATGGCAATAACATAATATGTCAAAGGCAAAATGTGACTATAATTCACAAGATCTGGGTTGCATTGTAGGATGTTGGTGCCCCCTTGTCTTATGGCATCTGCAACAAATAGAAGCTCAAAGCCTAATGAGGCATTAGGGATGTATTTGGTATGTTGCAGTACTTGACAAATCTTACAAATTGTTAACCTCTGTAATATCTGAAGAAAAGGTTTGAAGCAAAGTCAGTGGAACTAATCATGACAGCCAAGTCTGCAGATGGAAGCAACAAATAGACAGGATCTGAGGAAAAAAGTAACTTGATGGTCAAGAATAGCTAATGAATATAATATCTAAATTAGGAGTGCAGCCATCTACCTCAGATGCTGACTTCATCCGATTTTGTAAACCAGGCTGGATTGGCCTAGACAGTGCATGCATGGGAGACTTCCTAGGTGCCTTAGGGGATTATACTGTAGATTCACTGGCACCTTGGTTCAGTGCTAATGCAGAAAGAAATGTGGGCCATTTTAAAATTTGGGTAATTAGTACCTCCTTATAGTTTAATTGGGTTTTAATTCCTGTCTTAAATTAGTATAGTCTTGCTGTGTGCTGCTGAACAGTTGCTGCAGCTAGCTATATTTCTGTTCTGAAGTGGCTGCATTTTGGCAGTGGGTAAATGGAGATAATGTATTGCTATGTAAACCTAGTTTTGGAAGCGCTCAAGCTTGTCTTTCACCAACAGAAATTGGTTCAATAAAAGATATTATCCCACCCACCTTGTCTCTCGCTTACCATGTAATGTTGAGCTGAAGTATGATTTGGGGGGCAGGAGTCATGTCTCTTTGTGAAGGCTCCTAGCACATTTTGGATACTTGAAAAATAGAAGGATCACTATGCTTCTGAAATATTAAAGATGGTTCTATATAGCAAAAATCATGCTACTGAATTGATTCTTGCTAAAAGAATAGAAAAGTGGAAAATTCTTGCAGCCCCTCTTCTATGAGGACAGTAAAATACAGGACATTACTAAGTTGGGCAGGGGAATTCAGTTGTTCCTGGAAGCCTTTTGCCATATTCATTCTAGCAGAGATCCATTTGGCCCATCAGAAAGTGGAGTTTGTAATACAGCTGGTTAGGATGCCTTGATGCCCTGTCTGGCTACACCACAAGGAGCATCACTGAGGAGAGAAGCCTGTGAAAGTCATGATGTGTAGGTGGTAATGTGAATGGCAATTAACCTTCTGCAAGTGTGAGACCACCAGGAGGAACTTCAGCAATGAACAATCATCTTTTAAACAGATTTCTAGTTGCTTTTATTGTTACTAATTGTGGCATTTTTTTCTTTTCAGGAAAAGATTCAAAACAATTCATCAAACTGCCCTCCTGCATCTACCCCAGCTACAGACAGCTCGAAGTCCCGAAGAGCAAAGCTTGTTTTTGATGACAGGTGAGAGTAGTGAAAGGTGCCATGCACATTACATTTCCTGTTCCCTAAACAAGGCACTAATTTCAGTGTGTAATAGTGTGTTGTAGCTTCCTGTGGATAGGGGATGTCCTTTGCCATGTATGGAGACTTGCATGCTGTTTGTGTAATGGTATGCCTATCTGCCTGACACGTGTATCACTAATTTGGCAGATGTTTCAGCCACTGAGAAGGAAACATAGCCTCCTTTGTACATTTATATTCAGCCTGAAACAAGCAAGCAATAGATTCAGACAGCATGTGGTTTTACTATGTCTGTTAAGAAATACTAGTCTCCCTTTTTGCAGACTCACTTCACACCCCACAAGACCAGTCTGCCTGTGTCCTCTTTGAGCTGAATTGACTTCTCCCAGAGTCAGTGACTTCTCTCAGTTGTGGAGAGGATCCTCTGCCTCTAGAATTGCTGATTCACGGAAGTGGGAACGTAGAATCATTTGGTCCTATGATGCCAAAGTTGAAATATTATGGAGAATACAGATCAGTAAAAAAGGTGCCCAAATGAATAAATTCCCATCAGGATCATGCATGCATGAAATACGTCATGCAAATACTTGGCTGTTCTCTACAGGCTGTCTCAGTTCTAGTTTTATCAGCTTAATTCAAGGTTGATTTAAAATTATTGCTTTTTAGGTTAAGTACTTTTAGGGGCCAACGTAAAGGACCATATGCAAACAATCTGATTATTGGAGTGGTTTTTCTACCCCATGTTCCCAGGCAAAATCAAGTTATGATGGAGTTAAGGTTCTGTGCACATATCTGTAGTTACAGGGAAGTTAGTTATCCCCAAATCAAATATGTTAAAGCCAGGAAATTCAGAGTTCAGGTTAAACTTAAGAGTGCCAAATATATTAAGGTATGGAAATGCATAATTAGAGCACCCAGGTGGCTTTAACTATGCCCTCAGTGATGTCATGCAGTAACTATATAATTATAATTAAGGCTTTTTAGTATTTGTGGTTCTAAATTACAGTAAACAAATTTTTAAAGATTTTTCCCCTTTTATGGTGTCAACTAGTGCCTCTATAAAGAAGGAGAGTATGATTCACTTCTAACTGAACTGTTATAAAATGCTGACTTTAAATGAAATCTGGTGTGCCTGGACTGCTTTGTATGGTGGTGAAATAGGAGGAATGATTAAGTCCACCTACTTGTATGTTGGAAAATCTCATTCAGATTTATAAAATACAGCATTTAATATAGTAAAAGAGAAAAATAAAGATCTTTTGTAATTATTCTTTGGGGCTTGCTTTAGGATATGAAGCCATTTACCACACATCAGCTTTTGTGACCTAAGCTGAAAAATAACAATAGAATCACCATATGAACATGTCTTGATTTCTTTTGAAAGTTTCACATCTGTGTTAATGCTATCCCTTGTGTTATACAGATTGAGAGCTCTGTACTAGGACATGTCAGTTAGCTCAATCACTGGTGTCAGCTAACGTGTCTGATTTGCTTTGCTAAGGAATGCACTAACGTAAATTGGCCAAATCCAGTGACTCTTAGCTGTCTTTAAAACATTAGTTGGAAGTCACCAAAAGCAAAAACACTATATTTAACTGTTGAAAGGACTTTATGATACAAACTGTACGTGCTGTAACTTAAGGAGGGAAGAATAAGCAACATCAAAAGATCCCATAGTTACAAAGCTTGACACACAAAGGGATTCAATTTTAATCTTACTAAACTCAGAATTTCTGTTTTTATGTTGCAGGACATACTCTGCTGATCATTATTTACAAGAAGCAAAGAAGTTAAAACACAATGCAGATGCATTGGTAAGTAGAATCCAAAACATCTATCACAGGGTTGCACATAATGTTAGATTGGTTTATCTCTTCTAAACCTGTTCTCTTCTCTCCCACTTCTCCTTATTTTTGTTTTTAAAGTTTCATTCTCTTCAGTCTGACAGGTTTGAGAAAGCTGTTTACTACCTTGATGCTGTAGTGTCTTTCATTGAATGTGGGAATGCATTGGAGAAAAATGCTCAGGAATCCAAGTCCCCGTTCCCTATGTATTCAGAAACTGTGGAATTAATCAAGTAAGTTTTATAAAACAAGTTGTGAGTGAAGCCTAATGATCACAAAGACAGAACTGGGTGGTGCCTGGATTCTACTTTTGATTTTGCCACCAATACTTGCAATCTCTCATCTGTAAAATTTACCCACCTCATCCATATGTTGAGGCTTACTTTTTTTAAAGGACTTTAACACCTTTAGAGGAAAGGATGTAAATGTTAATGCAAATTGTAACATTCAGAACAAAAAACATTCCAAAACTTTTCTCATCCAGACCTTTGACTAAATCATCTCACGTAAAATGTGAGGGCAGCTGGAACTAAGTCGTAATAGTTTTCTTAAAAGTATATTAAATGAGAAATGGTGATTGATAAATGACAACATTTAGGAAAAAGTTTTTCACTAGGAGGGTGGTGAAGCACTGGAATTGGGTTACCTAGGGAGGTGGTGGAATCTCCATCTTTAGAGGTTTTTAAGCTGCGGCTTGACAAAGCCCTGGCTGGGATGATTTAGCTGAGGTTAGTCCTGCTTTGAGAGGAGGAGGTTGGACTAGATGACCTCCTGAGGTCCCTTCCAACTCTAATATTCTGTGATTCTATTAATATAATGCTTTATTTTGTTAGTCACTTACTTGATGTCTTTGTTTGCAGATACACTATGAAATTGAAGAATTACTTAGCACCAGATGCTACAGCTGCAGATAAAAGGCTAGCAGTGCTTTGGTACGTATACTTGGGGTTCAGTAAAACATCTTGAGTCAAATTAGTGAGTGCACTATGTCCAAAGGTTACTCTCAGTGGTATTTGTAGCTATTTCTTCTTGAACTGAGTTGCAAATCTGGTGCTCCAAGATAGTGAGATTCAGCATAGCTTCTCCCTTTCAGGTCTTGTATTAACCTTCCTATGTATTTGAATATTGTAATATTTAGGCAATATAATATAATGGTTATATTTAGGACCGAAAATGTTTACTTTAAGTTTTAGTTATACCGCTCAGGTGATACAGATGGGTCAAGAACCTATTCTTGTTTCTCACTTATGAACTTAGTGAATGGTGAGCAGGCAGCTAATGCTGATTTCCTTGTTGTTGTGATGTCTGGTCCATCTATGGATATGACAAGCTTAATACTAAAGGCATGGGTGATTAAAACAGACAATGCTTTGAATTACATATTTTATGCCTGTGAATTTTTTAGTAGAATTACTCTGATACTGCAGCTTTAGTAACATAGTCTATCTGCAGCTCTGCTTTCATGCTAACATTTCTGTGGATGTGGAATTTTCCAGTTATGATAAATTGACAGTGTTGTCGTCAAGTAAAATATGTACTTCTCTCTGTAGCTCCATTCTGAGATGCTAACTACTCGATAAAGCATAGTGTTTGCATTAAATAATGTTGATGTTCCTGTTTCCAGAGAATCACTACATTTATTGCTAAAGATAAGATTGTCATGGAAGTCACGGATTCTGTGACTTTCAGAGACCTCCCTGACATTTTCCACTTCAGCCCTGGGGCTGGAGCTATCAGCTGGCAGGGCTGCTGCCCGCCCCCCCCCCCCCCCCCACACACACACACACACACACACACACACACACACACACACACACACACACACACAGCTCTCAGCAGCCACTGTGGGAGGTGGGGGCAGGCTGGAGCCATTCTCCACCCGGAGGGGAGGGCGGGCACCCAGAGCTCTGAGCAGCTGTGGTGGTGGATGCTGCCTCACCTACAATGATGCGCACACACTTCCTATCCCCATTATTTTTAGTAAAAGTCAGACAGGTTACAGGCTTCCATGAATTTTTGTTTATTACCCCCGACCTGTCCGTGATTTGTACTAAAAATGACCATGATAAAATCTAACCTTATTTATTTCTTAAGAGATAAAGGGGCACTGATTTGAGCCTCTACCTTGCAAAGATAACCTTGAAATTGAACTGCACATTGACTCTTAAGATTGAAAAAAGCAGCAGCAGAAGAGTAGGGGAGCCCAAAGATCTTCCCTTTGCACCCACCTTCTGATTAGTCAACTTGGGGTATATGTCAAAGAATTACCTTGCTAACACTCCAGATTCTTCAGGTTGCTCCAGTGCAATGAGGACAGGAATCAGTTTGGTGTTATGTGGAGAGAGAGAGATGCATGTGAGGGGAAAAACTGCAATGTCAGACTCTGCATGCTGTGTCAGCACCTCCTGCTGTGATGGGCTTCATTTATTTTTTAATAAATGTTCCATTTATTTGCTAGTCTAGGAGATGATTTAGAGTTGTATTCTCAACTCAGTGAGCAGGACTCTAGTTATGTAAGTAAAGACAATGAAGACTGTGTGTCTGAAGTTTTGGCTCAAATTGAGACCGTATCTTTAGTTTCTCTGACAAATTAAACATTGTTACTATTGATGTAGGCAAAACTACAACTCCATATCTCAGAGTATGCTTGAAAAACATGGATCTGCTAGCTGTTTACTTGCTTTATTGAACTGTGGTAAAGACAATCTCATTGTAAATGTGTTGCCATTTATCTTTGGCTAGTCTTCGATGCCAGTCCCTGTTATACCTAAGGCTTTTCAAGCTGAAGAAGGAGAGTGCACTGAAATACTCTAAAACACTGACAGAACATCTAAAGGTAAAAAGTTCCTATGTTACTGAGAAAGTCCTAAAATTAAAAGTTGATACTCTCCTGATGTACTTCAATATGCCCCTATTTGGAAATGTGGCCTTTAAAGTATACCCATGTTCAGTGTTTCAGAACTCTGTTTTGTTACTGATAAAGCTGGGAAGGTGGCTGCTTACAGCATGACCACAATGTTGTCATAACCCGAGTAGTCCTTGTATAATAGTTTGAAATTTATAATTTTGGCTAGCTTTTGTCTGCTTTAATGAATAAACAATTCAGCAGGTTTCAGAAAGGATAAAAAGCACATCTTCTTGGCTGCAGACATTACAAAGTTGAACCTTCACTTTCATGTATGATCTTAAGGGAATTCTGTTTCTAGTGGTACATTTTATGGCTACAGCTGTCCAACATTTGCTGAGAAGTTGGTGTTGGAGTAAACAATTTTAGTTCATCCAACAGCTTTGCTAAACTTCCAAAGGCAGTGCTCTTAGCCAGCTTGCCTGAACTTTCATATACTCCCATGAGGCTTTCTATAATTTTCTGTAAAAACCTGTTTAAAATCTGGATCTGGTTTAAACATACTACCAGAGGCTGAAAAAATCCTCCTTTAACTCGGTTATTTGAATCTAGGTTGTTCCAGGTAAGGTACTCAGTCAGGATGTTTAAAAATCTGGGTGAGACTGCTTAATCTGAATTTAGGATGGGATTTTACAAGAAGCCAATAGGAATTAGGCATCTAATTTGGAAGCGTAAATCATAAGCTTCTTTAGGAATCCTAGCCTTAAATAGTGGAGAAGAGCATGCTAATATAATTTATGGCTTTTGAGGAAAGAGTTTAATTGTTCAGTGCCAGTGTTAGCAGACACTTTGCTGTTAAAAGAAGACTGGGAGGGGGAGAAATGAAACTTGCCACAAGAGGCAATAGGGTCTAGTGGTCAGTGGAAGGAATTAGGTTAGGAGACCTGAGTTCTAATCCCAGCTGTTTTGCTAGCTTGCTATGTACTGTACGCAGATCACTTAAATTCTTGATGCCTTAGTTTGTCATCAGTAAAATGGGATATTTTGTCCACATTTTAAAGTGCTTTGATACTTCCATACTGTTCAGACATTTGATTATCCTAAAAAAAATCTATTTGTAAAAACCTGTTTTAATAAGCAATTAGCATACCCCAGGAAATCATGTGGCAAACTTATTTTTCTTGAACAGAATTCCTATAATAACTCTCAAGCACCATCACCTGGCATGGGAAGGTAAGCAGTTTTGTTTACACTAAACTACATTAAACTACTTTCCCTCTTGATTTAGATATTTTAAATTGTGTGTGGGTGGGTGGTGGGGAGAATGGAAGAAAAGAATCTGCAAGAGCTGAATTCAGTGATACATCTAGCTAGCTTAATTATCTTTCCTGTAAGAACCAAACTCTCCACAATTGACATGAACATTTATTAGTCTATGTAAGTTTTATAAAGTCACTGTTCACTCATGTTATATAACTTTATCTGATGTCACATTAGCTAGTTGTACTATTGTAAGGATCCAGGATTCAGCTATGTGTCAGATGAACTGTTAAATGTGTTCACTTAATTGTTCAGGTAAATGTTTTAAGATACTGCTGTCCTTGAAAGCACTCCAAAGTGGGGTTTTAAATAACTCTTTACTGCAGTAGAGGTCTATGACATCCTGTGTGGGATTAATACACAACTCTTAATTTCAATGGGTTCTATTCATATACTCCCCCCACCGTACCCCCAAGCATTAAGAGGACAAAAATTCCTCTAAAAAAACAATTAAATTAAAAGGTGAAGAAGTTTTTGGTCAAAGGTTAACCACAGGACTCAAAGAAGTCTTGGATGCTATTTGCAGCTCTGACAAACTTTATATATGACCTTGGGCAAGTCTTACATGTCTTAGTTTCTTTACTTAAATGTAAAGCACTTGTGATCCCAGACTGGAAGGTTTTGTAGAGGAACAAACTATTATAATTCCATATTAATAAATTATGCAGCTTGGCATGTCAGAATACATACATATTTTGACGTTTTGTATTTTTAAAATCATGCTTTTTTTTTTTTTTTTTTTTTTTTTTTTTTTTAAATAACTAGCAAACCTATTGGTATGCCATCTCCGGTCTCTCCGAAGCTGTCTCCAGGAAATTCAGGGAATTACTCTTCAGGGGCAACCAACCCTTCAGGGAGCAGTTCTTCTGTGACTATTCCACAGAGAATCCACCAGATGGCAGCCAGCTATGTCCAGGTTACATCCAATTTTCTCTTTGCCACTGAAATTTGGGACCAAGCTGAACAGCTTTCTAAAGAGCAAAGAGGTAAGACTTGGCAGTCTGATTGTAAAATCAAATTGTGCCATAAATGCTAATGGATCTTTCACATTGAGAGAATCAGCTAATAGCATACCTGGCATGTTTTGTCAGTTGGTGCTTTGCTATAGGAAAGATGGGTAATTACCTTACATTTACAGTAATATCTCAATTGTCCTATGATCCTGATGCTGAATGGTATAAATAAGCTTCACGCTGGTAATATAGTCCGACATAATTTGGGGGGTGGGAGGGACTTGTTATAACTGATAGTTTACAAAGATGGACTCAAATAGATCTTCATTTCTAAATTTTTACTTAATGAATATACAAATTCCTTAGAAAGGGAACTCACCACTTCTGGGAATGTTTAACATCAGTATAAACCCTTTTCCACCTCTTCCTAGCAATCATTTTATTGCAAAAGTGTTAAGGTTCCTATTGAAAATTGTCTCTAAAAGAATAAATGGAAAGAAACCTTTTTTCCTTTTATTCCTGTACCATTATCACCTTCTTCCACCTGTTCTCTCTCTTTCCTGGTGTCATCTGTGAGAGATGTGTAATATTTGTTAGAATGTCAAAGATGGATTCCTCCTCAGTACCAAATTCTCCAAAGACAAGTCTGTGTAAAAGGATATGTGCATATTTGATTTGTTTTCTTGTGTCATTCTAGAGTTCTTTGCTGAACTGGATAAAGTTATGGGCCCTCTGATCTTTAATTCAAGCATCATGACAGACCTAGTTCGTTACACCCGGCAGGGATTACATTGGTTGCGTCTGGATGCTAAATGATACCTTGAACTGAAGGAATCAAAAAATGAACACACTTTTCTTGCTGCCTCTGATTTTCTCCACAACACTGTGTCATGTCAATAAGGAAGACTGCCATAACACATTGCTTAGTTGACACTAAAAGCAAGGACTGCTTTCACCTCTCCCATCTTCCTCCTTGTGTTTAACCCCAACCCACATCATGTTAATGGACTTCTTCAGTATTCCCATTTTTAAGTTATTTAAAAATTTTAAAATCAGCTACATATTAAGAAGATATGGCTTCACTGCTCTGTAGTGGGATTGGAAGTCCAGTCAATAATACATAACTAATCAGTTTTAAATCGTATTTGTTTTTTAAAATTTTTTACAAAGCCCAATTATGAGCTGTTTTAAGACTTAGCTATTTCTTCCTATAAACTTACCCTATCGAGTACTTAGCAGAGATTAAATGTAGACACTTTATTTAAGTACTGCGTGAGCTTGTTACTCTGTAATGTCTTGTGGTGATAGAGCTTGTAAAAGAAAATAAGGGTTGATAGGTTCTAAAGTGTAGGGATGCCATGCTTTTCATGCCTAATACCTACAACTCAAATCTTAAATGACAACTACAGTTTTATTGCAGAATTTGTACTAAATTTTAAGAAAAGTTCCAGAGATATTCTTCTACACATTAAGATATTTCATTTAAATGAAAATATAAGAGATGTATATGGAAAGATATTTAGTTATGTCTAACTTGGGTTGTTTTTTCAAGACAATTTCAGAACACTTGGTTAACACTATAGCAATCACAAAACATTACAGTAAACTTGCGTTTAATGCAATATGGAAGTGATGTGAGAATGAGCTTCAGACTCTGATAGGTGCGTACTGGACATGTTTCATAAATGGACAATCTTGTGCTTTTTTGTATCTTTATTTAAAACAGCTTTTGTCTCCTTGCTTGTCATTATTTGATACTTCCTGAAACAGCCAATTTAGCAGCTGAAAGAAGAGATAAGTAATTCCTACTAAACTGTTTGTATCATTTCCACTGATTGACTGGAAAACCAAAAATCATAAAAAGTAGTTTAAGACCCATCTTTTCCCTTTTTGGGTCGGCTGATTGATGAACACACTTGTGATAATGGCCATTGTGGGGTTCAGAGCACATCTTTCACAAGGATGCTGTGAAACTGTTCTGATGCAGAATTTATTTAAAACTTCTATTTACCCCATGTTAATGAAGGCCCCTGTTAATGTTAGATGTTTCTGAGGGAGTAGAATATTCACTTTAGAAGAAGTATATTGGTGCGACAAGAATCCTGCATGGAGTTCTAAGTGGCTGCTTTTAAAAAGTTGTAATCCAAAGTACCATCCCACATCAGGTGATTGATTGTCTGAGTAAAAAGTTAAAATGATACTCCTTTCAGTATTGCTTAGTGCCCCTCTCATGTCTGGTGTGCCTTATGCCTTACTTTTAGATGAAGATTTTATGAACTGTTTACAAGCCGAAGTTTTACAGCAGGCCCAGGTATACTGTATGAAGTTAGTCTTCTGCAGTATTCTGGTAAAATTCCATTTCTGTTTCAACAGTACTAGTGCGTATCATAGAATCTGACTTCCTGTTACAGCGTTCTCTTTTTAAAGAGTCACGCTCTGAATCTGTTAGTAGTGTTGTGGAATGCTGCTTTGTTTTTATCTTCCATTGCCCCCTTATTCTGTACCAGATGTGAACATGCATGTTCAGGAAAATTACTGCACTAAATTTGTGTGTAGTTTATAGCTAAGTGCCAAAATGGTGGCAACCTCAAAAGAAGGAATAGAATTCTACGCTACTTAGTATTGCAGTATGTCCTATGGGCTTTAAAAGTTAAGAAGTTTGGCAAATTAGTAACTTCACTAAACTGTAGCTGCATATTCGTAGAGCTTCCTTTGTGTTTCGACTTTGTACCTCCTAAAAAGCTTTGCTACATACAGATGGAGACAGTTAACCAATCATGAATTTCTCCATTATACTTCAGCCTACATTCTGGTCTGTTGAGCATCTTTTTTATTTGAATCCCTGTCAGTTCATTGCTCTGTGTTTACTGTTAGAGACAGAACTTTCTCTACTCTCAAACTCTGCATTTTGGTTAATGGGACACTGTCAACTATTTTTCCTCTGTAATACTCTAAAGTGCCTAGCACACTTGACACTAAAAATACCTTCTTAGAAGTTGCATTGTTTGTATTTTTTTGTATAGTACTGCCGTAGCCAGCATGGCTGTTTTCTAGCTTGCTCCGTTGCGTGCACCATTATCATTGCTGTAAGCAGGAATAGTCTCATCTCTGGGAATATTGTTTTTTCTTAACTAGAGTCTCACCAATATCTTTGGGTGTTACGCTAAACTGGTCTCTTGAAAAATGTATCATTTATCTTCAGACCAATGGATTCTAAATGTTTGTCTAAAAAACCCAGAAGATCTTTTACAGTCTGTCAAAATGGGGATCTTAACTGGCTGACAGTGTCCCATCTAAATAGTAGTCATTCTGGTGAAATGCCTTCTGGAGTATTGTACCAGGTTTTCTATATATCTGAGACGTATGCAATGGTCATGTTAAAAACACAAACTCCCTCATCTTTGGCCATTTCAAACTAATTAAATTCAGTTTGACAATTCCAAAAGCATATCTAACTTGGGACTTACCCATTGCTTCAGAGAGAGAGAGAGAGAACTTTATTTTGCCAGATTTATTTTGTAGCTAAAACAAAATGCAAATAGTTCAAACTTCTATCTCTCTGCCAAAGTGAAGGCTAACAAAACCTGTCCTTTGCTGCTTAAAGGTTAAAAATCTGGGAAACGCATGTCATTTGAGCACTAATGCAAGTTGCTCTAGTGTCTTACCATGAAGGGACTCTTAACTCTTGGTACCAAGGGTTCCCTATATGATTATATAAATAACACATATCAGTGTTGCAGTTTTAATTCATCCCTCCACATCCCCCCCAGTGGTGAACCTTTTTTAAAAAAAAAAAAATGAAAAGAAAAAGGCCAAATAATCAGACTAGGCTTGCTCAGACATGAAAAGGATCATGAATTTGCTGTCAAGTTTGCAGGTTCTGAAATGACAAGCTGCATCATTTTATAATTGTAAATGAGCCTTCAGGACCCCAGAACAAAATAGCCCATGACTTATTTTGATTTGAAACTATTAGCTGTAAAACAGAGCATATGGATGGCTCTTTTTTGTTTTTTGACGGCAGTATGCAATTTGTATTGTATATGTCTTTAATATGTGTGTGTGTGTGTGTGTGTGTATGTATATATATATATGAACTCAGTCTGTCCAAAGTATATGTTATACTTGTTTTTAGATTATAGTGCAACTGACTATATTGATATATTATTTATTAAATTGAGTGCTGAATCACCATCTTACTGGTGATGAATCTTGCATCTTATTACAGGAGTGCAATGTATATTCATTTAGATTGCTGAGGCTTGATTGCTGTGATTTAAAAAAAACAAAACAAAAAAAACAAAAAAACCCTAAAATGTATTTATGAATGACCCCAACATATAGAGAGTCAGTACTTTATGAATATAATTTCGTACTTGCCTGGGGCAAGTGAAATAAAGCCTTAGGCATGTGACTATGTAGTTTGCCAAACTAGTAGAAAGAGACTACCTTTCCTTTATTTAATATTTCGTTTACATAACAGAAAATTTACTGTCATTGCAGTGTTTATATAAAACAGTTACAAAAGGGCCTGAGCAAGTCAAGTTTGAATTAATTTACCTATTGGGGAGTAAGTAACTTCCAAATCATTGGTTAGTGCCCTAACAAATATTTCATAAATATTTTTGTCGAGGATTGAATTGCTTTAGGTCTAGTGAATCAGTATTATGGAAAGCTGTATATTTCCAACAACAAAGCTAATGTTAGATAACTTTAAACAAAGAGTAGCCAAAGCTTTTGCTAGCCAACTCTATTAGACAAATACAGACTATTCTAAGGGACTGATTTCCTGGAGATGGAAGTACATAAAGAATCATGATGTCTAATTGCGTTATATTTGAAGGAGTTTTGTCTTTGATGCCATTTAAACATAACAGTGTTGGGAGGAAAGAGGGGTGGGGATGATAGCTATAAAAATAAAAAAAGATTCTCACTTAGGGTGAGATGCTAGGGCAGTGAGCCTGGCCAATTTGTACAACGGTCTTTGACAACAACAGCATTAGCTCCTTCTCTCTATGCCAATATTCAGCTGAGCTTAAATTGAATACACTATATAGAGCAATTTGAAGTGCTGCTTCAGCATAGAGTTCATATCCTTATGTAAACTTTTTTTTACCTGCTTTAATTCCATCTGAAAACTTAACGGAAATGCATCCATTCTAATTGATGTAATTCTCCATATTTATTAAAGGAATGGATACTGGCGAATTGGAATGAAATGTTACCAGTCTTGAATTTTTTAGATACAACCTGAGTAAATCATGCAGTTATGTGCACCTAAGTTTTGTAGCCCGTATTTGTTGGCTGCATTGGCATTAAACATCTGAAAGTTCAACTACAAGGACCAGACATGACTTTTGCAAGCACAGTTACTGACATTTGTATCTTGTCCACCTTTTAGATGGTTTGAAGACATTTTGTATATGGAGGATAAAGTGCTTATATATTTATTAAAGATCCTTTATCTTATTTGAAATTATTATTTGGTGAAGAAGGGTTGTGTTTTCTTTTGGGGGAGGGTTGGGGAGGGCAACTTTTAATGTATCTCTTATAAAGCCCTTGTTAATCATGCAGAAAGGTACTGTTAATGACTGATGGGATGTCCCTATCCTATGCTTTGTACATGAGAAGTCCATGTCTTACATTTTGTTTCTAAGCATCTGTCTTCAACCAAAACTTTAAAAAAACAAAAACAAAAAACTGTGATTTTATTTGTTGCAATACATTTGAAATTTCAAAGGTTACTTTGGGGCTCAAAATTAGGATTTCTAAGTCAGTATGTGCATTTCATGTAACAAAGCTGTTAATGGTGAGCAAAGTATTATACTAACTAGATTTTTTCCACATCTGTATAGTATATTCTATGTATTTTGTGGTATTGAGATTATAGAAAGTTTAGTGTCTGAAACATGCGTTTAATGTGTATTTTTAAACAAATTTATGGCAATTAAAATATTTGGAGAAAAGGGTATCACATTTCAATTTGTAAAGATCTTTTTAACTACTGTGTCATTAAAATGCTTTGTACAATGCAAAACTGTAACTGGAGAAACTAAGTTTAATAAATATCAAATAGATTTTCTGTATTAAACTTTATAAACACTGTGCTTATATCTTGTGTAGGGTTCCTCCTCCGTGATATTACATCTTCAAACTCATTTCTCGTGGGTCCTCATGCCCTCGCAATATCTACCTGTTTCCATGCACCACAAGGAGGAAAAGCATTTGCAAGTGGTGCCCAAATGTACTTTGATATTTCACTTATCAATATTTCACTTAATTCCATGAAAGTGGTCATTTCTTTCAGCCCCGCTGGTCAGTCTACAAAAGTGATTATCACTGAAATACTTAATTTTAAAATTAATCTGATCAAATCTGAAATAGTCACTCGGTAAAACTTGCTTTTACTTGATTTGAGCAGTTTGGCAGCAATAGATTTTTCCTTCCAAATATCATTGAAAACATTGGAGTATTGAAGGAATCTGCTATTATTTTGGGGTTCTTGTTGAATAAGATTGCTCACTCTGTTCCCTTTCTCAGAAGGCTGCTTTCCTGAGCACTGTATCAGTCAGTGGAAGGAGAGATGATTGATTTATGCGCTCACCAGGCCAAATGTCCATAGTCCAGCTCCACATACACATTCCTTTGAGAGTGCCTTCCCAGGTTGCACCACACTGACTTTTTTGGTTCACTGGACATGAGATGGAGGAAGTCTGTTCGCTAAATAAAAATCTTTTCTTATCATGTAGAAAAACATTGTAAACAATTAAAAAAAAAAAAAAAAAAAAAACCTGAGATCCAAGGTCTTATTGATCGTGTCATCAGGAGGTGCAGCCTAGACCAGTGCATTCTGTCAACGTTCATGAAGCTCCTTGTATAATTTCATACAACATGTTTATTTTTTTAAATATTAAACATATGCTATTGCATAATTCAAAATGTCCTAACTTAAGGATAGTTGATGATAATTTCATATATAGGGTTGGACATTGTCAGAGTTGACAATATTTTCTTCTCCTTTGTCATTCATGCGGAGTTCAGAAACAGTGATTCCTCCTGCAAAAAGACATATCAATCAATTAAAGGCCTGGACTGATGCAGGTCTCAGTCCTGTGTACACATGCACATAGCTTTGCTCATTTGGTTCAGCTCCCTTTGCAACTTGAATTAAATCTGGTATATATATACTTTCAATAGTTCTCAAATCTTTGCTTCTGAAAGCACTTTTTGGGGAATAGTGATGCTATCAATGACTTACATTTGGCGGTTTGGTTTGTTTGGTTTCTAGGGCAGTCATCTTTCAAAAATGTATTGCAACAAATGATGGCCCGAAACCAGTTCCTCAGCAGGTGAAATGCGCAAGTTTCAGAGTGCCTTGCTTGGTGTCTGTACTTTATTGCCCTGCACGCTGGCTTCAGAACACCTGCCTGTCTTCTGCCTATGCTCCTGATGATGCTGAGTATGTAATGGAAATCCCTTTTTCCTCCTATGCATCTTTCTATACCTTCTCTTGCCTCTCTGAAAGGAGGGGTACCATACCAGTTTTGTTAAACAGTAGCTTAAAACAACCTCTCACAAAATGCATCTAAAATAACTTGACTACTATTATCTATGAAATGTACCCTTTCTATTCACTTCCCACCATGAATGCAGGTTGCGCCACCTCAGAAGTGTACCCTTCCTGGGTTGTGGGTGTAGGGTACTGGGCATATTGCTACCAGCCTGGGCTGTCCCATATGAGTCAATCTTTAGGTATTTAGTAGTAGTGTTTTTGGTGTCTTTTAGATGTAGTTGGATGAAATGGGAAAGGAAGGGAAGCACACACCCTGTTCTGCTTGTTTCTAGTAGTGTGGACTAATTAACTTTCAGGTGTCTGAGTGCCTCGTCTTTTACATCTAAATAAAAATGTGTCCATCCTTTATTGTGAGAAGCTGCTTTTCAATGATGCAACCTGCTTGAAGGGGGATTAATTTTAAAGCCTAACAGTAGTCATTTGTCTGTCCTGCTAGAACGGTCCCTTAGAATGTTAAGTACTTAGGCTAAACAGTCTGTTCCACCTTGTATTTAGCTATGCCAGTAAGTACCTTTTCCAGTCCTGAAGAAGAACTGTGTGTAATTCAAAAACTTGTCCTTCACGATCAGAAGCTGGTTCAATAAAAGCTATTACCCATCTTGTCTCTCTAATATCCTGGGACCAACACTCCAAAACTTCCACATTGGAACATTTTTACTAGAAAAGATACAATCTGTGTAGTACAAAGCGAAAAACATTGCTGATGTCTTGAGCTTGGGACTCCTAGGTACTGTTCTGCATGCAATTTTCACTAGGAAAATTAATTTTGAAAGATGGCTGAATCTATTGTTCCAACCCTTGCTGCAGCCATTCTTTCTGTAAAAATGAATTTCTTAAGCATTGTGGTGATGATTCAGTGGAAATTCCCTCTGCACAGTGAGGTATGAAACATTCCTGTGCCTTTTATCCTTCCTTTAAATGTGGGAATGAGGGGTTACCTGCACGACAGTGAGATACAGTCACTATCTTGGTTGCATGCTGCTCCTTTGGGTCTGAAGGTGATCCATCTCCAAAAAGGTGTCATCCTTCTTTGCCTTGTTAGCTGGGAGCTTGGATGATGCAAGGAAGCACCATGTATCTGAAACAGAATTGAAATACAATTGTCATGAAGGAAGGGTGGCTATCTGCCATAATTAGTGCTAAGCCTGGGTTTAACGGCAATTATACTTTCAGTGAGAATAATGATCTGACTGCCAAATGAGACATTTGTCAATAACTTATTTACTGAGACAGGTCTTTGAAGTCCATTAAACCACACAAACTTTTGTGTTAGTAATTGCCTGACTATTTACATTCAAATGTTTGTCGTCTCCTGCTCTTACCTGACTCAGCAGGGCTGCACAAAGAAATAAAACTGCTATAACTTTCAAACACTGCATTTTCTTTGGATAGACTGCCAGTAGCTAGTAGTAGTCAGGGAAGGTGCTGGAGTCCTGAAAGAATTTTCCAAACCTCTCAGCTGGACTTTTATAGACAATTCCCTATCAGTGCATCAGCTGCCAGTTGTTACAGGGACAAAGTTCATCTTGGAGAACAGGAGGAATTTAATAAGTTAATGTCTACTAAAGTAATCTAGTTCAAGGTCTATCCATCTGGTAAACTATATTTACTGTTCTTACATGTGTACTTGGTAGGGGTGGAAAGTTGATCATACAAACTTTCTTTTTTTTTTTCTTTTTTCTTAAAACAATAGCAGGGTTCCACTCTGTACCTGCGAAAGAGTCACTGACTCATTGGCCAAAGTATTTACTAGGGAGCAACAGGTGTAATTTTATCACTTCCATTGCTACAAGTACTTAAAATGTTGTAGGTTTGTTAAATAGGGGAGGAAGCGTGGTCTAATAGTTTTGTCTTGAGCACTTAGTGCAGTCAGGCAGCGTGGCAAGTTATTTAACCTTTGTGCCTATTTCCCCAAATGTCAAATATATATACCACTACCGGGAGAGGGGTGTTTTGAGTCCTTTTATTAATGCTGAAGGGCTTTGTACTTCATCAGGACTTTCATTCAGAATTCATACTGCATAATTATAAATGTTAATTTTGGAGGGGTTTAATGGACCTATTCAGAGGTAGTGTACAGGGTGCTGTATGTATATGAATAAAAGTAATGATAAAATTGTTGCTTTCCTAGACGGAAGGCTAACCCCTGTGGGCATTTAATTTGCTGGAAGAGGAGGCAGCAGCAGCATGGCTTCAAGCTGCCAGCAGCTTGACATTCACCTGTAATCTAATGCTAGCAATATCTGTTTTTGAAAGAGTGTTAAGAATGGCTTGAGATCTGGCATATTTGGGTATGGATAGAGACAGGAGATGAAACCCTCAGCGGGGGAGATATTCTGCTTCCCATTGTTGGCATTTATTTTTCATCTAGGCTTTTCCTCATCAAAAGTAGCATATATATTTATATGAACGTTATCTTTGAAAGAGCCTCTATCAACACTCCAGGGGCAAAAGCCACAAGATTTATCCAGATCCTTTGTTGTGATGAACTAGATGGTTTGAGATCTGGCATATTTGGATATTTTATGGACTTTTAGCTGAGACCCTTTAAAACTAAGTTGTCCTTCCTGGATCTACATTAGGATTAGTCTTTCTCTTAATGCATAAGGATGTCCCTAAGAGTTGCACAAGGCCTATTAAAGGGTGCTGTGGTAGCTGAAAAGTCTCAAGACTTCTCTAGAATGAGTCCTAAATTGCAAACCTATACTACCTTCCTCCTATGACCCTCTCTCTTTGTTGTCAGCTCTCCCATCCCCACCCTCTAGGTGTACCCATAACATCAGTGAGGTAGCCCAGTACAGCTCCCTGGGAGGGGTAGGGGGTGGACTAGCAGCTTATAGGAAGCTTTCTAGGGCAGATAATAAAAGAAGGGACTGTAACAGAAAAGAGGAAAAAATGAAAGTTAAGTTTTCTCTCATTCACCCAAAAAATCTTTCACCTTAGAGGTAAAGGGACAAATAGCTGTAGGAGTTTGCTTTTACTTTGCTAGTAGTATTTTCCTCTCCTTCATGGCCTCCTGCATAGGAAGGGAGCAATAAATGTGAAAATCTTGATTTTAAGTAAGGCTTTTGACACAGACCCATATGACATTCTCATAAGCAGACTAGGGAAATGTGGTTTAGCTGAAATTATGAAAAGATAGGTGCACAAATAGTTGACCATATTCAAGAGTAGTTATTAAGGGTTTGCTGTCAAACAGAGGGGTGCAGCTAGTGGGGTCCTGCAGGAGTCAGGGCTACTATTAATGACTAGGATAATGAGATGGGGAGTATGTGTAAAATTTACGTATAGCATCAAGATGGGAGGGCTTGCAAGCACTTTGGAGGACAGGATTAGAATTCAAAATGAGTGACAAATTAGAGAATGTGTCAAATCAACCAGATGAAAGTCGATAAAGATGGGTAAAGTATTGCTCTTAGGAAGGAAAGATCAAATGCACAACTCTCCAATGGGGAATAACTGGCTAGGCAGTAATACTGCTGGAAAGGATCTTGGAGGTTATAATGGATCACAAATTGAATATGAGTTAACAATGTGATGCAGCAATGCAAAAGGTTAATATCGTTCTAGGATGTATAAACAGAAATGTCATATGTAAGACATGGGAGGTAATGGTCCTGCTGGATTTGGCACTGGTAAGGCTTCAACTAGAGTATTGTGTCCAGTTCTGGACCCCATGCTTTAGGAAAGATGTGGAGAAATTGGAGGACAACAAAACAATAAAAGGTTTAGAACACGTGACCTATCAGGAAAGGTTAAAAAAACTGGGTATATTTACTCTTGAGAAAAGAAGTGATAGCCCTTCACCTACTTGAAGCCTGTTCTATAGAGAACTGTGATCAATAGTTTTCTATGTCCACTGAAGGTAGGAGAAGAAGTAGTTGACTTACTGCACATTAAGGGAGACAGATATTAGGAATAACTTTTGAACTATAAGGGTAGTTAAGCTCTGGACTAGTCTTCCAAGGGTGGCTGTGGAATCCCTATCTTTGGATGGTTTTAAGAACAAGTTAGACAAACACCTGTCAAGGATGGTCTGGATGTACTTGGTCCTGCCTCACCATTGGGGGCCTGACTTGATGACCTTTTGAGGTTCCGTCCAGCCCTACATGTCTATCATGCTTTGCATGTGCAGCACCCTGTGTACCTGGCTCCCAAATCTACTACACCGCTGGTTATACCTCAGTGGGGATCGATCTAGTGATGGGTTTTTGAGATTAGAGAGAGAGTGTAACCCATTCCCTTACACTTATCTTAGGAACGCTGGAGAGCACAGGAGCTGTGAAGTGTTCTGAGTGCCTTTGCAGGACTGTATAATGACACAATACAATTAAAATAGAAGTGATGTAGAAAGCTCCAGTGCGGAAAGCTTTAACTGATCCCTATCAAACAGCCTTGACCTGGAAGGCTGTAGTTTTCCATAACTACATAATGTGGAGACATTTGCTAGTGCCAGCAGGGAGGGAGGAATTTCAATTATAATGCCATGTTGTAGGAGTGATGCCCCTTAGATTGGCAAAGAACAGCCCTTACATTTATCCTGTAACCCAATTTGACTGCCATTCAAAAGAGACACCATTAGAATATGCTGCCAACATCGTATCAGATTTTTATGTCCCCCCATCCCCCTTGCCCCGTTTCCCCGTCCTTACAATTTCTGCTACGTCTGTACTATCTTGCTGCAAGCAAGAATTAAGCCTTTTGCAACTTCCTCTCGGGGCCTGCTGTGTTGTAAGGTGATCAGTTGGAGAAGTACAGCAGGTCGGAAGAGCTGAGCCTGAAGCAGTTGCTTGTGCTGAGGGTGAACCCTCTTTTCTTTTGCATGTTGTTCATCGTAATTCTGAGGACCCCAACACATGCTCCTGCCAGTCTCCTCGTTGCCTACTTAGCAGCCTTTACAAACAAGCAGAGATGATCACAACAAGCAATTACCATCCAGTGGTTTAAGCAGGGAGCTGTTAGAATCGCAGCTGGCACTATCCTACAAGTCAGGTAACCTCCTCTATGTCCCAATTTCCCTATTTGTTAAATGGGGGCAGTGCTTTGGTGGTTAGTTGTGATAGTTAATTTGTCTGTAGTGAACTTTGAAAGTGATAAGCTGTATAAAGATGCCTACCCCCTTCTTGGGAAACAGTAGCTTCTAGTTTAGAAAGTAGCACTCTTCCTATTTTCTTGAGCATGCCAGTCACACCTTTTATTTCTTCTGAAAAGCAGTGGAAGTCAACCAGTTGTCTTTTTATTCACAGACTAAGCAGAACATGGGTAATGGCATTTGCCTCAGCCTTGCCATGAAAGGACATCGTGTGGACTGTCACTCAGATGGAATTCTTTACTAGATAAGGATTTAACATAAAGGATATGAATACTGAGGATGTTTGCATGAACCAAAGAGTGGAGTGGAGATGCACTGCAACAGAATGCAACCATTTGCCCAAATTTTAGCTCAACAGTCCTCAGAGCTTGAAATATTCTCAGGCTTGACAAAGGAACTATAAAAAAACCAAATGCAGTAACAAGGTGCTTTTAGCTAGCAGTAGAAAGAATGCTGGTATTCATCATCTTGAAAAAAGTAATTCCCTAGGGAAGACATCCACCACCGGAACTGATACAAAAACTAGCCTACTAGGTCAGTAAATCACACTGTAGAGCATTGTTTGAAAAAAAGGATGTTTTACATCTTTCACCAGCTTTATTTGTAGGGGGCTAAACGTATCATTTAGCCTTTGAAACAGATGACACTTTGGTTGGGCAGGAGGAAGAAAAGCAAGATCTCTTAAATTGCTGAAAGCTTGCAAAGGAAGCCTGTCTTTTCGCTAACAATGATGGACCTTATTCTGCAATCTACTATTTAGTCTTAAGGATGCTAGATTAAGGAAGCTTCTCAGACAGTTCTAGCACAATTTATCTGATCTCTTAATCAAGTCTGCCTTTGGTGACCTTTGCCACCACTCTCCCCAATACAAAAGCTATCACCTACCAAGTTTTGCCATAATGGCTTGGAAGTTGTAACCTTCAGTAGACTAGTTTTAACGCTTTAATGTCACTAAAATTCAGAACAAGATGATATGGGTAATGGCATTGTGCTGATGAAGAATGAGTTATTAGCCCCATGGTGATTTAGCACTTAAAGGCTGTTTGCATCATCTGCAGGATTTTCTCATGCTTGGCAAGCATTTAAGATGGGGCTGATCCATTCCAAAGCAGCATGAGCTTCTTCACTTAAGCTGGAATTAGACTATGCTAAATATGAAGCTGTACAGGCATTAGATGCAGCCAATGTTCTTAAATCTTAATAAAATGGGAAGCAATCTACAAGTTTCATTTAAGATACCCTATCAAGGGGGTATATGAGAGGCAAAGCCCACCCTGTCACCTGTCTTATTTCATGAACATCCAGCCCTATGAGCACAACAATAGTTATCACAAAGGCAATATACATTCAAAGACAGGAATTTCACTCAGTTTCCCTACTGGGGACACTCCAACATTCTCAGCAGCTCCTTGAGGAACAACATGGCAACTTGGCACATGCTAACTCAAGCCAACAGGTAAAAATAGTTGGACCTAGCTGAAGTTCTTTAACCGTGTGGCCTTGGAACGGTGAAACTCTTTTAGCATACCTCACAAAAGTTATTACTACTTTTTAGAGACAATGTGGAAAAGGAAAAACCTTGGGTATAAATATATCTCTATAACAGCCATTATGCACATGAAATAATTTAAATATACCCTAGAGGAAACATCTCAGATATAAAAATTAATCTTATATTTATGCTGGGACCATCCCTGAAATAAGAAGCACTTGTGTTCTGTTTTGGTAACACCACTGGTCACTGAATTAGACACCTCAAACAAGAGCCAGCTAAATAAAACCATTATTGTATAACCATTTTCATAACGGTTAAATTCCATCTTTAATTATGGCCCACTGACGGGTACAGATTTAGGACTACATACTGTCCTTGATCCACACCAGATTTTACTGGTAGCAGTGGCAGGTTTGCAAAAAGAGCAAAAGGTCAAAGATGGGTCTTCATAAAATTTAAACTTTGAGTATGCTGTATTGTCGCATTTAGTATAACTTAGTGGAAAATACTCAGTTTTACAACCCCTTATTTTGGCTTTATTTCTTTTCATGCTCCTCCTTTAGCAACGAAAGAAGACAACACAGAAGGCTTCACTGTGACTAAAATCAATAGTGAAACTGTCTCTTTATTGTGCACTTAAGATGCATACAAAAGATAAATAAAGGGTATGCTGAAGCTCACCTCTGAGTTATTGTTTCAAGTTGTCTGCCTAAAGCAGGGGTGGGGAACCTTTTCCCTGCCAAGGGCCATTTTGATATTCCTACCTTCATTTGCGGGCCATGTCGCCGATTCCGCCGCCGAATTCCCCCCATCGCCGCCGAAAAGGGGCAAACGGCATCAGGGTTTCGGCGGCAGGAACTGCCCGCCCCCCCACAGAACCGCGCCGCCGCCGACTCCACCCCCTCGCCGCCGAAATGCCGCCGCCGTTTCCGCCTTTTCGGCGGCGCGGTTTTACAGTGTCCGCGGGGTGCCATGGGCCAGTAACTGCCTCCGAGCTCCCGCCGCCGCCGAAAATGGGCAGACAGCAGCAGGGTTTCAGTGGCACGCACTTCCCGCCCGCGGGCCGGATCAAATTCTTTCGTGGGCCGGAGGTTCCCCACCCCTGGCCTAAAGAAAACACTGCATCAGTTACACTCAGTTGGTCTGGAATGGCTTTAGCAGCCATAAAGGCTAGAAAGTCTTAAAATTAAAACTTAGATTCTGCAGAATTTTAAATCAGTCATGGAGCCTCCACTATATCAAGTGAACGAGACAAGACCCACAAGTTGATCTAAAGCAGTCAAAGACAAGAATTCCACACAACGCTGCAGGATAGGAACTAAGGTTTATTGAACAAGCTTTCTGAGCCTGCTATAAATATCCTTGTGTGTGTGTGTGTATGTGAACAAGTTTAGAAACCAGGACGAGGTATTGACATCAATGCACTGAGATCTCCATATTGGCTGGATTACTCATCATTTTCAAAGTCGGCAGGGTTCTTCCTTTTCAGTCGCTCAAATTCTTGGTTCCCCCAGACATAAATAGCATAGCCCACCACAAAAGCTTAAAAACAAACAAAAAAGCAGTGAATATTTACAAGTTACATTACAGTAATTACAATGTAAAAGTCTCTTACATTATGCTATATTGATTACAGTCCTGGAATAGACTCTGGATGTGTTACAGGGTAGAGGTCACCTGAAAGGGGGTTCCAGGGACGAGGGGGCTAGGCTGTTCTCGGTGGTGGCAGATGACAGAACAAGGAGCAACGGTCTCAAATTGCAGGGCGGGAGGTCTAGGTTGGACATTAGGAAAAAGTTTTTTACTAGGAGGGTGGTGAAGCACTGGAATGGGTTATCTAGGGAGGTGGTGGAATCTCCATCCTTAGAGGTTTTTAAGCGGAGGCTTGACAAAGCCCTGGTTGGGATGATATAGCTGAGGTTAGTCCTGCTTTGAGCAGGGGGTTGGACTAGGTGACCTCCTGAGGTCCCTTCCAACTCTAATATTCTATGATTTTATGTTTTAAGGTGATAGTGTTGGATTTTTAAAGCCCTTGCCAACACAGGTAGGAGTTAAGCACTTAAAAATCATCCTGATGAGAATTTGCATTCCGCCATTGTCCTATTATGGATTCCTAGATTTGCAGACAATCGTGTGTGTACTGTGAATAGCCCTACAGTGTATAAAGAGTTCCTCCTGACATCTCTCAGCACTTAAATTGACCCACAACAGCTGTTGGCCCCATCTCTAGACCATTTTCTTTTCCATCTCCCTTTTTGTAGGACATCTACTCCACAAACTGTCTCATGCATTTGTAGTTTCAAGGATGGTTTTATTCTCTGAATTTAAGATCATCTTATAAAAGTTCTAACATGAAATTCCAGATTTGTGGACAGAGGAAAGTCATTTTTTTTAAATAAGTATCAAAAATCTGAAATACAGATGCAGACATCAGCATCTTTAATTTAACTCTGGTGTTAGTGAATGCAGTACATGTGGTACACAAGCCAGTTCAGAAGGCACTAGTTTAATAATTCACTCAAACAAAGGAATTAGGACTTACGAGGAGCTACCCTGAAGACCTGTGAACGAAATCGCCTCAATAGGTTCAGACTTCCTTTGCTGAAGTAGTTAGGGAACGCCTTCTGCTCGAATGGAGACAAGCTGTAAGTGATCACATGCCTCACTCTTGCCAAGTTTCCAAACTCGATGCCCATTTTTAATAGCTTGCACTGCAAAATAAAGCAGTAGTTACTATGGAGATGAACTGATTTAAAAACAATATTTCTCACGGTTGATCCAAATCGATTTTTAACATTTGTTATGCTTTCTTTAACTATAAAACAATATAAAACTGTTTAAAGCAAAACCTGAATTTAATACTAAATATGTTAAAAGTCTCGGTTTATAGTCTCGTAAAACATTTAAATGCTGAACTCACAGGCTTCTATTAAAAACTGCTGCTTTTCTATTTAAAGCATCAGAAGAGGAAAAAAAAATCTAAGTTTTGAGGTCAGGCTTTATAAATATAGCACAATAGGTCATGTATTAAAGGCGGCAGGGGCTGGCTACAAGATACCCCAGGTCAGATCCACTCCAGCCTACACCTGCCAGCGCAGAATCCATCCCACAGAGCTTCAGCCTCCCTCAGGGCCGGCGCTGCTGCGCTGGTAAGTTACCAGGCCCGGCTTCGCGGGGATGGGCCCGGCTGCCCCGGAGGGAGCCACGGTCCCCTCCCGGGCGTGTCACGTCGGCGGCGGGAGAGAGTCATTTCCCCCACCACGGCCACCCCCTCCCTGAGGTACCCCCAGCCCCATGGCGACACCCCGCCGGGCCCGCGGTAGTAAAACGCCACCAGGCCCGGGGAGCCCTGCGGCCTCCAGCCCAGCGGTTGCCAGGGACAAACCCCCCCGAGCGGGGCTCCCGTCCCGGGCACGGCTCCGCAAGCCGAGCCGAAGGCGTGACTCGCCCCAGGCTGCCCCGCTCACCCGCTCGGACACCTGGAGGTCACGTCACGGCTCTAGTCGGCGGGGCGGCCTGGGCGGGGCTTGTCGCGGCCTCCTCTGTCTCCCTGTCAGCACCTCCCTTCCGCTTCCGGCCCGAGGCACCGTCCCCGCCCCCAGTTCAACGCCGGGCCTGGCCCCGCCTCCCGAGCGAGGGGCGGAGACAGAGGAAGGTTCGGGGCTCGGGGGAGGAGGCAGCGCGGGGGCGCCCCGGGCCCTTTGCTCAGGGGGACTGGAGACGCGGAGGATGCTCGCCCCGGTGCTTCCCCCGTTCCTTGCCTACCCCCCACAGGGTCTCCAGGCTCCCTCTGCCCCCCACTACCACTGGGGGAGGGTCTCCAGGGTCCCTCTGCCCCCCACTACCATTGGAGGGTCTCCAGGGTCCCTCTGCCCCCCCCCTTCCCACAGGGCTGCCATGATATTTCTGGGTCGTCCCCTGCTATCCCTGCAGGGGCTCCATAGGCCTTCTGTCTGACCCCCCCCCTTGGGCACTGTTCCCAGATGGAGACTTGATGGTCACTCCCAGGCCCTAGGGAATACCCCTCCTCAGGTTACTCTGCCCCCAAGGACAGCCCCCACCCCCCCACCCCGCATCTTTATAGACCGGAGCCAGGGGTGTGGTGTGACCATGCTGTGGCCTTTAACATCACTCTGAGCTGAAGGCACTAGGCCCCTTTCCTGCTCCAGCTAGGCCATATCCAGGCGTGGAGGGACAGGAGTAATGGCTGCTGCTACAGCCAGTCAGCTAATTAACCTGGCAACCCCACAGCCTGCCTTTGCAATTGAGACAGGTGGTGTTCCCTGAGCCCCATTGTGCTTGTTGTATGAGAGTTTCCTGAATTTTTCCCTTCATTAGAGAGGGGTGAGGTTTCTTTCATCTTCAGCATCTTCCAAGCTCCTCTCTCCAAGGCCCTGTATCATCTTCACTCAGAAGCCTGTCAACACCACTTAATTCAGCCAGCAAGATTCTTGCATCCTCATTGCATGGGTCAGCAACAACCAGTCTGATGAGCAGAGGAGTGAAAATAAGCAGGCTTGATTCTTATACTTGGAGCTCTTACATGATAGCATATTATACTGCTGCTAAAGGGTTATGCTAGCTCAAGGTTAGGGTTTGCAATCAGAATTCATACTAGCTTGAAATTATTGCATGCAAAGCATTTTGATGCAGCCCCTGTAGTACGATGAGGTAGCCTGAAATGGAATTTCTTGGTATATTTACATAACCTGACTATTTCAAGCATTAGAAAATGTGTAAGGGTGAATGATTTTATATTTAATTTTTAATGCTAAAGTAAGTGTTTTCATTCCAGATAGTAAAATATCAATATAAGATATCTTTTAGCTGCAAGTAAGACTGCACAAGGCATACACAGAGATGCTACGTGAGCACAGGTGTTTATTCCCCTTATTTTTTATCCATAGCAATACAATTTATAATAGGTTTTGGTTATGTAAATGCTAGTTTATCATCAGGATTTTGCAAGGCTGGGTTTTACATTGGGTGTTATTTGTAGTGATGAGTTAAAGGAAGGATCTTTGACTCTCTCAGAGTCAAATTCCTCTCTGATTGTGCTTGTTTCCCCAACTATAGCCTGGATGATTAGTATTACAGTAACACCTGAGAGCCTCACTCACAGCCCAGCACACCCTTGTGGTAGGTACTGTACACACACACACACACACACCTACACCTGAAGAAGAGAGCTGAAGTCTCTCAAAAGCTTATGCCTGCAAATATTAAATTTGTTAGTCTTTAAAGTGCCACAGAACTCTCATTTTTACATATATAAAGACATTCCTACCCAGATGAGTTTATAATCTCAGTAATACTTCCTTGAGAGAGGATGGCTTGTGTAGTGCTGTGAAAGACAACTGAATAGTACATATTTATTAAGGGCTCATTAAGGGACAACAGTTGCAGTTAGTTTTCCAGAATGACACTCATGGCTATAGTCACATTAGTAAGTACACACAGAGAATGTGTTGTGCCTTGGGTAGTTACCATTTTTTGGTCTCACATGTCCATACAATTACCCAGTCACTTCTTGTGCTTTATAAATATTGCAGACTAAATTATTTTAACCCACATCCACTTGAAATAATTGATCTAAACCTTTAATCCAGTACAATAGAGACATTTTTCATAATCCTTACCTGGATTACATTTGACCCAACTGTAGTTTCTTTAGTTTGAGTTAAGTGCTTTAGCTTAAATAGGCTTTTTCCTCTTATATTTTACCATTAGCATGAAACAGATGGTTTTTAGCTACCACCTACTGGAATAGCAATTCTAGCTTTACATTTCCAGACTAATGGCCATCCTTTGCTTATTTAAATAGAAGTTGCATGCATAGTAGAGGCAACTGGGTATTACTCAGCACCTATTTAGCAATTTAGAAATTCAAAGTGCCATATGAACATTAACTTCATCGTTATAGTAGCCCTACAAGACAGCCAAGTTGTATCTATTTTAGAGATAGGGAAATAGCAGTAGAGAAGAGTCACGCAGAATGCCATTTGCTGAGATGGGATTAGATTTAGAGCTGCACAACTCTCAACCCAAAATTTACTACTCTAGCTCACATTTCATGGAATTGTGCAGATTCTAGTACGCACACTCTAAAGTATCTTTATTGTAGAAAGAGGTCACCTTTTTCCAAAATGACAGATTGTCATTTTAAATAGGTAGCTACTATTAAGGAGCAAGCTTTGAACCAGAAAGACATTGTAAAACCAAAGCAGGTGAAAGGGAGACAAGTGCTACTGCACCTAGGACTAGTTTGAGGTCATTAAGATTTAGAACAGATTTTTTAAATTGTTGCTGTCTAGAGTTCTTGGGGCAAGTTTCTGTTATAGAGGATGTGTTTACAGCAAAAGTTCATAGGAATAGAGGTTTAAAATAGCAACAGTACCACAGATTTCATGGGGGGGTGGCGGGGGCTGCAGAGGAATAGGGAACAAAGTTATTTGATGTACCGTCATTTGGGGAAAAAGAATTTAATTAATTGGTTTAATTGTCAGAGTGTGTTCAGGTTTAGTAATACTATACATAGTTAAATGACATTTAACTTCAGCAGGAAGTGGGGGAAACTTTTTTTTTTTTTTTTTTTTTTTTTTTTAAATCTTTCCAAACCGTCCACTGTATATTTAAATTCATTGTCGGAAGGAAGGTTTATTTCAAAGTTTGTTCAGACTGAACTAGTTTCTTGTTCAGAGGTGGCCAGAATAGAAAAGCAGCAGCATTTAAAAGCTAGTGATGGATTGTTGAAAACTGGCATTTACTGAGTAATTTTTTCCTTGAAACTACTAACAATTCACTAAAAATGTATGAATGAAATTACTTTTACAAGTTACTGCCTAGAAATATAGTTAAAATTCCAGGTACAAAATCAGGCCGTTCTCCAGATAAAGAGAATGTTCACTCACCTTCAACCTCTAAGAAACCCGTAACAGTTTGACAGAACAGGTTGTCCATTTGCTTTAGATAACCATGAATTTTGTCATGGTGGGGGGGGGGGGGGGGGGGGAAGGGGAGAAGAGTTGTCTGAAAGACAAATGGTTTGAATAATTAAAAGCATGTTTAAAACTGAGTGATTAAGAAAGTCAGGAATGCTAAAACCTCCTTCTGTGTGCCCAGACACTTGCCAAACATATCAATATAAGATGTCTTTTGAATGCAAGCAAGACTGAACAAGAAATACACAGAAATGCCATGACATGACAGGTGTTTATTCCCCTTATATTTATCCATAGCAATACAGCTTACAATAGATTTATGTCTTTGATAAACATGTAAAAGATTTCAGTTATGGACTATTTCTCCATATAAAAGGAAACTTTACTTAAGAATTTCCTTGTTTCTAATTTCACATTTCCAAATAGTTAGAAGGGGTTACAAAAATAAGTGATGCCATTATGCAGATACCTGCCACTGACTCCATGCTAAATTGTTAGCATCTCTGTTTAATAGAAATTACTACACTTATGACATTCAGTTGGTCAAGACTACAGATGGTTTGAGTATTGGAAAATATTCTGAAATAAGTAGCAGTAAAATGGTGTTTAAATGTTACCGACAAGTACATTTAGTAGCAATCATATCCTCATATTCTTTGTAGACTATAGAACCATCAGGCTCTATTGTCAAGACACTCAAGGGGCTATATTCAGCAGGAATGCAAGAGGGCCTTGGGACAGAGGAGTCCAGTTTCTCATATATGATGTTCTGTACCATTGTGTGGACAGGAGAGCCATAACGATGCCCAACCACCCTTGGGCAGTCACCTTTGCAATATTGAGGGTTGTATCTGTGTGGTGCTATTATCCATTTGTCCCACTTTAGTTGGCTAAAACTTAATCGGAAGTTATGAAGCTCACATTCATTTTGGGGAAAGAGGAATTGTTTGAAGTATTCACTCAAATTATAGGTTGGAGCTGATGGGTTCTCTTTCACAGCTTCATCTCTTCGGCGGCGAGATGCCCTTTTATTCTGAATATTTTCTCTTCCCATTTCTTCCATGGAATCTTTAAGTGGATTATTTCTCCATCTGGACCACATTGGGTTCTTCCTTCTATGTCTAAGAGAGTTCCACCTATGATAAGCTTGCTCACTAGTGTCATTTAGGTACAGTAGAAGAGAAGGAGGCACCAACACCATATTAAAGGAATTTCCCTGTTTAGAGTTGTGCTGTTGATTATCTTTCAGACAAGTGAAATTCACAGCCATATGGATCATCCTCTTGTTTGAGGCAATTAGAGGCTGAAGAAAAGAGGTCACATCAATCTCAACCCACTTGTGTTTTCTGTGTTCAAAGTGCAGATTAAAAGTAATTGATTCTGGTACATTGGGACACACTTGGCTAGAAGGATCATGTTCCTTAACAGCTAAGTGGCATGTGCATGTAATGGCAGAAGAACTAAAAACTGATCTGTCAAAGGAGTAGAGCAAGACAGACTTGAGTAAATGCTCCAGCACAGTAACGCGATCCAGATTGAAAAGCAGGTCCACTGAGCGAAGGTATTCTGAGAAAGAAAACAAAGTCTCTGTAGAGATTAAACAATTTTTAGTAGTATTTGACAATGTTCATAATCAAACAGAAATAAGTCATTAAAAGGAGGGAAATAATGTAGACCCCCAAATAATTTAGACCCCCAAATTCAATACAACTTAAATCTGGCAAGGAATGGCCATAAGGATTCCAAAATATTATTACTCTAAAGAAAATGCATCAGTTTGTCCAAAAAAAAAAAAAAACCACCCACCACCACAAAAAACATTTTGGAGGAGCCAACGAACAATGGAGTCACCTGCTGGCTCCATAGACTATTCTCACAGTTGTGCCAACACTAGTGATACTTCATAAAAAAAGAGTCAGGCAAAAATTTGTTTCTATTCGGATAAGAAAGGAAGAATTGCAAAACCGAATATGGCAGCAATGGCAGAGAAAAAATAGCTTTGCATGCTTCTAAGATCTATTAGAAATTAGTGGGTGAGGAGGAAACTATACAGACAAGATAGTTGACAACGTCCTCAGTCTCTGTCATGGGGAGATAGGAATTGTCCTATTGGGTCAGACCCCTGGTTTATCAGTCTAACATCTCCTTTCCAAGAGTGGCCAGTACTATATGTTTCAGAAGACTGTGCAAGAAATCCTCAAGTAGGTAGACGTGAGAAGATCTATATCCATCAAAGTCATTCTAACCAGCTGTTTTAGCCCTTTGGCTTTGAAGTTTTAGACCCCTTCCAAAATTTTTTGCATGAATTACAACTCTGGATATTCTTATCCATATATCTATCTAGTCCTGCAATTTTGCTAAGTTCTTGGCCTCAGTAATATCCTATGACAATGAGTTTCCATGGTCTGGTTACGCATTGTGTGTAAAAGTATTTTTTTGTTCAGTTTTGAATTTGCTACCTTTGAATTTCATTGACTGTCCCCTTGTTCTTGTATTATTAAACAGAGAAGACAGAAGCTCTTCATCTCTCTTTTCTATACCATTTGTTATTTTTGAATACTTTTATCATGTACCCCTCTTACTCATCTCCTTTCTAAGGTAAGGAATTCCTGTTCTTTCATTGAAGCATTTTTCCATGCTGCTCATCATTGCTAGCCTTGTCTGAACCACCTATAATTAGGCAACCTTATTTTTGAGAGTGGGAGACCAGTACTGCATATAATATTCTAGATCAGGGCTTTACTGGTTTAATATAGAGGCATCATAGTATTTTTATGCTGTTCTCCATTCACTGAACCTAAAATAGTTTTTTTTTTTTAATTTGTTTTTTTTTTAGCACATCTGCACATTCTGCACCATCTGAAATAAAATGGTGAATTAGTTCAGAGTTAGCCACCTGAATCACTACAATAACATAAGACATCTTAAAAAAAGAAACAATTTTTGTTTTTAAGCATTAAATTACCATGCTACACAGGGGATTTTATAGGCAATTCCTGAAAATAGTAGTTTGGCTGCAGTTTAAATAGCAGGTCATAATCAGTAAAGCCTTTTATTAAATCTCAATTTCAAAGAACTTGTCCTTACAAATATATTATGAAGATTCACATCTGTAGACAGATGCATTTTTTTATGGATGGAGAAACTCAGAGTTGAAGTAACACATCCACAGCCATATATGTAGGATTAGAAGTCAGGAATTGCTGGTTGCTAGTCATGTGGTCAGACAACGTCTTTTACCCCACCCCATACTATCATTCTGTCCTTGAAGCTTCCCAGCTGTGTAAGTTTGTCAACCCTGAAACTAACTTATCTGAAGTCATGCTTTCCAATTAGAGATTTTCATAGAGTAGGGGAGGGGGTGTGGTTCTTCTCTGTTAGAAAGTACAAAGGAAACAGTCAACTAATTTTAAAAAGTCTTCTCGTAGTGGGAGCCCAACACATCATTAATAAGGTCTCATTAGAGGCAGATTTTGTTTACTGTGTGAAATACAGAAATTAAAAGGCAGTAGGAGAACAAAAGAAATAACTAAAATCTGCTAGATACCTTATTCTGCTTTACTTAAAGGGTACAAACAAGATCAGAGTTTATCTTTAAGTGGCCATCCTGGACCATGCTGAAATGAGCTAGGAGTAAGCATCAATATAGCTTTGGATGTGGATATTATGTAGGTTCAAAGGCCTATATTATGGACAAACCTGGCCTAAATCCCTTTAGGGAGATGAAGGTTATTAGGAGACTTCTTTAGTGCAAAGGAAGAGTCATTCAATGGATTTAACAGTTACAGATCCATAGAGACGGTAGGTTTCTTTATTCTACCCCATTGAAAGAAAGGGGGAAAGCATTTCTTAATTACACCCCCCCCCCAACACAGGCCTTTCCTCACCTACCTTTTATTTGGTCTCTGTGACGGTGCTTGCACTCAGCACATGGAGTGAAGAGTCGGACAGTGTTATAGAGATGACTTTTGTTCACTTTTGGAATCCCTTCTTTTGTGGCAGACATCTTATACAGCCTCTTCATATACCTAAGCGCTCTGGAATCTGGTCGGAGTCTTGGGGCCTCACCTTCCCAACTGTGGGGTCTCTGGTCAGACAGCACCTTAAGAAGTGGTGGCAGTAGGGCATAGCCATTTCTCATACCTGGTGGCAGTAGCACCACTGGAGGTAGCTCAGGGGGCTCATCCTCAGGAACAAGCAACAGCTCAGGGGTCCTTTCAGACATTACCTCATCCCTAGAGCTGGGGGAACACAGAGCAACAGAAGAAAGCACCCTGATAGAGTAATAGAAACAGATGAAGATTTGCCAGGGAATTACCATGGTGCTGGAGATCATAGCAGAAGAACCCTCTCCCCATGACAAGTTATATCTTAGAAAGGAGGAAAAAAACAAGCCTGGCCTCTTAAATGTATTTCAGGTGTGCGTGGGAAGGAAGCCTCTCTCTGATTACACCAAAGGGAGAGACCTACAGCTGGGGAGTGAATCCAAGTGGCCGTTTGAGTTCAGGCTAGAATCTTTGCACATGTAGGCATTTTGGAAACAAGAACTCCACTCTCACAACTTACCCACTTTTACATGGAAACCTTTAATTATAGAAAGGTGCTAATTAATTAGCATGCTTATCTTCATTAGCCTTAAGAGGGGGCCAAGAAGAAATGAGGGATGAATAATAGTTATTGTGGCTGGCTATACTAATAGTGCTAAAGCAACTTGTGATTCTAACATAGCTGTGATATTCAAACATGTTTTTGCTACAGCAATGATACCCACCTAAAGGTAACTGTTAAAAAAAACTTCAATGATAATCTTTTTAATGAGGTGGTGAGAAAAAGGTTCATGTAGAAATAATGAAATTGTGTTTCTTACAGCACCACAGGTGAGATAATGGGGAATAAAAGAAAAAGAAGGAAATTGGGTGAAACAAGACACAGGAAACAAGAGTCCTTCATGAATAATTCTTTAATTTGAAATCTGAGGTTTAGTTACTCTGGGCACATTATGAAGGCCTTCTGTAGGTAGATCTCTTTGGTAATCTGAGTAGTGATAGTATACTAATAATGATAGGGACTAAAAATGAATACTCTGTGTTCTAAGCATGGGTCTCCCAGGTACAAATGTCTGAATTCCTATCCTCGTTCACCCTGGTAAATTCTTGGCATTTAGGATGGGATGCATAAGGATACTTAGACACTAAGTTCTGTTTTTAGGCACCACTGCAATCCACAAACCCCACTCAGCTTCTGCCTAACCCGGTAGCCACCTAAATTCACTCAATGCCTAGGTTTTTTCCTGTGGGCATGTACACTATAGCCTCCTGAGTCTGTGCACTACTGCCTTATGATAGGTGTCAGGATGCTGTCTCCTGCCTAAGCTCCAGAGTGATTCACTCTGGGGAAAGATAGGTGTTGAGTCAAAGTTCTTGCATACCTACTGGATTGGGACCCTCAGGCAAGTTCACATAAAATGGGGGAGATCTCTCATAATCTTTTGCCTAGTCAAGTGACTAGGGTACTCACCTAGGATTTAGGAGTCTTTCCAGTTCAAGTCCCCTCTCGTTAGGCAAGGAGAAAGGATTTGAACTAGGATCTTCCACCCCTCAAAAGGGTGCTCTAACTTGTAGGCTGTGGAATAGTCTTTGTGGGGTTTCCTCAAGCTCTCCCATTGAAATTGTTCCACTTCATTCATTGTATAAGGAGCCCAGGCACCTGATTCAGGGCATGTGGATTGCAGTGCTGTTCCTGTGATTTTCTACTTGCCTTAAAGTTAGGTGCTGTGGTGCTGAGTGTTGCATTGCCTAAGTCCCTTCGTGGGCCCCATCCTTAGCCTTTCCATCCTGCAGTTTCTCCATCTATAAAATGGAAGTGATGAAACTGGGCTACCTCACGTTGATGTTGCTAGTATGTCCGTAAAACTTCATGCTAACTTCATGAGGCTGCCATCCATGGTTTAGCTGTGCTGTGATCCATTGGAACATTTACTAGTAGCTCCTGTGATACCAAAGAACAGTGAATGAGGTGAGGGGGGTTTTGAGCCCAGCTGCCTTAAAACTTTTTTTTTTTTCTTTTAATTAATCATGTTAGTTACACAGAGAAACTGGAGCTGTGATGAGGGGACCTTTCACTTCTCCTGTACATGTAACTGAGAAGCATGCCCAAAAGAGCCAGCAAGAAGTACCCCATATATAAAGAAGTGGGACCTAGTTGGCCCTTTACCATAGCGGCTGCCACTGGTGCAAGAACAGAGGAGCATGCACAACAAGGACAGTGATACTAACGTGGATAGGTAGGCTTTACTGTGACAATAACACAGCCTTTAAAATTATTTTTTACTCTTTTGAAACTGTTACTTTAGCTGCATTAGCCCAATGTACAGCTGCAAGTTAGCTCTGTCGAACCCATGAGTCACAAATAACTTGCACTGTTTAAAACAAAGTGAATGGATTCTTTTCCTTTTGGACTTTATTTTCATTTGAATTCTTTTCCCCTTCCCACAGCTTGTAACTAAGTTACCTTGTATAATAATTCTGTTAGCTTTCACAAGCAAAGCAAGTTGGGCTGAGTCATTACTTGGATGTGAGATCTCCCTGAAACACATAGGTGTTTCCTTTGCCAATATTGCAGCAATAGGAGACACTGTGCTTCTGCAGGTGATGTATCTTAGATGAGACTGCTAGGGTATGACTACGTTGCTCACGAAGCATGGGCTCTGACTCAGGTTTGAGCCCAAGCCCTCCTTCTGTCCACACACAAATCTGTTGTACATGGATTAGTTACCCCAGTATAAACGGCATTGGTACCTTGGGTGTTTGCACCAGTGTAACAACATCAGTGCAGTGCAGTTATGTCTGTGCAAATTTCCCTAATAATCTACGTAAACCATTAGATTAGTAATAATGCCACATAGCACTTAAATAATCGTGCTTACTACAAAGTGATTTACATCATCAACCTCTGTATATATATCAGATAATCCTCACAACAATTCTGTGAGGCAGACAGATAGGCACAATTTATACCCATGTCACAGACGAGGGCACTGAAATACAGAGAGGCTAAATAACATACAAGAGGCCACATTACAAATCACTGGGGTTAGAACATGAGCTCTTGATGCCTATGTTGTGTACAATCCACTGGACTACATTAGCTCTCATTACATGAGGTTTTCACTAAGATGAGCAGATTCTGGAAAAACATTTCCAGCTGTGTTTCATTTTGTAATTGGACTGTATAATAAGCTATGAAAAATGAAGTTCTCGTATTTCTGGCAACTATTATACAAATCAACAGGGAATAAAATGAACAGTTTAATACATTTAATGTGTGGTTGTAAACAGCTCTGATCTGCTCTAGTATATACTGTAAAGGACTTGTATTTTTCTGTCAGTTCAAAATGAATGAGCCAAGTTCAGACACAGATTATGTGGGTACCACTCCACTGAAGTCAATGACCCACTTAACCCATGCTTGATCTTGGCCCAATATATTTAAAACAAAACAGAAAAGTCCACTAGTAACACCTGAGATAATTAAAAATAAATGAATATTAAAAATCTTATTTATTTTTCTTCATGGATACTATTTGCTTATTTTTGTAAGTCTTCTGTTTTAGTTTCATTCCCAGTCAGTTTTCCTTTCAGGCTCTCATGTACTAGCTCAGTACTGTGATGTCTAGCTTGCAAATACTGAAGGCAAATGTTTAACTCCAAACAGATTTTTTCCTATTTAAATTACAAAAGAAACAAAATAAAAAAAATCCTTGCTTTGACAAAATCTAATTTCTTTTGCCCTTAACTACCTGACCATGCCAATAGAAGTATTAATTACAGTGTAAAGTAATTGATTTATAGCTATCATTTGTTGTTAACATGGTTCTCACCTTTCACTTCTCTGCAGACACTAATGCCAGTCTTAGAGAAATGGAATAGAAATGTATTGTAGTTATAGTGCCCTCAGATTACCTTTCAGTCGCTAAATAGAGCATCTCTACCTCCAATCTGAAATCTAGGCATCCAAATAAGCAGGATGCTTTTCAGTCACCACTGGCTATCTGTGGAATGTGCTCCTAAAGACTTCCGCTAGAGCACTATTGATTTCTTCTGGAATGTATCGAGCCTGCTGCTGAACATGTCTAATTGGGATTTAAAAAGAACATTTATTAGGATAATACCTGAGAGAATTTCCTTTCTTGTCAGTTGTTTTTAATTAGAGCCATGTTATCAGTAGTGTGGTAAAATGTCACTCCATCGTTTAACTTTCCTATCTCACTGTTTCCAAAAAAGGAGCGCTAGCTCAGAGAAAGCTTAATTAATTTACAAAATGTCAGTCTGGCATACTTTCACTCAGATTGGAAGGTTAATCATAAAACTGGTTAGGATTATATTCAGCTAACCATCTAAATGCCAAAATAATGTAACCTTGTTTCTTTGGACTTCTCCCAGCTGATTAGGCTAAGATAAGAAGGGAGTACTACCACTTCTAAGGTCAGTCACATTTAAAAGTTTTGTTGAGGGGGCTGCTTTATACTTTCATACATTTTTTAAATAACATCCATCAACCAACGTGCTAGCATCAAACTACTCCAACAATTCTTAATTTCCAGGTGCTGAGGCAATAATAAATCTTTTACTGTAATTCTATATAGTGGAGCCTAGTAAAATCTCAGATATTCTTATTCATACACTGCACTGTGAGACGAGACGGGTTTAAAAAGATACATATTGAAAACTATAGGTATGAGGTGAACTGGATGGCTCAAGAAAGCAGTAATGAGGCTATAGAGGTTTATAGGTAACAGGTGTGAATCTAGTCCTGGTCAGAGGTGCCTGAAAATTGCCATTGTTCGGTGGCCTGTGTGAAATGAGTTACACTTTACAGTGGTCAGGTGTACCTGGCTTTTGGTGACCGGGACATTAGCTGGCCCCCTTGTTAGCAATCTTTGTAGAGAAGACATGGACTGAATGGACCATAAGGGGTAACTGCACTGTCATCTTTTTTCAAATGTGCACCACTGGTGTCACTCCATTGATGGTAGCAACAGTGGGACACTCGAATAAAGTAGCTAAACTAACCATTGTGTTGTCTAACCCTGTTCATAGCATATCTAGATCACATGGAGCCAGATTTTCAAAAGAGTTGGAGATTACATTTTCAAGTATTCGGTACCCACAACTGGAGCTAGATTTTCAAAAGCACTCAGCAGCTCCCTGGTCTGATTTTTAAAAAGCATAACATCCACTAGGCTGAACTCTTTTGACAGTCTGGCCTTTTTCCCCATCTCCTAAATGGGAGCTGAACTTTTCTGAAAACCTGGCCCATAATATCACAGGCATTCTCAGCAGTGTTGCCACCCTAAAGGCTTCTTGAGGAGGCAGCCATAATTTAGGGCAGCCTTTGGATTGCCTGCTTTATCCAATAGGCTGCACTTGTCCCTGGAACATCCTAGAAAAGAGGGAGCAAAGGGGTCTTAAAGCCACCATGAGTTTTTCTCCCACAGGGCTGCAGGTTCTGTAAGAAGTGCAGCACAGAATGTCAGCTATTAGCAGAGCAGTGTGGAGGAAACTTGCACTGCTGCTGACCATGTTATAACCATTCTGTGCACAAGTAGAAGGCTTCAGTCTCTGTGGATTAGCTTTTTTTATTGTGGTATATGGAGCTTTTAAGAACTGTGCGACTGTGGTTACTGCAACTTAAATGCCTTGAACTTTCTGGATGCAGAATTCAAAGCGACTGGTCATCTGGAAGCAGCTGAATTTGGAGACTGAACTAATAATAATAATCTAATGAATAATAAATAAATGAGGCTAGCTGTAGCTTGAAAGCAAGAACATCTTTCCTAGTGCTAATGGTTCATTTTGCTACTGTTCTTATCTAACTAAAGTAATCCTTGTAGTTAATTGAAAAAGACATGATTAGTTACTGGAGACATGACGTTCGTGAGCACTAAATTCTCCAAGAGAAAAAGATTGAAACATGGAGGTAAGTGCTTTTAAAAGTTAGCAGACTATAATAAACTTTGTCAGTAGGTGGAATATTAAGATCTTGTAAAAACATTTTGTTTTTACAAAACCAGAACCCAATAAAAATATTTCAATTCTTTTTTTTAAATTTGCAACACATCAGTTGTCTTCACCTGAAGGAAGAGATATTGCCCTGCACCTTTTGCAACAAAGGACTCTGATCCTCCATCCACTCATGCAGATCCCATGGAAACTCATTGAGATAGATGGAGCTCTGCCTGGATGCACACATGTGGTTATGTGTTTGTATCCAAAAAGAACACGAAAGTGAAACTGATTATAAACAAAAGTTATACTGACAAATGAGTTTAACTGCCCAATATGAGAGAAAAGCAAAAATTAAACAAACAGAATGTGTGCAACACCATTTTGGATGTGTAGAATAAAGGATTTAAAAAAACGCTATTTTTTAAATTAATAAATTACTTAATTTTTTTCTGTTTTAATGCTTTTAAGGTGTTATTAGTAACATGGAGAAGAAAGGTTTGTTTACAACATAGGATTTGAAAATTTTTCTTTTGAGCTGAAAGTTTCTCTTTACAAATATGTCAACTAAAAACCTGCAGAATAACATCCAAGGTATTTCAAAGGTCTAATTCATGTGTATCTAAATATTCTGTCTCTATAGGGGAGTGAGGATTAAGAAGTACCTCCCCAGAGGGATCACAGACTGAGAATTGCCTATGTTCTCCTCCCACTGACATCTGGATTGAAGACTTCCTTTATCTCCCTTAAGTTTAATGGTCTTTCAGCATCTGACCTGGGGGATGTGAGAAAAGAAGGTGAAGCAAAATCTGTGCTCTTAATACAAAGAAAATGGAAATGGGTAGACTTTATGGTTTATAACAGTATTAGTTCTAAAAGAGCAAGGAAATGTTCCTCCTAAAAACATGCTTCTTCCTCAAATTCTATCCATGTTAAAGGGTCACTCTCAAATTAAAAAACCTCCAAGACTGATCTAGCAGACACATCTATTATTACTAATGTAGCTGTTATTATCAGGAGTGATTCAGCTGAAATCAGTGGAACTAGACCTGGTAGTACGCACTATGGGCCATATTATATATTTGCAGGATCAGGTGCAAACATCTTTAACTATGATAGTAATAAGACCTTAGATTATTAAAACTGAAAAAAAAGTTCAAATCCAATTTACTTTTTGGCCCTTATGCTCATTGTTTAGATTTTGCATTTCTATCCACCTGGGCAATGATAATGGGCTAGTGAGTGTCCCTTTTGTTCTAGCCAGTTTCCATTTTTGGTTCTCTTGCACTAGTGCAATGTTGAAATGTTTGGATTGTTAACATAACAGAGGAATGTGTGTTTCTTTAAAAGAATGGAATTAAACAGTCAAAGAAATGTTTTTTGCTGGACTGAGGTTTTGTAAATAGCTGGATCCCTTTCCCTGCAAACAGTCATGCATTGCTTAACTCTTATTCAAGTGAGTAGTCTATTGAAATAAAAGGGACTACTCACATGAGTAGAGTCACTCATATGCATGAATGTTTGTAATATTGAGGGGTTGGGGTTTTTTTTAATAAAACTCAAAATCTGAGCCAAATTAGAGTTGATCATATCCCTTTATATAAAATCCAAAAATCTAATTATCCAATTAAATTATTATTAGGCTGTTATCTGATCCTCTAGTGCACTATATATCTTAATTGTTTGTTCTGTTTTTAAATTTAAGATTCTTGGGACAGGAACCATGTCTTCCCATATATATTTTTTTCATCAAGAGGCACACTAACGACAGTGCTCAGTAAGTTCTTCTACTAATAATTTTTAAATTCCTGTAAATGAGAGCTGAGGAATGTGCGGCTTTGTGTAGTTAGGTACTGAGGTTTGTTTGTTTCCACAAGACAGCAAAAGTATTAGTCACAGGTGTAGATGTTATGCCATGATAAACAAGGGTTTTAATTCTTGCTCACTGAACCTATTTGGTGGACTTTGAAACACAAGAAATGTCAGGTGCTTTCTGCAGAGTCCATTAATATTGTCTACAGAAACTTATCTTACTGCACACCCACAAACGTCTTTATCATGCTGTTGCTATACGGATGTGAACAGTAGCAATTTCCAAAGAAATATATGTTTAAAAATAAAAGGAGAAATATTCTTTGTTACTTATGACAGCTGTTTGTTACCATAAACACCAAAAGATAAACTATTGTAACAAACTGTTATATGTATATACACACCATTGTCCTACTGGATAGAACCAGAGTTGCATAACTGTGTATCATAAGTCCTATAATGCTAATAAATAATGGAGATTCTCCTTTAGCTCAAGAGGTGGGGGCTTGTGCTTACATAGCAAGGCACTGGAATGCCCTAGTGGTTGTGATGTGGAGCAAAATGACACCTCTGATGTGTTAGACAGCCATTTGTTTATTACTCTTATAATAACATCAGCAGTCTGTGTTAAACTGATGACAGTCGGGAGACTGGGACCTGTCTGCCTCTCTCTCTAGCAATCTTGTTATGCCAGGCTATTGCCAGAATCTTCAAAATGGGCCCAATCTTGTGCGCCAGTGTGCTGCAGTACATCAGCACGATGGGTGAGACTGTCACGTCCTTTATTTGCATAATGGTCCTATGGGAGACCAGTTTACTTATCTAGAAGGCAGAGCCCACAGCAGAATGAAGCCTAACAAGTTAAATGTTGTGGTGCTGACTGATAGGTTATGAACTCCCTTCTACTTGCAAATCATGAGGGTCCTGAATGTCAATGAGTCGTCAACAGCTACGGGAACATTCTTTTCTGCTGAGTAGAGCCCTAAGTTATTACTGCAGTCAGAGGAGTTCAGGAAAGCATCCAAAACCGGCTTAAATAATATACTGACACACCCTTAAACAAAACTGTTGGCAGCTATGCTGCCTTGAGCTGCAGGTTCACCAGATTTTGCTAAGGAAGCAGGCAAGGGCCTGATCAGTACTTGGATGGGAGACCCCCAAGAAAACAGCAAGTTGCTAGGTACCAGTCCTGCAAGCTGATCCTGATGGACGTTGCATCCATGCAGAGGAAGAATGGTCTATTGGTTAGGGTGCTACTTTGGGACTGGGGAAACTTAGTTCAATTTATTGCTCTGCTGCAGACTTCCTCTGTGATCTTGGGTATGTCACTTAGGCCCAGATCTACAAAGGTCCTTAGATGCCAAAGTCCAGTTTTAGGCTCAACTTCAATCCACAAAACTCCTATCAAACCCCACAGCCACCTAAATTCATTTGGTGCCTAAGTTTTTAGGGTAAATGTTCCCTAGGTGCCTATGTTCTGTGTCTGGACTGCCTCCCTCATGGCATCTAGACACCTATCTGCCATCTAAGCTGCAGTGTGATTCACTACCGGGAAAGATAGGTGGCTGAACACCAAAGTCACATGCAGGGCCCACTCTAATAGGTATCCTCAGAGTTTGCCTTCCGCATCTGATCTCATTCAAAATCCAGCTAAAGGAGGAGGTGCCCATTTTATGATGTGTAGCCCAGTGGTTAGAGCACCTGCCTAGGATGTATGAAACCTTGTTATGCTCGGTATTTTATCTCGGTGGCGGGAATGGAGCAAACGGACAAAATGGGTTGAAAATTTAGCTTATTTATTGAGAGAGGTAACGAGACAAAGACAAGACTGGAAGTCCTCTGCCATAATGAAACAGAAGTTCCAGCACAAGTCTTAATACACGGAGTAAAATGCAGGCACAATCAACCATAAAGATAAAAAGTAACAACTTGCAGGTTAACATCGGCTGAGCAACAGCAGCAGCAACAACAATTAGTAAACAGTGAGGTGAACCACACAGCAAGGAAGAAACCCACCAAGAGGATACCTACAGCAATATACTCCTGGGGGCCCATCGATCTAGGAGGAGTAGACTTATCTAAGCGGGTGAAGGGGCGCTTACCAATACAAGAACGAGGAGACCCATACTTCGTTCTGATAAGCGGGTGGCGACCGGGGAACCGTCCTGGCCGAGGCATCCGCTAGCACTTCCACGGATTCACGGAGAGTCTCACTAGGGGAGGCTCCCGGGGGTCTGATATACCCTCTTTTCCTCTTCACCTTACAAAAAGCTTTACCCAGCAATACATGACGTATATCTCAATCCCCTTAGGGATTGGGCCTTAACATTTGGCTACGATTAGTCTATTGGTAGTTAATTAGGGACCTTTGGGAATGAGGTGACGTTAGTTGTTTACTTCAAAAAGAGCTTAATTTATAGCATTACTTCTGCTTAATTCATTGCTAAAACAGGAATTATTCTGCTTATCAAGCATCAACAGGTGTATGTTTTCATCTCGGGCTTCTCCAGGCCCCATGGCACTTCCTCATTCGGCCCAAGGTCTGTCAGAGGGCAGTGTCTGGGTCCTGCTTCTGAGAGGCCAAACTCTTGCTATACTTGCTGCAAAAGCTTAGCAATGCTTTCAGGGCCTTGCTCTTGTCAAGCTATACAGATTTCACGTCACAAAGTCTTGCGCACCCTACCAAACCTCAATTCAGGTCCCTCTATCTTTGCTAGAGGCAGAGAAAGGATTTGAACAGGGGGTTTCCCACCTTTCAGGCAAGTGCTCTAACCACTGAGCTATGCGGGGGGGCTCCTTTAGTCTCTCCTGTTGAGGCTGTTCCACTGTGGATAGAGGCTCTCTCTTGCCCAATGCCTGTTCCATTGTGGATAAATATTTATTTAAATAGTCAAGCAAGACTGATTCCCTAGTCCAGTGGTTAAGATAGCCACCTTGGAGATGGGAGACCATTGGTCCAGTCACTTATTCATTATTTATCTACAGTGGAACAACTTCAACAGGAGAGATGGAGGGAGCCTCACATTAGAACGTCCCATAGCTCAGTGGGTGACCCCTGTTCACATTCTTTCTTCCCCTTCTGGTAGAGGGAGGAATTGAATCTGGGTCTCCCACATCCCAGTTGAGTGCTACAGCCCCTAAGCTGAAGGTTGTAAGGTGGGCACCTCTGTCTTCTGCTCTCTTGTGTGGAGCAAGGCAGGTACCTAATTCATTCCTGCAAGAAGCACCGAAGCCATCTGGTTCCTGTACACGGATTGCTAAGCAGAGATAGCCATCTCCCTGTAGCCTAGACCTAGATGTCTCTCTCTCTGAGCGAGAGATGGGACTTAGCACACCCCTCCCTCTGGCTGGCATCTCCCATGGACTATTTTAAGCAGCTCTGTACATAGGGTGCTGGATTTTGAGACTCACATTGTATGGCGCCTGTTTCTGCCCAGGCACTGTACAGGGAGTCCCGGTGTCTAACTCAGCTTTGTGGACTGCAGTGTTGTTTCAGTGATTTTCCTGGGCACCTAAAAGTTAGGCACTGGGCCTAAGTCCCTTCATGGATCCCACCCTTAGCTTCTCTGTCTCAGATCCCCATCCATTAATGGGGGGTGATAGTCCTTTCCTTACCTCAAAGGAGTATTCTGGGGATAAATACATTAAAGATTGTGAGGCACTCAGATACTATGGTAGTGGTGGCCATATAAGTTCCGGAAAGAAGAGAGTCACTGATATCAGTGAGCTCTGTTCACCTTCGTGAGAGGCTCTTCTACACCTCCATGCTGCTACCAGTGATATGTGTAGCTTGATTAAGGAGAATCTTATGCCCGCCCCAATTTACTTTCCTGTGCAGGCTCCTGGCCAGGGTCTGTGCTACAAAAAAAAAAAAAAAAAAGCTGGTTTCTTGTGGGCAGTATTCTAATAAGTGGGGAAAGGACGGGCAGAAATAATGATATACGTTAGAGAGTAAGAAGAACACCATGTCCCTTCCACTGTAATCAGGTTTAGAGCCGCTTAAAATAAAGCAAAGCTCAGGATCTGTAATATTCTGTGTTCCTGAGGCAAGTAACACAAAGCTGCAGACAAGTCGTATTGCTCTTAGTTTGCCTGCTATAGCACAAATTTCTGAAAAGTGCTTTAGTGGATCAAGATGAACACTCCTTCCGACAGCTTCAGCTCTATGTCAGGTGCATTTAACTGGAGAGGCACAGGAAGGTCGGGTAGGCAAATAATATACAAGAGAGAATTACTATTAAAACAGGAATCTTGGGTACAAACTATTTGATGCTCTATTTGTTTACAGAAATAGCATGATTTTATGGCCACTAAAATGTGAGCAAATAGTTACTATCCCAGGTAAATGAAGTAATTGAGTGCAGAAAATGAGGTCATAGGGGTCAATCTTAAATAACTGCTGCCTATGCGTCAAGGATGGCCACAGGATGGTCTCCTGATGTGGCAATCACAGCCCTTGTTCTCTGTCCCTCCTAATGTTCTGGACCCTCTAGATCTGATAGTTGTTCCTCTATCATTTTGTGGAAGACTCAATTTCTCTTGTCTCTCTGCATGCGATAACCTCAGATTAATTGTCATCTTGTTTAGTTACCTTCAGTGTTTGGGGAGGCAGGCTGACTAGGTTCTTTCCATCTCTAACTTCTGTGACTGTTTCTTTCCAGAGTCTGGCTATAATTTTTTACCCTAAAGAAGGCTGGAAAATTCCTGGACTGGCACTATGTATTAGTTCTGAACCTTCATAAAAATAATATGCAGTTATACAGCATCATCTGAGGATATGAACAATGTTAATTAAATAACCAGTTTGAGCCAGCTGGAGAAACTGAGTCATAAAGCGTCCATGTGCCTTGCCTTGGGTCACACAGTGAGAGAGCTGAGAATTAAAAAGAAGTTTTGACTCTCATTCCCTATTCTGACCACTAGACTAAGATACCATTAGATTCCCAACCTCCTCTACCCAATGCCTTAAAAGAATTATATATGATGGTATTTAAGAGACTTTTCAAATGTTAATAAATAAGGTAGTCACAGTTGAACTTACATTGTTCACAGCAGGTATCTCTTCTTTCCTGTATATATCTGCTTAAAGATACAGGGTCTAAATGATCTAACAGTCTTTTTCATCACTAATATTTAGATTCACTAAAAATAAGATTTTAAATTAATTCTTTATGTTTGACGGTCTATTGCCTTCTATGTGTGGTAAGGATCTGCTCACCAATAGCAAAATCTCGCCTCAAATTTGTTGTGTTATTTACATGTGTGTGTGTATATATATATATATATATATATAACTTCTGAAGCTCTTAACATCATTGAAAGCACTGTAGAAATATTAACAGATACATGAAACCTCTTGGGTTATTCCATACCTTATCAGACAAAACTGTGGCACATAAAGAGACAAAATGATTTGCTAAAGAGTGCATAGCAAGTTAGTCCAAAGCTGGGGTTGAACTCCAGTTTCCGGCTCCCATTTGTTTTTTTCAGCCCACATTGTCTTTCTGTCACTTTGTCTAGAATTACTGTAAAGTCTTGACCACAATAACATTTATGATAAATGACCTAGTGGACACTTTGGACAGAGTAATTGATTGTTTTGTTGATGCAAGAGTTGTGTTTAGTGACTTAATAAGTGAGAGCATGGGAAGAGTTTCACTTTTGCCTGTTGTGAAAATATATGATTAAGAAGTAGGAGCGTGGCAGTTTCAGTCACTGAAAACCAGAACACTCTTTGTCTTTCGATGCTAGACGGTCAGTAGCAGGATGGCGATAAGTGTGTTGTCTTTACAATAAGTGTGTTCAGTTTTACAACAGTGGAAGTATGTGTTTCTGAAGTATGTTTTTAGAGCTCTTCAATATCAAGGGTTTAATTCACATCTCTGCTATACATTACTTCCCTTTTGAAATTCATTGAGGAACAATGTGGCATACTCCACATTAAGGCATTTCATTAGACTGCTATATTTTTAGCTTGTTAGTCAAAAAACACATGAAATCTAACAACTCTTTCAGTGTTGGAAATCAGATACTAATTTTAAAATAATGAGAGTTTAGTGCTTCTGAAATATAGCAGATTGACATCTGCAGAGAACAGTTCTCTATTTATCCACACAACAGTTACTGCAACACCAGCTCCCTGAAGTATCCCTGTCCTGGAGGGACCACTACTGTTCAAAGTATTTCTAGACTGCATATCCCCATAGGATCCATGCATTAAAAACCATAAGACGGTACAGAAGTTAGATTTCCATGCCCATTTACTCCTTGGCCTGTCTGCAAAGACCAACAACTAGTGGTGACATGGACACATGTCCACTAGGAACTGGATTGAGGTCACAAACTCATTTCACACAAAACACTGAACTACTATCATAGCATAACATCTTTCAATCATTACCAACCCTTAGACTGATTTGAACCAGCATATTAGGGCAAAAGGCTCTGTGATCATTTACTAATACTATTGGCCATCCAGTCCCTTAGAAAGTTATTCTTTTAGTGTAATGAGACTTTTATTAAAGTAGAACTTCTGTAGTTCATCCACTGAACTGGCATTAGTTAAATGTGCCAGTCCCTCAACATGTGTGCACCAAAAATGTAATAGAGTGAGATGTATTTGGTAAAAGTTGTATCTACCAAATATTTCTGTCTGAAGTCCTAGTTATACTCAAAACAGGTGAACATGCGCACACTGGGTACTGTAGTGCTCTGGAAAGATCCCCTCTGTATTCATGCCTAGAACTGTGGAACAATAGAAATAGAGAATGGTCCACAAAAAAGACATCACAGTGTTATGTAAAAACCTAGTGCCTCGTGGGAGAGAAGGATCCTAAATAAGTTTTAGGCAGATATCCGTCCAATTCACCTATCCACTCTTTAATACTGAATCTTAGTACACTAAGTGAAGACTCCAGTAACCTGGGATGTATTAGATGTGCATGTCAGAATACATTGTGCCCTTTTGGATTGTTTACAATTGCACTCATTCACTCTGTTTAAGCATAGCTGCTGGAGAAGGAGTTGTGCCAGGTCCTGCCATTGAGCTGGGAGTTTATTCTGCTTCTCACAGGACACTCACCACTAGAAGATCCAGCATTGTACTCCTTGGGAATTGGTAGTGCTTAGTAGTAGTGCTTAGTGACCTTTTCCTTCAGCCTCTTGTATTATCTTCAACATAATAAGTATGTTTTCCTGTTTTCAACCCCTCATGACTCAGAGTTTTTTCTCCTGGGTATCTTCACAAAAAGGAAAACAGATCTTTTATTTAGCTATAGCAATATGTAAGAGTGTCAAAAGCTGCAAGCAGGCCCATCAATGAAAACTCCACAGGGTAAGTGATTTGATTCTGACACAGTATGATTTTTATCCATTGTTGTAAATTGGCTCCAATGACATCTGTGCGCTAGTTCTGCCTGTTCACTTTCAGATTTCACTGGCCTTCCACTGGTGCCCAGGCAACGCAGTTCTTCTGTTCTACTAAATCAGTGGCTTTCAACCTTTTTTCATTTGCGGACCCTTAAAAATTTTTGAATGGAGGTGCCGACCCTTTTGGAAATTGTATGCATAGTCTGCCGACCCCCAGGAGTCCATGGACTACAGATTGAAAATCAGTGTTCTATGGTAACAACCACCTTTTGCAGACCCTTTATACATAGTCTGCAGATCTCCAGGGGTTTGCAGTCCTAGGTTGAAAACCACTGTACTAAATAATCTTTTAAATTTTCCAATGAATATAGGACTGGGAATCATTAATGCTATTGTTAGTCCATTGTAGATTCCAGTTATAAAAAGTGGTTCTTGGTTGTAATTTCACAGGTTGGATGTTTTTTGTGTGCTAAGAATATATGTATTTACTAACTAATCCATGTGCTTGTGTTCAAGGAATGCTTCCTGTTGCCTTAAACTCTGCCATAAATTCAGATCCAACTGCTCCCAAAACACAGAGTCCTTCATTTGAGGAAAGGGAAATTCTCAATTAGTTATTAGCAGTTTCCGGACTTAGAGTCTCAGTTCTTCAGCTACTAGGATGATCCACGGAATGGAAAACCTGCCTGAGACAAGACTCAAAGAGCTTGGCTTGTTTAGCCTAACCAAAAGAAGGTTGAGGGGAGATATGATTGCTCTCTATAAATACATCAGAGGGATAAATACCAGGGAGGGAAAGGAATTATTTAAATTCAGCACCAATGTGAACACAAGAACTAATGGATATAAACTGGCCATCCAGAAGTTTAGACTTGAAATTAGATGCAGGTTTCTAACCATCAGAGGAGTGAAGCTCTGGAATAGCCTTCCAAAGGGAGTGCGTGTGTGTGTGTGTGTGTTGGGGGGGGAGGGGCGGGAACCTACCTGGCTCCAAACTGAGCTCAATACATTTATGGAGGGGATTGTATGATGGGACAGCCTAGTTTGGCAATTGACTGATCTTTGGTGGTAGATATGCCAATGGCCTGTGAAGAGACGTTAGATGGGGTGAGTTCTCCGTTATTACAGAGAATTCTTTCTTGGGTGTCTGGCTGGTGAGTCTTGCCCACATGCTCAGGGTTTAACTGATTACCATATTTGGGGTTGGGAAGGAATTTTCCCCCAGGGCAGATTGGCAAAGGCTCTGGGGGTTTTTCACCTTCCTCTGTAGCACGGCGCACTTGCTGGTGGAGTCTCTGTACCTTAAAGTCTTTATACCATGATTTGAGGACTTTAATAACTCAGTCATAAATTAGAGGTTTATTACTGGAGTGGGTGGGCAAAGTTCTGTGGCCAGCATTGTGCAGGAGGTCGGACTACATGATCATATTGGTCCCTTCTGACGTTAGAGTCTATGAGTATGGGATTTATCAGCTCAGTAGGATAACAAATCTGAGGATGATTACAGCAATTCTGCCATCCGATTTGTAGTATGTCTCACACCTGTAAGAAATGCAAGCTGCAGTAAATATTAAAATATAAAAATTCCTGTTAGTGAGGTCAAAGAGTCAGTGAAGTAATAAATCCAGGAGAGTTGCCATAGCATCATCAATAACTGACTAAGAAAAAAAATTGGCCTTTCCACTTTTAGGGAAGTGAAGCAGCAGAACAGTTTATGGATTGGGAGGCTGCTTCTGTTTGAAGCCTTAACTGTCCACCTTCCAAAAGGAAAGCAATCCCTGCAGGAAGATTCAAGTTCAGACTGCATGCTGTAAAGTCAGAACAGAACTGAGTCTAGCTCATACAATTCAGATCCATTGCTAAAATCTGGGGCATTGCGTTCTGGGAATGTTGATTTGGCTCCGTCTCAGTTTAAAGTAAAAGACAAATTACATGAGGTTCCCCCTTTAACTCTGCTTCCTCTCTTCTGAAGTGAGCACGTTATGAATATGTGGCTCTCCTACATGCCTTTTCTGTGCCTTGAAGATTCTGCCTGCCAGCTGAATCTTAACTAGAACTGCAATCAGCAGCATAGATTGCCTGTTATTCTTTGCCTACTGTCGGCCGTTGCTTCCGCCTCTCCCTTGTTGCATGAAGCGATCTGGGTCATGCTGAAATGCTTCTGCTCTGACGCCAGAGGTTCAGGTTCATTATTCTAACCCCACCTACCTTCATCTGATTGGCCAAGGAGCTCCTCCAGTTACCTTTACGGTCTAAAAGTAGCCAGGGGAACTGCAGAAACTAAGGGAGTTTAATCTGAGACCAGGAAAGAATTCCTTTTAGCCTGCCTGTGTCTGTGCAAAGGAATAATAGCAAGTCTTTGCTACGTGCTGGCACTGCACGGGGAAACAGCATTGTCTGTAGTAGTTAGTGAGAGACAAGCTCGTTCGCGGGAAGCACATTGAAGAAGACCCATCAAATAGCGAGCTGCAGGTAAATTATGTTTGTTTGCTGCCAGGGTGCAGAGCTGTTGTGTCTTTGCAATCACTGTTGACAAAGCTGGAAACGGATTTGGTGATATTCATGATGATGACCTAGTTATATAAATTGCACTGATTGCTTCTAATTACTGTAAGTGTGTGTGCACAGCTGGAGGTAATTTGCCTTTGTGAAGGTGAATGGAAATCTATAGAGGTAGATGGATTTTAAGATGTGGGAGGAAGGTGGGGAAAGCCCATCAATGTAATGAAACAATGTAAAGTTCAATGATCCTTCATAATGTTTGGGATATTTGGAAGGCTTGGGAAAATCTACTTTTTAAGCCAAACTGTTGTATTTGAATTACTACAAAAAGTTAATGATGCAGTACAGCCCTCATCACCTATCTTAAGCAGCTATAGCTAAAAAAAGAGGGGGAAAGTGATGTGTGTGTGTTTCCTGGCCATATGTTGCTTTATAATCAGTTTTATGGTATTAAATGAGTAATTACAGTACCAGAAAATGTAATATTGTCTGTTAAGAACAGAGGAGTTTTTAGAAAAATGACATTATATAATATACGTGAAAAGACTTCTTTTATAGTTTAGAACGTGTGGAATTGTACTACTATAACATGTTGGATGAACAACAAGCTGGTTTTATTTATATGCTTCTTTCAGTAGCTGATTTGTACCTTTATTATTTGTTTTAAAGTCTTGAGCTACACAACTATTTCCTGAAAAAATCATAGGGGCAATAATTGCCTTGCAATTTCTGTTCCTGTTGTGCAGAAACCCTTTAACAAGATTCTCATATCAGAAATAACTCTCTAGACTGGCATGTTATGCCAGTATTGCAGGGATTGAGCAGAGCTATGCGGAAACAAATATTTCTTCACAAGGTATTGCAGAAAACAGTTCACAATTGAACTCTTGATTATTTTGTCCTTTACAGTTTTTTTCACAAACTGGTAAATTAAAAAAAAAAAACCAAACTGCACAGAATTTCAAAATGTGCATGTTGATGTGAAAATTAATGTCAAAACAAAATACTGAAATTCAAACTTTAAAAAATGTCTTGGTATGTCGTTTTTAGAAAGATCCATTTTGAGTGAAAATGTACTTTTGGTTTTATTTTGTTTTGTTTTGTTTCACTTAGAAATGGTCCTGCTTTCAAGTGAAAAGACACAAAAGATGGCACAAGTCTTTCCTAAAACTGATCATATTTACAAAAATTGAGGGCAAATTGCAAAACCTATGGACTCAAGACTCTTGTTATGAAGATTATATTTTGCACACTCAGGCTTTTATGTTGCATGAGTTTGTGTTTAGGTACAAGTCGTAACATGTAGAGGGCCAGATCCTGGTATCCTTTCTCATACTGAATAGCTCTCCACTAGTAGCCCCATTGAGTAAGGGTTTCAGAATCTGGTCAACAGAAGGCAGAATTATAGGCTGGGCTGGTAGCACCTCCTATTATTAAGATTGCCTGATACCTCTGATTAGAAGACCCTATTTTCATTTGCTTATAACTCTGCCAAATGTTAATTGATAGGCTGAAATTTTCCATGCCTTGTGTCTTCATCAGTTTGATTTTTTTTTGAAAACTACAGTCAAAATAGCTCAACAGTTTCAGAGAAAGAGACTAGGGAAAATACTTCGTTTTGCCTATGTTAAAAAATTCTGACAACTTTTTATTAGAATGGCTCTAGTGACCTCATGCCTTGGAACAAAGAGTTGAAATTCCATCGGGGGTGGCCTTTATGTGCTTTTGCTGTCCCCTGTGAAAATCTGTCCAAATTTGGCCATGTTATAGGTCTTTGAAAAATTACAGTTTGTGTGTACTTAGACTTCTTTAATTTTTAGCAACTAAAATCTCTCAAGAATCCATATTCAAACCTCTCGCAACTCTGAGCGCTGGTCAGACTGCACATGTCCCCTCCTCATGGAACAACTGAGCATGCTCTGTCCCTTCACAGCTTCTACATGTAACTGGACTTTGCATCTGCCATCCCCACCGAACAACTGAACATGCTCCATCTTGGCTCCATCCTAGGGCTACGGGGCAAAGTTGGACTTTCCCTGTAATGGCTGCTCCTGGTTGGGTTGGTGCAAGACACTGGAACTGCAGGAAGCCTGGGCTGTGCTGTCAATAACCCCTTGCTGGTACCCAGGCAGTGTGGAAGAGGAAGCTGTTTGATTCAAATGCAGAATTGACAAAAGATGGCCAAGGATGAGGGAAAGGAGTAGTCTGGAACCTGGGTCTGTTGAGAGTGGGAGTAGAGGGGTTAAGGAAACTCGACTGGCTGGGCAAGGAAACTAGCTACTTGGAGGAGGGGAGGCTGGGCCTGGAGTTCTGGGGCAGAGAAGGCTAGGACTGGTTGGTTAGAGAGGCTGAGCTGGGAGACATAGGGGGGCTGTTTCTGTCTGGGAAAGGAGGGGACACTAGAATTGGGAGCCATTTGGCTGGGGAGATCACAGATGTCGCATGAGGAGCCGCAGCGAAGCGGGAGCCTGGGACTATATGAACGAGACTGGGATTAGGAATCATTGTGGAGGAGGATGGATTGTGGGTGAGAGGGAGAGAGCTGACAAAAAGCTGAGGTGCAAGGCACAGACTAGGTTTGGCTGTGCAAAGAGATTGGGACAAAGAGCCAGGGAGGGGGAGACTGGGGTAAAAAGCTGGGGCAGGGGAAACAAATTGGGTGAGAAGCTGGGGAGGAAGAGTAGGAATGGGAGGCAGTGGTTGGAGAGCAGCTCAGAGGAGGAGCTGGGAGTGGGGGGAACTGGGACTGGCTAGGCAAGGAAACTAGGACTCTGTGTGAGGAGATTGGGACTTGAACAATGAGCCTGAAGGGAAAGATGGGAAATGACTGGGCAGGAGACTAAAACTGAGATGAGAAGACCGAGGAGTGGAGAAGGGGACTGGGCCAAGGAGCCAGAGGTGGGGAAGGAGTGGGATGAGGGTCTTGTGGCAAAAATAGTGTGTGACTGTAATTGAATGAAATGTATATGTATAAGAGGATCTAGTTAAAATTGTACAGGCAACCCTAATTCTGTTATTTCCTAATTTTGGAGTGCTTGACTTTGCAAATGACAGTGTTCTTTTAACATAGCTTTTTTTTAAATACATGGTAAACTGAAAGGAGAAAGGGGGTGGGGGTGAGAAAAACAACCAGAAAAAAGGAAAACCAAAACAAAATAGAAACTTCTTTTCTTCTAATCCCAATTATTAAATGTAGGGGTCAGTATCTTTAAAAGTGATTTGCAAAGCAAAAACAAAAACAAAAAAAAACTGGGTTAGAAATTCATTAATGCCAAGTTTAATCATCTCTCTCACATTTTAAACAATCTTAATAAAACCAGTTTCCCATTTCAATAATTAGGTCTCACTTCCTTTGTATTTTGATGTCATAATGTAATTGTTTCTCCAATTAGCCTTAGAGCTTTCCAGGGTAGAAAAGACCCTACATTTCTAATTTGAGGGGGGTAAAAAAGAGCAAACAACTGTTTTTAACATAATGAAAACCTTTCAGGCCTTTAAAATAATAAAGACATTAAACCCTTTTTTCCTATTTGTAAGCTATGCCTTTATAAACTTTTCAATAATGTTTGAATTTGTTCGCCAGTAGAGTTTGGCTAGATTCTGAGCTGGCATATATCAACGTAACTCTTTTGAAATGAATGGAACTATGCCAGTTTACAGCAGTGTAAGATCTGAACTTTTAAGGGCAAAGTAAAAATACTGATTTCAATGCCTAGAATTGATTATAGTAGCAGTGAACCATACAATTAAGGGGACCTACGATCCCTGTCTGTAGGCCTCCTTCAGTTCATCAGTATTCTTTGCTCATTTTTCATCATCATTTACACAGTAGAATCAGTAGAAATGTAAACTTTCTTGAAAATAGGGATACATTAGTTTCAATAGTATGTGAAAGATGAATTGCTTTGGATATTTCCTCTCCATTTCCTTCTGGCTGACCTAAGGCCTGATCCAAAGCCTATCAAAGTCCATTGAAAGACTGCCATTGACTTCAGTGGGCTTTTGGATCAGGCCTTTAAAAATCTTATTAATGCAAATTACCCTCCAGTGTGGAATAAAATAATAAAAGACCTGGAGGAATGGAACAAATATGACACTTCTTGGCTCTGTAGGGTAGACACAGTAAAGATTAATGTCCTCTCAAAGATACTGTTTTTGCTTCAGTACATTCCTAGTTGTATCTCTGACGTGACATTAAAAACATGGCAGGATATGCTATTAAAATACATATGGAAACACAAAAGACAAAGGTGAGTTCTACAGTTCTCTATAAGCCTAACAAGTGAGGTGTACTAGCTTTCTCTAAATTGGCTTATTATTATTATTTCAATTATGTATCACAATTAATAGATGTGACCAGTTGGGTTAGCAGTAGATCATCCAATCACTGGGTAAAACTTGAACAAGACCATGGCCCAGTTATAGCTATTTATACTAATTGTTGGGTTAAAAAGAAATGTAGGTCATCAAAAATAAAAGTCACCCATTCATCCAGGCCATCTTAGCCGCTTTGGACAGATTTCCTAAATTCCTGTCACCAAAGCCCTCCCCCTTAGCTACTTGCATTAATAATCAATTTATCTTTAGGAAATATCAGAGAGACTTCTCATTGTGGGTAAGAGCTTATGGCTTAGGTAATAGAGATAGTATCAAGCCACAAAATTCAGATCAGAAACTCTTGAAGCCTCCAGAATTTAGTGGTTTGGGATCCAGAATTTTGGCTTTGCCCATTATAAGCATAGCGTTAATCTGTGAAATTTGAGTTTGGATTTCTGACTGCCATCCAAGTTTGTGGTGTTCATTTGTGGGGTTTTTATTCAGATTTATTGCTATGGATAAATGTTTGCTGTCTAAAATACTATGAGCCAGCATGACCTAGTTTAAGATCATATTTTACAAAGAAACAAGTTATTCTGTGCTGCTTTGAACATAATTGACCCTGTCACATTGAACAAATAGTGGTTCTGAGACATAACCTATTTCTAAATTTTCCAAACTGCCCTCATTGGCTTTTCACATTTGTAAATCTTTTAAGGAAATAATATTGCCAATACCCACTTGATCTGATAAGGAGACTCATCCAGACCATAGTATGTGGTACCCACCCCACTTTGGCATGCTCAGATCAGCTATGTGATATCTCAAGAGAACATAGACTCTCTCATTCATATGCCAAATGAGAATTTCAAAAATTAACAGCTCAGCTTGCATCAGGAATATTTGTTTCATTGAGTCTAAATGGAGATTGTCCCTTCTAATTCCCCACAATAGCAGTATGCACATGCTCCACGTTACTGGAGGATTTATCGTAAAGGGCCTTTCCAATTAAAGATCAGCTGAGCTCATACTATTCATGTTTTTGTCTAATCCACAAATAGTGTGGTCTTTCTGCTAATGGCAAATGTTCAATTTGCACCTGTCCATACTTCCCTCCTTCAAATCCCTCTCTGCTGCTGAAGAAGGTCATTTTATATGACTCTTTGTAAGACAATTCAATTGCAATCTAAAGGCTGTGCTCTGAGCCACATATAGATCTCTTAGCCACATGGCAGATGTCTCTTGTTATTCTGCACTTCTTCCACACTTCCTTTGGAGTTAATGGAATTAAAATTACATTATGGGCCACATTCTGAAATCAGGTGTGATTCTGCTCAAATGGGTGCCAGATGTGCTTCCAAAAAAGTCCATATTTTGTCTGTGAACAGTCTGCAGAAATACGTCTTGTGTAATCTCTTCCTCGCTGGGTAGGAGTCAGTTGCTCAGGACTCTTTGTGTAGAGGCCATAGTGTGGTGAGTGTTGCTGCGTAAGAACCATCCCTCATTAAACCTTCCATGATTCTTGCTACAGAGGACTTGCAGAGTGAGCTATCTGCATGTTTTCAGGGTAGTCAGCTATGCAAGTATTCAGGGCAGCATTCTGACATGGATCCTGGCAACAGCCTGAGTTTTTGTGCCTTTGTTTTTGCAAGTGTGTGCGCGTGCGTGTGTGTGTGTGTGTGTGTGTGTGTGTGTAATTTAGAGAGACAAGGTGGGTGAGGTAATATCTTTTATTGGACCAACTTCTGTTGGTGAAAGAGACCAGCTTCTGAGTTTACACAGAGCTCTTCTTCAGGCCTGGGAAAAGTACTAAGAGTGTCACTGTTAAATCTGTTTTGAAAGGAGAACTGTTCCAACAGGTAATTACCCTCACTATTAAAAAAGTATGCATTATATCCAGTCTGAATGTGTCTAGCTTCAGCATCCAGCCATTGGATCTTGTTATACCTTTCTCTGCTAGACTGAAGAGCCAATTATTATATATTTGTTCCCCATGTAGGGGTTTGTAGACTGTGGTAAAATCATCCCTTAACTTTCTCTCCTTCAGCCTATCCTATAAGGCTGGTTTTCTAGTCATTTAATCATTCTCATGGTTCTTCTCTGAACCCTCTTCAATTTATCAACATCATTCTTGAATTGTGAACACCAGACCTGGACACAATATTCCAGCAGCAGTTGCACCAGTGCCAAAAACAGAGGTAAAATAACTTCTATGCCTACTAAGATTTCCCTGTTTATGTATCCAAGGATCTCACTTGCTCTTTTGGCCATAGTATTGCACTGGAAGCTTATGAGCAGCTGATTGTCCACCATGACCCTCAACTCTTTTTCAGAGTCACTGCTTCCAGGATAGAGTCCACCATCATGTAAGAATGACCTATGTTCTTTGTTCCTGTATGTATAGGTTTACATTTAGCCATTTAAAACACAAATTGTTTGCTTGCACCCGGTTTACCAAGAGATCGAGATTGCTATGTAACTGTTTCCCATCCTCTTCATTATTTATCACTCACCCAATTTTTGTGTCCATCCGTCAAGGATATTTTATGTTTTCTTTCAGGTCATTGATAAAAATATTAAAAAATGTAGTGCCAAGAACCAATTCCTGTGGGACCCCATTAGAAACACAGTGATGATTCCCCATTTACAACTACATTTTGAGACCTAGCAATTAGCCAGATTTTAATCCACTCAATGTGTCATGTTAATTTTATATTATTCTAGATTTTTAACCAAATTGTTATTCAGTACAAAGTCATATGACGAACAGAAGTCCAGGTATATTATATCAGTGCTAATTTCCATAGTTTTGGCCAACATCTCATGAGAACAGCTCACAATATCTGGAATGAAATGAGCTGTTTGAACCAGAGAATGTTATTTTTTCTGCAAGTAGCATCTGCTACTCAGTCAGTTCGGCTACTGTTGCAGTCATGTGTTGTCTTCCAGCAGGGAATGAGGAATCACACAGCAGACAGATGCAGAGACATAACCAAGCCTAGAATTACATGGGTGAGAATGTTTCAGTGATGTATCTATTCCTCTTCTACCCTTCCTCTCTTCTCAGCTGTTCTCGTTTTCCAAATGGCAGACCTTATGCCACAGAATGTGGAAGACATATGGAAGCCCTTCCACAGACATAGGATATATAATTAGGCACCTAAATCCATATTAAGGCACCTAATAAGTGGTGTAACTTTTCAGAATGTTTCAATAGCATTTCAGTGGGAGTTTGCCCAGCACTTTTGTAAACCATCTATGTAGGCAAATAAATACAGATTTCAGTGCCTAGGTCTTAAGACTCCGAGTCTGAAGATTTGGGACTTATCTTTAATGGACCTCTGAAAATGTTCTCACAAAACATGCATGCAACATAGTAACCGGGTCTAGGTGGAGGCAATGTAGATAGGGCATGGGATTGGACGTTAAGAAGCTTGCATTCTACTCCCAGATCTGCCACTGACTCATTGTCTGAACTTGGACAAATTATTTTATAACTCTGAATTTAGATGTCCTATATGTGAAATAAGTGCTTTAAGATATTTAGATGAGAAGTGCTGTGCAAATACAAAGTATGATTATTATATTTATCCATTTGCACATATAAAAACCTCACGTTGTTCCTGCTAACAGATGTCCTCGCCACATTTTATATTTAAAAATTTCTAATTTTCTTTTATTTGGATAGCATTTTTAATCCCAGGTAGTTTTTCAAGTGCTCATTGGAAATTTTGCCTGAACTATATTAAACATAAACCTCCAGGAAAAAATAGTTGGACTAAATCTGTTTCAATCCTTCTTGTTTCTTTCCACTTAATTGATAAAACCCTTGTAAGTTTAGTCAGGTTTTCCAATTGGATGTAAACGCTTCAGTCATTATGCCTATCATTAAATATGAAAGTAAGTGAGGCTTTCAAACTTTATTTCCCCATCTGTCTCCTACAGAACTGTAGGGTTCCTTCTCTTGTTAATATAATTAGTTTCAGACACGTTAAGCTATGAAATTAAGCATACAGTGTAACATGTCTTACATTTCTGACGTGTAAGAAATAATGTCCATAAAAGTCAAAACCTTATGTCTCTTGTTTTCCTGTTAATGTTATTTATTTCTCATTATTTATAACTTTACCATTCATGTGTTAACATTCTTCAGACTTAATCTTGTGTTTCTTCCTCACTCAAAACTCTTACTGAAGTTCATTCTAATACACAGGGATTGCAGGATCAGGTATTTGGTTGGCAGTGAAATTTTTAGTTAGTAAAAAGAAATTCTTCTTAGTAAAATATAAACGTTAAACACATAAAATCCCATTTTAAAGGTCAGGATCACAAAGATGACAAGTAGGGAAATTAATGGATTTATATGTTGTTCTGCCCTCCCAATGCCTTCTGAAGTTCAGAGATTCCAAACTTTAAATGATTAACTGGCATTTTCCAGACTACCAGCCAAATGAATGCTTAGCAGAATGTGAAGATATGCTCGCAGTCCTCAAAAGATTAATGAGTCAGATCTGCATTCAAGAGAGAGACTGGGCCAGTTACTGCTCTCTTTTTACAATTAAAACTCCCACTGAAGTCAAGGAAGCACCAACAAAAACATATATGAGGTAAGAAACATCTGGTCAGCACCCTGAATTCAAGCAAATAGGCCAGATCCTCAACTGGAGTAGCCCTACTGGCCCCATGGAATTTTTGTCTGTGAAAGAACCACTGGACACTGTTTGAGTTGATGGGTTTCCAAACCATATTGGGTATGTTTGTTTGTTCAGTAGGAAAAGGTACCCCATGTTGGTTTTGGAACTTAATAATGTAATGCTCCTGCCCTTTCTTACATCTGATGGCTGTATTATTTATTTAGGCTCCCTGTAATAAAGACACCATTGTGCCTGAGTGTTGTGAGAGAAAGCAGAGAGCTGGGCTCTGCACTTGCTGTGTAACTGTATCAACACACCAACAGAAGCCCTCTTTATTTATTTATTTATTTGTTTGTTTTTTTTAGTACACAAAGAAAGGAATGCACACTTGATGACAAAAGCAGGCATTGGCTGTTATTGTGCCTCTTCAGCTCCCTTGCCTCCTGGGAACCAAAACATCCCTCTCTTGTTTTATTAGCGTTACTTTTTTTCTGATCCCTGGAACTAGAGAAACAAATGGATTGCAATTTGCTGGGGACTGTGTCTTCTTAGAGTTTTTTGCAGTACTGTTTCTTATTAGTACTTAGCTACAGACGTGATTCCTGATTGACTCTTCTAAATGGGAAATACTACATTCAGGTTCCAGACATATAATACTGTTATCTATAGAAGAAGAAGAAGAAGGTGGGCTGGTGGAGGGAAGGCTACAGAATTTAAGGCACTAACAGCTTTCTGTAGCAGGGTGGCAGTTCTGTCTGTGCTTCTTACCTGGTAATGGCCTGACCCTATGCCCATAGATGTCAATGGGAGCAGAACCGAGCCCTAAATTGCATTTTGAGTTTATGGTCTCATCCAATTGCCAATAGATCAGTGGTCCCATCACAACCCCTACTACCATCAGTGCAATAGCCATTACTTCAGTATCCCTGTTGACATGATTTGGATCCCATACAGACCTCTCGCGGTGGTTCTTCAGGTTCAGAACTGAGGCATGTTAATGGGGCTATGAGAAAAAATTTGCTTATCCATGTTGTACCTTCACCCAGGCTAATTTTAAATGACAGAATTGATTAAGCTTTCTCTACTCTGTTTGGGAGGCTGTTGAGATTCTTTATGGTTACATTAGGTAGGACCAGCTCTTTAGTTAGTGTAGGTGGAGGCTGAGAACTGGAGAAAACCATATGGTCTGTCTGTGTTCATTTGTGGGTGCATATGTGATAATAAACTCAACTCCCTCTGAAAATCTTGGCCCTGTAAGTACAGAAACAGTATAAATAAAACAAATCACAGAGAAACACATGTCTGTTTTCCATCAGTTGGGGAACCAGAGCCAATACCATCAGTCTGAGCCCCAGGAGTGCACATTAGTAGATAGCTGCCACATGAGAAGTAGCTGGGCTGAATTGTGCTGCCTCATACAGGACGACACATATCTGCAAAATCCTTGCTTTTATACAGTCCTACCCTGCAAAACGTTGATCATCTCATGTGATGCAATAGGAGATGTCAATTCTCATTGGCTTCAAAATTAATTGTCCATACCAGCATCTCATATGAAGCTCTTAGCACACTGCAGGGTGAGGCCCATAATCATAGAATCGTAGGATTGGAAGGGACCTTGAGAAGTCATCTAGTCTAGTCCCCTGCATTTATAGCAGGACTAAGTATTATCTAGACCATCCTTGACAGGTGTTTGTCTAACCTGCTCTTAAAAATCTCCAGTGATGGAGATTCCACAACCTCCCTAGGCAATTTATTCCCACGCTTAACTACCCTGACAGTTAGGAAGCTTTTCCTAATGTCCAACCTAAACTTCCCTTGCTGTAATTTAAGCTTATTGCTTCTTGTTTTATCCTTGGAGGTTAAGGAGAACAATTTTTCTCTTTCCTCCTTTTAACAACATTTTATGCACTTGAAAACTGTTGTCATGTCCCCTCTCCCCTTCTCTTCTCCAGACTAAACTAACCTAATTTTTTCAGTTTTTCTTTATAGATCATGTTTTCTAGACCTTTAATCATTTTTGTTGCTCTTCTTTGGACTTTCTCCAGTTTGTCCACATCTTTCCTGAAATGTGGCTCCCAGAACTGGACACAGTACTCCAGGTGAGGCCTAATCAGTGCAGAGGGAAAGAATTACTTCTCTTGACTTGCTTACAACACTCCTTCATCATCCCAGAATGATGTTTACTTTTTTTTTTTTTTTTTTTTTTTTTGCAACAGTGTTGCACTGTTGACTCATAATTAGCTTGTGATTCACTGTAACCTCCAGATCCTTTTCTGCAGTACTCTTTCCTAGGAAGTCATTTCCCATTTTGTATGTCTGCAGTTGATTGTTCCTTCCTAAGTAGAGTATTTTGCATTTGTCCTTACTGAATTTCATCCTATTTACTTCAGGCCATTTCTCCAGTTTGTCCAGATCATTTTGAACTTTAATTCTATCCTACATAGCATTTGCAATCCCTCCCAGCTTGATATCATCTGCAAACTTTATCAATATACTCTCTATGCCATTATCTAAATCATTGATGAAGATATTGAACAGAACCAGACCCAGAACGGATCCCTGCAGGACCCCTCTCGATATGCCCTTCCAATTTGACTGTGAACCACTGATGATTACTCTCTGGGAGCGGTTTTCCAACCAGTTATGTGCCCACCTTATAGTAGCTGCATTTAGGTTGTATTTCTCTTGTTTGTTTACGAGAAGGTCATGCAAGACAATATCAAAAGCCTTATTAAAGTCAATATACCACATCTACTGCTTCCCCCCCCCCTCCCCCCCCCATTCACAAGGCTTATTACCCTATCAAAGAAAGCTATCAGGTTGGTTTGACATGATTTGTTCTTGACAAATCCATGCTGACTGTTACTTATTGTCTTGTAGGTATTTCCAAATTGATTGCTTAATTATTGCTCATTATTTTTCTGGATACTGAAGTTAAGATGACTGGTCTGTAATTGCCCAGATTATTTTTATTTTCCTATATTTGTCCTTTTCCAGTCCTCTGGAATCTCTCCCATCATCCATGACTTTTAGAAGATAATCGCTAATGGCTCAGATATCTCAGTCAGCTCCAAATGTATTTCATTAGGCCCTGGTGACTTGAAGACATCTAACTTGTCTAAGTAATTTTTAACTTGTTCTTTCCCTATTTTAGCCTCACATCCTACCTCATTTTCACTGGCATTCGCTATGCTAGACATCTAATTGCTAATAATCTTTTCGGTGAAAACTGAAATAAAGTAATTTAGCACTTCTGCCATTTCCACATTTTCTGTTTCTGTTCTCTCCCTCCCTCGCCCCCATTGAGTAACAGGACCGTCCTTGGTCTTCCTCTTGCTTCTAATGTATTTGTAGAATGTTTTCTTGTTACCCTAGAATCATGAGGAGGCAAAAGGTAAAAATTATATTTCCTAAAAATTACAACAAATAATTATAGCAAGTCACAAGCTATATAATTTCAAAGCTACCTGCCTCCTCTGGGAACCTCAGTCTGATACTCCTATCCACATTTAGCTATAGCTGGAACTCTCTCATTCAGACAGTGCTCTGTCTTTATGCCCTTAGCCATCATCTCAGGTGGATTATGAAGGATAAACTCATCCTTTCACCCTCCAAGTAGTTCTGCATGAATGCAAACTATGAATACAAGGTAAATCACATTTGTTGGAATAGGGCACTTTCCTACTACAAATTATGTCTGATTATCTGGATTCATAGTTTGTATCAAATGAAATTTAATGCCTGACACTTCATATATGATGTGTTCCTTCAAAAGGGCATTTGTCACATTCTAGGCTTAAATTTTTCCTTTGCCCAGTGTCTTGGCACTACTTTTAGTTATAACTCCTGAGGTCACCTTAAACAATTTGATCTCTTTAATAGAAGTTAAGCCCTTCAAACATTTGTACTCTGTTATATTTTCCTTTAGTCATCATTTAGGCAAATTTATTCTTTAGATCATATCTAATAAACCAATCCCTCCCAACCATTAATATTCCTAATGATCTGCTCTGTGAAGTTCCTCTAATTTATTGGCATCTTTCTTGTAACATAGCATCCAGAATTGCACATAATATTCCAGTACTCTCATTGTGGATAAGTATGGGACACCCCAAATTGTTTTAGCTTTATTGGCTACCATATCGGAAAGTTATGGGGACCCTATACCTTCTGAGCTACAACAACTTCAGGGTTAGATGATCTGAAATGTAATTTGTTAAATATTGTTATCTTTCGGTCCCCCTGATGAATCAAGTGACTTCTGTTTTACAAAATCACTTAAAACTCCATAATATATGCTCTGTATAACATATGCTATCCCAAACCTTGTGCTTCTACCTATACTCTTCAAATGTGAGTATTTATACCACTGCCTAGAGACCAGTAATGAAGGCAACCTAAAGCTATAAGTTTTCTGATCTCTCTCTCTTTTATCTTTTTGTTTTCTGTAACAGTGAAGGCGGGGCTGCAGGGCTAATATTCAAATATAAAATACTTTCCACCAGTTTTCAAAATGATCAGCCCCTCTAGCTGAAACTATTAAAGAATTAATAAGTTTAGGTCTTTGCTTTCATTAGTACAGTAGTTGTATAACCTTGAAAGGGAACATGTGGGAAATTTGTTTAACTACAATTTATTTTATTTTTTAATGGGACTTTGAAACATGATTATTCAGACTTAAAAATCCATGAATTACTTCAGTACCGGAAAAGTATTTAAAACAATACGAGGAATTAGGCAGGAAGTAAAAGTGCTCGTGTTCTGGAATAGTAAACCAACTCAGTTTTTAAGCTAGTGTCCTCTTTTAAAAAACAGATTTAAATACAGTTGAATATGAATAGAGGTAAAGGAACAATCCTATCTGCAGACTTCATAAAATCATTGTCACAGTCTGTTCTATTCTATATTCTATTCACCCATCCTTGCATGAGTATATATACCTAGCTAACTGAAGTTTCCACTTCATGCATCTGAGGAGGTGGGTTTCTGTCCACGAAAGCTTATGCCCACGTAAATTTGTTAGTCTTTAAGGTGCCACAGAACCCTTGTTGTTCTATCCCATATAGGTTTTTATACCATACTTGTTACCATAGTATCTGGACGCCTTCCCATAGTGGATTTAGTTATATGACTGAGGGTATGTCTACATTGGAACTGGAAGGTGCAAATTCCAGTTCAAGGAGACATACCCGCATTAGCTCTGATTGAGCTAACATGCTAAAAATAGAAGTGTAGTCACCGTGGCATGGGCAGTGTCAGGGGCTAGCCACCCCAGTACGGGTCTTGGACAGGATTGTATTCAGGGTTGCTAGCCCCTCCCACCACTCATACTTCTGCAGGTACACTTCTGTTTTTAGTGTGCTAGCTCAATCAGAGCTAGTGCAGTTATGTCTCCCCAAGCATCTTCCAGCCCTTCTACAGACATCCCCTGACATCTGTCTCTTGTGGCTTATTCTCTGATCCTCTCCCCAGTGGGAGAACTGTGTACGCAGTGGAGTGTTTTGATTTACAAGGGTTTTTTTTTAATGCCACTTTGCTATGTGATTATATTAGAGAAAGCAGCTTGAACAAGTGCACCTGGCACTTGGACTGTAAGGTGGTCGAGTTTGTGATGGTCCTTCATTCCTGGGGCAGTTCATTCCACAGTCTCTCACCAACCCTAGGAAAGCCAACCAACCCTCTGATACAGATGAGCCTTACTCTGATTGACGAGAGTTCTATTATGCCAGAGGAGCAGAGTTGTCAATCCTGATCTTCATCCCAGAGTTCCAGGTGATCTCACAGGTGACAAACCTCTTTTATTTACTTTCTACGCATCTGCAAACCCATACTTCTCTTCTCAGTTACACATATGTGCAGGGATAATACTCACCTGGGATGACAGAAGGAAGGAAGCACTGTCTCCTGGAAGTGAAGAAACTTGGATTCTGTTCCCCAGCTCTGAGCTGTTGTGTGACCTCGAGCAAGTCACTTCCCCTCTCCGTACCTCTCTTCTCCTTCTCACTCTTTGTTTCATCCATTTAGACTTTAAAGTGTCCAGTGGCAGGGTATTTCTCCAAGTAGGTAGAGATGTAATTCCCAGCTTTCGTACATACTCACACTAGCATTGAGCTAGAGCACTAAGAATATTAGTGTAGCATGGGGCAATGACGAGCAGCAATATGGACTAGCCATGATTGCAAACCTGCCTGAACCCCATTGGTACATACTCAGGGCAGCTAGTCCACACCACCACTAGCTGCTCCCAGTACTACCCCAGCCACACTACTGTTTTTAGCACACTAGCTCGATGAGACCTAGCGTGAGTGTAGACACACCTTACATGATTGGGCAGGGGCTATCAAATGGGGCCCCTATCTCAAATGGGGCATTTAGTCACCATTGTAGTAACATGGTTCTTTTTGTTGTTGTCATGGGCATTATTACAATTAAAGTGGGAGAGTAGATTTTGTGTCTCTGTTAGTATATTTTAATGGACAAACACTCCTTGCACTTTGCCTGAGTGAAGAATGATTTAAAAACCTAGTGAGAACCTTGGGATTTGGCCCATGATGCATTTGCAAGGCTTGTTAAAATAATGGGCATTTAATATTGCCTTACATCTGCAAAGTCCTGTAAAAACATTACTAATTGTTAGAAAATGCTGAATAACTATAACATGCTCCTGCTCTAATGCAGTGATCAGGGATTAACTCAAGTAAGAAGGATTCCAATGAGAAAAGAATAAGTATGTCTGTGAGATCAATATTTCAATCTTCCACCCTACTAACTAGACTGATTTCTAGTCAGTGTAACCATTCCATATATGTGACATCTGTCATTAGGAGATGTTTTCCAGCAGGGTTGTTCTGTGCCTGTCAGGCTGCTGCTATTTGGATGGTCTTGAGGAAAAATAGGAGATATTTTTTATTTTTGCTTTGTGTTTGTGCATCCGCTGACCTAGTTTTTGAAGCCAATACTCTCCGCAGCCATCTGTAGCCCTGCTGGTGCCAAGTAATGAAAATAACTTTATCACGTAATATACCCAAGGGTGATTTAAAGATTTATAGGCAGTGATTGATGCTTGTGTTTGCAGCATTTTACCCATTTTTGAATTCTGTTTTCTTGTGCATACATTAAAGCAGGCTACAGAGCCAGGTGTGCATAAGATTTTGAGTGTTATGGGATAACAGAAGGATCTTGAAGAGAGCGCTTAGTGGGTTAACTTTTTCATTCATTTATTTCCACAGTCTCTCCTGTTATACATCCATCTGGCCTGTTAATTCTCTTTACCTGCTCATGAATAGCTGTGTTTTTTACTTTATGCTGGATTAAAATCTTCTTCATCAGGCTGGCCCTAATGAGTAGCAACCAGTTTGTTGTATTTGAAGCTGAAGGAGGAAAAACTCTCAACTTTATTAGGAGTCACTTTGACTTAAAATTTGGCTGATATGTCCATAATTATTGAAAACTTAACAGAGGTGACTGAATAAAGAACAGAATAAAGAACTACTACATAATCGTGCAAAGTGCTAATACTGTGGGCAAAATCTCATCTCCTATATCAGTTGTACTCCATTATTGTACATTCTATGCTCCTTCCACAAAGGGAGTTCAGTGTCCTTGGAAGTTACACAGTAGAAGTGCAGGATACTTACTAAAGACGTACAATTCAGGTAATAGATTTATACTGTAGACTGGAGAGACAACTTTTGGCCAGTAGTAATAATTTTTTCCCCCTACTGCCATACCAATTTGTGGTGCTGTGATCTTGTCAGTTTTCACAAAGTAAGCATGCATTGTTGCCAGCTCTTTCAATTTTTATTGTGAAGCTCATGATATTTAGTGTTTTGGGTTTTTTTTTCCCGAAAGCCCTAACTGCAGGAATGAAAAGATCGCATGAGAATCTTGCCTTTCATTTAAAACAAAAGCTAAGCTTCTCTAGCTGTCATGATTGTAGAGACATGCTTGAAAACATGAAGTGAGTGCACTCTAAAGGCTCAGAAACCGAACGGCAAATAGAAAGAACCCAACATACATTATTCTTACAAAATCTCATGATATTTTTAAGCCACTCTTTTGATCTTTTAGGGCCTGATCCATGATTTTTGAACGCTTGGGGTTGACAATTCTGAGCATGGTTGATTGAGGTGGCTGCACCTGCCAGGAATGCCACGCTGCTGCAGGAAGTGGTGCTGATGATTCAGTAGGTGGTACGCTTCCTTCTGAAATTGGTACTAAAAAAACAATGCTTCTGCAAGGTGTTAGCTGATCTGCGTGGTTGGAAGTGCTGTCTTTTTAGGATAAGATAGAAGACTGATATGTTATGACATTTTTCTAAGAGCAGGGGAATGGTTAACCCTCATGTTCTAGGAAGTCATTCTTCTTTATTTCCTGTCCTAAACTACTATATGATAAACAGCTGTCGTGTTCTGCCAAAGAGATGGCTGTATTTCAGGAGTAACTGAAGTAATATTATGTAACTCTTACCTGGTGGCGGAGGCTAACACAAAGATGTTGTGAGGCTTTACTTGTTAATACTCATGAAACACTTTTCCATTCTTGGATGAAAAATATTAGAGAAGTGCACAATATTTTTAAATATTTTTTTCATTATTTTAATAAACATTGCTTTTTAAAAGTTCAGGGATTTCATTTTTGATCTACATATGGGAATCATTCTGTAGCTGGCCAATGCTGCCATTGTATTTAGTGCCAAGACTTCCAGTAGGCTTTATTCTTTCCACTGGTACATGGGTGCCAAATACACAATTCTACACCAGGAGGGCAAACTCCACCTGAGAGAGAATTCACTGTTGGCAGTGCCATCCTCCCCGGAACTTCCACCAGGGGATTTACCCTCACTACACCCTGCGAGGTAGGGAAATTCTGTTCCTCTTCAAGTGGTTGCACGTCATTCCACTCTAGGGGTGTGCATGTCCATGGCACAGTTATTGGAGATTATTTTTCCCTCAGTGGTATCCAACAGGATGGCACAAAAACCCTTTGCTGCCTCAGGCTACTGTGCAGAGGCATAAGAGGCGGGAGCTACCTCCAAGTCTCCTCAGTTCCTTATTCTCACCTGTGACAGTTGTTGGAGCCTGTGTGCTTGCTTTTGCAAGTCTTTTCCTTCTTCCTCTTGTATATAGTACCCATTTTTGTCTAGTTTAGAGAGTGTAAAGGTAAATGTAGAAAGTTAGGTTTTAGTTTTGAAGACTTTGGTTTCACCAGTTCCCACGTGGGTACCAGTGCCAATACCAGGGTCATGTTGTAGTCTCCAGGTTTCAAGTCTTGTCAATCTGCAGTAAACCTATGCCTGTGAGTGATCCATACCCTTCCTGTCTTAAATGTCTGGGGAAATCACGTGTTAGTGACAGATGTCACATTTGTAGGGGTTTTAAGACCCATCCCCAAAGGGACAGAGCAGCCAGACTCAAGTTCCTTTTAATGGAGAAAGCACTTTGTCCGCCCTCTGCGCCTTCCTGCTCAGATTGGGCACTGAACAAATTGGAATCTGTGACCTGTGCTCCTCTGTTTTAATGGAACTAAGAGGCTGTTCTTCATCCTTGGTGCCAGAAGAGAAGCACCTAAATACCATCAAAATCTGGTCATAAGTGACATGCTAAAGGGCACTTAGAAGCTTGTGGCAGAACAGAAAATTGAATCCAGCCCTCCGAAGACCCAACATGGTGCCAGACAACTGATCTATCCATTCTTCCAACCTTCCTTGACCAGCAGATAGACTCAATCTGTGCACACTCCTGAAAAGCCTTCAGAAGAGAGCTTTTAATGCTGTAGAACGATGAACTCCACCTCTTTATGTTTTCCGGCTTTGGTTGTTAGGCATTTTATTCCCTTTTTAGTCCTGTAGGTCCAAGAGCATGATCAGCCTTCAACCCAGATCCTCAAAGTATGTAGACACCTAATTACAATTGATTTCAATGGGAGTTAGGCAGCTAAATCGCTTTGAGGGTCTGGGTCTTTGCATCTGCAATGCTTTGACAAGTCCGTCATCTCTGTCATATGTTCTTGAAAATGATTGGTGCAAAGCTCAGGCAGAACTCAAACCATAATGCTAACTTCACTCTTTCTGAATGTGTGGCTCTGCTAATTGACCGTTAGGGAATACTTCTTAATGTATTTTGTAGGTGTCGGTACATTTCTCTGCATTCATTTTACTCCAGAAGTCTTCACGCACTGCAGCACTCTCTCCTCATCACCCAGAAACAGTCAAGTCCTACACTCCACTCCATCCTTTCTTTCAAAACTGCTTTATTGGCTGCCTCCCTGAAAGATTAAATATTAAATAACTCTTTTGAGGAAAAATTAAAAATGATGTCCAGCTGCTGTGTTGATTACTCAGTGATACAGCATGATTATCTATTGCTTTTAAATGACTGATCAGTTCAATAAATTATGGCTGTTTGAAAAAAGATTTATGGTGGTTGGTAGCTTATTTTATTTTTTTTAAAAGAGCCTGGATTTCTGCTTCCAGTAAAATCTCAAACACAGGTAGAATTAACAAGTCCATGGCTATAATCAGGAGGTTCCTGTATGCCCTTGATGCTCAACAGACAGGCAGTTTCAGCATGATTTACACATCAAAATGACCCCCATCCTCTGCCTGCTTTTTCTGTTCACTAAACTGTAAACAGTGTTCTCCGTCTTTACTGTGGTGACTTCACCATCGCCTGCTCAGAGAATGTGGTGAAGTCAGTTAAAAACAAGACCAGGATTGCCGCATGGAGCCCTTTACTTCTGCCTTTATAAAAAAAATTAAATCTAGCCACAAAGGGGGTGAATGTTTAAACGCTGTTTAAAAGTATTTCCAGTTTTCCTTGACATTAGTGCTTTTCACAGTCTGAGCCTTCTTGCCCAGGAGGTTCTGTAATTAGCCGTTTGACAGTTCAAGTAGTGCTATTGGATTGTCTATTTTGGATTATTATGGATGGGCCCTACCTAAAAGTGTGACTAAAATTCACCCTAGTTAGACTAGGTGCCTATATTGTCCAGTATAGTGCTGTACTGGAATTATTTTTCTTTTGTATATCTTTTGAGTGAATGAATGCACTGGCTGTGGAAAATTAGGGTTTTATTTCAGGGGTTCTGGTTTAATCAAACCTCTAACTATTTCTTTGACACAGTTTTACAAACAGTAAACTTAAAAAAAGGAAACCATAAAAGGTAGCTTTTATGTTTCCCTAGTACATCCTGTCCAGACATCTGTACAGTCCCTTGCCCTTCCTCTCCACCCCTCATCCTTGAAAGTAGCAAACTCATAAGGAAATGAGACAAAATACTTTCAGTTGTATTTCATTAGCTGTCAGCTAGTAATGCTTCGCAGGGCTGCCTTTGAACCCTACCTTGGAACAAATTCCTGAAATCTAAGGCTGTTGGCTGGCTTGGTGCAGCCTCCTCCTGGGAATACCATGGGACAAGGTGTGGTCTTCAGGGTCCTCTCTCTGGAATGACAAAGAACCTGAACACCTCATCACTGGGAGTAACTACATTCTTATGGGAAACAAATTGGACCATTGCATACTAGCTCCGAATGAGTGTTCCTTCCAGTGGGTGCCCCATTTTGCTTCCTCTGATGTGTTCCCAGGTTCATGGAAGCTTTCAGTTCTGTTCACATAGCAAAGCAACAAGTAGTGCAGGAGATATGATCACTGGTCAAATGCATGGCCAAAAATGAAACTATAATTAATAATTGACTAGCAAGATAATGAAATCTCTGTGGTTGCTGTTTGCTCTTCTTCCCTTTCTAATGGAGTACTACCACTAAGCATGGTGGAAGGTAACCAAAGGACAATTTTCACTTGTTGAGCAGACAAATTGCAGAAGAAAATGGCTTCAGAAGCTGAATGGTATTTAATCTCTGTGATCTGCATTGTGCTGTCCTGCTTGTATGGGACATCCAAGTCACATGACAGCCTAGGAAACCACTTCCCTGACACCTTTCTGAATCCCATTGAAAGATGTGTCCAGTCCTGTTTTTAGATTTTCTCATCTACATTGTTTTAGACCTTTTGTAAAGGCTGAACTGGAATATGACCCTATGTTACCTTGGTATTTTTAAGGGGAAGACGAGGCTATAAAATTTGAACTATCTAGATTCCCTGGAACCAAAGGTTCAAAGCCTGAGAGGGTTGATTCAGTCCCTCAGTCACCAAAGGCAGGTCAATCAGCTACCAATTTAGTGTGTGTGAGTATTTTGGATGGCTCCATCTTATCTAGTCTCTCTATTTAGACTGCATCAATCACTATGATATGTACATCCCTATCTCTTTTGTGCAGACACTGAATAACATCAAGTGGATCTCCAGTTACTCTGTGTTATGCAGTGTCTCATTTGCTGCGCATCTGGGCAGAGTGAAGATTTAGTTGATCCAGGGCCTAAGAGATTCATTCTTGGTCTGTGGGAGAAAGTGGTGGTTCTGTGAGTTCATAAAGTGAAGAGGTTTGGAGCCCCTGTGATGCTATCCTAGGAAAGACAGAGTAATGGGGTAAGTACAAGGACATTTTGCAACAGAGTGGGGGGAATGGAGAAAGGAAGGAGAATTAAAAAGGGAAAAGGAATCTGTGTTTTCTGTAGAAGCACCTTATTCACAGCCATTGAGGAGTATTTCAGCTCCCTAATTACTTCCAGTGTGCCTGCACCCAGAACCCATTTGCTACCATTCAAAGAGACCTTTGCTGGGGCTGCCTGCAGGAAAACAGATCAAGGAGCAGGAAACACTGTGGAAACTATTAAAACCGCATTTTGAAATGTTTTGTCTCAAGAGTAAGGCTGACTTTAGGGGCATGTAATCACAGGAGACATCACCCACTTGGGGACAGAAGCTGTTGGTGACAAGAGTCTTGACCTTTTTTCACTGGAAAACACGTGAAAATGGCAAATGATTTGGACTAGATTCACAAGACCAGAGTAAAACTTACCAAGAAAAAAAAAAAAACCCAAAACTTCAGAGTTGTTGAAACCATCACAGTTCCATGAACCAAAGATGAATTCAGCTCATAGAGAATCCAACTCCAGGACACATTGCTGATAGTTGGAACACTGCTAAGAGTTGAAACATTGCTAATAGCTGAAACTGTCTGAGAATTTCCTTTGTGGTGTTTGAACAGCTGGAAAAATAAAGGTGAATGCAAGTTCCTCAGAAGTAACTTGGTACATTTGAAAAGGAAGAATTTTGAAAATGTACATAAAAACATTTCAAAAAAAGTATTGAGGGCTTCTTATCTTGACATTGAAATATCAGGCAGATGGTGATGTTTTCCATTTTATAGGTTGGTTATATAGTGATAACACTTGAGTTGTCTTCTCACCTCTGCCACTGATTTGCTGTGTGACCTTGGGGAAGTCACTTACCTTCTCTGTGCTTGAGTTTCCTCATCTCTAAAATAGGGTTAATAATAGCTCCTGACCTCACAGGGCATTGTGAGACTAAATTCATGGTTATAAAGTGCTTTCAGATGCTTGGATAGAAGCTGCTATAGCCGTGTGTAAAGTAATCTCAGAGGCAACCCATTTCACTCTCAGTAATAATTTATAAACAACATGAATGGATGAATAAGATTTCCCACTACCTCGATCTATTGAAAAACCCAAATGTTCTAGGAAGCCTGGCAAGGGCAACTGACTGGGCATTAGCTAACTCATCACAGTCTCCTTTTTATTGCAAGTCTCCAGTGAAGCTCCAAAATTACATTGCCCAAGATGCAACAAACAAACCTGCATTTCCCTCACGGACATCTCTGGCCCCCACCTCCACAGCTTTTAATTTAATTTATTTTTTTTTACTTTACTGTCTAATCCTTGCAAAAGCTAACCTAGTTTTCAGTTCTAGCCGGTGCTGTAGAGTTATTTACAGCTTGCTGTTAAAGCTGCATTGTCATATCTAATTGATATTCTCATAGTAGATTTGACTAGTGGAACACTTTGTTTCATTTGTTCTTGTGGAAACCAGTGATAGCAATGTGCAGCAAGAGATTAGGTATAAATGATTATGATGTTTACAGAACTGAGGGATGTGGGAAAATACATTCCTCTGACAAGTATTGTACTCAGGTACCATTCTTGTGTATGTGTGTTTGGTTGTTTTGTTTTTCTTTCTCTTTGGAATGTTCAGAGGACAGTTGATAATTACACTAGTTTCTCAGTCCAGGTACATTTATAATGATATTTTAACAACCGGATGAAATATACTGAAGAAAGAGAGACTGTGGAAAGGGGCAGTTTATATTCCTTATGTCAAAACAGTGAGGTTGTCCATAAGCCATCAGTTTCCTTTAGGCACTAAATGTGATTGATTAGTTAATGTTTATTCATTGCTCTCAACGTATATAACGCACTATTTAAGCTCTGAGTATTGTTAATAATTGCATTTTCTAGGCTAGCAGTTCAACTTTGAAAGAACAAGTCAAATATACTTGTGTGGTTACCAAATTATACAAAAAGTGTCTTGTAGTTAAGGTACAAAGTGGCAGGAGGGAAAGCTACCCAGTCATGCTACAGTTCTTTCCAGTCATGCTATAATTTCATGCTGTGACCTTGGAAAAGTTGCTTAGGCCCAGATCCACAAAGGGATGCTAAGCCTCACAACTCCTAATGTTTAGGTGCATGGGAAATCACTGGAACAACAAAGAGATCCACAAAGCCTGAGTTAGGTGATTGGGCTCCTTGAACAATGAATGAGGAGAGAGGGGACCTTATAGACTGATCAACAAAGCCAGCCCCTGAGAGATGCCAGCCAAAGAGGTCTATGCTAAATCCTGCCCCTCTCTCGGAGATAGGTGCCTATGTCCCAGCTGCAGGGCAGCACCAACCTCTGCTAGCGATGTACAAGTGGGACTCCTTCTCCTGGGGTCAATAGGCTTAGGTGCCTAAGTCATTTCTTATGAGAATGAGTTAGGCACCATCCTCACATAGTTATAACTTTTAGCCCAGGAGGTAGAGAACTCACCTAGGATGTGGGAGACCCTGGTTCACTTGTCCCTCTGCCAAAGGGGAAAGAGAGGATTGGAACAGGAGTCCCCCATCTCTTAGGAGCGTGTGCTAACCTCCCAGCTAAGGGAGATGCTGCTGTGAGGCTCTCTCAGTCTCTCCTGTTGTAGCTGTGGATAAATAATGAAAGAGCGATTTGTCCAAAGAGTGTAAGAGTGACTCCAGAGCCTGCTGGTTAGGGCACCGAGATGGGAGACCCAGGATCCAGTCCCCCTGATCCAATGACAATTTCATTATTTATCCATAGTAGAACAGCTTCAACAGGAGAGATTGAGGGCGCCCCACATCAGAATAATCCATAGCTCAGCAGTTAGAGCACTCTCCTGAGGGGTGGGAGACCCCTCCTCAAATCCATTCTCCCCTTTTGGCAGAGGAGGGAATTGAACCTGGGTCTCCCACATCGGTGGTGAGTGCTTTAACCACTGGGCTAAAAGTTAGGAGGTGAGTGGGGGCATTGCCACCTCTTCCTTCAGTCAGATTTTGAACGGCATCTGTTCTGGCCTCTGAGCACACCTACCAGATTGGGCCTTGCAGACAAGATAGGTGTTTGCCCACCTGTTTTCCTCGGCTTCATGGATCACTCTGGTAGGCAATGAGCATCTGGATGCCTAGAGTGAGGCATGCCCAAAGGCAGAAACATAGGCACATAGGGAACCTGGGGAACGTTTACTCTGAAAATTTAGATGCCTAGTTAGGCACCTGCAGGATTTCGTGGCAGCTGAGCAGGAGTTTTGTGGAGCCTAAAACTGGGAATTAGGCACCTAGATACCTTTTTGGAGGTGGGCCTTAGCCTCTTTATGCTTCAGTTTCCATATCTGAAAAACTGGGATGATCGTGTTGTACTCACCGTGGGATTTGTTTAATGAATGTTTGTAGAATGCTTTGAGAGCCTCTGAGAAGAGGTGCTATAGAAAAGCAATGTATTATATATTACTGCAAGCATGCAAACTAAAACCTCAGAGAGATGCAGACAGGAAACTGTTTCCAGAAGACTTAGTTTATACACCCAATTCCCTAAATCACATGCCCAAAAACTCCAGTCCTCAGTGTCTCCTGACATGCTGTCACTAAAATTGTTAGTTTTCCCAGTGGATTCTGGTTATTAGCAATTGTGGTAAAGACAACTTTCAGCTACGAGCAACATTCCCCCCAAGAATCAATCCCATCCTATTCACTTTAATGTTAACGAGTTTCGGATATTAACAACTGCCATGCTGCATATTGACATCTCTTTTCCAGAAAAAACCCAAAACCTTGGTTGCAGGCAGGTTTGCGGGGCTGCAGCCAGGGAAGGAAGTGCTAGGACGTGCACGTCCCTATGTTTCTTTCCCTGGCTGCAGCCACATGCACCCACCTTTTGCTTATTGACAACTTTCAGATATTAGCAACTTGTTTGCTGGGAATTGAGTAGTTGCTAATAAATGGCATCCACTGTATTTTGTTAGCTGTAAACTGTGTTTTCACACTTTTTTGTTCTCTTTTATATATTATAACCCCCCCCCCCAACTCTCCTTTATCAGATGCCATTATTGAATCCACTAACTATCATATGTGATGACCACCCATCCATTGTCTAAGAGAAGCTGGAAATAATGTTCTGGGGACATTGTTCCCAGATTCCAGAAGGCACTGGGATTTTTGAATAATGAAACAAGAGACTGTATCCCAGGGTTTACATTAAGCCCACTGTATGATAAAACACACCTTTGGGATACAACGTAGTCCAGATTAATGACACTCATAATGTCCAATCTGAAATTTCACTGAGGTAAATGGAAAGACTCCAATTAGCTTTAACAGGCGTAGGAGCATCTCCACAGTACACCTCTATCAAATCTTAATGCCATGGTTTTAGTAGTTCCTCAGTAATCATGGATTTCATGTGGCAGAAAGCTGTGGTGAGAGCAGGGCCACAGGGATTTGATTTAACAGGACTCTTGTTAAAGAAATTGGACACCCTGCATAATCCATCTTGGTGAATGTGTTTCTTTCAATCCATTCTGAAATCGGAGGAGAGAAGAATGTTTATATTTTGACGTCAGTTTCTGTCCCTCGAAAGGATAATGATGATAATATGGAGAAACTGAAATCTATAACCCCCTCTTTGCTGGGCCTCTTGGACTGTAATGATAGAGCCAATCGTTAAGTCTCTCAAAACAATTTTCTGTTCCAGCTAAAGAAAATATACACAGCTGCTGGAAAATTACTATTCTTTATAAAACCAGATAACTTCATCCCATTTCTCTGCTTGCCAGCTCTCTCCCACAGACTTGAGAGAGCTTCTTTCTTCACCCCAAGCTCTAGTAAATAGACTGAAAGACTGGTTCTAATCCAAGATCCTGCTTATTATATCTTATGTACTGAATGTGATTGGTTTGGGAAATATGCCAGGGGATGGTGGTGGGGATAGTTGTCTGTTCAAATCATATCCGTTACAAGCAGATTGCACACTGTCATTTACGTAACATACTCTGCTTCTAATGCACATGGTTTTAAGACCATCTCTTGAGTTTTGTGTAGGCTGTGCTGACTGATCTCTGTTGTTAATTTTCTGGGAGCAGTTTATTTAGCAGTGGTGCTGGAACTCAGGTGCTGGAGGTGCTGCTGGATAACAAACACCCAATACATGGTTTCCATCATCAGCACCCCCACTATAAAAATTGTTCCAGCACCCTTGATATATAGCCAAGCCAGTGGAAGGGAATGTTCAACCAACTGCATAGACTCCACACATTCAAGCGTGACCTGTTTGTTACCCCACTGAATACATAATCCAGTGGGGAGCCCAATGCAATAAATTAAGATGTCCGACTAGTTAAGAGGGATTGTGGGAATTTCATTACATTTCTTGATGGTTTTCATAATCAATCATGCCTGCTTGCCAATGAGGAGGCAGCAGTCAGCTAGTTACCTTCCAGACTGCTATTACTGGTCATCCTCCAGAGTGTGCTCTAGAGTCACTTGTGATGCAGATCTGTGTAAGGCACCTATTCCCAAAGCACAGATTTGGATGGGGGGGATTGTTTGGCCTTAAATCCGCCTTTTCATTCTGGGCTTCCAATTCTTTCCCTCCTCATTGCCCATCACCAGCTGCAACACAGCCCTGTATTTCTGCAGCTGTGTGACCTATACTCTGTGAGTATCATCTGTGTTCTGTGGTCACCCATCAGAGCATGCTTGAGGACTGAGCCAGGTGTACATTTCCCTCCAAAGTGTCACTTATGTGATACCATCAGGTTCTTTTTAGTGGGAGGTTATAGAGTCCTGAGGCTGAGTTCCATGTTATTTTGAAATATATCCATGAAGTGGCTTTAAAAAAAAAAGTCCCTTTATCAGTAAAATCCAAACATTGAATGTGTTGAATTTATCCCGGTTTCACCTCTTTTCGAATGGTCATGTAAATAAGTTGAGTGAACAAAAAACTAAAATAATTTATTGGTGCTCTGAAGAGGCCAAATTCTGCCGTTAGTAGAGGTTACATGAGGTAACTGAGAATAGAATCCAGAAATTTCGTAAAACTGGGCAGAGGCTGGGTGAGGGAGAGACGAAGGTCCCTAATTGCTCCCATTTAATCTCAAACATAATAGCTCTGCAGTCTGTCCTGCACATTGCGCAATCCAATACATTAAATAAAACAAAATGGGCTGTTGCAAGTTAGTGCTGCCAACAAATGTATCTTCATAGCCTGGTTTTCTTAGAGGTATGCAGAGTGTTACATTATGGCCGCACTGGCTTCAGTTGCGGGGACTGGTCTGCAAAGAGGTGATTCTTGGATGCACATAATTTTTCAAAGCACATTTTTTAAACAGAAAATCTTAATCTCTTTATTTACGCTGGTGTTAAACCATTGACTTAAGCTGAGTTACAGTTGGTTTATGTACAGTGTAGTAAGTGGAAATTTAGGCCTAATAAGTTTCATGTTCCTTTTATTAATGGTCATTTTATATGAATAGTGTTTAAGGTAGAAGAAGAAATCCTTTAGGAATATCAGAAACAGGCAGTCTTGGGGAAAGTCAGTGGAAGTCAGTCATCTAAAGATGGGAGTCTTTTTTTTTTTTTTTTCCTTTAGCTTGAGTTTTCATCTAAAATCCTTCCCTGATATTAGATTAAAAATATTCTTGATTCAGACGGAACATGATTAAATCTAATAACATACATGATCCTTAATTATTATCAGTGTGACATTTCAAGAGCCTCTTCTTTATAAATGCTCTTGAATGTTTTCATAGTAGTCTTTTCTGGTTGCCCGGAAAAGTAACACATCAAATCATGACAACAGTAATTTACAGGGTCAAATGAACTAGATCTGGAACATTGGGGTGGGGGTGGAGATGGTGAGGTAAGAAGCTATGGAGTGGGAAAGATCTGAAGAAGAAGACAGGAGCATTTGGAAAGGAACAGAGACAGTGATTTATTTTACTAGAACATTATCCTGTGCAAGTGCTTTTGGAGGTAAGGAACCAAAAGAAATATTCATTGTTTATTGCAGAGGAGAATCAGAATAATTGAAGCTCCAATACATTTGTGAAGCCAAATAAATATCACTGAATTCAGGGACAATTGAGAAATATATGATGGGTGATTGTTCTTATTAAAAGGTCAAATTCACCTAGGTGCTGAGCAATGTTCTCTCAGATCATTGCTGTGAGCAGCCAGTTCTGATCCTCCTCGTTAAATCCCTGGCCAGAGATCAAACCCATGATCTTCCATTCCAAAAGGTATCTTGTTCTAGCCACCAAATCCTTTACAAGCAGGAGTAACCAAGTTATGCAAGATAGGAAGCTACGCAAAGGGGCAAATCCTGCCATCACTGCTCAGGCAACATTCCCTCTGAAGTCCATAGAAATTTTGCTTGAGTAAGGATCACCAGGATTTGGCCTAAAAAGTAGAAGGGATCTGGACATCAGTCATTGTTCTTTCTTTTTCCAAGCAGCTGAAGAGGTTTGCAAGACCTCAGAGAGCATGAAGCACAGTGAAAGCAGCAGATTTGAAATACCTTTGTTCCTGTGCATCCTGGGGTGAAATTCACCCCTTTGCAGACGCCCCATACAAGGCCTCTCACATAGGCCCTATCTGGGGGACTTAAGTGGTGAATAGGCCTTCTGTTGGCTCTCTGCACATGGGTGAATTTCCCTTCTGCTGGTATATTACAACCGAGCAATGTTTCACCTCAGCTTTTGATATCTTTCATTCTTGAGAGTAGCTTTTAGGTAATTAGCTGTAATATAGATTTAGACATCACACTAAATGCCAGATGTATTGTATAATGTCTTCAGATGACATTTTTGCATGTCAGATATGGATAATTGGCAAGGAACATATATACCTTTCCAGAGTAGGTGTTGTCATCAGCTGTATTTCCTTATGTTACTATTAATTTCTAAATCAATTTGCTGCTGGTGAAATTGAAGGCTCTGGAGGTTCGAATCCTTGATTATAAGCAATAGCCACATTTAGATAGTTTTCACTTCTGTAAAAAGGAAATAAAGTAAAAGGAGAGAGATTAGTATCCTGATTTTCAGAAAAGCTAAGGGTATATAGCTTCTAAATCCGCATACAAATATCTTGCACAGGAAGTCTGTGATAGCTAAGGCTCCAGATCACATTCAGTCCTTGGCCTTTGACTGACGTATCCAATTAGATCAAGTGCAATGGTGATTTTTGTACTGTGACTGGTGACTGACTTTAGCAGCGCCTCTACCTGTAAGACTCATGGACCTATTGCTGCAGACTGTGCAACTGAATGGAATCCGAATAATTTGGTCTAATATTTACCCTGGGTATTTGTCCATTGATAAGGAATGGGTCATTCACAATCATGTACATGACACAATATGGGTAGGTTAGTAACAGTGTTTGCTTTGTGTTTCACATGCTTATCACTCACATTCTTCTGAGGTCTGTTGCATATTGTGACTTTACACAGTTTAATAGGAGGATTTTCTTTCTTCTGTTTTTCCATGGAGGTGGTTTGAAAGAAGCAATCTTATCCCTCAACATCCATTATTTTTTGTTCATGTATTTATATTCTTATTTGTAGTGTGATTGTGCCAGTCATGGACCAGGACCCCACTGCATTAGGCACTGCACAAACAGAGCAAAAAGACAATCCCTGCCCCAGAGAGTTTGCGGCCTAAGAAAGGGTTCAGATTACCTAACTGGGAAAGCCACAGCATAACTTTAACCAGTAACATTGTACTTACATTCTGCACAGCAAACCTCCATGAGCATGTGGGGAAACATTCACAAACACCAATGAAATAAGCTGAAATTTGCAATATTCTTTTGTTCAGTGACTGCAAACAGATTTACCTATAAATGTTGGTCTTGAACAATTATTTATTTCCTCTGACATCCCTCTCTATGGGAAACAGTACACCTGACAATCCTCTCTCTTATACCTCTTTGACTCCTGTGTAACTCCACTGGGTTCAGGGATTTATTGCAGATTGACATCACTGTGAGGGAAGAATCAGGCACAGATTCTTTATAATGACCAGAGGAGAATAACTAAGGTAGATTGTTGACCATCATATAGTGGCTGACTTTACTGTAGCCTTTGTAAAGGCTTTTGCATTTTGATTATACGGCAGCTACCAACCTCTAAACTTAACCAGGCTTGGAACAGTTGATTTCCCTTCCCCTAAACCTCTGCTCCATCCTGAGCAGCTTGCCTGGTTAATAAGTGCTATATCTCAGTATAATACAAAGAACCAGATTCTTAGCTGGTGTAAACATCAGTTACATCAACTGAGAATCTGGCCTGATGTCTTTCTGTATTTTCTGATCAGAAGTATTTGTTCATATTAATAAACAAGAAACCAATTTCTATGTTGCTTTACAAGTGGATCCAGTCCCAAAAGCCCTTTCTCAAACCACTGGTGAGTCACACTACAGTTTTATGTTCTGATCCGGCAAACAAACTGATCCCTATAGGAATACTCATGTGAATAAAGTTTTGTACATGCTTAATGTTTGCAGGACATGGACCTTCATCTCAGCAGCGACATAGCGACTCTTCATTAGTGTAATGTTGATTACTAGATTGCTTGGAGGAGCTGAAAGAATTTTTAAAAATTCCTTCCTATAGGCTTAGCTTCAAGGGTAAACAGGGCCCCCACATGGGGGGAGGGAATGGGTACATTTTACTGGGATGTGGAGGCCCTGGGGGGCCCGGCCCAGGCTGCAACCCTCATGGGTATGTGTGTGGGAGGGGGCCTGTGTTACAAGTTTGTCCTGGGCCCAAACAAATTATGCTTGGGCCCTGAGGGTGAATCCCATTATCTGCAAAGGATTCTTTTCAAAAGAGAGCGAAGCTGCTGTTCCATTTTCGCTTAGCATGTTGGTGGTGTGTGTTATGACTCGAATACTATAGTGCTTTTTAAAAAAAATGTAAATACAGCTGTTTATGATTCACATTCAATTTACAATTCTCTTTTCCCACCCTTCCCCCAGCCTCTCTCTCTTTCTTGAACTTGTTTCTATGCAGATATGTACATCAAAAGCTCTTGGAATGATACTGCAGTGTTTCCTTTAATCATAATTACTATTCTGTTTCTCATTGGGGGGAAGAAGATGAGCATAAAGCTATGGGATTGCTACCCCACAATGAGTTGCAGCATGAATAATGTGTAAGGCATCCCCTTCCCTCTCTCTTTTGACACGTGGGCTGTGTTGTTTGTCACAATAATTTCAACCTGCGCAATATGAGAAATGGCAATCAAGATTTGAACTCTGAACCGGTGCCAAGATCATCAAGCCAGTCCAATGGCATTTCTTTTTCCCAACTGTGATTTATTATCAAGTGATGGGCACCTGTTTAGAGGATACTTTTTCTTGTCTAATGTTGAGAGGTGTGAACAATATATAATAAAATGTTCAGGGTGCATATGAAATTTACCACTAAAAACAGAAGATGTAAAGTGTTTATAGGGTGATCAGAGCTATCATAAGATCCAGGGGGCCTGAATCCAAATCCATTGCTCTGCTCTCTAGTTTGTTACATTTCTTAAGAATGACTGATTTATATAGCACCTTTCAACCACGGAGCAATGTTTAATAAATCAGAGTAATAAAAAATGCTGTTAATCAAAGACTGCTGTCCAAAATGGAGCTGGCTTTGTGGATTGTGTTGAAGGCCGCAGGGTCAGCTTTTTTTAACTGTCTAGCATTCGCTAATTTTTAACCTGATTCTGTTTGTCTTGCTGATTGAACAATGAATTCTCTCTGTTACTAGGCAGCTCTACTTCCAATAGGAAACCATTTTGGGCAGGGAAGGATTTTGCAGGTGTAATGTACTTTACTTGGAGACTGGCAAGATGTGTTGTACTTGGCCAACACAGTGCATGCACATGCTTGAAGAGATGGCAGTTTATAATTTTAACTTCAAATGTGGCAGTCAGGGCAGAAAATCTGATTAGCAAACTTGAATTGCTGTGAACTACCGCCTCCAGACGCCTTCCCCTCCCATGTAACTCTCTCATAGACAGTGTAGGTAGTTAGTGACAGAAACAAAGGGAAGAATTAAATGTGATCACTTTCTGTTCTGCCTATTGTAAGTCACTTACTCTTCACTGAATACAGTAGCATAAAACAAACACGGTGTGTTTGAGCTGTGGCTCAATTACTACACTGTGTGTGTGATGGAGTCTTTAATCACTGTAGTTTGGGTGTCTATGTAGTTCAGTTTCTGAAATAATCAAAAACTCATGCTGTATGAGTTTGGAGCCATCTTTGGTAACTGAGACAAAACCATACGATTATATTTTTGCAGCCAACACTTTATGGGTTGTGTGCTTCCTCCTGCTGTGCACCATGGAGATGACCGGAGAGCAAAGGCCCAGAAAACCCAGTAAAACAGAGCTGGAATTTGCAGAAGGCTACGCTACATACTCCCCCTTTTTCCTGAGACTGCAGTGGTTGTTTTGGAGGAACACCTTGAAAATTGTTTTTGGGGTTAGGAACTATGCTTGACTTGAGGGTAGCAGCTGCTCTAGGGGGTCTCTTGATACCCTGAGTAAACTTTGTCTTTTCAGATAGATAAGTCCATGGATGTTAATGTTGCTCAGAGCACTCCACTCCATTAAGTTTATTCCTTCAAAAGGAGTGGGCGTGCACAATGCAGTGGGGGAGTCAATGGCAGTATGAATCGGTGGTAAGTCATTTTGTTGGGGGCAGAGGGACTGGAGAGTGGGGTGGAGGGGCAGTTATGCTGCAGAATTATTCTAAATCTGCCACATAAGGGGCAAGATTTCTCCCGGGTCATTGGACTCCATGTTTTGGTATCCAGTGTCCTGTGCTACTTCTGCATGGCCACTAAGCCCCGCCCAGAAAGGACAATTTGTTGGGATTTCCATTTTCATCATTTAAGACTAATTCCCCCATATGTCCCGATTGCTTTCACTGATGGTGACAATGTGGCTTTCTGTGCTATTAAACATCAAGCCTTGGGAGGACAGCAGTGGAGCCACTGAGTGCAAAATCCACATTAAGGGCAGAGCATCTGCAACTCCCACTGAACTCCATAGGAGCTGCAGGTGCGGGTGCAGGGTATCTCCAAAGAAGTTCTGAAGCCCTTCAGCTCCCATTGAAGTCCATAAAAAGGCCTGTTAGGTGCCCAGAATTGTGAGTCTACAGGATCAGGCCTGTATTTTAAAAGGCAGAGACATTATGCTCACCAGGATTCCAATACTACGTGGGGTTAAGAGCCTCCTTGTAGGGTGGTAATTGCCATTGACCCCTACTGACTACACAGTGAGGGTTGAGAGCAGTTAGGATCAGAGCCCAATAGATTGTGCATGTTCTGGGAGGAAAAGAAAACACACACTTTTTCTTAAAAGCTCATTTATAATGAAAACCACTAAGAAATATTGGAAAATGTCTTTAATGCTACTCAGTTTTGTGTTGCAGTATATGGGGGATGGGTGTCTGGGTGGGTTTAAAAATGTTTTAATTGCTCAATTGCGTTGAGCCGATTGTGGTCATTTCTGGGGCTACTGGGCCAGTTTCTCTTCTCACTGCCAATGGTGTGACTTAGGTGCAATGCCACTGAAGCCAATGATGTTACGTTGGTTTAAGACTCGCGTGAGAGAAGAATCATGCCTATTGTCTGCAATGGGTTTTTCCCAGTAGGTTTGACTGCATTAAACTGCAATTTTTTTTTATATTGGGATTGACACAGCTGTGTCTGAAAGTCAATAAGATTACACAGATGGAGAAGGCCAAATATATTAGGGATTAAAGTTTATTTAAGGTAGCTGCTGAGTTAAATTAGTTACTCATTGATTGGGACAAACGCTCTCATTTCCAAGTGCTGCTACTTTCTACTGGGTAAAACACTGTGTGGAAATGTGCATTTGATTAATTAATTAAATACTAGATTGCAGTTTAAAATATTAAGTATTGAATTGGTAGAAGGGAAAAAAGTGTGGTTAAAAGATGTACAGCAAGTGGGGTAACAGAGTCCATTAAAACATCTGCTTTCATGGTTTACAACCTGCTTCTATCTAACGAATTCCAAACCTGAGCATCCACACATGATTTCAGAAGCATTATTGCTACTGGACTAAGAGCTTGATTATTGGATGAGCCCTTGACTTCATTGAGACTTTAGAACACTCGGTTCTCAAGCAGTGTGCAGGACAAGCCTTAACACAGGTCAGTTTTCCTCTGCGTACACAATATAAGATGAACAGGTTGTTGAGTAAGTCACTTCTACCACACTTTCAACTTGCATGATAAAGCTAAGCTTGCCAAAAACTCTCAGATGTTTAAAAAATGCCACATGTACATATATGGGCAGTTTTGCATGTACAGGCAACCCCCTCCCCCCCCACACACACACCTATTAGGGTGACCAGATGTCCCAGTTTTATAGGGACAGTCCCGATATTCAGGGCTTTTCCTTATATAGGCACTTATTATCCCCTACCCCCATCCTGATTTTTTCACATTGGCTATCTGGTCATCCTACCACATACACTTGGGAGATGGGGCAAATAATTCCTCAACTTTCCCTGTCTCAGTCTCTAGCAATATATCTTTTTCATTCAGATGTGATTGCTTTTACTCCGTCGATCAAGAGATTTACTATCTGTTTCGAGTAAATTTGCATACAGTGAAACTCAGTGTGTAGTGAAGAGGAATGAAAAAGCCCATTTGTATCAGTGCATCATACTGTGTGGATGGCTGCTCTGCTTCACGCCAGCCTAATCTTAGATGGGAGCCTGATTCTGCGGCCATTGTGAATGTGAGTCAATCGGAGTACTCATATGAATAAGGGCTGCAGGACTGGGTCCAGAAAGGAGCTGGCCAGTAGGGAAAAAATGACTTCACTAAATAAGGCTCAATCTTACAGCATTTATTATGTGAACTTAACTCTCACTGATCACCTAGGACCAAATGTAGTAAGGTTCCAATGCTTATGGGGCTGGACCTAAGTGAAATGCAGCTGGATCCTAAATATACAGGATGAATTATTTTAGCTAGTGCACAAAGTGTGCGGAGTACTTAATTACTGACTGCTAGGGACATCAGTTCACCTCCAGCTGAAAGGTGACACCTAAAAATTAGCTGCATTTGGAGGGCCAGTGGGACCTGTGCTCTTTGGAAGGGGGCTAGAAGTCCAAGGGGAGTGCAAATGTATAGGGGAGAGGGGAACAGAGGGGTCTAGAGGTGAGAGAAGTGAGGAGTGATAAACTGAAGTGTTTTTAAAAGGATTACAAAAATAGGGCAAATAGTTTGAAAGAAAACATGGACACAGAGATTCTCAGCAAGGGAGAGAGGGAAATACCCAGAGATACCTTGTTCCTCTTGTTCCAGCTTCTTCTGGATACACTTTGAGTCACTGATGTTTCTGGTGTTCCCCTGACTTTTGGATGGGAGATGGGCTGACACCTCTCCTACAGACCTGACCCACTCAGGATGCTATAGACTGACCTCACATTTCACGTTGGGAAAGTGTATAGACCATTCCAAAGTAAGAGGGTCCAAGACTAAAATGGTCAGCATAGATATCCCACAATTGCTAAACCTACTCACAGGCATGAATCATTTGGCCTAGGGGAAGTCTGCCACAGAGGTTCAAACCGTGCTTATTTATTAAGTAAAGTGTTGCTTCAGGCTGCATTGATAGAAAGATTGTGCTTGTGAATTTATAATGTAACTAAACGAGCAGCACTGCATACTTTGTTTAGTGCAAGGGGGTCTGTTCTTCCTAGGTTGTCAGGAGAATTTAGAGACACCATAAAAAAAAAAACCTCTGCTTCTCAGACAGGCCTTGGTCTGGTTTGGACAAGTACTGTACAGAGTGCCTAGAAAGTTAATTGATTAATTAACAGCAACCAACATAATCTAAGCAAGGTCACCCCAAACAAGAACAAATTAAACAGAGGAAGAACACTTGTCCTTAAAGGAAGGATGAAACTTGTCCTTGTTAAATGGCTTCAGCTTAAGGACCATTCTCCCTCTGTACAGAGATATTTGCCAGAAATGTAAAATGTTTTGATGACCTATTAACTGGGCTGCTAATATTTTAACAGCAGTAGAGTACTTCATGAATAAATGTACTGTGCCTTACGACTGATGCCAGAGCCTGCAACCTTTCCTCACAAGAAAATCACTTGCACAAGTACACTCAGTAGGGTTTTTCAGGAAATCTCTCATTGTTGCACTCTCACTAGTGGTAGTTGCAGTGGGAATTCTAAAGCAGACAGGGCATGTGTTTTTATTGCTCAGTTCAGGTATGGATAATATGGCAGAGTTACTCTCCACAAAAGAGGTGCAGCATGAACAATAGCAGTGTAAGCTTCCCTACATTGCCCTGCTATTATTTATATTTATTATATAGCCTAGGAACCTTAATCAAGGACCACGGTCTCATTGTGCTAGGTATTGTATGGTCAATTGACAAGTAGCATGGTCTAGTGGATGGAGCGTGGTCTTGAGACTCGAGACTTGGATTCTACTCCAGCTCTGCCACTGATCTGCTGCATATTTGGGCAAGCCACTTCCCTCTCTGTGGCTCTGTGTCCCCTACCACCTTTTGTCCTTCTCATTTATTCAGACAGTAAACTCTTCAGGACAGTCACCCCCTCTCCCTACACAAAGGGGCTGCAGTCTCAGTTGGGGTCCTGGGCATGACTGTAATACATACAGTAAATAATAACTATATGGAAGTCAAGTTGGCCTTTATTTTCTATTTCAAGTTTGGACCTTGAACTGACTACATTTCTTCCTTAGATTTTTTGAATGATACACTAGTAATGCACTTGACTCCATCTGCTGTTTTTCTTGGGTTTCTTAATTTAATGCATGTCTTTTCCTTGTCAGAAGATTACAATGACAATAGAGGCTGCTTGCTTGGAATGTGTACATTGTTCCAGAGCTGTGTGCTACCAGGGTGCCAAGACATTTCTAAGACCCAGAGACAGCATTCCATGTGGCTACTTAGCCACTCAGCAGCTTAGGAGAACAATAGCATTTTTTTAATATCAGTTGCACTTTGAAAGTGTTTCCTTTTTCCGTATGCAGAAGGCTTTTGGCTCCACATAATTGTTTAAAGCACATTCAGATTGAAGTTTCAGGTTTCAGGATTTAGGGAAAAAAGCCACAAATGTAACAGGTGTCTCAGTTACCGTAACATTTACATTTTGGAGCAGGTATTTGGACACTGTGCCATCGTTCCAAGTCCTCTTTTCATTGTCCTGCCACTCCAAAGATGTGAAATGACAAGTTGGGGCTTTAACAGACAAAGAGCATGGACATGCATTGTCCCACTCAGTGTTGGCTATTTTGTTTAAGCCAGATGTTCTTACCTGTAAATTCCTCTAAAGTAACACACTGGTATTTTCCAAAGTTTTGTGAATGAACTAGAAGCCTCAGTTATAATTCTTCTCCTAGTTGTTGTCCCTATGGGTATTCCACTTCAACCTGTGGCACGCCCGTGCACTCTTGATCGGAAATTTTTGTCAGCAGTATCTGGGAGTCCATGTTTGTGTCCTACACAGCCCTGAGATCCAGCACAAGTGTGTACAGGGGAAGGTGGACCTGCCACTGCTCCAGTTCCTTCTCAACTGCCTGCAGCTTGAGACAGAGCATTGTGGTGTCCATTATAGGCAGCCATGCAGGTTGCTGTCTTTTCTTTCATTGCTCTTTCTTTATTTTTTCTTAGTAATTTCCTTTGTTTTGTTGTTTTGCACAATTTTGTGCTTTGTGTGTTGGGTACCCCGTTCCCTCCTTCATTTTTCCCAGTCTGTGACTTTGTTTTACCTCTGGCCTCAATCTGTAGCCTCTCCTAACAGGTTATGCCCAAGACCCTGGCTTCAAGCCCTGTCAGACCTGCTACAGGTCTTTTCCCCCCTCAGGTATTCAAACTGCCTTGGCTGCCTTGGAGAGACTCACATTCCTTGCAAGTGTAAGGTCTGCTCAGGTTTCAAAAGCAGGTCTCAAAAACTTAGGGAGGACAGACTAAAACTACTGTGGATGGAGTGTCATCTGAGAACCGTGGGGGCTGAGTCTCCTTCCTGTACATTGGCTTTGGCTGCTCAGAGAGACCCGTTGACTCTTCCTGCTGTGGTAAGCAAGACTGGGGGGAGGGGGATCTTCAGAGTCATCCAGACTGACAAAAAGGAAGAGACCCTATAGTCTAGAATGAGAATCCAAGAGAAGGGGAAAGCTACCCTTTGATACAGATTCTAAGGAGATTTGAGTCTGAGCATGGATACTGATGAGGCTTCTACTTCATCTGGTACCGAGAGCCCAGCACCAGCTAAAAAAGATGATGCCCGGTTCTGAGAAGCCATCTGATGAACAACCTTATGCAGCATCAACATTAGCACTGGACTCAGTGTCTCCGAAGCACAAGGACTCTTCTGTGAACAAGGCTAAATGGTCACCAGTACTGTATTCTTTAGGCCACAGGGGAGAGCGCACTGACAGACTGCCCCTCTGTACTATTCAGGCTTCCTGGTATCATCCAGGCACATTTTCCCACAAAGACCTTTGTATCCTGAAAGAACCTGAGTTACCTTTGCTGAGGGGTACTGAGAGAGATTCCTGAGTAGGACCAACTTACTTCCTGGTATTGACTCACTCTCCTGGTCCAGGAGATTGGTTTGTCTTGACCGGCAGGACACTCATTTTCATATAGCCAAGCACCCATCTCACAGATGTTTTCTACATTTTATAGTTGGCAGGAATCACTACCAGTATTGTGTCCAACCCTTTGGCCTCTCCGCTGCTGTAAGAGTTGGGCCATTGCAGCCCAACTCCCAATGTAATTTCTAACAGAACTACATCAGCCCAAACCAGGTTTCTTTCAGCAGGGTCTACACAGGGCAGTTGGAGTGCAGCACAACGGTGCACTTTACAAATCACGCTCCTCTTGTGTGCTTTGCCGGCCCCTAGTCTGTGAAAGGCCCCATGTCTGCTAAATTAACAAATGTAAGCAGTGTATCTAACATTGGTATGAAGGTAAATGCATTATATTCTAATTTTATGTTCTTACTTCTGAACTGTAGCTCTGTCAGTGCTTTTGCTGCCCCTACTTCCAAAGCAAACTTTCTGTCTCTTTCGATTTTTCTTTCTATTGTAGCTTCAAAAGCTCCAGGAACCCCCTCTTTGCCAGATATCCAGTGTTTTATCTTCCTGACCTGTTTAAATCTGGGCCCAGTCCAACCCTCTGAAGTCAATGGGAGTTTTGCCATTAGTAAACCAATTATGCTTGGCATTTTCACATGGTGGCCCCTTTATTCAGGGACAGATTCTAACTTCTATGTCTGTATGTCTCTAAAATAAAAATAGGGAGAGCTCTTCCAAGAGTCAAGTAGATCTTTCAGACTTATAAATAGTTCTGTTAATTCTGTTTCTCATTTGCATTATTTTGCATGAAAATAATTTTATCCCCCAAAGAACCCAGCAAAAATTCCCAGTCTATGCTGCTGTTCTGCTTTAGCTTTCCCAGAAGCTAGTTCATTTGTTTACTGTGCCTTGCAAGTCCAAGTTCCTTTTATAAATTAACTTGTAGCTGCCCCCCTGCTTGGCTGTTCTCCACCTTCTCCCTTGGCTCAAAATGAATGATACCCGGACTGTCTTTGAAACAAGCCAGGAATGTGAGACTTTTTGTTCAAACAGCATCACCACCAGTGAAATCTTTCTCCCCCTGCCAGCTGGAAATGTGCATCACTGGGGATTGTAGATTAAAATTCTGGTGAGTTCTTCCTTTTTGAAAAAAAAAATCTAGACTTTGACTGGGTTTGGATGTCACTGAAATGTCTTTGGAAAGTAGGTCAGTATTAAGGAGCTTAGCACTGAAGGTTTAGGAGAATCTTGTTTCTTTCTAAAATTAATTAGAACCACTGTGATCATCAGGTGTAAGTGTGGTTTTTAAAGGGAAGTACTGAATCAGGTCACTGGATGGGTCCTCTCTGACTTTGTCAAGCTTTAGTACCTTCTGTGAATATATCCCAGAGGTTCTGTGCTGAGGTGGGTTAGCTGGTGTGAATATCCATGTTATATTTAAGAGCTCCAAATGTCTTTAGCCAGTTCGCTTTACCTGCTTAAGCGAACTGCTTGCAGAGATGTTGCTTATTACACTTGATTCCCATGCATCATAAACAATAATAGAACGTTGTGTAAATGTCAGGTGCTCCACATCTGGCCTTATAAATGTGGGGCGGTTTTTACACTCATGTACAGTATATTTATTATATGTGGATTCCTAGCTGCTGCTGCTGCTTTGTCCATGGCATTTAAGTGTTTGTAAGGGAGTTCCTAACCTCATAGTGCTGAAAGTGTTTGCCTGTCTTCATGATGTATACCTTGCTACCGACAGCACTATCTATTGTCAAGACAGATTGAATCTCTGGCATTTCATTTTGATGGTCCCTCTGCTATCAGTTAAGAGAGATTTCACAGGATGTGAGCTAGAAGAGAAGTGGCACATGGGAGCTTCACTGAAGCAATGAGCAGCTTTTATCATACCCGTCAAACAAGGCATGAACTGGTACTTGCGTCTCCATGAGGCGGCCTGTGAAAAAAACAACTCACCAGTGTTTCCCCCTGGACAGTATGCTGGCCCTTGTTTGTGTTGTGTAATTGCAGTAGAAATGATTTATTCAACATGCATTTCAAGCCTTTGAGCAAAGCCAGCCCATAATGCCATGGCTTGGTAGCTTTATTTAGTTATTTAAAGTGAAGGTAGCGTAGGTGAAGAGTGCTAGAATGGCTGCGGTGCCCTGTGTAGCCTCAGAATAGGTAAGGCACAAGCAATGATAGCATCTGCTGGTGCACCTTAACCATATGCTAGGGGGATTGCAACTGCATCTGTGAATAGTTCAGTTTTCATGGCCCACTGTGAAGATTTGGGAAATCTGTCTGTACAATTTATGAATTCCATGTGAGATTCTGAACTCTCTGTATGTATCTTTACCAAGCTGCAAACTCCATTTTGAATATGCAGCACTTTGCCCTCTCTAGTACCCCTTGGTCTCCCTGGTGGATTGAAATTCCAAAGGTGGGTGGCAAAAAGCTACCAAAAGAGGGTGGTTGAGTTATGTGCCCTACCACTGAAATGTATTAGCACTAGACAAAAGGCTGGCTGCCAAGCAGGAGAACTGGTTTAGCAGGGGAGATGTCACCTAGCAATGAAGTCACCTGGGCGGATTCTGTGGTCACCTATTGATGCTGCCTAGGGAGCCACCTGACAGCAGAGACTGGAAGTTTATAATGGGCAGAAGATGCTTTGCTCTTTCAAGGGAAGATAGAGAGGGGAAATATGTGTAGGGTTTATTATTGATTGTATGGATCTGTAGGGCTTTGGGTGGTCCCACCCTGTCCATCTGGGAGGGAGGCCTCACACCCTCACTACAGTGCTTCTGTGGGGACAAAAGCTCCAAGGGGGGAATTAGCATTTAGGGGTTTTGGCCCCTCAGGCAGGGGCAGAGCCTGCAAACAGTTCAGGAGCTCAGGCCTCTCAGGCAGGGCAGAGCCAGCAATCAGGCCTCCTGGTCTATGATGAGGTAGCTGCCACCCCAGGGGTCTGGTCAGTTGCTGGGGAGGGGGACCCAGGCCCACCCTACTCCAGTGGGTCCCAGCCCAGGGCCCAAGCAGTGGCAGAATCAGTAGGGTCCCAACCAAAGTATGCTGACATTGTATCAGGCCACAATACAACTGACTACTGTCTGTTACCTCCTTCATTCCCACCCTGGGGTACCTGGACCTCAGGGTTGTTGTCCATCTGCCCAGGCTAGATAGCAAACGGAAATCCCAACCAAGAGCTCCTCAGCATACCAGGTGGCAGGTAGCTCCAGCAGCTCCCCAGCATCCTAGGCAGCTGCAGCAGTTGGGGTGGGCAACAGGGGAGAGACATCCTTCTCCTCCAGTGACTCCAGCCCAACTGAGCTACAGAGCTCGCCTTTAATACTTCCCCTTCCTGACCCGCCCTTCTGTTTCGGGTGGGCAGGCGTCCTGGCTCCGCCCACCAAGGGGTGGTGAGGGTTTCTCCCTGTCAATCTCTGAGAGAGGCCACACCCCCTCGCTACAGGATCTGAGTATTTCTTGTTTGATTAAGTAAAGAGCAACTGTGTTGTAGAACTCTGGGGAAAGTGTCTGTGCATTATATGCTACAACCACAAAGTGCCTCCTAAGAGAGTTAAACTGTAATCCAGATGGCTCACACCTTTGGTGAGATTCTGGGAGACAGTGTGCTTAAGCTACTGAGGTATCCTGGGGGTCAGTGCTCCTTCTGGAGGCCTAGCCAGGTGGGCTGAAGGGATCCATTTCCTTGAAGAGGTAACAGACAGAGTTGATGTGCCAGTAATGTGCCAGAGAGGCCAATGGAGGTAGCAGTGCTGCAACCTGCGAAGACCCAGGGAAGTTTAAAACACCAGGGAAAACCAGAGGTGGGAGTCCCCTCACAGCAATCTGGTGGGCAGCCATTGGGGGAAGATTTGTGCAAAAATATTGGACTCTTCATTTTTCAAAGGGTCCGATTATTACTGACTTTTGCTGAATTACTTTTCACCATCACTGATGTCAGCAATTTCTGGTACCATTAAATATCAATACTTACACTTAGAAATATAACAGGAACCTCTTCAAACCTTCCTTAGTTTATTTTTGTTTATATAGCCATGTCTTTTGGTGTGGTTAAGGTAATTAAATATTAACACAGCAGAATAGGGCTTCAGACATGCAAGCCAGATATACAGTATCCTTATGTAAAGCCCAGATGCTGACAAAAGACATTAATTTCATTGGGGCTCGTGTGTGCTAGCCAGACTTGGATTTACTTAAGAAAGGAGAGTGATAGTTATACAGTTAAAGATGATTAATCACTATTCCTTCCTATAAAACAATTCTATTTGGTTAATCTGAAAATCAGTTCCTAATAGATAGTAGTTTAGACTAACAAGCATAGAAAGCAAAAGGAAAAGGATTTAGGATGTATTATAGTTTGGTACATTGAGAATGGCTGGGGTTGGTTCTTTTCTCAATTATACTGATGTAAATCAGGAATAACTCCACTGGAATGTCACCAGTGTAAAATTTGTGGAAGGTCAGAATCAGACTCATTTCAGTTGTGGAGAAAAGCTGATATAGAGAAATGATACCTTAAATATAGTAGCAGATTCAATTTTATAAAGCTACAATATACAGGAAGTCGTACAAGCTTGGGCTCCAAATATTCATCTAAAAAGGTTAATAGAGCAAGTAGACTTGTAGCCAGACCAGTTTGCACTGATCTGATGTAAATCAGCACAGCTCCATTGACTTCAGGTTCAAAGGAGATATACTAATTTACACCAGTTGAGGATCTAGTACATAGTCTCTAAAAAACCAGGGTCATAACCAGGGTGTGGTGGGCAGGGCAGCCGCCCAGGGCGCAAAGTCGCAAGAGTGGAAAAGTGGGCAGAGAAATGAAGGGAAAAAATGGTAGGGGGTGGAAATATGCTTGCTCACCCCCAGGCATTAAAATGCCTAGTTATGGCTCTGTCTAAAGCTATAATCATCATTCTCTATGGCTGTGTTTCAAATGTTTGTTTTTCTTTCCAGGATCATCTACCTACACATAAAATGTGCTAACTACAATGAAATGCGCTGAGTCACAAGCAGGGAGACTTAATTTGAATGCTTTTCCTGGAGGAGCTGGTTGTTAGTGGATATGGCTTCCTATGGGAATGAGATAGAAAGATGGAACCTCAAGCAAGCTGGCAGAATTGCAGAACTGTTGGAGCCGGTGGTTTCACCTGATTATGGTAACAGGCTCTCCCCACTTAAGTCCATCAGCAGCATAGACCACCTTGTAGACTCTGCTTACAACTCTTTCTCTGGTGGCTCAAATGTTCCAGACTATCATTCTCCATCATATTATAATGAAAACTATTGTCTGCCCTTAGAGCCATTACCATATATGGACTTGGAATATGTAAGAGGTATTTATAATCCCAGTGCAATAAACTCTGATCCTAAACACACAGATCAGCACAAGTCATTGGAGCTGAGTAGTCAGTCTAACTCTGACAATACTGGGCTCAGCGGACAATACAGAAGCAGTCCTATCCATGGGACTTTATATCAGCCACCATCACCTCTGGCTTCGCCCCCAATTTCCCTTCCTCATCCACCATCACGACTTCATAGCTATAAAGCTACCAGAAATTTTGAAAATACAAGAGGTAAATCTAATTCTGGAAATCATTTTGACTACACTGTGCAACTAGCTACTTGTGCTCAGGATATCAGCAAAGTCCTTCTCCCCTCTGATTCAGTGCCAAACTGTGTATCCAGGTTGAAGAATGAGGGGCTAATGACCGAGGAAAGTGAAGAGTTGGATCCATCCCAAGATGGCACAAAGAAAAACAAGCCTCATGTTTTCATCAGACCCTCCTCTATTATTTTTCAAGAATATTTAAAGTCTGATTCTTTGGTTAAAATCCCAAAGCTTTTTTGTACTCAGAATTCTGCTTATAAAATTCCTGAGGAGATGAACTCTAAGTCCTCTCATCCACTGCATACCAACCTCAATGCTGTTAATGATACACAAGAGAACAAACAGTATCTTTATGCCTATGGTGTACACAGACCACCCTTTAGAGAAGCAGATCTGCAAAGCAGAGTGTCAGAATCCAGCCAACAAGAGGGACAGTTTCCCTGCAATCATTGCTCACGCTGGGCTGAAGCACATTCAAGCTTTGATCAGGATATACTGGAGAGCAGTGCAGGCTTAAAATACATGGACAGTCCTCTTCCAAGTGAAGATGTGTCTGAGAAACTGAATATCTCTGAGAACAAGACTCAGTGCTCCGGCTCCAAAGAAGAAAATAGAAAAGATGTTTGGGAACTGCTTTTCAATCAACATATCAAATTGCAGAAATCACCACTGTCCCGCAGCTTGGATGGTACAGAAACAGAGCCTACTCACCAAGGGGAACTGGATTTTGGAAATAAGCAATTTTCTGATCATGCTGACCAGACGTCTTATTACCGACCAAACAGGGACTCCCTATCCCAATTTCTAAATGGACTCAGGAGAGAAACACAAGCAAACAAGAGTGGTCCTGACCTGACTATGAACCCGCAGCAAGGAGACACCCTAAATCCCATTCATCAGCAAAAACACCAACTTGAATTTCAAAAGGAGCTTGAAAGGCAGCCTCGGGATGCTGCTACCAGTGAAAAGATAAACAGGCAGACAACTCCCCTCCTTTACTATCTGTCTGGTGGGGAAAACACCACCATCCTGAGTCACAAAAATCACACTCAACCAAACGGGGACTTGTCTAAGAGCTCTCCAAGAAGTAATCGCCCTGTCCCCGCAGAGCCTATTGAGATACAAAGGGAAACTAACCAGCTTCGAAAGAACAAACACCTCCATCAGGGTACTGGCAATGATACCATTAATGAGACTGGTGATGTAATTCTGGGGAGCTCTGCTTCATCGGTGGATGAGAGTTTCAAGAATGATTACAGGGAAAAACTTAAAGTTGCTCAAAGAAAGGTCCTGAGAGAAACTTCTTTCAAAAGAAAGGATTTACAGATGAGCTTGCCCATTAGGTTGAGGCAGAAACCCTCCAAAAGACCTTCAATTGAACATCTCAGATCTTTGTCATTATCCAGTGCAAATGAGGATGCCAAGTTGATTCCTCCTCCCAAGTCTCTGGAAAACAGCAGCAAAGATGAAGAAACAAAGAGGATACAAGCTGCTCGAATAGGAGGAAGAAAAAGGATAACAAAAGAGCAAAAGACACTGTGCTATTCTGAACCTGAGAAGCTCAATCAACTGGATGATCAGCAAGATCAGGGTGTACCATGGAGGGAAGAAAGCGCAGGGCTCAGGTCAGATGAAATTAATGAACAAGATGCAGTAGCAACCAGAAGAAAGATTCTGGAAAACCGAGGGAGTGTGCTTTCCAGTTCAAATTTCTCCAAGACTGAGCTGAAGCAAATCCAGCATACAGCACTTATTGAATACATGGAACGAAAGATTGCACAGAGGCCTGCTAGTGCTCTGCACAAACCGCCCCTGCAGAAGAGGCCTTCAAAAGCTAAGAGGCTTCATGATGCTAAGACTTCCAACCCAGATATCGGCAGAAATATCCAAAATAATGAGTTAATCTGCCAATTTCTCTCTCCAGAAAGAATTCCAGAACCCTTCCCTGCTTTAATTGTTCCAGGGATCTGGACCAATAGGCACAGTGCTAGTTCTTCGGCTACTGAGACAGTACATTCAAAATCCAAGGATTCTGTCAGGGAAACAGACAAATGTGCTTCATCTGAAAATCTCCAATTAGGGGCTTCAGCATCCAGCAAAGGTCGAGAACGATTAAAATCATCTCCTTCTCCTGTACAGGTAAGAAAGATATTAGGGCCAGACTTTGCTTATACTGGTGAGTATATCACAAGAATAGTCCCATTGCTCACCAATGGAACTAAGGAATTAATAATCTGACCGTTTGTGAGCTATAGCCTATTCTTGTAACCTGGAATTAAAAAGGGAGGATGCTGTGTTTGTTATTCTATAGGAAACATCACAGTTGTTTGCAAGCCATATGTACATACCTCCCTTGGAGTGTGGTTGGAGGAATAGATTAGAAAATAGAGACTATACAATTAATTTTTGGAGTTCTAAAAGCAATCCTACCAAAAATGTTTTAAAATATTATTTTTAATTAATGACAATAGTTGTTAATTATTATCAAAAGCCCCATAGGCATGTATAGTGCTTTGCAGACAAACTGTAGATTTTCATTTTTTAATGGAAATCAAATTGCTACCAAGTTTGCCGATGGTTGAAAACTTAAGTGCATTGCCACAGATAAAAGCACTTACATGCTAAGTATTCCATGCTGTTTCAGGGACAAACAGACAACGCAAGTAAAAATTCATCTGAAAACTCCACAGGTATAGACTGCTGGGTTTGAGCCTAATGTGACCTTCAGGAGAGGAATTTGGGTGGGCTACTAAGGAGGTAGAGGGGGTAGCCTGCAAACCTGCTGCATCCCAAGTGTCCCTGAGGAAACCAGAATAGAAACTTTTCTCCTGGGTAAGCCTTTTGAGGAAACACCTTTCAATTTTTATTTTATTTATTTATTTTGCTTGAAAAGCAAAGCCATGTAGAAATCAGTGGGTTTCAGCTGACAGAATTAGTGCAAATATTTTATTTATGTATGTATTTATTTGTCTATTTTGGCTCTTGTGAAGCCTTCCTTCCCAGACCTGAATTTCACTATTGACTTTTAATTGAACTCAGAATCTCAAAGTAAAACTCAGCAAAACCCACTGAGTTTTGCCTGGTTGTCTGTTGCAACTGTGAATCCTTCCCAATTTGCTCAAATCTCACACGCATCCACTTTAAAAAATTGAGGCTAGTGAGGGGGGGATACTCTGGGATAGTTAGATTTCCTGCTTTTCTCAGGTAGAAGCAATTCATGGACCCTGCAGCCTGGCACAGGATTAATATTGGTTCGTCACTGTTTACTTTACAATCTATTTTATGGGTTCGAGGATTCTCTTTCCTGAGTTTGTGGTTCTCCACTTGGTGAGAGAGAGAGAACCTTCCTCGGACCTATCTCCTCTCATAACACGACCTCTCACGCTACTAAGATCTCAGAATTACTCATTCTGGGGTCAGCAAAAAGGTCTCTGGGCTACTTATGGCTCAGGTATTACAACTTGAGACCCATTATTATATTTTCCTATCTAATACCTCAGATACTGTGGTGAAGAGCATGTGATACAGTTCTCTACCAACAGCCAGCTCACCACACGCCATAAAAGAGCACAATGCTGAGTCTTTAGGGATGATTTCTTTTGCCCTTTCTCCTGCCACAACTGACTTGAGTTTAAAAAATACGTTGATGTGGCTTCTGGCAAACTCTAACCCTTTAGAAGTCTGCTGGAACAGGTGAAATAGGCCATTTGTTTTATTTCTGACATGCTCAGTGAACATTGTCCTAGTGCCAGAGGAGAAATACCCACTTTTCAGTGCCAGAATTTGGAGGACAATATATGTCAATATTACTGTAAAAGAGGATAAGAAAAAATAAACAAAGGCAAAGGGGAAAGAGAAGGGAGAGCCTTTTTTCACCATTAGAGTCTTCCAGCCAATGGAACTGCCACTGAGATAAGAAACTCCCACCAAAAATGCCTATTTTCAGAACTGTCGACAAGCAAAGATTGAGTCAATATTTTGTTCCTGTATTGATAATAGTCACCTGCGATGCTGATAGACTATCTATTTGATCATTCAACATCATGTTCCCATGGCGCAGCTTTGAATTTTTCAAACTGTGAGCATGTTAGAGCTTAGCCTTGTGAAGAGTAACCCAGAACCAGACCTGAGAAGGCAGTGAATAGGTGGGTTCTCTCTGGGTTGGAGGAGAGAATAGATTCTCTGATAAGCAGAGGGGATTGCTGCACAGTTGAGAAGAACCTATAGATAATCAGTTCAGTATGTGCTTTGACTGCCTCCTATCGCAGAAAAACCCATCTAGTTTGGATGGTTTAGGGATAATGGAATCAATTTGATTTGATGTATCTGTTGGGTGTCACTCACTGCAGTATCTAAGTTCCAGTAATAACCATTGTTATGCACTGGGGTGAGCCGGGCAACTCACTAGGAATCCCTTCCAATCCAAAACACTCTATGATTCAGCAACCATGAAACGTTATTGAAGGTCTGGGCTTCATTAGATTGTGGGGCAGGGTTGATCACTGTGTAAAATTCTCTACTTAGCCATGTAAAATGTACCTTTCTTGGTGCTTCTCCTGTCATGGAGCAGTGCTGGTGAAATCCCAGTTTTGTGTGTAAATCTAGGAATATTAATAAACACATGTTTTTCTAAGAAAACTGAGGCTAACTAGGGAGAGAATAATGGGAATTACATGACTGAAAGGAAATAGAAACACTTAAAATGCTTAGTAAACTGTCACCTGAGCTATTGTTGAGTTTCACCTTAGAAGGTAGCAGGCCTGGGAAGGTACTGAGAACACAAAAGCGATAGTCTGACAATGCTGCTATAAGTCTTCTGCATTTTCAGGACCTTCATAGATGTACAACTTTCCCGGCATCCTCAGTTCAAGGTTGTGAAAACTATCCCAACATCCCCAGGTAAGGTTGTGAGAACTACTCCACTCTCTCCAGATGAACATTGCTTTGGAAACTTTTTCAAATACTACATTCCCTCTGATTCTTTGCATAACAAAATCACTGTGATATTAATTTTGATGCCCTACAGTGTGATTGATTCCTAATGGAAGTCTGCTTCCTAATATTTTTGGAAGTCTAGGTCCTGCCAATGTTGGAAATAAACGTGTGCTAGCTAGCAACAACACAGTTGTTGCTAGCAGGGCTCTCCACTAGTGCTAACAACCGTTGAGAGTGCTGCTAGAACTCAGCCACAGGGACTCACAGCAGAGATGGAGGTTCCTCCTGTTGTGTGCAGCCAAGGAGCTGCACCAGTGCTAAAGCAACAGTGGGAGAATTTGTGAAAATCCAGAACGTAGACACGGCCACTCCGTTAGACAAGTGGTGGTAAAACCCTGCTTGCATCAGTCGTGTTTAGATGCAGCTGGTTCTAGCATGGCTTCAGTCCTAGTGTGGACAGGGCCTGAGTAGAGAGACTTTTCATTAAGTGGTAGTTCAGGCACCTGTGAAATGGTCTGATATATGAATCTTTGAACTTCCATAGCCCCACAGGCTGATGCTAGTACCATATAATTCACAGCACTTCAGCTGGAACCTGACACATCAACTCGAGGAGGCTCTCCAATGCAAATAAAATGCAGTGTTGCATTTTCAGCAAGGCAGCGCTGTCACATGAGGGTTGATAATCCCAAAAGACACTGATAGTCTCATCATGGCCTTAATAACTGCTGAGGTCTTGTGGGAGGGGATGGGATGGGATGGGGGGTTGGAAATCTACCTCAGGAACATGTAAATGGATAGTCTGATCCTGAGAGGTGTTGAGTACCTGCAACTCCCATTTGAAGCCAGTGGAATTGTAGGCCCTCAGGACTTTTCAGCATTAGGCCCAAAATGTACAAAATACCATTTAGAGATTTTAATCTTTTTAAAAGACCACAAAGAGGAAATCCTGCTTAATTCAGAAATTAAAAGCAGTATTCATTTTCAAAGCACTTCCTTTATATTGGCTATTCCTCTCAACGCCCGTGAGGTACAGAAGTGGTGTTCTCTCTATTTTATAAGTGGGGAGACCAAAGCACAGAGGTGATTAGACTTAACCAATGCCTTGGAAGGAGTCAGTGGCAGAGAAATCTGGAGTTTGATCCCCCAGCTCTGGGCTCTTCCCTCCACTCCATGCTACCCCTCAGTCTGAGGTTTTTTAGCGGAGTTTGTGAGGGATCACAATACCTCTCTGCATCACAATGGTGCTGTGGGATCAGTTAGTTCATATTTGTACAACATTTTGGAGATGCAAAGTGCTATTCACATGCCAAGTATTTATTATTATCTAGTAGGCTAATCCTGAGGTCCTCATCCAGTTTTCAAGCTGTCCTGACCTCATCCTGGGGAGTTTTATTGGAATAAGAACGGAGTGAAAACTAAAGAAGGACCACAGGATTTAGCCCTTTATTATGTTATGTTAGGCGCACTTGACTGCGGGGAAGTAGACTTCAGAATGGCTGTCTTTATTCTGCTTCTTTTATTTCCCTCTCGAGCCTCTGTGCCTCCTACGTGGCAATGGCTGAAATAATGATATCTTATTTCCAAGCGAGAAAGATCCAAAGGGGATGTGGGCAGGGGCTGTGCTTTTGAGAAATGTTGGCCAAAGGCAGTAACTCTGTGCTTTTGCCACCAGGGACCGCTGTAGCAGCACAGAAAAGACAGTGTTGCCTGGGAGCCTGTTCTGAAATGCTGAGCCACGTCAAACCTCCACATGATGTCAGTTAAGTTAGCAAGGCATAATACAGCCATTGCCCCACAGAGATGATACATTCATCTTCCATCTAAAGGCTTTTACCTGAAGAGAGATCGCTTCAGGGCCTGCTCCTGAGAAGTTTAGTGGGAGTTGCAGGTGCTCAGCACGTCTCTAGTTCTGGTTTTTCTTAGTGATCCTGCAGTCCCACATCCTTAGAATAGGGTTATTTATTCCCCAGATCATCAGCTTTCCTTTTACGTGGCCTCCCAAAATCATTGTTGCCTTTTTGTGGAACAAAAAAAGATGTAAAATGTACAGCAAAATATGCATGAAAAGGGCTCAAAGCTGAGCCGCTGTCTTTACAGTAAAGGACTCGGTATTGCAAACCACCATAGCTTCAGCTCTCTTCTCACTTGAGAGCATAGCTCCACCATCCGATCTCTGGCAAAAACAGCACCTAGCAGTTAGGTCAGACCTGTCCACAGACAAACACAGAGCTCCTGTCAGAATGCTTACAGGGAGTAGTTTCTTACAGCATGGAGTCTATATACATTTAAAATAAATATTTAAATAGAAAAGCTCCTGGCATTTTAACTCACTAGTCCCTATATTGCTTGCCTAGAAGAATTGAGAGAGTAATGCTTAAGTCTTGCTTCAATCAAAAAATGACACCGAAAACTGTTTGTTAATACCCCCTGTTAGGACTCCCATTGTTTTGGCCATTCTAAGGTTGCCTGTCTCAGCAGGATTTCAGTAGTCTGTCTGAGATTCCTAATTCAGCTGGAGCAGCTTCACTTTAGTAGATTATTTTCAATGCAACTAGAAGTGTGGGAAAGTCCATGTCAAGTCTGTGTGGTCAAAAACATTTCACAGGTGACCTCTTAATATAGGGCAAGTGAATATGGGAGAGAAGGGAAATCCAGTAGGGACAGATTTTGCTGGCTATTAATGCAGGTGACTGTAAATTCAGGTTTCATTGTATTTCATTTACAGAGGAAGCCATAGCCTCCTACTGTACAATAATCTCTCCCTCTACCTCCCACACTCACCAAGTTCTGCCGCTGTGCAGCATAATATTGTAGCTGTTCCACGGAACTATGGTAGCAAATCCAAACCAATTAGTGAAATTGCTGCAGATTTACTATGTTTGGAGATTAATTGCTCCAAAAGATGGAAGCAGAATATCCTGCAGGCCCCACATATGTGCCTTTATTATTTGTTGGAGAGTTCCAGCTGTCCCAACGTGTACAATGTGTTAATGCAAAACCAACTCTGCTGGCAAGAAGGATCTCATTCCCCCCGACAGATACTGGCTAACTTCAAGACATTTATCCAGAAGTTACCCAGCAGAGGCTTAAGCCTCTGGCATCCACTCTATTTTGTGACCCTTTTTTAAGTGTCGTCCCCACCCCCCGCCCCTTATTGTTACCCATTTCCTACCATTTTCCTCTCGTAATAACTGCAGTTGCTGCATTTACTCTACCGTCTAGGTCTCACCCTTTGGCATTTTGTCAATCAGGGCAAAGGAGTCTCTGATATATCTACTGTGCTTTTCTTAGGGCTGGTCTCCACAGAGACGTAGTGCATGGCAAACCAGGATGTGAATATACAGCGCACTAGCCAGCAGCACAGTCAGTGGAGCACATCTAAGTGCACTGTGGAATTTTCAGTGTGCCAGCAGAGTCCACACGGCTGTAAATTTACCACCACACCCGCCCTGTGCACCGTCTCCCTGTAAACAAACCTTTAGATTGTGGAAGAAAGGGAGGAAGTAATTGTGCCAGCCTGTCATGATACTGTCTCCATATGCAGTTGTGCTAAGTCATGATACCACAACAGGCTCACACTGATATAATGCCATGATGCAAACATCACAATACAATGTCAAGCTGTCACTGTTTTGTGGCACATCCTTCAACCTTGATTGACAAAATGATTTTTCCAGAAGCTGAGTATCATTGGTGGGCCTAGACTACAAGGGCCAGCTCAAGGTTATGTGAAATTTGTATTTTGCCTGCACTAAATAGTTCCATGTAATAAATAAAATGCCTCTAAATGCTGGTGTTAGTAATTAGCTAATGTGAAATATGATTTGAAACTTTAGCTTTTCATCAAAGAATGAAGTCGAGTTGGCAGAGGAAAAAGACTGTGTTAGAGATGAAAAGCAGAGAATCTGCACAGCCAGAGGAAGGGGAAAGTCTATGGAAGAAATTGGAATTTCAGAAACTGTAAGACTTACATTGTTGAGCCAGAGCACAGATCAGCTTCACCACATGAAAAGCCTGCACATCTTGCCAGTGCCTGGACTTGAACTTGATAAAAACAGCTCAGCTGCAAATCATCAAAGCGATCTGCACAGCCCCAAGTCTGTATCAGGAAATCTGCCCAGACAAACAAATACTGAAGACATTGTGGGGCTCAAAGGATCAGACACCAGGATCCAAACACTTGAAAGGCTTCCTAGCACGACAAAGCCCTATGGCATTTCCTTAAGTACAGAAAATCTATCCCCATTGTGTGAATCCTCCCTGGGCATGCTGCAATCTCCACTGTTCCATTTGGGGTCTCCTTTTCACTCTCCGCTGGCCCTGTCTTCTGTGGAAGAAGACAATGTTTTCTTTAATGACTCTGCCACCAATGGCTTAGAAACAACCTCAAAGCCTTCCTGTCTTTATGGACAAGGTGATACTTTAGTTTCAAGGACAGACATGCCAGAATCTCTCCTGACTGCATTGTCTTCGCAAGTTGCCTCTGAGGGAAAGCAAAGTAAAGCAGAACAAAAAGCCAGGTAACCTTTCTATTCCTTAATTATTGCTCTGTGTGCATAATTTGACATGTGATCTTCAAAACAATTAAAGTCACAAAACCATACCAAGCGGAAAAGCATAGATATATTGCCTCCTGTCCTATCTCTACAGACTTCCTCCTTGCTCCCTCTTCATAAGACCCATTCAGTTATCAGTGATCTTTAGCTAGAAGAAAAAATAGTCACTGTGAAAAAGCCGCTGTATGTAATAAATTCATTTATCATTAAGAAACTTGAATGGCCAGAGATCCAGATAAGTTTGGCCATGTAAGTGCGTACTAATTTGTGCATTAATGTAACCATGAATTTGGGAATTGCATGTGCAAATATCTTGATCACTTGGATGTGCCATTACATGCATACACACAATAACCACAGTAATTGCACAAGTAAACTGGCTGCATAAACTACACACGTTTTGTGTGTTCAGCTGTGCACCTAAGTTGTTACAAAATCTGGAGCTGTAGTTACTTTTAAGAAGATGGCTGTGGTTATCCTAAATAGCAAATGCAGTGTGACTAAAAATATTTATTCCTTGTAGTCAGTAGCCTCTGCCATCAAAGCTTCTGTTTGAACTGCTGCATCAAAGCTCAAAACTTCAGGAGGAAACCCAGCCCAAAAGGAGAAGCCTTGACTCCTGAGACTACGGACTGAATGGATTAAATACATATTTCACATTTATCTCTAAAACAAATGTTACCAAAAAAAGAGTAGCAACCCACAAAAGCATGATAGCTGAATGTACCAGGATAGCCGCCTCCTGCTCGCCTCCTTGTGGCCAGCAAAGGCTCTACCGAGGCTTACCTGAGGTTTTCCTCTTCAGGCCCCTAAAGACTCCCACACAGTCTTTTTTGTGTGGCTAACACTCCCTTCCCCCAGTCTGGGGTTGTGTAATAGAAAGAGTTCCAAATAGTCCTCCAAATAAAGTCCATCACCCCAACTCAAAAGTTTATACTCAGCTCTGGCTCTTCTGCCACACAGAGCTCTTCTCCTATTGTATCCCACTCTGCCCTTCATGAAGCCCCCACTCTTGGCCCTTCCCACTAGAAGCTCAGTCTTCTGGCCCTGGCTTCCTTCTTCTGTTAGCATCTCTCGTCTTCTGTTCTGAGGGAGAAGGTAGCATATATACTGCCCACTTTCAGAGAGCTCCTCCTGGTTAGCTGGGAGAGAGGGGAGCCCGGCCCCACACTACACTACAGGGGTCCAGGTCCCAGGCCCTTAAAGGGACAGTGCCCTGGGTTTTTTCTCCAAACCAACTACGAATTCTCCATGACTGCTTTGGTCATTTTCTGACCATTTGTTTGTTCCATTGTATCTGGAACAGGGTTTTCTCTCCCCTTTCAGGCATAAAGGGCTAGCATGCTCACCTTTCACCTTTTCCTAGTACCTTCTGCTTTCATATCTGTATTCAGCCCATTTAAAAATAGAAGAATATTAAAAGGTCAACTGTTATACCTCTCTTTTATAAAGAATTAGAAATGAGCGTTGTTTATGAAGAACAGATACAATGGTCGAGGGAGTGGCTACATAAATGCAGGTGAGACTTCCTGGGTCAGAGGGCACTTGCTGTAGAAATAAACAGAAGGTACACAGTAAAGTGTCTTCCTTTCACAATCCTGTTGCTAGGTCACAAAAGCTGTTTTGGAGAAAATACTTAGGGGGGATTCCCTCCACTACAGGGGCCAAAGTCTAATCCTGATTTTCTGAACTCTGGTGAATCAAATCTCTGGATAAGCTCAGTTATGTCTCTTGCAGCAGTGCGGTTTAACAAGCCATTCCTCAATTGCAGGAGCAGAGCTCCATTGCCCGTCAGTTCCTGTGGCATTTAGCAGCTGAGCAAAGTAAGAACACTACAGAGCCTAAGAACACAGCAGGAATTTAGCTCCAACTTGTGGAGCTGGGCACTCAGCTGAATTGAAACTCCCAGCTAATTAAATATCACATTTTACAAAGCTTTCAGATTTCACAAAGACATTAATAACATTTAATCAATAAAATTTACATGTGCCTGTGAAATAATTATGAAATGGACCAAATGTCTAGCTAATGGCATTCAGTGAGAATAAAGCAACAAGGCTCTTTGAAACAAAAAACGTACTCAACTAAGGCAGGCTCCTAAGGAAGGTGAGGACTGGAGTTGGGCTCCTAATGTCTGGTACAGTGAGGAGACACCTCCTCTTCTGTACCCCTTAACCCTCATATTAGGGGAAGGGGCAGTGGGGTCCCAGTAATAGTACTGAGACATGGTTAAAGGAGTTTTGGGGGGTGACAGCAGTCCTCCACCAGGTGGTACAAAGAAAAGATGACCTGCACTGGACCACTTATTGCCGATAGATCCCAGATGTGTTACTCGATAAAGTTTCCCCTAATTAAACCACATTCCAGGTATTTTGTCTGGCTTCCTGTGGTGTCTGGGCCAATATGATAGCAAGTGCAGCGATGGCTCTGCTTGTGCATTTATCTCAAGGTGTCAATATACAAAGTGGGTGTAATTCAAAGGGCTAGAACAGGAAATGGGAGATTGCTGACTGAGTGAGGACCCAGAAATGTGAGGGCCTATGGAGCTACACATTTAGCACATATCTAGCATTGGCTCTGTCCTCTGGCCCACAAGCAACGTGAGCACTTACCACAGACTCAGAAGCTCTGAGACTGAAAGAGGCAGCCATGGAAAATATCTGTCCTGGTCCACCAGTACTTCTGTGAAGTAGTGGATTTTCACAGTGAATGCAACTTTTCTTCTTTCCTGTAGACTCCAGATTCCTGAGAAAGATGAATCCAGTCTTTGGGGTAGGAATGAGGAGAATAAAGACAGCAGTGCAGCTGCAAATTCATGTTGTCCTGATGTCAAGGAAATCCCTATTTTGTTCTCCAGAAGAGGAGGCAATGAAGAGAGACAGGTGGAAAAAGAATGCAGAGTAAAATCTCTGGCTGCCAATGCTTCAGTGAGAACCGCATCGCAGAAATTAGAGGCAAATGATATCGCACTTCCCCAGGAAAAAATAAATTGCCACCCAGCATCATCAGTTCAGTCTGATCAAGGAGATACAAATAAAATGAGTAGTTCATCCGTAAATGAAAAAGCAGCATGCGAAAGCCAGAATCCTGTCCTGCCAGAAAAGGAGACAGACTTTCCTAAAAGGAGACTGAAATCCCTTGAAGACCAGAGATATGAAGAACTTGCTATGGAGATCATTGCCAAAGACAATTCTCTGACTGATATCCTCATCCCACACCCTATTAGAAAAACTGCCCTAGACCTCCTGGAGGGTCTTTTTCCTGTTAACATTTCAATGTCTGACAGATCACACAGGAATAAGGGAGCTAGGATGAGAGAAGAAGTGCAGCCTGTCCTGGAAAATAAGTAAGTAGTTTGAGATTACATATTCATTTCTATCTCAGTGTATATATTTGTCTCATGCATGCACTGGAGTTAAGAATACCTGGAGGTTTGGGGATTCTGTTTTTTAAATCAGCAACAAATTCTGTGGCCCATCTTCTGATTTGCACACCAAAAAATGTCTAGGGAAGTAGTCATAGTTGTACATAAGACTGAGAGATAGAATGCTGACTGGAAAATAGGGCCCTGAATCGCTATGTTAGTGCCTGGATGTATTTCTTCTGTGTATCACATGCCATGTGTCAGACTGGAAATGTTTTCATGAGAGTTCCATTAGTGGTTCTGGAGTTATTAGAAGGAAACATGATCATTCTTGGCTGTCAAAAATCTTACATTCCAGATATTTTCAAGGGTTAGACACATCCCTATTTGGGGGAAGAATGATTCTAGAGAGTCTAGAAACATGTGAATAAGAAGCACATTTTTTCATGAATGAGGCTCTAAACATTTGTTACCATATTTATTTTATGTTTTAGTAGAAGGAAAAGTATTGAAGGTCCAACAGAACCATGTTCTGAAACTGAACATAGTGCAAGTCCGAGTGCAGAAGATCCCAATTCTAACATGAAACACATCCTGATTAAGAACAGACATGGCTCAAATGACTTGGATGACATCACTTCTAAGAAAGTAAGTATATGAATGTGAAAAAGGACTATGTGGGTTTCTTTACAGTGACTAGGATATAAATTTGGTATATGTAGTATTAGAGGAAAGCACTTTTATCAACATACTTTATCACAATATCATTACTTCAAAGTGCATTGAGACTTTCTGAGCCAAATTCATCTTCAGCATAACTCCATTAAAGTCATGATGAATTTGGCATATTGATTGTGACTGGTGTTGTCTAAATTCTTCTGTCCTGTTTTATTCATCTGGCAAAAACATCCACTGTAGGAGTGATTAGGGATTGATTTTGGGCAAAACCAACTTCTGTGCACGAGCTGAGTCACAATTGTACAGTATTAGAGACCAGAGCAGAACCCTAAACTGATGACATCTGGCAGCCTAAGTGAAAGATTATCTTTCCATTCAGAGAACTAGCAGCATTTCTGTTGGCAGGATTGGCCTATTGGCTTTCATATGTGCAGAGAATAAAGATAACCTTAGACTATCATTCCTAAAACAGCAATCCTGGACTTCTTTGAATATAACCCACATCACTCTGCAAAAGAGTTAAGCTTGTTAGATGTAGAAACCTGGCCAAATTCCAGCTTGGGTAATTACAATCTGCCTACTTAAAATTCTTCCTGCAGTGGATGTGGTGGTATTCTTCCCTAGGCACTATTTAGTGGCTGCTCCCTTCTATGTCAGAGTTGGCTGCATTTCAGTGAAAGGTGGCACGATCCTTCTCCCACTCTCATCTCTGTGCCTTCTTTCATGCTGCCTACTATGCATGAAACACCCTCCCCGAATCTGTTTGCCAACCCACCTCCCTTGCCTCATTCAAATACCCCCTAAGAATTCAGTTCTGTTATGTTGATTAAAAGAAGTGAGTTGAATTAGCTTTTAAAGTTTTGTAATGGAACCATCACACTGTGTCCATGTCTTACTAAGTAACCATGTGATCATGTTACTATAACCCTTCTCCTCCTCCCCTTTTTTCCCCCGTTAATTACTCTCGCCAGTTGTGTTATGCTTTATTGAGGCAACTAGCAGACGTTCACTCTTGGTGGGGGTGGGGAATTGAAAAAATAAAGTCATTGAGAGCTTGTTTGTAACTGCTTTTTGTACATGCTGGAAAGTATTTAAAATAATTAAAAACTGAAGGAGACAATCTGTGGAAAAAGCCAGTGTCTGTAAGCAGTTTGGATTCTGGGAGTTAGTAACAAAGTTTCCAATTGTTTTTTTTCCCCGCAGAAGGAACTTATTTCTAGTATCCAGTCAAAACTGCAGATCCTCTGGGAAGAAAGGGAACTTGTCCTATCTGAAACCAAGGAGTATGCTCTGCGTGGCAAAGAGCTAGAGGCAATGGTCCAAGAGATCTGCAAGCCCAATGAGTATGAGCGCTACATGATGTTCATCGGTGATCTGGAGAAGGTAGTGAGCCTGCTGCTCTGCTTGTCCAGCCGCCTCGCTCGTGTCCAAAATGCCATGAGGAAAATCAATGAGAATACCGATGCTGAGGAAAAGGTGAGTCACAAGAGGCTTGACGATTTAGCCTCTTTACTTCTTTCACGCTTGTCTTTCAAGATAGACCTTAATTAGACTCAAATCTGAACCATGGCTGGCTCTGCCAGTAGTAGTTAATAATTAGCTTTGTGTATTTCCAGAGCAGAAACAGAGTGAGCCTCAGCCTCACATGAATGATAATTGCTCAGTGTAGGAAAAGGTAGGCTCCTACCTTCAGGAGGAGAATAAGGTGGTTAACAGTTAATTTTTGGTAGGACAGTTTCCCTATCCCAGGAACACGGAGAGCTCTTCACATTAGTTAGGGTACTTTATTCAGGACTTGGGGTAAAGTGCTTTAAAGCCTTGTCTACATTATGGAATTTTCACAAAAATCTCCAATTGTTCAGCTGTACAAGCTTCAACAACATCAGAAGTCGTAGCCTCTCAGACTTAAACAGCCATTTTTAGCGTGGCGTTGATTAGACTTACTCTGAGCAGGTTTAACTGACGTGGTACCGAAAATTGAGAACTTCCCACATTGCAAACTTTGCTATAACTAGTGCAGCTGAACTGAGGTTAGCAATGGAGGGAAATGTTAAAATTCCCTAGTGTAGGCAAGGCTTTAGCAAATTAATATATATTTTTTTAAAAGTCACCCTCAATTAGTAGCTACTCTTATTTATCAGGTTACTCTCTTCCAGGTACATTAATAGTTATTTATTACTTTATATAGTTTATTAATAATAATAATTTGTTATGCAGACACTATGTTTGGTTCTGTTCAGGCCACTAATATAGACAGTCTGTGCAGACTGATCACAAGACTGATGATGCAAGGTAGACAGGCCGCCCTGAGATCATTAGGATTTTAAATGTATTATTATTACTAACTTTGACTTGTGGACAACATGAAATAAGTGTATCTTGATGGGATTTGCCAGCCACCTCTACCATGCAAGCCACAAGAGAGTAATTCAGTCTAGGAGAAGCCATACAGAATCTAAAGCCACAAGGGGAAGAAATTAAGTTTAATACACTGTAGCTTCCGAATGAAGATCTAGACTCTGTCAGAAATTATTGGTTTTCATGGTGTATGCTGCTTTTGCTTTTTCTCTACTAGCAATCATTAAATGAACGGCACAACCTCCTGTCTAGACAGCGGGAAGATGCAAAAGATCTGAAAGAAAACCTGGATCGCAGGGAAAGAGTGGTTTCTGGTATCCTTTCCAAATACCTGACTGACGAGCAACTCCATGACTACAAACACTTTGTTCAAGTGAAGACTTCTTTACTGATTGAACAGAAAGACCTTGAAGAGCAGATTAAATTTCTTGAGGAGCAGCTGGAGAACCTAGAGAAGAGCATCCTTCTCTGAGCCACAGCAGCAGGCCCACCCGCTTTCAGGATTGGAGGATTTGGGCATTGTGTTGGAACTTCGTACGTATTCACTGCATTGCTGCTAAGATATGAACATGGATCGGTTTGATGAATTCGTATTAGTGCCACAGCGTTGATAATTGCTTAGATGTTCCAGGGACATGCTGGAAGGGTTTTTCCTTTTTGGATAAGCTGAATGACAAAATCTTACAGTATGTAGCAGATTGCATTTTGAAAATGACTGATGAGACGTGTCATCTTTATTAATTTGACATTTTTTCCCTTCTCCCTGTCATATGCCTGTCTCTTTCCAGACTGACATCATCTCAATAAAAGAATCATAAAAATATTTCCTTTTTGTGGGTGGGCTGAGTATTCAAAATAAGAAATGATGTGGGTGTCTGAATTGTGAATTAAACAAAAAATAAACAACTTCAAAGCACAATGCTATGACTTAAAGGGATGCACTCAAAGATGGTGTAAAAAAAAAAAATTACACCTACCCTGTCTATTTACATGCAACTCTTCCTAAGTGACTATTTTTCAAAATATTGCTACAGAGTTTTTGTTTTCTTAAATCGGTGCCAGTCACCCAGCACTTACTATGGACCCTCCCATGAAAAATCACTATGCTGTGACACAAAGTGGTTGAATTTCAAAGAGCTTTTGTAAACCATGAGTTAAAAAAAAGACTTTAAAACATGAGGAAAATCCTTGACAATGCCCTTTTAAAATAATGTGTATTGAAGGGCTTTCAAGTGATATTACTGTATTGAAATTGTTCATTTAATACTTCTTACACATCTCCCTATTCAGTGTTAATCAGCTGTACACTGAAAGAGAAATCCACTAATCTAATGGAGCTTCTTCCATAACTGGGTAAGGGAAAGGCAGGTCTTCCTGGTCCCACAAGTGACAGAAGTCACCAAGAGATGTTATACTGAGAAAGTGAGACAATTGTATCCCCTGCATCAGAAAGTAAGGCTCCTGAAGTCTGATGCAGCATAGAAAACTTTCATGGTTGATGCTTGTGGAACTTTGACATGCAGAGCCAGTGCTCACAGAACCTTGTTGCAAATAAAGCTCACTATTAATTATCGTCCTTTATTTCCCCTACCAAAAATTGGTTTTTTCCCTTCAGAAACTTGAGGTTTCCCTCTCCACCATTACACTTCACCCAATCACAGGTGGAGGTGGCTGCTGCGGACAGGCCAACACTCATATCTGCCAGTGGACTGAGCAAGTTCCCACTTCTAGGGGGCCTGAATTCTGATCCACCATATCACTCTGCCCTGGAGAGCCTCCCAGCCATCCTCCTGATTTGGTCCAGCTTTATCTGCTTCTCTGCTGGGATCAGCTGCAGTACGGTGGCATTCTTCTATGCTGGCACTTCAGTAAGGACATACAACAGAACCTCAGAGTTACAAAGACCAGAGTTACAAACTGAGTTGTCAACCAGACGCCTCATTTGGAACCAAAAGCATGCAATTGAGCAGCAGCAGAAACCCCTCCCAAAAAAAGCAAATACCGTACAGTGCTGTGTTAAATGTAAACTATCTAAAAAAAAAAAAGGGAAATTAAAAAAAAAAAAAAATTTAAATGAAAGAAGCACAGGAACAGTTTTCTTACCTTGTCAAAAACTAAGTTGTTTAAAAGCGGCATTTTTCTTTGCACAGAAAAATTTTAAAGCTGTATTCAGTCAATGTTCAGATTTAAACTTTTGAAGGAAGAACCGTAACGTTTTGTTCAGAGTTACAAACAACCTCCAATCCCGAGGTGTTCGTAACTCTGAGGTTCCACTAAGTACAAAGTATGTGGGATAGCCCTGCAAACAAGGCGCCCCTACCTCCCTGCCTGCCTTCGTTAGCAGTCATGAAATGGTTAAGCTTTATGTTGTAGAATTGATATCAGTAATATGATCTATTCTTCTTGGCTCATCTTGAACAAAAGTCATCCAGGCTCGGAGGTGAGATGAGTAATTAAAAAGACATTTTCTTAACATGTTCTCATTATTTTTCAGTTCTTGCATTGTCAAGTGACTTGCTGAATGTGGGAGATGTCTGATAACTTAGTAGGCTGCTTTAAAATAAACTGAACCATGCTTCGATATGGTCCAGACACCAACAAAAGTGTGCTCAAAGAGGCATTTTTCTTGGCTGTAGAACTTTGACTCACAGTTTTCTCAGAGAGAATTGCTTCTAAAGCTCAGCTTGCATGCAGGTTCCACAAACCAGAGTGAAAAATACCTTGTCACTGATGCTACTACGAGCCTTTGCTGCTATAATTAGCTTTGCCTTCAATTCTTGAAAGTCTGTGACTCATGTACTCTATGCTGCATATCCTTTAAATGTATTTGGTATAAGGCATAGAACTGCTTGGACTAGGAAGCAGACAGCAATGAGCTGAAACAAGTAATAATTCAGCACTTTAGCATTAGGATACACTCAAGTTACATTTTTCAAGCTTTCATCTGCAATCATTTTTCCTTTGCTTTTATTTTTAAAAAATATGGTGTTGGGGGGGGAGGTTTGCAAAGAGTCTCACATATTGACATGATTCCAAGAGCTGGGGATTGAAGAAAACCACAAAGCATCATGAGACTTGTGATAAAATTGTAAGAGCTGGCAACATGGCAAGTAGTACAAACTGGCCCTACATTTTTTTTTTATTAAAGCTAATGTTAAAATTGTCTAATACACCAGTTAAAGAAAGAGTTTCTATACAGCTGGATATAATGCTTATTTTATCTGAAAGTACGAAGTTTGGTTAAAAAGTCATAAAATACATATAGTACAGAATCTGCAATATCCCAAGTTAAGGTTAATAAATTTAACCATTTAGTCAGTCCAATCCAAAGTGTGTCTTCCTTAGTCATGTGACTAATTTTAGTGAACTCAACACTGGTATGAGCAAAATTTGGAAAGTCAGTAGTTAATTTTAGACCCTGCCTATATGAATTTTTTAAAGCTATGTTATACATTTCAGCTGAATATTTAGCACAATCAAATCTGACTGTGGCATTTAAAAATGTTTCTTTCCTCCTTCTCCCCCACAACCTCCCCGAAAACTGGATCAGTGTAAATGAAATGCAGATGATATTTCTATGCATTTAAAAATGGATTAAGCCATGTTAGTGCCTTAAAACGTTGGTTATGCTGAAATCTATCCGAGAAATAACACGTGTATCTATCCCACGGTCTGCTTCGTTATTGTTTCATTACCGGTTAGTAGCAAACACCCATCATCACTCACAGAGATCCTTGTATGTTATTGTATGTATATCTTTATACAATGGAAGACTAGGCAGCGATGAGAAAATGCCTCCCTGTCTGATGCTGCTCTTAATGTCGGATTCTAGACAGACAGCAGGTCTTCATGCAAATGTGTCTCAGTGCAATAGATAATGTAACAGACATAGCAGAAAAAACATCAGATGCAGATTATTTCCAAAAGCATTTCAGTCCTCATTCTCCTTCCACACAATCAGGGATAACTCCACTTAATTCAATGGCGTTCCACTAGGCGAAGCCAGTGTGTGAGGAAAACTAGACCCTTCATGCTTAAATGAACTCTCCTGAACAGCACTTAGAAATGAATGCATGATTTACCAATAACATGAAGTTCAAGATACCTTAAAAATCTCAATCTCACTACTGGCAGATGATTCAAGCCACAAATTTAGGTTCAGAACAAACCTAAGTAGTAATACAAATATTGTAATTACTTTTAAAATCCAGCTAAATCAGTTTTTGGTTTGGATTGAAACATTTCTCCTGCACTGTTTGCAACTCAGGTATTATAGCCCTGGAATCAGAACACAAAACTAAAATAATAACGTCATTAGTCTAGTTTCACTGTCTATGATTAAGGAAGTACAAAAAATAAACAGTAGAAATGGTAATAAGTAAATTAGGCCCCAATTCTGCACATACTTATGTACATTAACTCAAGGGGACTACTCAAAGTTAAGAACGTGCATGACTATTTGCAGGATGAAGACCTTAGTCTCAATAATCTGAGGGTTTGTCTACATTTACCTCTGGGATTCGGCGGCAGTTGACGGGAGTTATGCAAGCTACGCAAAAAACTTGCGTAACTCCCGTCGACGTCTCTGCTTCTCTTCTGCGCGCTGTCTTCACTGCACTGCGCCGACAGGAACCTTGTTCCCATCAATGCAGCACTATGCCACTTGAGAAGGTGGTCTTAATACGTCGATTTCTGGATTGACTGAGCAGGTCTTCACTGACCACTCATTCGATCCAGAGAACTTGATCTGACGGTGGCGACTTTGCCGCCATCAGTGTAGCCGTAGCCTAAGGTATTAGTGATAACTCAAACAAACCTTTTACTATATAAAGATTTAACATGACAGTGCCCTTTCAGAAGTGGACTTAAAAAACAACTAACAATTAAATGTTCAATGAATGGTCAATTCTAAAAGATCACGGAGTATGTTCCTGTTAAACCTATTGAGGTGTTTGTATGAATATGGATCAGGAAGTTTGATTTGAAGGTGCAATGCTTTTTTCTTTCCACAGCTCCTTCTTATGCAGAGATGTTTGCCTGGATGCCCTTATTGAGAGTTACAGGGGTTCCTTTTAAAAACTGCTTGGCCTGGCCCTATGTAATTCCAACCTGGGTCTGAAGGCCTATTAACCTTCTCACAAACTGCAGTCAGCTGCTAGCACTCACCATCTTTTGCCCTTCAGGCAGGCACGATGAGTACAAATACCATCTCATTCTAGCAACATGCAGTCTGTAGGAGTAGCAAAATCAATGCTAATGCAACAGCTCCCTTGAGGGGTGATTATGTCACTTCCCCTGTTACCCAGATGCTAGAGCAGAGGGGTAAAATGGGCAGGCTGCAACCAGCTCCCCCACGGGATAATTTTTATCTCGCTCCTGTGATTTTTGTGGTTTCCAAAATGGGGTTTTCAAACTTAGGTTTGTTTTTCTGCATTGCAGCAGCAGCAGCGTCCCAGCTGCACAGGGAGATCTAGGTATTTCCTGCAGCCCAGCCAGATTCAGACAGGGTTGCAAACATCCCTGTGAGTATTATCAGCTTTAGATTTCTCGGGTCTTAAAGGTACAGGCCCCATTATCACTGCACAGTGAACACCACATGCAGCCTACCCTCACATCCTTTTTGGGGAAAGGTGGCTTGTATTTTTTAAAGGTGGGAGGATTATGGTGTTAATTATAACCCTATAATAATAACCACATGTTAAATGTCAAGCTGACACATTAAAGGTAACTTATGATTCAGAAATACTCACTCTGTATACCTGCCAAGCTCCTCTTCGCTCCCCCATGGCAGTGATTCCCTAAACATTCACCATCACTGCAAGCTTGAAGCTACTGACACCTGCCTCTAGCCAGGGTGGGGCCATAGCTGTTGCTTTCTCTCTTCACTGCCTTCAGCAGAGAGTGCGGGGAGCTGGTAACTCCAGGGAATGGAAGCATCAGTCACCTGAAAGGAGTTTGCAAACACTGCAGGTGTGTCTGGGGGCACGCAGGGAGCTGCACAGTGCCTGGAGAAAAGGAGATATGCTCTACTCGGATACCAGCTACCAACAGTGGGTATGGCATTGGAACCTCTGTGTGCTGCTTCTCTGGGACCCACACCCCAACCGTGCTGTGCCTCTGTGTCACGCCGGCCTTGCTCTTCTAGGGTATTATAGAGTTCCCACAACCAACAGAGGGGAAGGAAGTGGAGAGGTTAAAAATAGACATTTTCAGAGGAGGTAGGAAAAGCGATGTCTTTCTCCCCTCTCTTCCCCTGCACTGACCCAGCCATAGCCTCTCCTTTGTTCACAAGCATTATCTGTGTGGATACCAATCGGCTCTAAGTAAGGAAGCCTTTTACTGTGAAAACTGATCCTCCAGCGTTTCCGTCTTTGTCACTCTGGCCCTGCTCAGGTAAAAGATGGGAGCAGGAGGAAACAATGGCATAAAAGGACCCAACACTGCTGCCTCCTCTGTCCAATAGGCTGAAGCTGTAGGTGCTGAATATGTTCCCAGTTGTGCAAGCCTTTCCCCTGCAGTCACTAAGTGTTTTACCCCAAACCAGCAAACAACTAAAGCTCTGTGCAGTGCAAGTGAGCGCACCTCTCCCATGCATTCCTAGCGGTGTCACCGCCTATGATAACCTTCCCCCTGTAACCTCTAATTTGGGTGGTGGCCATGGATTGCTTCACATGCATTTTCTTCTTCAGCCAAGATAGTGACTTTCCCCCTGCCAAGTAGATTAAGGAAGCCCCAGTGCCTCTTATCTTCATTCCAGCTCGGTCCTGTTCAGGGCACTGGAAAATTACTGGTTTGCAGAGCCGCAGTTTATTGGCACCTCACCACTGCTAAACCTGCTGGACTGCTTCTTACCCGAAGAGGAGGTTAGGTGGGGAAAAATGTCAAGAATGAATCCACTCACTGCCAGAGGGGCTGAGTGAGGCATTGCAGCAAATACCCAAAGCTGTCCTACAGGACTTGCAAAGTGACAGATTAATCAAACCCAGCTGAAACCTGCTACTTCTCACTTGGTTAATCTGCAGGCCTGATTTTTCCCACAAAACCCAAACAAAAGGCTAGCTTCATCCCACTGCCCAAGAAAGGATTAATAGCAGAGCCCTCACCTTAGTAAGATTTCAGAGCAGGTACTAGAAAACTGGCCAGGAACTAATTACAGCTAACACAAGAGGAATACAAAGTACTGGTTGAGGGGAGGCCCCAGGGCAGCCATAAAGTTAGATGGGAAAATTCTCCTGTCCTAAGGAGAGCAGGTTGGTGCGGGGAGGTGAGGAGCACTAGTGACCACTGCAGGATAGAACAATCACTGGCTCGGCATGTCTGACTCATGATGAGAGTCAGGGCTGTGCTGGGGCCACGGAAATAAATGCTGGAATTCTAAAAAAATGTGTTCACTTTGCTCAGTTCCCACGTACTGAAGTCAATGGGAATCTGTCAATTGACTGCAGTGGGTGCTGGATCAGGCTCTGATGCACAAAGGCTGCAGTGAACTCCTTTTGGCCAAGCCTCCTTGTCTTCAGTGGGGCTCCAGGCAGTTTCTGTTGTCTCTTAGGCCCTGATCCTGCAACCAAGTCCAGACAGACAAACTCACAAGGTCTGTAACTGAAATGGGTCTCCTAGGCACTAGTGTGAATTAATGAGGTTCTACCTTAATTACTAAGTGCAAAGCCGCCCCCTGCTTTGGGAACTCACGGCAGTATTCTGAATGTAAATTAATTCTAACCCAAGAGCAGAACCACATAGCACACAACTGGTCCTTAGAGCCCAGAAGGGAGCCCGTGTATTCTACATGAAAGACTGAGCAGGCAGTTGGATTAGCACAGAGGCAGCCCAAACACCACTCAAGCAGCAACAAATGAACGTTACTGTTTGCCCCTGAATGCATCTGACTTGTCATTGTAACAGAGACAGCTAAAATGTCACAAACCCGTAAGGCTGAGCCCATGTGGGGCTGAAACCACAGTACTAAAATACTGATTGAACGCATAACCTTGGTTTAGTTTAGAGGACAAGCAGGCTCCACTTAAACAATTCTTAGTGTGAGGGATTCTTCTAACAAGCTTTCTGGCCGTGACTTATCCATATCCCAGACTGCCTCCTGGAAGATACCACTTCAAGGACAACTTCTAGTTCCTCACCTCCCATTTCCCTGTCCCATGGCGACTCTTGCTAAGAAGTGAAATGAAAAATAGCACCAGCTTCCATTTCAGTGGCATGATGGCTGCTCCTTCCTTGCTCTCGAGGTGAGTCTAATTTGCTGGTCAAGACGTAAAGGATGGGGTGGGTAGTGGGGCTAAAGTGGTGATCAAATGCGGTAAGTCATTGTCCTTGGGAGGCAAATGAGTCCTTGCTCTTCTGTCTATGTATTTATAATGCACCCGTAATTAGGGTATGTAAGCACAAATCTGGTGTATGGCTGCTAATGATATACATAGCAGGGCTTGCAGGGACTAGGAGAAACTACCCAAAGAAAAGCGTGTGGGAGGGGAAGAGAACCCATAACACAATGTCGTGTGGCGGTAACCTTGGAAGCTTGCACGTATTGTTCTGTTTCTGCGTTACCATTGTCCTGGTAAATGTGGAGGGAGTGGCCAGGCTGAGACCATCGGCTTCACTAAGAAGAAAGAGGCCAATTGCTCTGTCCTTTAAAGAGTGAATGATAGCTTCCCATGTCATGCGCACACGCAGCACGTTACACACTGGGACTGTTCATCTGAGCGCCACAAGAACCCGAATGTCTTGGTATCTCTACAACGGTAGTGAGTGTTTTCTCTACAGGATCTCCCTGCCCCGGAACCCTCTTCGGGGAGCTGTTTGTGGGACAAATACAGGCATGGTGATCCACCTATTCAGGGACTGAAACTCCATGAGGAGAGCAGATCACTCATTGCTATGACTAGAAATGGCACCCTGAGGCAGTGTGGGCAAAATACAAACACAAGACACAGCCCATGTGTGCTCTGGCTACAGAGCAAGGGACCAATCCTACAAAATGCTGAGACCCTCCTGCAGGGTGCTGAGCACTTCCATTTTCCACTGATGTCAATGCAAATTGAGGCCACGCAACTCCTCTCAGGGTTGGGTGCTAAGAGGCAATCCTCATGATGGGTCTCAGCCTGAGCAAAACACTGGTCCAAACTCCTGGGGAGGCTGAGCTGAGATCTGAAGTCCAAGGCTTGCTCTCCCCCAATCCCCACTCCCGTCTCTAGCGAGTCCACAGCCTAGCTCAGACTTGAGCTCAAGTCAAAGAACATTTTGATTCTCCTTTGTGGACTTTATTCTCAAGAACTAGAAAGTTCAAATGGTTTAAATAAACAAATACATGAATTACCACAGCAAAGCTGAATGAATTCTTCATTATGTTTTTACACCCAATTCCTGGACTGGATCCAACCTCAGCTATGTTCTTGGGCAATCCAGAGACTTTTTTTTTTTAATATAAGAGGGGAGCGGGACGAGGGGAGGGGGACGGAATGCTGAGCTTCCCAGACAGTCATGTTTTGGGTAGTTTTCCTAGGAAGGGAAAGCAGCTGATGTGTGGCATTTCTGCTACATGTACATTTTCCTGCACACACACACACACACAGCTCCTTTCTCCTCACAGGAAAAGGACTTACTAACATAATGTTGATACTAACAGGGTGTATCTAGTTTGCCTGGTTCAAGGGCACATTATTGTTCTAATCTAAGATCAGTACATTTCTTTGTCACAGAAATAATTAAAAATCTGAACTTAGTCAACTGAAAGGGATGAGGCTAACAACCCTGGGGATTCAAGTCCTCTGACTGCAAAGAAAGTACAGCATGGATGACGGCAGTGCAATCCCCCCTCCTGCCCCCACCAATATATCTCAAAACCCTGACTGCGAGGAGACGGACACCTTAAAAGGTCTCCCAGTCAAGAACTGACCTGGTCTGGCTTGTGGACTCTACCAAGAATCACAACACAAATTAGTGTGGCCACAGCCTTCCTCTTGGACACAGAGTAGCTTTACTCACATGTGCCGATCACAGTATATTAGTGCTGCAGGCCCTTTAAAATCTGTGCTTTGTTTAAAGCTTGATAAGGCACAGATAGTGCTAGCTCTTAGCTGTGGCTGCCTCTCAAGAAAACTAGCAGAAGGAAGGATACGGCAGGAGCCAAATTAAACAGGATGAGGAGCATATGATGAAAAATCTCTTTATATGAATTCCAATGGAGTAAAGTCGCTTCTAAAGACCCTAGTGAAACCGTTGGGTAGCTTTTCTATGAGACAAGTAAATCTTCTCATAAAAAGAGCAAAATCCAGAAAGGAAGATTATTGTTAGAGGAATTCAGAGCTGCCTACAAAGGTAGACAGAGGTTATTAACAATGAGTGGGACTAAGGACTCATGGTCCTGTGAGCAGAAGGCTGTTAGTTTCTCATATTATCAGTTTTTTTGTGGCTCAGGCCTTGTGTGCCTTCAAGTCAATGGGAGTTAAGTCCTGGGAAATGTACAACACCTTTCAGAATTAAAGTGGAAGGATGGGCCTGTAGTTGGGGGTGCTAGGCTGAGACTCAAGAGAGGGGTTCAATTTCCTGCTTTGCCACAGATTTGCTACACATCCTTGGGCAAGTCATTTAGCTTCTCTGGGCTCCAGTGCCCCATCTGTAAAATGGGGATAATAGCACTTCCCTACCTCATGGGGTATGTGAGGCTAAATACATTAAAGATTGTGAGGTGCTCAAATAATACAGTAAGGGAGGCCATCTACGTACCAAAGCTAGATAGCTTTAGCACCTAAAGTCATTTCCCCACAGGGAAGTACTCATGTGACTTACACCTGTAGCTTATATTTTCTCCTATAGCATTCCTATGGGTACTGTCATTTGTAGCAAGTGAGTGAGTGGGAGGAAGGTGAGGTCACTGGTATGAATAAGGAGGGAGAGCGGACTGTGGATCGGAGCAGGCCCTGCCTGTTATGTTGAGGTTGAGGGGTAGGCTGGGGTTTCTGACACATTGCATGATGGGTGCAATGTACCGTAGGAAAAGGTCACTGCTTTTCATGCAGCAGGAAGTATAGGAAGAAGGTGGGCCGGTCTGTACATCGGGATGGGTGAGGGCCTGGAGGACAAAGGAAAGATTGGTGTTTGATTAAACTCGGGCTCCACTGCCTTTTTCCCTGTTAGTTTCCTGATGCAAGACTAGGTGATGCACTTGGTTGTGATGTGGGAATCTCTTAGGTACAGTGTCTTCGGCCCCAGTTGTTTATCAGCACTGCCTCCCCTGCTAGGAACCTCGGTGCCAATGATCTCCTGAGCCGTACAGCTTCCTGACTTCCACGCCTCACTGAGTCACGGGTGCTTGTGGCTGCATCTCTGACTGCAAGGAATAAACATCTTTGCTGCCTATTGTATGTGTTAATTACAGGGACCAGCAAACATCTTTCTTATAGGCTTGGGTCTGTGATAACTGCTTTATCAATAATCTTTTTCACAGTCACTTAAAGCTGTCTCTAATCGGAAATTTACCAGCTCTGATGGAGTGGGGTCAGAGAAGGGGCTAAGAGCCTATACTCACTTATAGCTCTGATGGAGTGGGGTCAGAGAAGGGAAACACACCTAAAATAAGGGCCAAAGCCTATGTTTAATTTAATCTGTTTTATTGCCGCTAAAACCTTCTTTGTTCAATATTTTTAAAAGCTCACTTATCTATTTTCTAGACTGTCTTTTATAAACCGTTTGAGGCAAAGGAGGCAAAGGTTATGGACCTGAATCTTCCCAGCCTTGGCTCCTGTGTCATCATTTACACCAGTGCCATGTGAGAGCAAGGTGGGAGCAAAACACCTGGGACAGATCCTATCCCCTTGCCACTGTATGCTGCTCCAACAGTGGATAGAAGCTACAATTGCCAAAGGAGAGTTTCTCCCATCACACATACAATGTAAAGCCACCATACTGTGCTGTAACCCTCATAAACCCCAGCATAGGGGAAGTGCCAGGGGTGGGACTGGCAGATGATGGGCATGTAGTGTTGCCTGGCAGCCCAATGGCCATTTCAGTGCCCAGAGTAGCCCAGAATCTGGAGGGTGCTAAGGAAGCAGATAGGCTCTTCTCCCCCGGGACTTCACCCTGATCCCCTGAGTTGGTAGCATTTGAAACTCACTTTGCACAGGTGTAGGTAACTACATGAGCGCTTGGGGGTGGCGAATCAGCCCCACAGACCTGGAACGCAAACCGCTGTTTGTGTCACCTTTCTGACGCTGCATAAAGCCGGAGAGTAGCTTCAGTACAGGAGTAAACCCAGAGGCACAGCTTGACCTTTGGGAATGACTGGAGCACACATCTCATGCTCATCCCCAGGCATATCCCCACTCCATTCAGGGCGAGGCAGGGACTGATCGGTGGACTGGTTTGCGGTAGCTCAGCAAAACTGCTTTCCCCCCAGAAGTCGCCATCTTGTCTTGCAGTATCCAGGCCTTCATAAGTCTCCAGCCTTTGTAAATTGATCTAGTGAAGTCTGCCTGAGTCTGCAGCCTGACTGAAACAAGAGCGCTGAAAGTCGTGAGCTGTCCCCATTCGTCTGAAGGAGCTGCTGAAGTTGAAGTCTAGTGATGACAATTAAAAATGTCACCATGGTAACCACTTGTGCTGCTGGTTGATAGTTGACCTGTAACTGACTGAAGCCACCAGGGAGGTGGTAGAGCAGCGGTGGTGGAAATCTTGCTCCGCGTCGGGGGTCTTCTTGTGTTTTACTCTCCTCTGCTGTTTGGGGCGTGTTGAGGGAAGCTCTTAGGCTGAGCGGAAGAGTTGTGCGGAGGGGGAACAGAGAAAGCCAGGCAGGATGGGTGTGTGGGGGACCCTTCGAGAAATGGTTGGTGGGTCTGGTCCCACTTCAGCCTTAACTCTCCCACATCCATGCCCAGGACAGGATGGTCAGACAGAGAGAGTGAGAGAAAGGGACCGGAGTTCCACGGGATGTCACGGACGGCTTGTCTTATTTGTCAGAACCCCAAAGATTACTTTCCTCCCTCAGTTTTCATGCCACACTCAAACCCCACTTTGCCGCCACCCCACCAAGGATTGGGGGGTCCCTTTACAGCCAGGCACCTCTGCTCTTTAAAGACAGGCCATCATCTTTGAGGAACATGTGGCTCTAGCTCCCCCTCCTGGAGCTAAATAATAATACCCAGCCGTTATATAATGCCATTTTCCTCGTGCTATACAAACAACTACTATGCTGTCTCTGTAGCAGCCCTCAACACAAGGCATAGGTGCTGGGGGTGCTCCTGCACCACCTGGTTTGATGTGGTTTCCATTATATACAGGGTTTGCAGTTTGGTTCAATGGCTCTCAGCACCCCCTCTACAAACATTGTTCCAGCACTCCTGACGCAAGGGGTAGGGCGGAATGTGTCATTTTTCTTTTATCATTAATGAACTAATAGCAAATGAACGTTCCTCAGTGTGGTACAGAACACGTGATCTATGTCCCCCCCTTAAACAAACAACATGCTCTTTGTGCCTAAACTGCATCTGTGCCAAGGCCCTGTTAGTGAGATTTTCATTTGGAGATTTCTTCATTAGCACAAATCACTGGAACCCTCAATAACTGTCAGGATGAGCTTTTCCTTTGATTCATATGTAAATCAGGAGTCAAGGGAAAGTGGGTCCCAACTAGTGCAATATGCAGAGCAGGAAGGAGAGGAGATGAGAGAAGAGAGGCAAGTAATGGGCAGGACAAGGCAGAGGCTCTTTTAGTATTACTCATGTTATATGTTTTAGTATTACTCATGTTATATTTATACTTCACAGTGTCTAAACACACTTGGTAAAGAGACTGTTCAATAACAAGGAGTAGCCTGATACTAAAAAGTACACGCGCCTCCCACAATGCCTTTGTGAGTCAGGAATTTCCCATTTGACGGATGGGGAAACTATGGCACGTGCTAAAGTCAACGTTTTCAAAAGGTTCCACTCTGCCTGGGTTTCTACCTGCAGCTCCCATCGAAGCCAGCTTCTGGTACAGTCACTACTTCAGATCACTAGCCCATACCCCACATCCTCATGCTACTCCCTTAGACGCCTGAAGCTAAAATCTTCTTTAAGAGGTTCTTCTCCAAGGGAAAGGTAACATCTCTCAAGAGTTTCAGCAAACAGTCCTGGCTTTGAGAGGGATGGTCACCATCCCACAAAACGATCATTAGGGACCCGATCATCACTGTGTTATCACACAGCTTTGTCCTGGAGGCCAAAGTCTAGACTTTCTGAACTCACTCTGGTTAGTTACTATTGGGTGGTGCTATCTGTCTTCTGGGTTTGTTTGTTTGTTTGTTTTATTTTTTCATAGCATTTTTTCAGTGTAGTAGCTGAGCACTGACTTTCAGAGCTACTGGGATTGTTTAGAAAAGGCTGAAATATCTATGTTGAGGGGGAAAAAAAAACTATCCAAAACAAACAAACCATAGGCCAAATGCTACTTCCTGACCCTGAGTGCAATTCAACTAAAACGTAATCCAATTTTAACTCACCTGATGTGGGTGTTGCACTGTAGAAGGAGATTTTTGTAGCCTTTGGGTATATCAGATCAATGTTTCTATGTTTCTAAAATGTTACTCTAGATTCTGATTTATATTTACAGTGAGGATATCAGTGTAATTAATTGTATCATCAGATACTAAGGGATAGTCAGCTACCCGCCTTCCCTTATTGTACAGTGTGTGCTGTGTTTTGATGTATTTATTAAAGCATCATGGGCCAAATCTCACAGTCATTCATTCAGGTGAAATCCTATTGAGTTGAGTGTGGATTTTGTTTAATTAAGGGATGGGTTGTTAGATTTGATCCCAGAGTAATTTGAAATAATGGAGATCTGTAAAATCCATCTGCTTGCAACTTAAAAAGGCAAGATTAATTCCCCAACTAGAGGACTAAAACTGACATAACCTTGATCATTGCCAAGAAATGTGCCTTTCTGATTTGTTGGGAATTAAATACTGTGTTGCCTTTACAATCACAACTGTAGCACATGAAAAAGAAATGCAGAATAGAGCCATTGGTTTTAATTCAAGTTAGGGTTCAATATAATTCATTTCCATATAATTACAATGGGTTCATTCTTAATACTTCTGAGTGTTTGTATTTGTGGAAGGCAAATAACACTGGGACTACTAACCAGTGTCTAGGTAATTAATATTTAGGGTTTTTTTTAAAAATGTGTTTACTAAAAAGGTAGGCATGAATGGAGTCAGTGTATAAACTTGTTGATGGAGTTCTGGCCAGCCGCACCCATCTATTTTACAGATTGTAAATTCTTCACTGTTTGTTTTGCAAGGTGCCTCACACACCCGAGCATGATCCAAATGAATGATAATAACGACATACAGGCTTTGTCTTCACAGCAAAAATAAAGTGTGTTTTTTACACTGAGATAGCTAATTCAATGTAAAATCCTAGTGGAGACAAGGCACAGGTAGGTAGTTTTTAACTAGATGTGGCTAGTCCAGGTCAGCCCAATAGCCTCCACTTAGATTTTACTTGATGACACTTATATTGATGTAAAAAATACACATATGCTTTTCCTTTTTTTTTGCACTGAAGATATACCTCCCCTCCCACCGTTTGTTGTTCTAAGAAAGACTGCATGCCTGCATGCTTTTTATCTGCAGGAGAACAGGAAAGGACACTTTCTCAAAAACAGTATAAAAGATTCCACTATATGAACATGGATTGAGCATATCCATGCTTATCACTTAGCTTCAGGATGATAACAGGCTCAGTCATATAAGTGATACTTTTCATGCTTGTAGCTACAGACTATTTTAACCAGCTGAAAGTGCCTTTACTCTGCAACATCATTGCAACGTCTGAGGCTTTGCTGTGTGCCTATTTGGGCTGAATGAGATGTTATTGTTATTTCATGGGCTGCAACCCACTTCGTCAGATGCATGAAAACATGCATTTGGTGTTTGTTATTACTACTTCAAGCTACAGGGCTCCAGCAGCAGCACCCCCTATACTCCTAGTTCCAGCACCACTAGGGCCAAAGTTGCCCCTGGAATCAAGAGTTCCACTTGGCATGAATGTAGCCCACTCCATGTAATACTTTTAACCAGAGGAACAAAAGGAGGTGGGGAGGAGAGGAAAATGCCTCTTCCAGTCTGCACACGTAGTAGGGTATATTTCATGGCATGTTTTAGTGAAGCCTTTTACAGAGACAGAAAGAGGAAGTATTAGGTTTAATTCAAGGCTGAAATAAAAAACAGGCCAAAAGTTACTGACTTGCAAAGAATTTCAGAGCATTCAAGTAACGGCAGAAACCTGACCATATAACGGGGATTTAACGAGCAGAGTTATACGGTTATACCATCAGCTTTGTCCTCTAACGTTTGAACTGTATCCTTCCATTTTTAAAGAGAAAATTATTATGGTCCAGTAGACTGGTCACAGGGGTCAGACCTGGATTCTCTGTCCCCTAACTCCCTCTGTTCTTGGACAAGTCAGCAGCCCTCACTGTGCTTGTTATATTGGGCCAGCTCCTCAGCTGGTATGACTCCCCATTACTCCAAAGTCAGTGGAGCTAAGACAACTTACACCTGCTGAAGATCTCCCCCTCCATTTATAACGTAGGCTAATATCTACCTCGTGTAGCAAAAAGCTTTGAGATCCGCTGAGGAAAAAGTGCCATAAATACAAATCATCAAAGGAACTTAACTGAGGGCACCCGTTGGTCCTTTAGATTCACCATAAACTTTGAAACCAAGTCAAAATGCATGATTGTATACACAGAACCAGACAAGTTAAGACTTTTATTTAGGTTAGTTTTACTTTTAACCAACTTTAATACACAGATTTTCACTGGAAATATATGGCACTAAATCCAAAATTCACATGCTCCTTGGAATTATATGTTGCACTTTATGAACATAGAGAAAGAGGCAACAGAAAAAATGTTTTACATCAATGATTCACACTGTTCAGCTATACATTGTTTTAGTGCTAGATGGCATGCAGACATTTTGTTATGAAATATCTAACATTACATCTCTTTATTGGGTCGAAAACATCACTTAACATTTATAAGACAAGCAACACAAAAATATAGTCTCCTAACTTTTTATTTCCAGTTGGCTATGCACATATAAAAACCTCTAGTCTGAGGAAAATTTCCCTGTAGTTCTTAGTTTTTCACCTGAATGTCCCACTATCATACATTTAAAAAGTCTGTGTTAGGTTCTTTTAAAGGTGCATTTGTTAAATTACCATCACACTTAAAAGTTCACAGTATTATCAAAATATCTGGTTGGTACCATCTGTTTTGTGGTCAGAAAGTCCCCATACAAGTTAAAAAAATGCTGAAGTCAGCAATGGTAATCTAGCATTTAAATTGAGGTAGACAGGTTAATGTTTCAGTTGGCTAGGGTTGCTTTTCTCATTGCATAAGTGGTTTTGTATTCTACACATAGTAAAATACATTAGACAACAATTAGAATAGTTACTAGTTATTTCTAGCAGAGAAGTTTGTTTTTAAAAAGTTAGAACACTATATCTTTTAAAAAACATTTTTCCTCATTGTTAACAAAATAATTGGAAACATCTTACAGAATTATGCATCTTCCTTAGCAATTTGTTATTTAAACCTGCAGGATTAAAAGCCATTTTAAAGTAGGTATGATCTAGTTTAAAATCAAAGTGTAAATAAAATGTGCAACAATTCTTTTACCTTATTCCTACATTCTAACTCAAAGAACTGGAAGAATTCTTTGAAGAATTTTGGAAGAATTCGTAAATTAAGACGATGGTATGTTAAGCGTTGTAACCTGTCCACGCTAAGAATTTAAAAAAATATATATTTTAGCCATTAGGCCCAGAGTTAGGGAGGCTTTGTGGATTAAATTAACATATCGGTACACAGTTAGGTTCAATATTTTTAAGGGAATCTTGTTTTCTGTGCGCCTGATCAGGCTTTGTTGAAATCAGTCGAAAGACTACCATTGACTTCTAAGAGCTTTGGAATCAGATCCTGTATCAGTGGACCAATCAGATTGATTCTTCATCCCCAAACTGAGTGCTTCTGTGAGAGACGACCAGGATCTAGATTCTCAAAGGCGTTTAGGCACCTAACTCATTGATTTCAATGGGAATTAGGAGCCTAAATATCAGTGAGGATCTGAGCCCAAGAAACCTCCTCTACATTATTTGCATTACTTTGCTTTCAAGAAAGCAGCAACTAGTGATTGAAGAACAGCTCAGAAACTGGTCTTTGTTTCACTGTGGTCTCTTGTTCTTCCTCCACTGCTTCGACAAGAGAAGAATAAGATGGGAAAGTCGCCCTAGTCTTAGGTTTCTTCCTTGAGCCAGTAGATGAACTAAGGAACTTATTTAAGGAATAAGTCTTCTTCAAACCTTTCGTAAGATCATAGAAGGCTGTGTCGTCCGACAAGACACCAAGGAAGGTGCTGGTAGAGCTCAAAATTGAAGCAGCAATTTTTGCATTTTTCTTGATTGGAAAGGAGTGTCCAAGAGTGTTGTGAAGGTCAGGGTCACCCAGCAGATGCCTGACTGCATAGGAGGACCCTTCCTTTAAGTAATGGTGTGGCTTTTTCCCACTGTAATCTCTCAGGTTCACCTGGGCATCGTATGTCTTGACCAAGGTGGCAATGACTTCTTCTCGGCCATGTATGGCAGCGATGTGGAGGGCGGTATAACCTCCGTAGGACTTGGTGTTCACATTGATCTGAGTGCCACCCTTCTCAGCCACCTCAATGATCTTCCCCACCATGTCACAGTTCCCGCTCTTAGCCGCCCAGTGCAGAGCTGTGAAGCCAGACATGAAGTCCCTTTTCCCTGCCAGACTGGCGTCGCCCAGCAAGAGGCCATGAAGCTGCTGGGACCACTGGCCGCCGGCGGTTTTCACCAGCCACTGGTGCTCAGGGTCTTCCAGGGGAACGGCAGCGGTGCCGCCGGGTTCTTCGCTCACCTTCTGAGCCTTTGCCACCCTTCGCAGCTGGGGCGACCTGGCCCCCGCCTCCTCCACCTGCCTCCTCCTCAGGGCAGGGGATCTCCGCGAGGCCCGCTCAGGGAGATCAAGGCCCCCCCCCTGCAGCCCATCTCCGGCCCCAGGCTGCTCCTCGGCCCCCTGGGCACTGCTGGCCGGCTGCGGGCAGCGCACTGGCAACATGCAGGGCTTCTGGATGGCCTCTCGCCTGGGGGGCCCGGCCCCGGCTCTGCCCGCGGGGGGCACCGGCACCTCGCCGTCCTGGCTCTGGAAGAGCTCCCTCAGCTGGGACACGGGCTGCGGGGCCGGGCGCTCCTCGGCTGCCAGCGGGACAGCGGGCGGCTCGGGGGCGCGGGGCGGAGACGGCTCTCGCCCTCCCGCCCCGGCAGCTGCCCGGCTCGGCCCGGCGCCCTCAAGGGGTTGCGCCCCGGCGCCCGCCTCCCCGGCCGCCTGGCCTCGGAGCTTCTTCCGCAGCACCACGAACTTGGCCCCGTCCAGCTCCTTCACCACGGCCAGGCTGTTCACCAGCGCCTTGAAGCGCTCGCGGCGGGCGGCTCGCTCCTCGGGCTCCCCGGCCTCCAGCAGCGGCTTGAAGCGGCTCCGCAGCTCCGAGCTCAGCACCCGCCCGCCGCCCTCCCGCAGGAAAGCCAGCAGGGCCGCCCGGCTCGGCTCCGGCTCGGCCATGCCCGTCCTGCACCTGCACCTGAGCGCGCGCTGCCTCCCCGCCGCCAGTGGCGGCCGCTCCCGGGTGGGGGTGGGGGGGCGAAGGGAGCGCGAGCGAGCGGAGGTGTCTGGGATTTGTAGGCAGGACGCACCTGAGTTTAACCCCTGCGTCTCCCCGGGCAGTGCTGGCTGGCTGGAGCCCGCGGGGGTGGAGCGGGTCGGGCGCTGGGGGGTCCGCCCCGCCCCGCCGTGGAGCAGCAGAGGCCGCCCGGCCCGGCCGCGGGGGTTCCTGGGGCCATCCCCAGCTGGAAGGCGGCAGGCTCTGGCCGCAGAATGAGTCGGGTCCCCTCCCTGCGCGGCTTGTGCCAGCCGCCCCCGGGCGTGGGAGACGCCGCTGGATCGCCCCTGCCCACGGCTTTGCGCTGTGTGTTGCTTGAATGCGCCCATCACCGTAGGATCTGGGCACCGCCTAACTGCGTCCGATAAGCATCCTGTGCTGAGGAGCAACAGCTTTGCAGAGCGGAGCGAATTCAGCCCCGTGCCTCCCTTCCCACCTCCCGCCCTGTGCGAAGCACAGGATCACCATCTCATATCGGTGGGGAAATCGAGGCATGGAGGAAGAGGGTAGGTGCTGAACCCTGGCAGCTCCCATTTGCTCAAGCCCTGGGTGACTCACCTAAAGACCAGGGGCCAGTCCCGTAAATCGGTCCAGAAGGGCAAAACCCTGCACCAGCATAGGATTGGGGCCTAGATTCTAACCCTTTGTTCTAGCTTGCTGGGCACTGAAAAGAAATTAATCCCTTTGGGCTGACTCTTTACTTGCTTGGCCTTAACCCCAAAAGGTGAAATATATCCTATTTTGGAAATTCTGAGCAACCAGTTCACCTGTTTCCATTACCTGAGTGGGGTGGGGGCAGGGGCAGATGCAGAGGGACCATTTTGCAGTATTTTTTAAAAAAATGCTTCACTCACCAGGGAAATGCAGCCACCTGAAGAAACAATCTCCCATTGTTTTACCAGTGCCAACTACACTACATGATGTCTGAGATAAAATGTAGAGATGTAAGGGCTTGGTCCTGAGAGAGGCTGAGCAGCTGCAGTTCCCACTGTCTAACCTATGTAAACATAACTCCAATTTTATTCACTCCATTAACTTTGGAAGGTAATTGAGCAAAGTTGTGTCTCATAGAATATTAGTTCCAGCCAAGTGGAGATTGCTTAGACTGAGTTTAAAAGTTTCCTTGATTTACTTCTGCCCCAACTTTCTAAAATAATGATTTTTGTCTCAGTTATTATCAAATCAATGAGGCAGCTTTAGATTAAATTATTTCACTGCATAAAGTCAGGTCTTTATATTTCTCAAGAAGCTTCCATTGATATTTGAACATCTGATCAATTGTGATTCTTGTGAGTTATAGATGCTCTTCTCTGCAAACAAGGTAAGAAAACACACTTATGAATTAAACTATATTATATATTTTAAAAAATCTCTGTAACTGACCTACATTAGTTAATGTATGTATTTCGGAAGGAAGCTTTATAAATATGTTGCCACATCTGTTATTTCTGCTTGCATCTTATGTCTATCTTTTAAAATTATTATTTTTTGTAAGTGGTTTCTGAAAACTTCAAGCAAATTTCCCTTGATGTCACTGGGAGCAGGATTGGGCCTAAATACCTTTTTGGAAGAAAGGAGTAAATGACACCCATTCCTCAAGGCTTTTTTTCTTTTGATCGCTCTGTTTCCAACCAGGTCATGAAATTGATTCCAGTTTGACTGGAAAATAACAAGGGAAACTGAACATAAAATAAGCGGAGTCAATGTGTTGGGAAGGCAGAGAGATAAAAGTAACTGTCTGTGCAAGAATGAATGGGAAAGAGAAAATAAATTTGCTTAGCTTTCATTGTCTTCAGCTTGGAAACAATGTAGTATAAGCTATTTCTAAACCTTCCATTTTATTACCATTCATGGCCCAGCCTTCCTCATGGACTTCATCTTTCTCTGCTCCCCATTCCTCTACTCATCTGGCACTGGCTTTCTTTCTCTTCCTCCACCCACATTACTGTTGGTGCAAGAGTCTTCTTCTGCAGCTCCCACTGGCTGCATGGAATAGCCTTTTTGTATCTCTTCACCTTCTCTCTCCATCTCTTCAAATCTCATCTGAAAACATATTTTATCCCCTGACTACAGCTGGCACTGCACTTATTCCTCAAAGTGTCTTTGCTGCACTAATATTCCTCACTTAATTCTGTGTTATCTTTATCCTGCCTGTAGCTCTGTAATGTTCCTACATTGGTTAGTCAACCCTAACATTGCCTCCCCATGCCTTTCTTATTGTTTGCACAAAAACCACACACTTTGCTGGTGTTGTCTCTTGTGTATGGTATTTTACTAATGCCACCCCTGCATTAGCAATGCCTTTTTGTTTATAGCAACCCCATGATGCTGTCTAGCCTACTGCAGAGAGCTAATAATAAAAAAAACATCCAAAACAAATTGCTATGACTTGCTTTAGAGGTTGGTTCTGTTCCATATTAGAATCTAGTACAGACATATGAAAGCCTCAGAATTCATTCTCCAGTCTATGTCCTTTGTGTTGCAAATCTTTCCTCTTACCCTGTGCCTATCCTTCACTTCTTATGTTCTCACTCTCTTGGAGAATGAACAAGAGGAGTATGCTAAAGGAGAAGAATGAAGGACAACAGGGTTTTTGGAACCACTTCCCTTATTTTACAAACATTTGTGGAGAATTTGGTGGCATCCTGGGAGACACTGTTGGCACTGGTTAAAGTTATGCAGGGTGCATCTGTGCTTGTGCTGCCTCTATACTGAGATCTCTGAAAATCTCTGTCATGCTCTCTGGAAATCGACATAGTTCACTGGTGCTAGTGCTCCTGTAGAATGGACAGCTTCTGTGAAAGTGACAGTGGGGTGAATTTTAAAACCCCTGGATACCTTGGGAACCACCTGGATGCTGTTGGATCCTTGCCCATTGCCTCTGCATTGTTCCCCTCACCTAGCAAGTTGTTGTCCCCTGCTCATCAGAACCCTGTCTGCACTAGCTTTTGAGGGTTTACTACTCGGTTTTGTGGGGCACATGCTCCACATATGGCCAGCATTCTAGTCTCATCCCAGCTCATCCTCTTTCCATGCAGAGAGCTACAATCCCATGGAACTTCTGAATCCCGCTACAGAGGTAATACTCCCCCTTTCCATGTTCCTTAGCTGGGATCTGTGGATGCAGTGTCTCCTTCACCCGCAGAAGTGGAGGGGAGCATAGGGCCTTATGATGATAAGAAAAGCACAGGAAAAGTGTGCAGAAATGTCTTGCATTGTGATGGATGTGAATTGGTTTCCCCACTTTAACTACTCTGTCCTATAAACTCTTGCCACAAGTTATTCTCTTCTGCATTGTGTCTGAGGGCTTGTCTACACTTATTGTAGCGCTTACTGAAGACACTACCTATGATGACAGAACAGCTTCTCCTGTCAATGTAGGTACTCCACCGCCCTGAGAGGTGGTAGCTATGTCAACAGAAAAAGCCCTCCTGCCAACATAGCGCTGTCTACACTGGGGGCCAGGCTGGTCTTATTATGTCACTTTAGCGGGGAGGAGATTTTCCACACCCCAAGCGATGTAGTTATACCAACATACATCAGTAGAACAACATAGAAGCTTTTTCCCCCCCTGGATTATCATTGGTATGTTAATGGGTATGTTTCCCTTCACAGACTCTCATTTATTGAGTGGCTGTTAGAAGGTTGGTACTACGCCTTCCACCATTAAAAGAAATACAATATGTCTGACTAACCAAACTGTACCATTTCAGAAGCATGCTCATTTGTTTGTATGTTGTATCCCCGTCCCTCAGCCTTTGTCTGGTTGTGTGTTTAGATTGTAAACCCTTCAGGGCAGGTCTCGTTACTATATTTATACAGACCCAAGAACAATGGAAATCCTCATCCCAGTTGGGGGCCTTTGGGCACTATCGTAACACACATATTTAATAATAATAATAATAATAATCCGGGGTGCTGGAAAATTGTGTAGTCATCTGAGGAATCCTCACTGTACAATTTTTGGGTTCATGCAGCTACTTCCATTTTTAATTGGATTTAAAAAAAATAATGTCCACTTGTGGCCTGCTGGGTGATCCTGGGCTAGTCACGGCACCGCTCTGTGCCTCAGTTTCCCCATTTACAAAAGGGAGATGATGATACTAATTTCTTTTCTAAAGCACTTCGAGGTCTATAGATGAAAAGCTCTATATAAGAGCTAAGCATTATTAATTAGCAGTGTAGGATAGCTAACGCTGGCCTTGGTCTTGTTCATTGATACGTGGTTCAGACCTATTGAAGATTATCCATTCATAGACCAGGCCCCTGGTCTTCTCTTATCTGTATGGTGTTTAGTGGTTGGTTTAGTTTATTTCTCCATAAGTGATTGAGAAGTAGATTGAGTTGCAGAAATGATACTGACTACCATAAATATATTCAGGTAAAATCGTTAAATACACAGAGGATAATCAGGCTGGAGCCGCACTGGCATTGTGCACCTAACTCCTTTGAAAATTCCAGCATTAAGAGAAATTTTGCCTCCCTCTTTTTCCTTTTGCCAAAAACTTAAAAAGTGAGTATTTTTGGATTGGTTATTTATGGAACACTGCAGGCTGCCTTTCAGATGATTTCTAGCCAACTGTCGTTCATCTTGGTGTTTCTAGTTTACTAGCTGGTACAAAAGTAAAGTAAAGAAAATGGAAAAAACCTTTTAATTTTCTACTATTTTTTAAACCAAACTTTGCAGCTTGCTAAATCTATATCACAAGCATTAGGGTATTGCCCCTATTTTAACATATTTGACTAGGAAGTGTTATGGGTGTTTTGTAAAACATCGCAGTCCTCTGGATCCATTCATATTGCCATGTTAGCAAACACTCCTAACTGAGGGCATTTTGCTATTCTTCTCAGTGGGTGGAGGACAGCATTGCATGGTTGCAATAATTCATATGATGCAACACAGAGAAATGAAGTGGGAGATCTGGCATCCACACCTAGGCCCAGGAATTGCAGTATCATTTCTTGTATCTTCAGGGTTAAGGTGGCAGCCTTGCTAGTCCAGTACTCCTACTCCTTGCCACATGAACTGTAAAGCAATTAAACAAAGAGGCCACATTACTTTGCTCTGAGCTGTAAGAAAGGTGAGGCATCATATTGCCATACAGAAGAGAAGAGGAAGGAAAAATGCAAGGATGAATGGGCAGGGAAGATTCCTATCTTCTTGAGGCATAAGGAGTGTTGACAGGAGAATCCTGCTTTAGAGAAGGTTGTGGCTTTCCCTCTGGCCTATATGGCACTGGGCATTGATAAAATTTGTACCTTCAATGGGGAAAGGTAGATTTTTCCAACAAGTATGACCGAAGCCACAATTTTCCAGTTTCCTCGTTGGTGTTTTCCTGTGAAACAAAGACTGAATTATGTGAAGGCAAAGAGCTCTTCCTTTGTTCCAGAGAGAAATGCAGTAGCTTTCAATGAATAAACAATCAAACAAAAGTCTCTGAAGGAGAGAAAATAGCAAGGGATGAAAGGCATTATATGATGAAAGAGCAAGGCTCAGCTGAAACTCAAGGGCTTCAATGGCCAGTTTTAAAGAACATTACTAAATGGACAACAGCAGACAACATTTACATGGCAAATATCATGTCACCAGAAGTTTGTATTTATTCAAATGATCGCTCGCTGTTCCACACAGAGTAATCTCCTTGGGGCTGATTCTGACCCTTTCCGCACAGTAAATAGCCCCTCAGTCTGTCCCATTGAAATTGTTGGGGGTACTCATAGCCTCAGGTTCAGTAAGGATGGGTGAATGTGGCCCTTTATGATGAGGAGTCAGGAGAACTAGGTTCTTTTCCCAGTTATGCTGGTTACTTGCCCTCAGACCTTGGGCGATTCACTGGGACTGCTCCACGGGGTAAAACACAATGCAGGGTGTGTGACGAGGGAAGCATGGGCCTGATTTTCAGAGGAGCTGAGCACTTGCAGCTCCCATTGAATTTAACTGGAGCTGTGAGTGCTCAGCACCTCTGAACAGTCAGGTCTTTTAAATGCAAAGTATTATTGCTATTACTAATGGTATTCAAAGCCACTCAGTTCCTCAGTGGTCTTGAAGCTCAAGCAATGACTGTGAGGCCAATCCAGTTCAAGCCATGCTGCAGTAAGACACAGGCAGAAGGAACCATTTAAGGTCCACAGAATGGTTACCACCCTACTTGTCTGGCCTGTGTTAGATAATGTGCAAGAAATCAAATCCAGCCCCCATCTCAGCCAGTGTGGATGATATAGGAAGATCAAGAACCAGCCCTGAAAAACATGCAGTCATGTACAGAAGGGCTGCATTTGGCTTTGGTATAACATAAATGTGAAAGGTAGGAAATGATTAGGGGCAAGACAGGCAGTTACTCAATGCACTTGCACAAAGGAGTAAAAGGGCCCTCTTTTTTCCCCCGTCAGGTCACAGTGTGTGTGGGAAACAGCCTCTGTGGGGCTGCTGCTATTCCTGTGTTTCTGTGGGTGGAGTCCTGCCCCTCTTCCTCTACCTGCGGAAAGCAGCACCAAGAAAAGAGCTGGTGCAGATTCCTTCCTCCTCTCCCAGGACAAGGAAGGAAACTGGGACCCAAATGTGAATTTTTGGCTCACTAGTGGCTCCCTGTTCTGTTCATGGGGTGGCATATTAAGGGTCTGTGGCTATTCCACAATTTAGCCCTACGTATGTGTTACATTCAGTAGGCAGAAATTCTCCACCAGAGTTAAAAATCCTGGCAGGAACACCCACCCAACTCACTAATAATATACATTTAATCATAAGTGCTTAAGAACAATTTGCAGAATGACAGTGTCTTGAATCTTAGCACAGGAGGTAACAGCAGCTACTGGGCCTGAATCTCCTGTTACACCAGTTCTACACCAATGTAAAGCCATTGAAGTTAACAGAGTTGTAGTGTAAAAGCTTGCATACAGGAGTAAATAATTAGGCATCATGTCCTTAAGAACAATGTGTCCTTTGGAAGAATAAGGTGTTAAAAATAAAATTCTTGTGCTGTCTATCTGTCTTTCTAGGCATTTATCCTCTGCTGATCATGGGGTTAAGCACCTATCTACGGAAACCCCTTTTGGTGCAGCCAGAGAAAGTGAAAAGAAGCATCAGCCTCAGAAAGGGAAAATGTTTCAACAATCAGGCACCATCTTCACTACAAATACAGCCAGGTCACAGGACCCAGTTACAACAGGGTGGTCCCTTGATCCAGTTACCAGGTCTCTGGATTTTTCCTTTTCCTTCCTTTTTTTTCCCCCCTTTCCATCTTTACTCTCTTGGGGCCTGATCCAAAGCCCATTGAAGTCAATAGGCATCTTCCCACAAGCTTTAATGGGTCTCGCACCGTGTCCTTTTTACCAGGGGAAAGAACTTAACTGATTTACTAAGTGCACCCCTATTCAGCAAAGCATTTATGTGTGTGTGCTTAACTTTAAGCACAAACATTGGCTTCGGTGGGAATTAAGCATGTGCTTAAAGTTAAGCAAATACTTTAAGTGCTTTGCTACAGTGGGGCCCTAAAGAGCACCTGCAAAGAAAAGGGGGGAAAAAAAAAAAAGAAGGTATGCAGGGTTGGGTTTTTTTGTTTTTTTGCCATTTTATTCCTCCTGTTTAAGCAGTCACATTCAGGAGCAAGTGATGTTTCTCTAATCTCCTGTAAAAGATTCAGGCTGATCACAGAAATGATGGGAACAATAAAAGATCATAAGAATTGACACCTACTATACCACATACTAAACCAGCTCATTATAGTCTAACAACTTCATTATTATTATATTGTGGTAGTACCCAGAGGCCCTAGTCAGGGGTCAGATAACACATACATAACAAAAAGAAGGTCACTCTCCAAAGAGTATATCTTTCATCTTGTACTTGGATCGTAACAGGTGCATACAACAAAGGTTGGGGGAGTACAAGATAATGATGAGATAGAAAACAATGGATCCAACAGTGGTTACAATTTTAATTTGTTCATTGATTGAGTACTCAGGTCTGTGAAATTTTCACTGGTGGAGATACTTACGTAGCTAACTGGATGAGATAGATGGGTTTGTGAGGTTTAATTTAATAATGTTCATAGAGCAGTTTAGATCCTCTGATGGAAGGCACTAAAGAAACTATTATTGTTTTAGCTTCTTTTGAAAGACAATGCTGATACCAGTGTGCTTTTCTGAGTATATAGTTATATATTAGCAAGCACCCAAATGTATGCTAGGCATGCAACAGAAACAGGTAACAAAATACATGAAATAGAATTTTTTTTTTTTTTTTTAAATTATGCATCCTCTACAAACAGGGAGGGGAAGAACTGGAGGATTTGTTACAGAAAGTGGAAGATGGAAAGTAAACAAGGAATGGAAAACTACAGCCTAAATAGTTAAAGTTTGGCAAAGTTATAAGCAACTGAAAACAGGGTCTTTTAATGGGACATGCTGGGCAACCTTTATAACAGGTGGTGCTACCAGCCCTGCCTAGAATATAACTATCATCCATTATTTGGTAAGTCTTAGCTCTGTGCTAGTCACAGCTCTTCACCCACCAAACAATTTACAATGTAGCCAGACAAGATGCAATGGGAGAACCCAGCGGAGAAAGGCTTTTCCTCTCTCTGGGATGTCCCTAGACTCCTTCAGCCCCTGGCAGGCCTGGTTACTCACCTGTTTGCGTCCCTACTACAGCTAAACTGCAGGAGCCTCCCTGGCGCCTCCAGCAGCTGGGTGGCAGGACAGGAGCAAGTTATCTCCTGGCATGCCCGGGACTGGAGGAGAGCCAGCCCTGTTACAGCTCTGCACACATCCCAGCCAGGAGGGAGGCAGGCGGGGCCCCCCCCTCAGCTCCAGTCAGGCTCGCTGGGATTCTCTGCGGCTCGCCGGGGGAAGGCGGCTGGAAGCCTGGGGTTTGCCACTGAGCGGGTTGCGCCCATTTAAAAAACCCATCTGTCTCGGGCTGGGCGCGGGACTATAACTCCCCCCCCACCGGGCGGCCCAGCAGCGGCGCCCGCAGCTTTGCAGAGGCGAGTGCTTTTGCGGTGGCCCACAGCCCCTGGCTGGATCTCCCGCAGGCTGGGAGGGGGCTGAGGGCGGCTCCCCTGGGCCTCTCCAGCCTGCAAAGGGGGAGTTTCCAGGAAGTGGCCATATTGGATTCATTCAGCGGCATCGAGCCGGGGAGGAGAGCGCGGCTCCAGGCCGGCCCGGCGGCTTCCCGGCGAGAGACCCGCACCGCGACCCCGCCATGGCGGCCACGGAACTGGAGCGCTTCTGCGTGAGTGCGGGGCGCAGGGGCTCCGGGCGGCTCGGCCCCGGCCCCGGCCCGGGCCCGGTGCAGGGGATGATGTGTCAGCCCGGCCGCCGCTCGCTTTGTGCCGGGGCGGGCGGGAAGTTATGGGGCGGGCGGAGGAAGCAGCAGCGCTGGAGGGAGGCAGCTTCCCCCTGGGGCCGGCAGCCGCTGCCCGCCTCGGGCTCGCAGCCGGCCGGGGGGGGATCGCGGACCCGAGCGGGACTCCGCCTCTCCTGCCGTGATGAGCTTGGGCCCGGGGGTGGGGGGCGTCCCGGCTCCTCGCCAGCCCCGGACCTCCCGTCCCCGGGCGCCCCGGGGCGCACAGCCCAGCCCAGCGCCCAGGGACGGTCCCTCTCTCCCGTGCCCAGTCGCTGTTCTTCCAGCCGAGCCGAGGGCTGGAGGTTGAGCCCCAGTTTGGGTAAAGCCTGGAGCCCGCTCCCTCCCTGAGCTGGGCTCTGCAGTAGGATGCTCTTCTGGGAGGGATAGTGGGGACTCCAGGCTGCAGGAGGGACATGGGGAGGGGGTGGTGACAAGGGGGGCTCCTGGGGTTAGGGAAGGGCTAGTTCGGGTGGCTCAGTAGCTGATCTCCTGTTGGGTTTTTGCTAGGAGTGGGGCGTGCTGAGCTGAAAGGGATTATCCAGAGATCAGTCTAATAATGCCTCCAAGAAGAGGGCCTGGGTCTCTGCAGACTGCTGGGTGCCCAGGCTATTTGCAGACATGTTGCAGTGTTTAGCTTTCAAACACCTGAAAGGGTTATTCTGTTCTGTTTTGCAAGTTCTGATACATCAAAGGGACAGTCCCACTGCATTTAGGTGGAGAGTCTCCATCCAGCAGTGAAAGAGCCAGGACTCCAGTAGGATAGAAGGGCAGGCAGATCAGTCTGGGCCCAATCCTGCCATTTTACCCTGCGCCCTCTCCTGTTCTGTGGAAAGTCACATTGATAGGATCTCAAAGGGTTGGTGATATAGAAATAGCTTTTGTTTCTGTTGTTCTGCTCATGGCGTAAAGTATTGCTTGGCATGAATAAGAGTGGCAGTCATGTCCTGTTTGAACTTGTCCTGGGGCAAAATATTTGTAAGTGCTACATTCTGTAATTCACACTAAGTACCACCCTGCTTCTTGGTCAGTTCCATTGAAATCAACGTAAGGGAGACAAAATCTGGTCCTTAACTTGCCTTGTATGTTGTAGTACTGATTCATTCTCTGTCTCTCTCTGTTACTTTTCATTTATCCCTGTAAAAGAACATGTTAAGTCTCCTTTTCCCCAGCCCCATGAGATGCTGTAGTTTTGTACAACCATAAATCCTACCCAGTGTTTTCTACAATAAATAATTGTTTTCATCTTCAAATAAAAGAAAAAAGCTGATTGTTGAACTCCTGTGCATGTCATTATCTTATCTAGAATATAGCAAATGTTTGTTTGTTGGCAGATGTGTTTGGCCCTTGCAAATCCTTAATTGTGTAAATGTTGGCATCTTAACAAGAAAAAAGCAAAGGATATTTCTATAACCAATCCTGTGGATGCCTCTGGATGATCAAATTCATTTCCAGTATGACCTGCATTTTTATAAACAAAATCAGCTATGATTTAGTATGTATTTTAATGTTAGGTTGGAAGTCTTAAAGCAGTGGTTTTCAAACTTTTTTCATTTGTAGATTCCTAAAAATTTAAAATAGAGGAGTGGACCCCTTTGGATATTTAGACATAGTCTGTGGACCCCTAAGGGTCTGCAGACCACAGGTTGAAAACCATTGTTGTAGAGAAACATTGCAACATTTCTGCAAATACCACTGCAGTGTTTTGGCATGCTTGTTTTGAAAGAATAGATTACAGTCCTGTAGGGAACAGGTGGGATGGTATATACCTAAAATCACAATATAAAGTGAGTGTTTGTGTCTGTGTGTAGGCAGGCTCAGAGCCAAAATGGCAGATGTTGGTATTGAAGCTTGATTCTGTAGATATAGAAATATGCTTCCAGAAAACAAATGGTCACTCTGCAATGGACTTCCAGAAGAAAATTTCCATCTAGCCTATTGTATATTTTCAGCATGTGGTTTGATGCTTAAATGATTCATAAAGATGTGAATAGTTTGTGAATACCAGTGTGATGCCAAAAATGCTCAAAAAGGAAGTTGAATACTCATGTATGCATAGGTATGCATTTATAAATGGATGAGGAAAATAAATAATGTGAGTTGAGGCCTTGTTTACAATAAGAAAAATTGTTTGGATACCAGTTGCATGTAGATGTCTTGAAACACTGCCAAAGGCTTGCTCTCCATAGCTAACAGTATATATTACCATAAAGAGTAGTTGACTCAGAGAGAAATTAGCCTAGTGCTTGCAGGTGGTGGTTTTTTTTTTTTTTTTTTTTTTAAGAGTACTTATGTTTTACCTGGGTTCTTGAGTCAATGTACAAAGAATATTGTATAATAAAGATGAGTTAGGTGGTGTGAAGGGTGGCAATACATGTTGGATAATTGCTATCAGAAGTTGATCTCACAGAAATCTGTGGGCTTAAAGCTGTTTTTGTCATAGGTTTACAACTGTGTTGGAAGGCTATTCTAAATAAACAGGCTGATGATGAATTTTGCTACCTTCGAGAACAGAAAACATTTTTACCACATTAAATAGCATAGTTCCCTAAACGCAGCATTTTGATGTTGCTAAATGGGGCTGGAAATGGCTCATTTAATTTATAGACCTGTTAGTCCTGTTAAAACAGATAAGTTCCTTTACTATTTTGTCTGTAAAATCCTTTCTAACAAGAGTATTCAGCTCTGCTTCATTGCTCTGCAACCTGGCATAAAATTTCTCAGCTGGAGAGTGAATTTTAAAAAGTGATACTTGGGGAAGAGGGAGAAAAATTCCCTCTAAATGTTACTGAAAAACTGTAAATTGTTTTAAAGTTTACATAATGCAAGAACAGCTTTGTTTTTTAAAATGAGATATTTCAAGGGTGGTTTTGTTTTGCAGGGGATGGGGTAGGAGTGGGAAATGGAAACACAATCATTTACATGGAATGGAGGAATAATTTTTCCCATTTAATATTTATGTAAAAATTTCTAGAACATTAACTTGCTGTGCATGTGTGAGATTAACACTGACCTGGTTTAAAGCAAATCAATAATAATTGCAAATGGGATCAAGCTGGAACACTAGATCCAGCTCCCTCTGAACTTCAGAGAAAACAGGATTCATACCTGCATCTTGTGGACTGGGTCTCCCTTTAATAAAAAATAGCTGGCCTTTACATAGGGCCGGATTTTTGGAAGATCTCAGCTCCCATTTAGGTATCTAGATGAAGTGGCTGGATTTTTCAGAAGAGAGACGTGTCCAACAGCTCTCTCTTAAAAAACTGGTCTCTTCATTTAGGTGCCTGAATGGTAACTGAGCTCTCTTGAAAATCTGGCTTGTTTGCCAGGTGTTGGTCTCCATGTTGCCCAAGCAGAAGGAAAGAACATTTTATATTTGAAAGAAACAGGCAAGGGAGAACTACAAATCTCACTGGTGCTGTTTCTAATTTATATGGGAAGAGCCCAGACCCATTTCCTCCTTGTGTTGATAATGGACCAGCATGGACACTATTACATGAGTCATCACCTCTGGGATGGTGATTGTATAGTTAACGTGTTGTGTTGTGAGAGCTGAGTCTTACTCTCAGCGCTGCTACAGATATTGTGTCGCCTTAATCAAGACACTTAACCTCTCTATGGCTCACTTCCTCAGCTGTAAAATACAGATGGTAATAGTTCCTTATTGCCAGGGAGCGGTGAGGCTAATTTCTTTCAAAATGACTGTGAAGCTCTAAGCTCAGAATCCAAAGTCCTTATTTACACAATTAGCATGTCCTCAAATACAGCGAGACACACACTGGAAAAACCCTATATATAATTTCAAAAAGCAATCTGATTAAATAGGATGAGGGATTGTGTAGTCTAATGACACAATCGGTTATTTGACAAAGTAATGACTCTTCAAATTAAGAATCTGTATTAAAAAACTCTCCAATTGCATATTTCTCCAATACAGTACTCCACCATGTCTTAACAGCTCTTTCCAACACAATGAAGTTCCCTTGAAATATTACTACTAGAAATAATCAACAAAAACAAGTGAAAGGAAAATTCACCCATAGAAAGCTGCATTTAAGACTGCATTCATTCTAGGCTACAGAATCACACCATCAGTGCTCAAAAATGCTTTTGTTCTTGTAAATATAGCGCTTCTAAGAGATGTTGGTTTCACAGCCCTGGAGACTGTAGTCCTCTGTTGATCCACACAACAGCTACAACACAGGCATTGGCAGCACTAGTTTCCCATCAGTGTGCTCCAGCCCTGACCTGGAGGGTTCTCTTCTACATAGGAGAGGATAGTTCAGACTCGGTGCCCATTACTACACTGGTGTGTCTATAGGAATGGTCAACAAATGAAAACCAACCAGCTGGTTTGTGATGTAGATATCTCTCCAGTGGGAATTGGACTGAGGCCAGGAGTTCATTTCATATCAGTTACCAAATAACCATCAGATGTTAGCTACTTGCAGTTGTTACTGAGCTGGGACGCACTTGAACCAACATCCTATATATGAAAGATGTTTGTTTAATTATAAGCCATCCTATGCTTAAGAGATGGCACATGTGATTGATTGTCTGCTGGCACAGCCGCTGGCAGTAGTAAAAGGATGTTGGTATATATGCTGTGTAACAGCCAGTCACCGCTTGCAGAAACTGCGTGAAGCTAAGTAGAAAGAGGATAACAGCAGCAAGGAAATGCAGTGGGTCTGGAGGGAGTTAGAACAGTGGAAGGGGAAGAAGTGGGAGAGCAGACATGAAAGAAAAGGGGTAGAGTAAATGGAGCTCAAATGGGACAGAATTTGGAGACCCACAGTTAGAAAATAGTCCCACTCTTTGCAAGGCCTTTGCAAGCCAAAAAGTCTGGGTTATTTCATTTCAACAAGTAACACAGTTGAGTCCGATTAGCCTACTAATACATTGATTTATAGGTGCAAATGCAGCACGTCACTGTGGCCTTAACTCAGGCAGTTGTGCTTTCAGAAAAACACATTAGTATGAGCTAGAGCCAATGTGTCAGGCCTGATATTCAGCCTTAATGCTGAAAGTTCTGGCATCTGTTGTCTTGTCAGTCCCCTAGGCCCTGGATTTTGAAAATGTCATGCCTAATCTGTATGTGCAAATACTGTGACAGCATAGATTGGGGATTTGTATATGCCAGAGACCAGTTGGATAGATAACTGGGCATTTGCACATAGGTATACCTGAGTTGCATATGCAGTTCGATGGTTGCACAGTCCTGAGAATAAGTCTCTCCATTAGTAGATTTAAAAAAATATATATTTTTTTTGTGGTTTGGGTAGAAACCACTAACATTCTCCTATGAAAATCTTGCCAGGGAAACACTTACTTTTGAAGAGGAAAATGGAGTGTCTTCCCCAGTGGTGAAGGGATGATGGAATTTTTGCCTCCCACCTCTGATGATACGCTCGTTCAATTTTGGTAGACATTTGAGAGAATCCAGCGATAGTTTTTCCAACAGGTAACAATGAGCCCTGTTAATATTGTTGTGTCTTGTTCATTTGTGTAGCTAATGACTTTGAGGAAGCACCAGGAAAAACCTTTAAAATATCTCTAAGGTTTCACTGGAACTGCATGAGTCTTGCTGAACTTTCTGCATTGCCTTCACTACTGTTTTTATTTAAGTTTTCTCCTTAACAGCTGGTATCCTCCTGCCTATTGCATGTAGTCACTTTCACAGTCTGGTGTTTGAGATATCACAGTTCCACCCCACCAGAAGGATTCTGCTGTCAAACACTGGCTCATGTGGCCTCACAGAGTGATTTGGGCATGAGGAACCGGCTGCGTGTAGAAGGGAGGAAGCCGCATGTATCCAGTTTAAACTGAACAATTGCCAATGAAAAGGCCACCGAAGGGGCAATGCAGGCCCCAGACTTAGGGTGGATATTTTTAAAAATAACATTTCAGAAATATTCCCATGACTTAAACAATTCCAGTGGAAATAGTTTTAGTTGAATTCAAACATTCCCCTGCGGTGTTTAGAACCCAGCCCATTGCAGCATTTTGCTAGACTTGGGAGCTCCAGAGGAAAATTGACTAGTCTGTTCTTATTGTCCAACTTGGGGGGTTTACGGTTGGCCTGGTGCTCAGCTTTGGAAGAGTCAGATTATTCAAACTGGAACTTCAGAACGAAGTGAGTTTTAAAATCGGTAACAGATCAGGAAGCGAGCGCTGCAGCAGCAGCAGATCTGGTACTCTGAAGTCTGAGGTCTTGTCTTCACTATGCCGCTAAATCGAGCTAAATTGACGTTCCTTAGATCAACTAGCAGCGTTGTCCACACTGTGCTATGTCAACGGGAGACACTCTCCCATCGATATAGCTTCTACCTCCTGTTTAGGTGGATTACAGATGTTGATGGGAGAGTGCTTTTGCATCGACTTAGCGTGTCTTCACCAGACCCGCCAAATTGATGTCTCTGCATCGATGCAGTGGCGCTGATTTAGCGTGGTAGTGAAGGCAAGCCCTGAGTGTGCAGCGTATTCCCTTCCATGCCCTGGCTAGATCTTCTAGCTGAGGTGCCTGCCTGCCTGAGGAGGGAGGATGGGAAATGGCCTCCCTCACTGCTCTCCTCCAAGTGAAGTTGGCGCTACTGGCTGTACTTACCAGCCACAATCTGTACCCAAGTGGCCTGCCCAGATTTCAGCCACAGGAGCATCCTTCTTTGATCCACAATCTGCCAGGTTACAAAGAGGAGTGTTTTAACTGTATGTGCTGGGAACACATGCCTGTTGGAAAAGTATCAGCTTTTCCAAATGTGGTGCTGCTTCTGTCAGTGCAAATGCAATGTGTTTCTTCCTCCTGTAACATAGATACAATCTGTTCCTTCCAGTGGGAGTTTGGAGCTTCTTTTTAAATGTGACCAGTGCGAGCGCTGAGGCAGTGGGTGGAAGAACTCACGAACTGGAGAATACAAGAACCAGCAGAGCCCTACATGCCCTCTAGATAAGCAATAATACATGCAAACTGGAAGAATAACTCTCTCTTTCTGGGATGCAGTGAGACGACAGGGCCCCTTGTTTGTTTTGTGGCTGTGAGATGTCAGTGAGTCTCCAGACTTGTGGGGAGTGGTCATGTTTTGGGAGCTACATTATCTTTGGGGAGATTATATCAATGCTATTTCCAAGTAAAATCAGGAAAACTGGCCATCAGTCTTTTCCTCCTAGTGTACCTGCAGTTCCTGTGCTCTTCATCTCAAGGTTTGATATACCCCAGTGAGAACTGTGCGTGTCTAACACCTCTCAGGATCAGGTCATTAGTGCCAGTGAGACTTTCTTCATCATGCTTGATCTTGTGCTCTTGAAATATTTCTTCCAGATATTCCCCATATCTCTTTCCCATATGCCTCTTTGCTTGCGGGTGGGAGAGGAGAAAATGAGACACAACAGGTGAAAAACCAGATTGACTCTTTCTGATGGTGCAATAAACAGAAGGAATCGAAACGGAGAACAGTACCCCATCCATTCAAGGCCATGATAGCTGCACCGTATCACTTCCAATTTCATCAGATGTTTGATGGGGGAGTGAGAGAGTTTTGATTTGGGAGGCTGTGGTGTGATTTGGGGGATTTTAATTTGACATTGGTCAAAGACATTTGTATTGATTGACTGATAAAATGTGTACATGCATCAGAACTTGAGCAGGGCCCATCTTAAAGGAAACCATAACGTCGGAGGTAATAGGGCTCTGAGACAATAGGATATTGGCTATCAGGAGAGCCCTATGCTAACTTGTAGCACAGCTTGAGAGCTGAGGAATTTGAGAAGGTTCAGGAGAACAGAGTCGCCCAAGGCTTGGTTCTGGGCCTTGAAGTCTCCCTTTCAGAAGCTTCCCATCTGGCATAAAGAGCTGTGTAGGCTCTGAAACGTCACAGACGTTTTTGGGATGGAGCAAAGGGTGAAGGGAAGGGGGTGGCAAATGTGCTCTGAGATGGTGGTAAAGGGAAGCATTATTTTCAGAAAAAAAATCTGTGTTCAGGCCTGTCCCAACAATGGGAACTGTCAGGATACTGCCAAATATATTCCCTGTTGTGCTATGAACTCTCTTAAACTCCCAAGCAGTACTTGGATGGGTGACTTTGTTTAGAAGTTAAAATTCCTTATTGTAGCCAAGAAGTGTCTCTCTCACACACATGAAATGTCAGATATGTCAAACAGCTACAGCAGAAGTTCCCATGAAATGTCCTGCCTTAAAACCAGAAACATAACACCCCGGCTTTCTCTCTCTCCCACCCACCCACCCAGCTCTGCACTAATTTACTTGGGAGAGGTTGGAAATGCAGGGAAAGATGCTCCTAGGTTTCTGGGCCTGTTCCCATCCTGTACTGAGTTATGACTGAACTATTACTAAATGACATGCCGCAATAAGTCCCTGCTCCATTACTACTGCATTATCTGACCAAGGAAACCTTAAACTGTGGATTCAGTGCCACACATTCCCCTCAACTGAATTTCACCTGCCCTCGGGTGTGCAAGGAACTCATATGCTGGAAGTTTGTACTCAAGCTGAACCATTCAATAGCAATAAAAGAGCTTGATCAAATAATCCCTAGAAAAAGGGCCCTTTTAGACATGTTGTCGAACGGTGTGTATTCCAACTAAATGCCATGGTGAATGAGGGTGGAAAGTTGTTGAACTCTAATCCCACTCTTTCTTCCAGCTCACTTCAGTCTGCGTACAGTATGAGTTCAGTGGGAGTTTTGCCGAAGTACGGACTGCAAGAATGGGCCCTCAGAACTATTTCTGCTTTCTCCATCTTTAGGAACATTCTACGCTCCAATAGGTGTTTTAGCATAAGGCCTTATTCTGCAATATCACAGCTGAGAGGACTACATTGAATTTCTCATCTTCTATTTCACTTTTGCCGTTAGATTTTTTTCATTGCATTGACTCTTTAGATTAAAGGTAATTAGCAGCTTTCTAACGGCCTCAGTTAATAGGATAATATATCATCTTATTAGCCTGATAATTTTGATGCAGCTTTTGGAGCCAAGTGGTTATAGTGTAATATGTATAGTCTTGCCTTTAAGGCTAGGTTACTTGTCTTCTTCCTGATGTTTGCAATCAAGCACCAAAACATGGCATACAGCAGTGGTATTTGGACCTGTCTGAGTTAGCAGCCAAAGACTGAATAGCTTATCACCATAGAGAATAATTATATGAATTCAAAGAAATTTGGACCCCATTTCTAAATACATTTGGGTACAAAATGTTGACATGGCTAAAACAGTACCAGACTTCCATTCCACCTAACCCCTCTGCTTTTTCTCTCCCCATTCCTTCACCCCAGCCATCTCTTCCTTCCTTTTGCCTATTCATGTGTGTCTTCTCCTATTTTATTACTGTTAACCCCACCCTAATGTGTTACGTCTGTGTAGTATTGTCTGTTTTTTGTATTGTCTGGTCTTGCAGGTTTGATAAAATTGTAAAATTGCATCATTCTGTTGGGATATCATATAAAACATGAGGTATTTGGAAACATGGACAAGCTGTAAGTCATTTACCTTTTTGTACTTTTCATTGTCTGTGTTGGATTGTTGTGGCATGAGAACTGGAAACTAAACCCAGTGATGACCATAAGTTGGCTCTCTTCAGAGTAACCCCCTACCAAAATCTCTTTCTGCCTTTTCTAAAAAAAAGTACTGAATGATGGAATTCATTATAAACAGGCAATGAATTCTGGAAACATAGGCAGGAATTAGCCATGTTTATTTTAAATAGTAACTAAAACAAATAATCTTGGTGGCTAATATCCAGCATGTAGAGTAGAGCAGCTGGATAATTACATAGTATGAATCAGAGTTCTCATTTCCTCTTTTGATGGCACTTCCTTAAAAATGCCACTAACCTTTACTAAACCATTATGTGGTGTAGAATTGCCCACTAATATCTCTTTGAGGTTGTGGGCCAAACTTCTGCTTTCTGTGTGTCTAACAATCATTCACGTTGTGCTGGGTGGAACTTGGTAGAGTGTCTCATTCGCTTGCAAACCCATTGCCCAAAGTAGGGAGAGAGGGTGGTTGGGGGGAAATGTGGCCTAGGGGGTTAGACCAGGAGACTGCAAGCCAGCACTGTCACTGCCCTGTTGTGTGACCTTGGGAAAGTTACTTACTGTGTCTAACTTGGGGTGGGCGAGTAGGCAGAAATAATGCTTATCCCTTGCTTGGTGTTGTGAGGGTTAATTAACTAAGAAGCTGTATAAATAATATCTAAAAAACATAAACTGAGGGTAATTTACTGGTTGGACTGGATTGGATTTTTAAAAAACAAAATAAGAAATTGAGGAAGAAGTGTCTTAACTTTTGCCTTCTCAGTACAGATAGTTCATGGGGGAATGGAATTCTCATGCAGCTGATGTGCTGAACTTTCTCATCCCTTCAAGGAAATGTCTTTCATTTTTGGTTCCGTAGTTTCCTTCTGTTTTTACTGATGTTCTTCATTCTCAAAGGCAAGGTTTATATTTGCAAAAGGCTTTCCATGTGGAGCGTCCGTCTTGCTCATTCAGAGCCTGAAAATATAGCCTATGGGTCCAAATACCAGATAAAACAAGAAAACACAGTGGTTTGTTTTAGTTTTGCTTTTAACTTGGGAGAGGCATCTGAGCACAGCTTTATATGTCATAATAGATATTGTGTGCAGTGTTGTTGTAGCCATGTCGGTCTCAGATATTAGACACAGTGGGTGAGGTAATATGTTTTATTGGACCAACTTCTGTTGGTGAGAGAGACAAGTTTTCAAGCTTACACAGAACTTGAAAGCTTGCCTCTCTTGCCAACAGAAGTTGTTCAATAAAAGGTATTATCCACATCATATCTATCATGAGGTATCTTCGTTCTTCAGTGCACACAGATGTCTCTAATAAATGGAGTTACTAGTGTAGTTTGGGCCTGAACCAAGGTCTGTTGTTTCAGTGGGCATCTTTCCACTGACTTCAGTAAGCTTTGGATCAGGCCCTCTGAGGAGAAACAATATGTTCCATGGTTCTTGCTTTCCTGACTTGGTGTTCTGGGACTCTGAACTTCCTATTAAAGACCATTAGAATTCTGCCACTGACTTCAGTGGAAATAGGATTGTGCCCATTGTATGGGAATGTGTAAACTGAAGAAAAAAAGCTCCCCCTTTTTGATCATATTTAGAAAAGAAAAGAAGCTTTCATGAGAACACATCTATTCAGATCAGACTTTGCAAAATTCCTTTTTACCCCCAAACCCGAAGTTTGAGCTGACAGCATCTTATAGGTTGTGTTGCTCTACATGGTTTTGTTTTTAAATCTTAAACTGAATATTGTGGGGTCTTTTTCTTCGAGTGTGTAAATGTTGTGTTCCTAATGCTGAAGACAATATTCTTGCCACTTTCAGTTGGTCCAGTAAGAGAGATTACTTCACCCACCTTGTCTCTCTAGTATCACTGGCTGGCAGCCCAGATATGACATTTTTTTCAAAGCTCTTATGTAGCACATTCATCTCGGGGTTCAGTTGCAACGACAAAACGTATGTCTAATCCTCAGTTAATTAATGTGATTAGACCTTGCAAACATTGCAACTGAATGGCCAAGTAACAGATGAGAAAGCAAATTTCCATTTCCTTTTTATCAGTTAAAAGGCTGGGAGGGTGAATGTTAGCCAGAGCTGGTGAGTTTGTTTGTAGAAAGCTGAACTAGTGCTGTATTTGTCGGTAGAGTTTGTTCTTAATGGAGGTACAGTATATAACCTGAAAGGGCAGCAATTTACCCTAGCCAAAGTTTACCTGGCACAGCAAAGGTTGCTTCTAAAAAAATTAACCTTCCCTTAAAGATGATGTTGTAACACAAACAACAATCCACATAATTCTGCGAAGGGCTACTCTGGGGTGAAAGGCTGATTAAGTGCAGTGGAAAAAGATAGAAGTGTGTGTATATAATTCCACCATTTGCTTGCAAGAACTGAGGAAAGTGCTCTGATGTGCAAGCATATACAAATACAGGCTCCTAGATTGGTTCTGAGATTGCTCAGCTTCTGGCTTGCTATTTAAATATTGTTACAAGGTGACATGAGAAATCAAAACACCATTTAGGGAGCAATAGTTAAGGCAAAGGGAAGCAATTTGGGAGTTTTGTTTGCATAAGAAACACAGAATTAATCCTTAAATGGAGTTTTGTTTTTTAAATGAGTCTGATAACACTTACATAGCTGGGTGACCCTACAGATCAAACCTAGGACTCTGGATTTAAACGTACAGAAAACAGCACTTTATTTCATGGAAGGTGAATGGCTAGGATAGTCTAAGATGAAGGACCTATCGTATTGGAAGGGCAGTATGAAAAATAAACAACAATGGATTGGCCTTCCAAGGGGACCAGTGGGGGCAAAAAATCTATCTGGCTTCAGAACAGCTTGATAAATTTATGGCGTGGATGGTATGATGGGACAGCCTAGTTTTCAATTGACTGATCTTTGACTACTGGTGATAGATATGCCAATGGCCTGTGAAGGGATGTTAGATGGGGTGGGTTTTGAGTTATTACAGAAAATTCTTTCTTGGGTGCCTGGCTGGTGAGTCTTGCCTACATGCTCAGAGTTTAACTGATCGCCGCCATATTTGAGGTTGGGAAGGAGTTTTCTCCCAGGGCAGATTGGCAAAGGCTCTGGGGTTTTTTTGCCTTCCTCTGTAGCATGGGGCATGGTTCACTTGCTGGTGGATTCTCTGTATCTTAAAGTCTTTAAACCATGATTTGCGGACTTTAATAACTCAGTCATAGGTTAGAGATTTATTACAGGAGTGGGTGGGTGAGAGTCTGTAGCCTGCCTTGTGCAGGAGGTCAGACTAGATGATCATATTGGTCCCTTCTGACCTTAGAGTATATGAGTCTATGAGACTGATTGGCAAAGATGTTGAGCACTTGCAGCTCCCAATGACTTCTATGGGTACTGGGGTTGCTAAGAACCTCCGAAAATCAGCCCACAAACTTTAAGGGCAGGTGCAGTTTCCGTTTTCGTCTTTCACTCGTGTCACCTTCTGAGCAGAGGAGGATCCAAACTCTGATTTTTCTTGCCTCTGTAATTTTGAGTCACTGCGTTAATTTTATTTAACATAGATTTTTTTATTGTTGTTCCATGTTTGGTTTCTTTAGTGGCATATGTGCCATGTCTTGAAGCTGGGAGAGATGTTGAATAATAGCGTGAGTGTTCTGTGAAAATTCTTGACATTCTTAAGAAAATGGTTTAAGAAAAGGAGGGGCGAGGCAGCGTGGCACTCTGTGTCTGAGAATAACACCCCAGAAACTCCATATTCAGCAATGTCATGTCATTATGATATGTTCTATACAAGGTATGCCTTGTGTGGTATTATTTTAAAAGTCTTGATCTACTGAACATTTATCTTGTCGGCTTGTATGTGTGCCATTGTCTGTGAAGTTATGAAACATTGTTGAATATGCTATTAGAATATGTTGCAAGGTGGGATACTCCCAGAAACCGCCTTTCAGGTACAACAATGGAGTGTCCAGGCAGCATTTAATGGCCATCTCTCACCCATTCAAGAACAGATTCCACTAACTGTTTACAATGAAGCCTTCACTGTAGGAAGCAGGGTGACCCCCACATGTCACAAGCCCTGATTGTTCTAGGACACTGAAACAGACTATAAAAGGGGGAGCGTGACATCATCACTTGGCTCCACTCCTTTACAACTGAACACCTGAAGGGTCCTCTGCAAGACAAAAGGACTTTGAAAAGGGGGAGTGGAGTCCCAGGCAGCCATAAGATGCCCAGCCTGCATTTAAGAAACTGCTTGTAGCAGCTAAAAAAGGTGAGACATTACTAATTCAAATCCTGTTAGTGTGGAGAACTTAGACTGCGATTTTATGTTTATTTCTTTTGGTAACTACTTTTAATCTCTTTACACTTGCCACTTATCTATTTTTCTGTTGTTAATAAACTTGCTTAATGTTTTCTTAACCATTGTGTTTTTGTGTGAAGTGTTTAGACAAACTCTGCTCAGTAACCAGAGCTGGTGCATGTTCCTTCCACTTTGAAGGAAGAGCGGACTGAATAATAATCTTCACTGGTCAGGCTTTTTGACCAGGATAAGACAGTATGGTCCTGGGCTGGGGAACCAGCTGGAGCTTCCCTATTGTTGGTTCGTGAGTGGCTGAAAAAATTCATTGAATTAAGCAGCGTGTGGTCCCTGCCTGTGGATAGCTGAGTAAGTGCAATACCTGCCAGAGGTTTGTAGCTTATCACAGCATCACAGTGTGAGAGGGAGCCCAAGCTGGTCAGACAGAGGCCTCGGTAGCCCAGCTCCCAGACGGTACCCCATGGGTTCCGCATACCATCACAGGCGGGGTAGGTATTTATTTTTCATATGAATGATTTTTAATTCTGGAGAGTGCAGTGCAGGCTGGGAACTTCATTACTGATTTGTTGTCATGAGTTCTGGGCAACGGGAATCAAGCGACTGACATGGTCTCCTTTGTACGAAGAAATGATATGGATGTGATTTCAAAACTCAGATGTGAAAATGGTAGTGCTTATTCTGAGCCATGCCTGTGGGCCTCAGTGGAAAAGGAAATGCAATTTCAAATACGCTGTACAGTGTTGAGAACATTGATGCAGGAGAGTAATATCACCAGGGTAACAGCAACACTGAATTAGTAAGGAAGAGATTCCACAGAGCTGTCTAGACTAGAAGAGCTAGCTGTTAATATAGAGCCTGATCATCTACTCCCCACCCACCCCTTGAGTTTCGCTCTTTGTGGTTCTGAAACCCTGTCTGTGGAAGGGAGGGTGATCAGTATCTTCATGGCACCATTCCCTTGTCTCTCTTGTCTGTACCTTTGTCACCTTGCAGAGGGTTCTAGTCTTGTTGCAGTCTGGGGAGTGGGACCACAGTCATTGCAGAAGGAGGCAGGGTTTACATCATCTGTTCCCCTGTCCTGTGGAGGATGTACAGGAATGGATGGTGTGTGCCAGTTTTATATCACTCACCTTTCCAAGGCAATATGTGTGAGAGGTCATAAAAGAGCAGCATCAATAAATTATTAATTCAGGTAGCTTAACATTCAGCCAGATCCATTCCTTTAGTGTAACTGGCTCTGTCATGGCTTTTGAGTCATGATCCTTTCTGATGTCAATAATTTCCCACAATTAAAGTGAGGGGGACACTCAGTTTATGTGGAACATAGGCAATTTGGGAGTGGATTGCGTGACATTCCTTCAAATGAGGTGCACTTGAGAGGTATGCCTAGTGTTGAACAGCTCTTTCATAGCCACCTCCACATTGTACAAATAACCACATTTCAACATTTTTGTGGGCCTGCTGTTTTGAACATGATTTCTGATCTGTTTGAACCAAAAAAAGAAGAAAGAAAGAAAAAGAAAAGTCCCTGTTAGTTTCTAGCAGGCTTACACACACTTTCCTTTCTGCACTGTGCCACTTGTGATTTATTACATCTCATGATATTTGGTAGTTTCATAAATCTCCATCTTCTAGAGTCATGTGATTAGGTGAGAATCTCTGTTTTCATATGAAAGAAAAGTAAGCTCTAGCCTTTATAGCTGCAGGAAAAAAAACATATTGACCCCCTTCAGGTTCAAAACCCAGAAGACAAATCCAAGAAAGCCCAAATTTATTATTTTTAATACCTCATTGGCTAAAATAATGTCCTGATTTTTAGGTCCTGTCTCCTGATTTTCAAGTGATTGTGGTGGCTCCCAGGTGAGCTTGATGATAAGCTGATGAGGTCTTTGACTTCATGGGAACACTAGAATAGATTATCAACCAATATATTTTACCACCATGTCGACTAGATCTGCTCAGGGCTAGACAGCACAATTTATAAAAGTGGAGGGCGGGGAAGAAAGAGGGTCAAACCCTGAAAACACAAAGAGCAGACAATACCAGATACAAAGACAGGTTTTCCTCTTGGATAGCCACGTAATAACCAAGCCATGTCTGTGCTGGGACGAAATTGAGAAGCTCAAATGCAGCAGACTGCACTCGTAATAGAAATCATGAATACAAACTCCATGTTAAATGCTCTTATTGATCCATTGGGCCTCTGCTTTTGCTCTGAAATACCAGGCTGTGATTCAGCAAAGCACTTAAACATATACTTATGTCCCACTGACTTCAATAACTCTTAAGTGGGTGCTTAAGTACTTTGCTGAATCAGAGCCCAGTTGAGGCTCAGTATCACCTGCGGGGCTATTAGATGTAACAGCTTTTTAGCATGACAAGGATCAGAGAGTCTCATCTCTTCTGTCTAGCTTTGTACCGTCAATCTTTCATCATGTGGTGAATTTTAATGCTGAGAACTCTACTCATCAGGCCACAGTGCCATGGCTGTCAAAGGCCTCTCTATAAGATTATGGATAGTTTATCTAAACCTTGCATGAATATTTGCTGTATTGTCTGCCTCAGCCATCATTAACCCATCCTGAGCTCTGATTTTATTACCAGTTTGAGGCTATTATTCTGTAACTAGCGTTTTTACATAATGTCAAACTTACGTGACAGAGCTGTAATATATTATTTAATAGTGCTCAGCACACGAGTGCACAGAATCTAATGTTTTAATCTGTAAAACAACCGGGGTCTGTTGTGAATTTCAGTCTGTGTGTCACCAGTATAATAAAAGTGCTCCTGAAAGGTCAGACAGTGGCTTAGCCGTTACTCCTCCCAATCTGCCTAAAGAAGCTTTAGTCCGGGAAAGTCTGAACCTGTACCTGCTGCTCAGACGGTGCAAACTATCGGGTGGTGGGTGGTCTGTTTCCTATCATAAGAAAGGATTTAGTCAAGTAAATGGTATTGGATCAGAATGGTGGGAACTTGAAAGAAAATCATCTGGCATATTGTTTATACAGAATCTGACATTAACTTTGAAACATTCCTGGTTGGAGCAAGGGTCTGGAGTCAGGACACCTGTGTTTTATTTCTTACGTTGACTACCTGTGTGACCTTAGACAGTCCATCGATCCGTGCCTCAGTTTCCCCATTTGTAAAGTGAGGATGATCATATCTTTGTCTCTGTCAAACACTTGGCGATATTCAGAGGAAAGGGCCCACGTGGCGAACTGCCTGATCCAGTTGTGCCTGTCTGTGCCTCCCAGGATCATGCCCTCCATGTACAGTAGTATTGTTAAAACAACGAGAGTCCTGTAGCACTTTAAAGACTAACAAATTTAACCCACTTCGTCAAATGCAAGAAATAGAAATCAGATAGGGGGTATATATATATATACATCCAAGGGTAAGGAACAACAATGGGGAGGGTAGGTGTTAGCAAAGTCCATTCAGTTAGAGTAGATGAAACCTATTCACAACCATTGATTAGAAGGTGAGAATGTGTGAACAGTGACAATTGCTGTAGTTTATATTCGGGTTTGTAGACTGCAGCCAGTAGAGGGCGATATGATCTGCCACGCTTGCATAGGTCTGACATCCAAACCAGCAGAGGAGCTGTGTGGTCAAGATACACATGATGGGTGGTGCGGGGGACAGACAGACAAATATAAGGTATTACAGAACGAGCAAGCCTCTGAGACTGCCTCACCCTGCCCAGTTACCTGTCAAACTGCTAGCCAACTTATTCTGTGTAATCTTTCTTCCCCCACTTAGTTATACTTAAGATTCCTTTGGGGGAGCCTGAATTACTGCAGAGCTGCAGCAGGAATGAGTGATTTTTCCCAGTGCCATTCATTTTTCATTCAGGAGACAAGTGAATAGCATCTTAATCAATGCCATTGACTTTTGCATTAATCAGAGTGTTTGATGTATGCACCACAGTGTCAGGGAGTGGAGAACGAGACGGTAAAGTCGTTTGCTTTGTGGCTAACGAGTCCTGATCCTGCCATGCACTGAGCACCCCCCACTCCCAGAGAGAACCGGTTATGCTGAGGGTATTCAGAACCTCACAGGGCTGGGCCCAGAAATGGCACCTAAGGGATATTTTGTATATAAAAATATAACTTCCCTCCTTCTTTTCATCTCACTTTTTTGAATAACCGAGGGCTGAACTGCAATCTGTCTCCTTAACATTAGTTTCTCCTTGTGTTCTGTTCACAGTATAATTTGTTTGGACTGTAAACTCTTTGCTCCATCTGGTTGCTTTTTGTTTTGTGCTTGGCATAGGGGGCCATGATCCCAGACTGGGTCCCCTGGGTGCTACTGTAATACAGAAGAACAAACTTCGTAATACATTTGATGTTACAGGGTTCTGATGAGTGCTGGGCTAATGATGCTGATTTTATAGCTTACCTAGAGATGGATCCATGCTACAAAATTCAGCTGTTGGAGTGATGGTGTTTGAATCCAGGCTATTGTTCTCGAGCTGATTGCTGGCACATGTAACTCCTACCTGCTTCCCCAGGACAGAGGGTGCTCTGTAAGTGAAAACATATTCTGTCAGCGAGAGTTTCCATGCTGGAGAAGCCGTTTGGTACAACTCACTACGCAGTGACTCGTGTTGTGGACTTGCATTGTTTTACTGAAGAGAGCAGTAAGCAGAAAGGCTCATAGATGCAAGGTTAACCATGGCTGTCAGTGAAACTTGTCACAGTTTCTTGGTGTTGAAACTAGAAGACTCTGTTCCAGTCCAACCATTTGTGCTCCCAATTATCGGATTAGCTTTTGGAATGCTGCAGCCTCAACCGTGTTTCTAATTAGACACCTTGGCTGGAGTTAAGGAGTTCAGCGATTTTGTTCTGATTTTATTCATCCAATCCATGACAACACTGCAGGGAGCGTTCTAGAGGGCTGGGGTCATTGAAGGTGAACCCTGTATCTGTTAAATTGATAATTTATGACTTTCTTAAAATGAAGTCATTTTTATATAGTATTAAAAAAAAAACCCAAACCTTTTTTTTTTTTTTCTGCTATGCCTTTGCTGCTTTACCTGGGGAAAATGCCTGCTGTTTATCTTTGTTTCACATGCTTTAGTTTGCCTTAGAAGGGGGGAAAAAACCTTTTAGAAACGGGAAAGTGACACATTATATAATTCCTTAGGGTCCAGATCCAACAGTTCTCGCTCAAATGGTGTTTTGCCTGAGTAACGGCTGCAGGATTTAGATATTATGTCTTGATCCTCAAAACTTTACTTGCAAGTTGCTCATTGGAGAATGTGGCACCTGCTTATTTTTTGGTTTGCGCTGCCACATTAAGAAAAAACAAAACCATTTTAAAAGGTCAGGGTTGTTGAATGCTGATGCCCTCCCCTTCATTCAATAGCTTCCTAGTTTGGTGCCTCTGACCTTTCTCTGCTGCTCTCCTTTGGCACTTTCTACTTTGACAGAAAAGGACATAATGTTCACCTTTCATTAGCGATGTGGCTTCTGGTCAGCTGGTGACTGTAGAGAGCAAAGGCTTGATCCTACAAGGTGCTGAAGTCCCTCAGTTCCTAAGATGATAGTGGAAATCAGCACATCAAAGAAAGTAGTCCGACCCAGGTTGTTCCATGAAGGCCAATTTCCTACGCTCCCTGTGCCTTCATAGGCCCCTGAATGCAGCTGGCCACATGCATGCAGCTTACCTGTATAGCACTGCTGGCTCATGTAGCTGCTTGTCAACCCATGCTTGTATTCCCTTTGCTTCCATGATACTCAAGTCATCTCAGTGCAAGAGTGCATGTGTCTGTCTGAGGAAACCGTGGATGGATGCCTTACTGCTCCTGAGAAGCAGGGAGATTTCAAGTGAGCAGGGGAAAGAGGAGGGAGGGCAAAAACCGCAAGAAAACATGTCAGGCGGAGGGCAAAAGGAGAGGTGCTGGCAGCGGTCCAAGGGAATGGCTTCTAGGACATGAGGAGGAAGAGGCTGTGACAGGAAAAGGTGAGGAACTACTGCCTTATAGCAACAACCACGTTCTGTCATCAGTGGGTTGACCCTGGTTGGGACAAAGAAGGTATCCCTCCCTATTGTTTCTCCTGGGTGTAAAGAACAAATCACACCACAAACATAACAGGAAGACACCACACAGGCAAAATGGGGTCCAAATAACTGTGTCTGCTGACTCCGTGCGTAAGGCCTGGCTACACGAACGTGCTGCTGCTCTGGCAGTCTTCTAGTGGCTTCTGAGACATAGAAGATAGTGGGGACCAATAAATAGTTTGCAAACTATTTAAAGGGATACTGCTCCATTCTGATGCACTACATCTCCCCACACCCAACTGTATTTACTTAAGAGGACAGTCTTTGTTTTGTAGTAAAATACCTGTCACCTTTTCCACTCTAGCCTTGATGTAAAGACGGTTTGAATCCATTGGGTTTTAACGCTTTGATGTCTTGGTGGGGGCTTGGAAGCACCTACAGTAGTAGGTTAAACCGGTGACCCTACTCCTCATCCCCTGCATCCCTTTTGCAGCTTTCAAAAGTCAGTAGATGCAATTTCCTAGCTGCAAGAGGTGCTGGGGACAGTGTGTTATAATCAAGGCAAAGGTATGAATGTCAGGCCTTGTCTACACAAGCATTTATGCTGGCAAAACTTTTGTCGCCCAGGGATGTGAAAAAAACACCTCTCTGAGTGACATACATTTTGCTGGCATAAGCGCTTGGGTGGACATGCTCTCCCCCTGACATAGCTACCGCCACTTGTTTAGGTGGTTTTATTATGTCGGCGGGAGAGCTCCCTCTCATCAACATAACGGGGCTACACAAGTGCTTATGCCGGCAAAACCTATGTCGCTCAGAGAGAGGTTTTTTCACACCTCTGAGCAACAAAAGTTTTACTGGCATAAGTGCTAGTGTAGACAAGGTCTCAGTGTGTATGTGACCAGGCCTGAAGAAGAGCTCTGGATACTCAAAAGGTTGTTTGTCTCTTTCACCAACAGAAGTTGGTCCAATAAAAGATATTACCTCACCTACAGTGTGTATGTGAGACACATAACTCCTCCGATGACTGAGTGGATACTGGGTTTGAAATGGCTTGTTTCAGGGCCTATCTTGATCAGTTATCCCTAGTGTTTTGCAAATTCATTGTTATTAATGGTTTTATTTATATTGCCAAAAGTTTGCTCAGTACTTCACCCAAGGGGTCCACGTCCTGAGGATCAAACAATCAAAACATAGGAAGAAAGCCATTTTCTTTTGGGCAGTGGTTGGTGTCATGAAGTTTCTTCTGGCATCCTCAGCTGTAGCATTATCAAAATAATGATCCCGGTTTGTGCAGTTTAAATGGTGTGCTGTACTTCTTACTCAAAGATTCTCTGGCCTGATCAACTTAATTAAAATATTTAAGGGACGTTGGGCTGTTAATGAATTTTATCCTGAACTTCTGATAATTCTTTCAGTCCCCACCACGTCATAGATTCTTATACATAAGCCCTTAATGTCCCTATTGAAACTCCAAAGAATATCTCAAGGCATAGAAAATCTTCAAAGAACACATTGAAAGGCTCCAAGTAAAAATCCTAATGGCAGCCTGTCATTGGATGGAACTAAGTGACCGGGAGGATGGTATTTAATACGTCTTTGCCTTTCATTGTGGGAATCTGTGTATCACAGAACTGTAATAGGTTAATAATTACCATGTTGTGAAGCTTGCAAAAGGTATTTTTTCTGTAATCTCTGTCCTTTATATTAATTTTTTGTTACTGCACGCATGCGCACCCTGGAGGCTTGCCATAGAAATGGAACAAATCAACTACCCCTGTCATATTGGTGTTGCCTCCTTGTAGCTACAGTAGTGGGACTATGATAGCATAACAGCAATGCCATGATAGTTTTCTTTCCTCACAATAGATTCAGCTGATTTCTGCTTCAGTGGCAACAGAATCTTGGATATGGATCAGATTCTGTCATTCGCTCTCTCTCTCTCTCTATCAAGAAAAACAACAACATCACAACAACACTGGAAACATTTTTGCCAATCAGTGAATTTTTAACCTCATCACCTGTTTAGCAGTTCAGGGTTTTAACAGGGAATGTATAATGCAGCTTCTCTTTGCAACTAAACATTGCAAAGAGAAGCAAAAGAAATGCCCTTGGGGATTTTGGCTTTTCTCAGTCCCTTTCCTGAGCGTGTTTTAGTTTTTGATTTAGTCTGGCTTCTCTAGAGCCTGCTTTAAAATCAGTAATAGTGATTCTGGCTGTTGCCAAGGAACCTCTCTCAAGTCTTTTGGGAGCATTCTTATTCTAGTCATAGCTCACAGGCAAGTCTTGTTTATTTCCTTTTCAGACAGTGGTGATCATGGAAAGCATCTTAGACTTCTGGTTTATGTTTTTTTGTGGGCTTGGTTGACCCTTCCCTCCCAAACTAGAACAGTCCATTTTCTGTGGAAGCAGTGTGCTTTCCTGCTGCATTGTCTCTGCTTCAGAATGACTCTACCTAATAATATCTTAACCTGTGTGACAGAGTCAGGGGAGAATTCTCTCTGAGGGATGTAAGGGGGGAAAGAAAAGCTAGCCTTGAGTGACTGGAGTGAATGTGGGTGGAAGCCCCAAGGAGTTTTTTAGATGGAACTTTGCATAGACATCTGAGCTCTTCAAATGCTGTGTCTTGTCCAGATGGTGCCTTTGCTGTGTTCTTTGTAAGCAGCAAGAGGAAAATAGAAAGAGCAAACACTTGGACAGAATGTAAACAGCAATTTGAGGAAGGCACAGAAAGAGGGGGAGAGGAAATGAGTAACAGAAAAATTTGTGCATGGCTTTTGTGCTTATGAAAATGGACCGAGAACAACTGGTCAACCACAGTGCAGACAGTTGCTGGGCAAGCTCCCTGGCTCTGTCAATACATCCCATACCTGGAAATCCCCCTGCCTGCCAGTGCATTTCAGGTCTGAGCTGCCTATTTAGATCTTCATAAAGTCTGCCTTCACTATGGTGTGTGGGGTAATCCCTCCTTCTGGTTGAATCCTGAGATCTCATGCTGCTCTGCCAATTTACCTCAGTCCCAACTTGTAACCAGTATATCCGCCCTGGGCCTTCTTTGGGCAAAGACCACGAATCTTGCCGAAATGTGATGGGAGGACTTGAGGCACCCGCTTATTCCTGGTGTTAGGAGTTGAATCAGTGTCTTCCGAAGCGAAAACTGAATGAGCTAATGTACTGCAAGGCCCAGCTCCATGACATGCATAGAAATGAAGTGACATGGAAAGAGATGCAAAGTAAGGGCTGGAAAAAAACCCAAAGGCCTGAAAGATGAGACTAGTATCTTTAACTAGCCTGGCCAATTAATAGAGGAAAGAAGGGAAGTTCAACACCTGAGCACAATGTATTTATAGGCCAAGTGGCCCTATCTTAGAGAGAACAGTATTTATTTCTGAATGTAGGTCCTGTTTTAGTTGATAAATAATGGGAAATACTTTTAGTGTCTAAGTGCTTGACCACATTTGAGCCTGAATAGATACCATCTCTCCCAAAGGGGATTTTCTGGTGATGGCTTCTTCCTCGTTGTTGGTGAGCACAATCAATAATGATGGATTAAACAGGGATTGATTACAAGGAAACAAATGATTATGGTCAGATTGTCTTCTGTCCTAGGGAGAGCTGTGTGGTAATTTTCATCTGAAAGACAGTAACAAATAAAGATCAATATCTACAGAAAAGAAGGTTCAGTCTTATTTCAAACACGATAGCTGCCTCAGCCATTTAAAGTTCCTCTTGTGATGAAAGGTCTTTTCAAGTAAAGAGAATATGTATTTATTTATTCTTCCCAAGGCAGCATTGAAGACGATTTAGACTTGAGATGAATTTAAACAAGTTAATCTTTTGTTTAGGAATCTTGCTCTCTCAGAGAGAAGGAAATTCAAGTTACTGCTTTTAGAGCTACACCTCCCTTCCCCCATGGGAGTATAGTTTAAAACATGACCGCCTATTAACTTTATTCTAAGTATATGGCTTCTGTAGTCTGGCTGTGTTACACACTAGAACATCAAGGTAGAAATGTGGGGGATGGGAACTAGAGCAGAAAAAACTGATCAGGTAAGTAGACATTTTTTTTCTCCCTATGTCTGTACTTGCAAATTTAAAAAAAAAAAAAGGATGCATTTAAATACATCACAACAACAAACGTGTAATTCCACAAAGGAAATTTAGGATGAAACTGAATGAGCAGTACCCTAACATAGCGTTTCTAGATATTTGCTTCTCCATTAGGCCTAAATGCATTTAGAGGCAACTTGCAAATTAAACAGTTTATAAACTCAGTGCTCTGCTCAGTTGGTTTTGGTAGTGTTATTTGGCTGTGTGGAGATAAGGTGAAAGTTGATTGCAAATCTAAACATATACAAAATAAACAGTTTGCAATTATCCGTTGAGTCCAGTGGAATTGTGTGTCATAGATTTTTAAGGCTAGAAGGCACCATTAGATCATCTTAGACCTCCTATGTAACACAGGGCACAGAATTGCACCCCCTGTATTGAGCTCAATAACTTGTCTGCTTATTCCAGGGCTGAATTCAACCTTTTCATGTTCCTTAGTGACTAGTAACAGTGGCTCTGGATTTTCAATAGAGCCAATTTTCCTTTTCCCTTTTCTGTGTGCAGTGGCAGATGGTGTCTGTGCTAAGTCTCTGTGTCCTTGTTATGCATGCACATTGGATGCCTTTGGCAGGCAGAGAGGTAAACTTCGCAAGGTGACTAGAACTGTGAACATGTTAGTCAATTTCTGGGACTGATAGGCATAAGCTACAAGGAACATCATAATCCTGTAGAGTCCCTGGGACAAATTCAGCCCCTGTGTAAACAAATGCAAATTGATTGAAACCTATGGAGCTGATTGGCTATGCCATCAGGAGTTTGGCCCTGACTTCTGTTGGGGCTGATGATTTTCTTGCTTGTGTGTATTTACTCAGACCCTTGGGCAGAGTAGAGTAAAATCCTGGGAGTAGAATGTGCATCCCTGCTGGAGCAGACTGGAGGCTTGATGCCTTTTGGTCTGTGATTTAAGAGAAACATTATATTACCCTGAGTTATTTCCTCCAATGTCGATCCTATTTATTTATTTCTAAACAAAGTTTCCAGTAAAAGTGAGCAGTTTCATCTTCCACTTGGGAAGGAAGGAGACAGATGGGCGTGCAAGGTGTGTGTGTGTGTGTGTGTGTGTGTGTGTGTGTGTGGGAGAGACAGGAACAGCTGAGGAAGAAGAGGAACTGGCTTGATCACAGATGGTGAGGTGAAGGGGTTCATTTGCCTCTCTGTGTAACGCACCCCCTGGAAGTGTGATTGAACAAAGCTGCTTAAAGCAAAGCCAAAGGAAAAAGATCAAAGGCTCTGAAGGAGTTGGAGACTAGTGCTGACCTAATTCAGTACAGGAGCCCTTCAGAACATGAAAAGGGGAGGGAAGTGATCCTTTATTCTCCACAAACTGGATGCAGCTGAATCTTGCCCCGATTTTTCCCTCCACAGTGGCACAGCAGTTTAGTCTTTTGTCTCTTTAAGATAATTCCCTGTTAAGATCAGATTTTTTTCTACTGATGCTTGGCTGTAATTACCAGTATGTCTGGAATGTGGATATCAAAACATCATAAACCCCTGAGCTAGAGCAGTGCTAGAATTGCCTCAGTGACACAGGAAAACCTCTGCCTTGAGTATGATGGTAACGTTTCTTGTGATTTTATTCTCTGGCCCTTGTACTATTGACTCTTTTAATGCGCTCCTACTAAATCGACTCTGATTGCTTTAACAGAATGAAGAGAAGCGGAATCTCTCCCTGGGGGGCCATGTTGGATTTGATAGTCTCCCAGATCAGCTGGTCAGCAAATCTGTCACACAAGGATTCAGCTTCAACATCCTCTGTGTGGGTAAGCAGAGTTTATCACAATGAGAAATTCTTAGTAATAGTAATACAATAAATAAATAAGTCTAGCACATCAGATACATGGATGTCAGAGCATGTCACAAAGGTAGATAAGTGCCATTATTGGTATTTTAGATGAACAAATTTTGGCCTTAACTTTTCTGCATTTTCCATTTCCCTACACCCTTCCGCCCCCCCATAATAAACTTGAGGGGTCCTGACCCCCAGTTTGAGAACCTCTTCCTTAGGCGCTGTATCAGTTCCAAAGCACGATGGCCAAGGAGAGGCATGCCTAGTAAAGTCAAAATGATGGCCCATCAAAGCTGAAAATGTTTATCTATTGTTCATTGTGTCTTGTTCCATTTGCCTTGGTGTGTAGGCAGTGCAAGTGATCATTATTCAGCTGGGGAAGCTGGCCTGGGAGAGATCCTCTAACCCAAAGGTTCTATCTATGTGCCCAGTCAATAAAGCAAATACGCAAATCCAGTTCACTCTTTTATTTTTCTTTGCACCGTTGGCCAAAAGAATTCCATAGCCTTCTCATTCATTAGAAATAGGGGCCTTTTGTCGGCCAATCTGGAGAGCATCAGAAACACGTTTACTTACAAAGAGTTTCGGTTCAAAGCTTTCTCTTCTTGCAGCCTGTCTTGTCAGGCAGATATTTCAGGAGTGAATCTGGCTCTCGGTGCATTCCAGGTGTTCCTTGGTGGCTATGGGCATATGGGGGTCACAGACAAAAAATTTTTTCCTCAACTTTTCTTCATTAATTTTCTTAGTGTTCTAGTCGTCTTCCCACTGAGCCTGTCTCTGTTGTCCCCATTTGACTTCACATTCCATCCCTCTGCTTGTCTAAATTATTCAACTTGGCAGAGGTTTCTTCTGGCTCTTCCTGCGCAGATGATGTATTGGGAGAGGGGAATGAATCTAAATCAACGGGTCCCTGCTGCCCGGCTCCTGGGAAATGCTGCAGGCCCAGACTGCACGCGCACTTGGTATGTGGCCTGCAAGACCAAATTATGTGACATTGGTTTAACTTACACACACACACACACACACACACACACACACACACACACACACACACACACACACACACACACACACACACACACACACACACACACACACACACACACACACACACACACACAAAAATCCCAGCCGCAAAGAAACGTCTGTTGGTCTTGTTTTTCCTTTGCCACCGACCATGCTAATGTGGATTGGAGTGTTTGACTAAGGGCAACAGCACAATGTTGGGGGAAGGAAAACAACTAAAATAAGCTCTATACATCCAGGGATCTATAGGAGGAAACCATCTCTACAACGTCGGCATTCCATCCTTTCTGGATTCTATCACCTGATCTCTCCAGCCAGCTGAGGCTCTTGTTAAATCCTGTTTCAAAACATTCCAGGCCCTCTTTGCCCCTGAGCAGCTCATCTCCCTTGCAGAAGTTTGCATGGGTGGCTTCCGATCGGGGCCTGAGGTGACTGTTCTTTTGCTTATCTCCTTGTGATTTCAACACGGCTGGTCCTGCTTGATGTGTGGTCTTGCAGACTTTCTCGTACCATGCAGCACCATTTCCTGCTCTCTGTGACATGCAGCCTGGGAATGTTTTGGAAAGTTTTTTTTTATTTATATCGAGCCAGATCTAAGGCGTTTTTAAAGCCCTTTGAACGGGATTTGCATTGGGTTCTCAGTAAATAAAATACCCAGACAGTGTTTCCCTTCTATTTCCTTGTTTCAATGCTGCATGCATTTGCCTGCTGATTTGCACATACTAGTGCCCTGTACAACAGAATGGGGCATTTCCAGCATGTCTGTGAACTGGAGGTGTGTAGCTTGTGGGTACTGTGTGCTCAGACCCATGCTTTTGTTTGCCACGCCCCTGAAGAAGAACTCTCAGTGCCTCTTATCTATACCCTCGAGATGGGTTGATGGGGGGTGGCAGCAACAGTAAAAAGAGCAGAGCAGCTGGGGGCCATGAGGAGCAGCTGTCTGACATGCAGTCTGGCTGGCCCAGGGCAGACCTGCAGCCATAGACTAGCCATGCACAACAGAGGAACAGATGTGTTGGCTGTCAGGTTATGACCAAGTGAGGGAGCTGCTGAGGGGACTTAACAGGTCTCCTTACGGGGGTTAAAGGTTACATTGCAATGGGAGCCCCACGACCCATTGACCCTTATTCATGGCACACTGGGGACTAAAGGATTAAAAGTATATTTGAGCAACAAGCAGTTTTAAGGCCTGTGGGCATTGGTTAGGTTGACTTAGCTTTAATTGGAGACTTAAAGAAAGCCTTCGTAGAGTGGTTATATAGCAAGATTTCGTAATATTTAGCTAGCAGCATTTGCCAATGTAGAATGAACAGAAACCGTCTTGGGTAACGACTGGTATTAACAGACCTGGTTTCCGTACTTAGGATATGTCTACACTTGAGCCTAAAATATAATTCTCAGGTCTGCTCAACATACCAACATACCTGCAGAGGTTGAGGCAGGAGGGGCTGGTGGTCTGTGTAAGTACCGAGGATCCCAGGCAAGGTTGTCCTTGGGGTGGCTGGCCCATCCTGCTTCTTGTGTCTCCACGGTGACGCTTCTATTTTTAGCACATTATCGTGATGAAAGCGAACATGCATACATCTACCTGAGTTGGGAACTACACCCCCAGTGACTATAGATGTCCCCACAGAAGCCTGAGCTCCAGGTCGCCTTCTGTCCACGCACTCTCTGCATGCGCATGTAGATTGGGAAATTAGGCATGCACACGGCAAGACAGTTGCTTGCTTAGCTAACTGTGTGCATTCACAAACTCCCCATTCCCAGGATGGAATATTAGGAAAAAGTTTTTCACTAGGAGGCTGGTGAAGCACTGGAATGGGTTATCTAGGGAGGTGGTGGAATCTCCATCCATAGAAGTTTTTAGGGCTCGGCTTGACAAAGCCCTGGCTGGGATGATTTAGTTGGGGTTGGTCCTGCTTTGAGCAGGGAGTTGGACTAGATGACCTTCTAAGGTCCCTTCCAACCCTAATCTTCTATGATTCCAAGTGATGTGCTAGATATGATTACAAATCAGAGGCCTTTGGGAATAGGGCAATAGTGACATCACAGTGATTATCCCTCGCTGGATGTGGGGGAGTTGCAGTAACCTCTCACAGTTTAATTTTTGTTCTGCTCTGTAGTTAATTTATTCTGAAGTCCTTGTATGAGTCCCACACTGCAATGGACTGGTGACTCTTGTTTCCTAGGTGAAACCGGCATCGGGAAATCCACACTAATGAACACACTTTTCAATACCACCTTTGAGACGGAGGAGGCCAGTCACTACGAGAGTGCGGTTCGTTTACGACCGCGTACCTATGACCTGCAGGAGAGCAACGTGCACCTGAAACTGACAATCGTGGATGCAGTTGGGTTTGGAGATCAGATCAATAAAGATGAAAGGCAGGTCACATGCCATGTAGTTGGCATTTCTGCAGCAGCTTCTAGTGCTCTAACATGTAGCTGCATGGGTTTCTGCGTGCAATATTACAGATTTCCATATTTCAGCATATTACTGCAATTTCCGTATTTCAGTTCCACTAGCATTAATCGCTTTTGAGCTGTAGTGCAGCCTTTGAAAATACCATGTGCCTTTTGATTAGAAGTTGCATGTGTGAACATAACATTTTGCATGTTTCCAGTGGAGGACTAAAATTGTTTGTGCCTCTTTGTAAATGGTTTTTAAATAATATGTCTGAGAGAATGCATAATAACTTTAAACTGACAACTTCATTTAAACTTCAGCATTCTGGTTGCTAATGGCATCTGTTTTTAGTTACAGGCCGATAGTTGATTACATTGACACGCAGTTTGAAAACTACTTGCAAGAAGAGCTGAAAATCCGTCGTTCTCTATTTAATTATCATGACACAAGGATCCACGTCTGCCTTTACTTCATCACTCCAACTGGGCACTCACTCAAATCCTTGGATCTGGTAACAATGAAGAAGCTGGATAGCAAGGTAAGGCATTTAAGGCAAGCATGCACCCTTCAAAAGTAATGTATGCTTCCAGTTAGATGTAAAGCAATATTAATACATAGCATCTTCCATGCAAGGGTCTCAAACCACTTCATAGACAACAGCTGATGAATTCTCATAACAGCTCAGAGAGCTAGGTTGGTTAAAGCACAGGTCTGCCTGATGAGTGACTCCATATAGATGGTTTCATGGGGTTCTGTGTTCATTTTCTCCCAGTGGCTTCCATATAAAATGTGCTCCTTTTTCAAGGAAAAAAAATTGTCTGAAAACCATCTATTTCAAGTTTTTCTACAGCACCCATCACTGTAATTACTTTGCTTGGGATCTGAAAGTCAAGCTGGGCTGTTTCTGGCTCATCATCTCTAGTGAAAACCAAAGAGTCTCCAGCTGAAGCTTCGTTAAATGTTGTTGTTAGTTTGGTGGGGATGGAGAGGGGAGAGGGCTTGCTGACATGCAAGCCAGGACAGGCCCCAGCTCACTGTCCCAGAACTGTGTTGTAGGAACTGCAGTGCTAGCTGGATTGTCAGTAGTGATAACTGGGGAAAAAAAGCAGTAAAAATGTAGACTTCTTGCTAAAGGTAACAGATTTTGTCCTTGGATATACAGACAGAGAAATTGTTGAGGAAAAATGTTTTTACATATGGACTTGACTTACCACAGCTGTACTTTAGAATTGTCCCAATTTTCACATTGGAAAAGTGAGTCAGAGGATAAGTGACTTGATCAACCAACAAATCGATGTCAGAGACAGGAACAAACCATTGAGAACATGTAGGTTCTAACTTCTGGACCATATTGCCTTCTCAAAGTATGATAAGGGCAATAACCTAAAAAGGTCATAGCAATCCTAAAAACTAGGTCTGTTTATAGTCTAGCTTGTGATTACATCTGTATTTCAAGCAGTCACTTTAGGTCATGTGGTTCGTTACATGACATGCATGCAGCTTAAAGTAGTCTTCTTGACACACTTTCTACTTGTCAGCATGCTGTGGGGGAACTGGAGGCAGGTTTCATAGGTCATTGATGTCTTATTTATCTTGCATTTTTAACTAAAATGATTTCCTTGTCTTGTAGAATATTTAACACTTAGGATGCCAGCCTTTTTTCTCCATCATCAGCTAAATGCCTACAGGTACCTGTATTCAGTGTAGTTGGAGCAGTGTAGGGCCTAGGATGTTAGAGACAAGGTGGGTGATATGATATCTTTTATTGGACCTCCAAGATGCAACTGTCTTCCTTCACAACATTAACAACCTCCTCAAAACACCATCCTTGCCACCATGGATGTCATTTCTGTATACACCAACATCTTTCACAATGACGGCATAGCTGCCTGCCTCAAATATCTACAAGACAATGGACAACCCTCAGATATCCACCCCAAACACATCGCTCAACTCATCCATTTCATCCTCACCCATAACAGCAACAAATGCCTTGTCCAAGCCATGGGAACAGCCATGGGTACTAGGATGGCTTTCCACTATGCCAGCCTCTTCATGGGCCACCTTGATGAAGAATTTCTGGACAAATGCATCACAAAATCAATGATATATCTGAGATACATTGATATTTTCATCCTCTGAACAGACGGCTTAAAATCTCACATAGATTTCCCCCACAACTTCAACAACCACTACCCACCCATTAAATTCTGGAACACTCCCATAAAATTCCTGAACACATACAATCAGTTTTAACAATGGAACCCTATAGACAACTGTATAGAAGAAACCCACAGCTCACCCCATTTACCTTCATAGATCCATTAACCACCCAAACACACCAAGAAATCTGTTATCTACAGCCAGGCACTCGGATATCCCAGAATACGATCCAAGGAGAAAGTCTGGGACATACACCTTAATGCATTTAAAACTGTCTTCATCAAACAGGGACACTCCACCAGAGAAGTGGATCACATCATGAAACGGACCACCCAGATACCTCAAGACAACATGCTTCAATACAGAAATAAAACCCTCTCTAACTGCACACCCCACCCGTGTCTCTTACCCTGGATAGGTTCCAGTATGGGGTGGTATCATCAGATGACTACAACCCATCTTCTTGAACACCCACTTCAAGTCCTCAAACAACCCCCAACCTCTCCAAGCTCGTCGTCAGAGGCAAGCTCCCCTCAGACCAAGACTCATCAATTCAAAGTGGCACCAGACCCTGCTAGAACAACAGTTGCAAAACCTGCAGACATCTCTCCACTGCTGCAATGATCAATACCTCTCACAACAGATCTTTCAAATTTCATGGGTCTTGCATATGCCTTTCACAACATGTGGCATACCTCATGCAGTGCACTAAATGCCCTTAACAACTATGTCGGCAAAACCAGACAATCCCTCTGCCCTCAAATATACTCAGACAGGAAAATGATAAGATATTCTTTTTTTTTGTCTTTTAACACCTGTGGGTGAACACTCTTCACAAAACAATCACTCTACGTCTGATCTATCAGTCCTCATCCTCAAAAGAAAATCTGCACAACACTTTCAAAAGATGAGCCCAGGAGCTTCAATTCCTAACTCCGCTAGACACTAAAATTCATGGACTAAACAAACACTGGATTTATGACTTATTACAACAGTCTGTAACTCACTAACCCCCTCTTTTTGTCCTATGACTGCAGAGGTGTTAGACTGCTCTACCTTGAATGGTCCCTTAAAATATGTGCTAATTGCTTATGCTAAACAATCTGTTCCAGTTTGCATTTAGCTGTGATGCTGGGAGTACCTTTCCCAGATCTGAAGAAGAGCTCTGTGTGGCTCAGAAGCTTGCCTCTCTCCTCAACCGAAGTTGGTCCAATAAAAGATATTACCTCACCTACAGGTACCTGTGGCAGTTTAAAATACACATCCTCTTTAGTTCAACCTTCTGGAGATGTCTGGGGGAAAAAGAAACTAAACCCCTGCTGGCTCTGTTTGTAAAGTGGTGGGATTTTTCACTAGGAAATCGACTAGGATTGGAGGCAAATTTCTCAGTGCCTGAGCTCAGATGTGGCTCAGGTAAAATGAGTTTAGCTTTGTCAGTTTAGGGTCTGATATCGCAGTTCTCACCTGTGCAGTCTGATCGAAACCGTTGGAATCTGATGGTGTCCGTCTCTCTCGAAAGCACTCAGCGCCATGAGGGATTAGGTGAGGTAACTACAGCATGAACTCTGCAGTAACCAGGGAGCCTCTGAATCACTTTTAAGGTCCACTTCCCAACCCAACCTCACCTTAGTCTCTGTTCATAGCTGGCTCTTGATGGACTTTCCCGGATGCTAGACTTTTATTGCTTCAGTCTGTTTTTTTCCACCCACCCCCCTACCCCGGCAGCTGGCTGTGTTTTATTTGGCACAGTTCTGGACTCCTTACTGACTTCCACTTTGCGATCGGCTTGTTTGTAACTGTAGTGGCGGTTACGTTAACATCATGGGGCATCTGAAAACTTTCCCCTAATGAACTCTGGCTCCTGGTGTGTGATGCCAGCATTACGTGTTCTCTAAAATATGTTTGCAAGAATGCCCATATGTGATTTCCCTGGCGCCTTTTGTGGTCCCACAAAAAGCTTTTATATTCCTTTCCTTGTGCATTCCCTTCCCTTAATGTCTCCCCAGGCCCTTTTTAACTTGGCCGTTGTGTAAGGGGCTCTTAGCCCCTTACTGAAACTTAGTGCTCTTTTGGTTGGCCCTCCCAATATTAGGAGAAAGAGGAAGGGCCGAAGAGGAGTCAAGATCCTGGGACTGACAGGTCCCCAGGGCCAATGGGAAAGGCCAGCACTCCAAATCAGTCAGGTCAATGAGGGAATTGAGAGTTCAGAGCCTGTCCTCTGAGCTGGGGGTGCCCGGGCAGCCCAGCGCAGAGCCAGGGAGAGTGCAGCAGCCAAAGCCCCAGACGCAGAGTGCCTACAATCAGAACAACAGCCCAGCACCGAGGAGCTGGAGCGGCAGAGACCAGCCACGCCAACAGTGAGCCAAACCCGAGCTGTTGTAGCGGGGAGCTGCGGGATCAGAACTGGGATAGCGGAGGGTCTGTGGTGCCACAAGTAAACTGGATCTGAGCGCAATGAGTGGCTAGAGAAACTGAAGTGGGGACCCTGGGCTGAGGGCCTTGAAGGCTGGACTCGGTGGAGGGGATGCAAGGCCAATGGGAGAGCTGATCTGGGGAGAAAGATCCTGATACGTAGGGCCTGAGGGCTTGTAGCCACCACCACAGCAGGTGTCTGACCTGCAGTATCAGCACAGCAGAGCCAGGCTGTGGGAAGGAGGCCTGGGATGTGTCAGGAATAGGCTGTGAATTTTCTTGAGTTCCAGAGGCTATTCTTTTTGGTGTTTCCCTGGCCCATAGGGCGGGGTCTCTTGATCCTTCAGCTTCTTCATTTTTTTCCCTTATTTTTTTACAGTTGCTGTTTTAATAAATTGTATGTGGTTTAAATTCATAGTAATAATCACTGGGCCAGGGAAGTGGCCAGTGAGACGACAGTACCCCAGTGTGGGGCTATCCTCAGCTCTGTCCTGAGTGACCCGTGATGAAGCTGGGGTGAAGCCCCCCCAGGGATCCTGAGCCAGCCTTATCAGGATTAAAAGGACTCTGCTGTATGGGAGAGAGAAAGTGGAGTCTTTGAGGTCAGGCGGGCATCTGGGTAAAGGGAGTTGGGGTGGGGATTCAGATCCTTTTGCTATCCGATTCCAGCGGGGTACGAGAGAAGCCAGGAAAGTTCCCTGTTATAGTGGGACCATTTTCCTGCTTCTACTAGGATCAGACCAAAATAAATCATTTGTAATTGGGTGTATATGAGAAGCATTTCCCCCCCCCCCCCCCAAGCTTCCAAACTTTCTCACTTGGCTGATCCACACTGAGACGGTTCCATTGCATACCCTCCCCTTTCCTGAAACATTGGTTGTGTTGCATGGAATTATTACCTAGACCAGTGATTCTCAACCTTTTTACCATTGTGGGCCGCATGTGTAGCTATCTGTGTTATGTGGGCCACATCCACACAACATATAGACTACTTGTATGGCCCTGAGGATGTCACATGGGCAGCAGATGTGTGCTGATTGGGCGTCAAGCGGCCCATAGGCCACAGGTTGAGAACTACTGACCTAGATAAATGCGGTGCCTTTAGATGACTAGGAAATAGAAGAATGGTGACCTTTCTTATGATGGACGCAGGCCTAGATAGATATTTTTCATTTCTCCACTACAAGAATCCCAGAGTGCTTTACAAGCGTTCATTAATTTAGCCTCTCAGCACTGTCCTGGTAGGCTGGTAAATGTTGTCATCCCCATTTTACAGTTGAGGAATCAGAGAGATTAAGGGTTTAATCACAACAGATGTTGACGTTATTGTGAACTTCTGGTGATCAAGTTCAAGGTCAGAAATCTGTGACAGAACTAGGAATCAAAGCCGAGGTCTACTGAGTCCCAGACCTGCCCCTTAACCACTAGACCATCCTCCTCTGTCTCCTATGGATTGAATCGTATATTGGCTTGAGTTCCAAGACTTGTTTAACAAGGAGGTTAGGGATCTTTTTTGTAGGAATCTGATGGTTATACCTCTGCTGTACCATATCAGCAGGGTGATGTCAAGTCTTGGGTATACAGTTTTGATTCCGTATGATGATTTTAATAATGTGTCTTGCTCTACGTATTGAATTTTCAAGATTCCTCTAGGACTAAGGCTTTTTTGCGTGAAGCGTTCCATCCTGTTGTAATACCGCATTTGTTCTGCAGCTGAGCTCATGGCCAGCTGTTGTCTGCTGTATCTAATTATTTCCAGGCAGCTAGAAACATCTTCAAAGTTGGATTTTAGGTAAATAATAGATGTCTGTTAAACAAGGAGAGGTATATTTGAATTGAATTGAAATGTGTCTAGCTTTTCCCTTGGTGTAAGTAGAGAAATAAGAAAAGAACTGAAATCATCTCCCTGTGGCACAGATACACATGCTGAGTTATTTATTTAAAGTGCTGTTCTGTCCTAGAAAGTGACTCTGTAAAACTGGCATCCTGGGGCTCCATGTTTATCATCTCTCCATGATTTCCCAATCAGCATGCTCCATTTACAAGATAAAGCTAACTGTGTGCCCTACCTGAGTTCAAAGATCCCAGACAGACTCTTTACTGCTTGCATGTCATCACCAGACAGAGTGGTTCTGAAGGCCAATTTATGCTCTCTGTTGTTTCTGTGCATTCCCAGATTGTGCTTTCAGTGACATATGTACAACTCCATTGCCTTCGGTGAGGCTCCTCCTGTGTAACTGGATCTTGGTGAACAGCTTGGTTGATGGTGCACAAGCTAGAGTAAAATCCAGCTGTGTTGACTCTATGGTGCGAACAGGAGTGTGAAAATAAGTACAAATGTGTTAACTTCTACTACATTAGGAAAACATATTAATTTTTACTCATTTACAGAACGGAGGAGTAAGAAGGTGCAATTTTCCACAGTCCCTTTTCAGAGTGCAATGACACTTTAATGAAAAGTAAATTCAAAGGTGCAGGAGTTTTACTCTCTGCAGAATATATTTGAAGCCACTCTCAATAGCCAGCCCTGTTTGGTGTAGTGGTACCTTACTTCTGCTTAGTCAGTACTATACTTTATGGCTTAGGCCTCAGTTTTATTACACTGGAGCAAGTCAGTGCTGTGGAAGGGCAAAAGGGTTATTTGGGTGACTTCTAGAGTACAGAATAACATGAGCTGCCATTGGAGCTGGAAAAGAATATTCATCTCCCTTTTTTGTTAGGGTGAGAAGAGAGATGACAATTACTGCTTCACTGTGGGATCCGATTTGACCAAGGACTCGTCTTTCCTTTATTGCAGGGTTTTAAAATTTGAGTGCTTTATAGTCCTTTTGTTCCAAAGCTTTAACATGTTAGAATGAGCTAGTGATATGTGAGTGAAGGCTTACATGCATCTTAGGAATTCTGAATATACAATGAATACCTGGGTCGTATCAGAAAAGGGCATGAAGGGGATTCCATGAGATCTTGTAAAGCTTTACTTCTGAGGCCTGGGAAGTAGGTGTTTGATCAGAATAAATCAGTAAGAGCTGCCCTTACATATAATCACTCCTTCTCACAGACTGTGCAGGGGTTTGAGCAGCAGCCTGGGAACACAGGAACCCTTGGATCCTATTCCCAGCTCTGCCAATGACTTCAGACACTTGTGGCCTGATTTTACAGAGGTGCTGAGCACTCATCCGTTTCAATGGAAGCTGAAAATCAGAGGGTGAACCCTTGTGCCTCAGTTTCCCTGTCTTTAAAATGGGGTTAACACTTGCCTACCCCATATAGGTTCCATGAGGTTCAATTATTGTTTGTAAATCACTGCAGAATCCTGGAATGAAAACCCTATGTAGGTGCAAAGCATTGTTAATGTTGTGGCATTAATGGTTTATTTAGGTAGTGGAAGGACAAACCTTTTTCTGTTTTAACCTTGTTCCCTTTGTTGAGATGTGCTTGTGCTAACTTTATAAACTTAGTCAGGAGTGAGATGAGACTTTGGCTCTGCTTCCTAGCTCAATTGTATGTCAGTCCATTGTGGCTGTGTCCTTCACACAGCAAGTAGATACATGAAAGCCATTGTAAGAGAAATGATGCATCTTGGTGGGTGGATCAAGTTCAACAATACTTGAAACCTCGTTTGTTTTTTGTTTTTTGTTTTTTTTTTTATTTATTAGATTTTTTTTCCCAATCTTTTTTTCTTATAACAAACCAAACAAGTTCCAGGTGCCAGCATATAAAGCAAGTACAAAAGGCTATACCTCAGAAAAGACTAAGATATTTTACACCGTCTTGGATTCCTGTGCAGTAACGGTAATATTCTCGGCACAGTGATTTTTATGGCTCATATCAAAACAAAAAATAAAATTAAATTAAGGAATTTAAAGTCGAGGGAAAAGAGTGGGGGCAGGGAGTAGATAAAGAGGAGAGAAGATGGGGAGAGTGTGGGGGGGGGGTTTCCTCCTGCTATTTATCTAGGCCTCCTTCATGAATCTTTAGTTGATGAGTTCTTAGAAAGTGAAAAGCAGTTTGAAGGAGGTGGCAAAATCATTGTAACAGGATGCTTTCCGATATCTTCCTGATCCAGTCTTTTCTGTAAACAGCTCTACTTATTTTTGCCAGGTGTCAGGAAAAGTTGGAATAATCCAAGATTAATTCAACTGAGACATCGTTGTCTATTTGGATTTTTTGCTGTTGGCTCATTGCTGACATTCATATTTGCATTGGCTGCTGATTGTTGGATGCATCATCTATTTGAAAAGCCTATTGGATCTTAAATTGTGGAGCAGCGGATTCTACTTGATTTGCCTTTTGCAGGCAAACAGAATCTGATCAGAGGGGATTAGAACCAAATCCTAGGAGCCTTGGTCTGCACTTTATCTGAGCAGTTCAAGGGCCCAGGAAAATACAAGGGGAAACAGCTGTTAACGCAATCTCTGCTCCTGGTTGCCATTGGAATGGCATACCAAACTGTGTGGGGCCCTTTATCTCCTGCATCGCTGTAGGTAGAAGGCTGAGCTTAGCTAATGCTCTCAGAAGAGGAAGATTTGTTGTGTCTGACTACAGGGCCAAATTAGGCCAATCAATACTAATAAAGACAATGAGCTAAATTGATCTCTGGTTTGGATTTCAATGCTCTAATTCTTCATTAGCTGCTATGGGATATATTGGCAGAGAGAGCCTGAGGTTCTGATCCTTTCCCTGGTGGATTTGGGTTGTTGAGGAGAGAGTATGTTGGGAAACAGGATGATTAAATTTCCAAAAATAGAATGACTAGATGTTTCTAGTCTTGCTTAATTGTCTGCACAAACTGACAGAAATGCTGGAGAGTGCAAAATCTCATACAGTCTGCCCTGGTCTTTCCTCCCAAGATCATTCTTCCTTCCATGCAGGTAAACGGGACTCATACCAGACCTGGAAAGACCACCACTCTGGATAAGCTGAGAGTCCTGGATCCACGCCGTTCTTTCTCTCTCTGCTCAGACGGTTAACAAGATGGCCCGTTGTGGTGTTGGTTTTTATACAGGAAGGGCATTTGCCCGCTGAGAACTGGAACAAGACCAACAGACCGCTTTCTAGGCGGTCTGTCTGTCTGTCTTAAGTACTTGTATGGCCCCTGTTGCCATAGTGTCTGAATGATAACGTGTTTATCCTTTGCAACACCTCTGTGAGGTGGGACCGAGCTGTTATCCCATTTATGGATGAGAGCTTGTCTGTACAAGGACACAAAGTTAATCTTTATTAGTTAAAGGTGTGAATTTAAAGTGGATTAGTAAACTTTGGGGAGTGAATTGAGCTCAACTGAACTAAAGCCACTCTGATTTTGAATGAGAGTGTCCACACGGGTTTAATGTGGTTTAATTAACCCACTTTTGCAATTCACTTTCCTGTGGCTGGCTATGTCTTCACTAGAAGTGCTGCAACTGCACCGCTGTAGCGCTTCAGTGTAGACGTTAATTACAACAATGGGACAGGTTCTCCTGTTGCTGCAGTTAATCCAGCTCCCCAACAGAGTTATTCCATCGACCTAGCATTGTCTACGCTGGGTTTTAGTTCGGCTTAACTACATCATATCTCTGAGCAACGTAGTTGGGTCAACCTAACTTTTTAATGTAGACCTGGTCTTAGTATAGACAAGCGCTAAGTGACTTGCCCAGGGTCATGCAGGAAGTCTGTAGTAGAGCAGAGAATTGAACCTGAGATCTCCTGTCAGCTTAATAACTCCTGCTTCTGCCAGAGACGGTAGCTGTGTTGGCAGGAGAAGCTTTCCTGCTGACATAACGCTGTCCACACTGGTGCTTAGGTCAGTATAATTTATGCCGCTCAGGGGTGTGGATTATTCACACCTCTGAGCAACATAAGTATACCGAAATAACCTGTAGTGTAGACAAGGTCTGAGTAGCAAAGATCTCACAGGGCAGATCTGAGGTATGTAATAGGAGCTGGGCAGGAGAATTTGCTAGAGTCAGGCTAGCACTGTTTGATGTTCATGAGTAGAAACATCATTCACAAAAGCCTAATATCGGAAAATACTGTTACGGGGCAGCTAGTGAATTGGGTCACTTTTTTGATCCAATAATTGGTCTCATTTTCTACCAGAGAGCTAAGCAGAGGGATGAAGGGAAAGCTGTGGAAAGCCACCTAGCGAGCTACAAAGAGATTTAGAGCCAGGAGAACGGTCTCGGTCTTTCTGTTGACGCCCATTAAAATAAACAAGTAGCAGTTATGAATTCCAACCTCTATGGGTCAGAAATGCGGGAAGTAGAAAAACATTAGGGCACGAATCAGACTTTCCCTTAATTTGTCTGGAATCTTGCGTTTCCCTGTTTTGAGTATGGAACCAGTACAGAATTTTTAAGTGGTGGCTTATGCCATGGAATTTGGCATTTCTGAGTGGAGGAAAATTATTTAAAAGCACTTCCTGAAAAGAGTCCCGCACCCAAGCACTTGCCCGTTACTACCATCAGCTGCCACCTCCTGTATCAGGCCCCCAGAGGAGACAGACAAGTCTGCAAACTGATTTCCCCTGCCTCCAGACTCTATGCGGTCTAGCGTCAGACACGCAGCACCTCCTGGGGTGCCCCAGACATCTCAAGTCACTCACAACTTGCTGCCTTTCCTTGTTCCAGGTCCCCTGGAGAGAAAGCAAAGCCTGTTTCCTCACTTAGTGCTCTCTCCTTCACCAGGCCACCAGAGCACAGGAGAGGACTTTCCATCCTAACCGCAACACTGCTTTGTGTACCAGGCTTCCCAGCTCTCCACAGTATTAGGTGATAGTGAAACGGCTTCCTGCCTGAGAAATGTAAAAATGGCCCTAGGTTTTGCTAGACTAGGCTAAATAGTGAATGTGAAAATCTCTCTCTCTGTAGAGTTTACTGTAGCCGTGGGAAATGGCTTTGCAGAACTTGAAGTGAGGTAACTTAATTGTACAGTGTTTGTTTTGGGTCTGAGCTGCTGATGTGAAAATGACATTAAGTAACACCAACCGCAAGAACACTGGCACTTCACAGCTGGGTGTCATCTCCTAGTCGTTCACTTAGTCTGCAGGAGACACGCATGGTGTGGCACTCAAGGGGAGTTTTAACAAGTGTTAAGATAAATTGCTGCAAAGATTCTGATGGCAAGTCTCTGTTTTCCCCATTGAATGAGAGAGGGTTTCATGCTGTCTCATTTCACACTATCTGTAACGTTTCAGAGGATGAGCTCAGAGATGAAATGGCCTAACCAAGACAACTTGTGGATTTGAATTGGAGCTCCTGAAACTGGGACACTGAGACTCAATAGTGAGGTGCAAAAGTCTGAGCTTTATTGATCGTGGGTGCCCTACCGGAACTACCAAAGTCCTGTCCCAGTGCTCACTGAGCTAAGCCTAAAACCAGGGAAAGAGTCTCTGAGCATAATAATGTCTGGTTTTTTTTGCTTGTTACAGAGGGTTTGATCCACTTGTTGTCCACGTTAATCGCAGGGCATTTGTCCTTTATTTGTCCAGGAGTTACTGTTGCAGAAAACATAGTTAGATGGTGGCATCCTACACATCCAGTGCTTAGCGGTACTAGTGCTGTGGCTTGTCTTATTACATACAAAACGTAACATGCTTGGCATAGTAAGGAATTTAAAGGAGCCGTACAGGTGGCACAGCTATTCTAAGAGAGTCAGTGCCATAGTGGATCCAAAACCATCAATATGCTCCTCAGCCAGGGGCAATGATTGGCTGCTGCTCCTGCATTTGTCCTATAATGGTTCCCCTGGTTTCTCCCCTACTCCCACTGTAGGTCAATATTATCCCCATCATCGCCAAAGCAGACACCATTTCCAAGAGCGAGCTGCACAAGTTTAAGATAAAGATAATGAGCGAGCTGGTCAGTAACGGAGTGCAGATCTATCAGTTCCCCACGGATGACGATGCTGTCACAGAGATCAACTCTGTAATGAATGTGAGTAATGCTGCTTACTGCCTTTCTTCTGAATATTGTAACAAAGGAAACTGCTGGACAAAAACATTTAAAAATTGGTCTTCAAGGGGCTTTGTGGATACTAGATCTGTTTTAAAGATGAACTGTGCATCTGATAGAGGCCTAAGGCTGTTGTTAAAGAGAAGGAGATATTATTTTGTTTGTGTCTTTAAATCTCACTACAGGAATTTAGTTAATGTGGCTGTTACTTAATCTCATACAGCTCTTATGAGAGGCCATGTTCTGCTCTAAAAGAGGTTGCACATTGATATTTCAAGGCTGGGTTTACAGCAAGTTGAAAAATATTAATTTGTGTTGCAAATTTTTTTGTTTTTTAAATATTTAGAAAAAATTTAAAATTTTCTGACATTAGGGATAAGAAAACAGAGAAGTGTTCAGTTTTTGAGGTTTGGGGTTTTCCCCATCCTTTTTTCAGAGACAAAATGAAAAAAAAAGAGAAAATGGAGAAGGGTTGGAGAGAGAGGAGACAAACTGAAACTTTTTTAATTTTAATTTTTTGTTGAAGACCCAAAAAACTTTGAAACAGGAAACTTTGCGAATTGTTAATTTTTCTTTTTTAAACAGGTCATTTTTCATGGGGGGGAGCTTTGAATGAAAAATTTCAACCAGCTACAGAGCAGATGTATATTACAATCTCCTAAACCAAGAAGGCCAAATAGATTGAGCTCAACTTAAAATAAAAATAGGGATGATTGTACTCTGCTGTGGTGTTTGTTTTTTTTAAACTCTGAATGCCAAATTGAGCCCAGGTTTAAGTGAGTGTGAGTCTTGCTAATTTCTATGAAGTGGGCACTGAATCTGAACTGTGCTTTTGACTAGAGTTGGTTGAAAATTTTCATTTGAAATGGTGTGTTTTTTGTTGGCTTGGGGTTTTTTAACTAATAAAAAGCTTTTTCCACAGTGCATTTCCATTTTTGCTTAAATGTTCTGGTCTCTCATCAAAAAAACAAAAATGGGAATTTTTTAGAGGGTTCCCGGCAATCAAAAACGGAAAAACTTCAACCAATCGGGCAAAAATTTGCAATGAAACAAAAACTGTTTGTCCCATTGGCTGAAATACTTTGGGTTTTGGTTGCTGGTTTGTTTGGTTTTTTTGGACAAAAACTTGAAAAATGCAGAAAAATGTTGATGAAAATGAAAATTATTTTGTTTTCGTCAAAATTATTCAGGGGAGAGGGAGAGGGAACAGCTCCCCATGAGCTCTACTTTTGAGTCTTACTTCTTACTGTTAATTAAGAACTTCTGCTAGCCCTTCCTGTTGAAATTACTGGGAAGCAAACCAAGATTGCAATATGTTTAACGGTGTGGTGACCTCTGGATACTGGCTGTAACTTGGAGCATAATAACCACCCCATCTGGTTGTCACTAAAATAACACTAGCTTTTAGCTGAAAAAAGGAGCACAGAAAACACTAAGCTCCCATTTACCATTGAGAGCTTTGCTGGCAGACCTGGGGTAATCAAACCAGTCTTGTATCTAACACTAAAACTCTGCATGTGCTGGTATTTGGGTAAGATCAGCTATCTGGTGCTTAGGCAGAAGGGGTTGCCGTGTGTGGCTGGTGATGGTCATTGTGCAATGATAATCGCCATAGCATTTATTGCAGCATGGCTTTCCAGCCTCCAACATTAGTGCCGCAACAGAGGAAAAAGCAGTGATGTGAGGAGAGTAGTGAAAATGAAACCCATGTTCTCTAATTGATATTTGCCTTGGGGTGGGACAGAGACACTGACAATGCCTGTATGTCTCTGTGTAAGAAGACATTCAGTCCTTTGTGCTGGGAGAAGGGGAGTCAGCCAGTGGCCTCCTTTACTGCACATACAAAGCTGATGACATCATCTTGATGCCATGTTCCCTAAATGTGTTGCGATTTTTAACCCTACTCTTGGACAACATATCTCTAACAACGAAACTAGTGTGTGATGTGTCCTGCAAATGCCCCAGCGTGTGCCTTCACATGAGTGGCTGTGCAAATCACCACTAAAAACATCTTTGTTTGTACATTCGTCAAGGAAAGCACAGTCCCATCCTCTGTGTAATAAGAACAGTCTGGCAGGGAGGGGCCTCTGCTTGCTAGCCATGGAAGCCAGTGACCTTTATGTATTGGGAACAGCTGTAGTTTGGAAGTAACTGTCCACGGCATTAATAAAATCTTTCTCTGACTGGCTCAGTGCCAAATCTATTACCTGAACCTGCTGTGCCATGCTCTGGCTCCAGGCCGCAATGCACAGCTCCATGGCAGGCAGGTGTTGGGCGTGCAGGGTGCCATATGCCGCTTCATAGTGGAGATTGTTTTCACTCTGAGTGACGAAGATTCTGTGCTTGAGATAAAATTTGCTTCAAAATCATTTGTGCCCGGGCTAGAAGAGGCTCGTGGCAGCTTTGTCAGACTGATGCCTGTGAGAGATTCTAGTATGTGCACTCAATCCCCCTGGGCTGATTCTTTTCCAGGCACATCTGCCCTTCGCTGTTGTTGGCAGCATGGAAGAGGTGAAAGTTGGAAACAAGCTGGTGAGAGCCCGGCAGTACCCATGGGGGGTGGTGCAAGGTAAGGAAATCAACAGCAGGGCACGTTTCAGAGCTGTGAACCCTCCCTTGGGTGTGCGTGCTTGTTTGTGCTCTCTTCTGCACATGCCCCTCCCGCCTCCATGCCAATGTGTTGGGCACAAGACCCAAGGACTCTGCATCATCATTCAGGGCTCCTTTGTTGAATCAAGTTATCGGGTGCTTGAACGCTGCCTGATGGTGTTGTGTGGTTACTGCTGGGTCATACTGGCAGGTGCATTCAGTTTGCTCCAACCAGGCTGGGGAAAAGTTCTGAGTCTCTTTCATGAGCAGAGAGACCTAAGGTCTGGGTCAGAGAGGTTGCAGCAGGGAAAACCCTAGGTGCAGCCAATTTTAGGGAGAAAGCTTCGGCTGAAGTTTATGATGAGCTGTTGTAACCAATGATACAACTGGTGGAAGGAGGGGCGACTTTATACAGTGTGTGTGAGCTCTTCTCAGAGCAGGGTGGGAACTCCATCTGCTCCTGATGGTCTTTCTGCTTCTGTCTCTTCCAGCAATGGTGGCTCTGTGTTGAATGTCTAGGTGGGGGACTGTAAGCCTCCCTGGCTCAATATGTGTTCATTTGTTCAGGGTGCTTTTGGAGGTGTTCACTCAGTGTTGCGCTGCGGCCGCTGGGATGATTAGTGAAGTACATGTGCCCTCCCTGAGCGCTGCTCCTTCTTTTGGAGCCCCTCTCAAAATGTGTGCTGTTAGTCTGGGCAGGATCTTTCACCTGAGCCCCATGCTGTCGAATTGACAGCTCAGAACGGCACATAGAACCAGGTTGAAGGGAAATATATTTTTCCTGGATTTTATTTCCTCTTTTCCCTGAATGGAGCAGAGTCTTGGTGACAGAATTGCTCCCAGAATTGTGCATGCCTCATCACCCTTCTGTGACAATGGACTGCTGTGTATGGAAGGCACCAAATCCCATAGGTCCTCCCACTGAATGGTCATTAATTCCTTTGTGCTCATGACCCTAGTTCTCAGAAATGCTGGCCTACCCCTGTAACCTTGCACACTTGTAAGGAGCAGAGTCCTGCCGAGGCAGATTCTTCCAGAATAGAAAGGTCCTGCTTCTGCAATGCTCTCCTGTTGGAAAGCTTCGCTTTTGCACCAGCGGTACAAATTCCCTGAGAGAGGACCTGACTGTGGTTAATCTCTCCTGCCCGCATTCCTCCCCGTTCCCTCAACCCTCCCCCCAAGTTTGCTGAATTTCTTCCCTTCTGTTTAATCAGTCGAAAATGAAAGTCACTGTGACTTTGTGAAATTGCGAGAAATGCTGATTCGCGTCAACATGGAAGATCTTCGGGAACAGACGCACACCCGCCACTATGAGCTATACAGACGGTGTAAACTGGAGGAGATGGGGTTCAAGGACACAGATCCTGACAGCCAGCCATTCAGGTGAGTGACCTTCATCGCCCCAGTCCGTTTCCAGTAGCATTCCAGTAGTGATCCCGCAAACCTTCCGTCAGCTGGAATCCCATTGGGCAGAGAGCTTGCAACATCAGACCATTAGATTGAGAACTGCTAACACTGATTTTGAACCTCTCTGCTGATTTGAGATATTTTTCTCTTCCCCAGCCCCTCTGCCTTCGAACAGTTTAGCAGGGCAAAGCCTTGCTGGTCACTATATTGAGTAATACCGTAGTTTCTCATTTGCTTTTTATCTAGCCTTCAAGAAACCTATGAGACCAAAAGAAAAGAGTTCCTTGGTGAGCTGCAGAAGAAAGAGGAAGAAATGAGGCAAATGTTTGTTAATAAAGTCAAGGAGACTGAATCGGAACTGAAAGAGAAGGAAAGAGAGGTGGGTGTATCAGAGACCTGCGAAATGAGCCCAAGCCCCACGTTCAGCTCTGAGGTCCAAATGTGGATGAAGTGTGAGCGCTTGAAAGATGTGAGCTGAGCACAGCAATCACAGTAACCTAACAGCATCTCCAAGTAGCATATCCCAGCACCGAGCATAGGTCTCAAATATGTGCATTAGTATCTAGTTAGACGCCCACATGGGCCCTATCACTGTAGAATCTGAGCACCTCACAATGAATGTTACTGAATTTATCCCCACAGTAGCCCAGCGTGGTAGGAAATTATTCCCGTGGTACAAATCAAGGGAGGCACAGAGGATGACATTTTGAAGACCACTGAAGGGTATGTCTATGCAGCATTTTGGAGTGAGTGGGAGCTCACTCTCTGAAACCTAGGGAGTAGGTGGACTTCAGAGCCTGAGATCCAGCCCAACCTGCAACTGCACAGCTATATTTAAAGCACTAGTGCAAGTCCTGCTACCTGAGTCTGTTGACCCAGGCTGGGGGAGGAGGGGCTCACTCCAAAATACTATGTAGACAAGCCCTAAGCGACTTAGAAGCATAAGTCCCATTGAAAGTCAGTGGAGTCTTAGATTCTTCTGAAAATGTTATTCTCTGTGCCTCCCTCCCCTTCTGTACAATGGGAATAATTGCATAAGTCCCACTGAGGATCAGTGGGGACATACGCTCCTAAGCCACTTTGATGCTTCTGAAAATTAAGGCCAGCTTTTCAGAGGAGCTGAGCACTTACAGCACCTGTTGATACCAATGGGAACTGTGAAAATCAGGCTTTTAGTCCCATGACTTAAGGTCACAGAGGAAGCCTGTGGTAGAGCTGGGAATTAAACCACAATCTTTTGAGTCCCAATCCAGGGCCCTCGCCCTACGACCACCCTTCTCTTCTTGCTGTTATACATTATAATGAGCAGATTGATAGGCCCCTGTCCTGCAGAGAGATCAGCAATTTCAGACCCGTAATCCTGTGTTTGAATCTCTGTGACCTCAGTGGGACTCTGCACAGCAGCAAGAGTCTGTGATTGCTTGGTTAGAAGTGGCACCTGGGGCAATATCCTGCAGATGGTCATGGAGGCAATGCTCATGGGGTCTGTCTTCTACCAGCTACACGAAAAGTTTGAGCATTTAAAGAGGATACATCAGGAAGAGAAGAGGAAGGTGGAGGAGAAGAGGAGGGAACTGGAGGAGGAGATGAATGCCTTCAACAGACGGAAAGTAGCTGTCGAAACCCTGCAGTCTCAGTCCTTGCAAGCTACTTCACAGCAGCCGCTGAAGAAGGATAAAGACAAGAAAAAGTAAGTTGTTTAACTTGGATCTTTTTCACGTTGCCGAGACATTGTGTGTGTTTTCCAGCCATTCAAAATATTTTATTCTTTCAACCACTTGGTCCTTTTAGATAGACGCACACACAACGAAACACCACATGAATGAAGATATTCGAGCACTTTGCAAAAGCTAATAAATTAAAGAGGGCTTTTTAAATCTTAAGCCAGCAACCTTCCGATCCTCCTGAAAGGATCAGGTTATATCTGCCCCCTGGCACTGCCTTGTAGGCACCTTGGTGACTGAAGAGGAAATGGACTTCTCCCTTTTCAGGCCTGTTAGGAATGGGAGAGTCAGGCGGAGATTGGTGCCCACCTTGTCACTGGCCAGTTCAAGGGACTGGCTTAGCCTTTTTAGCCTCAGGGAAATGAGCTGCTTCTCCTGCCCAGGAGATTCCAAAACCACCAAATAGTGCAGTGTCCTTCAGTCATGGCCTCTGGCAGTGCAATAACGTTACTGTGAGCTGCAAGGTTTGGGACTGTGTTTGTTTGGTAGGATGCTGAAGGGGTGTTGGCTTTGCTGGACTGTAAAGAGTAAAAAAAATAAATAAAAAAATAAGGCAGCTAAGAGTGAAGGGAAGGTGTCAATTCATCATGGCTGCTTGGTTCTTGTTCCTGCTATTCTGAATCACTGACCCTTAGATATGAAGAAGATTTTTCTTGGCCTCTCTGGGTCTGACTCTGGTACCTTTGTGACTAGCATTTTAGGTAGTCCCCCTGACTTCAGTGGTAATGCTTCTGGAGGAAGGTTGCTCAACAGTGGGGATAATGGTTTTCAGAATATGGCCCTATGCAAGTGACAGGGGGAAACAAGGGAAGCAAATGGCCTGCTCCTGCTCCCATTGAAGTCAATCTTCAGTGAGTGTAGGATTGGGAACAAAATGGAAAAGAGTTCACCCTACAAACTGCTATATTTCTCTGCTGTTCTAACATCTTATGCTGTTTTTTCATGCACAGAGGAACTTAAACCTTCTCTTTATGTTCCAGAGGATTCAGAGCAAGCTGGTGGTAACAGTGACTGATAATTTTAATGATGAAAAGAAAAAGATCAGGTGTAGCAATGATAATTCAGGTTTCCTCTTGAGGTTGCCTATGAAATATTGTGCTACAGGCCAGTATATTATCCCCATGATGCTAACTACAGTACAGTGTTCACTAACACTTCAGTAGGTAGTTTGTTTCCTCCCCAGGAAGACTCTTTCTATTTTTAGTGTTTACTTTTGATTAACATTTTCCTGGTGCAGTAAAATCCAATTCTGGTTCTGTCCGGCATGCTTTGTGCACATCCTATCGGGAGCTAGAATCCAAAAGATGATTATAAAATATTATATTACAGTGAAAGGGATTGTCCATTTCGATGTTGTGCACACACAAGTTAAGGTGCTTGTGCATCTCTGAGATCATAGAATCATAGAAGATTAGGGTTGGAAGGGACCTCAGGAGGTCATCTAGTCCAAGCCCCTGCTCAAAGCAGGACCAGCCCCAACTAAATCATCCCAGCCAGGGCTTTGTCAAGCCACACCTTAAAATCCTCTAGGGATGGAGATCTTTGTCCTAAATTTATTTATATCCTTCAAATGTTAGCAATGATTCTGCATTAAAATCATTGAATAATATCATGGGGATTTTTAGACAAAGGGCCTAATTCTGTTCTCAGTTACACTTGTGTAAACTGAAACGGATATAAGATCAGAATCTGGCCCTGCCCTTACAGTATAAAGAATCTTTAACACCGGAATGACTTGATACTCTGCCCTTGGATATAGTGAGTATAGTTCATGGTTAAATAGCCTTCTTTGTTGCAGCTCTGAGTGTTGCATAGTGTTCTGTACATTTTGTGACTGGAGGATGCTACTAAATGCAGTTAAGACAGTCACAGCTTAGTGCGTTGATTTGATGACATTGCTTTCACGACCTAGGAGTTATAATTAATCATCTTTAGCATCACACAATGTGGCCTTTTTTAACAGCTCTGCTCAAGAGCTGTATCAGTACAGGAATAACAGGTTGTGTTGCATCCTGTCCTGTGCTGCATCAGCAGAGTTGTGTGAGTCAGTGCTGGAATAGTAGAGGATGCTAAGGATAAAGAGGTACATTAAACTGTGCGGGGGAGTTGGCAGGCCTGCCTACCTGCACAGCTTATTATTGTTTAATGAGCCCCCACATGCAGAGATGCATTTAAAATAAACATTTAAATTCTGGGTGACTTGGCACTTGCTGAATCAGCTTCTTTCTAATAATTTTGCAGTGTTTATTATTTCATTAAAAAACCACAGACAAGTTAATTTACATATACTTATGACTTCATTCATTTATTGGAATATGGGACCTGAGTTAATTGTATTCCTCAGCTGTAGTGTTGGTGGCTGCATGCGGGGCAGGCAGAAACTATACAGGCTTGCATCTCATCCATGATGCATTATCTAGCTCTCTGTAACTGGTCAAAATAGATTTTATATGCTTCATTATTTAAACAGTCGATCTGAGATGTGATTTGAAACACGCTTGTCATTAGCTCATGACTGAATAGTCTGAGTTTTGCCACTGTCATTATAAGGTGGTTACAGTCAGAAGGGGACTGTGTAAAAATGACAACAGATGAACTGAGTAAGAATCTGACTGAATAAATTAAAGGCTATTTATTCTGGCTGACGTAAGTACTTCTGAACGCACTGCTGAGAAAGCGAGCTCGATTCTTTTGTGGTTTGTACATCAAGAGGCTTATTAAATAAGTTCCAGTTCTGGGGTCTTTAATACTAAACAGTGAGGGAAAAACTAGAAAGATTCTAACTTGAGTCACAGATTCCAGGTTGAGTTTGACATTTTGAAAAAATCACCTTTTTGCTTGTACACCTGCTGTAGAAGCCATTGTCAGCCAATAAATACGGGGGCAAGTTCCAGAATGCCATTTGTACAGGATAGCAAAATGTTTTCTGCTCAGGCAGGATTGTGTGGTATAGAATCTCAAGCCGGAAAAGGTTCCATCCCCCATTCCCTGCCAACTCTCCTTACTGTACCTTTTTGAGTATTGTCTGGAATGGTGCTTCCATCCTTTTTTTTTAAAATAATACCATTGTTGCATGGAAATGTGGGGGAGCATTAATCTAACCATATGTCTCAACCCATCCCATCCAGCTCTACCCCTATGGGGAATATTATAATTACAGCTGGTCAGCAATATTTTGACAAAATATTTTTTCACCAAAAAATGCTGATTTGTCAAAACTAAAGCCGCTTGCAAGAAAGCGTCAATTTGACGAATTTCCCGACTTAAAAAACTGTTGTGGAAAAACATTTCAAAATTGTTGAAACATCCCCTTTTGACATTATTTAAACAAAAGGTTTTGGGGGTTTGGGTCAAAATGACTTTTCCTTTCAATATTTAACAATAATAATAATATTTAACAATATTTATACTAAACAGTTTTTTTAAAAAGAGAAGAAGTTGAAGTGAAAGGAAATATTTTAATTAACCCAAATGTTTTTGACTGACCCAAACAAAAAATATTTTGGGTTTGTCAGTTTATGAAAATTTGAGATTGGATTTTTTTATCCTGATTTGGCATGGGAAAATTTTTCAAACTCGATGGGATAGAAAAACAGTTTCCTGCCCAGATCTAGTTATAATATTCTTAGTAATTAACATTTTTCCAAGAGAACTAGGAAATTTAGCCACACGAGACCCATTGAAATGAATGGAAGTTGTGTGTTTAAATTCCTAGTTATCCAGTGTCTTTAACTGGATGTTTCGCCAAAAGCTCAACTAGCAAAGTGCTGGACTCCAGATAGTTTTTACCTGTGCAAACAGAGACCTCTGGTGGATACTACTGAAAACATGCTTTGATGCTTTTTCCTGATTGTGCTGTTTGGTTGTCACATATATTTTTAGTATGATTTTAGAGTAATGCTCTTCATATTAACCTTGGGGAAGTGGTACGTGTGGGGAAAACTTAAGTCAGGCTGACACTCTGTAAAGCTGAGTCGTGTGATAGTGCTTTGTACTAACTACAAAGGGGCCTGGGTTGGATTATGGAGTCTGGATTTCCACTCCCATAACTGGCAAGGACTGACAGTCCAGTTCTGTGAATGCTGCATTTGTGCAATCATCTACATCAATGCAAAGAGAGAGTAAAATGCCACCAACTCATAATGGTAGTGTTTTACATTCACTGACTACGCTAAGTGCAGGCATTAGGAAATCAGGACCTTTGAATGCGACAGAAGGAGCCCTTGGAGTTGCTTCAGAAACCCCTTTGGCGGACGTAGGCATGGCATCTGAACAGAGGACCATCCTTCTGTTCTTGAACGGATAGATATCCTGTGGGCCTTTGGGAGCTGGAGATAAGTGAGCCCAGAGAGAAGGAAAGGGGAGATAGAGTAGGGATCCCTGGGAGAAATGCTTTACTAATTCTGTTTCATTGAAGTTCATGTAAATTGGCCCATTAAATCTGACATTTGATTGTAAATTTCAGTAGAGTCAGTTTTTTAGTAGCTTTGATTAGTAAAATCAGGAAGCGGAGATCAAGAATTGCAAATCAGATAAAACGTTTTAACAGGGAGGTTGTCTTTCACAAATGCAGTTACCAACCAGATTATGCTTTTGCACCACCGTTAGTTTAGGACATAGACTCTGTCAGTGAGTCCTGAAATGCCAGATCTGTGGTCTCTCTTCTTCATTGTATGTTTTCACTAGAATTTGATTTTGTTTAATTTTCATAACATTAATCCATGCTATTTTTGTTTGTTTTTGTTTCTTTCAGTTAATCACACACAGGCCAAGAGTGGACTTTGTACTTTCATGTGTTAAGTTTCTTGAGTTTCCTACCTTGTGATACTTCTGTCATAACATTGTGTGAGTGGACCAAAGTGAAAGAGAAAATGAGCCTCTTCAGTGTTTGCAGAGTAACGATTTATTGTTATCTATACAGGACTTATGAATAGTTTTTAAGGAAGTAAACTTCACACTGTGTAAATTTTCTGACACAAAGTCAAGTAATCCTGAAAATGAGCAGGTTTATTTCATTTCTGACCTGATGGTGAACATGCACTTCTAAAGTGACCATAATTCTTTATCAGAACTAATTTTACTAATTGATTAACGGTTACTTTACAGATTACATTAATTTTTAATGCTTAATGGGGCTCCTGATTTGATTCCCTCTTCCCCCCCACATTTGTTATGGGTAGTGTGAAGAACACTCTTATTTTTTCTAACAAAAGTCATAATTTTAATAAGTTTAGAATTGAAAACAACTTTTTGAATTTCCTAACAGGGCTCAAGTGATCCAGGCTGAGTAACCTACTCTCAGGTCATTTTTTTTTTTTTTTTTTTAAATCTAATTTCTCTAAACACTTTGTGCCGTGCATAATATATAGAGAGTGGCAATAAAATTCATACAACGTTTTGATTTTTCTTTACTGTTAATATGGAACATTTAAATAGGAAGATTTTCCTTTTCTTAGGATTTGTTATATAATGTGGAGCAATGGGATTTTTGTAACTCCTCTTGTAACTTAACCAGTGTGTTTTGCTGTCAAGGAGAAGATGTTTGATCATTCATCTTGAATTTTTAAATTGTTTCCAGGGTGAAAAAAGTATCCATAAATGTATGCGTAATGAAAATAAGCAACCTGATCCTAAGTGGGGCAATGTACTCCCCAAGTCCCATTGGTTTCCTTTCACAGATTTTTCTCTTTAACACTATTCTGATATTTGGAAACCATTGTTTGGCCCACAGGGCTGTATAGGGATCAACCTTACCTATTCAGGCAGTAGCCAATGGCCCACTCTTTGCAAGATGTAGGCAAGGTAATTGGTGAGTATGGGTGTGCCAGGTAAATTGTCCCTTTTTCATTTAGTCATGGTGGTCTTAGCTAAAAATAGTTAGACTCAAAATTCCATCAGATGCTGGGCTAAAAAAAGAAAACAAATATTTTATCCTAGCTTCCACTTAGTGCCTTTGGAGTTTGAATTAACCCTTTCAGCAGACACTGGCTAATTAAGTGTTGGTTGTGAGCATGTCCATTTTATTTAGCATTCATTTCCTCTGTCATTTTTAGAGATCTCTTAGTCTTTAAGCTAAGGTGCTAGCAAATTCTTTATTTGACTTTTAAGTAATGGTATATAGCCTTGTAATCTGAGCCTTTAGCAGGTCTGTTCAGAGATAGCACTTAGCTGTATCGTACACTGAGGTTCTTCAACTTGCATATCCTGATAAAGTAGCTTTTTTTATACATGCTCAGGTGTTGAAATATTTTCATACAGATGTTGGCCTTTTATATGAATATATAGAAAATCATGTCAGTGTTACTTGATATTTGTAAGTAAGAACCTCGTGAAAATTATACAGGTACTTTTAAAGACAGGCCATTTTAAAAAGAGAGTTAATAATGAGTATTAACACTTATTCAGGAGTTTGCTGAGATCTGACCATTTAATTTTAAGGCTGTGCCTCTTTAAACTAAATATATTGTAAAGAATTACTGTCAAATGTTGAGGGTTAATATGTTTTCTAGAATAGATGCTCAAAGAATATAGCATATTGTTACATACGCGACAATCCTAGCACGACTGGCTGAAAATAGTCATGTGGCAAATTAGAAGAAAATCATGCAATCCTTACTTGTTTGAGAAATTCCATAAAAATCAGTGGACTAATCACATGAGTAAAGCAATAGCTTCTGGTTTATATTTTTACCTTCTCAAGGGCTAACATCACTGATGTTTGGAATAAAGTTAACTAACTAGATCACACATGCAAATGAATGCATCATGATTGGCTTTTCGGTCAGTAGTGTTCTCCTGATCTCATGCTGCAGCCAACAAGATCATCTATGCAAATATTTTCTTCCTGATTGGCTCATCAGCGATCAGAAATACTTTTATTCCTAGAGCTGAATTATCCTTCCTTTAGGATGTTAGTTAAAAATAATTATGATAAAAATAAAAACTTAAAATTCCTACCCATAATAGAGAGACTTCCAGATATTTCTGAAGACATTCAGAATGTATGTAACAGTATATTAATTAATTATTATTATTATGATTATTATATATACATTGACTTCATATTGTGGTGAACATCATTGTTTTAGTAAATACTGACCTCAACTTCATCTTGGTCATTATTAACCTCTTGAATTGATAGACCATACTATTCTCCCCCGACAGAAGTCAGTATATGCTTCTTTGGTTAGTACTTGATTTTTCATGTTTGTCTGAGACCAAATTTAAATGTTTGGTGCATTAAGGTAGTTATGTACTTGCTTTTTATTTAACAAGTTATCAATATAATGTGACACTAACCTCATTCCAAGCTGAAGATTTACCTCTTGTTGTAGGCTAGAAGAAAATTAAGATTGCTTCAGAAATTATATCCAAAATGAGCAATCCAATTAGAATATTTTTCCTGGTTATTTTTTTAACATACATCTGTAAAATGTTGACATTAATGGAAAAGGTATCCATTTTCTATCATTTAAACACCCATTACCATGTATTTTTCTGCTTTTTAGGTTAAAATGTATTTTGGATGTTTCTTAATTTTATAAACTTTTTATGTGTGCATGGAGCAGGTTCCACACAGAAGTGGGTACTGGGTTTTTTTGTTTCTAATTTGGCAACGATACAGAGAAATCTGTGGAACTGCTCTTTTGTAAAGTCAACATGCTTCCCAGAAATTCTTGCATTCATTCACTTTGTCATTCGTACTGTTTTTTGACTTTCAATTCTTTTGTTCACTTTGTACTTATTTCTTTTATTAAATCTCACATTTATTTTGAGTTTTGTGGTGTCGTTTATTTGACAGTACTTTTCTAAAACTTCCGTCATCTAATGGTTCCCTAATGAAATAACAGTGTAATGATTGCAAGCTTACCGAGATACAGTATTTTTCTGTTATGACTTCGATTTGGGCTCTTGAAGAAATAAAACTAGCTAACTAGTAAATACATCATGTGGTGTACCAAAAGAGATACTTTTTTTATCTTGAGGAAAATTCTTAAGTATCAACTTAAGTTTCTCTCCTGCTGGGCAAACATTGCTTTTCAAGATGCTTATGAACAGTCTTTCACTATGTGATTCTGTCAGCATAGATCTATCAAATGTTTCTGTGATGTAAAGGTGCCCCAACTCTCACTACAAGATCTCCATGAAAAGGTGAGGGATCTAGTCTCCTATTGACACTTCCTCTCAATGTTAATTGAAGTCACTTAAGCAGGACACAACATGCTCTTAGTTCACTCAGCAAACCTAGAAAACAAATGCACAGAATTATTTTGGAGAGACTTGCTAATTAAAAATCTAACTGGTGTCCCTTTCTGAATGAATCTGCCATGGAGCTGTGCTAGCTCTTAAATCAAGTATAACTTGAGTACTTCGTCTCGGTCAGTTTGTCATAGCTACTGGACTCAGAAGTTATGGTTGCACTTAATAAGTAACCACCTTAATTCCAGCATCAGTCAGAATTTGACCTTAACATGTAACACTTGCTCAGGTTGGGTTTTTGGCCAAAGCTGTCCTGGAACCCAGAGCTTTAAAAACAAAAAGTTCCACAATAGTTGATGCTTTGGGGATTTGAATGGATATGCGTGAAAGAAGGAAGGTATGTGCTGTGTACAGATGACCATTGACCAGCCTTTGGTAACCTTGATGGTAATATCCCAGAAGCTGCCTGGATCACTGAGTTAGGAATAGCAGTGTTGGAGATACTAGAACTAGATTGGCACTCTTCCTACGGAATCCCAAGCAGATGGCAGCAACTGGGACTAACCACATCCTAAACTGGAATTTAAAGAAACTTTGGCCTATAAAGTCTCTGTGTAAGGGGGGCGAAGGCAGAGGGTGCATAGTTCTCTAGAAGCTGCATTGATGATAATTAAAGGTGAACCTGGTAAAATATTTCGGAGTGGATTTTCCCACACAAGTAACCTTTATAATAATAATTTGCATTTCTATAGCACCTTCCTGCCAGGATCTCAAGGCTTTTTATAAACATTAATGAATGTTAAGCCTCTGTACACCCAGATGAGGTAGGTATTATCTGCAGTTTATAGATGGGGCAAATAGAAAATGAGAGATCAAACAACGGGTCCCTATGGATCACATAGCAAACCTATTTCTGGCTCTGCAGCAAAACCCAGCTTTCTTGCTTCCCAGTCCTATGGTATTTAAGAGGGAGAATTGTATCGTGGTTAATTGTATAACGTCTCTAAGGCACAGACAGGTTTGCCCTCTTGGTACTTAATCTTAGAAAATTGTTTTTTCATTGAACTAGCTAGTCTCCAGTGGTCCTCTATTGTGGTTAAACTTAAGTACAAGTCAGGCAGGCTCCACTTCACTTTCCTTCACACTGTGGAGTATCTTTATTTTGGGTGATTTTTGCAGTGTGGTGATGATCACATTTCTCCAGCATTACCAGTTGATTTAAAAATCTCCATTCCAAATAAAGCCTAGATAAGCATGCAATCTTCCTCAGATATGTACTGTTGAAGTCAAATGTGTGTTGCGCTGCATGTTACCAGGCTTTGTGCTACTTTGACTTTCATGATCTCTACATTTGATGCAATTTACCTGCAACTTAAATATTGACTCTCTCTTGTTCTTTCTGTAGCTTTTTTAGTCTTCCCAGTGCGTGCTCCATAACATCAGGAAGACATGTTAATTAGAAGATTTATTAAGGCCAAAACATCCCATGCAGAAGAAATTAATTGGTGCTTTCACCTTTATGCTTGCAATATATTGCACAGAAGAGAGTATATAGCAAGAACTAAGACGTACTGTATCTTTTGATTTGGACAAGTTCTCTTGAACAGGTTTCTTTACAAATGAAATCTAAGATACTAAAAGATAAATTGCTAATTAAGGCTAATGCATGGCATGCACTAAAACCAAAATACTAATAATCTCTGGGGTTAAGAACCCATATAAAGTAGTCATAAGCACTTACACTGTTAAAGTTTCCAAGTAGCAGAGGAACAAACTTGGGTGTGTTAGCATGAGTCACATTTTCAGCTTGCTGCTTAAGATGCCATTGTAATGGGATTTTGATTTGTTCCTCTTAATTTGATTTTGGATTGTAACAAGAGAAGTTTCTAATGTCCTTAACATATCAGCTGGATTCTAATATTTCTTAGCAATAACTACTTTATAGTTTTTTTAATATAGATTATTGGTGAAAACTTTTATAGCCAAAAAAACCCTTATTTGTTCAGTTTTCCCAATGATAACACATGTGCCTCATGTTTAAAAACCTTTCTTAAAACTTCCTCTGTCCCCAAATTCTATGCTTGTACCTGATTTTTCAGTTTCAGGTAATATTGGATTGCAATTCCAGAATCCTTCTCTATCTGCAAATAATATGTTGATGTGTTGAGTGATAATGGAACCATTTTAAAGGACAACTAAATGTAATACGTTAATGGTGGGGATACGTTTTATGCACTAGTGCCTAAAGCTAGCAATCTGAAACCTATAGAATTGATGGTTGGAGGTTATAGGTTTATATCAGAGGACCACTTCCCCTGAAACAAATACCTGTTAAGACTCCATTTTCTGTGCACCAAACCAAATGTGTAGAAATACACAGAAGCCAATTTTTCATTTTTGTTTAAAAGCAAACACATAAACTAGTTACAGGAATAATCCTCATTGTACCAAAGGTAGGTTTAATTAAAAGGTGAATTGTTAAAAGGGTACTTCATCGTACACCTAAATATTTTCAGTGAAAAAATGAAGCCATGTGTCCTGATTCATTACCTTAGCCATAAATCTAGTTCCATCTGTAACCCTTTACCCTGCCTTCTTTAAAATAGATCTGAATAAAAACCTGATAGCAGAGTGGGGGCTGCTACACCAGCCCCTGATTTTCTGTCTCAGGCACAGGTTATATTGGTGCTGCCGTAAACTCTCCTAGCTATACACTGGATGGGACAAGCCAGAGCACATCCTGTTCTGGCTCCTGTCCCTGCCTCAACACATGCCCTGCAGTAGGGCTGTGAGAGGCCAGGGGTAGGAGCTAGCTATGCTGGCCCTGTGTGTGCTGGAGGCTCCCCTATTCTGAGGGCAGTCCCTGGTAGGTGTAACGAGGGAGGCTTCCGCTCCCTTTGGAGCACCTGAAAGGTGCAAAGAGCCAAGTGGAGCCAGTAACCTGGCCCATGGAACAAATCATAGCTTTCTTTGATCGCCACACTGCCAAATCCTGGAGTCTGGAGCAAAGCTCCCATTGAACAGAATGAGCCTGGAATTTGGATTAATGAACCAACTATTGTGTGCATATTGAGACCGGGATTGTGCACGTGAACTGACTGCTCCAGAGAGGGTTCAGAGTTCGCATTATCACTACGTGCATTGGAGACTCCCATCACCAGAGCGTTGGGGTGCCTTTTACATATCCTAGATCAGAGAGAGACATTTAAAGTCACAGGCCCATAGCCTGCGATTCCCCAGCAATGACCAAAGAAAACTCCTTGAGGTACCAGATCCTGGGCATTACTTGCTGGGAGACTTACTGCTGAGGTGAATCTCAACTTCTACAGGCAGTGAAGAAAAAACCCTAGGCGAGTGCATGTCCCTTGCATTGCTCACCATTTGTCTGCTCCTGCTCCCATAAAAGTCAATCATAAAATGCCCATGCACGCCAGTGGGAGCAGGAGGGGGGGCCAAGAAGAGGCTGGGTTCTTTATTTTTTTCAGTGGTGGTGAATTCAGAGCTGGCAGCTTACCTGAGATTGCCCCTCTCACTGTCTCACTTGGGTCCTACCTTGGAGGTGACCATCTGTTCCTGTCGTGCAATGGGGCAAGTTTTACTTGTCGTTTATTATATTTTAAATATAAATGGATGAGTTTTGGGGGATTTTTTTTAAGACAGACTAATACATAATTGTCTTAAAATAAAGATGGAACTTTGATCAAGGTAAATTAATCCGGAGTCTCATAGCTTGATGGATGGATTGAAAATGAATACTTTTGAAAACTCTAATTCTTGTTGGAGGCTACATCTTTCAAGAGGAAGAATGCAGTTATAATAACTACGTGCCTAGCAGAGGAAGACTATGGGAGATCTGCTGAAAACTCCTGGGGGGGTGCTGCAGTACCAAATGCAGACAATTAAAGGCCCCCATCTGCAATTTTTAGAATACAGATAATTGAACCATGTGCACCCTTATGTTGTCGAACTAAAAAGCAGTGAAGACAAGTTAAAAAGAATTGCATAGACAAGCCAGCAAAATAAATCTAAAACTGCTGCAGAATGAAACATTTTATATAAAGCATAGTTAACATGTGGAACTTGCTGTCACAGGATACTAAGACGAAAGAGCTTAGTAGGATTCAAAAAAAGGATTAGGCATTGATATAGGATACCATTTTCAATTACACTGAGTAAAATTTATAGGTAACATCAACCCCCATGCTTCAAAACATAAGTCAAGCTTGCACTCTCTGGAGTTTGGAAGAAGGCTTTTTCCACAGGCATGTTGCTGCATAATTCTCTATTTTGGGGTTTTGCACCTTCTATTGAAGCACTGGTATTGGTCACAGTTGTAGATAGGACTCAATGTTATGACAGTTCTTACGTTCCTATTATTAAAGAGGGGAAGTATTACCCCATTGTAGCCATGTACTTTTGCTTCAAGTTTCAGCACATCTGTTCTTTCAAACCTGCACAAAAACAAAAGAATTATGAATCTAAAACCCTTCTTTTTTGCTGTACTTCTGGATCTCTTCTTTGTCTGACGCCAGGAGTTTCCTAATACAGTAGAACCTCAGAGTTACGAAAACCTCAGGAATGGAAGTTGTTCGTAACTCTGAACAAAATGTTACGGTTGTTCTTTCAAAAGTTTACAACTGAACGTTGACTTAATACAGCTTTGAAACTTTGCTATGCAGAAGAAAAATGCTGCTTTTAACCATCTTAATTTAAATGCAACAAACAGAAACAGTTTCCTTAACTTGTCAAAACTTTTCTTAACTTTCCCTTTATTTTTTTAGTAGTTTCCATTTAACACAGCACTGTACTGTATTTGCCATTTTTTTGTTTTTGATCTCTACTGCTCCCTGATTGCGTACTTCCAGTTCCAAATGAGGTGTGTGATGGACTGGTCAGTTCGTAACTCTGAGGTTCTGCTGAATGTGTAACTATAAACTACCTTCTTTTTTCAATTATCTGCACAACATATGCAGTAAGTAGTGATAAAAGGTTGGAATATTATATGAAAATGCCCTGATGCTAGTCGATAGCAGTGCATCTTTACATTTAGATCTGATTGTTTGTTTGTAATAAGCTTTATTAACTGTGGTATATAACCAACCTCTGTGGCACACATTTAATGAAGGCGAGATATGACCACGTCGATGGGAAACTATTTTGCTATGTATGCATGTGCTCCTACGTTCAGTTCATGCTCGTGCTTTGATTCTGACTCAGAATCTCAAACTGCTTGGATGGTAACAGTATCTGAAGGACTTGTCAGGAAACTGCTTAAAGGCTAAACAGTCCGGCAAATTACTTATAGTAGATGATTTCCTGTGTTACTGCACATCTGCGTAAAAGGTACTTGTTACGGTGTATGGGAGGTCTGACCTGAGTGAGGCAAAGAGGATCCCATCTTTCTGAGATGGTTGATGTTCATTATCCAGGATTTTAATTAACCACTAGGCTATTTTGGCATAGGAACTCCCCCTATCCCTCACTGTGGAGTTCACTTGGAACAGTCCATACACACTTTGGACTATGATTTGTTTTTGACTGGTGTAGAGATGTGCATATTTGAATAAGTTAATACTTTAAAAAAAAACAAAAAAAAACCCTTTTCCTAATACAAGAAATTGCAGAATTAAATGAGATACCTAATGCAAAAGTCAGCTTAGAAAGGTTTGCTATAGCTATTTATCAAAACATCAGACCTTAACCTATTTTGTAGTGTGCAAAAGTTGGGACGGGTCTTTAGTTGTGCACGGAAAGCCTACACCAAAAAACAAACCTCACATCTCCATAGTATCCTTTTTATGCTTTTTATTCTTTCACTCAGCTATAGAACAGCCATGGTTTAGTTCTTAGTGCCATAAAATGCTGTGTTTCACCAGAAAAAAAATTGCCTGTTAGATACACTATTCAAAAGAGGCAGGAGAGTCCACAGTCTGAAATACTCCATTCTCTCTCTCCGCCAAGTGCCATTGGGAACAGGACCTTTCTGATCACATAGCAAAAGTGTTATAGGCTCATTTTCCCATATGACTCAATTGTTGCGGTTTGATGTTAGCTGAGGGCTTGAATCTTAACGTGAATGAACAGTGGCCAAACTCATCCCAAAATGATGTATTGTCTGGGTGTGGATGGAAAGCAGCTGAGTTTCCAAAATCCTGCCTCTCTCTTGTCCAGGGCCGTACAAAGCTGCTAAGCCTTGGTTTGAATGTTCAGGGAGGCTAAATCCAAAACAATTTGTGTTCTGCTTAGACTTGAGGGGTGAGGGCAGACCTAAGCTTTTTCACTTTATCGGAAGAGGTTCTCTGTCTTGCTGAGTTACGTAGCTTTTTGGGGATATTCTGTAATTAGCCTCTGGCATTTCTTTGTAAGGACTGTTGATGTGGAAACTGAAGCTAGGCCATCCATACAGACCCTCAGCAAAGGGATCCTGAATCGATTGTTGTGTACAAAAAAAAAAAAAAAAAAATCCGTTTCTCTGATTACAAAATTAGGTGGTAATAACATGCCTAAGGGCTCAGGAAGAACTTTTTTCCACCACCAAAATTTCACCTTGCATTAAAATATTAGAGTATGCCTGGAGCCAGGTTCTGCTTTCACTTATACCAGTATAAATCAGGAGTAATACTGCTGATGTCAGTGGAGCTGCAGTGATGTAGGACAGAAGAAAACCAAGCCCTCCTGTCCTGTGGCATGTTGCAATCATATTCTGCATCCAGCTGTCTCATGGTGTGACACATTGGCACAAAAGAACATTCCACTAAAGAGCAAACCACTCCCTCCACAAATGTCATTAATTATGATTCTCATGGCACTCCCTGAGGTAGAGAAATCAGTATTTTATCTCCATCTCCCATAAGGAAACAGACACAAAAGTTAAGTAACTTTCCCAAGCTCACGTGGTCAATCAGTACAGAGCCAGGATGAGAAATGAGTTCCTGATTCCTTGTCCAATGCTCAGTCTAATAGCACAAGCTGCTTCTCTGCTAGAAACATGTTACTGGCTGGCTTTGATAAGCAGGAGCGCTGAAAGTCTTTGGGTAAGCACCACTGAAAACACATTTTCCCCAGGGGTTATAAGAGACCTATGCCTGGCTTTACAGAGATATGAATGTCGCACTCCAAGCCTCTGGCAAAATAGTGAGCCTGCCAACACCAGCTCTAACCACACCAGACCTCACAGAGCGGGCTGAACCTGTACAATACTGCCCAGGAGCAATGGCAGGTGTAACCTCTATAATGAAGTGGTTATTTAATCTGATAATGCTACACAACAGTTTAGCCACAGCTGCTATTGCTACACTGAACTCTTTCATAGTGTGAAGAGAAACCAGTGCAAATCTTGCTTGGAATAATCTGTGATCAATGTGGACTTGTACCCAAAAAAAAAAAAAAAAAAAAAAAGGGAGGGAAGGGGAGAGGGACAAAGGGAAATACTGATCCCTGAAACTGAACTTGGCAGCGCGTCTAAATTCTGGTATTACTGATCCCTAGCATTTGAGACTAAACAGTCTATACAGCCTTTCCATGCTGATTAGTTGCTCAGTCAATAAGGGAAGAGGTGCTAACAAGCCCAGATTGTATTCTCTTACAGGTGAGGGAATTTAATAAATAATATTGTCTTCCTTATAGTTTGGATCAGGCCACTGCAGCAGCTCTTCCTTAAACAAACAAAGTATGTATGAGTGATAGACCACAACGTTTTGTAAGTTCTGATGAGCTTTCGGTAAATAACATCACCATGCTGATAAGTGACATTTAGTTTGTTTGTTGAGGCTATGCAGAAGTCTAACAAGTGCCTTTATAATACAGCTGTAACATTAGAATAAATGTTTGGGAGGTGATGTGTGCTCTCAAAAGTACAGAGATACTCGAATACCCTTTGTTGCAACGGCACTCTTTGTAGATTTTGCTGTTCGCTTTTAGAGTCAAATTACATTCCTAATTTGGGAAATGGTGAAATCTCTGAATAGGCTTTTCAATGTGAATTCACCTTTTAGAATGAAGAACTCTATACAAAACGGGATCTTGAACACAGCTTAAGTGCCTTGAACTGGAATACAGAGAGATTAACGTTTGGTTTCGTTCAGAAGTGTAGCATGGATTATCCAGCAGAGGGGCAGGAAACTATCCACTAGGTCAAAGCCAGACAGGGAGATGTGCAATGTGTCTGAGTGTTTTGGGCCCAGTTACAGCTGTATCGCTGCTACTGAGGCTGCATAAGAAACAGCATAGAAAATGAAATGGCTCTGGGACCAAATTGTGCCTTGACAAACACACCCTAAAACTCTTGTTGCCTTTAAGGGGATTGCGTGGAGTGGAATCAGGGCAGAATCTGGGCCTATTCCAATTGTATTACATTCTTAACCTTAAGGAACACACGCAGAAAACCAGAATTTAGATTATATTTTATTTAATGAAAACTACAAAAGTTAATATGCCTCTTTAAAAGTCAGGCAGTTGTCACAGTTTGTGATAGAAAAGGAAGGTGCTGCTTTTTTTTTTCTTTTCATCTTTTTTTTTTTTTTGGTCCTACCACGGAATGAAAACCTTCCTTATGCTACTTAGGCAGGATTAATAAATAATGTTCCAAGTCCCTCCATAAACTAGCCAGCGAGATGCATGGAAAGTCTTGTAAACAGTTTTCTAGTCTGGTACAGTGCATCATTTTTAAATTCCAATTTCAAATCTTATTTACTACGTCTTTGCAATCAGACAGACTGGCAAACCACCGTTCACTCTGTAAGGAGAGCTGTGGTTTGCACTCGTATAAAGCGCAGCGTTCACAGTTTGTGATAGCCCTTGCCTTGTCTTACAACTCTTTTATTGTTCCAGCAGTGTCCAAATGTACTCACACTCACGTCTCTCACTTGCATTAAGTCAGCACCTTGCTATTACATTTTTTGGTACATTTTGCACCCTATTTTTGCAGTTTTAAAAAAAACGTGGCTTACACACCTGTGCTTGCACGCACACAAAGCTGACCTTACCACAGTGCTTACGCTGTCAACATTTTAACAGAACATTTCTAAAACCAAATCTCTTAATTCAGCCACTAAGAGCTTTGAGCCTGGACAGCGTAGCTGCAGGAGGTGCTTCACATAAGCACAAGGCAAAAAGAGATCATCAGAACAAAGATTACCAGGAAACCTCATCCTGCATTAATGAGAGTGCTGCTGCATAGGTTGAGTGAGGCTTGGCAAACCCTTTATTAGTATGAGGATGGCACTTGCATCTATATCTCTGCTTAGCGCCATCCCCTTTTTACTCTGGTGCAACTGAGAGTGAATGGGCAGGAGCCATGCCTGATGCTTAGCTTTATGTGCACTCACATGAAGGCATGCAACTACCTTTCCTACTGGATCAGAACTTGCAGGATCAAGGCCTAATCTGTTTTTCCTGCAGTATTGTTCTGATTATACTTTCAAACTAGTATACAAAAAAATGCACTTAAAAATGCTGGCCCCATTTTAAATCAAGTAACAATCCCCCTTTCACGACTCATCCTTCAGAAAATTTGTAAGGCTGCTTTAAAACAATTACAAACTACAGAAGTCAGTTTAACTGCCTCACTGTGGAAATCAGTAATAAAGGCAAATAACCAAATGTTTTTTAAAACATAAGTTGTAAAAGAAAAGTTTTAAAAAAAGAGACAGTTTGCATGCTACAGCATGAACAAAATTAAATTGCACAACAGTATCTGTGAGGGTCTGATGCAAAGCCACTGACTTTCCCTTGGTTGCAGTGGAATCTGGATCAGTGCCTGAAGGTTTGATTCTGAAACATGCCAGGCACTTGGAGCATCTTTTGATTTCAAGATCAGGCCCTAATTAGAACCGCATTTCCTACGCTGAAGCTTTGGCTGTTCTCATGACACATTTTTGTTCACTGTTAAATCAGAAGTTTGGTCCCACCTAGGAATACTTCAATAGAAAGCAATGGTTCATGCAATGGGAATTCCCATCCCCACAAGACAACTCACCCACAGCTATTCATATTATGGAAATAGCTTGTAGAGGAGCGCAATGTTATAATAGTCTGAATGGAAGGGCTGAAATCACATGCTGGGAGAGAGCCTAAACAATAGCTGCTCAAGGAATTTGGTTCCATCTGTTCCTCCAGGTGCAGTATGCAGCCCCATCTGCTGATTTGAGATCCCTGAGTTCTATGACATCAGCCATCCATAGCTGTTGAGGTTTTTACCCAGCTTTATGCTCAGATCATACAAAATATGGGGGGAAAATAGCAAACATTGTTTTTGAACACACTTTAAAAGGCGGCAAGTTAATGTTTTTGGCATTACTCTATCAAAACCGAGGAATGCTTTCATCTGACAGTATCTAGCATTCCATTCATCTGACTTATTGGCAACTGCATTTTCTATTTGCTAGTTCCTACACAATTATGGCTTCCTCTAGTCAATTTCAGGTGGCTGTAATGGAGGACAAGGGGAACTACTTTCTCTTTGCCTCAGATTATTGCTTGAGCCAGCGATGCTGATCCTTCCACTTTCTGAGACGCCATCCTCATTGTATAGGTGCTTGAATCCATCATAGAATTCATCTGTCTCCGTGCTGTCTTCATGAATTTTGATGGAAGTAGGCATGAAAGCTGCTGGAACTGGCTGACTCACAGTGACCCTGGAGCTAATTTGACTTGAATTCTTCAATTCAGAATAACAGTAGGGTAACTTTTCCTCGGGATGGGCTTGGATGGCTGGGTTGGCAGGATTAAAGATATAAACGGCATTGGATGGTTGTAAACGCATTAGCTGCTGATCCACAAGCTCTTTACAGTGGATGAATGTGATGCTACTAACCTGTAATGAAAGATACAGAACTGTTTTTCTCCAATGTGTTAAATGATTCTGTCCTCTGATCAATGCTTTAATTCTAAGTAAGCACAGTGAAAGAAAAAAACCTATATCAAATTTTCCAGTATAGAAGGCTTGTAATAGCTTAGCATTGATAGAGCTTCTCATCAGTTGGTCTCAAAGCACTTTACAAAATATGGGTGACAATTATTATCCCATTGTTACTGATGAAGAAACGAGGGTGTTGGGGGTTAAGTGACTGACTCACCCAAGATCACATAATAAGCAAACAGCAGAGTTAAGAACAGATCCTAGGGTTTTTTTACTTCCAGTCTAGCTCCATATTCACTGCACGTGTTTTTAATGAGCATATACGTGTTCTGTAAATCAAAGGAAATGTCTCCATTTCAAGATGAACAGAGGTGCCCAGGAGATAGGGTGTGGCCTTTATCTACCCATATCTTCAAAAACTGCTTTTAGTTGAAGTAAATGCACTGAAGGATCCTTGCATTCCTAAATCATATAAATGAACAGATTTTCAAGCATGCTTAGCACCCAGCAGCTCCCACTGAGCACAATGGAGAAACTCCTCCTCTTTGAGAGCAAATGGGCACTGAGATGTCTTGAAAACTGGGTCTAATATGACCAACCCACCTTTCACAATAAAAGACCCCCATAACGAATCGCAGTGCACACTCTCCTCCATGAGTACCTAACTCCTATTAACACTAATAGGGTTTGTATCAAAGGGAGAATAGACCTAGACACATATATGCACTCCTGAGAAGTACATTAAAAACGTGCAATGTTGGTTGAAAATATACCGCAAGCTTTATTAATTTATCTGTGCGCTGGCCTCAAATTTGTGGTTTCAGGCCATTTTGACTCCTACCTGTGCTTTTTTTAGCAGATCAGTAATAACAGGAAACCAGTCAGGAGTCAGCCTCTCCAACTCTAAGGTGATGATCACCAAAGCCAATGTGGAGCCCTTAAACTGCAATAGTTGGTGGCATGCCATACAATGCTGTAGCTGTTTGGTCAAGAATGCAACATGGCGGGAAGGATTCATCTGAGGCAGCCCATTTAGTAGATGGGGCCAGTTGGACATCACCATCGCATGGAACTGGAGAGAAGATAAATATATACATACATACATATATAGATATATATAATAAAAAAAAAAAAAAGAGGTCAACAGTGAACTTTGTACGTTTCATATGTTATTGACCAGAAGTGCACACTAATTTCAATCCACATCAGGAAGTGTAGAGATTTTTTCCTTGTTACCATGTGTTACTTGGTTTGTGTTGTACTTGCCAACCATCAAACTGCTTTAAGCTTATAATGAATGTAAAGGTCTGTGTTTTCTAACAAATTCTGAAGTCACTGCATTATCTTGATTGCCAGCAAAGGAGGCTTGGTTCTGATTCATATAGTTAAAAAAAGAAAAGTGGTAGTCAGGCCAGCAGATAGAAGTAAAATCAGTTGTAATGCTTCTATTTCCTCAGTAAATTCATAGTCCAAGCATCTGGCTATGATAGCTGGTTTTCAAACAATCAGTAACCTAATATGGTTTAAATATCCATCCATTATCCATAAAAAAGAAAGAGCCCAAGATATGTTCATATCACATGATTTTTGCCTTATAAGCAGATGATCATTTCTTTAAGAAAAGTGTAATTGTTTCTATAAAGTGTTTAGCAAATAATGTGACTAAGTGCCAGATCAGTATGGTCTAATTGCCCAAAAGAAGGATCAAGTTCAGTGGGGGAAAAGAGATGGTTTGAGAGAACCTGTGTGTGAAATGTAGCAAAAAAAACAAAACAAAACAAAAAAAAACTGACAGCTTTCTATGTACAGTATTAATAGAATGGAAATAGTTAGAAATATTTTTGCAGTGTGTATTTAAAAAAATAAATAAAAATGGAGTATAGTAGTGCAGTACAGGAATCTTTTTAAAGTCCATTTTAGTTGTCCTTTAAAAATGGGGGGTTTGGTTGAATAATTTTTAAACAAAAATTAAATGTTTTGAATAGCGGTATGTTTAAAAGAAATCAACATTTTCACTGTAACATTCTTCAGAAGACTTGCAGATAGCTAAGAATATGTGACTTAAAAGTCACTGTGGAGGGGTGTGCGCGCGCACGTATATCTGTGTTTTCTAGTCTTATTTGGTAAAAGAGCTGTTTCCCTAAAAGAGAAACAAAACTAGTTTAGACTTTTGCCAAATTCGTAGTGCTTACAATGTTTAAGAAATCCATAGATGTCGCTGTGTAAAGATCCCAGTGAAGCTTATCTAGTATAATTCTTTCCATTCTCAAAATCTCAGCCGGAGAGCATTTACAACCACTCTGCACTGCAAGCTTCTTCACTGATGGTATTACCTGTGAAAATTGAAAATAATAATAATTATAATAAAGAAGCCAACTTCCTACACAATGTTGTGTGAGACTTATTTTTGTCTGTGCGTGCAAAGGAATCTGATTAACACACAGTTGCCATGGGGTGCCAAGAATGGTTTAAATTTAGGTTACCTGATTTCCAAATATCTCCCACCTGAAATAAAAACCTGTGCCTGGCATATCCAGGTGTAAATGGATGCAACCTTACTGAAGACAATGGAGAGTGCTATGCCCAACAACACCAAGAGGGAAAGTGACCCTGTTTAATAAGAAATCAGAGAGACAAGAGCACTGCTTCCTCAGCCTTACTATTTTGCTCTTGTGACAATCTCTCTGAAGCCTCCTGCTAGGCTGTTTCTCAGTGCTTTTTCTTTTTGTGGTTATCTTCTTTCCTGTGCCAGTGACTCAACTTCTCCTGTATTCTGGGAAAATATTGCACATGCATTACGTGAAGGCTTATGTGCATCTCTGCAGAGCATTTCAAGGATGTTGACATTTTCAAGAAGAAACGCACTTCTGACTCCAGCATTTACTATGCCGAGTTCTTCTATTTCATGACCTTTAGAAAGGCCTTGAGCACGGAGCTCTTCTCCTTTCATTACAGTTTGACAAGTGAACTTTGGCCACGTTTAGATAATGAAGAGGAGAGAATGCATACAGTCTTATGCTCTTCCAGGGCAATTTTGAGCTATCATTATAAAAGGCCTTCAATTTTTTTTTTAAATCAATCTAAATTTGAAATGCAACTAGTCCAAAATGGCTTAAATGATTTTTCAGGTATGCTTTCAAAATGCTGCAAGAGGTTTTAGCCACATGATTATAACTGGATAATTATCTCTCAGAGATTATCTCATATCCACATAAGCAGTTGCTGATTTAAGTGTTTACCAAACGGACTGGGAACTAACTCACGTTTGAGTTATCTGCTGCAAACCACAGTGACTTAAGTGGATAGAAGTTGAGCCACATCTTCTGCCCCCAGGAAAATGCATGCCTTCTAACCTTCCTTTGAAGACCTGTTACCCTGTTTTGGCTTCCTTACTATCCAATTTCCCATCACAGCAGCACAAGTGAAGGACAGAGCTTTAATAATATACATCTTTCATTCAAGAGACTCATGACACTTTCCAAACATTGGTTAAGCTGTATCAAGACAAGGCAAGTGTTATTGTTCCCACTTTTTAGCTAACCAAAGCACAGAGAAGATAAACTGGCAAAAGCCCAGAAACATGAATGACCAGAAGTTGATTTACTTTAAATGAAACATACAGACCTCATCTTCTTCATTGGTTTTTGCTGCAAGGACGAGGCAGGTAATAGCTATGCACCGAAGGTATTTTAATTGTGCCTGAGGGGGAAAGAGCAAAACACCAAGCATAGAAGACAACCTTCTAGATGAAAATAATCTATGGTCACTCAGGTAGACATGCCCAAATCTTTGTCTTTAGTTTGCATTAAACCCACTTTGACCTCAGTTGTAGATTCTATTAGTCAAGGATAATTTGATGCTTAAACTAAGCAAAGAAATTAAAAATTAAAATGGAATGAATCCTCTCTTTAGCGCAGATTTTTTTTCACCAAGGTGTCACAGCGTTCCTAACTTAGATCATGCAATTCGGCAAGCTCTAAACTGCAGTGTTACCAGTCAGAATGTGATGATTTTATTAATATATTTATTGTAATTTGGTGGGCATTGAATACTAGGCTTGAACTTTTGCCTGATGCCGATTATGAATCTGAGTAATAATACATAAGATAAGGGTCCAGTGCTGCTCACACCAAAGCCAATGGAAAATTTTGCCATTGATTTCAAGAGGAGAGGGATCAGGCCTGTAATTTGCGTAAGATATTGGTAAAAAAGTGGTTGCATGAACACAAATGCTTCATGTTTATAACTGCATTTGGATGATAATTCAGGGAAAATCCCTTTTTAGGACAGCACTCAAATATGTGCTTAAATTTAATATAAGGGATTAAATTTATATAAATTTAGCACATGCCAGGGCCTTGATTGCTACCTGAGATCTGTATTTTCTATATCTGAGTGATTCCAAATACTAGCAGTCCAGCTAGATTTGTATACAAACTGAATCCAAATTAGATATCCACAGCAGCCCTAATTAATAATAAAATTGTAAAAGAAAGCTTCCAAAGAGACTCTCTACCTTTACTGATGCCAATAACCGGTTAAGAATGTTGATAGCCACGGCAAATGTTTCAGAGCAAAACTGGAACTGGGAGCTTAATTCTGCAATCCAGAGAACTGCTTTCTCATAATTCGATGGAGAGATATCTGTACCCTGAGATGGAGGAATAAAGTTAAAACACAACTGGTGGTTTGTTAAGCAACATACTTACTTTGGAGGAATAGGATTTAAAAATCCATCTGTTTAAATGCTCTAATCAACAGCTCTGTTATACTCTTAGTCCAACAGTAGAGATTATCTTGAGGGCTGGGTTCTTTGTGCAGCCCCTTCTCTCTCAAATTCGCTCCACCCCTGGAGTGAAGCCAAGTTTGCTACCATATAGGACATGCTGCAAAGCCTATCTACCTACACAGGCTTTTCTTGCGAGGACGTGTTCAGAGGGGAGGGCAGACTTATTTTAGTCTTGTTGATGTATTGTTGCAGGTGATTTATGGCATGCATTTAAATGTTAATGTAAAAGCAGCTAGAACTGTGCGAAGGCTCACAGCATAAATTAGAGGATGATTCAGATAATAACGTTCACCATTAACTTGTATTATATTGATCTCATTATCCATTCAGATGATAGGGCCAGGTTCATTAATAAAACAAATAATAATAATAATGAATAATACCTCACACTGATATAGCACTTCCATTAAATTGTGAAGAGAAGGGACATAGCCTGAAATGCTTTTCAAGGACAATTTTGCACTCTGATCTCAAAGCACTTTACAAATGCAGGTAAGCATTGTTATCCCCGTATGAATGACGGGGAAACTGAGCAAGGTTAAGTGGCATCCCAAGGTAACAGACTGAGCCAATGACAGAGCCAGGAACAGAATTTAGTTTCCTGACTCCTATCCATTAGATCCACTTACTTTCATCTGAGTGAGTGAAAGTGAGAGGGTGAGGAATAAAAAGTGACCAAGCACTGATTTTAGATTTTAGGATTACTTATGTATAGAACCATTGATTTAAACACCTGCTCCTCTGTCATCTGATTGCTATTCCTGGGTTCTAATTTATGTAAGGATACTCTGCATTTTATTTTGGACCAGCTTTTAGACATTTTGCATCTTGTTATACTAAATTCAGACCTGGACAGACACAGATCCCAGTCCTGATAGCTAATCCATATGGGATGGATTCTACCATACATGTGGATCAGACGGCAGGACTGGGGCTGTACTTTGCAGAAACCCTTCCGGATTCCCAATGCATTTCCAAAGAAAAAAGAGGAAAAAATACCTTCAGTGTGAAATTCTGAAAAACTGGCACCTTCCAAATGCTGGCCTCTCTCATTAGGGCATTCTCTAGTAGGAAGGAAAGTCTCTGACTCTCGGAAGGTCCGGTATACTTCATAGCAATGACTGGATAGGCCAGTTTTCCAGACAGATACAGCTATCTAAACCAAGAAAAACAGAAGCATTATAAAACATTATCACAGTTCCTTAAAACTATATGTGGATTTTTTTCATAGTGGCTTCTACAACTTTAAAATGTTGAGAACAAACTAAAGAATGTCTCGGTTACTGGTCTGTTGGCAGAAGATGTTAAGAGGTAAGGACCCAGTCTTGCTTTCATGCTAGTTCATGACAATTTTGCCATTAACTTCCATTGGAGCAGAAGCAGACCCATGATGAGTGAAAGAACCTCAGACAACTGAACAAGTATGCAGCCAAGAGCTTTTCTTTCCAGCTTATATAAATGCTTGCAGTAGGCTTCTAATGGAGGAGTATCTATTACTGGCTTGCTTAGTTTCCTACACTCAGCACTCTGTTTAAAAAAAAAACCAAAAAAACCCAAAAAACTAGGTTCCTAACTAGCTTTAAAAAATAATAATCTATTAGCTGCTCCATTAAAGATTTTGGAATACAGAGGCCTAGAGTTTTAGTTTACGGTAAATAGTTCAACATTCTTTTTGTTTTGTTTTCACACAAAACCTAAGATGAACAAAATAGTTTTCAATGGGGTTTTATCATTCCAGGGGAAAGAGTTTTGCTTAAAAAATCCTAAAATGTCTATTGCAGTGTTTGGAATCTAAACTTTAGTCTAGTGCTAGTGACTGAGAACCTGAAATGAAACTAGTGAGTCTGTTTCCATTAGTCAAGCAGAAAGCAATGCAAAATGCAAACTAACAGCCAAGCTAATGAAAAATAAACTAGATTTTAAAAATTGTTTGTTGTTTTGTTATTGGTAACACAGGTAAAGAAATTTTATTTTTTTTAAATAAAATGTTAAGCTGGTAACAGCATTGCTTTAGAAGAATCACCACCTCTAACCAAGTATCACAGTTTACATATACATTATACAGAATGATAAACATGGGTCAAAACAGTTACAACCCTTGAGAATCAAGAAACGTGAACATCATCAAGCTGAAATTAAAGATTTCAATGCTTACATTGCCACTTGCATAGCTGACAGAAAAGAGTGTGAGCGCTGGGCATAGTGTTTCTCCTGTGAAATAGTCACCCAGAGCTGATTTTTACTCATTTTAAATTCTCTACTTCTTTTCTTTATAAAGACCTGTGGACCCTAGCTTCCCAGAAGCTCCTATTACTATTTTCAGCAGCTCAGTTAAGTATCCGAAGCCTCCATGAATCTTCTGGAAACTGCTCTACATTTCCAAAGGTGAAACTCCATGAAATGTTTTTCCCTTCCCCCGCTAAAGGCAAAAATACTGCACATTACTTTGGCTTTAATTGGCACTGGGTGTAAAAGAGCATTAGAAGCGGAGAGCCCTGACATTTAACAAAAGGAAGCGTTTGAAACAAGAATTGTCAGGCCATTTTTTGATACACGGTGACATATTCCTATTCCTGGTTTAAAAATAAAACTTAAAAATAACGACAAACTAGTGTTAATAATTGTATTGTATGTATTGTGACAATCCATGGGAAGCAATTCTTAGTACAGAAAATGAATATGGGCAATATAGGTAATTATACTTCCCAAAATACTGTACATGCAAACTTGGCACTTGAGGTGATGAACAGAGAGGATCTCTCACGTATTATATTTATAAATGATTCTTATTGAAATCCATTTGCAATCTTCTGTCTTTCTTGAAGCACAACATTCTTTAAAATTACATGTTACAGAGTAATCCTGCCACGGCAGGGGCAATGGACCAAATGACTCAACAATTAATTTCCTTCTCTCCTCATCTGGCTCCTTTGTTCCCATGAAGAGGTGCAGCTGGCAACATTTACCCAAATGGTGCATGACACTAGGGGAGCTACAGTTCAGACACACCATACTCTGCACTGGGCTAACAGCAGTATGATGGGGATGGGCCAGGCTAGACCATATAGGTCAGAAATTCCTGGCTACAACTGTGGATCCCCAGTCACGCTGATGAAGCAGAGCCAACCAGTGGGCCATGCTGTCTCACATGGTGCCCCATTCCCTAAGTGGGCTAAATCCTGGTTCTGGAAGCAGCAGCAATAAGGTAAGTTTTACTTTAAAAAAAAAAACAAAAAAAACAGAAAGAAGATGGAAGGAACGGAAGCAGTGGCAGCTTGACAAGGTAGGGGGAAGCTTTCTGCGGACGGGGGTGAGGATGGAAGAAATCAGCACCCCTGGAAACTTCTCATCTCTCGGAACATTTGTGAGCCTAGCAGTGTATGGAATGGCCATGGGCCTGTTGTGTTGCCATGATTTCTGAATGTTGTTGGAGGGGGTTGCCTCTATTGTGCAACTCCCTCTGAAAACCCTCAGAGCAGGGGCCGCTTTAGATCAGCATTAGCAAATCCCTGATTTTAATTTGGACATCAGTTCGTGGGAAGGGTGGGGTGTAAATAGCATAAAGCGCAGCTGTTCGCTCACCCTGGCCCATTTCCCCCCTTCAACACATTGGACTGAAGCCCCATTTATACGACAACCCACCCAGGAGGGTTGTTCAGAGAGAGTGGATGGGGCCTCTCTGTAACTGAGACACCCTTAGGTCCCTTCTACACTTGACCTTTCATTGTGCTTTAACCTGCACTTGGTTGTAGAGTTGATGGGGGCAAAAAACCTGGCTCCCTGGAGTTCTCTCTCTTTTTTAGTACTGTAAAGGCACCAGAGGAAGGGGAGTGAAGTTTGTGTTGGGATCCCAATCTGCACACAGCTGAGCCAAGATCCCTCTCCTCCCCTGCCGCAACCCCAACTCCTTTCCCAGGCCCTTATGTTGGGAGAAGAATCTGAGCCCCTCCTGGGTTGTAAATTCTGTCTTGATGCTGGATCCAGCAATTACAAAACAGCCAGGCTGAGGGGCAGACGACAGGATATGATATTTTTTTGGCCTGAATGTGAGACAATTCTTCATATTATATGAAAAGGCAGCTTCAGGCAATGAAATAAGTCAACAGTAAAATAAGAATGCTCTCAACTTTGCAAAAAAACCCAAAAAACTGAAATGTGGACCCACAATCCCTACTACTCAATAGAAATGGTCGGTAGCTTGAGTAAGATTTTTTTTTAATGTGAAATTTGCATAATGCTCAGCTCAGCTTCAATCTTTTAAATAGATTACTCAACTTGCTTTTACAAAAACTTTACAAAAAGATGCTTTTAAATGCTTGTAAAAAGTCAGCGTTTATTCGGGGATAAAATTCGAGCCATGGATAAAGTTATCTGAATACACAGCTACCATCTCCTATCTTATTTCACAGGTACAATGATTCTGAGGGTATTGTCTAGATAAAGTACTCTCCCTCTTTCGTTTTCATTTCGAAAACAAAAGGGAGGGCGATCATGTGATGGGGTTGGCAACTAACTACATAAGTCACCAAATCACCCGCTCTGGGAGCCGGGGAGCGGCTGCCCCCAAGTCAGTCGAGAGCCAGAAATCGAGGGGAAATTGATGGGGCTTGGGATCAGAGTAAGGGGCTTTGCACCGGGGGGGACAGTCCCGTCGAAAAGTTACACCGCTGCTGCCCGTCCCTTCCCGGCTCTTACCTCCCTGGATCGGCCGCTCTGGGTCTTCTGGGTCGGGCTGGCAGGGCATGGGGGGACCCGCCTGCAGAGTGGGGGTTCAGCCCTTCACTCCGTCGCTTCCCCTCCCATCGCGTCCAATCCCCGCTCCGGCTGCTGCAGCAGCCTCGGCTCCGGGAAACGGCTCAGGCTGCGGAGGCAGAGGGGGGTTCCCCGGAGCATGCTAGTGGGGGCGCCGCTCACCCCGGCAGAGCCAGCGGGGAACACAGCCCTGCCCCGGCGGACCTGCAGGGGAGGAATAGGACAGCTCGCTCTGTTGACAGGCTCCGGAGCCTGCGCAGCGCCTGGGACGGTCCTTTGGGGGCTGGTTCTAACCGCGCCAGGCTCCGCCTCTCCCCTGGAGGGAGCTGGGGGGGCACGGCTCGCCGCTTTCCCTCCCCTGTCGGGTCCCGGCTGCGCCTCCCGGACTAGCCCAGCTGCGGGCGGACGGTCAGCTGCTCCCCCCGCCCGGGGACTACGTGAGCATCGGCATGGAGCCTCGCAGGCGGGTCTCGGCGCCGCGGCCGGGCTGATGTTCCCCAGGCCGCCCGCACACGCCCGCATGCACTCTGCGCCCCCGGCCTGCCCTGCTGCAGCCTTGAGAACCAGCCCGCCCGGCTGGAGGCGAGAGCCGGGCTCAGCGGTGCAGCAGGCCCCGCGCTGGATAGGCGATCTTCCGCCCCCGCTGCATCCAGACCTTCGGGCAGCGCCCGCGCGTCCCTCCCACCGTCGCTCCCAACAGCGCAGCCTTTGTCTGGGCTCTCGGGAGTTGCAGTGTCAAGGATTCCGCTGCTGAAACCCGAATACACGTTTCAGGGGGAAAAATAACTGGCCAGAGCGTGAGCTAAACGCGTTTCCAGGACCAAATGTGCAGTCTGGAGAGTCACTTTGGGAGGACTGGGTTTGAGGAGAAGTCCCAGCATTGAAGACAAGGGTCTGCTTGGGTTACAGTGAAGTGTGTTGTTATTTGTATTGTGGTGGGAGTGTCTAGAAACCCCAGTCCTGGCCCTGGGGCCCATTGTGTGAAGTGCTGTAGAAACAGAACCAAAAGTCCCTGCCCCAAGGAGTTTACAGCCTTAGGCCCTGATCCTACAAACACTTTTTCATGTGCTTAACTTGACTGCCCTGATAGTGCCACTGATCAGGGTAATAAAATCAAGCACCTGGAAGTATTTGCAGGATTGGGGACCCAAATGAGTGTATATACTTAATGTTATGTGTTATATACTTAATAACTAAGTGTTATTCTGTTACTGACCACACCTTTTATATTAAACTGTTAACACATTTTAAAAATTGCATTTTATTCTCACTATTTTATGGTCTTTGTTTTTTGTGTTTTACTCAGGATGGAAAATAAAAACAGACTCCTCAATTCCACTTTTTGTTGCTAAAAATAGCAGTGCAGATGTGGGAAGCAATGGCTGGGCATGTAAAGAGCGGTGTAGGGTGGGCTCTGCCATGTCTCTATTTACCTGAGGACTGCCTCACTGTCTACACTGCTATTTATACCCATGCTAGCTGGGTGTGCAATGTCCATACTCTACAACCGCCACAAGGGAAGACCTATTGTTTTGGGGTTGTTTTTGTTAGATTGGTTGTTATTCTCAATGTACATGCAGCCCAGGCCCTGGATGGTTGTATATTAAAAATCCCCACCCAAAAAATTCCAGTAAACTCATGGAGTAGTAGACCAGTGGTTTTCAACTTTTTTCGTTTGCAAACCCCTACAAAATTTTGAATGGAGGTGTGACCCCTTTGGAAATCTGAGACTTAGTCTGCAGACCTGCAGGGGTCTGTGGACCACAGGTTGAAAACTGCTGTTCTATGGTAATGACACCCTTTCGTGGACCCTTTAGACATAGTATTTGCAGACCATAGGTTGAAGACCACTGGTGTAGACCAACTGTTGCGGTAGTGACTAAAATGTTGTGTTACATGAATGGAGAATATGTTCAGCAAAAAAAAAAAAAAAAAAAAAAAAAAAAATTAGACCTTTATCATAATAAATATTTTCAATTAATTCCCACACATTCAGTGCCAAATCATGTCACTTTTACTTGGATTGGTTAGTACCTCATTCCACAAGTAAGCCAGTTGATTTCAAAGTTCCACTCAGTCTGATTAAGGATGGCTGAATTTGTCCATTAACTACCATCGGGCCAGATCTTGCTTTCATTTAAGTCAGCTGAAGTTATGGCAGGGGAAAAAATGCAAGACTGGGCTACAATTCCTACCTTTTCTTCCTTTAGAGTATCTCCAGAATCTGTCCCTTCCTCTTTCCTTTCCTTGTGCTGACTACTGCCTTGACTACAACCTCGTTCGGAGTCCTTCTCTCGTGTACCCTGTGCAATTTCTCCTATAGCTCCATCCAAAATGCTGCTGCTTGGGGCAGTTTTCCTACCTGCGACTCAAGAATTGTAGGAATTGGATCTTTGCCCTGGCTTCTCATAAAACAATTCAAGCGTCTCTTTCACTTTCATAGTTTTATATATTTCTGCTATTGCCTTTTTCTCCTCCTACACTCCCTCTTGTTCCTTTTGTTCCACCCAAGCTTCTCCCCTGACTGCTCCCCTTGTCTTTTTCCTCCACTCCTAAATTTGGTTTCTTTCATGTAGAACTTTCACATGGAGTAGACCCCCAGCTAATATATGCCATGCCCTTTCAAAGCCCCACCTGCTCTGTGGAGACATCCACATACCATTTTGTCTGTTCACTATATTTGAACCTCTTATGTTTAGGTTATAAATGCTTGGCCGGTGGGGGGTTGAGGGGAGGGAAGAGGGCTAAATGTCTCCATTGGTTTAGGATTCTTTGCACAACTGTAAAGTACTATGTACCGTTTTGGCACTATGTACATAATGAAACATAGTTGTGAAGAGATTGTGTTTTATTTACTGCCTTGTTCTTACGTTTCTGACTCACTTTTGACACCGCCTATGGGTCTGAGGAAATGGTATACACTCCTGTAATTATGTATAAGTTCCCATGCATATTTCCCATAATTGCTTGTTGTATAATACTATATTAGGTATCTAACTCATGCTCTTATAAAAACTCAGTCTTGACCCTGCCATATTTCCACCTTCTCATATAACCTGAGGGCATATGTGCACAATTGCTAAATGCTATGGACCTCTCCTTCTTCCTTCTGATATGGATGTTTTTTGTAGACGTATGCAATCAGAGGCTGAGTCTGCCCCATCTCTACTTCCCCTACTGTGGCTGTGCATTGTAACTGTAAATGGGGGTGGGTCCCTGTAGTTGTGCCTGTGCAGTTCTACTCTGCAGATGGCACAGGACTCCAAGATGCTACATAGGAGATTTGCTTTGCAGGCAATGTAGCGAGGAGGCTGGAGTGAAGGAATCCCTATGGATTTTGGGGGAAGGATGCAAGGAGACTGAAGAAGGATCAGATCCATTTCTTTATGTGGAGTGGGTGCATAGGAGGTGTGGGGTAAAACCACAGCAGAGTTTTGCTGTTTTACAGTTACTATTCTTCCTATGAGGGGATTATTTCTTCCCAGTTCCCAGGATGCATGCAAGAGCCAGGATTTGGTCCTCAGTATAAAAATACTGTGGTCTCCTTTTTTCACAATGACTTTGCTCTGAAAGAGGAAATTTGGTCTCAATATTTGCTCATTTTACTCATGTGAGTAAGGCCCACTGATGTCAATGAGAGTATTTGTGTGAGCAAGGAGCTCAGGCTTGATTTTGTGCTGAGCAAATGTGAAGGTGCTCAGCCCTTTGCACGACCAGAAGCTTTCACGGTGTTGTGTGATAACTCCTTCCCATCGGTACCTGTCACAGTGTAGCCCTAATTACAACAGAGCCTTCTACCAAGTAAACTAATAGCCAGACTATAGTAAACATGAACATCTACAGTCATTGGGCCAGGTTCTCTGCTGCAGCAGAGAGGAGGAGGCCATCAGAAACTGGTTATTATTATAGCTCCCTGATTCTGTGTCCCCGGTTCTTGGCTTCCACCCTGGTTAGAGCAAATTGGGAACTTGTCCTGACCTATGCCAGCTGGCGAAAGTCCCGGAAGAGGCTGTCTGTCAATTCAGAATAGCTAGAGTCTAGCAGTGCCCCAGCCTGGCCTTTCTCTGGGTCAGGAGGCTGAGGTAGAAGCTAGGTATATCCTCCTCGACTCGTGAGTGAACCTCAGCTGGCCAGATAATGCCGGATCCTGGCCCCTTTGCTGGACGGTGTAAGGAGTACCCCTGCGCAGATCAGACTGCAGGATCAGCGCCTAAAATGGGGCAGAGTTCACCGAACGAGAAGCCATAGACAAGTGCTAATGATTAGTTAATTCGAATTAATTATTATTAATGATGCAATGGGTGACAACAAGAACAGCTCCATCAGGCTGCTGTTCTTGCTGCTGCTGCTTTTGGGACCAGCTTTCCAGCCTGCGCTGTGCACGCGGCTGCCCGGCCGCTGAGCCCTCGCGCGCCACCTCGGCAGCAGCCCGCCCAGCCCCCACAGAGAAGCCGGCGCGCCGGCTGCTGCGGCACTGAGGATGACTCTCCCAGCCCCTGCCTCACCCCTCATTGGCTGAAGTCCTGCACCAATAGCTGTGCGGAAGAGAGATTTGCCCCGCCCCATCCCTACACCTATTGGTTGAGCGGCCTCCGCGTGGCGCGGGGATTGGCTGACCGTCCAGTCACTCGGGCGTGGAGGAGGAGGCGCCGCGGCTCCCTCCAGCGCCCCTGTTATTGTTACACTGTAGCGGGGTCGGGGTGACACTGAGGCCGCCCTTCACCCGCGGGCGGAGGAGCTGCTGCTGCTGCTGCTGGGTGCGGACCGGAGCCGCCCCACAGGGACCCGCTCAGGATGCCGGTGAGGATCCAGCGCCGGTTCGCGCCCTCGGCCCCGCCTTCCCTGTCGCCACACGGCGTCTTGTGCCGTTGCTAGGCTGGCGCTGGGCCTGGCTGGGAGCAGCGGGGGGCCTGGCATTGAGGGGCGGTGGTGGAGTGCGGAGGACGGGGGGGGGCTGTGGAGTGGGTCTAGGTCGGAGTCTGGCGCTGAGGGATGGTGGCGTGCAGGGCACACGGAGGCCCTGGGCTGAGCGTGGTGCAGGATGCTGGGAGGCCCTGATAAAGCGCTTGTCTCTGGGTAGCGGGTGTGGGATGCCCTGGGGCTCCTGATGCAGGAAGGCTCTAGAGCCCCTGGGTTTAAGGCACTGGGCCTAAGGTTCACAGTGTGGGCAGGCCCTGGTCCGTGTAGCGGGGATGGTGCAGGCCCAGGGTGCTGCAGAGACCTGAGAGAAGGACGATGTAGGGAAGTGCTAGACGAAGCTGGTGGTTGCAGTTTGACTTAGGGAGGCTTAAATCTTATGCATTTATAAGCTGGTAAGATGGTGGGTGGTGGAAGAGCTGGGCAATATCCCACTATTGCTTCGAGTAATAGCTTGTTTTGTAACTCAGGTCCCTCTTGCCAGCTGCTGTGTTTAGTATATCGTCTGGTTTTTACCAATAGATCTGTATGCAAACAAATCTCACGGTTCAGTGCAGAACTTAGTCATTGCAGGGTTCAGGAAGGGAATTTCTTCCACACCTCCAACAGAGTATTGTAAAGTGAAAGTGTAGAGCTCTTTCGCACCTTTTTTTGAAGCATCGAGCAGTGCTAGATACTAGACTTCATGAGCCAGTGGTTTGTATCTAGTGTGGGCAAATATTATATTCCTGTTACTGGATTACAAACATTCATATTTCAATTTATTATAGATAGTAACACAGTGTTGTGCCTCCAGTGGTCTCTATTTATTATTCGCTAAGTCATCCTGAGTATTGTGCACATTTATTATGATCAGCCTGAGCTAGTAGTGATATCAGGCTATTTTTTGACTGAGTGTTGGTTGTTTTTATTTAAGGTAATATGCTTCCTAGGCCCAAAATATCTTCCTTTCCTTTGTCAGTACCTTTTGACAGGTGTTTTTGGTACTCTGTGCAACCAGTATGATTGGTGCTCCATGACTGCATGATGTACACTCCCCAACTTATTTTTCTTCATATAGTGAAATCTTAACTAGTCACAGAATTATTTTTGTTAATGTTAAGGAGTTACATGTTCAAGAAATTTAAAAGTACATGATATTCAGTGTAGCAAAAAACTACTGATCTACTGTACTTTACCTGTCATGCGTAATAGTAATGGTTTAGTTAAATAACAAAGATTCTCCATGTGACTGGATTACAGACAGAGGACCTGCAACTTTTTAGCTTTGTTGATTCTCTCTAAGCTTAAAACCTTTACTTTTAGACTACTCTGCTGAGTGTGAACAGCCATATATAATGTAAAGTAACTGTTACATTTGCCCACCCTATAGCTCTTATCATGTTTAGTCTTTGGTGATGATAATCTCTTAGATTTATCTAATCTATGTATAAAGCCCCTATCACATTGGCATGTGAGCTCTTTACAAATATTTCACAGTAAAAATAGCAATCTTTCTCTCTCTTCCCAATTTATAGGAGAAATAGCGTGATTAATATATAGAGGTCTTTTTTTTTTTTTTTTTAAATGCTGTAGCTATTTGTGTTCTAGTGTGAGTATGCTTAATTCAGAACTCTGAGTTTACTGGTCATTCTTATCTCTTATGACCTCCATAGGTTAGATTCAGCTGCTGGGAAAGCTGTATTTCTCATCCTCCTCTGCTTATTGGTTAACAATTTAATTGTTACAATGGAGTATATCCATAACCATTTTAACAATCTGAGGGCAGATGCTCTTGGCTGTGGGGAATGTTATACAGAAAGAAAGTGTTTTTAAAGCTTTTTCCTTTTCCTCAGTCTTGCTAGATTCAGTTTTAGCCAGCTGTTCTTCATCTGGGTGCTGATCGCAACTGGGCACTGAGGAAGCTGGGAGAAAGCACCATCTGTTTACCTTTGATGTAAAGAAGGCATAGAGCTGGGTGTTGGCTGTGTGCTGCTGGTACTTCAGCCGGTGTTATTTAACTAGCTCTCCCAATGGCTTCATGAAGATACTGAGTAATGGGGAAAGGGACTGAGTCTTGTGGAGCAGTATAGGTGAGGACTTTGGAGATAGAGGAATAATGTCCATAATGGACCTACTGGCTTTATAGACCATACCAGGGAGTGTCTCTTATTTCTGGGGCCCCGAGGTTTGTGGTGCTGGTCCTTTGATGGAACAATAATTGACCATCCATTCAACAGGATGAGTATATATAATTCTCTTGCCTATTGGCTGGAGGAGCTCATCAACCAGCAGAACAATGCTGCCTAAATAATGCCTTGTCCTAGAGCTTGATAGCAATCCAGGATACTGGCTGCTAATCGGTAGCAAAAAAGCCCCCAGTTTCCAGATATTAACATCTTGATTAGCTGGCTTAGCAAAAGTTAGGTGCAGAGTTATAATTAGCAACCTCTGTAGCATCAAGTGATAGGTTTTTTTAGTACTGGCTGGGCTATTGTATTGATGACTGACAGATGTCTTTAATCAGAAATGTTCAACTCAAAGTATGTAATTGTTGGCTTACAATTCATATTTTGAAATACTTGATGGCAGATTAGAAAACCTTCATCCATTTCAGGAGTATATAAAAGACACAGAACCCCAAATATAGTCCCCCTAAGTTACACTTGAAGTAGAGCTGAAAGAAGGGTGTATATGAACTTTTTGCCAATATTCACTTAAGTTAAAAAGGAAATTTCTGTTTGGCTGTGTTCATGACCCTTCTGTATTTGAATTCTGGAAATGTTCAAGCTTACATGTGTTACTAGTGTACATAAGCTAAAATTCACGTTTTGCAATTGAGTGTTGGTCAAAATCAAATGTTTAACAGTATATGTGATTGTAAAATCTGCAGTTTGTGTTGATTACTTACTTACATCTTGCAATCAAGGAATAAAAACAATATCAGTGGAACTAAGCAGTATAGTGCACATGGTTTCAAATAAACAAATATTTTCAACAAAGTTTGCAAACAAAGAATCACTTGCTGAAATTCACAAATCTTGAATGACTAATAAATTTGAATTTCACAGTCTGTACAATTTGTGAACAGAAGGTTATATTAATCAATTAAGTTCTTTGTTGTACTCTATTCTCTCAGCTCCAATTTATAAATCATTTCTGTTCTGAACTCTTAGGCCCCTGATCCTGCAAAGATTTACACGTACTGAAATATATGCAATGGGTTTATTCAGTGTATACGTTTAAGCACATCTGTAAATCTTACACTGTAGCACATGAAGATGTGTGTTTGGTTTTTCATGTATGTAGATCAACAAATCTGAGAAGCCGGATAAGCCTGAGAGCTGTGATAATGTCAAGGTTGTTGTCCGATGCCGACCTTTCAATGAAAGAGAGAAAGCAATGTGCTACAAAATGGCAGTTAATGTCGATGAAATGAGGGGAACTATTACTGTTCATAAAACAGACTCTTCCAACGAACCTCCAAAGACATTTACATTTGATACAGTTTTTGGACAAGAGAGTAAACAGCTTGATGTCTATAACTTAACTGCAAGACCAATTATTGACTCTGTCCTGGAAGGATACAATGGTAAGTTCCTTATTATCCTAAAAATGAAGGATCCCATTTTGTATTCCTTGTGCTGTCAAGATTCCAGCTGATTTTCGTGGGAGTTTATTTGAAGAAAGACTGCAGTTGCTAGCACCATATCATTCATATAGTTAACTGTGACCTCTTTTTTACTTAAAATAGAATGTCCGATTAGGGTATTCACAATTCTGAGTTTCATGTTACTAATGATTGCCTTTTATAATTAATAATAGATAAACTGATAAATTATGTTGTGAGCATCTGGCCCACTAACCTTGCCAAAGCCTATCTTCTCAACTACTTTTTTCTGTTCATAAAGGATTTGCATTTTATTTATCTCTTTTAGCAAACCAGATTTTTGAGTACTTTTCATCTTGTAAAATATTAGTACCCCTTCATGTACGAGCAACTCTGCAATAACAATTCGACATGTATATATAACAGAAGGAAAATGTTGGTAAGGAAATAGATTAATGTTTTCAAATGGGCAATTATAAATAATAGTAAGTTGCAAAGATTTAAAGATCTAAGTGAAATACTTCATTTGTATTGGAATAAGTATAGATGTAAAATATAGGAAGTTCTCTGAAGTTTAAATGCTAATGCAAAAGCTTTAAGGCTCTGCATAAAGAGTGTCCAGATATTCAGTCCAGAAAGTATCTGTTTTGGCCTTGGGGTTTTTGTAGCTGCAACAAAGCATAAACCTGACTTAGAAGCCAAACTTATTTCTGCAGTACTTGGGCCCATGATTCTGGTAAGTCTTTCTGGTGCAAGAGAAGCAGGAAGTGTCATGCCTCACAGATCGGTGATGTATACCGAATTGTTACTGATTCTGAAAACCTATATCCTGGCTTGTGCTATGGCCGTATGTGGAATTTGGCCTATACTGAATTAATTTGAGGCTGCTACAACTGTTTTTGAGGGAATGCTGATGCCCACACATAGAGAGTGACCTGGAGCAAGCTGACACTAGTCTATAGCCAGCTACCATTTAAAAAGAAACTTATGTTTCTCCCTTATGCTTGTCTTAACAGGTATATACATATTCTGGAACATGAGCTAACTTTTGTCTAGTTAATTGCTCTTCTTTGCCTTTGTACAAGACAAAGATTGAAATAACCTAGTTTTTAAATTTTAAAGAAAATGAGTAAACCTGCCTGAAGGAGGAGTCATTCATTCTACAGTTGGCATATTTGTTCTCCCTGTTAATAGAATGCATTATTGATTGGCCTAGCTCTGACTGTGTGAGACATATACCTAGAGTAGTTGTTGTGCTTGAAATAACACATTAGTCATTTTAAAACCTTCCAGTACAACTTTGCCATTTGGTGGTGCCACTGTTTTTTAGACCTCTCGCAAGACTGATAAGCAGTAGTTCAGCCTTGTTTGCAAGACTGTACAACACTTGCATTTCCTCTAGGCCTGTATAGTGTGTTTTGGAACAGCTGGTAAGTTCTAACACCTCATTGCTGGTGGTTTTAGTGGTGCTAATGGAATGATAAAAAGCTGCCACCTTTGATATTACGATTCATTATAAATATTTTTTTTGTACTGCAGGCACCATTTTTGCATATGGACAGACTGGAACAGGCAAAACTTTTACCATGGAAGGTGTACGAGCTGTTCCTGAACTTAGAGGAATCATCCCCAATTCATTTGCCCATATATTTGGGCACATTGCAAAGGCAGAGGGGGACACAAGGTACACTAATTTCCTTCCTTTGTCTCACCCCCATCCCTGAGACAAGCAATAGATTGAAGTACATCTTTCAAGCATCTTGATTAAAATCCTGACACCCGCCCCCCCTTGTTAAAGTCAATAGGAGTTTTGCCATTGACTTCATTAAGGGCCAGGATTTCACCTCTTGTGCTTAAGCATATCTTTGTTTATAAATCTGTAATATGTCAGTTTATATTAGTACATTGCATATTTTCTTTGTACACTGAGACCAAAACAGTTACATTTTAATAAATGTAACAAACATTTTAACAAATATTTCAGTTTATAAATGACATTTTTAACCTTAGGTTTTTGGTTCGAGTTTCTTACTTGGAAATTTACAATGAAGAGGTCCGTGACCTGCTAGGAAAAGACCAGACACAGAGGTTAGAGGTAAGGATGGAGTATTTTGAATCACTGACATTTTTCATTTTAAATAAATTAATTGTCTCTTCAAGAAAAACTGTCTTAGTTCTTTAATATTCAGATCTTGGAGGGGGAGAAAAGGTTTCCTTAGCACCAAAGGTGACCTTTTGGCACCGTCAGTATTTTTCCTTTTCTCATTTCTCCTTCTCTCTTACCTTTTAGTTTAATAATGTAACGTTATTTCCCTCACGCACTAGTCTAATTCCCTTCAGGATAATCTGGGGAAGACTATCTGAAAATATTTAAAAAAGGATACAAAAACATATTTCATTGAGCACCTATGTTGCTGTCAAGTGGACTCATTGGCTGAAGTACTTTTGTCCTTTACACTGGTGCTTTTCCTACGGTTCCTCAAGGGAACTTCTCCCACTTTTAGGGCAAGCTTTCCCACAATCTTAAGATCTTCCCCCAAAGATTTTTGGGAACTCCCTGACAGACATCTGTAGAAGGCTCAGTGAATTCTGAACCTGTTATAAGAGCAACAGTTTGCAGAGTGGTATATTTACTTTCTGTTTCTAGACCAGTGGTTTTCAACCTTTTTTCATTTGTGGACCTTTAAATTTTGAATGGAGGTGCAGATGCCTTTGGGAATCTTAGACAGAGTCTGCAGACGCCTGGTGCGTCCACGGACCGCAGGTTGAAAACCACTGTTCTAATCTAGACCATAGCTTTTTAGCTGACTTCATAACAACTCTTCCCAGGGCTAGGGGAAAAGATGTGGGTATCTGAACATAATAGGAGAGTGGCCTGTAGGACACCCTCTTCTCATATAGTAGCAATTAATTGAAACCATTGTTTGTTTTGAAGTACTTTTCTTGAGAAAAGAAATAAAAGCTGGACAAGCCAGCTTGTTAAATACATCAGAAATTCTCAATGGTTTCTGGAACAAGGAAATAGTTGATTAGACCAAGTGCTTTCTCTGCTCTTAAAGGCATGTGGTGAACCGTAGGCTTTGACATCTCACTAATTCCTCTGTCTGGCAAACTGCCTATTAGAAAACATGGAGAGAATTGTGGTTCTCATTTAGATTGAATGTGTTATGTGCCTGTGTCCGTCTCTGAACCCCTCTTTGCAATCTCTCTGGAGATTTGAGTCATTCTTTTGATTTGTGTTCCTTCCATTTGCTTTGCTTTGGGAGAAGTAGCAATGAAAGGCTACCCTGTAATACTCTTGATCCATAGGCCTGTATGGTTCTGATAAGTCATAGCTTCTGTTCTGTGCTTCTAGAAATAGAAGTAAGCTAGCGCATTATGCTATGATAACTGGTATGTGTGAATACTATAGAGAACAACTTCCAAAAATAATCTCTGTGCACTTCTTGGAAATGCTCAATCAAATCTTTTACTTTTTTAGGTTAAAGAGAGACCTGATGTGGGAGTTTATATCAAAGATCTTTCAGCTTATGTTGTAAACAATGCAGATGATATGGACAGAATCATGACGCTAGGCCACAAAAACCGTAAGTAGCACTCATTATTCGAGTTTTAAACTCTTGTGCAGAGCACAGTTTAGTACAGCATTATGCAGTGCCATGTAGAGAGCTGATTTTAAGATCTGAGTACAGTCTTCACCTCTAGTGTAGGAGCTCTTCAGGAACAGCACTCTCAGCTGAGCAATGAGAGGGGGTGTCCCCTTGATAACTCCTGTGATTCAGGGGCAGCCAAGGAAGGCTGGACTGACCCTAGACAGCAGCCTCTCTTGTCTGGAAGGCTTGTTCCAACGTGGAGTCTTGAAGGTGCTGTAGTTCAGGGTATGAGAGCGGGGCCTTGAAAGTACTGTAACTGGGGGTGTGAGAATGCAGCAGAGCAAAAGAGGGGGACCACTCCTAGTGGGTCTTGAACTTGCCCATTAATTCTCCTTTTCTTCTTCTGACCTTTGCCCAGGTGAACAAGCATTAAACCAGTATTGTGTTCTGTAGTGTGGTAAGATGGTGATGCAATTGCATGTTTTCTCTGAGCAACAAAATATCTCATTTTAAAATCCAGGACTCTTTCTGACTGAAGTATTCTAGATTAATGTGCAAATCAAGTAAAGGTAATGACTCACTGCCATTGTGCTGAAAACTGTAATATTCTGATTACTCTTAAAATACAACTCAATCAGCAAGGATTAATGGTCTAAATCTATTGGGTGCTGAGCATCATATGGCTTACATTTGCAGTTTTTGCTGAGTCAGTTATTTTCCAAAGTAGATGAATGGGTGTGACGCTGCTTAGTGCCTTTTGGGATGGGGCCTTGGAAGGCATATGCAGGACTATAACTAGAAGCAAAACCTCTGCTGGTCTTTCAAATGATTGCATGTCCAGATTGAAGATGAATGCTGCAATTTCAAGCACCAAAAAAAAAAAATCCTTCACCACTGGGTCTAAGGGGAAATGAATCACATTTATTAGCTGCATCAGAAACCCTGAAAAATGTTGGATGTTATTGCTAAGATAATTATTCCTCACTAATTATTAGGTATTATCATTTTCAGAAGTTAAAAAACAAAGGTATTCGGCTATTTTAAGTAACATTATAAATCCTGTAAATTATAACTGCTTTGTGGCCTCTTTGTTTTCAGATTAAGGACTATTTTACCATACATTTCATTGTTAATTGTGATGTTTTTGGGTCTTTTAACGAAAGGTTCTGTTGGTGCCACTAATATGAATGAGCACAGCTCCCGTTCCCATGCCATCTTCACTATTACCATTGAGTGCAGCGAGAAGGGTGTTGATGGAAACATGCATGTTCGTATGGGAAAGCTACACCTTGTAGATCTAGCTGTAAGTAGTAATGTGCAGATCTAACAAAATGCTAGTTGTGGGATGGTTACTGATTGTTAAGCTGGACCCTTAACAAGACAGGCAAAAGGCACTGGCCCTGCCTCAAAGAGCTTGCGATGTAAGGCCCAGATCTAAGAAGTGACTCTGTGGGGACAGACTCCTGAGGAATCCCACTTAAATCAGGTCTGCATGGGTACAAAGGTCTGCCTATCAAGAACAAAATACAGGATTGGGGCCTTTCTTATACATGCATAATTTTCTCAATGGAGGGGATGGCCAAGGGAGGACAAGAGGTACAATAATCAGATTTTTAAGGTTACTCAAGTATGTTATGGAACCATTTAGATGCATATTACATACACTCTTGTAAAAGTGTTATTGCTTATAAGTTAGTAAATGTTTCTTTTCCCTCACATCTGCTGATTGGGGAACGGGGAGGAGAGGATCATGTTTAAACACTTACCATTGGGGTGATATGCAATGTTGTGTATAACTACAGTTTGTCTTTATAAAATAATTTTTTTACATGGGAATGATACATTCAATTTTTCCAGCTGTGTTGCTGGTCAGTGCTACCTTGAGTTTAAAAATTCCATTAAGATCTGCTTGACTCTGACCCTTCACTCTCTGAATGCCTGTGTATTCCTTTTGCCAGGGGTCAGAAAGGCAGACAAAAACTGGAGCCACTGGGCAACGACTAAAAGAAGCCACAAAAATTAACCTTTCACTTTCTACTCTTGGGAATGTTATTTCTGCCCTGGTGGATGGCAAGAGTACTCACGTGCCCTATCGTAACTCTAAATTGACTCGACTTCTTCAGGATTCCCTGGGGGGCAATTCAAAAACCATGATGGTAAGAATGGGACACACCAAAGTTCAATGTCCCAATAAACTAGTTTATATCTTTAAGGTGAAATGGAAGCAAAATTCTCATTGGAATAATTTGATATTGATATTTATTTCAGGACTGTTCACTTTCATTGATGCATAGACATGTAGGGCAGCAAGGGACCTTGAGAGGTCAATTTAGTCCAATCCCTATACTGAGGCAGGACCAAGAATACCTAGAGCATTCCTGATAGGAGTTTGTCTACTTATTCTTAAAAACCTCCAATGGTGGTGTGTCCACGAGCTCCTTTGAAAGCATGCTATGGTGCTTAACTATCCTTAGAAAGTTTTTCCTAATATCTAACCTAAATCTTCGTTGCTGCAGGTTAAGCCTGTTACTTCTTCTACTTTTAGTGGATGTGGAGAACAATTGTTCACCATTCTCTTTATAACAGCCCTTAACATATTTGAGGCTGCTTTCAAGTCCCCGCCACCCCCAGTTTTCTTTTCTCAAGACTTAAACATGCCCAGTTTTAACTCTTCCTTATAGGTCAGGTTTTCTAAATCTTGTATTATTTTCTGTAGCTCTTTTCTAGTCTCTCTAATTTGGCACATCTTCCTTAAAGTGTGGCACCCAAACTGCAGCCAGTATCCCAGCTGAGGCCTCACCAGTGTGTATAGAGCAGGACAATTACCTTCCGTGTCTCCTATGCACCAGACTGTTAATATACTCTCACCCTGTACATCTTTTAGCCTTACCTCTATCTGACTATAAAATTATCACTTCATGGAAATGTAAGGCTATAAACCAGTGCAAGAGTACGCAGACACACACAATCATATGGAAGCTGTGTTTGTGCATCCCAGGGCAGAACTGAGTTCATGCTCTGAAAGCAGCAGGAAAGTACAGTTTGCAGGCAGAAAATTACCGTAAGGGATTTGCAGAACTGGGCATGGGTCTCCTTTTACATTTCCTGTTCTTGCAACTACTTGTATTTGTGTCGTTCAAGCTTTTATATGCTGCTACATACCATATACACAAGTAACTCCTTTTTTGTACGTAACAGTGTGCAAATATTGGTCCAGCAGACTATAATTATGATGAGACTATCAGCACATTAAGATATGCCAACCGTGCCAAAAACATCAAGAATAAGGCCAGAATTAATGAAGATCCCAAGGATGCCTTGCTTCGTCAGTTTCAAAAAGAAATTGAAGAGCTTAAAAAAAAGCTGGAGGAAGGTAACTTCCCTTGTTCCTAATAATGTTCTCTGTCCCTTTGGGTTATTCTGTTCCTATGTGACACGTCTCCTTATTAAAGACTTACTATGGTAGACTTTTCAGGAGTTTTGTAAGTAACATCTGAAGCCCCTGTGCTTTTTACATATGAGTTTTATTTACATTAGTCTCAAGTAAAGAGAAGAAACCCAACGATCCCCCATAAATAGAGAGAAATAGATGGTATGCATATAACTGCTCTGAATACAAGCTAGAGCTTTTCTACAGTTAAGTATTGGATTTGTCCACTAGATGGTATTTAGAGCTAACATAAGATAGCAGATTTCATCTTTTCTTTTGTCCTTGGTTTAGGTTTGGATGTGACCTATATATAATTGAAATGTACTAATTTTAAAAGTCTCATTCATGTTCATTTAATGACTAATAGGTGTCAGGCTGGGGACAAGTGCAAATTGGATTTTTTTAAACAGTATAATGACAAAGGATTAAATGTTCTCCCACTAGCAAAAAAAAAAAAAGCACATGGTAAGGGAACAAGTGCCTCTTAAACTCAAACTGAACTCGTGGAGGTGGATTTTAAGTCTCTCTCATAAAGAGCAAGGCTATGGAAAGCTATGAAATCATATGGTTCACAGGCTCTGTGAGTAACTGAACCCTGCAAGTGCCATCCACAAGAACCAGCCTCTTCCTAGGTGAGGTCCTTGGCAGCATATCTCCTGAGGGAGCAGAGCTGTTATTCCATTGGCTCATATGGCCACATCAGTACCCTCCCTCCTGTGGATAAGGGAGAAGGCACAGAGGGGGAGATAATGTAGCTTTAACACCCACGTGGATTTCCACTTGGAAATCTCTGTAATCCGAGAGAGACATGGAAAGTACGGCAGTGCTCCAAGACACTGTTGTACCCAAGTAAAATTGAAGATAGATCAAATGCTGCTGTTACAATTAATTCTGTGATATGCTGTGGAAGAGAATGCATTAGAAACATATACTTGTATTTTAGGGGAAGAGATATCTGGCTCTGATATCAGTGGTTCTGAAGATGAGGATGAAGAAGAAGATGGGGAGGTTGGAGAGGATGGGGAAAAGCGTAAAAAACGAAGGGGTAAGGTGTCAGCATGCTCCAATACTCTTTTTTTCTTAGTCATTGAGAAGTCGGCTCCAGAAATTCCTTCACATAAAGAATCCATATGCAACTTTGCATAAGTATGAACATAACTGAGACTGTAGTAAAGTTCTAGTGCCCGCTGCAATTATCATGCCTCTTGTAGAAACTAAGCCAGTCAATCTAGCTGGACTGCTATACCTTTATATAGCATCTGCTTCCACTTGGGTAGTTTTGCTTGTGGTAACATTCTCTTACATGGTGGTTCCCTGATTACAGCAGGGTGGCTCTGTATGGCTTGTTACTGTGCGCATGTCTATGAGATCCATAGCAAACACACACAACAGAACAGCTTCTGGGGTATGGAGTTATGGGGAGGGAGAGTCCAACAGTCTGACATGGGGAGAGATCAGTTTCTAAAATAACAATAGGAAACTTAGTAGCCTTGTCTAATAAGACAAGGGTATGGAAGAGATGCAGGAACTTCCATTGACTTCTATTTGCTGGAAGTAGAGACTTTAGGATTGGGCTAACTTCTTATTGTTTGTTAAAAATAGTTTAACACTCAGACTTCTTTCTTGTCTGAAGGATAGAATCTAATTTAAACAGAATTCCAGACTTAAAGCTGGAAGGAATCAGTTACATTTGGCTTGTATCTCATTGGTGTCATAAATTGTTTTCTTCAGGGGGGCTCTGCTAGCCACAAGCTCAAATACCAGTTGTGACTGACCTTTTTATGTTAAAGGTTTACACATGGTAAAAATGCCTCTTGCTATGGTGAACTCCCAGAACTCTGTCCTGAGCCTAAATTCTGCAGCTTTCTCTGTAGTCTGTTTCATTGTTAATGTTCAGTGAGACCTGAATCACATTATTGGTTATCAATATTGCAGCATAATTGTACTAAATCTATAAAATGGTGTATCGTTTAAACAAGTCTTTTCGAGCTTATGTGGAATCTTTTTTGATGGGTAAATGTTCATGTTACAGCTGTTTGTCGTGTTTAATCAAATTGCTGCTAGTGCTGTGGGCATGGTTACTTGGTGTGTTTTTAAAAATCTGCAAATGGCCTTTCTGTTTTGTTCATGTGTTTTCAATTGGTTAGATATTACATTTCCATGTACTCTACTTGATTTTCATAGTAGGTTGTTAGCCCAAAATGGTGAAAAGTAGAATTGTTGTAATTTGTCTTCATTACAATTACAGAAGTATCTTTGAGCATGAAGTTCTGCTCTCAAGTAACTGGTGCAAATCCAGAAAGTTAGCTGAGAGCAGAATTTAGCTCAAAATACTTAGCAATAAGGACATATCTTCAGCATATGCCAGTGCAGAGGATTGTACAGTGCTTAGACTCTCCTGTCAATTAAGATTAATTGATTCTAGAAATTCATTGCAGATACCATAGTTTAATAGATCTGTAGCTTTTCTCTTAGGGTAATTTCTCATGGCAAAAAAGCTGACCATCAATATTTATGCTGCTACTTTAAACTAGTAGATTATAAATAGTACAGTGGGTCATGTGTACTCTTGTGATATAATTACTTTAGCAAACTGATCAGCAGGCCTCTTTTTAGTAACTGCGCTTTTGCAGGCAGGTATTATGACCTTTTATAGGACAAATCCTGCTTGGATTCACATGCCTGATAACATAATGGTGCATAGTATTCTTCATAATCTGTAGACTTCAAGCGAAAATAAACAGGTGGATCACTTTCTATTTTGAGCAATTGCAACAAATAAAATAATTTTGGCATATTGGGTTTCGTACTAGACAAGGTCAGGATGGATTTTTGCTGAAATACAGTTTTTCTAAAGCATACATTTTAGACTGTGAAACAGATTCAGTCCTGTAGAGCAACCAAGAGGGATCCAAGCAAATGCTTCCAAACATAAGCATTACTTTGTCTTTTCAAACCAGTTTGCTGGTTCTTCTTGGTTTCTTTGGATTTCTTTCCTTTGGAACTAATTTTCAGCTGTGTGTTTTTTCATATCCTTGTTTCTTCCTTCCTGGGTTTTCCGTGGGTCTTACTTCTTTGTTTTCCAGGCAGTAGCAGCAGCAGTAGTTCAGACTCCACATGCTCTGTCATAGAGAAACCTCTGGATAAGTCCTTCACTAGTGAGTGGGAGCTCTTAAGTCATTTAACAAAGCTTTGGCCTTTCCATAACCTGTGCACTCCATTTTGTAAATGCCACACTGCTCCCTGCCACTTTTTATTTAACAGAAAAATGTGGGTTTATAAACTGTGGCTAAAGCATGCTTTTCTTTTGCTGTGTCCCACGCTTTAAATAATTGTTCAACATGTGCAACTTTAGCTTAATGTTTGAGAAGATGTAAGGCAAGTTAGTGTTTTGTTCGAGCTAACTGTAATGAGGGGGAAACTGGATGGAAAATCCAATTCCTGTTTTTGTTTCACTGGTGTCCTCCTTTATTAAGACATTAGAGAAGAACAAATCAGTGGGACAATCAAAATCCTACTTTCAATTTATAATCTAGAAAGGGGGCTAGATAGCATTTGGTTAATTCACAATCCTTTGATCTGAAGAGACCTGGATTCAAATCCTTAAGGGTGGCAAGTAAGTGACTTGTCTGTTGTGGAAAGGTATCCATGTCACTATAAATCATTATGTGCTTGGCCATCATTGTCATTCTTTGTTCAGAGAAGACCCAGTAATCTGGATGAAGAAACTATTGGCCTTGGCTCCAAGCAGGGCTTTTGGTCCCCTTCTAAGTACTAGAATTAATCGATTAGCGATGGCCATTTTACTCAAAATACTCTTTACAAACTTTAATTCCAGGGTGGTGGAAATTTTCTGACTCTAATTTGTAGCTTAATTCTTCAAGCCCGAGTCACACTTCTCCCCTTCCTTAGGCAGAGAGAGGCCGATAGTTCAAGATGCATATATCTAGTTATATCTAAAGGGAGAGCTCCTTGGTTTCTAAATTGTTCATTTATTAGTGATATTAACATTTTTCCACCAATAGTAAAATACAAAATCCCATTTACTTATCACAATTCAAGAAGGCTTAAAATGTAAAAGTTTTTCAAACTTGTTGAGCTGAACCCCCTCCCCCCACCTTTTGAGTTATAACTGTAGGTTCCGCTCCACCTCCTCCCCCTCCCCCCCCCCAACCCAGACAGAAAGAGATGAATCGGGATGGAGGTGGTGATCCCTCCCCAAACCCTGCTATGTGGGGCTGAAGCCCGAGCCACATGGTGTCATTGCTCGTCCCCCCCAAATGTTCTTCTGCGCCCCCCTACCCTTCCCAGGGGGACTTGCCCCGCTGTTTGAAAACCTCTGCTCTAGTTATTTACATTATTATAGGCATTGAAATGCATTTGGTTTTTTCAAACTTGCTTTTAACCAGACTCTTTGGATGTGGGTAATTAACTCAATGGCAAATTGTCCACTGAAGTTCATCCCTGTGGATCAATCCACCTGCCATCAGTTAAGAGACTCCCATTTACTATGGTGGGAGTTGGCTCAGGCCATCAATGGTAGAATGAACACTACTTGTTCTACAGTCAGAAAAGTAATTGTCCTCATATGCTGTGTGGGTCTTTTGCACGTTGTCTTCCTTTTGCATTATTCTTTTTTTTTTCTGTTTCATTCTGATCACACCTGCTTGAATAACTAAAATTAGCCATATACCTCTATGGAAGCATCAGATACTGCAAATTAACCTACTAATATCCTGTTTAATTGAACATAGAAATCGTGTGCTGAGATCCTGTATGTGCAGTTGGTCATATAACACAAAGAATTGACTTGAAAATCTCACTAAAATGCAAAGCAAGCTTTCTTTTTGTGTGCTAAGGTTTTACAGGTAATGTAAAAAAATTGGCTACCTTGAAGACATAAGTCTGTCTTCTGGGGTGGTAGATGCCCTATTGGATGTTTCTTTGAGCATGATCTTTGCGGCAGGCTAGTAGTGTCATATATAGAATCCTCATTATATTGAACTGAATAGGAGAATTCAAGAATGGATTGAAGATTATTCTGAATAGGCAAAAAAAGTATCCTTTGGTACAGAACACTTATTCTGGCCAAGCATAAAATCATAACACAAATATTTGCTTTAATGCCATCTTATTTCTCAATGATTATTCTGCTGACTTTTTTCTGTCTGTGGATGCAGATTTAGATTAATGCTTTTACTGATACTGATCATCTTTGTCACAAAACAATCAATCAGTAATGTGTTTTCTTTTTCCTCCTCTTTTTTATGCACATGCTGGCTATCTGCGATTTGCTTACTACTTCCTCTTAATGCAAGATCAAGCAGGTTGGTGTGATTGATTTGCATTCCATATAGTACAGATACAGAGCTTGTAAAGGGTCTTGTTGCTCAATCTAACTTCCTCTCTTTAAAATTGAGAAGACCTAAGAACGTGTTTTGTCAGGTAAGGATCCTTCATTCACCTGTCCCTGGCCATGCTAACTCTTTGCTTACGGATTTCTCTATATAGAATTTCACAGAAAGCTCAAAATTCTAGAGCATATTGCCCAGAGGTTAGTCAACCAAAATACTAGGGCTGTGAACCTTAGATGTTGCTTCTTACTATCTGGCCAACAAGAGAAGCAAATGGAATCTAAATCGAATTTTGGAATTTTTGAATATTGGAATTAAGATCTTCCAATCCAATGTTATTTTTTAATAAATGTTGATTTTTGAGACTTGGAGTATGATTTATAGCCACCATTCTTCTTGTTCTAGAATTCTGAATTATTTGGAAATGAACCTTTAGGGATAGTGAACTCAGTCTGAATACCAGCTAGCTGTTCAAGTTCCTCCATTGTAATCACAGAGATGTAGGTGTAAAAATTGGTTTGGCTTTTACTTTTTACCAGAGGTCAAATCTTGAAAATGCTACTTTATAGACCATCACAAATCCCATCACCTCAGAATCTCTGAATAGCCACTGCTACAAAGGCTATCCAGAAGAGTCAATAACTTATCCATCCTTATTTGCTGTTATCTAATAGGACTTTCTGTGTTTCTCTGCACGTTGTAGTTCTTCATTGTGGACAATAACAACATCTTACTGCTAACTTTTGCAGTGACACTCCATAGGGAATGGATACCGTGGAGAGAATTTCTTCCAGTGTGAATTTTTGGCAAGTGGAATTCTGTACTTAGCTTTAGAACTCAACTTTTCTGACACGTTACCAAAACAAAAAACAAACCCCCATTAAAGTGTAATCACTTCTCTCTATAATTAGAAGCTAAAATTTGCTTAAAAATAAACCCTGGATTCAACTGTGCAGACTAACTTTTCATTATCATTTTAAAGAAATTTAGGTCTCAAACGTCTCGCTTTTTTTAGAGGCAGTCTTTCATAAAGATTTTGTTCTTTTTTTAAATTTGATTTTAGTACAGTACACTAGTATTAGCATAGTATTTCCGTTGTGTGTCCAGAGGCAGTAAATAGCAAGAGCGGAGCTTGTGTCTCTTGTAAATGTCATTAGACCTCCAAGATGGAACTAGACTAATGTGCATATAACTCTTGTTATAAGTCAATTACTGTTTTTCTTCTCGTACAATTTCCAGAGTGCCACTGGATATCTTTGTTGAAGTCATAGTCCTAATAACAAAGCTGCACTAAAACCTTTGGTATAAAAGTTGCCTGTGTTGGACAGTGATGTGATAGTAGCTGGTTTGCTGACCAAATTGGGAAGCGTCACCAGCATTTGTAAATATCCATTAGCACTGAATAGTACTATTATAAACTCCAGTAGCCGTAGAGATACAGTATAACTATATATTGGCATTGAAATATTTTTATGTAACTTTTGTTGAAAATCATTTAATTTTGAAATTGGATATGTTAGAAATCTTCACTATAATAAAATACCATGTCTTATTTTTACCATCAAATAATTTCATACTTGACCTGACTCTTTCGTAAGGCAAGAAGAAAGTTTCCCCAGATAAAATGGTAGAGATGCAAGCCAAGATTGAGGAAGAGAGAAAAGTACTTGAAACCAAGCTTGACATGGAAGAGGAAGAGAGAAACAAAGCCAGGGCTGAACTGGAGAAGAGAGAGAAAGATCTGCTGAAAGCCCAGTTAGTATTGCATCATAAGAAGAATTTATTTATTTATTTTTACAGTTCATTAGTTCTAATTAGGGATATGTTACTGGTGGAAATTGAAATGAATTGGTTGATTAAAGCAGTGATTCACAAAATGAATGCGCTCATGTCCTGCTATTAAAGCAAACGAGCTTCCTGTATAGATCAGAGTGGACAGAAAATCCAATAAAATGTTTTTAAATGCATTTTTTTCTGTTTTTGCAAAATTTCAGCTAGCCATAGAGCTCAAAAAAAAAAAAATCAAAATTTGAGAAAGTTGGACAAGCTCCTATGTATATCGACTGCTAATGAAGCAGTCAAATACTAAGTACCATTGTAGCAGCCTTTGCTGCCATATATTTTAATGAGGGGAAGGTGCTTGATTCTGGGCACACAGCTTATTCTAATGTGGAAATATTGATATAGGCTGGAGCTGGAAAGTGACCTGTGAATTCTCACAGGGCCTCAGGGCAGAGCATAATGCAAGCAGGTGCACAAGGCACATGGCTGGTGGGACAAGGGCTTAAGAGGTCATAGACTCACGGGTGAAGCCTCCATGATCCCTGCTAGTCTCCCCCCATCTCCCATGTGTGATTATTTTATCCTCTCCCTGCCACCAAGGCCCAGAGGTAGCCAGATGCTGCTGCCACCTCTTACTCTCTCCTCCTGGTGTCTCCATGCTGCCTTGGCCCCAGCAGAGGGAGCATTGAAAGTGGAGGAGGAGGAGGAGGAAATGACAGTCTCCCTGATCTCTGTGCCCCAGCAGCCCCCAGTGGAAGGGATGATTTGCAGCAGGAGAGACTGTTCAGTGTCCGCTGCCCTGTTTGAGTGCATGAGAGAGACATTAGCTGCACCTCCCTCCCGTGACTGGTATTTTCTTACTCTTATTTACAGTCTTAAAAGTAAGATGAATGTTCCAGGCTCCCACGCCCCACAGTCCAAACCCATAATTCAGGCCACTAGAGAGAGCCTGGAATAAAAGGCATTCTATTCTCTGTGTGTGTCTCTCTCATCAGACAGGAACACCAGTCGCTGCTGGAGAAGTTATCAGCTCTGGAGAAGAAGGTGATTGTGGGAGGTGTGGACTTGCTGGCAAAAGCTGAGGAGCAGGAGAAACTTCTAGAGGAATCTAACATGGAGCTTGAAGAACGAAGGAAAAGAGCCGAGCAGCTTCGTAAAGAGCTTGAGGAAAAAGAGGTTTGATCAGCTTCCTTAATGTCGTGCTGATGTTCTTAACTGACAGGACTGATTGTGCTAACCTACAGTTGCCCCTCTCAGCCTTGTGCGTACACTTGATTTGGAAGCTATGGCGGGAGCTGGTGCCAACACTCCTAGAGACTGACACCTGAAATGGGTAGGCAATGCTCTGGTACATAAGTTTGTGCAAGGGCTAGCTTTATACCAACTAGTAAAAACTGTGGGACATGTTTGACACAAATTAGCCTAGGCAGAGCTGCAACTTCAGCTAGGTCAAGTAGTTTCTTCTCTGGTTATACCACAGCCAGATGCGTCTCTAACCATGATGTGTGTCATCTTTTGTTCTTAAATGTTGCAAACAGCAAGAGCGCCTGGATATTGAGGAGAAGTACACCAGCCTGCAGGAGGAGGCACAGGGCAAGACCAAGAAGCTGAAGAAAGTCTGGACGATGCTAATGGCTGCAAAATCAGAGGTCAGTGTCCAGAAGGGCTAGTTTATAAATATGATTGAATAAGACTGTTTTAGAAATACTGTGCCCTACAGTGTTTACCCTGGGAAAGTGCCCATGATTTTTACCGTCTCTTTATAAAACACCTTTTGGTTTGTATATTTTCAGAAAACTAATTGAACAGTGGTATTTAAGCCTCTGGGGGTTAAGTCTTCAAGCTTTTCTCTGAATCAATGAGGGTGAGAAATTTTTTTTCTTTGAAATGAAAATGGAGAATCTCATTCCTATGACTCTGGAAGCTAGAGCTTTAATAAAAACACCAATTATTACTAAAATCATGAGTTGCCAACACACTTGCTCTGCACAACCTCCAACTCTTACTTGGCTTAAATAGTCGTTATCTTTTCTGTCAGAGTTATGTAATAACTTTAGAGAATATGGGCTTAATAATATTTATCTTAGTTGTATCTCCTTGGAATTTCACTTTTGTTTGTTTTTCCTCTCTCTCTCTCTTCCTGTGCCCTTTCATCTCCATGCCATTTTCTTTCTCCTTACTGTAGCTTTCTTCCCCCCATCCTATCCCTCTGGCCGGGATCCCACCCTTAATCACTTGCCTCTTGGTTACTATATTCTTTGCTTTTCCTTCCAACCTGTGGGAGCTCAGAATATCTATCAGCTGGTGTCTGGAGCCCATGCTGCAGGAGGTCTTCAGGCTGAGTATTGCTGCCTGTGCTGCATAGTAGTCTGTTGGAGAATTGGATTTTCTTTAGAGTGTGCAGGCCCCTTCCTTGAACAGGATGTACCTAGACTGCCCTGCTCCTGGTTTGCTTCCAACAAGTGCAGAGCAGGGATTTGCTGATGTCTTGTAGCCAAAAAGTGCCAGTCTGAGCTGGTATGTTTATTTTACCAATTTTCAGGAATAGTTTATGATAAAAGAATTCATTTTGCCTGTGAATTTAAATGGAGATGGCCTTTATCATTCCCTAAAGAGCGACAACTTTTAAAAAGGCTTTCATGTTTGAACTAATTCTAGCTTCCCAGTGACTTGCATTATTGTTCCTAGATGGCAGATCTACAACAGGAACATCAGAGAGAGATTGAAGGATTGCTGGAGAATATTCGGCAGCTCAGCAGGGAGCTTCGTCTTCAGATGCTCATCATAGATAACTTCATTCCTCAGGACTACCAGGTAAAGGAAAGAAAGCCTAGTCTTGGTTTTGGGGTTTTTAGTAATGTGAGACATCCGTTGATTCCTTCAGCATTTCTTCTGTCCTCATCAGTAGTGGGAGTGAGTCAGCACATCTCTTCTCTGTATCCGGTTTGTTAGAGCAAGTAGGTGTTAAATAGCACCATACGAAAAACAATGAGCCACATGGGATTGTAACTTATGTATATATTTGTAAAGGAATGTTTATAAAACACAGCAAACCTCTAATTGCATTTAATTAGAAGGAAGGTCAAATTTATTAGGTTTGTTTCAGATGAACAGTTATATGAGCGTGTAGATGCTACAGGTGCAGCTTTGTCACATTTCTATTAGTTGTAAATCACTGTAAAAAACATGAGAATCAGAGACCTCAGATGTGACTGACTTTGTCTTTTGAAAATTCCAACAGGGAGGTCTCTGGTGAGTGTTGCAATTATTCACTAAGCAGACTGACTTCACCAATCACCCCTCTCTCTGTATAGTCTGTGTATAATGCTTTGAAAAGCCTGGCTGAGTATTTTGATAAAGTGAAGCAATCATTTGATTATCTGAGGAGGATCCACTTTCTACCCACCCTCTATCTAAAAGATCTAAAGAATTTTCTAAAATTGAAGAACTGTGCTACTGAAACTCTTGACGTGTACTCCAAGGCCTTGTCAACAACAGGAAAATTTAGACCTTTTAATTGTCCACTATGGCAGCTTCACCCCGGGGCTGAGCAGATTTTGGACAACCATGGTTAAAAATGTCTGATGGGTTGCACCAACAATCTTAAATATTAATCTTTTCACTCTGTTCTTCACAGAAATGAGACTGTTGGACTTCCTACCATAAAGAGCATTGTTGATTCAGGATGAGCAATTCCCATCAGAAGGGAGTAGGAATTACAAGGCACATAGCATAATATGTAGCCTATCTAAAGGCAAAGTGTTAAAATAGATGTATATACCCCCAAAACAGGCCTATAATGTCAATACAAGAATATTAATGAAAAATGATCCGTTTGCCAGAATAACTAATGGAATGTCTTAGGATCCTTTTTGATCTAGAGACAGTAGGATGGAAAATGCAGTTAGCAGTATTCGATGTTAGAAGATGCACAAAATGACTGTACCTAGAACTTTCACCTTTCACTTTCTTTGTGATGCTCTCTTGGCTCCCCAGTATATGGTATACCTGAGATCCAACGTATCTGACATTTTAAATATCCCATACACCACCCAGCACAAAACGCACTAAGCATTTCTCCTTTGTTTGTATGCATATCACACTTGGACAACTATCCTAATGATATCACCATAACTGGAGACCTGTACATGTGCAGAGTACTCCAGCAGGCACAGGAAAATGTTGTTCAGACTAAGGATATGTCTATGCTGCAATAAAAGACCCACAGCATGGCCATGGCTGGCCCAGTTCAGCTATAACTCAGGCTTGGGCTGGCTGTGAGGCTAAAAATTGCAGTATAGATATTCAGGCTTGAGCTGGAGCCTGGGGCTCTGAAACCCAACGAGTGGGATGGAACTCAAAGCCTGAGCCCAAACATCTACATAGCAATTTTTAGCTCCACAGTCCGTCAGTTGAGCTAGGCTCTGAGACTTGCTGCTACAGATTTTTTTAAATTTTTTATTGCAAGGTAGGCGTATCCTCATTGGCCATGGCTTTCAGTGTGGATGGGTGTTTTTTTAACATATGGCCATTCACATCAGTGAACCAGCTTTGATTAAACTGACTTGGGGAAGAGCCACGTTTAACAGGTTCTGATGCTGTTTTTAAATTCACTTTCCCCAGGATCTCTAGACATATTTTTCCATAAACCACACCCTAGAGTGTATGAAAAATTAAAGTTCACAAACCTAGAACAATTTTTTTTTCTTTCTTCTAAGGAAATGATTGAAAACTATGTTCACTGGAATGAAGACATTGGAGAATGGCAGCTGGTAAGCTTAGTTAACAGAAAATGCAGGTAGCTACATTAGTGAAGTGCAAAGGTTCTCAAAGGTTTTAAATGAAAGTCAAGGTTCTCATGCTAACTCGCCAACTGCAGCTATACAGTTTTGATCGATAGTTAGATTGTGCTATAAGGGAGAGTCAGGCTTGGTCTACACTTACCTCAGCGATTCAGCAAAGGTTATGCAAAGGTTATGGAAAGGTTCTTTTTGAGGATTTTGGTATTTCATTGATATAAGAGCTAATCAAAGCCATTGCAGCTATTACTAAAATAATGACCAGGATTGCCACCTTTCTAAGTGCTGGTAACTGGACCTCTGAGGCCCCGCTCCCTGCTCCACCTCTTTCCCCATTGCTTGCTCCTCTCCTCCCCCCATGGCTCACTGGGCTGTCTCCACTTCCCTCACCCCCTCAGCTGGACTGCTTCTGCTCTAGGGCTGGGAAGGGAGCTGTTGCAGCCTGATTAGCCTGTCTGCAGATAAGAGGTGGGCCTGGTTGAGCAGGGGCTGGCACAGTTAATGACTTGGCACCTCCCCCCACCTTGTGGTACCTGGGCTTTTGGTGTCCGGTCAGTATATCTGACCAGACATTGCCAGGTCTCCTTTTTGACCAGACTTTCTGGTCGAAAACCAGGCCTCTGTCAATTCTAAATGGCACCTGGACACAGAAGCCAAAACCAGACCGTCTGGGTAAAACCTGGACGGGTGGCAACCTTATACCAGTCATGTTGTTGGAACAAAACGGTTTGTCTGGAAGCTTATAGAAATATATATATTTTTGTGGGTGGGGGAGGGGAAGCATCATGCCCTGAAGCTTATTAGACTGGCAACCTGTCAAAACTAGGAAGTAAAAGTTCCAGAGGCATAGATGCTCAAACTTGCTCCTAGTCCTAGGAAGTTCTGCTTCAGGCACTTCTATAAAAAGCATCCCAGCTGCAGCTGGGCAGGAAAAAAAAGTAAAGATAGAAAAATGCATTTTTTATGTCACTAAAATTATTCATAGATATGAGACTGAATTTGGCAAAAAAAACTGGAAAGCAAAAATTATGGAAATGTCAGATGGACTGTTTTCCGACAGTGTTTTGAATTGACATTTCAAAATGAAAAATAGCAAATGTTTTGATTTGGCCCAAAATAATTTTTTTTGATTTTTGATTTTGATGAGAAAACAAAAAAGAAGTTGTTTGAAATGAACTGATTTTTTTACGTGATTCACTCATCACTAATCTTAACTGTCATGATGGGAAGAAGGTGCATGGTGGATCTTTCATCTAGCAAACTCCCAAACTAATTGAATTGAGGCTGGAAGCTAATATAAACCTACCTAATTGTGCAATCAGTTTTATAATAGAGTTGACTTTGCTAACAGATCTTTCTCTTTTTCTAAGAAATGTGTTGCATATACAGGGAACAACATGAGAAAACAGACCCCAGTACCAGATAAAAAGGAAAAAGATGTAAGTGTCTTTTCTTCAATGTGGATCAAACTATATAGATCTAGAGCGTACAGTCTAATGATTGCCCATATGTGCTGCATTTCCTGCTGTAAAACTTTCTAACTGACTTTTATAGTCTTTGGTGTTTTGATAAAGCACACTTCTTGCTAAGTGTTATAGAAAAACATATACTCTCAGTACGTAAAATGGATTCTATATATTCTTTCCTTAGCCCTTTGAGGTGGACCTTTCCCATGTTTATCTAGCTTACACTGAAGAAAGTCTGAGGCAGTCTTTGATGAAGTTAGAGAGGCCGAGAACTTCAAAAGGAAGATCCAGGCCTAAAACTGGTAGAAGGTGAGAGATCTTGTGAAGTGGTTTTGTGTGTGATTGAGAACTTCCATGGGAAGTATTTTAAATCCTAAGTAAAGGTTTATTTTTGGGTCATTCCTGCAGTCTGCATTTGGGAATCCCTTTATTTTGAATGGGAGTTCTGGAATGAACTTCAGGACCCAGGCCCTTTGAGCAATGCTGTAATGCTTTCAACACAGAAAGTCATTGAATTATAGTGAATGCTGATCAAAAGCCATAATACTTGGAAAGCATGCTCTATTGATTTAATGACAACTTTCTGTTCCCAAGGCATCAGATTATTAGAGCTGGTTGTGATTTCCTCTCCGTTTTTCAAAAATTGTCAGTTTTTTTTTTTTTTTTTTTTTTTTTTTTTTCAATTATTTTGAAATTTAAAAAACTAATTTTTCAAACTGTACAGTCCTAGATCTGTAGATAACTATAAAAATGGGTACAAGATTTGTCATGGTATAAATATGATGGTCCTGAGGTGGCATTTAAATAAAGAAAATGGAGAATGAAATTTTAAATGGAAGATAGATAGATAAATATATACACGTGCCTCAGCAATGTTGAAATCGCTGAAGCCTGCATAGAGGAATATAACATTCCTTAGATGATGATGAGGTAGAGTCTCAGTCTGAATCAAGGTTTGGGTGTTGCTAAATTTAGTTCTGGTTCCCATTTGGGTTCATTGTACAAAAAGCCCACCAACATTAAGAAAGTAACATCAAGTCAGCAAACTTAATATATTATGGTTACTTAGCCATGTTACACATGCTCCAGATTTTAAGGTATGCTTTTTAATAGATTGTATTGCATGAAGATTTATAGTCAACAAAGAAACCTATGCACACACTATGTAGTATGTTATCATGGGAGAGCTGGCCTTGGCTAGAAACATTAACTTTTAGGGCCAAATTAAGAGGTATAAAGCTGTGTGAATTTGATTCCCGTAATGACAGGTACTCAAGTCTAAATCACTTACTTTCTTAGGGAGTGGTCTACTTTGACACCTTCTTAAACACTTGTGTATGTTGCTTCTCTTGCTACATCAGTCTCCTCTGGCTATTTGATGTGTTTTATTCTAGCATAGACTCTGGGGGCCAAATTTACAAGTGACGTGACAATACACATAAATTACCTGTCCAATGACAGTGATGCTGATGGATGACCAAATGAAAACCTAGATAGATCGTACTTTGAGTTATCCTTCTCAAATATTAAATACACAGCTGTTGAGATTTTAGTATATTATTTTTAAAGGCTAAATGAACCAAACTTGTGTAAAAGTTAATACTACATACTTTATATTTGGAAAATGTCAGCCCTTCCTTTTCTTGGGTAGACTAGTAATGTGTGTGTGTCTTTTTCCATCCCTCCTCTCCAAACAGAAAACGTTCAGCAAAGCCAGGAGCCGTAATTGACTCTCTGCTTCAGTAGGTGTTATGCATTCAGCATCAGAGTAAAGATTAATGTGTGTTGTTATGCTTTGCTAAAATTCATAGTTCATCAGAAAATATTGAGGAACTGATGCAATTTGACCAGAAGGCACTACAAAACCATGCCTCGTCAGTATGGAATGCTGTTTAAAAAAAATGAACTTGTTTCCCTAATTACCTTTATACTGTATGTTATATTAACATATGTTTAACCAATATATGTGTTGCAAAATTGTCAATGTTTGTGTTGCGCAAGGAAACAAGTAACCCTTGCTAAAATGAAATGTATAGAAAGCAAGAACTTTAGGTGTGTTTAAATTTTAAACATGTTAGCCCAATGTGGTGAATAGATCCTTAACTTCAATTCCTGATAACTTTGTTTTATGTCCCGGTTTGTACATAAACTAGCAGCTTACACTGTTGTCCTATGTTGCACTGTTATATGTTTTAGGTGGTGGGTATAAATCCATGGTATAATTCAGTCTGAATACTGAGCCCTCTTCTTTGGCTATTTAAATACTCCCTGATTGTTGCTGTTACATGACTTTCCTACATGCAATGACCAGTAGTCTTTCTGTTCCTTTAGTAACTGACATATGTAGACTTACTGTATATGGTTGCATAAAGAGTGACTGTTTTGAAAACCTAAACTGTGCAAATCCAAGAACACTGGCAAGGGACAATGTTTTATTTTGTTTAATTTCAATGAAAATGAAAACAAAACTTAGTTTCATTTTATGTGAAGTGCTGTTGTCCTTTTATTTACTGTCTAAAAGCACACACAATCTCTAAGCAACAACTTTTTGACTACTTTTATGAGGGTGTCCGTCGCTGAAGAAAATGTAAGAGAATATATTTTACTTTTTAAAAGGCTGATTTGCACCGGTCTTGGCTGGGCTGGTACTGGGTGGAAGATGTGTAACTGATCCCTATGATTGTAACCGAATGTTGCTTTCTTTTTTTTTTTTTTTTTTTTGTATGGATTGCTCTGCTCTCAATCTGGATGGAGAAGGTAAAATCCTACTATGTTAAAGAGAATGCCACAAACCCATAATATAACTCAGGCTAGGCATTTTCAGAGCGTGTGGCTAGCTTTCTCACTTTTGGCCCTACATTTTTTGGGACGATGCTCTATTGACCAATGATGAATTTGAACCCTTTATATTTTAAAATAGAGAGCTGCTTCCTTTACTTCCTATCTCCAGGTAATAGTAACATAGTAGTAACACCCAAGTAGTCTTTTGTTTTCCGTTACACACAGACAGTATCTACAGTAGCTTAATTTCTTTTAAAATTATTCTCCTTTTGCAATGGGTGCTGCTGATTTACTAGTTCAGTTGATCCTGAAAACTGCTGCTATTAAACACTTAACATTTAATATATTGCTTTGTGATATAGGAGAAGTTATAATTCATTTGTCTTGTGTATATTATGTAACTAGTGCTGGAACACCACAGTTACAGATGTCTTAAATCTTCATAAATCAGTTTATTATTAATGTCTGTAACTTCAGCGTAACCTTACAATGTTGCATGGAGTGTAAAAAGCTGTGATGGCTGATGTGAAAAGGTGGAGTCCCTAAACAAAACAATGCATGGCACTGTTCCACTTCAGGTGTAATGCATTCTTTCTGGTCACAAAACTTAGTTAGTTGTTGAAATATTATTTCTGTAGTGTGCAAAATATTTAAAAATGCATCAAATTACCATGTGTTGTCCCCTTCTTAATACTGTGACCATTAGCTGGGTGTATCTTGTGGATCTATATGCAAGTGTAAAATATGCACAGTTTAGCAACTAAAATTTGGTCTCGCAAGGGCATATTTAACTCTTGGAATTTCAGTGGCATTCTGGCAAAGCTCTGTTCTTTCTTTGAAAGAAATGAATTTTTAAAAACGTGTATGTCTACACTGCAATTAAACATGCGTTACTGGCCTGTGTCAGCTAACTCAGGCTTGAGGGCTGTAAAATTGCAGTGTAGATGTTTGGGCTTGGATTGGAGCTGGGCTCCGGGGTCCCACAAGTGGGGAGGCTCCAGCTTTAGCCTGAACATCTGCATCACAGTTTTACGGCACCGCAGCCCAAGCCCTGCATGCTGAAGTCAGCAGACATGGACTAGCTGTGGGTGTTTCATTGCAGAGTAGACATACACAGTGTCTTCACCCAGGAGCAAAACTTACTGTGCTGTATGGGTTTTGTTTTGGTTTTTTTAAACAGTTGAAAGTATCATTTTTAAGTTTCTACAAGATTTAAGTTAACCTTCTAGCATATTTCTTTTTTATAGCACAGCATTTAAATAAGAGGGAATTCATCAAGCTCTTTCCCCATAGTGAGGTGCACTTGCTTCTCATCTTGAAGAAAAACTAAAGCATTGGAACTTAAACTGATCTTAGTGTGAACGTACAGTAAACTTGATTAACTTCTTAACTTACTTAACTTGTATACTTGTCAAAAAGACTGAAGACTTCCTTAGTTTTTATGATTAAAGTTAATACCATTATGACCTTGCTGTATTAAGATGCAGCAACTAAGGAGGAATTGTTTATTTGCCTAATCAGTGCTTTTTAAAAATGACCTTACCAGATTGTGTCTGTCTGTCTGACAGACCAGTAATGGCACCTTGAAGGTGCCATTGTGAGCCATACTATCCATACCAAAATGTTAATGATTTAACTCTAAAAGTGTATGTGCTACAGTGGAACAGATCTGTAAAATCCAGGTCCCTGATAAACAAACATTACTAGTGCAACTGTAATTACGAGGACAGCTTTTCTGTTTGTTTAAAAGAAAACAAAGAAATGACACAAGAAGCTTCCTCTTACTTTTTTATACCAATTTGCACATAAAACCAGCATGCTCTATGATAGGCTTGCTGGTTGAGATTTGCTGTCACACCTTTGGCCTTGGACAACAAAATCCCTGGCTATAAAAAAGGAGAAACTTGGAAATGAAATCTTTTAAGTAGGTTTAGTTTAGGACCTATCAAGCTTGACTGATCTTTGAAAGGTTTGACTGTTTTTGACTGAGTCGTGGGCATTGTTTTTAAAGTTGCTAAATATGCATCTGGGCTACAGATTTACCTTGCAGCTCTCATTGTCTGTAGGCTTACTCTGGCAATAACTCATTTTTAAATCCTTTTTTTTTTTTTTTTTTAATTTAATTCGTGTTTTAGCCAATTCAACTATTCTGGTCTCAGTTCAGTCTTTCCTTAGCGCGCGCGCGTGTGTGTGTGTGTGTGTGTGTGTGTGTGTGTGAGAGAGAGAGAGAGAGAGAGAGAGAGTGTTTTGCATTGTTAATACTACTTTAAATATAGCATGTTTTACATTTAATTTTTTCCTGGTTGTGAGATTTCTAGAAGAGGTTTGGGGGGAGTCTTCTTTAGTGCCTTTCACTAACTTACACTGTAGTCTGCACATTTTAAATTATAGCTCTCTCTTTAGCTCTGTTTCACCAATTTGTATATGGGCAAGAAATTCTAGTTGTACAATTACTCCCTATTTATTGTTTTGCTAACTTTGTTGGAAGTGATGTTTCTGAATATTCATTGTATTTTATGAATAAATTTTATTTGTTACATTGTACATACCAGTATTGTCTCTACATGGAGCATGTTCATGCCAAGGAATAAAAATCTGGACTCCTAATGTTTCATCTTTTTACCACAGTGTGGCTTTTTTCACATAACATAAGAACTAGCAATCACCTGATGAAATTACTAGGCATCAGGTTTAAAACAAACATAAAGAAGTACTGCTTCACACAACGCACAGTCAATCTGTGAAACTTGTTCTCATGGGATATTGTGAAGGCCAAAAGTATAACTGGGTTAAAAAGAGAATATGTTCATGGAGGATGGGTCCATCAATCAGTCAAGATAGTCAGGGATGCAACCCCATGCTCCAGCTGTCCCTAAACCTCCAACTGGTAGAAGCTGGAACTGGACGATAAGGGATGGATCTCTGGAAATTGCCCTGTTCTGTTCATTTCCTCTGAAGCATCTAATGCTGGCCACTGTCAGAAGACAAGATGCTGGGCTAGATGGACCATTGGTCTGACTCAGTGGTAGTAGATGATAGAACTAGGAGCAATGGTCTCAAGTTGTAGTGGGGGAGGTCTAGGTTGAATATTAGGAAAAACTTTTTAACTAGGAGGGTGGTGAAGCACTGGAATGGGTTACCTAGGGAGGTGGTGGAATCTCCATCCTTAGAGGTTTTTAAGGTACGGCTTGGCTAAACCCTGGCTGGGATGAGTTAGTTGGGGTTGGTCCTGCTTTGAGTCGGGGGTTGGACTAGATGACCTCCTGAGATCCCTTCCTACCCTATTCTATGATTCTGTGACTCAGTATGGCTGTTTTTCTGTGTGTACAACTTCTTACTACTGCATTGACTGATCCACCCAATGATCATTTAAAGGACAGTAGCTAATGTCACCAATAGCACTTTGAAATACGATAGCATTTAATTGCACTTCTATTTCATCCAAGGATCTCAATGTTTTACCAGTGTTAACTAAGTGAGCAGTAAGGATCATAGATTTTTAAGGTCAGAAGGGATCATCAAAAGCACTGGTCTGTTCTGCTGCATAGCACAACATAAAATTTCACCCAGTAATTCTTGCCTCAAGCCTAAAACTCCTGGTTGGGCTAGAGCATATATTTATATATACATTTTTAGATATCTCACCTATTACTGAAATGTTCACACTATGGAGTGGAACCTAGCTGCTCTTAAACTGTGTAATGTTGTGTGCAGTTGAGGAGCAGAAGCGAAGAATATGTCCAAGTCAAATTGCAGGGGAATTTTAACTAGGAAGAATGGAATTACCAGACCTAGAATTTGGCCAGAAATTAACATTGATCACATCTCCTTTTAGCAAAAGTGTCATGGAATCTTTAATAACAGCATGTGATCAGGCTGTCTAGGCTTTAGCCCAAAAGATGGCTCCTGCAACAGGCTAGGGCCCCTCCTTATACCCTGGGGTAAGAGAAGAGTGCCACTTACTGAATTCTCACCTCTACTTCATGCACTGTCTTGGTGTTCTTGGGAAATCTTCTATTCCACCACTAGGTTGCCTTGATGCTGCATTGCGTCTGAGAGCTGACCATACCACACATGCGGTACCTAATGTTTTCAGGTGAAATCTTCCACCAGTGTTGACTGCTGGAAAAGTTTGGGTAATTTGACCATTTAGAAATGTTAACTTATGCAGAATAGAGTGGCCCCACCTTTTAAGTGGTGGTTCTTGCGTGGAGCTCATTATCTCAGCTCTGTCATCTGCACTGGCTGCCCATTAATTTCTTGATTATAGACTAAAGGCAACACTTCCAGTATATGGGCCAGATTTTCAGAATTGAACCATACCCAGGTGTTCCTGTTGGGTAGGTCAAACAAGCCATTGGGGAGCTGCTGGGTGCTGAGCACTCCTGAAAACCTATTTCTAAAACTCTAAATGGATTGAGCTGTCTTCCTTGGAGACTCACTCTCATTGGTATGGTATGGTAATCCACCCTGCGGCCATACTCTGGAACAAAGTTTTCTCACCTCAGAAAATTATTCTTTTCTCCCTTTGTCCTATCCTGCTATCCCATGTACTTGCTCAACTCCTGTGCTGTAGTGCCTGTATGCTCGCCTGGGAATGAGAGTGGGGAGAGGTTAGAGTTGATGGTAGGGAGTGTTTGTAGTATTGATTTGTTTTGTGGTTGGATTAGAGGCCCATTGGCCTCTGCACTGTGTACACACATCAAAAAGATGTTCTCTGCCCCAAACAGCTTACAATGTATGTACAAGATGAGATGACGGATGGGGGAGCATTGTTTAAACTCTTCTTGATCTTTTTTTTTTTAAATGTGCTTTTAATAGCCATACTTAAATACTCTAAATAGTGTAGTGAGACTGCTGTAAAATTAGCTGAGGTGTTTAGATGTTAAGTTTCATTTCCTCTGCTATAAGGAATGACTTATTGACACACAATGCTATTTATTATAGTGCTTTCCTTTCACAGAAAAAAAATATTTCTTGGCCTATGTGCAGGCAATAGATAAAGGGTTTCGATAGATAACTGAGCTGTTCCATTGAAAATACTCTGACTCAGCTGATGTACCAGTTGAATACTACTGGAGTAAAGGGACTTTCCAAAGCTACAGCATGCTGTGTCATCAGAAATCTACCACACTTTTGCTGAGGTTAAATGCAACCTGCTACATTAGGCATTTTGTTGCTAGAAAGACACAAACTAAAACCCTGCTGTGAATGCCACTGGAGTCTCAGACCTTCTTGTGCTTTCTGGCTCTCTGTTCTTTCTCCTTTTTTGCCCTTTCTTGCTGACACAAACTCCTCTTTGAATTGGGGCCTAAATCATGGAACTAGTAAGTGATGTTGATAGTTGTAAAGTGGGGTGGTGATGGCACATGCTGCACTGGGCTGGGCACTCAAAAGAGGAAATGTGAACTCTGCTGTATGAAAGACCACAAAATCATCTGTGACCAGCTCATGGCATTAGAATTGATATTGCCCTTTGAAACGTGTAGATGACTTCACGTACTTCTGAGCCACGGGCTTGCTATTGCTGGCCTGAGACTTGTGTCAGCCTTGTAACTTCCTTGGATAAGATTACATTTCTGAACACTGGATTTGCAAAATGCTCTCTAAATATTCTATTTATGTCTTTAATGAGTGTTCCCACCCTGACACTTTGTGTTGGTCTCTGCCAGTGAAAATAACCGTGGCTCCTCACCTTTTCTCCCAGGATCAATTCCTCCATTCCAGTCACTAACACCACCCTCTCATCAATGAAGTTATAACTCCTTCCCACAGCTCTGGGCTAGTGCTAATTTTCACTGCTTGCACCACGCAATAGTCAAAATTGGATCCTCCTTTTCTGGTGAACAGTAAAGCTAGTGTCTGTGCCTTGGTCCCCTCCTTCCTTGATGAGTGAAACCACCATCTCTGTGGCACCCAGCACACCCTTACCATCCTAACAAAATGCAGCTGCTCAAGTATCTTCACTTATCTTCAAATCCTTCACAGACTCTCCCTTGTCTACCATATCCAAATTAAACATCTCATCCTCACTCCTTCCTCGTTTCTGTCTCCTTCGCTCAAGTGCATGTAACCTTCTCCCATTTCCAGTGTAAAAGACACACACACACTTTTCTGCTCCAATGTCATTATGTAGGTGGTTGGTGGGCAGAGAAGAGGCCAGAAAACAAGATTTAAAAGAAAAATAAACAATGCTTCATCATTCTCCCAGTGCATATTGGCTCTCATACATTCCTGCTGTATGTTATGAGGCAAAGACTATCTTTATATCTGTGTTTTCTGAATCACAAGTACACTGCTGACGCTCTCCAAATAGTTACCAACAAATGTCTCTTATAACAGAATTGATCCAAAATCACTTTATTTTAAAATTATAAATACTCTTTAATAATAATACAATGCCACTGTACATTTGTGAATGGGAAGTTTTATCCTCTTGCTCTACTGTAATTTTCTTTCATTATTCTTTTGGAGAAATCTTTCAGGTCCTCTAGAAAATGTTTCAACTTAATAGTGTTGTCTGCTTTCACTGGACAAGGTACCTATAAAGGAAATGTCATAGTAGGGACGTTAGTACAATTGCTGAGGTACTTAGTTTATGGTGGTGGTTTTGGCTGCTAACTGGTGGCAAGACAGAACACCCTTTCTTGTGGTTAGACCTGCTTTGAGAAGGCTTTTCTCACATATTTTATAGCCAAATGTGGCTTGAATGATGCAAAATTATGAAATGTATGTGAACGTATGAATTACTCAGCAGTATTTGCTTGTATCATACATGATTCAGTGAAAAACATCATGCAAACCTGTGAAAAATCCAGACAGCTAGCAAAAAAACACATGGTTGAGCTCTGTGAGAGGCACCCTTAAAAGTGAAAAATCATGATGAATGTACCTCTAAACATATCATATTTGACAACACAGGACTGTATTATTTCTAGTGTGATAGTGCCGTGGAGTCCCAGTCATGATCCAGGATCCCATTGTGTTAGGTGCTGTACATACCCAGGACAAAAAGTCTGGCTCTGTTGCAAAGACATTACTCACCTTCTGAATTATCTTTATTAAATTAACATAAATGCCTTCCAAATGAGGCCAGGGGGGATGGCAGTGCGTGGCACTTTTAAGAACAGTTGCAGCTTTGCATAAAACTTCAAATTTGTCCTCTTCCTAAAAGGGGGGGGAAAAAAAAAGAGCATTCCTTTTACAGAAACTCTCACTGGATGATAAACATAACTGCACAGAGTCTTTGTCAATAGCAGATGAATACTGGGACGATGCAAACCACTTCTCATTTTAAGGGTCAGAGGGAAGAAAACTGCACCCTGAACTAAAACTCTGAGATTTGAAAAAGTTATGGTTATTTTCTGTCCTTATTCCTGCTCACTTTGTTTGTGTGTACAGATGTACCTACAAGCCTTGGTTTCAGCTAGCAGCAGACAATGAAGTAACAACATTTCAGGAAAAAAAGGCAGTTAACACTCCAGATTGACTAATATGCCTCAAATAAGCCTTAGAGATGTTAGTGATGTGCCTTTCTCTAATTAAAAGAGTGTTGAAATGAAAGCCCTGATCCAGGGATTCCTTTCTTTCATCAACTCCAAGGGAGGAATAAGCAAGGAGCACTTCCTGATGTCAACTGACGTACAGTAGTGAGCTGAGTATGGGATTGAGAATTGAGGACTCCAAGGGGAAAATAGGCAGGCATGTGCACAGCATATTACTTTTTAACCTTACTCTTTCAGTTTTCCTATCTGTAAAATGGGCATAATATGACCCAACTCACCGGGAGGCTGTGGCTAAATAGTCAGTTAACATTCCTCAAATGCTTTGAATAGGAAAAGTGACACTTATAAGATTTGCAGGGAGAAGGCAGTTTGGACGTAATCGAAGTGTCAGCAGCTATTAGAAATCAATTTGACTGTTCCATTTTAGAAGCCGTACACTTCCAGGGCTGAGAACGGATAGGCGCTAACTGCGTCTGACCAGGTTCAGACAAAACTAGAAAACCCTTAAAAGAAATTATTCACATTACAGGTGTGTCTGTGCAACATCTCTAAACAGAGCCTGCTGAACCTGCTGATCTCACTTGCTATCCTGGTCTGTAAGGATGTCCTGCCAGACTCCGCTTTCCATAGCCCAGACAAACATAACCCTTGATGCCAACGATTACATGTTAATGTACGCTTTGAATGTTACTTACCAGGACCAGGGGAGCACAGGTTGGCACTTGGGGTAAAGTCACTAAATTTGTAGATGCCATAAACTGGATGGGAAAGAAAGGAATGGTGGGTTGTTAGCGCACATTGGATGAATGTGACTGCGAAAAGCACACGGACAACATCAGTAAACCCCATTGCAAGTGAGTGGGCAAACTCATGCCACCATCCCAGGTGTTTGTCAGTGATCTTCCCGCAGGAAGTGGCAGATGGTCAGTGCTGCTGAACGATAATGACAACGTCACCCACTCTGTTAGAAACCTGTGAGCGTCGAAAGGGAAGTCTCTGGAGGCACCTAGGCGATGGGTGAAATGCCTGCCTTTCCATACCACGCCTGCCTGTTTACAAACAGGGGCCGGGCGGGCAGAATCTACGTTACCTCTCTCCTCTACCTCCCCAACACCAACTGCTACCTGCCGGGAGACAGCATGTTGCAGGGCAGCCCCTCTGCAGCAGATCCTGCTATCACCTTTCTGCGCCCGGTGTTCCCAGGCTTCAGCAACTCCTCCCCCAGCTCATTCCTTTATGTGCTAGCCCATCTGGAGGCAATCCAGAGCCAAGCTCAGTGTGGCACAGGGTGTGCAGCACTTGGCTTGTCACCGCCTCCCCCAGAAGTGCAAGGGGGGTGGAGGGCAGTGCCCAAAGGAAGTGGCATGAGCCTGTCTTGCTGCAGCAGTATGGAACATCACCTTTTTATGAAAACAGGAACTGTAGAGCCGGAGATACTTGGCTTAGGCATCCGTTTGCAGAGAAAGGCATCTGAGCTTTATTATCTGCTATTAAATCTTTATGTGCAAACTAAACAAGCTTCCTCCAGATAAGTAGGGCTAGAGGGATATTCTACCTAACCAGAAATAGTGATAGAGAATGATATGAAGTGTGTGTGTGAGAGACACACACACTCAGAGACATCGCCAAGAAAAAGGAAGAGTTTTCCATTTGTTTTGGTTTTGCAGTGTGTTCTCTTGTGACAGCAAAGCTCTTAGAGCTGTTCAGTTACTGTAATCCCAGACGTCCTGTCAGCACCACTGCGCTATGGGACTGCTTTTTGCAGCTAGACACTGACCAGAACACTTACAACTACGCTTATCAGAAATCATTCCTGCTAAATCAGAAAACCTCCAAAAGCTGGCTTCCTGGAAGTGTTTTGCCTGAAGAAGGTCTGCAGGCCTCTGCCCTTTGTATCTGTATAGTGGCCTCAAATCTAACTCGGGAGTTCTCTTCAGTTTTATCTCTAGCAGAATGAGAAACCAAATTGTGCATCATCAGTATGTTGGGGGTGGCTTTTTGTCCAGTTCCCCAGTTAAGAGAGGAAACTCTTAAAACTCTTCAGTTCCACTTGCACTCTTATTGCTACCCGCATTGCTTAGCATTCCTTGAGCAGTTCCAGGGGGGGTAGCCGTGTTAGTCTGTATACAGCAAAAACAAGGAGAGTCCTGTAGCACTTTAAAGACTAAGAAATTAAATTTCTGCAGGCATAAGCTTTTGTGGGCTGCAACCCACTTCGTCAGATGCAAGAAACAGAAATCAGATAGGGGGTATATATATATACATCCAAGAGTAAGAAACAACAATGGGGAGGGTAGGAGTTAGCAAAGTCCATTCAGTTAGAGTAGCTGAGACCTATTCACAATCATTGATTAGAAGGTGAGAATGTGTGAACAGTGACAATTACTTCTTGTAATGAGAGAACCATTCCAAGTCCCTGTTCAGACCCAGTTTGATTGTGTCAAATTTGCATATGAGTTCCAGCTCTGCAGTTTCTCAATGAAGTCTGTTTTTGAAGTTTTTTGTAGAAGTATGGCAACTTTCAAGTTAGCCACAGAGTGTCCTGGGAGATTGAAATGCTCTCCGACTGGTTTATGGATGTTATCATTTTTTTATGTCTGATTTGTGTCCATTTATTCTGTTGCGTAGTGACAGTCCGGTTTGGCCAATGTACATGGCAGAGGGGCATTGCTGGCACATGATGGCGTACATTACATTAGTAGATGTGCAGGTGAATGAGCTCCTGATGGTGTGGCTGATGTGTGTAGGACCTGTGAAGGTGTCACTAGAGTCAATGTGTGGGCAGAGCTGGCAACGGGGTTTGTTGCAGGGATAGGTTCCTGGGTTAGTGTTCTTGTTGTATGGTGTACGGTTGCTGGTGAGTATTTGCTTCAGGTTAGGGGGGCTGTCTGTAAGCAAGGATAGATCTGCCTCCCACGGCTTGAGCGAGAGAGGGAGCATCTGCTAGGATAGGTTGTAGATCCTTAATGATGTGTTGGAGAGATTTTAGCTTGGCCCCTCATGGCCCCACGGTATGCCAACATTTTCATGGCTGACCTAGAACGCTTCCTCAAAACTCGTCCCCAAGCACCTCTCCTTTACGTACGCTACATTGATGATATTTTCATCATCTGGACCCACAAGAAAGAATTCCACCAGGATTTCAATAATTTCCACCCCCACCATCAACCTCAGCCTGGAGCAGTCCACCCAAGAAATTCACTTCCTGGACACAACAATACAAATAAATGATGGTCACATTAATACCACCCTATGCCGAAAACCAACTGACCGCAATACATACCTTCATGTCTCCAACTTCCACCCTGGACACATTACACGATCCATTATCTACAGCCAAGCCCTAAGATACAACCGGATTTACTCCAATCCCTCAGACAGAGACAAACACTAACAGGATCTCCATAAAACATTCTTAAAACTACAATACCCACCTGGGGAGGTGAAGAAACAGATTGACAGAGCCAGACGGGTACCCAGAAGTCACCTACTACAGGACAGACCCAACAAAGAAAACAACAGAACACCACTGGCCATCATCTAAAGCCCCCCCAGCTAAAATCTTTCCAACACATCATTAAGTCTCTACAACCTATCCTAGCAGATAATCCCTCACTTGCTCAAGCTGTGGGAGGCAGGCCTATCCTTGCTTACAGACAGCCCCCCAACCTGAAGCAAATACTCACCAGCAACCGCACACCATACAACAAGAACACTAACCCAGGAACCTATCCCTGCAACATATCCCATTGCCAACTCTGCCCGCACATCGACTCTAGTGACACCATCACAGGTCCTACCCACATCAGCCACACCATCAGGAGCTCATTCACCTGCACATCTACTAATGTAATATATGCCATCATGTGCCAGCAATGCCCCTCTGCCATGTACATTGGCCAAACCGGACTGTCACTACGCAAAAGAATAAATGGACACAAATCAGACATTAAAAAAATGGTAACATCCATAAACCAGTAGGAGAGCACTTCAATCTCCCAGGACACTCTGTGGCTGACTTGAAAGTTGTGATACTTCTACAAAAAAACTTCAGAAACAGACTTCATTGAGAAACTGCAGAGCTGGAACTCATATGCAAACTTGACACAATCAAACTGGGTCTGAACAGGGACTTGGAATGGTTCTCTCATTACAAGAAGTAATTGTCACTGTTCACACATTCTCACCTTCTAATCAATGATTGTGAATAGGTCTCATCTACTCTAACTGAATGGACTTTGCTAACTCCTACCCTCCCCATTGTTGTTTCTTACTCTTGGATATATATATACCCCCTATCTGATTTCTATTTCTTGCATCTGACGAAGTGGGTTGCAGCCCACAAAAGCTTATGCCTGCAGAAATTTAATTTCTTAGTCTTTAAAGTGCTACAGGACTCTCCTTGTTTTTCCTTGAGCAGGGCTTCTTGGTGAAGCCCATCACAACCATAAGCCATGCCTGCTTGAGAATGATTTATTTTTCTCTTACCTTTGTGTTTGCAAAAATGTTTGTCACGTTCATCTCACCACAGGAAACCTTTATCAAGGCAAAAAAAGAGAGAGAAGACCCATCAGGCTAGACAAACGGATAACCCACAAGCTGCTCTGACTTATCCTGGGGTTATCTGCTCGCCTCAAAGAGACGCTGAAGGATGATTTCAGTCTCGTTTGCTTAACAAAATTTTTTTGCGTGGCACGGTCTGCTCAGCTCCTATCTTTATTGAAGCAGTTAGAGAACCTTAATAAAGTTGTTGGTCCCTCCCATCAAATAGTGAAAGGATGACTCTTGAGAATCACATACCTTCTGCTTTGTAATGTTGTCCAATATCTTGATGATCTCTTTTAGATAGGTGACCCAGCAGATTCTGTGCCTTCCCAGAACGTGAGTGTTGCAGGCTAACAAGCAGAAGCAAGTTAGAATAACAGAAAACCGTATGCCCATGTCTGATGATATATTATTGAAATATCTAGCAATTGTGCATCAAGATGATTATTTACAATACCTTGCTGTGTGATTCTGGAAAAAGTGTCACTACTTATAGATGTGAAGTTGCTGAACCTGCTGGAAAAACACTGAAAATTTAAATAGACTTGGCGTACAACTGGCTATGTCATTACTGTTCACCCCAGCTTATATCTGCTTCCAGGATATAGATAAAAGGGAAAAATGAGACTTGTTTCTAATCTTGCAATACAGTTGATCATAGGAAATTTCCGCCCTGCCGATAACAACTGATAGGAGACACTTCATGGTAATCTTATGCTGTAATTGATCTAACTCTAAATTGCAGTTTTCTCATTTCATTAACGCAGGAAATGCTTTAAAAAAATTACACCAAGTTAAGAGCCTAACTAAGCCCAAACCAACACTCCATATCTGATTATTGGGAAACACTGAAACTTTGCACAAAAGTTGCGGTTTGCAGTGACCGCTAATTACTTTGCCTACTCTTCCATTGTGTTTGCTCACTATCATTAATGTTAATATATACAAATATTGATATAAAACAAATCTTCATTTTAAAATGGTCATTGCATAACATTATCTATCTACAGTGTCTTAAACTGGTGCAAAAAAGACCCTTTAATGGAAACTATAGAAAAAGGTAACATGTAAAAGGAAGGACATTTACTATTATATTTTTACTTTGGTATGGTAAATTAAGGTACCCTGGTGGGGAAAGAAGCATCCTTGGTACCATGAAAATTGCTGTCACATCTGTAATGCTTTTATGGCTTATTTCCATAAGGTAACTTATCAGAAGAAAAAAAATGAGGGTGATAATAAAATCACCTTTAGGGAATATGTCGATGATTAGAGTAAAACCCACCATAATTAATGGAAAGAGTTGGAGGGCTTTAAATGAGACAGCAACAGACATCTTAATTTTTCATTAACCGACTCTAAAAAATGCAATATCAGATTATAAAAATCTTGGCTCCATATCACCCAGCTGTTAAAGGTAGCTTTATAACGGCAAAGAAAACCACCTGAATATGAATCAGTGCCACAAACTGTGCTAACTCTTCAATCTACTCTTCAGAGTTTGTGGCACTGATTCATATTCAGGTGGTTTTCTTTGCCGTTATAAAGCTACCTGTAACAGCTGGGTGATATGGAGCCAAGATTATAGTTAGAAAGATTTTTCCCCATATCTAACCTAAATCTCCCATGCTGTAGATTAAGCCTATTACTTCTTGGCCTACCTTCAATGAACAACTCATCACAGTCCTCTTTATAACAGACCTGAACATATTTGAAGACTGTTATTAAGGCCCCCTCAGTCTGCTTAAGACAAAACATGCCCATTTTTTTTAACATTTCCTCATAGATCAGATTTTCTAAACCCATTGTCATTTTTGCTGCTCTCCTCTTGACGCTCTCCAATTTGTCCACATCTTTCCTAAAGCGCAGCACCCGGACTTGGATCCAGTACTCCAGATGAGGCCACATCAGTGCCAAGTAAAGCAAGACAACTACCTCCCATGTCTTACATACAACACTCCTGTTAATACACCCCAGGATGATAGTCGCTTTTTTTTGGCAACTGCAGAACATTGTTATGTTCAATTTGTGATCCACTATACCGCCCAGATCCTTTTCCTTATTACTATCACCTAGCCAGTAATTCCCCAATTTGTAGTTGTGCATTTGTTATCCTTCCTAAGTGTAGTACTTTGAACTTGTCTTTAACCTTGTTGATTTCAGACCACTGCTCCAATTTGTCCCGGTCATTTTGAATTCTAATCCTGCCTTCTGAAGTATTTACAGCCCCTCCCAATTTGGTGTCATACACAAATGTTATAAGCATACTTTCCACTTCACTGAAGTCATTGGGAGTTGAGCCCTCAGCATCTAGCCAGAGGGACTCCGAGTTTTCCTCCCACATACTCACATACACAATTGCAAATCAAAGCAATTACTTTGGCTTGCTTCAAATATTCTCCTTTAGACCAGCATATTTATTGCAAGCAATTATTTTAAATCAGCTACGGGAGAAGCTAGCAAACTAAGGCTATTTCTACACTAGAGACCCAACAGTGGCACAGCTGCACCGCTGTAAGGTATCTGGTGTAGCTGCTCTATGCCAACAGGAGAGAACTTTCCCGTCGGCATAATTAACCCACCCCCAGTGCATGGCAGTAGCTACGTCAGCAGGAGCGTGTCTCCTGCTGGCAGAGCACTGTCCACACCAGTGCTTCCGTCGGTAAACTTTATATTGGTCAGGGGTGTGTTTTTTCACACCTCCGACCGACAAATGTTTTACCGACAGATGTGCTAGTGTAGACATAGCCTAAGTGTTCTGGAAACATCAGGCTGTGAACACAGCACTGTGAAAATGACTATTGGGGATTCAGCCACTAGCCTTCCTCAGCATCAGAAACCGATGCTGCATCCGGAAATACTGCTGAGAACAGAGCTGAGCTGGGAAAGTTTGGAGTTTTGCAATAACTAACTGGTATTTTTCAAACTCAAATAGCAACTTGCAATGAGATGCTAGATAAGAGTTACAGTGTACTTTATTAATTTAGGGGCAGACAGACTGAGAATCAGTGTGTTTGTTCTAGTCCTGAAATGCCTCAGATGAAAGGCGTGCCACTGACTAAAAAAGATCTTTCAAAGGGGCTCTGAAATCTGAATGTTATGAGGGTTCTTTGAGTGTTTATTCCTTAATTAAAAGTAGATACATTTAAAAAGTGTAGCAGGAGGCCCTTATGGTCACGGTATCTCTACTGATCAGAGGGCCACTGACAAATGTGCGGGTGCACTTTAATAATGATTAATATTGTATCTGTCACTGTCGTTCTGCGTCTGTACCATTAATAGGGATGGAACTTTCACCCCAGAAGTCTGTCTGGGTAGCAGAAGCTACCAACATAAGGAAAGCGGGAGGAGGCACTTTCTGGTAGCTGACTAAAAGCTTACACTTAAGAATTGTTGAGACAACACCAGAGCCAGTAGCTTTAAAGTCTTTGGTGGGGGAGCAGCAAAAGACAGTTTGAACAGGGTGGGTCGAGAGAAACCAAGACTGAGAATCCCACACACGCCCAGGAGGATCTGAGCTGGTAGGAGAATGTAAGTGGTTCTGTTCTGTTCTGGTAACTGAAGAAGAAAGCCTGTCTAATGTAGCTTGTAATGAAGTGTGAGATTAGATGAGCCTAAATATTCATGCCGGTGTTTTGTTGATTTAAAATCCCCTTTTCTCTGTTGCTTTGTTCCACCTGCTAATAAAAGATACTTTGTTTTATGAAGTCAGTTGATCACTAGTGCTGATCACAGATGTCGAAAGGGAGGAAACACAGGTGATGACAGAGTGATAAGTGGGTGTCCTGTGCTAACAGTGGATGACTTACCTGATTACACCCAAGACATGTGAGGGCAAGAAGCTCAAGACCAGAAAGGGGACAGAGATGCAGCTAGCCCCATAACTGTGACATATACAATGAACCCTATTAACCTCTAAGCAATACTATGCTTCAGTGTGTTATCCAGGTGCGCACAGTAATTTTCTCATCAATCATAGTGGAAAGCTACAAAAACTGGAAGTGATGATCTGCTCTGCTAAACTGACAGAAAAAATTAACCTTTAAACTCCTCAGATTGACTCACTATGGAAAACTGCATCATTTATGCAGTAATAAAATCACTGAGCTAGAATACAAAAAAAAATTACCATGTGCTTTCCTTGAAGAAGGACACAATGTATAAAATTAATTATACATAGGCATTTAAATTATATAGCTACATAGTATGGATAAAGTCTGAATATCTATTCATAAGTTCTTGGTCAGTTGAGAGATATTTACAAATAAAATCAATGCAACTCCAGTTCGAACATGTGAGTTCGTTTCTTGTCTTGTCCACTGACAACGATTGTATGACATAATTACTGGTTATATCTTTCCAGGGTGTAGATAAGTCAGCACCTGTAACCTGTGTGAAAGGTTATACAGTAGAATGCAGGGAAGAGGATTCTGGTACCTTATAGAAAATAAAAGTAGCAATTCTTCTAGAATTGATTTTTAAATAATTATACAAGACAAACTCTGCTCTCATGCTTGCTAGTGTAAAGTCCAAAGTGGAACGCCACCAGAAAGGTGAATTTATTCCTAAATCCTCTTTTATTTAAACATAATGAAAACCAAACATGGATAGCCTGGGCTATGTGACAGTCAGTTACTAACTCAGTTTTCACTTCTGTGTTAAAAAATCTTAGACTTCTGTAATTTACCAACGACAAACATGTTTGGTAGGCTCATTGCTATCTGTGCACATCAGAAAAGTTCATTTCAGCTTGATTGGCAGTCACTACTCAGGGAGACCGAGAAGTGTGTTAGAAGGAGTAGATTGAAGTGATTAAAGTGAACTAGCAGAGTTGTATGTGGATAGCTGCTGGCATAACATTTATCCATATAATGGCTAGCGCTCGTGCTAATGGCTCTTCAGAGTGTTAAATCAGCAGGTCTGGTTAAACTTACATCCAAGAACTTTAAAAGAACTGGCAAAGGAGTTTTCTGGCCCACTAAAGTTGATTTTCAATAAGTCTTGGAACCCAGTGCATGCTCCAGAGAACTGAGGGTGCTGAGGGAGTTGGCTGATGTGATTTCAGAGCCATTGGCTATTAACTCTGAAAGCTAGTGGCAATTGGGCGTGGTCCCTGATGATTGGAAAAAGGCAAATATAGTGCCCATCTTCAAGAAAGGGAAGAAAGACGATCCAGGGAACTACAGACCTGTCAGCCTCACCTCAATCCCTGGAAAAATCATGGAGCAAGTCCTCAAGGAGTCTATTTTAAGGCACTTGGAAGAGAGGATAGTGCTCAGGAACAGTCAACATGGATTCACCAAGGGCAAGTCATGCCTGAACAACCTGATTGCCTTCTGTGGTTGTGGGGAAAGCGGTGGACGTGATATACCTTGACGTTAGCAAAGCTTTTGATACAGTCTCCCACAGTATTCTTATCAGCAAGTTAAAGAAGTATGGGTTGGATGAATGGACTATAAAATGGATAGAGAGCTGGCTAGATCATCAGGCTCAACGGGTAGTGATCAATGGCTCAATGTCTAGCTGGTAGCCAGTAACAAGTGGAATGCGCCAGGGGTCGGTCCTGGAGCCGGTTTTGTTCAATATATTCATTAATGATTTGGAGGATGGGGTAGATTGCACCCTCAGCAAGTTTGCAGATGACGCTAAGCTAGGGGAAGTGGTAGATACCCTGGAAGGTAGGGAGAGGATACAGAGTGACCTAGACAAATTGGAGGATTGGGCCCAAAAAAATCTGATGAGGTTCAACAAAGACAAGTGCAGAGTCCTGCACTTAGGATGGAAGCATCCCATGCATAGCTACAGACTGGGGACCAATGGGCTAGGCAGCAGTTCTGCAGAAAAGGACTGCGGGTTACAGTGGATAAGAAGCTGGGTATGAGTCAGCAGTGTGCCCTGGTGTGCTATTGGGCTGCATTAGCAGGAGCATTTCCAACAGATCGAGGGAAGTGATTATTCCTCTCTATTTGGCATTGGTTAGGCCGCATTTGGAGTGTTGTGTCCAGTTTTGGGCCCCCACTACAAAAAGGATGTGGACAAGTTGGAGAGAGTCCAGCGGAGGGCAACAAAAATGATTAGGGGGCTGGAGCACAAGACTTATGAGAAGAGGCTGAGAGAACTAGGCTTGTTTAGTCTGCAAAAGAGAAGAATGAGGGGGGATTTGATAGCAGCCTTTAACTACCTGAAAGGGGGTTCCAGGGAGGATGGAGCTAGGCTGTTCTCAATGGTAGTAGATGACAGAACAAGGAGCAATGGTCTCAAGTTGCAGTGGGGGAGGTCTAGGTTGGATATTAGGCAAACAAGGTTACTTACCAGTAACTGCTGTTCTTCGAGATGTGTTGCTCATGTCCATTCCACTATATGTGTGTGCACACCTCCATGCACAGTTACCTGGAACTTTTTTCCCCTTAGCAGATCCCGTAGGGCCATCTCCGGCGCCCCCTGGAGCCTGGTGCATATGCTGTGGTATATGAGGCACTGCCGGCCCTACACTCCCTCAGTCTCTTCTTCCTGCAACTCTGGCAGCAGGGACGGGGGATGGGTTGTGGAATGGACATGAGCAACACAGCTCGAAGAAAAGCAGTTACTGGTAAGTAACCTTGTTTTCTTCTTCGAGTGCTTGCTCATGTCCATTCCACTATAGGTGTCAAACAGGCAATATCTTTGGAAGTGGGTCGGAGTTACCAGTGAGCTGCCCTCAGCACCGCTCTGCCGAATCCCGTGTCCTCTCTCGCCTGCTGGACAATGGCGTAGTGGGACGTGAAGGTGTGCACCGATGACCAGGTGGCGGCTTTGCAGATGTCCTGCACGGGCACTCTCTCCAGGAAGTCTGTAGACGAGGCTTGAGCTCTGGTTGAGTTCGCTGTGATGGTTCCCAGGAGCGGCATCCTCACCTGCTCGTAGCAGAACTTGATGCATGATGTAATCCACGAGGAGATGTGCTGGGTGGCGACAGGTGAGCCTTTCATCCAGTTGGCCACTGTGACGAAGAGCTGCGTCGATTTCCGGAACGGCTTTGTACACTCGATGTAGAAGGCCAGGGCCTGTCTCACATCCAGAGAAAGCCACCTCCTCCAAATCATGAGGTTTGGGAAAAAACACGGGGAGAAAAAATTCCTTATTATAATGAAATTGAGAAATCACCTTGGGCAGACCTCAGCAAAACATCTCAGAGAGTCCCACAGGTTGAAATTATACCTGCCCAGGAGAGCCTGCTGGTTGGCAATGCTAAACTGAAAGCTTACCATTGAATAAATGTTTCTCCCGAACAAGTCTAGTTTCTTGTTATCTTTGTTCTTGGGAGTCGACCCTGGCTGACCTCATGGGGGGTCAGTGAGTGGGAAGGCCTTCCCACAGGAGGCACACGGCTTGAAGCCTGATGTCTGGGGCATGCCCCGGCCACATGAAGTCCCAGCCAGGACTACCTTATCTCTAACTATACTATTAACAACTACTTAACTAACTATATGTAACCCCCTCCTTCTTCTGGGTTACCTGGTACCAGGCAACACTCACCGGTGTGTATGGGCGCCTAAGGTTGCTGACAACAAAGGAGATCCTGAGTCTCCCAGTGATGATGTAGGATAGGTGGGAATCCTCTATCCACCCCTCTGCTGCAGTCCCTTTACTCTTAAAGGAATTTAAACTTGGCAGTGCCTCCATCTGGCTGGCCCCTGCATATGCTCAATAGCGGGCCTTGGGAGCTTCCAGGACTAAACCTAATCTAATAATAATAATAATAATCTATGACACAGGTCTAACTCAACAATGACAATTATGCAAACTAAACATCTAATATACTTAAATTAGAGTTAACACACCTTTACTTAACAAATGAAGGAAATATGGCATAACAGACAGAAATTAAACATCACGACTATTTTAAATCCACAGGGGCAGTTGAATTAATCAACTAATAAATATCGTATACAGTAATAAATGAAACTTGTCTAGCTGGCATCTACACTGCCATTATTTACCCCACCTCCGGACTGTGCACTCCCCTAGAGTTTAGAGCCTAACCCCTTGCTTGCGTGGGCGCGCTTGAAGATCGGAAGCAGACAGCGCTCTGTGGGTTCAGTGTAGCAGTTCAGCCCAGGTATCAAGCTGAAGATTTGGAGTTGGCCCAACCAAATGTCAGCAGTCCTGGCCCTGCTTGAAGGGACTCGCTCTCTGCCTCTTCTCAGGCCCAGTCAAAGTCTCTCTGCTGTGCCCCTTCCTTTACACGCCCTGCCCCACACAACAGAGTGGTGGTGGGGGCACCCACACCACATTCACTGCAGGCCCACCTCAGTCAGCTCCAGGCTCAGTCCCTGCCCTGGCTTGGGTAGTGCCATCAACCTCCGAAGCTCCCTGGTTGATCACAACTCCAGCAGGCTTTCAGCAGCAGCTTTGGGACCCCGGCAGCAGGCAGCTTCCAGCCTCGGCCGCACTCCACCCCAGCACCAGAATGGAGTCTCCACATGCTTTTCTCTCCCTCCCTGGACGGGGAAGAGTCTCTCTTCTTTTTCCCCAAGGCATCACGGGAGTTCTAGTCTCCCAGGATCTTCCCAACTGTAAAACTCCCAGTTAACTCCCTAGGCCCTTGAAGTACAGGCTGCCTACATGTCAAACTAAAAACAGAATAAACACGGGGAACAGTACTTGTGATTGCAAGCAAGGCTAGTTCCAGCAACTGTCACGGGTGGAAAGAAGGAACTGAGGGGGCGTAGGGCCGGCACTGCCTCATATACCGCAGCATGTGTGCAGGGCTCCAGGGGGCGCCAGAGCCGGCCTTATGAGATCTGCTAAGGGGAAAAAAGTTCCAGGTAACTGTGCATGGAGGCGTGCATACACCTATAGTGGAATGGACATGAGCAATCATTCAAAGAAGAAAGAGTTTTTCACTAGGAGGGTGGTGAAGCACTGGAATGGGTTACCGAGGGAGGTGATGGAATCTCCATCTTTAGAGGTTTTTAAGCTGAGGCTTGACAAAGCCCTGGCTGGGATGATTTAGCTGAGGTTAGTCCTGCTTTGAGCAGGGGGTTGGACTGGATGACCTCCTGAGGTCCCTTCCAATTCTAATCTTCTATGATTCTAATGCTAATATTGTATCAATATTTTCAGAGAGTAATGAAATGACCTGTGAAATTATAGGCCCATCAGCCTGATATTGATCCTGGGCAAAATAATGGAATAGCTGATATGAAACTCAGTTAATAAAGAATTTAAGGCGGGTAATATAATTAATGCCAATCAAAAGGGTAGATGGAAAATAGATCTTGTCAAACTCACTTGATTTTTTTTCTGATGAGATTACAAGTTTGGTTGATAAAAGATAATATTGTTGATGAAATTGACCTCCGTAAGGCATTTGGCTTGGTACCACATAACATTTTGATTAAGAAAATGTTACAAAATCAGTGTAGGGAACATTAAATTAATTAAAAACTAGCTAGCTGATACGTCTCCAAATATAATTGTAAGTGGGGAAAAAGCTCATTGAGCAGGTGTACTTCTAGTGGGGTCCTGCAGAGACTTGTTTTCGGTCCTGCGTGAGTTAGCATTTTTATGAATAACCTAGAAGAAATAAAATATCACTGATAAAGTCTGCAGGTGACACAAAGATTGGGGGTGTGCTAAATAATGAAGGGGACATGTCACTGGTGCAGAACAAGCTGGATTACTTGGTAAGATGGGTGCAAGAAAATGTTATGTCCAAGTGTAAAGTCAAACATCTAGAAACAAAGGCCCAGATTTTTAATGGCAGTAAGTCATCGTTCTACTGAACAACGGTCCTCCACATCCATGTGTATATGGGTGAATGTATTGGCAATGCTGGTGAAATATACACCCGTCTACTGCTACATTTTATGGATAAGGATTTATCTGTGCCACACCAGTACCTTATTTCCAAGTATGTGATCTATTCTGAGGAAATAATTTGGTCTGTGGGTTGTAGTCCTTGGAGGACTTTAGCTTGTCATTCGTAGTAGGCTTTTGTATGTCTTTCTTCCTCTATGACAAGTTGTAGTAATGGTGGGGCTGTGCGCACCCAGGCAGCTTGAAATGAAGCGTTGTACCAGACTGTTGTAAGGCTGCCTGTGGTGGGAGTGTTTCTCCATTCAAGAATGGCTTGCCCCATATTTTCTTTGCTTTTTTGAAGCTTTCTTTGATAGAGTCGTAGCATTCTTAACTGCTGATTTGGCTTTGCCATTAGACTGGCTGTGGCATGGTGATGCTGTACTGTGACTGAATTCCCATTCCCAGCTAAAGTGCACTAACTATCTGTAGATGAACTGGAGTTCCGGCTCTGAAATTGCCCCGCGTGGGATACCAGGCTTGCTGAAATGCTTTGTTTACAATGGTTGCTGCAGTAGCTGGGTCGACTTAACTTTTGAGTGTAGACCTGGCATTAGTAACCTTTTAGCAGCTTTGCTGCAGGGATGAACTAGTGGGTTGTCTATCCTGGGTATGTTTTTGTTTTGCTTGCATGTCTACTGTCTGGTTCATTTGTCCCTGGGTTACTGTCACTAGAACATAAGAACAGCCGTACTGGATCAGACCAATGGTCCATCTTCCCTAGTAGCCTGTCTTCCATCAGTGGCCAATGCCAGGTGCTTCAAAGGGAATGAACAGAACAGGTAATCATCAGGTGATCCACCCCGTCACCCATTCCCAGCTTCTGGCAAACAGCTATCCCTCTAGTTTCATTAAGTCACCTGTTTTATCTGAAGTATGGCTTCATGTTGTCTGCACTACCTGAAAAAAGTATACCCAGACCATATACGTCTCCTTGTTATTCTGCTTCGTAATCTGCATTGTACTGGTGGTATTATGGTCGTACCACTGTATAATTTTAATTTGACTTTAGTTGGCTGCAATTTTCATTTCTTCTCTTTCATAAGGCTGAGGAAGTCTTTGTAGCCTGGCACATTCACTGATGCCCCACTGTCTATCTATCTGTATTTAGTTTCCTGCTGCTGCCTTGCCTTTGAATCTGAGCTTTCCAGATCATTTGTTTTTAGTGTTTTGCACTGCATTAATATCATATGTGCAAAATCTCATCCTCTCAATCTCTGCTTGCTTCCTCAATATGGTGCATTTTTTTCTTTGCTTCTCTTGTTGGCACGCTTTGGCATAATAATTTCTCGTGCCTCAATTATTGCATTTGACCCCTTCTGCAGGGCATTTTCCATTAGCATGTTTTTCTCCACGGTACCACAGGTCTTCCTTTACTTTTAACTTATCTCCTCTGCTTTGTATTTGCTTTTGTACAACATTTGCTGTATTTTTCCTTGTATTTTCATGCTTTCCCTGTGCTACTTGGGGAATTAGCTCTGTTTGCTCCACTTGTTTGCTCCACTTATTCGCTCCATTTGGATGTGAGCTTGTTCACTAGCTTTGCACCTAGCTATAACTCTTGGTAGAGTGCCTGGGTGCTCCTGAGCATTTGCATTCAAGCTACGGCATCCTTTGTCCCCATTACTAACTGGTCACAAATTAGTTCATCTTCTCAGATGTGATAATCCCGTGACTCAGCCATTTTGTCCAGTTTGCCCAGCTCCGTTCCATCTGTAGCAACTTGGATACCTATGGGCAGATTGTGCATGGCATGTTAGAGAAGGGCCACGAATGGGACATGCATCAGTGCCATTCGATGATCAAGAAGCTGAGGCAGGCGTACCAGAAGGCAAGGAAGGCAAACTGTCATTCTGGTGCGGTGCCTAAGACCTGCCGCTTCTACAAGAAGCTGGATGCCATCCTCAGCGGCGAACCACCTCCACCCGCAAGGAGGTCTAGAGGCAGCAGCCAGCGGCGTCACCCCCAAGGATGACAAGGAAGTGGAGTTGGCGGAGGTTGTGGGAGAGGTAACAGGGTCATCTGGTAGAGTAGCAAGTCAGGATCTCTTCTCAACTCCAGAGGGGTCTAGCCAGTCACAGCACTCTGGCTCTTATGCGCCTGACACAGGAGAAGGGAGCTCTTGTAAGTACTCATTTCGATTTGATACTGCGTGGTGCCATGAGGTGGAGCTGCTCTTTATTTTGTTATATGTTAGACGTGGGATACGGGATAGAAATTAACAAGACTAGCACTGTTTGCATCTGCTTCCCATTCCTCAATTCAGCTACCAGTGGGGGCCTTGAGGAAAAGTTTGTTAATGCAGACCACGATTTCACAGGACTCCTCCAGAGAGATCTCTAGGAAACTTTCCCAGAGGTACTCACCAATCCTCTGTCGAAGGTTCCTTGGCAGAACTGCTTTGTTTCTCTCCCCACTGTAGGAAACTTTGCCGTGCCAAAGGCCAATTACTTCTGCAGGAACCAAAGCGGCGCCCAGACAAGCAGCATACGGACCCAGACTGAAGCCACACGCATGCAGGAGATGCATCCTTGGTTACCTGCAGGAGGGAGATATCGGCTTTGATTACCCCTGCCTGTGGAAAATGGTGCCAGAATTTACAATAGTGTCTCTAGGCACTGGCAGTGATCCCCTTTGGAAACCACCCAGACCCTTTGTCCCATCTTGGCCCTTCCCCTGGGTCAAACTCACCATGTTTAGGGCACTCGCCAAGCTGTGTGCTTGGCATGGGAGAGTGAGAAAGAGGTGTCCTTAACTGTTAGGATTCAAGGCTGTGAGTGCACAAAACTGCCTCTGTTTTATTGTTTCTTGTGCTTCTGCAGATGTGCCCTTGAGGCACCAGCGGCACGCCTCCGTCAGCTAAAGAGGTGAACCAGGAGGAGTCATGAGGCCATATTCAGGGAAGTGCTGAAATCATCTGATGCTGCCGCTAGCAAACACAGGGAGTAGAGAGAGACAACAAATTAACAATTACAAATGGATAGCCAGGAGAGGAAACAGGGGCAGGAGCAAATGATAGAGGGGCAGAAGTGGGTGATAAAGGGCAGGGGTGGATGATGGAGGACCCAAAAGAGACGCCGAGGGCCCTGGTTGCGCTGCAGTTAGAACACGTGTGCGTGAATCTTGCTGCGGCCCATGCAGAACGGCACTCCATGACCTCCCCAGATTCCCCACACACATTCCTTGCAAGTTCCTGGCCCATCGCAGTCCCTGTTGCTCTCCACCCCTAGGGACGGGTGTCAGAATGACAGCTGGACTTACACACAGCGGTGAGAGCCTCAATTCAGAGAGAGCCCCTCAGTGTCATTGCCCTTGTAAGACATGGAAATCTGTGTATTGCTGTGTAATAAAAGTTCTCTCGGAAATAAAATGTATCTTTATTTGTGTCCTTCACATGCTGGTTGCTGCTAGAATCATACACTGTGCTAAGTGGCACATCTTCAGACTACAATTAACCTTTAGGCAGCAATCATTACAGGGGGTCATTCAAGGTGGCAAGTAAACAAAGCCTGGCCAATGCATTACAGAAAGGCACATTACTGGGGATCATTGTCAAAATGCTGCTTCAAAGCCTCCTGGATTTGAATAGACCCCCCCCCCTCTCCCCACCCACTGAGCCCCTCTAATAGCCCAGGTATCTGACTGCTCAAAATCAGCAGCCAGGCAATCCACCTCAGTGCTCCACCCCCCCGTGGGAACTTTTCCCCTCTTAGCTTCACAAATGTTATGCAGCGTACAACAGGCTGCTATGACCAGTGGAATATTTTCCTCATTGAGGTCTAACTTGCCAAAAAGGCAATGCCACGCCCTTTTAATCTGCCAAAAGCACATTCAACAGTCATGCTACAGCTGCTGAGCCTGTTGCTGAAGCGCCCCTGGCTGCTGTCAAGGTTTCTGGTGTAAAGCTTTATGAGCCACAGAAGTAAGGGGTAGGCTGGGTCTCCCAGCGCACGATGGGCATTTCCAGATCACCTCTTGGAGTCTGCTGGGCTGGAAAGAACGATTCTGCTTGCAGCTTTCTGTACAGGCCAGTGTTCCTGTCCCTTCCCTGTCTGCCCCGTGTTGATAACAGCGAAATGAGCCTGATGAGCCACCAGTGCCTGCACTAGCACAGCGAAATAGCTCTTGATGTGTGCTGTCACAACACGGGCGGGGACCAAAACCGGGATGTGTGTCCCATCTATCGCCTACAGTTAGGGAAGCCCATTATCTCAAAGCCATCCACTATTCCTCTCCACATTGCCCAGAGTCACAGCCCGTCATAGCAGCATGCGATTAATGGCCGCGACCCCCATGGTGGCCGGCCCAACTCCAGATTCATGACTGACCGGTAGCAGTCCAGCAGGGCCAAGTGCCACAGGGCTCGTGCCTCTCACTTCACCACCGTGAGATGTCATGTGAGTGTTTTGCGCCACAGGGCCGTGGGCGAGCTCTGCAAGGTCATGGACAGTAGCTTTGCGCAGCCAAAAGGTCTGAACCCACCGTTTAGCAGCCCACACCTGCATAAGAGAACCAACCGTGTGCCCTTGTTGAGGCAGCTGGGTGCTGTTGGTGCCAAGCGGGCTAATGTCATACTGGGCTGCATTAATAGGAGCATTGCCAGCCGATCGAGGGAAGTGATTATTTTCCTCTATTTGGAACTGGTGAGGCCACATTTGAAATAGTGTGTCTAGTTTGGGGGCCCACCGCTCCCCAGGAAGGATGTGGACAAAGTGGAGCAAGGCCAACGGAGGGCAATGAAAATGTTTAGGGGGCTGGGGCACATGGCTTATGAGGAGAGACTGAGGGAACTGGGCTTATTTAGCCTGCAGAAGAGAAGAGTGAGGGGGGATTTGATAGCAGCCTGCAACTCCCTGAAAGGAGGGTTCCAAAGAGGATGGCGCCAGGCTGAGCTCAGTGGTGGCAGACGACGGAACAAGGCGCAATGATCTTGAGTTGCAGTGGGGGAGGTTTAGGTTGGACATTCGGAAAATCTTTTTCACTAGAAGGGTGGTGAAGCACTGGAATGAGGGCTGGAATCGCCATCCTTAGAGGGTTTTTTTAAGGCCCAGCTTGACAAAGCCCTGACTGGGATGATTTAGTTGGGGCTTTGAGCAGGGGGTTGGACTAGATGACCTCCTGAGGGCCCTTCCACCCCTAACCTATGACTCTCCTACGATGCAATCCCAAAACTCAGCACTTGCTTTCTGAGCCCAGTAGGGTCCATCCTGTGCAGCTGCTCCGTGAGTGCCAAAAGCAATCTGGAATTGTGTCTTTCCATGGCCCGCAGCAGAGCAGGTGCCACAGCTCATGAAATACTGCAGGAGCAGCCGCATTGGGTTCAGAATGGTTATCACAAGACTGGAGAGCAGTGCAGGAGCCATGCTTTCAGCCAGAGATGCCAGGCATGAAACGTAGTGGAAGCCCATGGAATGATGGGATGGGGAAACCTGCATTATAGGCTGGTGAGCCCACACCCAAGATGCACTGCGAGCCATTCCCAGAATGCCTAGTGGCAGAAGGTGGTGAGTTGCACAATGGGATAGCAAGCCATGGTGCACTGCTTTCTTTGTCAATGCTAGAGCACCAACTCTGGATGCATACTGCCGATAAAAGGAGCGTTGTGTGAACATGCACAAGCCAGGTAATTATAGCGGTTTAGGAGCCTTGGTGTAACGTGAGGCGACTTAACTGTAGTGTAGACATGGCCTTAGTCTCTGGTTTCGCAGCCCTGAAATAACCGGTGCAATTCTGCTACCAGGTGCTGTAGTGAATCGTGTGAGAGAGACAAGATTGTGCAACAGTCAGGCTCTATTCCTTTTTCCACTGTGGTGAGGGTGGCCTGTTCTTCCCTTTCGTGGGTCATGCACCCTCTTCAGCTATGCCGGCGATATGCCTGGGTGGGAGCATGGGGAGGAGGGGGGGGAGTGGCCCGGTCCCACCCTCTGCCCCGGGCCCCGACCCAGGGACCCTGTGCGGCGTCGTCTCAAAACTGCTCAGTCCGTGACTTACTCCCTTCCGTGGGTCGCCTGTCCTTGGCCCCATTGCTCACGGTCCGCTTCCTGGAACCGGGTGGGGAGGGGTTCTCCCTCAGGCCTGTGTGCCTTGGATCCCTGGCCGTGCCCAGACGGGCACCCCCCTTGTCTCTGGGACCTTTTGGGGTTATGGTAGCAACAGTATTTGCTCCAAGCCCTGTAGCCGCGCTCCGCTCCTCCTCTTAACTCCCTTCCAGCTGCCCCCAGCTGCCTGACCAGGAGGCTTTTAACTGCTGGGGCAAGCGCCTTGTTTGGCCTCAGCTGGCCTAATTGCCCTGGAGTTGCCCCAGCTGGATCACCCAGGAAACAGGGATTTGTTGAGCCTGGGGCTAATATAGATCCCCTCCACTACTCTCCTGTAGCCATCAGGTCTGGCCCTGTCACACCACTTACACAATCTTCTCTTAGCAAATACGTCCCCAATGTACGGCCGTTTCCTAAATTCCCAGACACACGCGTGCGATCAGCCTATAAAGCCCCCTGCTGTGCGTTAGCTAAATCATACCCCACCGAGGTAAACACACACTGTGCTGTGGTGGGCACCTGCAGTGACCTGGTGAGTAGCCAGAGTCGAGCCATCCCGTTACTGGCATGCTGCTGGCTGCTCAGCCGTGTGCAGCTGAAATTTACACACACCACTGCCCCCATTCCCCACCCCCGCCATGGTCAGGAGACCAGTAGCTGGCCAGCTCCCACTCTGGGATTGCTGGGAACATTTGGTTTCCATGATGAGACCATCCCCCCTCCCCCCCCCATCCTTGTGTCTCTACTCTGCCCCCCAAAAACCAGCCCTCTGGCTCGCTCTTGCTCATGCCTGCTAGCTTTTATGCTGGTCTTAAGCTTCCTGGTGCCCCAGTGGGTCTTCTGTGTGGGCCCTGGGCTGCCCTTTGACCCAGCCATGGCCTGCACCTGGCCCTGCTGCCATGGCGGCTGGCAGGTGACAAGTGATAGCCATGCTCAGTGTACACTTACAGGATTGGGCCCCCAGCGAGAGAGGCATTCTCCCACCTCATTGAGTGTCCAGCCTGAGCCCGGAAGTCTACGCTGCAGTGAAACAGACCTGCAGCCCCGAGCCCTATAAGTAGAGCCCTGCAAAGCCGCAGAAATCTGCGGACCTTTTTTTGTGGCGCGGATGCATATCTCAAAGTTGAGGTCTCAAAAGGGGACAGATCTCAAAGGTGTCCACAGCTCATAAACTTGGAGGCTGCTTCCCCACCTCCACAAGCCAAGGGGTTGATGACTGGCCATCGATCAGCTATTCAGCTGTGACTGGCCATGCAACCACTGATCGGTGGCCAAACAGCTGATCGGGGGGGTGAGTGTGATCCCCAAACACCTGATTGGCACCCAGGGCCTGTGGGTGCAGTGCAGGTGGGGATAGATGGCGTGTGGTGTGTGGGTCAGATAGATGTTGATTCACGCGGATGCTGAGCCACATTTTTTTGTATCCACCCAGGCCTCTGCCCATGAGCCTGAATCAGCTGGCACAGATCAGTGTGTGACTGGTGGAGCGTTATAATTATTTACATTCCACGGCAATAAGTGGCCAAACAGCCCACCACATCCTGTAAGCAGGGGTCCATGATCATCCTACAGTTACGGGGGGGTAAAAAGAAGATGATTCCACAAAGGGGAACATGACCGAAAGACAAAAAGGATGTGGAATTTGAAGGCTGTTTTGCAGTTCATTATGAACTTGCAAATGGAGTCACTTTACCCATCCTTTAAATGGGCCCCTTGTTCAATGACTATGAGCCAGACGGCACCAGAGGTGAACTCCCAAATGTTTTCAGCGATAAGCAGACTTTTCTTTTGTTGTGTTGGGGAAACACAAGCTATGGTAAAAATTTTCACAGGAGCTTGTGTAGAAATATTCTCGTCCATTTTCATACTGCGCTAATATGTGGAATTACTGTGTGTGGTTGAGCGTAGCTGTGTGGGCTGCAGGCCACATCTCTGCCACTCAAGACAACTCTAAAACTACAGCACCTGCTTCCTTTCTTTCAGGTATATTATTGTTATCTGTATCACCTAGGAGCCCCAGTCACAGACCAGGACCCCCATCGCGCTAGTCATTGTACAAACACAGTGCAAAAAGATGGTCCTGCCCCAGACAGTTTACAATTGACATATAACCCTTACATGCTTTCTCTGCCTAGTTGTCTCCGTCAGTCCTACAATCCAGCCTGATCCTCTCCTGTATCCCCTGAGTAGTCCTTCCAAGGGACTTTGAAGTCAGTAGTGATATCAACGGACTGCTTGCATGCTTACAGGTTTGGTGCACAAAGTTAGCTTTCTCATGTACCAAGTTTTACTGGTAAGAAGTTAGAGCCCATAGGCTTCATTGTTCTGCTCTTTGTTTTGCCTTGTTACATGGTCTATTTTCTTCAGTTTGCCTCTAACACTCATTATTATGAGGGCCTGCCCAAGAGCCCTTAATCACATGACTTAATTGGACCCAGGTTATGGGAATAAATGTTGCAGGATTGGCCCCCTCCACTCCTTTGTCTGATGTTTACATCCACACAAATGTGGCAGCTGCTGGTTTTTTGCCGTGTTTTAACCAAGCTGCTTTATAAAATACCTTGAAGGATAATATAAAATACAATAAGTCATTTGAAGAATGTCTTGTTCCATATTTTATTGATTGTTTGGAAGCTGAGACATTTTATATTGTCAGTAGCAACTTGTCATAAAAAAATAAAATACATAAAATATATGACAGTTTGAATATATTAACAACTTTTTTGTAATACAAATAGTTTAAATACAGGGAAGAAGAATAAATTATGGCTCAGCACAGGAGCACTTGCTGTATTGAGAAGGCAACTGGAGAATAACAATGCCCTGAGAATGAGGTAGCAGGATTTTAAATACACAGAATTACAAATATATAAGTTAAAATGTAAGATGCAAATTCCAATCACTGGCCTCTTCTTTTAGGTCCCAATTAAATTTAAGCACACACTTACACACTATCCTAAATCAGGACTTTGGTCTTGAGCAAATAATTTTTAGAACATACAATATAAAAATAAGTTACCTTTAAATAAAATACAATAATAAATAAAATCAAGCAATATTGTACCACTGAACTGCTAAAAGCATTAAAGCAGTCCAATAAGCTGTCAATATTTTACACAATCCTGGATTTTTACTATTAATGATTTAAAAGGACACTGTCAATATCAAAGTCATATATTAAAAATTATTTACCTTTTGTACTAACAATACCTAGATTATTACATTTGAAATAATTCCCACCCATCCGCATTGTTTGATGTTTTGTTCAACGCTTCCACTTTGCCCAGCTTGGAGAGTGAAACCAATTTCACTTTCTAGTTTTATCTTGCCAATCGATATAACTGAGGTATTTCTAATATATCTATCTCCTTGGGATTTAAGACATTCTCATGCACGGAACAAACTTGAGCTCACCACTGCCCTATAGAGGAATGCTGACACACCTGAAAATGTTTTCATAGGTTGCTTTCTTAAAACATGTCTTGAAAATATTTCTATTGGACTTTCTAATTCTTTTAACCTAATTTTGGTCCCTTTGTGAGGATGATGAAATGCACAGTTTTTATCAAAGGGAATAACAAGCAGATTGATACACCTACTCTCTGCCTCCAAAAACCAAATGAATAAATGACATCCTTACCCCTGAGGGCTCTGTTTCAGGAGAGCACTTCAACATGCCCTGAAAGTTAAGTATGTGATTAGATGCTTTCCTGAAGAGGGACACTTCCTTGAATCAGACTCTATGCTCTGTGCTCTGTTCTCCCATATCACAGCCCACCTTCGCCTCCTGGGAATATTGCCAGCCAGTTTCAGTATTGCCATAAAAGCATTTTTATGAAATAGAGATGAAATTTACCCCAGTGCAGAGGTCCCACAGAAAGCCCCCTAGAGTTTCCCTATGTGACCTTGACCATGGAGCGGTCATGCAGGGGCTCCACGTCAGCCCGTTGCAGGCTGACTTGAAAAGAGCCGTTGAGGATAGAAGGAGATTATTGGCTCTAGTGGTATAAAAATCCTAAGGACAAGGAGGGGACTGAAGCTACCTCCTGCCGGTGAGCTTTTAGTTGTTTGTTTTAGGTACAGACAGACACACAGATATACAGACACTTTTACATATATATGCCGTGCAATAAGAGAATGTCCCTGGGCATTGAGTGAAAATGTAACAAAACCAACAATTCCAGTGTACTGCGTGGAGGATGCCCCACAGTTACTCCAGTTCAACAAGCCTAACTATGTGCACTTGAGTGGTTCCACTCAAGTCAACGGAACAAGTCACATGCTTACAGCTAGTAGCATGCTAAGTAGCTTGTTGAACTGAGGCGTGTGTGCAGAAGGGGCAACTTCACGTTGGACAAACAGTGTAAACTAATTTTAATGCTGACCCATTTACAATTAAATTGAGCGCTGGCATTGGATGGGTTAGCATACAAATTAACTAACACTAACTTGCCCAAAGCTGAGGAAACGCATGCTGCATTTATCAATTTTACAACCTATTTTAAGAGCTACTAGACAGAGATTAACGGGCACTTGGTTTTAAAATGTCAGCTACAGCCTTCACACCGATAAAAACACTCGTTGCATTCAGTTTCCTTTTAAGTTTCTGAAGAGTCCTTGGGTGTAGTTTCCCAGCTGAGGCAAGAAGTTTCTCAGATAAATCTCATCTCCATTTTCCATGGAGCAGTTCTAAAAAAAAAAAAAAAAAAAAAAAAAGGGCAGGTCAGAAATGGTTAAACAAAGCCAGCAGCAATTTTCAATCTCTCAAGAAACAAATGGCTGTCGTGTTTCTCATTTATTTCTTTTAAGACCCAAATAAGTAAGCAAAATCAATTCTATGAAATAACCACCTGGTGGCAAAGCTGTCTCTACTGACTGTGGAGACAATGACCAGAACTTGGTATGTAAATATTATGCTTCCCAGGTCATTGATTTTCTCTGTCAATAAGATAAAAAGTATGTATATCTATGGAGCTTCACAAATAATAAATAATGCTAGTATGTTATGTTCAATTAAAACAGGTGTGTACTATGAACCTGGAGGTCAGGAATTTTGCCTTTCTAGGAAAAAATGATGAGAGAAGACCTTCAAGTTCAGAACAAAGCAGCCCCTGTCCTATTTATTATATTAGAGTTACTATTATTATCATCCCTAGTGTGCCAGGTGCTTTACTGATAGTAAAGGGCCTGCCTTTTACAGACTACTGAATATGTTTTTCCGTGATCTGAAAAAGATTCAAAGATTGCTTTTATTTGTATTTTGGAGAAGGAAACAGAATATTATTTCATTGCTTTACTTCCATTAAGAAGACATCTTTCTAATCCATCACTGAATGACCTCCTCAATTATGATCTGCCAACAGCTCACAGCTACCACAAATCTGAGCCATTCTTGGATAGGTAGACATCTTGCGTTAAATGTTCCGAGCAACATTTATTTCCATGACACTGACACCACCGAATTGGGTGTGCATTCATGATTATTACAATCCTCATAAAATCTTGTACCTGCCTGGAACTGATTCTTAAGATCTGTACAAGCTTGTTGTGAGTATGTTTGAGGTTCACTCTCTGAGTGCAATTAAATTGCAAAAGAGCACAGGTTTAAAATACAAATTTGCTGTGTAACAAATAGAGATGAGGAACAAGAATATCATCAGAAATGTAAAATATTTGCCTGACAAACACATTCTTAACTGTAATATGGTCTTTCAACAGATACTTACGTTACTTCCATGCAGATTGAGCAAATTGCTTAGGATTGGTTCGTAATAATCTTTACATTTAGTGACGCTCTTCAGAACCTCTGTGGCTTGACATAACTTTTCAGATTCAGGCAGCTATTAAACACAAAGACAGCAGGACAAAAGATTAAAACCTTTGCAATTGCTTTAAATAGTCTAGTTTAAATAGCTAATGTTTTTGGGGTATCTCCTCCCATTGAAATCAATGGGAAATCAACCACTGACTCCCTAAACCACAATCCTTTTAGTTGCCCTTCACAGGGTATTTTTAATTTAATCTATATCCTTCCTACATGATAAATGACCTTGTTTATGCACATATATTCTCTGTAGTCTTATATAGCCACAGAGCAGTTCCACTGACGTGAAGTGGTTACATTGTCAAGTTATCACCAGCAGACCAAATTTGGTGCTGAATCCTGGTCATGTGTCACCTCAGGCACATTGCACATATGCTAAGAAGATCACATGATAACAAGATGCCTTTGATGAGAATTTGTGAATTGTCAGGCCTGGGAACTATTATAAACATGGCCTGTGTTTAAATCAGCCCTGTGCTATATGAAAACTTAGCAGAAATTGCATACTATCTACCAACTGGTATATCTTTTAGCAGTTTTAATTACTGAGGTCTCCCTCTTGGCTCATGTAAAACAAGCCTTCGCTGCAGATTTCTGTGCAGAAATTCAGAAAAGTTGTATTTTTAAATCAATTTAGTTAAACTAGTGCAAATTTGTGTGAAGACAAGCTAGTGGTATGATTCTGATTTCTGTTTGCTGAGTAATACAAATACTGTAAATATATCAAAGTAAAGCTTTAATTATTTCTATGTCTTAAATATTTTTTCTGTATACTTCTATATCATCTCTTACCTTTGGATCAGTGAATGTGACCCTCATCACTCTGGTATTATTGCAGGGTATCTGGAAAAGCAACAAAACAATAGCCATAAGAATGAGAATTTACTCAGAGCGAGTCAAAGCAAAACTGAATATGTAACTGGCAATTTTCAGTAGCCTTGTGAATGTAGCGTAATCCCACTCCCAGGGCGATTAAGCAAAGCTTTGTGAACTATCTATGTGTAATGTATGTCCTTATAAATTCCTGTGGGAGAAAAAAAACCAAACCAAACCTTTTGTCCCCATTCTTTATTATAGACTCTTTCACCCTCAATCTTTGGTGCCGAATCAGGCTCTAGAAGAGCAAAAGTAGCCACTGCTACCAACAAGAATAAATGTTTTTAAGAAATAACTTAAAACTAGAGTCTTAAATAAACTGAATATTTTTCAACTTAACATAAAGTTCTTTTGACAAAGCCCTCATCTATTGTTTAGTTAGTCACATCTGCCTTTCTAAATGATCCAGCTAATGGTCTGGGCATTTGTTCCAAGTCCGACAGATTTCTCAAGTGCTAGGTGCTCTGCTCTCTGGCACCTTGCCTCTTCACTCAGCCTAGGCACCTGACTAGCACACAACACACTATACCGCGTTATGTGTTATTTCTTACATCAGAACCCGCCTTCCTTTAACCTCATAATGGCTTGATATTATGGCTATGATGCGAGTCCTGTCCTCAGTCATATGGGCATAGCTCCTATGGACTCAAATGGATCTAAAACTGACTCCTATACGTTAAACAGTAAGGATGGAATTTTCAAAAGTTTCAGTAGAGCAAAGCATGGCGTGCAGTGATTGTGGGATAAGAGCACTCCTTGGGTGTCTGACAGCAGAAGGATCAGTCACATGTGGTAAATTTAAACACGTCTCTCTTTATTGGAGTGTATGACTTCATCTAGAATTTGACTTTGAGCGATTAAAAAAAGAGAGAGAGAGAGAGAGCTAGACAGGAAATGATTCAAACTGTATTTCAGCATATCATCACAACCTTGATTAGCCAATCAGATTACTCCTTCAGTCCTGCCCATTTTCAAAACATAGATACTACAGACGCATAGGTGACTATTGTAACAGTTGTTACTACCATTTGCTAGAGCGCAAGAGAAAAATGTATCTACACAAGCCACAAACTACCAGCTGTGTAATAACAAAAGCAAGAGGGACAGATTCTGCCGCCCATATTCACAATGAATAATGCCTTAAACCCAAACATTTAAGGACGTACTTAACTGTAAGGACATAAGCAACCCATCTGAAATCAATGGCACTATTTACGTACTTGCAGTAAAGCGTAGATGTTTGCAAGAATGAGGCCTTCCGTTAACAGCCCCAAGGAAGAAAATGCGTGGCAGAATCTGGCCTACAATTATCAAATATATATTATGCACTGGATACCAATAATTACAAAATGCTGATACTTTTCCTTAGATATTATTAATTGAAAACATCCTTTAGACATATTTACCTGAGCTCCTGAAGTTATGTTGGTGATTTTCTTGACTATTTCTTTCATGCTCAATTCCTGACGATGAGTTGGTCGGGAAGAAATATGAGCTATCAGACAGAAAAGAACAAAAGTTGCCTTTAACAAAATGAACATCCTGGCTTGTCTGGTCACAACTCTTGGTATTGCCTGGTTAGAACTGTTTGAGAAGTCCTCTCTGTTTATGCACCTTCCGAGCTAATTGTTTTTATAGTGTATAAGAGGAAAAGTTGGTGACGTAAACTAAACTATTCTGCTGTATGGATTTTGATGACATGCTGAGATTTATTTTTAAACAAACCCACGTCACCCTATGATCTGATAAGGAGTTAAATAGCACAACACGGATACAATATCAATATCATTTTGCTATTTGTTACACGTATTTGCATATAAAAAAAGTGTTTTCCTCTTAATCATTTTTTCCAAAACGTCTACCGGGTAGACCTGGATGAGGAACTCATGATTTGGCATATTTGGTCGGTGTCCCCTTCTGAACCACAATATGAGTTTTGTTTTTATCAGATCTAGTGAATAACTATTACTGGCTGTAAACTTAGACTCTGTTAATAATATACATATATATTAATATGCATAGTAACATGCATATAATATAAAGCCTACATATAATAAACATTATATGATAAACCATTTCCATTATTGTATGTAATAATGTACTCTATTAGCAATACACACATACTCTATTTTTTATTGTTTATAATAATTTTATGTGTGTGTCATCCACCATTAAATAAAAACAAATAACATTTAATAAAAACCCACCCACTTAAATTGCATACACACAATAAATTCCCATTGAGTAAAAGGCTCTGGATCAGAATCATTATTAATATACATATAATATGTACCTTACATTTATATGTTAGATATTTTAAAAAACCAAATGCATTACTCTACATAATATAGTGTATTATTAATATACATATATTCTCTTGTATTATTTATAATAACATTAACTACAAAAAAGATTCCCTCCAAAGTGCTCATGGTTCTGCACAGCAAAATAAAACATATATAATATAATGAAATTATAACCACCCTCTTAAAATACATGGACACAAAACAAGTTACAAATGCTATCACTATTTTGAGCTTCACAGAGCTTGTCTTCAGTTCTCCTGCATGCTAATTATAGGAGATCCGAATAAGACTATTAGAGCTGGGGGGAAATCTTTGGCCAAACTTTTTTTTGATAAAAAAATAAAGATCCGACAATACTGAAATATTTTGTGAATTCATGATGATTTTGCCACATTGTTTTGGTTAAAAAAAATCATTTGGCCATTTATGAAATAAAACATTTTTATTTTTTGGTTCAAAATTTCCTTGAATTGTATTTGAAAAACAATAGAAAACATTTTAAAAAAATGCTCAGAATCAAAATGTAACCAATTTTTTCCAACCTTATTTTGATTTGAGTGAACCATTTTTTTCTAGATTTTTTTTTATATTGCCAGCACACCAAAAACAAACAAACAAGAACAAAAAAACCTGTTATTTGAACAGTGCTAATCTTTATTACTGATGATCATGCATAGTCCAGAAAGAATGCAGGGTTGATTTTTTCAGATCCTAGGCTGAGTTTGCAACGCTGCCAGGTACAACAAACAACTGTTCATCTGTAAGCTAAGTAAAGCAGTGACAGTAATCACAGAATCGCAACTAGACCTGAAGAGCTCTGACTACGTGAAGTGTTTTTTGTTTGTTTGTTTTCTTAATTTTCTGTATTCTATGAACTGGGCACATAATACAAATCTAGCACAATACCTTCAAAAGCTAAGCCAGTGGCATCCACAACACTTGGCAGTGGCAAGAGTTCTGTGGTGGCTAATCTATAATAAATAGTCAGTTTAAAGTTGGAGCATGGTTTTCCCTTTCAGCCTGAACTTTTAATATTATAGGCTAGTATTTGATGGGCACACTAGTCTAGGATAAGCCAAGTTATTCCATAGCAGAAACTTTTTCAAGAACAGACTTACACACTTTCTAACACGCTCTTAGAAAAACCAGGCTCCAAAATGCAGAGGTGCTGTGTTGCTTAACAAGGACTCCTGCTTCATTTTTACATCTGAAGCATTATGGCACAGATCCTCTGTTGCATCTGGTTTACGCTAATACTATAAAAAAGGAGGATCGTGGGTCACAGAGCTGATTATAGCTACTTAGGTCTTTGCCCAACCCTAGCCTGAAGCCCAGGTTAACTCTGTGAAAGCTGCCCCTAGGGATCATACTAGAGCTGACTGGCAATTTTCTGACAAAATGTTCTGCTGCCAAAAATTGTTGAAAATTAAATATTTTGTGGAAACAGATAGGTTTTGATGAAACGTTCTTTTGGGGGGAAAAAATTGAAAAAAAGCATTTTGACCAGGTTGAACTGTTCTGTTTTGACTTTTTAGGAATGTGATGTTTTGATTTTCCATTTTGAAACAACCTTTAGTTAAGTTATATTAATTGTATTATACTGCATAAACTAGAAAAGTCAAAATTGGAATGAAATGGTTTGATTTTTATCTAATGTTTTAATTGACCTAAAACTCAGTTATTACTGGAATTGTGTTTTGTGGGAAACTTAGAAATGTCTTTTTTCATTCCATTTTGGAATGGAAAAAAACCCCAAAAACTGTGGAATTTCCTGCAAATTGGAAAATCCACTTCACACCCAGCTCTAAAGTCAGGGATTGGGTCACTCCTCTACCTGTCCGCCCCACCCTCTCAGCCAGAGGTCACTGGGCCAGAGGGTTAGGGATTGGCCGTGCTAGGGGCATGCCTACTGGGGACTCACAATTCCAGGGATATCACTAACTAAGTAGTTAAGGTCAGTCTCCCCGTGCCGGTCAGGAGGTCCAAAGTGAATGGAGTGGAACAGAGCAGCTGCTCCAATATGATTATTCGTGAAATCCCTGAACAGTGCTTGCAGTGCTGCACAAAACAGATTTAGACAGTTCCTGCTGCCAGGAATGCATAATCTAACAATCCAGCCCCCAATCCTGATGTAAGAATGCAGAAGAAATTTCACCACCTCAGGGAATTTTGTGGTGCCAATTCTGGAACGGTGCCTGTCAGATTTCTTCAATGTGACTGGAAAGTGAGTGATTTGGGGTTGGCGGGAGACGGCCTCCAACGAATTTGGAGTACTAAAAGCATTACAACTAATTGTGGTAAATATGGGTCTATCACCCAGGAGGGAGATAGAATCTTTTACCAGACAAATGACAGAATCTGATTCTAGATACTGTAACAGTTAAACAGCTGGGGAAAGACTACCATACTCATGTCAGTTCAGCCAGTGTGGGTGGAATGCAACAGAGGAGACTGCGGAGAGAGATTCTAAGAAACAGCACTAATCTATAGGTTTAGTTACCAAAACACTCAAGCACAAGGTGGAGGAAAAGAGGTCTTATCAGTTGACCCAGTATGGAGGTGTAATGGGGGGAAGTAGGGGGGGAAAGAAGACAAAACTTCCTTTTACAGATTAGTCTCTGATTACTGAAAGTACTCAAGCAAATTCAGCAACTAAGGGTACGTCTACACTGCAATCACAGGCTGTAATTTAATCTAGCTACTTCAGGTACTTGAGCAGTGAACCCATGGCAGCATAGGCCTCAGCAGGGACTGTACAAGGCTGCCTCTAACCCTGGTTCAGGGATAGAACCCTCTAACTCAGGTTGTTAGCCTGCACTGAAGCCCCTGCTGCTGCAGCTTCACTGCTCCAATTCTGAACTAGCTGGTTTAAAACCAGCTCAGATATGTCTACATGAACTGCAATTGCCCCCCATGACTGAAGTGTGGACAAACACTAAGGAAAATGATGAAGTATAATTACCCCCTACCCCTGCAAATCTTGAATTTGTGCAACAATTTACAGTTCTTTTTTTGTTTCATGGAGTGAGAAGTGTCTGTTCTTTTTTGCTTCAACCTTTGACACTATAAAGCTTAATGTTGTAATATCCTGGGAATATCACGAGTCACTTCCTGTGAAGGTGAACATCCATCTTCCTGCCAAGCTACATTTCCCATGCTTTTCATGCAAATTTGGGTATTTGAACATTAAATACCAATTTGTGCAAGCAAATGCAAGTGCACAAATGCTTGTGCATTGTTGTGCATGCAAACGGGCTCTTTCCTGTTGAAATGGGGCCTTGGATGGTTGATCTGAGTCTTCGCTGTTTTCAGAGTGGGTGAAAAACTTTTGAAATGAAACCAAGCAAATGTCACATGGATTTGGCATTCATGACAAAACCAAAACTTAGGCCATCGTTTATTAACAGGGTATCGCTAATGAAGGAGGGAAGGGGCAGAAAGAAAACATTTGCTTTCCGTTTTGTTGTCGGCGGAAGGTGGGTAAGAGCATGATCAATTAAATTTAAAGCAGTGCAAAAAATGAGCTTATTTTTTAAAAGCAGAGCCAAAACCAACATAACCCTGAAATCTGGGGGAAATTGGAAGCCTTATTAAACTTCAGGGCTGGTCCAACCTGCAGCTCTACAATGGGCTGAGTCAAAATCCAAAGACTCCTGAACTCTGAAGAGGTTCTGATCTGATCCAAACTTGGGAGTTCAAGTCCATTAAAAGCAGCGCTGGGAAGCTCTAAAAAACATTCCATTTAGTGCGCTGTCCAGACCTGTATTGACCCATGTGACATTTATTTCATTGCCTCTTTATTCCTGAATACATTTATGTGAAAACAGGATCTTTGTTTTTGAAGTGTACCCGTGCTTTTGCTCATTCCCAGCTGGAAGGCATCATCGTCTCACAGTTCCCAGAAACCAGCTGCGATATGTCGGAAGGACCGAAGTTTCGCACTGAAAGCAGCTTTGTCTTTAATGAGCCAAAGACCCAGTTATGCACTGGTGTAAAATTGCTGCATTTATCTTTGTTGAAAAGTGCATTCACTGCCCAGTAACACGTCTGAGATAATTGCTTGTTTTAGATTGTCTGCTCTTCTGGGACAGGCTGCCTTGATTTGTAGCCTACATAGTGCCAAGCACGCTGGCAGAGCTTCATAAATAACATGGACCACCTTTGCCTTTTTTTCCCCTGCTCAAGAGAGGCAGCTGCTTGTGAGGGCATGGAACACCATTGAAAGCTACTAGAAAATTAAACTGTACCCACAGCAGAAAAGGTGTTTACCATTAGCATTGAAGCTGAAGCCACTTTACACCCTACAAATTTGAATACTGGACTACTGAAGGCTCCCAATTAAGGCTCAGGATTTCAACGTTCGTGCTTCTGGATGGTGACATTGTTAAAGGGTAACTTGGAATGCCTAATTAGGTCTCCACTGCAATGGAAGCCAGACAACGCCTTGCTGCCCCTTATAAGCACACCAGACTACCTGAGAGCAATGAAATTAACTTCAGCTGAAATAAGCCTTTCCTGTTTAAATAACCCATAGCCTTATCTTATTGCTTAAGATATGTTGCAGTGTGGAAACTAGGTGTGTTAAGCAATTACACTGATAGTAAGCCTTGGTTTGCTTCTGCACAGTAGTCAAAGTTTTACAATGCTGTCACTTCGCACCTCACTAATAATTCTCCTTCTCTACCTGAGTGATTGAGGAAGACCTGCTTCTTCCATGCACTTCTTTCTTTGACCCGTTCTTGATATTAAGCCTGGAAAAAGGACCCATACTGGAATCAGAATAAGAGTTATCGTGGCTTCACCTTTTACTTTATTATAGGCAGGGCTGGGATTATTTCCTGCCTATTATTAAGGTTGCTCACCATTTTCCAGTATAAGACCCTGTTTTCAGTTGCTTACAACTGTGCCAAACTTTAAACATTTGGGCTGAAATTCTCCATGCTGGATATCTGCCTCAGACTGAATTTATTTCTAAAAATTTCTGCCAGAACGGTTCAGTCGTTTCTGAGAACGAAGCTAAGGAAACAAACGTTCTTGGGTTCATCAATTAAAAAATTCTTGAGACATTTTCTTTGAAATGCACTCATGCTCTCATGCCTTGGAAGAGGGACTTGAAATTTGGCAATGGGTTGACCTTTGTTTCAGGGGTGTGCCTTTTGCCATCCCCAAATTTGGCCACGTTACAAGCCTTTTAAAAGCTCAGTCAGTCTAATTGCATATGCTCAATGGAGACTGTAGAGCAGTGTTTCTTAACCTGGAGTTTTAGAGGGGTCGCAAGTGCAGAGCTGGTATTGGGGGTGGCAAGAAAGGTAATTGCCTGGAGCCACAGGGGCGCCATGAAACTAAGTTACATGCCTCAGCCCCGTGGGGGTGGGACTCAGGCTTCAGGGGTACAGTAGTTTGGAAAGGTTAAGAACCACTGCTGTAGAGTTTAATAACTAACATCTTCAAAAATCTGTCCTCACTGATTGTGCTAGAGATTCTCATAAGCTCCTAGCACTGACTGGACTATGAATGCTCCATCCCCTCACAATGCCTGCATGTAGCTGGAGACTGAATGCACCGGCCCAAGAGTAACTGAAAATGGTCTGTCCTCTCACAGCTCCTGCGTCTGTGACCAGCCTGCACAGGAGCCAACCCCCCAGAGCAACTAAGCATGGCCAGCCCAGTGCTACACGGGCTCAGAAGGACTTTCTCTATAATTGCTACTCTGGGCCAGATTGTCTCTCCCTTAAGTGGCCCCCCTCAGACCTTGGCACCTGTACGTGGGGGGCGGGAGGAGGAAGCTGTGTGAGTAGAGGAGTTATTTGCCTTTGTATTTGGCATTGATGTGACCGCAGCCCCAGGAACTCAATCCACAGATCTTAACAAAAAGAAAGTTTAGGGGTGACTTGATCACAGTCTATAAGCATCTACATGGGGAACAAATATTTGGTAATGGGCTCTTCAATCTAGCAGAAAAAGGTAAACACGATCCAATGGCTATATGTTGAAACTAGACAAATTCAGACTCAAAATAAAGTGTAAATTTTTAATAGTGAGGGTAAATTAACCATTGGAACAATTTACCAAGGGTTGTGGAGGAGTCTCATCACTGGCAATTGTTAAATCAAGACTGGAATTTTTTCTAAAAGAGATGCTCTAGTTCAAAAGATATTATTTTGGGGAAATTCTATGGCCTGTGTTATACAGGAGATCAGGCTAGATGATGACAATGGTCCCTTTTGGCCTTGGAATCTAGGAATGGATACATACCAAGGGATTAAATTATGGTTGCACAGGCAACCTTAATTTTTGCATTACATAACTTCTGAGTGCTTGACTTCACAACTTTAATAATGTTATTTTATCACTGTTCTGAGTATGCAATACCAGTATAACTTTCCTGTGCTGACAAGACCTGAGAGTATAGATCCCCAAAGAAGGAAGGATTTTTCTAGAGTTTTTGATTGTTGCACTCTTTACTTTTAGACGATGATGTAGGAGTTAAATTAATTTTTTTATAACGTGAATAGTACCAAATATGAGTCACAATATCTCTCATGTCAGCATGTGTAGTATCTCTTAATCAGTGGTTGATTTTATAAGCCATTTTTGATAAGTATATTGGAAATATACCAGAGTCACATTTTTAGTAAGCAAATCATTTGGCTACGTAAGCAAATGTAAATGATTGATACAGAAAAATTCAAATAGCTATTCATTATTTTAGATAGATCAATTTTGATGGAATTAAAGAAGGATGGACTAAGGAGAATTTGTAAATTGCATCAAGTTTGCCAAAGTTGAAACTTTTCAGTTGTCATGTACAAGTAGATGACAAAATGTTGGTTAGATACATCTTGGCCAAGTAGGTAGCATAGAATTATCATACTGAAGTAGATTAGGACAGATATTTAAATGTTGTTTATTATTTCAATTCCTGTACAATTACAAGGAGATATTAAAAGATCAAACATTTAAAAGTGTCATCTATATTTACGTTAACAAGTTTTGGGTTGTGACTGAGTTTTTGCGAAGTTGCATTTGCTCACGTACAGATTAGCCCTCTTTATTTACCTTATTTGGATATGCAATTCTTAGTTTTAGGGCATGCAAAAACTTGATTGACTATAATTATGCAGGCAAAAAATATGAACTCCCAAGTTAGAGACTATGCTGAGTATTTGTTCCTTGAAGAACAATTGGTTCTTTTCTTTTCTTTTTTCTTTCAACAGTCAGGGAATACAGGTTTGGGAGCAAGGAGAATTGGGAGAATTTCCAACTTCCCTAACTGTAGAACTCTAAAATAAAGACTGAAATCTCTTCTGGGAGAGGACCTTGTCTTCATATCTGTCTGAAAGGGCTTAGCACACTATTTTTGCTACATAATAAATAATAAAATTGATCATGATGTGTATATTTTTTTCCGTACTAATGAAAAAGCAGATTAGAAATACTGTTACTTATTTTACTATTTGGTGTTAGCATGAATGTATTCAATTTATTTATTGGCATTTCTATAGCATTCGTTACTGTAGTATCAGAATAGCAACTTGTTTATTAAATGTGAAGAATTCAAGTAGACATAGGGCATAGCAAAAATAGCAGCTTAAAGTCATTAATATTTTAGAAAACATAAATGATGGCTATAACGGAAACAAGCCAGTTTTAGACCATGTTACCTGATGTATGTTTCCCTTGCTCTTCAGATCCTTGAAGACAGAGTCAACATGGTATACAGAAAAAGTGTTGGTGCAGTATTTAAACTATGCTGTGATGGGTTGCCATGTGTGAGAAATAGTTTATAGAAGTCATCACTGAGGATTAGTAAAAGATTTTGATGTGGAAAAACTCCACCCTGAAAGTGGCCAGAAACCTAGCATTTGTAGATTCTAGGGGTTTCGAACAGAAGCCAGTTCATATATGAGCTCCCACACAGAGAAATTATCTCCCATCCCTTCTACGCAGTGGTCATCATGCAGGAGCAGACCCAGGACCATATCGACCCTGACAAGCTGGAAAGTTGCCAAAGGGCACAGAGGAATCAGGATGATTAGAAGATTGATTGAAGTAAGTAGGAACATGTAGTCTCACAAGTAGTATGATCTCTTCAGGAGGGAGACAGAATACAAATCTCACTGGACAGCTGGCAGCCAGTAGGCACTGAAACAGAACCAGAAAGGGAACCAAGATGTTCTGAGAGATATTCATATTCATATTTTGCTCACAGGACTTGGTAGTTCTGTACCTGGAGTTGGAGTCAGGCAGAAGAGTACTCTTTCAACCCATATAGGTCTAATTTCTTTGTGTTTTTGTCTTTAGGTGTACCCTGTGATGACATGTATTTTCTCCTGGACTATGGACACCACTGAAGATCCTGGAGCTGGTGGATGTAAAAATGTTCAAAACCTTCAGAGGCATCTGGTAACTTTTTTCCACCTCTTTAGATAGGGGAGGAGAGTGGCTGGGTTCTACCAGAGTCCCGTAGCTGCTTCCAGTATGCCTCACTGATGGGGAGGACAACCCTGGCTAGAGTTGTCAAGCTTAAAAACCACCCCCAAAAGCACATGGGGCTTCTCTCATACAACTACTATTTCAACATCCAGGGTCTCTGCAATGTTGGACAGGAGATCCTGGAATGCTTTGAAGTCATCAATTCCCAGGGCAGGAGCTGTTGTTACTGCCGCCTCAGGTGATGACATCTGGACAGTGATGCTGCTGGAGAATGGGATCTCCTCCTCTTCCTGGATGCATGAAAGGGGGATCTGCTCCAGGGCATGTGCAATGACAGTCTCCAGTTAGGCCAGTTATGGCTAAGGTGGCATGGGATACTGATTTGCTTGAGGCTGGTTGGCACAGTGCCACTTATGCCTTGCCTGGGGTAGAGATCTTAGCAAGGGACTTGTGGCACTGTCCTTGGGATTGCTCTCTTAAGGCAGGGGAAAGGCATCCCTCCTTGATGCCAGGAAGGAGTAAGCCAGAGTAAGAGAGAGGAAAAGTAAATTTCTTCAGATGGCAGTGCCACGGATTAATGTGGCCTCTGCACTGGTTGCCATTCTGGAGCGGGGGATGCTGGAGCCTCTTTGGGGAGTAATCGGGCCTATAATCAGCTCAGCCGTCAGCACTAGTACGAGTGCCAGGCTTCCTCCCCCCTGTGCCACATCTTATTTACTAGAGGCCTTGGGAGGCTCAGTCCTTGAAGGAGTTGTTTTACATCCTCCTTGTGGGATGATCCCATTTGCTTTTTGGACCTACATTTGTGCTCTGTGCAGGTTTGTCTCTTGGCATTGCCTTTCTGTGTCAGCGACATAGATGTCAGCTCCATTGTTGAGATTGTCTGCGTCAAAGTCATCAGTGTTGAGGATGTTGGTGCTGAAGTTGTTGGTGTTGACACTGATGGTACAGGTTTTGACTATGGTCCTTCCTTTTTCTGCCTGATCTCAGGACGTGGTGTTGGCTTGGGGGAGTGCTGACTGATGATGGCTCTTTTAGCTCCATCTTGGTTGACATTTCCTTTGGGTCTGAAGTGGACATGTGCTCAAGCAAACCCATACTGGTTCCTTGAGTACGTGTAACTTGAGTTGAATGTCCCTTACATACAGGTTCTGGAGGAAAACAACCTGCATACCAAACACCTGTCTTGGATGTGGCTCTCTCCAGGTAGAAGAGTCAAAGGTTGTACAAATCACTGAGAGGGATGAGTCCATCACAGGATGGCCAAGGTTTTAACTTTGATGGTTTAGCGTCTACCATGCTGGAATACAGTGTATGTGTGTCTGTCTCCTTTTGGGGAGGAATGGGGGACAGTCAAATCAAAGAAAACTTGGAAGAAGGGTGGAGATAAATTTTTTTCAGCAATTTAACTGAAAAAAAGACAAATCTGAAGCTCTGAAAAGTAGAAGGTTGGAGACTTGCTTGGTTCCATCTTGCTGCCACAGGCAGTTAGAAGGAACTGAGGGATGGTTGGATACTCCACCCTTTATGCCCTTGCACAGGAGCTCAAGGAGCCACAGGGCACGTACACAGCCCTGACAGACACTGCTATTCAAAAGAAACTGACCTTGTATGCATGAGACACATGTGCATCTACAATGGAATCCATGCTGAAGAACATGCCTTTATTTATATTTTGAAAGCACCGTGTACATTTATAGTGCTATCTAAGCATTTTGTAATAATTCAAAATCCTCCATATTTTTGTATTTATATTTAAAACAAGAACAGAAATTTGTATCTTCTAGATTTATTTTTTTAAAGTTGCAGAGCTTAACTATTTAACTACTACTTAACTAGAATTTAAACATTCAGCTATAATTTTTTTCATAGTCAGAAAATATAGTTCCTTTCTTCATATCCAGGATCTTAATTTTTGCTGTGTTACTGAGTCATCCCACAATACAAAATTATTTGAAAGTTCTAATGAACATAGGAACCTAAGGAACTGACATTGCTCTTCACAATCTCAGAACACTGGTCAATGTTCTTCTTTATCCTGTAGAATTTCTCCACATATTCAGAACGGCCCAAAAGTTCCACAAAATCTTCATCATGTGTTATCACAAGAAGCTGAAAGTTGCGCTGTTGTGAGCGGCTTTTTATTATCCTATGAAAGAGTTGAAGTTTAGGACGCATTTATGGAAGTTGCAAACTAACTTTACATAAATTGCAAATAAACAAAATAAAAAACTCTGAAACAACATTAATGTGATATTCTAATAAATATTATATTCAATAAAAAAGTATCATGCTAGTTATTATCCCTTCATTTTTAATTTAATTTTTCTTATATGAGAAAATGTGATTAACTACTTGAGTAAAACAGGAATGTATTCGAAACAAACACAGGCTCTCTCTCATTCATCTAATCTATCCATTAGTCAAATGTGTCACAGCTCACACTCTTTGTCTCTGAATATCATGGATGCAGTGAACTCTTAGGCAAAGATAAAAGAATAAAGAGCTTTGACCCATATTAATTGCATGACTAAAAAGTCTTTCACTGTTCCTGTGGTAGCCCTAATGTGGGTGCACCAAAACAAGGGGCATGAATTGTCAAACAATCTAACAGCCAACGTTCATGTTACTTCTTGGCTATGTGTAAAATGAAAGAAAATAGTGATACAATGCTTCTCTTCTCTTCTCTTCCAAATAAAGGAGCAGAAATCTAAAGCTCTCCCTGCCCAAAATATGGTAAGAGATGTACAGAAGCGGCAACCCATTAGGCAAGATTTAAAAAAAAAAAAAAATCATTTCTAACCAGTAGTTAGACCTGATTCTGTTCTCACTTAAAACTGTATATATCAATAGAGACAAAGAAGTGTAAAACCAAATCTATTTGGAATAAAAAATCCACCTTACCCAAGTCTATTAAAACTTAAAAGATACCCATCCCAAAAGACTCCAAATGAAAGCCAAACTTACTCCACCAGAGCATGTGCAAGAGACTCAATGTTCTCTCGATCAAGATTGGTAGTAGGCTCATCCAGTGCAAGAATGCCACAGTTGAGGCAGAACGTTTCTGCCAGAGCAAGACGAATAATGAGGGAAGCAAGCACCTGAAAGATAATAAAAACCCACTGTTCAGTATATTAGAAAGCATCGATGTACATAACTTCAATTTATAACATCAAGAACAGCAGCCGCAGGCGTTTAGAGTTAAAAGGCAACATGCCTGATGTTTGTAAATGTCCATTAACAGATTCATTCATTCCTAACAGGCAAAAATAAATTTAAAAATGCTAATTTAAATCAAATAATTAATTAAAAAAAGCGATGCTAACAGAATGTTGTTAAGGTTGGAAAGTGAAGCACTCAAAACTTAGGAAATAACAGAATTAAGTATGTTCCAGGAACCTTAATTCTGTACCTGTGTAAGAATGGATTATGAAACAGTCTTTAATTAGGTGGGCACGTTATTTTGATCCACTCCAACACCTTTTGACACTGGATGGCTGAGATCTGTGTGCATATCTTAATATATCTAGTTCTTTTTTGGGCTACTGAACCACTGATAATTTTTCTCAGATTGAGACACTTGAATTGCCACCACTCAGGCTGATAGAACAGTTACTTACCTATAACTGCTGTTCTTCGAGATGTGTTGCTCATGTCCATTTCCAATTTAGGTGTGTGTGCACGCCACATGCACCTGTGCTGGAAAAAATTTTCCTCTAATGGTACCCGTACGAGCCGGCTCTAGTGCCCACTGCTGCACAGCACACCTGTGCCCACGTATAGGCACCACTGGGTTCCCCTCCCTCTCAGTTCCTTCTTGCTGGAACTCTGCCTGAGGGGAAGGAGGGCGGGTGTGGAATGGACATGAGCAACACATCTTGAAGAACACAGTTACCAGTTACAGGTAAGTAACCATTCTTTCTTCTTCGAGTGCTTGCTTATGTCCATTCCCGACTTAGTGACTCACCAGCAGTGTCTCCGGAGACGGACAGGAGTTCATGGATGTGACCACTGAAGCACCACTCTACCGAAACCAGCATTGTCTTGAGCTTGCTGTGTCAAGGCATAGTGGGACATGAAGATATGCACCAATGACCAGGTAGCTGCCCCGCAGATGTCCAATATAGGGATGTGTGCCTGGAAGGCCGCAGATGATGCCTGCACTTTTGTTGAGTGGGCTGTCAGGGCCACTGGAGGTGTGACCCCAGCTTGCTCATAGCAGGTCTGGATACAGGCTGTAATCCACTTCGAGAGATGCTGAGAAGAAACTGGCAGCCCCTTCATTCAGTTTGCAACCACCATGAAGAACTGCGTCGACTGGTGAAAAGTTTAGTTCTGTCGATGTAAAATGCCAGGGCCTGTTTCACATTGAGAGAATATAAACGCTTCTCTTCACTGGAGGTGTGAGGCATGGGATAAAAGACAGGTAAGAAAATATCTTGGTTAAGGTGGAAGTGAGAGACTACCTTAGGCAAAAAGCCTGGGTGTGAGCGTAGTTGGACTTTGTCCTTATAGAACACTGTATGAGATGGTTCTGATGTTAACGCCCTAATCTCAGAAACTTGCCTGGCAGACTTAATAGCCACCAGGAAGGCCACCTTCCTGGACAGTTACGTAAGGGAGCACGAAGTCATGGGTTCGACGGTGAGTCTGGAGAGGACCAAATTCAAGTCCAACTGAGGAGAAGGCTCTCTTATTGGCGGGAAAATCCTTTCCAATCCCTTAGGGACCCTGGCTGCCATCTCGTGCGAAAAAATTGTTCTAACCCCTACCAAGGGGTGGAATGCAGATATGGCTGCCACATGGACCTTGATGGATGAGAAGGCCAGACTCCCTTGCTTCAAATGGAACAAGTACTCCAAGATCGTTGGAACTGATGCCTTCATTGGGGAAATGCCACGGTTGGCAGCCCAACAGAAGAAGCCTTTCCACTTAGCTCTATAAGCCAATCTGGAGATGGATTCCTGCTCTCTAAGAGCACGTGCTGAACCTGGGATGAGCAGGCCTGCTCCTCCTGACTCAGCCATGGAGCAGCCATGCCATCAGGTGAAGGGAGGCCAGATCCGGGTGGAGCAGGCGACCTTGGTCCTGGGACAGGAGATCTGGTTGCAGCGGCAGGGACCATTGCCTGGGACCCGCCAGCTCCAGCAGCACCCTGAACCAATGTTGTCAGAGCCACGCTGGTGCTATGAGAATAACCTGAGCTTTGTCTCTCTTCACTTTCAGGAGGACCTTGTGAATTAGAAGAGTTGGGGGGAAAGCGTACAAGAGACTCCCTGACCAGAAAAGAAGAAAAGTGTCGGTGATAGAGCCTGAATAGAGTCCCTAATGGGAACAGAGGCGGTGGCACGTCCTGTTTGTCCTGGTGGCGAAGAGGTTCACTCAGGAATTGCCCCACCTTTGGAAGATTCAGCTCACTACTGCTGGATGGAGGGACCACTCATGGTGAGAGCAGTGAAGATCTCTACTGCTACCAGGAATCAGAGGAGGACACAGTGCCGGGATCGACGCTCGCAGTAGCGAGGGACCCTTCTGAGGCGGGGAGGAGTGGCGGCCTGACATGGGTCTCACCTGATCCCCTTTGGCTTTCTCTGTGGGGGGAGTGACCGCATTCCACACAAGTCTTCTTTGGCCTCTTCTTTGGTACTGGAGACGGTGACCGGTGCCGAGAGGAGGAAGATGGCGCTGGAGGTGCACTATGTGCTGAGGCCATTGTGCTCGGTGCCGAGTCTGATTTGCCGGGCTCCGACACCAGTCTGAGTGCTGACTCAATCAGAATAGCCTGGAGACAAATATCTCAGTCTTTCTTAGTCCATGGGCAAAAACCTTTGCAGATTTTACACTTCTCACTAACGTGCACTTCACCCAAACACTTCAAACAACTCTGATGCGGATCGCTCCGTGGCATAGGCTTTTTACACAAAGTGCAGGGTTTAAATCCCAGGGAACAGGGCATGCCCCGACCCTGGGACTCTAACAACTAACTAACTAGAACTAAGAAACAAACTATGTACACTAGAACAGAGAATAAACCACTAGGTTTAGTGAGAGAACTTGCGAAGGCAAGATACGTTCCAGCACCGTCACTGGTGGCAAGAAGGAACTGAGAGGAAGGGGGAGCTGGTGGTGCCTATATGTGTCACATGTGCACGCCACTACAGGGGGCGCTAGAGCCGGCTCATACAGATACCACTAGGGGAAAAGTTTTCCGGCACCAGTGCATGTGGCATGCACACACACTTAAGTTGGGAATGGACATGAACAAGCACTCGAAGAAGAAGAAACTATGTTACTAAGCCTGATTGATTAGGGTCTCGTGATCTTATGATCACGTGAAAATTATAAACTCATCATGGGAACTGTAGCACGAGTATACTCTTCTAAAGGACACTTTCCAGTGACCATGGATGCAGGCATCCTATTTCCTGATGAAGTAGATCTCAGAAAATGACTAAGAAGAAGAAGAAACTAACATGTTCCACTCTCATTTACAAAGGGCTCCCACGCAACATCCTAGGCTACTTTCAACAGTGTTTTTATTTTATGTTTACACTGCTGTCTGGTAAAAAGTTTTAGATTTTCCTCAAAATATAATGTGTGGAATTTTTATATATATAAAAAAGGACAAAATTGCTTTCAGCAAGAAATTAATTTGAGGGCATTTCCCACACTTATATGACATGTATGCATTTTTTCATAGAATATCCTTCCAATGTATGAGTGTCATGGAACACCCAGAAATATTTTGCATCACTCATTTTAATTTTGCGGTAATTTTTTCCTTTCCTTATCTTCACTTCTAAAGATCCAGAATATGCCTATTCTCCCAGCTAGCCAATCCTCCCACAGACTTCTTGTCCCTCTAATGTGCATTTAAATAAAACGATGTAACATACCTTTTGCCCAGCACTACATCTCCCTCGCATATCGAGAGCAGTATCTCCTTTTATCATTACTACTCTATAATTGTAGCTCCTCCTTTTATCAGATGCTGAAACATTTTCATCTGCATCAGAACGAATTTCTATATATTCAATATCTAATATGGAAAGAAAATGCAATTACATGATAAAAAACATGTTTTAAAACAATGGATTGAGACAGGAAGGTGATAAAATGTGTAACAGTTAAAAACAGTTGGGAAAGTAGAGAGAGTGCTACCGTAGGCAATATAATTATACAAACAATGCATCTTTGACATTGGCAGATTTATTTATCCACATAGGGAAAACTAAAGAAGTGTGTTTAATGGCACAAGGTTTTTCTTTGGAAGGATGCCTGAACTTTGGAAAATATGGGAATGGAATGAATTACCTCTGATTATTCCAAACTCTGGTTAACCACATACTTCATTACTACTACAATCTGCTCACATTTTAAAGTGGGATAGATGCAGATTCTAAAGAACAGCACCTTCTCTATTTTGATATCTTAGCTTTTCATATTTTGAATACACTGTTTTTATTATAGACCATTCTATACCTACTAGACAGCATCTGGAGACTGATACTGATAAACTGAAACTACAAAAAATAATTTAGGTACCTTGCCCTCTGTAGGTGCTTCGCCAAAGATCACGAATGATTTTGTTGATTTCTTCCATTTTCATGCTGTGAAATGTCATTATTGCTCTAAAAAAGGAAAAAAACCCTATTCTATTTGTTTTGGATGTAACTGTGTACTGCAGCTGACTGCAAGCTCCTTGGAATAAACACCAATTTTCCCTCTATGTCTTCCAAGCAAACAGTTGGTACCCAAATACTCTTTAAAAATAGTAATTTATAATGGTGACTAGAAATACCCATACAATAAATACATTACAGACAGATAAGTATTCCCTCGCTTATGCATCCTTTTATTTTTTAATGCTAACATATTTTCGTCTTGAGAGATGTTGGAGAAATGGAAGCAAAATTCTTTGTCTGCTCTTCTTAGGGCTTGTCTACATGGCGATTTACAGCACAGCAATCCAGGATGTGAATCTACAGCGCGCCAGCTTGTGTTGTAGCCACCACATTCTGGGACTTTTACTGCACTGTGGCTGTGATCACATGAGAAGGTACCCCACGGCAAGCTGGTATATTGTAGCTTCACACCCTCACTTGAAGCGCAGTAACTTGCCATGTAGACAAACTCTTAGATTTGCAATCATTCACTGAAGAACAGGGTTACTCACTTGTAATGTAATCATGTCACATGTAAAATCTGCATTTCAAACCTTTCAAAATAAGTCTCCACAAATTTGCAGTGAATATGAAGCAATTCTGACTACATTATATTAGGGTTATTACATTATGTTTAACATTAAAGTGACAAAAACAAATTCAAAGTTATAGACGAACCACATTATTTTAAAAATCTCAGTGAACTTTCACAAAAATGAGACCTACTTAAGATTCTGAAAGTTATGAACAGTAGACTTAGGCCCTGATCCTGGAAACAGTTTTGCTGGTGACTATCTTTACATATGTAAGTATCCTCACTGAGTTCAAAACATGAAGTTACTCAAATGCATACATGTTTGCAGAATCAGTCTTTCTTGGTTTTTCTTTCAGAGAAAATGACATCACAACTATCACAAACAGAGATTTGAAAAAAACTTTCTATTCTAAATTTCTAGCTTCATTCCCTTTTGTTTATGTAGTTGATGTCTGTCATTCTGTCAGACATACCAAGTCTACAGCTCAGATTCTTGAGGAGTTTAGAGAAGTAATTTTTAAAAAGACGGTGCTAGTTACAATTTTATTAAACAAACTTTTTTGTTCCTTTGAGATGTTGCTAACATTTAACTTTTATTTACTTTTTTTATTAAAGGAACAGAAAAAAAAGCACTGCCTTTTACCTTTATGACTGATTCTACATAATGGTTCCAAATTTCAAAGAAGTTCAGGGAATTTAGCTATTCATTTAAAATGAATGGAGGTATATGGCTAAGTACCCTGGACTTCTTTGAAAATCTCAATCAGTATTTCTAAATATTGAAGCACAGAGGTAACTCTTACGCACTGATTTTCAAACCATTCAATATTTAGGCACACCAGGAAGGCAAAGGGATTTCATCAAGAATGGTGGGCTTTGAAACTCCCAGAAATACTTCTCAGCCGTGTCTTGCTTTACAGACACTTGTATGCTTCTGACAGTGTGCATATACATGGCATCACACCTCCTGCCCCATTCTATCTATTTTTTCCAGATACTGATACTTTTGAAGCACTCAGAGAAATATTGTATATTTTGACAACTTGCCCTGTATGCAAAAACAAAGCAGACTAGCAGAGTGGAGAACAACACCATGTGCAAACAGAATGGTATTTTAAGTCACATTTAGGGATTTGTCAATTTTGCAAGTGAACCTTTTAAGAATTTTTTCTTTCTTCACTACAAATGTCCATCTTTATCAAATTTAAAAGTACAGATATGCCTTCATTTTTTAAAAACACAAAAATAAAATCATTTTAGCAGTGAACAAGATCTGGCAAGAGACTAATGGACATCATATAACATATCACAATCAAAGATTGTGAAGCTTGGACTGCAATCAGCATACACTGCTAAAAATTATGGATTGGTCACTAGGCAAACTTATAGTTACAGACTATAGTGGAATGAGCAAACAACCTTATACCAGCACAGGATGGCTCACCTTCCCTGCCTTTTAGCCCAGCCAAAGTATATTAAAACTATTAAAAAAACATGAAAATTAAAATTAAAACCATGGTTGCAACAGAAGCAAAAATGTTAACTCAGTCATCTCCTTTTATTTTAACAAATTCTTACTCTTTTGGACAAGACTGGAAAATCACTAATACTAGGAGGCATAGTAAAATATTTACTAGATAGATACTTGATTGTTTTGGTTCTCTCTCTTAAGGATGGAGAAGCAAACCTTGCCAGAACACACTTTTCATAAATTTTAAGGATATGTAGGACCATTAAGATAATCTAGTCTGATGTCACTAGTAAGGCTATTAAATTCCCAGATTTTTAAATGGTAGTGAATGCAAGAGATGAGATCTGAACTCTTGATCATATGGCTCCCAGAGCACTGCACCTTCTCCTAAACAGTATTTTTAATGCACAGTCCCTTATAAATTCTAATAATTTTCTTCAGAGATAAAACTTGTAGTACAATATTTCCCTGTGGCCAACTCTTTTGACCAAACAATGGTCCTTTGGGTCAAGGATTTCTTAGTTCACACTATTATTTAATTTTTCTTATCTTTGTGTTGTCTTGTAGACAACCTGAAGTAATTTCAGAGATTTTGCAATTATCTATCTATCTTGGTGTTTTATACTGTTCCATCAGCATAGTATATGAGTATCTGGAAAGTAAAACCAATGGCAAAAGCAAAGTCACTAGCAGATCTAATGTAATCTCTGGCATGTTTCCCTTTTCAAGGCAAAACCTTTGCTTGGGGTAGGAGGGTGGGTTTTTTTCTTTTTGTTTTAAAGATATTACTAATTTTCTTTTTATTATTGCAGGTAATTTATTGGGTGGAAGGGAACATCAGAGATGTGAGCATCATTCTTGTGGTGGAAACAATTTTTGTATTAATAGTCATGGATAATAAAAAAATATACATGGGTCTTTTGCTGACGTGTATATAGAAAGGTATGCTCTTTTTCTCCCTTTTAGCTAGAAACATTTTTGCTCCATTAGTATTTTGAAGGAATTAGCTTGAAAAGTCAACTCAGGCACTCATTCTGCAGTCAAGAAGTCAAGTCAATAGCGCGTTGAGCTTCGAAAGTAGCAGATATTCAGAGGAGATAGAGTAGTATCTTCTTGATTACAGAGTGCAGGGGACTCTTTCCTCCCTTCTGCCTCTACCAAGAATACTGTCTCAATCATTTGGAAATGCTTAATTCTAGTTATAAATTCCATCCACCTTGTCCTACAGTACTAAATCTGACAAAGATTTTACTGATTCTCCATCTAATAATATCAAGTATGTATGTTCTTTATGTTGAATCTTTTTTTTTTTTTTTTGCGGCATAAAGACCTACTAAAAGTAAGCACCGAAAGAAAGATGCATTTTTGAGTTGACCTTTAAACAGAAAGCAACGCTCAACCTGGTGCTCTGCTATAATATCAGATAAGAACATGGAAATAGAAGTAGATTGCTGGCTCACGTCATTTACATGAATGTTTCTTTTTTCCTTTTTTAAACGGGCAATAAAATGTGCCGTTTAAAAAAATAATTTTTCCCACCTGCTCATCAACAGGAACATTCTCCATGTGTTGGTGAGATATTCGAAATTCCCAATACCATTAATCAGAATTGCTAAAAATGAATGAAGGAAAAAACCTTCAAAAAATTCTCAAGGATTTTAGGAATTTGTGACTCATCAATATTTATTACCAATGTTCAAATTTTAAAACAATAAAACTAAATGAAGAAGAATGAATCTTATAGCAAAACCTCTGACAGAACAAAAGTGCAGACAAAACGCTGGTTTTCCCAGCCTACATGTAGAGATTTCAAACTCTGACCATTAGAGGCAACATTTCTTCTCACTGATTATTGTAGATTACCAATAAGTGATGCTTATCTGTTTTTTCTTGAAATTACATGACTGGATTTCCTGTATTGCCTTAAACAGACACACAACAGAATCTATACTATGCAAGTGAGTTCTGAACTCAAAAAGGGAAAACTGCAGGGGAATTCCTGGAGAGCATGGCCATTTAGGTTGCAATGTAAAGAATTGTACACTCTAAATTTCAACACTCACCATTTAATGAATTTTGGAGAAGCTTACACTGGAATATTAACAAATCTTTAACTGAAATTAATCTTTTTTAGTAATAAATTTACTTTTGTTTTACTAATTTAGTATTCTGAAAAAAATCTACATGTAAAGAAAGTGGTTTCACTGGAAATCAACCTTTGAACATTGCAGCAAAACACAATGAGGTAAAAGGTACTAAATGCAACTGTAATAAATTTAAATTTTAATCCTTGTTCATCTATAAGCATCTATATGCATCTCTGGTTAAGTCATTATCTATGGAAGACTAACATTTATATGTTCACAATACATCAATAAAAGACTATTATGATTGTGATAATTTACTATTATACACTAAGTAGCTGTGTTCTTTGTGTCTCAGAATCTTTATAAATTACAAAAGAGACTGAAAAATATTTGTTTTGGTTTAAATTCCATTGTAAAGTAAACATGTAGATTACCTTTACAGGTGAAAAATTATATGTCCAGTAGAAATGAAAACTGAGTTTATTGCTTTTTAAAAAAATTATGGAGGAAAAGCAGTCCCCAAGAGCTTGCTTTGCCTTTTCCTTTCACTACCATAGACCCTGGGCATGAAGCCATTAGCCCTTAGGAAACTCCCACTAGTACAGAATGCTTCACCACATCTCTTCAGCAGCATGGGCTACCATAAACACATGCAACCTGTCCTCCACTCTCTACTCTGATTTCCTATATATCAATACAAATTCAAGTTCTCAATCTTTATCTGTAAGGTGTTCAATAGCCTAGACTGGCTGAGCATATCTAAAAGATCAACTAAAGCTTTGGGATGAAGACAGTGGTTAACAGCTCTTCTCCTCAGGGACAATGGAGCTTTCTAACAGAAGGGAAAGCTCATCTGTGCAAGAGAAAAGTCTTTCTTGAGGGGGTCATTCTGAGACTAGAATGAGCTTCCATAAGATGTAAGGATCATCACAAACCTCACCACATTCTACTCTAAGGAGCATTTGTTCAATCTTTTCTTCACTAATAGAAAACACAGCATGTACGTTAAAAAAAACCGTTAAATGCCATCAAACCAAAACACTACACTGCACACACACTTCTCCACTTGATATGAAAGAGAGAGAGCATAAACCACTTGGACAAATGTTAATCATACTTATTAATGCATGATTAGAAGGTGCTAAGATAGTATGGTGATGAGGGTAGTACAAGGAAAGAAAAGATGGGGTTGGCATCCAAATACCAAAACGGATTCCACATTGCTCATAACTGTTATTCTGGACTTTTGTCTTATGGGGCTATATGAAATAAAAACTGCAGTAAGAAATCCCTGATTATCCATAACACACAATTATACCTTGTGTATATTTACTAAGCCCAGAGTCCACTATCCCAAAGAAAAACCTCTGGGAGGTGTGCCAACGATCAGAGGGAGGGATGAAAAAATGAAAACTCTGTGTGACTCTCCTTATGCAGTTTCCTAAAAATTCCTTTATGTGGGAAAGGATCCATAGGAGAACAGGGCCATCTGCATGGAGGCCCTGTGCTTCCATACCACCTTTGGATCCTCTTCTGGTTCCGAGACAACCCTGCTGCTATTGAACTGTGCTGCCTGGGTTTCCCCTGCCTGTAGTTGATCTGGAGAACCTAGCATAGAGAGGTTCCAATGATCCTGTGTTATCATTTAGGTTAATTCATTGTAGAGTTTTGCTGAGTATAATGATATGAGTCTTCTTCTACACCTTCTAACATGTACATAAGGGACCCAAAGAGTATCTTCAAAAAACTGCGAATGGAAGGGGTATAAGACAGTTAAGAAGACAACTTTGTTACTGATTTGTAACTTAACTGGTTCAGCTGCACTGCATATATGAAAATGGAGTGGATGACATGATGACAGATATACCTTAACGTATGGGGGCTTTCTTTATGGTTCCAATCTTGTGCAATGTGCTGAATTACTTCCTTCATTAATAAAATTTGTTTTAAGAAAACAGCTATCTTCATCTCATCTTCTAGATATAAAGAAGTTCTGGTTGCAAGTTTTCAGGATAAATATTACAGAACCATTTAAAAAGAAAACCCGCACATTTCTACAGGAATTTTAACTTAAATAACAGATTTTATATCTGGGAAAGATATAAAATCAAGAATTTTTAAGAATTAATTTGCTCAGTATTTCTAATTTATCCTAGAAAGCTTGAAATTGAAAGCTGTTTCCATACCACAACTCTTTCCCTTCCTGTTGTATTCACCCACTGGTTTGTTTTTCACTGTTGTTCATAAGTGTGGGCTACTGTATGAATAATATATTTTTATAAAACTGAAGAATTTGTTTTGATCAAACCTTAACCAATTTGGCCCAATCAACCTTGGCAATGTCCTTATAAAATTACACCTGAGGAGGAAAGAATATTGATCAGACATTTTTTCCAATGGTTACACATGATAAGTCAACTTTAGTGACATGGTTTGCACTGCAAAAGATAACATTGCATTTCATAAGTTATTTTAGTTTTAGGCTCAACAAAAGAGAGATTTGTGGCATCATTAATTGTAAAACAGTCTGCAAACATTTAGAGGCCACCATCATATTACAATACTCACTGATCAAGTGCCTTGTAGTATGTGTCTAGGTCCTTGTTTACCAGCTCTGTTGTTCTCATAACAATCATCATTTCTCGGTACTTTTCCTCAGCATCTTTGAACTGAGATTCTTGAAGTTCTTTCTTAAATCGAATGATCTCGTCCTCAAATCCACGCTGCCGACCTACTGCCAAACTGTGATTTCTTTTCAATTCCTCTATTTTCTCCTCAAGACATTGTTGTTCACTGTCAAGTAAGAGAGGAATCAAGATATATAAAGTGTTCTGCATTTATGGCTTCACATACAAATGTTTTTAAAAAAATGCTCTATTTCCCTACTTGTGCCAGAAAGTAACACTTTGTATAGAAACATAAGTACTAGAAATTAATCCACCAGGCCTAAAGTAAGTTTATTAGTCCAAAAGATGGAGCTGTACCGTAGAAGAATATTTACTATTAGCAAAACGTAAGAATATTTTTGATAGAACTTGTTTAGAGAATAAGTGTAAAGCCACTATCTACTTAGAGAAAACAAAGTATCAACTTTGGAGGCTCTAATGCTAGAAATACATAAAATAACAAGTTTGACAATAGGGACCTAATTATTCATGATGCTGCTCAGCAACAAGATTATTATTGATTATCTGTTAGGTTTCAATACTATATTTGGCAGTGTACAAACAAATATAATAGATAGCTACTGCTCCAACGAATTTACAATCCAAGGGATTAATACCAAACTGCTGAAATCAATGGAAGATCTGTTACTGGCTTTAATATAAGCAAGATTCAGCATGAAGAAAAGAGACATGAAGACAAGATATAGTTGTCCAGAGAAAGGAATTAATTCCCCCACATACTGTTTGGATTTATTGTGGAAAAGTCACTGAAACCATTCAGAGTGTAGCAACAACAAAGAGGGCAAAGATACTCTCCCAGATACTCTTTTTTAAAATTAGACAATCATACATGATATTTTTAATTTCATATGACAAAACTATAAGAAAAGATACAGTGTTCAGAAGATATTAAGATGTTAGATATGGGATATAATAGAAAATAAAAGTGTTAATATTATTATTTTATAATTCTATCTGATATGATGCTTGCAGGATTGGTCTCCACAGTAGTCATAAAGTATAGATATAATTACATTGGGGTTTGATCCTGCAAACACACAACATCAAATGGACTTATGTGTGTATCTTTACTCGTGTAAGAACTGTTTGTAGGATTGGACCTTTGGAAATTTTGTAAAGCTGCCATCCTCAAAACTGTGTTTCTGAAGTATTTGATGATCAAATGGTGCTGGCCTCCCTCTTAATTCCAGCTGCTTAATGTCACAATAAGACAGGAAAATATTTAATGTTCTTTTAATTAGCACCACTTTTCAATTTAAACAATTATCTTATGCTGTAGCTGACATAGAGATTTTATGCAAGCATGAATTTGGAAGAGAAGTATTCTGTGTAAGAGGGAAGAATGGTGATCCATGAAACAATCTCTCTGTTAAGAAGAGGTCAACTTCTAGAAAACTCCTGCTTAATATTTAAGAAGTTATTATTTAAAAAAAGATTATAAGATAAGCCTACTTTTTCAGTTGTGGGACTTTCATTTCCCCCATCTCCTTCAAATGTTTTTTTCTTTCTTCTTCAACTTCTTTTAGCTCTTCATTTCTTTTTCTTAATGTAAGGTTATCCTCTAGCCATCTTTCCTGTATCTAAATTCAAATAAAATCAAGCAGTTTAACAGATTAATGTATTTTTCAAAATCCATATATTTTTACATAAATACATAATTTTCAACACCTAAATGATAGCTTTGGATTACTTTGAAACATGCATGTATTATACAAACATTATAAAATTAACAATATTTCCTCCAATCAGAGCTGTCAGTTCATTAATGGCTCTGGATAAATAAGTCTTTTGAGATGAAATTTGCCACGAACCATGTATGCCTCAAAATGCCTTTAGGCACTACAATGAATATTATTAATAATAAAATATCAGACATGCCAGTAGGATTTTTGCTTGCAAATAAATAAAAATTTAGATGTAACTATAATACAGTATTCTGATTAAACACACAGTATGGTGGAATAAAAGAGGGATAAATCCAATCTAATGATTGAGTGTATAAACAATTTTTGATAAATGCATCACCAACACATTTCAAGTATTAAAAAAGCACAAGTACAAGCGGATAAACACATTCAAAAAGAGTGACTAGTGGCTTCTGATGCCTTGATTTCCAAGTATCATTAAAGGGCCCTTGTACTTAGAAGGATTAACATTCAAAATTACTAGTCACTTTTGAAAATTTAGGCTGTTAATTACACTGTGTATTTATTCCTTTTGGACTACCATGTAAACTGAATATTATAGACCCAACCATTCAAGAAAGCATCTACTTAAGCATGTGTAAATCATGGACTTTTCTGGGCTGAAACATACATGGTAATTATTCTCACTGCTCATGCAAATTGATCTATGTGGGAAGACTCTTGTGCCAGTGAGGGTCACTCCTGAATCAACACAGCTTTGCATGTGGTGCTAGGGACCACCCTGCCTGGACCTGACTGCAGGATCAAGGCCTAACCATTCAGCATATGGTCTATCATAAACCAAGACCAATACGAACCTACCTTCTGAGTATCAATGTCTTGTCTAATTGTTCCCATTTCTTTACTTATCTTTTCTTTCTGTTTCTCACAATTGGCTAGTTGAGTTTTTACTTCATCAAGTTCAGACTCTTTTTGCTATAGGAAAAGGAAACTTTATTAGTTTAACAAAAGATAAAGTTTAACAGTATTTTTATTCTCTTTATTTTAGAATTACCTTTTTATATTCTTCTTTTCCTCCCTGAATATAGTTCTCAATTACTTTCACATAGTCATGGATATTTTTAACTTTCTCTTTGATCTCATTTATCTGTGGAAAAAATATTTAATGAAGTATAGGTTTATGAATAAGAAGTGTGTGTGTATATATATATATATAAAATTCACAGAACTGCATACATTTTAAGTATAGAACATTTTCAAAATACTGTCATCATAGCTGAAGCTTACTTAGCTGTGAAACAATTTAAGACCGGTATAATCCAGTTTACTTCACATTACCATATTTTTCAAAACACGTTCAAAATCTTATATTCTCTAGCAGTGAGATGCAAAATTGACTTCTATTGACTGTGGTTACAAAGGATTTTTCCCCTTAACAAGGCTATTTATGATATAACATTTTATAGATTTTTAATTAATTGTTATCAGAGTTGTAAAGTAGCCAGCTGCTTTTGCAATTGGTACCAATATAAATTCTAAACAAACAATCTCACACATTTGATAGTTTGCTTCACATTAAGTCTTTTACTATGTAAATCCGCCACAATCCTCAACAAGGCAAACCTCCTTATGATAAGGATCCTCCACCCTTGTCTAAAAAAGTGAATTATTTTAATTGACTGAATTTCTACTATCACAACCTAAGGAAAATACATTTTATTGACGTGTGATAAGCAGTCTAACCTTCTCTTGTGTTACTTTGTTACTTGTGTTCTTTTTGTTGATTAGATCTACTCGCTCCTGCTGAAGTTTTTCTAAAGTTGCTTCCAAAGGAAATAGCTGATCCTTTGCTTCCTGGGGAGGGGGAAAAAAGCCAAAATGCCAATTTTCCATTAGAAATCCATCCTTACCTTCTCAATGCCTTAGAGATTGTTTCCTGTTATTGCTTGTAAAATTGTGAAAAAAGCTTATGTGAACACACCCAGTTTTTCTGTGATCTCGAATGTTTTTTTAAGGAACAGTGTTTATTTTTCAGTGTTAATGAAATGAGATGGAAGGTTGTGAAATATGCAGATAAAGCAAGTGCTATAGGACCCCAAATTTATACAGTGGCAAAATAAACAGGAGGAATTTTTAAAAATCTTAATTTTCATGATAGCTGATAATGTTAAAATAGGACAAATCCTAGTGCACCACAGTTAAATTCAATATTCAATAAATATTCAATATTCAGTCTTTCCACAAAAGTAAAGAAATTACTATTGGATTTTCTTACTTTGATCTCTCTGTATAAAGAATGAACCTCAGTGGACAATTCCACAGTCTGATCCTCCAGTTGTTGCCGGCGCTGCATACTACTGGAAATTTGTAGCTTCTCTGCTTTAAGTTCATTCACTGTACTCTTTAGCTGCTGGATTTGAGTCTGCTGGTCCTGTTTAATTTTTTGCTTTAACTCAATTTTACCAGTAACTGAAGAAAATTTTTTTAAAAATACACATTTAATCCATCTTAGACTAACCAAAACTTTTTATGCTGCACTAACTGAAATCTTACTTTTCTATCAGATGACAGATCATAACATACAAAACATTCAAATGAAAAATGAGAAGCAGTATGCCTGAAATACGATTTAATTAAAAAATATTAAATAATCAACTATTGCTTTAAAACATTAAAAAATATAAATGAGCATATACTTTAAAATATAGACTTTCATAAAAGAAGTTTTAAAATGTTTCAATATTCAAAATGCATTGAGGCTGGCAAACTACCAGTTTGTTTACTTGTTTGATTTACCTGTATCCAACAAGTGTTTTTTTTCTTGTTTTTCCTGGTTTACTTGTAGAACAGTTCGACCTAAGTCTACTCCTTGCAGCTTATTGGCCTGCTGGGCAATTTTTCGTTCAACATCCCTTAGATCAGTCTGAAAATAACAGGAAAAAAAGTTAAGATTTTTGTAGTGTTCATTGCTGTATTTAATAACTTTAAGAATAAATCTTGCACTTAAACTACTTCAAATTCAGAGCAGTTAATTATTATCACTTAATTATGGGGCAAGCCCTGCCCCCACATATGTGGATGGAGCAATAGCAAAGGATGGAGTTATAGCAATGGAGCAATATTTGGAGAGGCACACAGCATGAAGCCCAGATGCAGGAAGAGTTGGAATAGAATGGTAGAAGGTTGGGGCTGTAAAGGACAGTTCAGTCACTAAGTTGGAGTAACTTTCAGAGTGGTTATGTTCCCACCTTAAGGCCTGGAGAACACAGGAAAAGGATCTCTCTCCCACTTCCACCATGGAGTTCCACAAAACCCAGAGATTCTTGTGAATTGTTTGTTAAGCACTTTAGGATCCTCTGTAATTAAGGGCACTATATAAATAGATAATATTATTACCACCCATAATCACCTGTGGTAGCTCTGGGATTTTATTTTTTTAAATCCTCTTTTTCCTTTATTGACTTTGAGATCCTTCAACATTTTAAGGCACTGTGATGTACTGCATACCAAGGTAGTATTAAGGGAGTGTTATTTTATTAATTAAGAATTCTAGTAGACTTACCTGATACCTTTCCATAAGTGTTATATCTTGTAAACATGCTTTGGCACTTTCCTCCTCAGGCATAACTGTACCTAAGAGAGTTTCCTGCTCTTCTACATCACTTTTTAGGCGTTGAATATCTCGGTTTACATTCTGTAGCTTGTTTCTTAAGTCTGGTATGTCCTTTTCTTTAAGTTCAGTTATGGTATGCCTTAACATAAAATATAATTGCCCATTTAAAAATAGTAACATAAGCTCAATATAATGGGTAAGTTGTGCTACGATTTAAAATTGGAACAGATGGAACTATTTTACAGAAATTGTCACTTACTGAAACCTGCCCACCTGATCATCTCATTCATCAACCTCTGGTAACATCCTATCCTCTCAGTCAGCAGAGGTCAGATCAAAGCCAAGAAAACTTATCAAAGCAATGTGCTCATGCTAGTCTCAGATCTTACAGAAAACCACTATACAATACTACCACCTTGTGAAGGAAAAACATTTCAGCTTTTTATATTATGTACTTTTTTTCTCTCTTACATACTAAATCCCATACAACCCCGAGCTCTAAATCCCATGCAACCAGACTCTACTAGAATACGAGTTCCCAAAACTTCTTGAGGCTGGAAACCCTTCATCTCTTTGCAAAATCCATGCTTTTTCCACCTCAACCCCAAATCTTGTTGGTACTGATGTGAAAGCTCAGGAAACTGACCAAGCTTTTTTTTCAGTTTTGTTTTGGGGTTTTATTTTGGGGAAGTGGTGGGGAGAGAAGAAAAGGAGGATAATTCAAGGTGCTCTCTGTAATACGTTTTTTCCCAGTAGAAAAGATGCAGACAATTTTGAAGCAAGGAGATTTAATCTTTGTAGAGATATCTGCAGGGATCCTTCCTATGATTTTTTAAAACATTACCTCTATCTGGTGCCATCTGGCAAATTCCAAAGACAACAACAATTAAACTGTTCCTTAGGAATATCTAATATTAAGGGATAACATTCAATCCATGCAGGAATGGGTTAGCAGTATACAGAGACAAGGACGGATTCCAAAAAAGGCAGGAAAACACACACACACTTGAACCTCAGGAATAAAGAGGAGATGCTGGGGACCCACAAGGAAGTCCCTGCAGACCCCAAGTTAAGAGCTCCTGCTCCAGAAGGCCTGAATACACACAACCTTCTCAGAAACAGAAAGAGATTAATACAAATAATTGATTGATTTTCTCCTGTAACAAAATGTTTCTAAAATGGTGAGCTTGATTAACAGTGTTTTTAGCAATACAGCCTACACTTCAGCATTTATGGCAAACAAATTTAACATGAAACACAATGAAGACATTTTAGTAACAGCATAAATCATTTCACCATTTTAATTATAAGGATGTTAAAAAGTGGGGAAAAAACAGTTTTTTTTATACTGGAAATGACCATGAAAAAGCAATATTTAATCAATTCCTCTGCCTAACCTCCTACAGAAATGTGGAAGTACTGTAACTGTCAAACAATAGCACAGCCTAAACAGAGTAGAGAACAAAGCTCTTGGTTATTATATGACAGTTCTGTGGGTTAGTGTTTTGAGAGTTGAATTATCTACTCCCAAAGTATTTTCCTCATGATTCCTTGTAAAAGCGTGTAACAAGAGGCATAGCATACTCTGCTTGGTACCTTACCTTATTGGTTTAAGCCCCATCATTTCATCACGTTTCTTTTCTCTTCTTTTAAGCTCAGACTCTGTTGACTTTAGTTTATCTGGAGCAAGACGTAACTTGGACTGGAGATCGCTAATTACATCTTGCAGTTCTGACTCTGTTTGAAAGACCCTCTGACAAACTGGGCAACATGACTGGTTCTCATCTGTCAGCTGTGTAATAAACTGTGAATAAACTGCTGTGGCTCCAGCTAGCATAGCTATTTTTAAAAGAGTAAATTAAAGTTTGTCAATTAAAGCAGTGAATAATCAAATCTGCAACAATAAATTGTAGCACTGTAAAGGGAAACAGAGTTGATACCCATGAAATTAGAAGAAAAAGGGAATATTTTATCCTAAATTGCTCTCTTAAATAAATGAATTGTGAAAGTGACTGTAATTTTCTTTGAATACTACCAGATCTTTCTGCTAACATTAGGTATGACAAGCCACATCTGTGACCACACTGCAGTTGCTAGTTTGCACTGATTTGTATAGCTGGCAGATCCAGGGAACGGAATATCCTCCCAGGTTTGACACAATCCAGGATCAGGTCTTACGTATTTACTAAGTCAACACAGCTACCAATAAATTTAGAAGAATGAAGTAATAAGGTAGCAAATTGATTGAGAGAATGAAAATATTTTTGTGGCTGTTTACATGCAATCTAGAACTAAAAGAATAAACCTAAGAAAGACTGAATTTCATTTTATTCTTTAACATGGCATCTTTGGAGTGGGCTGTATATCAAATTTTATATTAACTATTGCTCATCTCCCAAACAAAGATAAGGACCCACTACTGTATATAAAAGCAATTTTACTGTCTTAAGCGTTGGAATTTAAATTTTAAAATAACTTTAGAAGACAGTGAAGAAATACATAAACTTACCTCGCTGCTTTGAAGTTTTTTCAATTTCATCCCGAAGTTTAAATAGATCACTATCAAAATCTTGGCTTCCACAAATATCAAAAAGTTTGTCTTCATAATTGGATAATTGCTCTTCTTTTTTCCTTAGCTCAATACTGATATGATTTTTATTTTGTTCTGCTGAAGCTAGTTCTTTGCTGAAACAGGAATGTGTGAATTCTTGTATTAAAGAAGGGCACCAAAACAAGCTTACAAACTATTATAGCCCAGAAACTATCAGGTTAGCTTGAATCTCAAATTCACATTGGACAGATTCTGCCAGTTTTGTCTGAAAAACTAATCTATAAGGAATACTTTCCAATACTATAAGTATTGGACAACACTGTTTATTTGCTTATTTGAATAATGGGATAAAATGTTGCATTTCAAAAGTCTACTGCCAAGATATTACTTTTGTTTTCTAGCTTATTCCTGGAGTCCATTTCTAGAAATGAAATCTGAATTTCATTTTTATTATTCCAGAGGGGTAGCTGTGTTAGCCTGTATACAGCAAAAACAACGAGAATTTCTGCAGAAATTAAATTTGTTAGTCTTTAAAGTGCTACAGGACTCTCGTTTTTATTTTTATTATTGTTTACTCCACTTATGTACTACACAATTTTAAAAAAATATTTTGAGCCAGCTTTTGGCTTAAGTATTCTTGCGAAAGGGTGTTAAGTCACATAAGGAATATATATCTTTGTTAGGAGTTCTAAAATTAGACTGCTTCCTAACAGTTATAAGCAAATAACGTAAGTCCATTACAGAATGTACCTGGTAAGTGGTATTTCCAATATAAAAAATTCAGACCTATGTTCTTGAATAAAATATTGATTCGACAACCATAGAGGGAAGAAAACCAATCCAAATTGTCTCTCTTCTTCAAGAAAAGTATCTTTCTTGACTGATCATTATGTTTCATGTTTCTGAATCTTGTAGTATCATTATGCTCCAAATCTTGTAACCAGAGCTGCACGAATAGACCCTTATATTTATATGGAGTATCATGAACTTCAACTGGATTCTGCACAGCTATAGAAGGTCTGCCAATATTTATCCTATTGCAGGACTGGGGCCTCAATAATTTTTAAAACAGAAATTATGGGCTTGATGTAGAGATTTCTGGGTGAGATTTTTTGGCCTGTGTTATGCGGGAGGGTAGTCTAGATTAGCATAATGGTCCCTTCTGACCTTAAATATGCATTAATTTTAAGATGATGAGCCGTAGCTGCCTACTACAAATTAAATAGCAGCTTTTGGAAGAAGCATCAGTGTTCATACACTTAATTCATAAACTCTGGTTCAATGTCTTGCAGTACATATCAGGGAAAATAAAGAGTGGACCTAAATTAAATAAAAGAATTGGGGTTAAAAAAAAAAACAAAAAAAACACTGCTAAAACTAGTAGCAGTAAAAAAAATCAAATCTAACCTAAACAACATATACAGTTTATTTTGTTTACAGAGGTGTGATGTATATCATTAGTGTGCTGATGTTACTAAATCTATTTGTCAAATCATTTCACAGAATCAAAATACAATTACAGATACGTAATCATACAAGAGAAACATGATACTCCAGTTAGGAAACAATCAGTCTGTGACATGTTTAGGAAAACCAAAGACTAATTTACTTATTCAAATAATGCAATCAATGACACTCGTTCAGCAGGGACTATATAATAGCAAAGAAGTCTAAAATGTTGCTTCAATGCAACACAGGAAATATTACATGTTGCAAGTGACTTTAATAGTAAGCACTGTTTTATTTGCTATTAGTTATGAATTAAATAACCAGCAGTATATTTTGTTGCACACTGCAACAGTAAACAACAACCATTATAAAACTGTAACTGTAGTAAGGAAACAAAAATAATGGATTAAACTCTCCAATTCCAAAATGAACTAACTTCAGAAATTAATTCTGAATCCAGAATCAAGTAAATGAATACTTACTTAAGATGGGCAAGCTTGTCTCTTGTCTGATTAATCTCTCTAGTTTTAGTATGAAGCCAATCCTCAAGCTGTTTTTTATTAGGAAAATATCCCAGCAATGAGGTCAATTCATCAACATGCCTAGATTTTATTTTTCTGATCTGTTCCTCTTTGTCAACCTTGGGGAACAAAATAGTCTTAAAATAAACTTTTCTATATTCCCAAACTGTTATTTTATTCAGTGTGTAGTACTTATAAAGTTACATATTTTTTTAAAAGGCACAAACAATTTTTATCCTATTAATGATGTAAGATTCTGACAAATAACTGTTCCTCATAAAGCCTCTATGAAAGATATTAACTTCATGTAAGTTTCTTAATAAGGAGATAATATTAGGAAAATAAAAAGAAATACACTACTTTGTCTTTCCTCAACATATCCATTTGGGTGATTGTCGTGGTATGCAAGTTTATCTGTTCCATCTCCTGATCCAATTTCCGAAGAACCTTGTCCAGGTTTGCTTTCTCATTTTGAAGTTCTTGTACCTCCAAATCAAGAGCTTCTACAGTGCTATTCTTCTCAGCCTTATCGAGTTCACGTTCCTAAACAGAATAATAAAATTAACTAAAGATTTATTTTTAAATGTGATTTATAATTATGCCAATTTTGAGGAACAAGACTAATGAAGTCAGACTGACAATGAGGCAAGAGAAAGGGAGTACTTTTCATTACTCAACAGCAATATCTCTGGTGGATAAAGGAATGACAATTACATCATCTAAAAACACTCCACATAATAGGGTGAGACCTATGACATGGGACGGTAAGCAAGGGATGTAAAACAAAGAAAAGAAGGCATTTGATGCTAAGACTCCAAAAAGATTGCACAGCCTCCCCAATTGCTCATCCACTATGTTGATGGGTGCTAATATAAGAGAAGAAAAAAGAGTTTTCATTTCCCTAAGAAGGTGCTAGATAGCTAGAACATGGCTTCAATATGCCTCATCCACATCCAGTTTGCTCTTTGGTTTTTGGCATCCAGTGAATGTTAAACGATACTTAAGAGTTTTCCTTAAAGGAAAGACTACGTGGAGAAATTCCATGATGCATTCAATTCTTCAGTTGTAAGCAAAGAACAAAATATTTTGCTAGAAAGGCACAAATAAGGAGTCAGGAATTGGATAACTTGCTTTTGAATAGGGATGGCTTGTTACAAGCTTATAATTAAAGCAAAGATTTTGTCATGATTATTTTTAGTCAAAGTCAGGGGCAGGGTTCATGGAAACCCATGACCTGCCCCTGACTTTGACTAAATATAATGGTGACAAAATGGGGGGGGGGGGGGGAAGAGAGTTCGAGCCCCGCTTGGGTTGAGGTGGGAGGGCCCAACACCCGCTGCTGCTGCAGCTGACAGCTCTAGGGCCCCTGCTGCCTGTGGCAGTTTGGTGCTGCGGCTGGCAGCTCTGGGTCTGTGGGGCCTGCACTGCCTGCAGCTCAGAGCTGCAGGGCCCCCCCCCACAGCAGCTTGGAGCTCCAGGTCTGTGCGCCCCCCTGCAGCCCACAGTAGCAGGGAGCTCCAGATTCCCACACTGCCTATGGCAACTTGGAGCTCTGGGGCCAGCAGCAGGGAGATCTGGGTCCCCATGCAATGGCAAGAGGCTCTAGCTTTCCCCGCCACCAGCAGTGACTTGGAAGTCCGGGTCCCTGTTGCCCACAGCAGCTGGGAGCTGCGGGGGCCGCTGCTGGCTGACAGCTCCGGTCCCACCCTTACCTCAAACACCCTCCCCCAGGGCTGAAGCACAAAATGTCATGGAGGTCTCTGGAAGTCATGGAATCCATGACTTCTGTGACATAATCTTACCCTTACTTATAACTGTGAAAAACATGGCACCATGTGCACTTCACTCATGATTTTTCTTTGTCCCTGATTCCAACAAGTAAAATATAGTTCACTCAGAGAGAATATAATATAGGTTTTGGGGTTTTTTGGGATGGCAGGAGTGGTCAAGTTTTTTCACTATGTCACTGCTGTCCACATTTGTAATACTTTGATCAGAAGCAGCAAGACAACTGAATATGCTTTCAGTTGTGTATTTGTTTAAATTATTCAAATATAAAAATCTTACAGCCTTGACGAGTTCCTGATCCAGTTCCAGTATCCTGTCTGAAGACCCCTCCAACTTATTCAGTTCATATTTCATATTCTTCAGTTCAAGCTGTTTCTTATTTTGAATGTCTGACTTCAGGTCAATGGTTTTTTCCAGTCCAGTTTTCTTATCTCTTATTTCATCTATCTGTTTTTGTTTCATTGTTTCTTTTTCTGCAAATTCTCTCTGAACAAAGAAGCCATCCAACACGTCACTAAGCAATTACATGCAGCTGAATTCTTTATACATTCCCCCTACATATTTTTTTTCTAAGCAATCACTATGACCAGATTGGCACCTATCCAATGCAACATGCTGAAATATTTTGGAACATTAACTGAGCTGGTTGGAAATTTTCCATTAAACCATTTTTCTGTTGGAAAATATCAACTCGTCGAAATCAAACTGTTTTACAGGGAAGTGTTGATTTTGACAAAATTTTTTGACAGAAACCAGGCAAATTTCCAACAAAAACTTGCCTGATTTCCTGCCAGCTCACCTGTCTACCTTCCTAGCTCCTCAGCTGTTCACCTGGTGGGGAGCTTGGGAGCTGTGGCTCCCTGAATGCCTGGGAAGGCGGCTCCCTAAGATGGGCAGCCCACAGAGCCACCTGTCTGGGAAGTCAGGTATCCTGACTCCTTAGTTCCCCTAGCAAGAGTCAGGCAATCATGTAAGCAAGCTGAAAAATTCCATTTCAGTTCTCCTGCTATGGGATAAAAGCTTTTTTTCAAAAATTCAAAATTTTTCATGGGCAAGAAGAATTTTTTTCCAGCCAACTCTAGACATTCATGTTAAACCTAATTATTATTATTATTATTATTATTTGTATTTCCATACTACCTAAGGGCCCCAGTCATGCATCAGACCACCCCTGCACTAAGCACAGTATAAACAAAGAACAAAAAGATGGTCCCTGCCCAACAGAATTTACAATCTAAGTATTAAATGGGTTTTCACTACATTAGAGCTCGTAATAAATTACATTGTCTTTGTAAATAAAAAAAAATACATATATAAGATGTCCTTGCAAGGTCTTCCTGGCTGAAACAACTTACAATGCCAAACATATTCTAAAGTTGTTGACAGTTGTGTGTAATATTAGAATTGTGAGATTAGGATGCACATAATGGTAATGTAGGTTCCTTGTGAACATTTGACTAGGAAATAAAGAACACAACTCCTGATGACTTCATTGCTGTCAACTCACATGCATTATAAGAACCAATATTATGGGAATTAATTATGATAATGCATTAAGGTGACAAAATCGTTACCATTAACTGACTGGCAGTTTCTGCTTCTCTTTCTTGTCTCTCTTTCACAAGCTTGTGAAAATTGTTAATTTGTCTTTCATTAAAAGGTGCTCGTTCAAAACCATCTAATTCCAACTGTGCTGCCAAAGCCTGGATTAACGAATCCCTGGTCCTGATGTCCTGCTGGTGACGATCTGCTTGCAGCTGAAGACGACCTTCACACACATATTTGTACGCATACATGCACAAACACACACAAAAATAGGATTTACACATTTAGAATTATATACATCAAGAATAGATTATGTTACTTATATCTGATAATGTTTAATATGCAAATCATTTGGGAGGGATGTTTCTACTCAAATTTTTTAAATTGCATGCATCAATAAATGAATTTTAGCAGCTTCTAGGAACTAAAGAAATAAGTTTCATTTCTTATATTATTAATGCCACTTTAGCTTTATTAACACAGGGAATTTAGTTTACTTATCACTATTTATGCTAGCTGTTTACTTTTTGAACTTCCCTTAGCTTGGACAATGAACATAGATTAAATAAGGTCACGTTTATTTTTAGTCAGGTCTGCTCTACACACACAGTTTCACACTAAAAGTGTGATGCTAAATCAATTTAATTAAAATAGGGCAACTTTGTGTATGGACCCTAAAATAATTTCTACATGACTTTTACCAGTTTAGTCTTCACCGGTAAATTTACAGGAATAACATACAGAATACACCCATATTTAAAACAACACAGGTGTGCCCACACAGTGGGTTGCAACAGCTTATCTGAATTAATTTAGTTTTTAAACTGATTTATGTTAAACCAATGTAACCACAGTGTATAAACAAGTCGTAAGGGGGACACAACTGAAAAACAAACAAAAAAATCCAACTCACTTCTGTTGGAAATTTGTTTTTACCCACTATTGTTTCAAGTAATTTATAATATTTCTAGAATTGACAGACATCAGAGGAAAAAAATCCTTATTTTTTCAATTTTTTACTTTGCACATCTGAAAGAACGTTGTCACTTTTCCCCCCAAGTAGTCAACAGTTGAACCTTGCAGCTGAACTCGGTGGGACTATGCTCATTTGCCTGTGAACGTGTTTGCAGGACTGGACCTTTAGTCAGTTTTCCCTGTCCGTGTGGGCCTTTTAGACAGCAGCAGGGGAGAACTCCCTCCTCCTTCCAATTTTTTAAAATAGGAAAACATGATTATAGAGCCACAAACACTGGGATGGCTGTCTCATGTAGTATCCATAACATTTATCTGTATTTTTTTTTTAAAAGACTAGATTTTAAGTTTGATGTTATCCTTTTAAAATAAATAAAAATATTAACTAATTTTTTAAAAAATGCTTCTACAAACAATCTTGTAAATTCCCTTTTTAAAAAAAAAACATTAAAATTGAATTTTGTGTCTAAACTACCTGACAATACCCTTTTAAAGGTCTATTGGTATTGCCATTATTCCCGCATTTTGAACATTTTATCATTTCCCTATTTTAGGCCCCATTTGTAGACCTCAACATGATCTACATTTACACTCCATGAAGGCAGAGTCTGCACTAGTAATTCTTAACGGCAGATCACAGCTTTAACTTGCCTTGCAATGAAACAAGGCATTTCAGTTCTCAGTCTGTATTTTGTACAGACTTTAAAAAAACTCTAAAAGCAAAATGTGTTTTCTTTGACCAATTTAACAAAAAGCCATTTCTTCTAATGCAATAATGCTAATTGGTGGGGCAAAGAAATGCAGTGGCAGATCAGCAGGAGATAAGATGCCACCAGTATTTAGGATTATTTTCACTTTTCTATTGTAAGTGCCTATTTTGTGACCTTAATCATTCAGCCAATTCAAATCACATAATTCTGAAAGTAACATTAAACTGCCAGCTCACATTCACATTTTTCTCTTTCTAAATCCATACAAAATTCAGTATATAGGTTTTTAAATTGTTTTAAGTAGAAAAGCAATAACCTCCCTCCCTTCCATGTGTATTAATTTAATTTATCCTATTAAGGAATTTTGGTAATTGTCTAAACCAAGAACAAAGAACCTAAGAGGTTAATTACCACAACACCAAGAAGGAATATTAAACATTTAAAAGTCATGCTTTTACTATCTGAGTAATCCTGTTCCATTTTATAATCCTTCCAAAGATAATTATTACCTATACCATCCCATATTGATATTATTTTAACTGTATTTATGACATTTTCTGTTTACAGAAATTTTCATAAAACTTGTAATTAATGTACATATCCTGAAATAATTAATAAGCTATACAGAACAAGATCCACGGTATTTAGGGGATGTTTTGTATTTAGGGAATTTTAGAGAAATCACATGAAATACAACCTGCCTGAAAAACAACCTGGAAAATTGAAATTTGAAACTGACAAGCTGCCGCAGAAATTGAAGGAGCTGGCAGATTTCCTGGATGCACACCCTAATGAAATGTGTTGCGCATGCCTATGTATTCGACAATATTTTTGCATTAATTATTTTTTAAAAAATCAACCTATTATACCTTGTTCAACAAGTAATTCTGATTTCTCTTTGTTGAATCTCTGACACTCTTTGCTTGCTCTATCCAGCTCACGTTGACAGTCTGTTAATCTCCTTTCCTTCTCCTTTACTGTTCTCTGATGGTTCTGGTACATATCCCTTAGTTGCTCATCTGTTCCTTGAAAAACCTGTGCAGTCAGTATACAGCAGCATTAAAAAGTTAGCTTTTTAAACCGATTTATAACAAAGCATTTTGCCTGTGCTTATAAACTACATTATGCATTTTCCAAATGTTAAACACAGAATAAAATAAAAAAGGATAACATTATCAGACTTGTAATTTTTTACCATAAGAGGATTAAAAGGTATTTTGGATTAGCTTCACTAAACTTTTTTACTGCAGGAGTTAAGTCACAAGAACTAAGTAAAATTATCTGGGTCCAATAAAGAGATTCCCCTTTTTCACATTGATAAAAAAATATGATATATACTTTCTGTGATATGCGCTCCTGGACAAATTCTTTCTAGCTATCAAAACAATTTAATATATTTAGCACATAATGAAAGAACCACTAACTCTTTCACTGGCTATTTTAAATAGGAAGATTTGAGATGTTAATGGCAAGAGATGCCCTTGTACTTGTAGGTCAAGTTTGGGTTGCTCTACTGCCAATTAACGCAATTCATATATGGTCATGATCAGTCATCACTACTTTATAAAATCATTGATCCCATTGTTCACCACACTGAGCAGTTCATTCTATTCTGTAGATCTTGAAGGGAAAGGTAACAACAGTTTTAATCCCCATCTCTCCACTAAATCAAAAAGTAATACACCTTCATGACATTGTATTCTAACAGCTATTTGCTGTATTTAAGCCATTTATTTCTAGAGACCATTCTGATGATGGTGGCCACTCCTTAATACACATGGTTGTCAGGTTGCTCTTCTCAGTGAGAGCTGCAGCATGCTGAAAATTCACTTTATAGTATCATTGTAAATTGCACAGAAATCATACATGCAAAATAATGTTTATAGATATCTGTATTACTACTTAACTACATTATGCAACAACCTATTGCATCTCACATGCTTGAATACATCAACCAATGCTGGTGACTGATGATAAAACTGTATTGATTAGGAGGGTCAGCCACACTTTAAATTTTAAAACCATAGCCACTATCTCTCATGGTTTCTTTGCACCTTTTTTACTGAGTTTTTATAAACTTTGCCTCCTGATCCAGAAAAACACTTAAGCATATGAGTAGTCCCACTGAACTGAATAGGACTATTTGAATTTTTAAGTGCTTTCTTGGGCTGGGACTTTGCTAGTGGGGGATTTTTTTAAAAAGTATTTTAATTATTTATTTATCAAAGAGTACGCCACGGAGTACATTTAAAACATTCAGATCTTTCTGCATTCAGTTTTACAATTGTGGCCCAAAATGTCTGTAAAATAAAACCAGCAGAACAAAAATACACTGTTCTGGGTATGAGTACACAAGTTTTAAAAAATTTATGGTTCATTCTATAACAAATGTATATTTCACTCTGTAATACGTGACTGCTGCTGATTTTTTTTAGGATGAAGGATGGTGACATGGGATTTATAAGGCAAACCTTTGCCATCTTCTGTTGCAAATCCTGGTTATCTTTTTCCATCTGCCTTTTCCTGCTGTCCAGAGCTTTAATCTCATTGTCAAGTCTCATTACTTTTGCAAGATTCTGTTCAATTTCTGACAGACGGTTCTGAAAAAAAAAAAAAGCTAAAGTAAATTAACTTCACTACAGTTTCTGGATTTTATAATCAATATTTCTGTTTAAATACACTATATTTTAAAAATGGGTCATGTTCAGCACCTACATGTTCATAAGGAGTTTTAAACAGTAGGGCAATGGTTCTCGAATCTTTTCATACCATGCCCCACATGTTAATCAAGACATTGTTTTGTGGATCACCTCCCATCCTAATGAGACAGCATTCCTGCAGCAACTACAGTAGATACTTACATGGAAAAGTAATATTAGCAAATTACTTGAAATCTTAGCCTTCAAAGAATTTCCCCCACTGCTGATCACGCAGGTTTCAGACCAAACCTCAGTGCCTGTGATTAAATGCTGGCACTCACTGAGAATGGCCTTCAGAGCAGGCAGAACACAGCTGCAATATTCCTAGACCTTACTATTACATATGACACAATCTGGTATACAGGCCTATTATACAAACTGTCATTGATCCTACTAAAGTGGGTTGTCATGGCTGTGGAACTATTGCTGAGAGGCTGCTAATTCCAAGTTATGCTTGGACAAAACAAACAAACAAACAAACAAACAAAAAAAAACCCCAAAAGCAACAACAAACAGCTCCTGGAGGTTTCAAAACAACGGTTTACCTCAATTCTAACACCAACACATTTCAATCTCTTCACAAATGACCTTCCCAATACCACTCCACATGTTTTAGCTATGTCATGACATCTGTCTGGTAGCACAGTACCAGGATTCCAATCACCTACAACTCCTGAATGCTGACATAAAAGAGGTGGCCTACTATATTAAAAGATGGAGACAAACCTAGTACCAAAAAGACAGTTTCCAGCTCCTTCCATCTATATCACCTAAAGGCCAACAAACTGTCAACATCCTCCTGAATAGACAAAGGCTGGACGATGACCCAAAGCCTATGTAGCTAGCTGTTCTACTGGGCTGCACTTTGATTTTCAAGGAACACCTTACCAAAACATTGCTGAAAATGAAGACAAGAAACAGCCTAATCAGCAAATTGAATGGTTCTAACTGGGAAACCAATGCACAGCCAGTAAGAATCCCTGGGCTTGCCTTGTGCTATTCTGTAACACAGTGCTGCTCCCTGGTGTGTCTTGTCTCACTTCACACAGGACTACTGGCCATTCAGTTGAATGAAACCATGCATATAACAAGCACCATAAGACAACACTGCTCCTCTTGACATCAGACAACAAGTAGCCTTGCAGAATCTGCTCCTTAAGGTGTAAGACATGCCATATCTACCCGTTTAAAACATTTGTTTAATCCACTGAACCACCATCTCAGTTTAAGGCACCCTGCCTGGACAATTCCCCTATGGATCCTCAATATCACTTCCAGGTGGCATAGTACGTGGTAAGAATAAGCTTCAAACATAGCCAATGCCCATCTTATGACACATCCAACAGTCCAACCCTCTGGTTTTGACCTTCCATGTCATTTTTGGGTAAAGTGCAATCTCTTTAGAAGTGCAGTGATCAGATGTGCTGCTAATGACTATAAGCAGGGCTTCTGTAATTCCCTCCTTTGCTGCTTGGCCAGTTAGAATATGTAGGCCACATACCTACAGGCTGTACTCATCAGCAAGGGCTGCCTGGTTCCCTCATGGACTTGCATAAAAAAAAATGCTCTTCCCTCAGCTACTGAATAGTTAAGGTGCTTAGCACATTTGACTTGATTGTCTAAGTAGATGCAGCACAATATGTAAGCAATGTATTTAATATCTTTAAAAGAAGTTAAAATATATCTAGTAGTCAATTTTCTGCATACTGTGGTTAAAAACTTCTGCACTAGGATGCCTCACTGTACTACTAATGGAAGAGTTACAGGAACAAGAATTGCTATAATTTATCTGTACTGGTTGTAGATATGGAATGTGTCATGGCACCATTGTAAAATAGGCTCTAGGTATTATTTACTTAGAGGCAGGAAGTGGGTTTTGTATAGATGTTTTTCTCCCCATTGCTGATGGCATATTCAAGTGTTAATATATTGTTTCAGGGGAAGTTAATAGATAAGAAAATATGCCACCGTATGAAACTAAAGCAGATACTATAATCAATCTTCCAAAATCAGCTGTTGAATAAATGTTGAAGATTGTGAATTTTTCCAAAAGTTTTGTTACTCAACCAGACATCTTAAGACAGGAAAGATACATGTTCTTTCAAAGTTTGGCCTGAAAATCCCAAACTGGAAGTAAATTAATTTAAATATAAGAAAAAATAAATTGATCCAAGATGGTGTAAAGATAAGATCAGATCATTTCCACCACATCTTTGAATATAAATTCTACTCGTACAATTTCATTATTTGTCATGATGAAAATGACCTCTAAGTTCTGCTCTGAATTTTATGGTTAAATGGGGAAAAAAAATCCCCCATCAAAACAAAACTGATACAAAACTATTCAAGATAGTTAAGTCCAAAGCAGAATTCAAAGAGTTATAAAGGGATCTCACAAAACTGGGTGACTGGGCAACAAAATGGCAGATGAAATTCAATGTTGATAAATGCAAAGTAATGCACATTGGAAAACATAATCCCAACCATACACAACCTGTGGAACTCTTTGCCAGAGGATGCTGTGAAGACCAAGACTATAACAAGGTTAAAAAAAGAACTAGATAAGTTCATGGAGGATAGGTCCATCAATAGCTATTTTAGCCAGGATGGGCAGAGATGCAAAACCATGCTCTGACGTGCCTCTAGCTTCTGTTTGCCAGAAGCTTGGAATGGGCAACAGGGAATGGATCCTTGATGATTACCTGTTCTGTTCATTCCCTCTAAAGCACCTTGCATTAGCCACTGTTGGAAGACAGGGATATTGGGCTAGATGGACCCTTGGTATGACCCAGTATGGTCATTCTTAAGTTCTGATGATAATACAATATTAAGCTTGAGAGATTTTAATCATACAGAAGTCAGGAAATTCCTATAGCAAGCAACCTTTACTCTCTCTCTCCTAGTGAACATGTACAGTATTACAATAAAAAAATTAATTACATCATCATACAAACAAAATTACCTTTAGAGGATTAAGTTGATTCTCAATAGATTTTACATTTTCCTTAGAAGCAGCCAGATGAGCTTCCCTATTACTAAGATGATCTTGAATTTCATGTGCTTTTTCTTTATTCTGTTTTAGATATTTCAGTTCTGTTTGACACTCTTTTACCTTCAGGCTTTGCTTCTTACGTACCAGACGAAGAGTTTCCAATGCTTTAATATACCTTTCAAAAGGAAAGCCATGTGTAAATTTCAAATCCTATTGGCACATGCATCTTTGTGAATGAAATCAACACTGTAGCATGAGCATTTTAGTGAGCATTTAAACAATTAGAATTAAATCGAAGGCATACTTTACAGTAATAATGTTCATTATGGAAAGAACTAAACCTTGTTGCTGAGAAGATCTCATCAAATTTTTGTTTCAGGGCCTTTCCCTCACTTAAAGGCCAGTTGGAGTCTTCTTGATGACAGAAAATGACATTGTTAATCACAGATTTGGAAACACCAAGGGCGCTGATCATCTCTCGGTCAATTTCTGCACACTTGGAACTGAGACTGACCTTCTCTCCAAGCCTGTGTATATAGATTAAGAAAGTGCATAACAATAAGATGACTAGTGGTTGCTGTACAGCTATGATTTTTTTCTGAAATAAATAACATTCTGTATAATTTCAACATTCTAACCCCACTTGTTTTGATACTAAGTCACAAATTATTATTTTTACAACGGTAAATGTTTTTGCCCCTCATTATTCTCACTCCTCTTCCATTTTTAACTCTGAATACCTCATTTCCAACCAAATGGATTTTGATACAGCATTCCTTTGATTTCAAACAATTTTTCTTTAGCTTAATGTCACGTTAGTTGTGTATATAGCATCAGTTTGCTAACTGTGACTGCATAACCAGCAGAGGGAGCAAAAAACATAGTGATTAATGAAAAAGAAATGCTCTTTTTAAAAAAATGTCAGAGATGAGAGTCGAATAAACAGATAGATACTTGGAATGAGTTGCAATGGGACTATTTCCTCACCAAATTACATTAATTGACTTCTTCAGTGCCAACAGGACATAAAGTGAATATAGTGTATAAACAACTCCTTCACAATTAAACTATCACTGAGTGACTTAGGTGCTGAAGTCCACTGAAAATCAACGAGACTTCAGCAATTTTGAAAGTTTTACCCATTAAATCTTGGGATTTCTTGTAATAAATAAAACATATAGACTATACTGTTTCAACCTGTGGTATGCGTATCCCTGGGGGTATGCGAGACACAGGCAGGGGGTATCCGGGGAAAAACAGAGTGAAGGGGAGGTGGGTGGCAGCTGCTGACTTCTGGGGAAGCCAGGCAGCAGCAGCCCACTTCCCACCTGGTCCCAGCTCCAGCTGGGAGGCATGTGGCAGGCCCTGGCTTCTGGGTAAGGCAGGTGGTAGCCCCCACTTCCCTCCCAGTCATAGCTCCCAGCTGGGAGGCAGGAAGCAGCCACTGGCTTTTGGGGAAGGCGGGCGGCAGCCCCCCGCTTCCTGCCAGATCCCGCTCCGAGCTGAGAGGCAGGCAGCAGCCCCCTGCTTCCCGCCGGGTGTCAGCTCCCCGATGGGAGCCCAGTGTTAGCCTCCTGCATCTTCTGAGCTGGGCTCGCAGCTGAGTGGCAGCCACCCGTGCCCCGGCTTGAAGACAAGCAGCAGCTGCCTGCCCACATCCCGGGGTCCTAGCAGGAATGGAAGTCTCCTCTGCCCCAGCTTGGATTGGGTGGCAGTCATCCACCTCCTGGGCTGGCAGCTAGGCGGCAGCTGTCTGCAACTTGCCCAGGTGGCAGCCCCCCTCCCTGGCTCAAAGCCCAGTGCCCAGAAAACTTGTCAATTTCACTGCTCTATGACAGCCCCAGATTTTACCAGTTACCCTCTTTTCCTGACTCTCTATCACCTTCCTTCCCTGTCTCTCTCTCACCCCTTCCTCCTCTCAAATCTATGGCAAAAAATTTGGTACAGCGCTTTATATTCCCCAGCATTGGCATGCCGCTCAAAGCCTCCTAGCTTTGGCCAACATCACCTTTAGCACAGATACATACTTGACTTCTTCTACCTCTGGTGTAAAGGTGGTAGCCCTGCCCACACTAGATCTAACATCTGTCATGTTACGGCCTTATATACTCAGTCCTTCTTCCACCATATGGCTCATTAGTCTGTAAATATAAAATCCTGTGGAATAATGAGTGTTGGGGTATTTATTAAAATTTTCAGAAGTTAGGGGGTACTTGCTTCTTAAAAGATTGAGAAACACTGATATAGACAACGCAATAGGACTACATGTAACTTTTTGTTAATTTAATCTGAAAGAGTAGGTGAGTTTTGATAAATTATCCGCTTACCTCTTTTCTTACATGTAAAGTTACATATAAAACAAATGTATACTCATACTAAGAAACAATGTTTAAAAAACCTACAACTTACTTTATTCTGGTAATGACACCTTCAAGAGTTTTAAATTCTGTTTTCTTGCCTTTCTGAGTACAAACCATGGATCGCTGGACAGCTACAAGCTCTCCATTAACATCACGAAATTGCAGTCGAATCTGAGCTCTGACATCTGTTTCATTAGCAACCTTTGACAGGAAAATAATATGAAAACCTGTTTAACAAAGAAAACTTTTCTGGGCATCCAAGCATATGTTCCAACGTCATAAGTGAAATCTTGGCTCCACTGAAATCAATAGTTTTGCCATTGACTTCAATGAGGCCAGGATTTCACACAAATTCTTTTTTTGACCTATAGTTTATTATCCAGAATGGTTATGCATACCTTGCATTTTGGCTATCCTTATACCCTAAAATGCAAACACTCCTCCACACCCATCTGATAAACAGTTATCAGAGGACCTCCCCTCAAGTAAATAGAACAGAAAAATAACCTCCTTTAAGATTGACACCAAACATTCATGTGCAAGTCATGATCCAGGCCTAAATCATGCAGAGAGTAAATCTCTATACTGTAGGTGTGACCCAGAATCAAATATCATCTCAAATATAGAAAGGCTAACTCATATGCAACACCCATAAAATCTTAGTTATTTAGTTTATCAGTAACTCGGAAGGAATAGCCCATGTTCAAAACACTCTGTTAAAACCATCAATTTACTAATGACTAAGACTAATGACAATGACTAAGAAAATACCAAACAGATATTTGATAGACTTTTTGTATCAAATGGTATTATTTTTATTCTTGTATACAATATTTTCTGGCAACTAACACTTATAAAATATATTGACAGAGAATAAATGACACAGATATTCTCACACTGAAACTAAATACAGTTACAAACATGAATTTAGCAAATTTTTTAAAGATTTAAACAAATAAACCAATTTAGTATCTCAGGTGTTGTACATGCGCATATGGAAACCTTTCATAAAGTTAAATTAAAAGATAAATTTAACTGCAAAACAATCTACAGTTTGTAATGTTAAGATTGTGAGAAAAAAGAGAACCAACACGTTTAAGATTTAAGATTGACAACTCATTTCTTGTAATTTCTCCCTCCCAACTTCAATCCTCGCTTTTGTATTACATTAAAAGGGATGATTTAAATAATTAACACTTACTGGACTACCTCCATTTGGTGGCATACTCCAGTGTTCATTAAATATTTTGTCATATCCAGTACCAGTTAGACATACAAACTAGCCACCGTGATTCCTACCTTTGGATCATGAACAAATGAGTGTCCTTTTGTTCCTGGAGGGAAATCACCAGTAGAAATATATTTAAGGCATTCAATGATAGTCTACAGAAATGGAAATAAATATGTATCAGTATATCAATTTAGAGCTAGCAAAAAGCTGGACTGAGGAGGGAACAGAATAGCAATCCGTAAATACCTGAGAACCAAGAAATAGACATAATGGGATTAAATTAAGATAAAAGTATTCTTTCTGATCTTTTCAGGAAAAGCTTCATGACAATAGCTCTAATTAGCTTGTGGAATAGTCTCTTAAATGGAGATATCCAAGTCAATGGTGGATTAAAATTAGACTGGACGAAACACTAGTAAATGTACAATATGGCATAATTCTGCATTGGCAAGCAGATTGAGAAATACTGCATTAGATCATCTAATCAATCTTTTTGATTCCTGGGATCAGCTTGCTGCCTTCCTAAACTGTGTCAGGGAGTTCTACAGGACTGGTGTTAGTCCAAAGACCAGTCGTCAAGAAACACTGAATAGATCTTTCCATATCTAACTTCTATGGCTAATATCTAGTGCATAAACAGGTATTCGTAAAACAACAAAGGCTCCAACCTTGCAAGGAGCACTGTGCAGGCAGAATCCTGCACCCACATGGAGTTCGTTGTAGAATGCAAACCTGAAAGTGGAGTCCAAATTATGCAAGTGTCACATAATGCAAACTGTTTAGTTTTTATAATGTCATTAATTATAAATTCATATAAACGATCACTTGTTTGTATAAATTTGTGATTATTTATAATGACATGAAGCCTGTCTGCACTGTACAAAAGTCTTACCGTTTTTCCTGCACCATTTGGCCCCACCAAAATGGTTAAAGGATTAAAGAAAGTGATAACTTGTTTGTCTTTGTCCTCTACACCAAAACTCCTCACTCCCAGGATGCTCATCTTCTCAATTTTAGACATTTCTGCAGGATATTTTTTTCTTTTTTTCTGAATCCCAAAAATTAATTTTCACAAATCCTATAAAATAAACAGTTACATTTAGTGATGATTTAGGTACCAAACATTATCCTGTTTCTCCCAAAAAAATCGTGTACTATCAAAAAAAAGTATGTTATGTGTAATTTAAGACAGCAAAGATTCTTTGATTCTGGTTAAAGATGTGGATTACAGAGACTCCTTTAAATTATTTTTTAATTAAAACTTTATTCTTGGTTTAGAGATTTTCTCTTTTACAGTGAAAAGACAACCAAAACACAGAATGGTAAATTAAGAAATTTACTATTTGTTACTTATTCCTCACTGCAACTAAACAACTTAGGTCATCCTAAAAATATCTAACATTCCCTGAGTGTTTAGTAAAAGAAATATCCTGAATTAACTTTAGTAAAAACTATAACTCAATTTTTATGAGCTTTTGCTCAGAAGGCGTCAGTAAGAAAAAGTTATAGAAATTAACACATTTTCTTGAAAAACTTCAAAATTTGCTTTTGCGCAACAAACATAGCATCAAAACTCAAGAACATATGGACTGGCTTTCACGTTGTTCTACAGTACTCTCTCTCCCAAGGCCCCCACACAATCTAACACTTTAATTCACATAAGGCCTAATGCTAGGAGATATTTTTATCTTTGCTAGATTTACAGACCTAGACGCACAATCCTACAATCATGCAGGCTCGCCATGGCAGACACATGGAGTTCACATAGAGAAATAAGGGGAGTGCTGTACAGGCAATAGGGTCAGCCCATGTGGAGCTGTTACAGGATTGCTGGGCATAGTACTTAGGGGCAGGAGGTGTCTTACCTATCAGTATTTGCCAATAAGATTTATTTACAATTTAAGAAAAATAAACACAATACAGAACCCAAGGCAACAATCCAAAATAGGAGGGTAAAGGGATTGTTGATAATGAACACAGAGAAAGGAATTGCTGGATGAAACCAAGATAAGTATTTTAATTGTTTGGCTGTTATTTCATTAGGTGAAGCATGGAGCAGTTTGTCCTGTGCATCATTTGCTGTCAGTGATCACTGCAGTGGGGGGAGGAGGAAGCACAGTATTTCTTGAGGATGAAAGATTATTTCCCATGACAGGCAATTTACTGCAGCAATAGATGGGGAGTAGAAAAAAGAAATTTCTCAGCAATAATAGATCATTGTGCCCGATTCCACATATTATTTATTATCATTCCATTCCACAGATTATGATGTATTATTTGTACTACAGTAGGTCCTAGAAACCCCAAATAAGATCAGGGGTTCATTGTGTTACGCACTGAAAAAACATAGTGAGAAAGTTTGTCCTGCAAATTGCTCTCAATCTAGACAGATAAAATAGACAAATGTGAGGTGAGATTGCAGCACAGACAAGTCAAGTGACTTGCCCAAGATCATGCTATAGGACAATGGTTGAATAACATGCAAGACAGGTTTCCTGAATCCCAGTCCAGTGTCCGATCCACTAGGCCGTGCTAGCAGGTTACTCTGGTGGGAGTGGGCACAGAGAATTTCCTGGAGATAGCAGGATACTAAAATAATAGTAAGCAAGGGGAATTTCCCTAAAATGGCATGTTTCTGTGGTGGGGGTGGAAATTTTCCTGGTATGGCAGATTAAGACACTGGGAGTGGGTGCAGGATATTTTGCAGAGATGGCAGATAACCAGAGTGAGCAGGGGCATGAGACATTTTTCAGAGATAGCAGATTATCAGGGCAAGTGTGGGCATGGTGTATTTTCCAGACATAGCAGATTACGAGGATAAGAGTTGTGTTGGGGTATTTTCTAAGGATGAAGAGTTAGGGGCGTGGGCGCAGAGTGATTTCCAGGGATAGCGGGTTAATGGATGGAATGATTTCCAGGGATGCCAAGTTACCAAGGTAGGAGTGGGCATGGGGCATCTTCTGGGGATGGTGGGTTGGGAGCACAGGGGTGGGCACGGGGCATTCTCCAGGAACGGTGACGTCATCAGCACAGGGCATGTCCAGCGGTGGCAGGTTAGGAAGCTGGGAATCGGCATGGGCCACTTCCGAAGGTGGCGAGTGAGGGGGATGGGCACGGGCCATTTCCGGGGGTGGCGGGTGAGGGGGGATGGGCACGGGCCATTTCCGGGGGTGGCGGTGACTGGGGGCCTTTTTCAGCGATGCCGGAGCCCGGCTCGGGGGCGGACGGTGCTCTGGGGCTGGGACACCAAGGCCCCTTCACAGACACGTCCTGTCCCTCTGCCCGGCGCGCGCCTGAGCCTTGGGCCGGGGAGCAGCCGCCCAGCGCTCCCCATCCCCCGCTTTCCCAATGCCCGCCGCCCCCTCAGGAACAACCGCAGGGTCACAGCACCCCGTGCACCCGGGTCCCGCCGCCCCCCCGGCAGAGACCCGCGCCGGTCACCTCACCGAACAGGCCGCAACTAGACGTAGCTCACACGCTTTGCCCGGCTCGGCTCGGCCCGCCCAGCCCCAGCGGCAGCGCGAGCTCGGCCCCGCCCTCCGAGTCCCCACAGTTCAGGAGAGCCCGGGCCCGGCCCGACCTGACCCCAGCTGAGCTGCCTGCTCTGGACCGTCTGGTCTAAGCGCGTGGGCGGGCGCTGTGCCCCAAGGAGCGGGCGCCTGGGCCGGTAGGGCCTGCTAAGAACAGACATGGGCCGAAGCCCAGCCAGCCACCAATGGTTCCTACACCCATTTCAGACACCCTTCCCCCAGCGACCCCCACATTTACAGCGACCCCCACCTTAGCCCCCCATGCTCATATCCGGCCCCCAGTATACCCACCTCAGACCGCATCCCCCCATGCCCTTGTCAACCCCCACTATAGCCACATCAGAACCATCTTCCTCATGCCTGTATCAACCCCCCATACCCATCTCAGACTCACATCAGCCTGCCCAGTACACCCTCCTCACACCCGTCTGCCCCATATCATTCTCCCCCTATCTACCTCAGCCCTCCCCACCCCCAGGTCCCCACATACCCTCAGCCCTTTCCCCCATGACGGTCAGGACACAATACAAGACACAGCATAAGAGCAGTTGGACCTTTTTTATGAGTTATCCCCCCCTTTTTTTATTCCTAAATTAACTGTTGTGGGAACTTTGTGTTGCTATCCCATCCCCCTTCTCTCCCTTTTTCCTTCACTCCCTTCTTTGCCCCCTTTTTCCTTTGTCCATGTCACCACTGGAAATGGGGGTAGGAGGGAAAGTGTGAAAGGCGAGAGGAAAGAACGACAGAAAAAAAAAAGAGAAATTGTGAAAAAAAAATTTTTTCACAAAGCTACCATTTCTGGAGCAGCTCTCCACAGTAGTTTGGGCACCTGACGAGGGCCATCCTTGGGTTACTGATTGGGCTGCGAGTGCTCTTTCTTGAAAAAAGTTATTTAATCCAACTCTGAAGATCTGTGGGGGAGGTGTATTAAAGCTATTTAAATATCTAGTTATTATTTTAGATCAGTACATGCTGCCTCCCTGATGTCAAATCACCTCTCACTATTTTGGCTTTAGTAACCAAGGCCAGGCAAAAATTCAGGGTTGTCCAAAACACAGCAGCCAGCCTTCTGAGCTGAGCCACAAGGAACACATTGGACAAATGCTCTACACTCTATGCTGGTTGCTATTCATTTTTTTGGGTCCAAATCTTTAAAGTCCCTATTAGGCTGAAACTAGATTATTTTATCATGTACAACATCCCACTCCTCAAGACTACCTCACTCATCAAGGACACCAGAGCAGTTTGCCCACACAAAGACAATTGAGAGGTGAAGGCTAAATGTTATCTACATTTGACTCTAGATATGAAACACCTCACTGGGGATCAGAATATGCTGTAGTCTGTCTAGTTTCAGAACCCAACAGAATCCCCTCCTTTTCATGACAGTTTACCTAAGCTAACAGGTAGTATGCTGATAATTATATATATATAGTACAAGTGATCAAACCAAAGAGGAGTAAGAACACAGGCTTTAGTTTTTATTTTTAAGTCCACTTACTCTGTTCATACTTCAATACCATCAAAATAATTATTCTGTGAAAAACCTAAGATAAATAATGTTCCAGGTCAGTGGGTAAGAGTGCCATCAGAGCTGCGCTATGCATCTTACATGTCACAACAATTCCAATCGTATTCTTGGTAATTGTGCATGCTTGAGGGGACTTTTTTCCACATTCATGGCCTGGGTTTGCATATCCGTGGGAGAGCAGTGGTTGTACCATGACGCTGATGTCAGTCTAAGCCATGCAGCTGCTCTTCCTCAGTGAAAACCTTGAGTCAGAATATGGTTACAGGCTGTAGTCTAAACAGTTGTATGAGTTAGCAATTTATGAATTTGAGTGAGAAGTTCATAAATTAATACAAAAGACAAAAAAAATTCCATTAAAAAATATTAGTGCTTATTGTAGGATTAGGATACAATTGGTAATGTAGCTTACTGTAGGATTATTATTTTTAAATTTAATTTTTTGGGGAAAAATGTTCATTAAATCTACCTGGAAAATAAATAGTGTTTAGAGATTAATGTAGTGACATTAACTTGTGAATCTCAGTGCCATAAGGTATTAATGAAGCTAAGGACTTAATAGGATTCCAAGAAGGATCAAAAGTGTAGATGAATAAAAGCATGGTGGTGCACATAGTATAAGAATCTAAGATGGAATACCTTCAATTACATTATATAGGATAACTAATTACAAGGGATCTAAACCCTCATGTTTCAGTACATGTTTTACATCCTTATTTAATAGTAATCTTTGTATTATTTAGGTGATAAAATACCACTATTGCGGCATGAAAACGTATATAGCCTTTCCTTAACCACCTTTAGAAAAAAAATTTCCCCATAGGCACACTATCATGTAGATTTTACATCTTCCTCTGAAGATGCCACTGTTGGAAATAGGATACCAGATTAGAGGGACCATTTGGTGCTTAATTTGTAATGAAAGAGGTGCTGGGGCTCAAGCAATTTTTTAATATTCATAATGCATGCAGCAAGCCTACAGGTGCCAGGGCTCAGATCTGGCAAGCCCTGGCACAAATTAAGCACTGGGACCACTGGTCTGATTCAGTATGGCATTTTTTATGTTCCTAAATGCTATAATTATGGTTGCATTTTCTCCATCACAAATCCCTGTTTTTAGTTGTTTATAACTTTCTGAAAGTTGTGGGCTGAATTTTTTCAGTCTGAGCCCAAGAGTTTTTTTTTTTTTAATGGAACTATGTTTGAGTTATCGGCGAGTGAAACAAAACAAAAAACCTTAACTTTTTCCACTGAAAAAAATTAAGATTTCTGTTGCTCACCAAGTCACTCTAAAATCGCTGAACAAGAACAACTTTAAACTTTCTATGTGTTTAGTCCTCAATAAAAAATTAGTATCTTTACTTATTTGGAAAACAAACAAACACCCAACTAAATTATAAGAAAATTTAAAACAATTAAAAGTTGCTTCCTGATCTATCCAATGGGGAATTGCTAAATACCTTAGTCAAGACCCCATGTAAGTCTATTGCCACAAAATTTCCCATAGAATTTTGCCAGTGGATCTAAGATGTTTTCTTGTACGCAAACAGCTTACAGACACTTTCAATCTGAATTAGTTATTTTAGATGAACAGAACAAATAAAGAAACAATAGTAAACTCCATATGAGCACACACTGTGTCTCCCCTTTGCTGCAGTCTGTATTGGACTGTCATAACTATGACAGATGGCATAATTTGGATTCCACATTTAGTGAATAAACAAGTATTTATAACACAAGAACTAGAAGCTACACCTAGAGAAGTCATAACAGGAACAACCTGCTAATGTGTTTGTCGATCTTTGGATATAGTGGCAGATGCTGAAGCAGTGAGGCAGCTGGTTACTGATGAGGGTTGCTGGGATGAGGAACTAAGAGTTCAAGTCACTGTCATAAATTTCAGCTCTGACCCTACCCACAATGGAGAGAAAAAGAAGAGATGCATCCCTGCCCCCATTGCAAGGAACTTCAACCACTTCCTTGGTGGATAAAAGTCCCTAGCCACCTCCTGTACTTTTCTGGGTACCTCTGAAAACCTTATATTTTGCATTTGTTGATTTTTTGGTATTGAACTTGTAACCTTAACATTTTCATTAATATAGTTTGTTACATACATTTAATATACTTTTGGTCTGTTCTAGAGATGGAGCTCAACTAAAATCTGGATCTCAACATCCTTTAAGGTTTAAAAGCCAAAGGTGGATCTGAGTTTTGCGACTGGTCCTTACTTCTATAATGGGAGGGCCAACCTTCTACATTTGCACACCCCCAAACTTTCTGAATATGTATTTTCCATCTCAGACTCATCTCTGATTTAAGTGATTGACAGATAAATAACAGATGAAGTTGATCTAGCCCTCACATGAGTTCTGGTCAGAGAATAGTTTTGTAGCTGATAATTCAGGCAATGACTATGAGCCTAGTCCAGTCCACTGATGAAATCATTGTGAGTGTAGTGAACAGGTATTCGTGGAGTTTGAATAAGCTTTGAAGTATTAGACTTTTATTGGTAAATATTGATTTCACCAGACACACACAAACCAATGAAAAATATTTCCATTGATAACAACAACAATTCACAGATAAAAGCAAAGTAAAAAAAAGAATACTGCTTGAGAACTTATTAGAGTTTGATTTAAGGATATTTACTTTGTATGTTTTGACATTTTATGTTGACAATTTGGGTTTTAATGATTATGGCTTTCTGAATTTAAACATCTACTGTCATTAAATAATTATTTTCTGACTTCCCCATTGTTTGACCCCCGCAGCATCTACTGTCATTAAATAATTGTGACCCCCCATAATTTCATACAACTGAACACTGAAATTCATAAACATCTAAAAAAAATGCTGAAAATAAACATTTGTATTATCTGTCAAAATTATAAAAAATAAATAAAAACTGAATTCTGGCAAGCCAAGTGTAAGTAAAAGTCAGACCCATTATCTGTCAAGGGCACGTACAACCCATGCAGAACAGGATTACATGCTGTGTTTTGGACCTGATCCCTTGTGCCTATTTATCATGACTGTCCAGTCATGATCCAGTTGCTACATAACACAATGGCTTCTCTGCTGTCTCTCTGTTTTCTCCCAGGGACATAGTTTTTCCTCATTACTTTTTAATGAGGCTCTGTCTTTAATAACATCCTACCAAGATTTATGTCATGAGAGACTTTACCCATTCTAGCATTTTCTGTTGTTCCTAATGACAATTTATTATCTCCCAATGAACATGCAGCTTGGTACCTAACTCAGTATTGGAGTAATTGAGGGATGAGATAATGGGAGTGCATTGCATTATTCTTGAGCAGTTCCTTTGGCTGGCACTCAAAACAGAGTCCAGATTTCCAGAAATGTTTTTAGTTTAAAAGGGTGAACAGATTTGTAGTCATACCAAGATATAAATGTGGAGTTGTGGCCCCTAATTTCACACATTGCCACAATAATGAGTATGGCCTGAAAGCCATAACACTCCACATTTGCTCTAAATAATATGGACAATTAATGGCTTAGATGTGGATTTCCCCCCTCCCTTAAGATAGGCTAGAGACATCGTAATGGGAGGTGTTCACAGAAACTCATATTCCACAGCTGTCTTTGTACATTTTTCCACACCATCTCATTATGAACCCATAATGCCACAACTCTCTTTTCTTTCAAATTCCTTTTCAAGACCCATTGTTATCATGATGCCTACAAGAAATTGCCAACTGATAGACAAAAGTCTAGTTTATATCTATTTAAAAAATTGCACATTTTCTCTCTTCCCCCCACGTCCCATATAATGATAGTCATCTTAGACTTTAAGGAATTTGGGGCAATCATCTTAAATGTCTGGTAAGTGTTTAGTGCATTGTAGCTGCTACTGTAATCCAGATGATGACAGTAAATAATAAAGTGTGACATAACACATGGTCCCCATCTGGCTAGAATAAACATTTTATTTAATTTTTTTGTTTTAATATTACAAATAAACACCAGTTTCTGTTTCATATCCACAATGTGGGAAAAGGAAATCTTCTCTAATCAGAGAAAATGTTTTTGATTTCTGTCTTCCTCCCCAGTTGTTCAAAGCTACTGCTGCCTCTTTTTGTCCCTCTACCTCTAGCTGAGCCTTGGATATCCTATTTGTGGATAATGGTGTAGGCAATGAGCCCTATCTTTAAGAATTCCAAAATGTCCTTTCAATCAATTGATGAGTTTTCTGAACTTCAGTGGATCTTTATTTTGCTGAATTTCAGGATTAGTTGAGATGGAAAAAACCACAGCTTTTAAATTTAAATATTTTTAGGCACCATATTCTGCAAGACTTAATACATATCTGTTCATATTCATAAAATTAGTATGGTATCCAGAAAATAAGTTCTGCCTCTGCATAGATGGTTGACTTATCTATGTAACATCTTCTGTTGCCTTTACAAAGGCTCTATAAAGTATAAAAAAGTTCAGAATTCTTTCTGTAGCACTGAAACATGATGACTTTTCTCTCCTGTTGTTCAGAGGTATGTGTTTAACATTTTTAGCAAGATTTTTATGACCAATTTTTGTCTTCTAATGAGCACTTGGCAAACATCTTAAGTTAGTTTTTGTTCTTTATGCAGACTTTGCAGACTTTTCAGCACATGCACCTTCCCTTGAAAAATTGAAGGACTTCACTAGATATACAACACATTTTAGGGGACTTTGGTTGCTAGTTTCTACCCTTGTTTCTATCATGGATTAACTAATTGACTTTGGTCAACTCACACTTTCTGCACTTTGGTTTCTCCATCTGTAAAGTATACCTAGTGCACTTCACAGAGGATGGTGAGGGTTAATAAAATAAGTTTGTAAAATGCTCAGAGATTCTTTGGGTGCTTAAAAGTGAGCTATTATTATTTACAAGGGTGAATGCTGTCTTTACAACTTTGATCCAGAAATCAAAACTCCCACTGAATGGAGGATGTCATGTAAAATAAACCAAATGCAAATGTCCAGATTTCTAACAATCTGACGTCCTTGATGAGAAAGTAAGAACGGAATCACACATCTATATTTAACAGTATGAGGAATACTCCCATTTCCTTGGTAAAAGTTTAGGTATCATGTGGCAAAATGACAAATCTTATCTGCAAAGGTATTTTTTTTTATTTGATGTCAGAGTGAAAGGAAACCCCCGTCTCCCCAAGTGAGGCCTCCCACAATGCGTCAAATAATTAGCACTATGTATTTGTACCATTTCCTATATGAGAAAAATTTCCCTTTATCCTACACAGTTAATTTAATATGCAAGGTGTAGGTGAGTATATATAAACACATCCTGATGTCAAAAATGCATCAATCAAATATAAGCTTTCCTAGAAGTGAAAATGCTGCTTCTCTATTTGTGCTTGTTTGGTTGTTGCTTATCACTCACTGTGGGCAATGAGATAGAAGAATTTAAAAAAAACTTGGAAGATGTTTTGAAGTTGACAAACAAACAGGTGGGCCATTAACTTTTCCCCCTTCATTTTCTTTCGCTTTTTGCGTTGTAGGATAAAGTCGATGTTTGTTGCTTTCAACTCTGGTTTACAGAGATGGTTTCTTGTTTGTTACAACTGAGATGTTCAAGGTACTGTGTTGTTAAGCCTTCTCTGAAGTCAGTGCGGCAATTGCTTCCCCAAAGGAAGTTCAGAAATAGACATGTAGATGAAGATGATATGAAGCTAGAGATAATGAACAATGCAATCTATGTTTAAAAATATCTGCTTACAGTATTCCTTTTTTAAAATTTTAGATCTTTCTTCCAGTACCAAAAAGGATTCAGGAGGTAAGAATTTTTTTAGTTTATTTATTGTTATAATTATTGAATTTTATGAAAGTCCATCTAATGCAAATTACTAATATTTATCTGTAATACACTGTTAAAAAAGAAGAGAAAAATAGAAGAGAGTCAAATTATTAAATAAAGCCCCAAATCTGCAAAGATTTAAACATGTGCTTAATTTTATGCATGAGTAGTCCCATTAAATTCAATTAAACTACTCACATGCAGAAAGTGAGGCCAAGTATTAATAGGATCAGGGCTTTTGAGGCTCAGTCTTGCACCTACTGAAGTCAATGTCAAAACTCTCATTGATTTCAGTGGGAGTAAGATCAGATTTTTCATGGTATTGTTTAACAACTTACTGTCCTCAACATTATCGCCATTAAATATGACCCTAGAAGTCTAAAAACATTCAATTAAAATGTAACAGAATTATTAATAATAATAATAATGGAAATTCTTAAATGTACTTATATCTCAGATAGATTAAACCTTTGAAATAAAATGCATTTAATCTATAGTCTTCTATGTTAATATACTCTTTCTACTAAACTACAGTACATATCTGCTACTGTCACTGAGTTCAGTTATAAAGCAGGGAAGATGAAAAGTAATGTTACATTACCTTTCTGAGCCCTCTACACAGATAATAATGGAGTCATTGAAAAATGACTCTGTCCATCCCCATAGTGGATCTCAGCCATGTTAGCAAAAGTTTGTGGTCAATATTATCTAATAAAATCAGCATGGATGCTTGCCTGTTACCCTGTAAAACTGAAGTAACAATGGATTCTGCACCATTTTACAACCATGGTATGTGTGGTGATTTCCTATTTGTCCCACTTTTTTATTTAATTTGTTTTCATATATGCACTAGTTTGCTCTTTCCTGTAGCTTTTCACCCACGAGTGACAGGAATTACAGAAAAACACAAAACATTACAAATGTTTTTTAAAAAAGAAAGCAAAAATCCTGAGCAAAATCATATACAAAATACAAAAGAAGGTAAAAAATAATTCTGTCTAGTATATGAACTGCTGTGCATATAGCTGGTTACTGAGTTGTGTGTGAGTGATTAATATTTAATTTATTTGGGTAGAATATAATTTTCTCATTGTTTTATTTTTTAGTGCAAATGTGCTCATGATTACCTCAGTAATATTGTGAAATATCTGGAAAAATTAACACCAACATTTAATGATGAGGAAAAGGTGAAGAGACATCTTAATCTCATGTATTTAAATATGAAGCATCTGATGGCTAGATTAAAGAAAGGAGATGAAGTAAGTTTATTGATATGTTGCTGATAATGGTTAAGCAGGTGGAAACCTGAGGTTACTGCTACAGGTCTGCTTATTTGTCTGCATTCACAAAAACAAAAACAACTCTAGCCAAAATTCTGGCCCCTCTGAACTCAATGGCAAAATTCCTTGACGACAGTGGATACAGGATTTCACCCTCTGTATGTATCTACAAATTGTGCAGACAGCTAGTCTGTGCAAAATCATATTTATATCGCTATTTGACCAGCCTCCTCTCTCATTTGTTTGTTTCACCTATCTGTTCCATCTTGTCTTAAACTCTTTAAGGACTCAATCCTGCAAAGTACTGAGCGCTCTGGCTCCCATCCAGCAAAGCACTTTTGCACATGTTTAGTTTTAGGCATGTGAATAATCCAATATAAATTAATTGAGTTTGGTTCAGGCCCTTAGTCCCCTAAAAAACGTATCAGATTTTAAACTAAAGGTGCATTTGAGATTAGCTAAAAGACCAAAAAGATGTGTGATAGTCAATCAAAACCCATTAAAGACACATAAAATAACTCAAAGAGAAATATTCCTGTTTTTCCAATATCTTATTTTCTTTGTTCACTTATGCAGATGATTTCTCTCTCTCCTTTTACTGAAAAATTTGCATCGGACAAAATGTCATTCTTAATTTATGCTGCTTTTTTGTTTCAATCAATGTTTCCTTTTCTAAAAATGTTGATTGCTTATAGCAAGTGCACAAATATTAACTTTTTAATTTTTCTAGGTAAATTCATCTAAAAATTGTGGAAAAAGAGAAAAAACCATGAAGAATGCATGGCACTCATATATATTGTTCTTTGAAAGCCTGAATGAATTTAATTGCTTCGAATCCCAATGACCTGAGACCAGCAACACATTCTAGTTGGATGTATGTTTTAGGTAACACTCTATTAAGTATGAAGAAAATACTGCAAAATTACCATGGATATCCATGAAGTCACACACAACATCAATGTGAATATCTAAAACATATCAAATGTTTGTAACTTCAATTTATAGTGCATTTATTTACTTATTTATTATTTTAGAGGGTGCCTTTATATTTATATAAAGCCATAGCATTCAAACTATGTTTCTGAATGAAAGGGGCAATTAAAATAATGAATTCCATTTTATTCTTTGATGAGGTACTATATAATCTAATATATTTTTAAATGGTCAAAATGAAATCCAGTAAATGAAAATTATTTAAAACGCATATTAGATGGTAGAATTTAGAATTCTATCTGCAGACATCTTTGAAAACACAATAAAAACTGGCATAATCATTACAACTCCAAATAATGAAACCACTTAAGAAAATACTTACCTTTAAGTCCCATAGATGTCAATGTATCTTCCTGAATCAGGGCCTAACTGCATTTCTATAGCACCCATTATGAACAGTATATTTATAGTATCAATGCCACATACAGTGGTTTTCAACCTTTTTTCACTTGCGGGCCCCTAAAAAATTTCAAATGGAGGTGCGGACCCCTTTGAAAATCTTAGTCTGCAGATCCACGGACCACAGGTTGAAAACCACTGTTATAGTATATTTATGTTAGCAATAGTATATTTATGTCAATATATTTATTATGGATACAGAATGTATATATTTTATTTAATTCCAGAGTAATATTTATTGTCAAATATGTTAGTTTGTAAGCTCTTAGGGCAGGGATTATGTCTTTATATCTATTCGTACAGCACCTAGCACAATGGGGCTCTGATCCTGACTAACTTTTAGCACTACTGCAATATAAATATTATATCAGCGTAATAACAATAAATAATTATATAAAGTTTAATTTTAATTTGGATGTACTGGTTTTATCTAAAATGTTTGGAATAGTTTTGAGTTAGTATTTTTATAAAAATAATTCAGCATTCATGGTTTATTTTCATAAATAAAGATATCGCTTTTTTATATACACTACAGTGTGAGATGACTAATCTATGGATTTTTTCCTCCAATCATCATTTAAAATATTCTAAATATAAAAAGAAATTGACCACATTTTTACATCCTAGAAAAGATTACTGAAATCAAAGGCAAAGGTATCTTCAACACTCATTAATTTAGATAACTTTTTGGGCATGGAATACAGTACACTACACACTGTAATCTATGCATTTTTTATCATGATAAAGACGTGTAATTTTATCATAATGAAACAGACATGTAATAGGGTGATAAACAGATACAGATAACAATAAACAGACGTTATTTTATCATAATGAAAGAGACACATGTAATAGGGTGGCTGACTGGCACAGTTAGGCCCTAATCCTACAAACACTTACACATATGCTTAACTTTATTACTGTGCTAAAGTTAGCACATATATAAGTGTCTGCAGGATAGAGGTCTTAATTTCCTTAATTTGCTACTCTTATTCATTATGGGGCTATGATGCTGGTAGACCAGATGCAAATTCTTGCCAATTCTGTTGGCGTCAGCTGAGCACTGACATATTCATAGCTGGAAACCAGACCTGCTCACCTGTATGTTAGTATTGTTCAAGATAGGTGTTGGACTTGTAAGGCTGTTTTTAGACTCTAAAATGCTTGTAAGTAGCTGCATACATTAATCTTACTGGTAATGTCTGTATCCCCTGCTATAAGGTAATATGTAAGTTTTACTTTATAACTATAAAAAAGCCTGCTCTGAACTTGTCAACTCAGGCAAGAGGAGTGGTTCACTGGCCCATCAAGAACAACTATCAAAACTAAGTAGGCCATTGTGGAGCATCACGATAAAAAGATTAGGGTACCTAAGACCCTCACACACCCTTAAAAGTGCTACATGCAAGGAAGCTTGTCCCATCAACCTGAATTGTGGAAGAAGAAAATAAAGATAGCTGACATGAAAATTATTAATCTGTTTGCAGTATGAACTCTTAGCAGGCTGGAGCTAGGAAACAAAAGCAGAGATCACTGGAATAAACTTGGGTTAGCCCTAAAAGACATTCAGTGCCTGACAGATTACATCTCTGTCACCTTTTGGAACCACAGACTGTAACTCGTGTATATATGTTGCCTTCTTCAAGCTGTAAATAACTCTCATTGCTTCCTTTCCACTTAATAAACCTTTAATTAGTTTATTACAGGACTGGCTACAAGCACTGTCTTTGGTGTGAGATCTAAGGTACCAACTGACCTTGAATAAGTGACCGGTCTCTTGGGACTGGGAGCAACCTGAATATTCTGTGATCTTTGGTGTAAACAGCTTACATGGGTGGCAAGATAGACCGGAGTGCACAAGGGGACTGTCTGTGACTCCATGATAAATCTATTATAGTTCTTCAGGAGTTCAGATTTGTTGCTGGGTTAGTGAAATCTACTGATAAAACATACCACCAGTTTGGGATGTCTACCCTGCTTTTTGACACTGTCACTTACGGTCATGAACGACTCCAGACAGCATGATAGAGCCAATGAGTACTAGTAAAATGATCTCAAATTTCAACTTTGCTATTTCCATCAGGGGTCATCAAAAAGTAAATCAGTCTTACACACTTTTAATCAATTAAATACCCTTTGGCTAGAATCTGGATTAAATCATTATGATGAAATTCATCAAACTCATCAATGCAGGTCTGAAAAAATCCAATATTTGAAATCTGAAATTTCTGTCACAGGTCACCAATTAGTAATTGCGATGCAAGGCCACATGCATCCCAGAGTAGGAAATGGAAGGACTCAAGAAATAGAAGAGCAAATCCCAATTTAATAGCAACAATTAAAAAAAAACAAAACAAAACCCAACAACTTAGAAACAATCTGTGCCTCTAGCCCAGGCGCCCTTACAGAGGCCTGCGCCCCAAACCTTAGTGCCTACAGATCTTACCAGACTTTGACCCAGACTCCCTCCAATCTGTTAATTCTCTCATTTTATATCTTGGATAGGGTTCCCAGCATCCCCTTGCTCTTAAAGGGATAGTGCCCTATCAAGCTGATCAATTTAGTTTTACAAAAGAAGTCACTCTCTAAGGACATTCTTAAAGAGCCTGCCTAGGATCCAGTGAAAGGCTGCAGGCTTCCACTCAGAATAGGAGTAAAATAGGAACATTCCATAGTGACTGTGGTGAAAATACTCAACAGTAAACACAAGGACATAAACTAAAATCTGAGCACCTTGGAGCACCCCTAGATACGGTGCAGAAAGACTTATGTGAGAAGAATTTCTGAGGTAGATTTCAGAAGCTGCATTTCCATATGTAGATCCCATTCACCAACTGCAAATAAAGAGGAAAAGGTGGAAGATTTAGAAAAGATTAATTTAAAACTGGTCAGAAAGAAAAGCAAAAAGAAGAGGGAGGTTTACTGGTAAATTGCTCATGGGCCACTTCTCAGGAAATTAGGTTAAAACTGATTGTGGAATGAGGATATTGCATAAAACAATTGGGAGGATATCAGCGTTGGAGCAATGAGGGGGAATGTTGGAATAGTGCAGGAAAGAGTGGGGTGGAAAGTAGGGGGTCAGGGCTGTGCAGTGGGGGATTTGGGTGCTTCAGCTCTGTCGTTCCAAAAGCCCCATGGCCATCAATCAATTATAGGTTCTTAAATGGCCCCTTCTCACTGTAGTATCTGAGCACTCCCCAATCTGTAATGTATTTATCTTCACAACAGCCTAAGAGGTAGGACAGTGCTATTATCCCCAATTAAAGATGGGGCTGTCAGGCACAAACAGACTAAATGACTAGCCTATGGTCACACAAGAAGTTTGTCAGAGAGCAAGGATTTGAACCCAGGTCTTCCACTTCCTAACCACTGGTCTAGCCTTCCACTGGCTCTTCTGATTTCACTCTAGGCCCTGCAGCCTCTCACCAGCTCCTCAGCCAGTGGTTCCTATGCTGATACCTGCCATTCCATGGAGTAGATGGCTGTGGAAGGAGAACCAGATTGTACTTTACATCAAGAGATATGGGAGACGATGCAGACGCAGTGAAGGGACTACCATGCAATCAGTGCATTCTGTGTCCAGGGTAATCATTGCCAAGGAACCAAAGGCTGTGGAGGGGGAGAGCTAGGTTGTGGTAAATGAGGGTGCCTTTTAAAAACCACGGAAATTAAATGCTCAAAAATGTAGTTAACACAGAGTTAAGGGTATCTAGTGTTCCGTAGTGGCCTTCCATAATGTGGAGAGTGGCTAAATTTAAAACAATAAAGACCAGGAAATGAAGAGTTAAGTTTGTACAAATTTAAGCCACTGAAAAACAGGCAATACAAAGTTAAAGTACAGGCCAACCTCCCAAGTGGTGGCAGGAGGAGGGCTGGCTAGAATGGGAGGGGAGAGGGCCCACTTGGAGAGGGGGTACAAACTGGGTGGGCCATGGTCATGGGAACTGTGTCAAAAACCTTACTAAAAATCAAGATAGACGTGATATATTTTGATTTTAGTAAAGCTTTTGACACAATCCCACATGACGTTAACATAAACAAACTAGAGAAATGTAGTTTAGATTAAATTACTATAAGGTGGGTGCGTAACTGATGGACAGGCCATACTCAAAGAATAGTTATCAGCGGTTTGCTTTCAAACTGGGAAGGTATATCTAGCGAGGTCTCACAGGAGTCTGTCCTGCGTCTGGTACTATTCAATAATTTCATTAATAGGTTGGATAACGGAGTGGTGAGTATGCTTATAAAATCTGCACATGACACTAGATGGGGAGAGGTGGTTAGCACTTTGGAGAACATGATTAGAATTCACAATGACCATGATAAATTTGAGAATTGGTCTGAAATCAACAAGATGAAATTCAATAAATACAAGTGCAAAATACTACCCTTAGGAAGGACAAATCAAATACACCAATAAAAAATGGGGAATAACTGGCTTGGTAATAGTACTGCTGAAAAAAATCCGGGGACTATAGTGGCTCACAAATTGAATGAGTCAACAATGTGATGTAGTTGTGAAAAAGGCTAATATCATTATGGGGGATATTAACACAAGTGTTGTATGTTAAACACAGGGATGGGGTAATTGTTCCCGTTTTACTTGGCACTGGTGAGGTCTCAGCTGGAGTAGTGTGTCCAGTTCTCAGCACCACGCTTTAAGAAAGATGTGGACAAACTGGAGAGCATCCAAAGGAGAGCAACAAAAGGTTTAGGAAAACTGACCTATGAGGAAAGGTTTAAAAAAATGGGCACATTTAGTTTTGAGAAAGGAAAACTGAGAGAGGAACCTGATAACAATCTTCAAATGTCTTGTGGGTTGTTATACAAAGGACAGTGATCAATTGTTCTCAGCAGGAAAGCAGATTTAGGTTAGATATTAGAAAATTCTTTCTAACTGTAAGGATACTTCAGCACTGGAACAGGCTTCCAAGGCCAACTTTAGAATCCCCATAATTGGAGGATTTTAAAAACAGGTTAGACAAACAACTGTCAGGGATGTCCTAGATCTGCTTGGTCCTGCTTCAGCCTGGGGGGCTAGACTAGATGACCTCAAGTTCCCTTCCAGCCCTACATTTCTATGATTTGATGGCTTGGGAGGTCTGGCCAGAGGGGGGGCAGGGCGCCCAGCTGACGCGGAGAAGCATCTTGGAGCCAGGGCTTGAGCCTAGGTAACCAAGGAAGTGTGAGACTCCAGTAACCAGCTGCTTCTGATATGAGTTTGCAGCAGCAGAGGGCACCAGATAGGAAGAAGCAACTTTTTACATGCTAGCTAATGGCTTCTCAATGGCTTAATGGAACTGCCAACCCCAAAGGGTCAAAACTCTAGTGTCAGACCCCAAAATCAAGGAGATTGGCCCCAAAATTACAAGTTATTTTTGTTTTTAAGATTATATCATGTTTTTTTGGGTCTGCTTTTTGATTTTGGGATTCCCCCCACCCATCTTCAGGGCGTGTATGTGTGTCACTATTAGTATTACTCCCCCTCCCAAATTTAGTGGGAAAGGGCCTCGTGGGCCTCATTGCAGGAGCTCTCACTCCTGTATCTGCCCATCCCCTGCCCAGCAATTAGTTCTGTGCCCTAGTCTCCAAATCAATCCTGTCCCCCACTTCCCACATCAGTTCTGCCCCTCCATCAGCCTAGCCCTCCCGCATCCCCCACATCAGTTCTATCCCCACAAGCCGCACTTCTGCTCCTTCTGCAGCTCCAAGGGTCCTTTCACTTCCCTCTCCCAGTCCTTGGGTGGGGAGCAGCTGCAGCAGGGTTCTCTTTTCCCCCTTCCCAGGGTGGCTGTTACAGTGAGGGAAAAGGGAAGGGGTGCAGCAGAGCGGAGCCTTGCTGTTGCTCACAGGAAGGGGAAGGGGGGCTGGAAGCAGAACTCTGAACTACTGGGCTTTCTGCTCCCTCCTTCCCCATCTCCTCATGTAAGAATAATGTCAGCTCCTGAAGGGAGAGGGAGAAAGCTCTGCCCAGGGGTGGGCAAGTGGGGAAGGCAGCCAATCGGAAGGATTCTCTCCCCCCACCCCCATGCAGGGCTAAAATTGCTGCGTGGGGGTGGAGCATCTCATGTGAAATTCCATGACTTGTGAAAAAATCCCAAATTGGCAACACTAGGACATGGAGGGTAGAGTTATCTGGAAATGTTGGCGGGGAGGGGAGACTATATATTGTGGGGGATGATAGGAGAGAGAGGAGGAGAGACACACCCCAGTCTTCATTCACAGGCTTAAAGTTATTGTAACCATCAGACGTAGACCATGTTGTCGATTTCTCGCACTGGCCTTCTTGGCAACTCCCCTCTCCAAACATTTCAAAGCATGACCCTCACCATTTCACAACAACAGAGTGTATAGGATGATGGAAGATCTCTTAGGAGTCACATAAGCACCCTTCATCATCTAGCTAGCTCTAGTAGCTCCTCCACTGAAACTTATGTGACAACTACAACTTCCTAAATGACTACCAACTTCTACAAAACTTTCTGGCAAAAAGACAAAACCGAAAACTGAACTAGGAAATTCACTGACAAATTTTGTTGACACTGAATTAAGGTTGCCCAGAGGAATCATCTGCTCTTCTGAAACATCAAGTTCAGCAAAACCAAACCTCAGAAAACTAGAAAATAAAAAAGTCATGCGCATGCCCGCATAACCTTAACTCCACCCAATACACCCCTAATAAACATCCTTGCACTCTGCCTTTGCCTGGAAATTGGGCACATGATGACTGGAGAACAGAGTCTAATGCCTTCGTTTTGCTAAAGCAAAACTTGTGTCTAGGTGTTCTGAACAGCATTTACCCACAGCTGTTGTGCACTTAGACACTTAGGCTATGCCACAAAAATAACCCCCTACCTGCTATGGTTTGCAATCCCTTGCCCAGGCTAACAACGTCACCCTTACATACAGGCTTCCATCTAAGACAGCACTTTTTCTCACCCATCATAACATCCCCATCCTACTTTCATATCCCACCTCACTGCTAAAATCCCCACAGAAAGGAAATCCCTGGGTATTGCTACTGACACACACTACACAACTTCGCGCCGAAATGAGGCAAACCGCATCCCTGAGTACACACGCACCTGTTTCCTTTCATTATGCATATGCGGTGAAGGGCAGACAGTCACGCAGACCCTCTTCTCCTGTGAAGCACAGCCCCCCATGTTACCTCATATCACAGCCACAGCTCTGCCAAGCTTCTCCAGTTAATCTCACCACCGTTCAATACAACTACAATTAATACACTGAACGTTGCTGGGTGCATGCAGATAATTCCCAGTGGTAACCACCAGCTCTGTGGGGGGCAAAAAGATGGTTACTTACTTTGTAACTCTTGTTCTTCGAGATGTGTTGCTCATATCCATTCCATTGTAGGTGTGTGCACGCCTTTGGCATGGTTACCAGAACCCTTTTCCCTTTTGCAGTACCTGTAGGGCCAGCTTAGGGGCTCCCTGGAGCCCCGCACACATGCCGCAGTATATGAGGCGCTGCCAGCCCTATGCCCCCTCAGTTCCTTCTTGCCGCCAACTCCGGCAGTGGAAACAGGGAGTAGGTCATGGAATGGACTTGAGCAACATATCTCGAAGAACAACAGTTTACAAAGTAAGTAACCTTGTTTTCTTCTTCGAGTGCTTGCTCATGTCCATTCCATTGTAGGTGACTCACAAGCAATACCTTGGAGGTGGGCCGGAGTTACGGACGAGCTGCCTGCAGCACCGCTCTGCTGAAGCCCATGTCATCCTGCGCCTGCTGGACGATGGCATAGTGGAACGTGAAGGTGTGTACAGATGACCAGGTGGCAGCCCTGCAGAGGTCTTCCACAGGTACTCTTGCTAGGAAGGCTGCAGATGAGGCTTGAGCTCTGCTTGAGTGGGCTGTAACTATCCCCAGAAGCGGCACCTTCGCTTGCTCATAGCAGAACTTGATTCAGGAAGTTACCCACGATGAGATGCACTGTGTGGAAACAGGTAAGCCATTTATCCGATCAGCCACTGCAACAAAGAGTTGTGTAAATCTCCAGAACGGTCTCGTGCGCTCGATGTTGAATGCTAACGCCCGTCTAACATCTAGCATGTGTCACTTCCTCTCCTCCTCCGAACCATGCAGTTGGGAAAAAACACAGGGAGAAAAATGTCTTGGTTATAATGAAATTGGGAAACCACCTTAGGCAGGAAGGCTGGGTGCGGCCGCAACTGAACCTTGTCTTCATAGAACACAGTATAAGGAGGTGCTGAGGTCAGCACCCTAATCTCAGAGACCCTCCTTGCTGAGGTAATGGCCACCAGGAAGGCCACCTTCCATGACAGCAGCAGTAAAGGGCATGTAGCCATGGGGCCCCATGAGCCACAAGACAACCAGGTTTAGATCCCAGGGAGGCAATGGATCACGGACCTGCGGATAAAGCCTCTCCATTCCTTTCAGTAATTTAATTGTTATAGGGTGGGAGAAAACTGATCTCCCCTCCAAAGGCTGGTGGAATGCCGATATAGCTGCTAGGTGGACCTTCAGGGAGGCCACGGCTAGCCCCTGGAGTTTTAGTTGCAACAAATACTCCAGAATCGACTGTAATCAGTGACAACCCTGGGACTCTGCCCAACAGGTAAATCATTTCCATTTAGCCTGATATACGACCTGTGTGGAAGGTTTCCTGCTACCCAACAGGATTTGCTGGACTTGTGCCGAACAGGCTTGCTCGTCTGTGCTCAGTCATGAAGCCTCCACGCCGTGAGGTTTAGGGAGTCCAGGTCTGGGTGCAGCAAGTGACTATGATCCTGGGACAGGAGATTGTGCCATCTCGGAAGCTCCAGCGGGGTGGGAAGGGTGATCGATAGGTCCAGCAGCATGCTGAACCAGTGCTGGTGTGGCCAGGCCAGTCCAATTAAGATAACGTCTGCCCTGTCCCTCTTGATTTTCAGCAGGACCATGTGAAGGAGAGGAATGGGCGGAAACGCGTACATGAAGCTCCCCGACCACTGCAGAAGGATGGCGGCGGAGAGTGACCCAGCCTCCAGACCGTGGAAGGAGCAGAACCGTGGGCATTTCTTGTTCCATGCTGATGTGAACAGGTCCACCTGGGGAGAGCCCCACCATTGTAAAATCATAGGGAGCGTATCTGGATGCAGTGACCAGCTGTGGCGGCGTAAGAACGATCTGCTGAGGCGGTTCACCTCATTGTTCCTTACTCCCGGGACATGAGAGGCTATTATGTGAAAATTGTGCCTCGCCGCCAAGTGTCTCAGATAAATGGCTTCCTTGCAGAGGGCTGCGGAATGGGTTGCCCCTGGCCTGTTGATGTAATACATAACCGCTGTATTGTCTGTCAGTACCTGCACCACCTTGCCTGCAATAAAGTGGAGGAACACCCCACATGCTAGTCGAATAGCCCTTAACTCTCCCATGTTGATGTGCATGCACCTCTCCCTCGACCAGACCCCTTGTGTGCTGAGGTTGGTGCTGATATGGGCCCCCCCACCCTAAGTCCGAGGTGTCCAATACCAGGGTGACTGAGGGGAGTAGCTCTTTGAACATCACACCCCTCAACACTGCCCGGGGGCTCTGCCACCAGTCTAGTGTGGCCAGGATCTGGGAGGAAACTGTGACCACCTCATCCAGGGAACTTCTGCTCGGAGCATAAACTGAGGCCAGCCACGACTGAAGTGGTCTGAGTCTTAGGTGAGCCAGCCTCACCACGTAAGTGCAGCTGCCATGTGGCCTAACAGCTGCAGACAGTGCCTGGCTGTTGTCGTCAGCAGAGGTGCAGGTGAGCAATGATGGCAGACGCTGCCTCAAAGCATGGCTGGGGTAGGAAAGCTCTGGCTTGGGAAGCATCCAGAACCGCCCGGATGAACTTTATCTGCTGCACTGGGGTTAATGTAGCTTTCTGTCCGTTTATTAGCAGGCCCAGCCAGCAGCAGGTGACGCATGTCAGATCTACACTGTTCTGGACCTGGGCCCTGGACCTGCCCCTGATTAGCCAGCCGTCCAGGTAGGGGAACATTTGGACCCCTTTGTGCCTCGGGTGCGCTGGCACCACTGCCATACATTTTGTAAACACCCTCGGGGCTGAGAAAAGGCCAAAGGGGAGCGCAGCTAACTGGTAGTGGGAGCCAACTACCATGAAATGCCTGTGGCTGGGGAAGATAGAAATGTGAAAGTATGCGTCCTTTAGGTCACGGGTGGCATAGCAGTCTCCTGGATCCAGAGAGGGAATGATGGAGGCAAGGGAGACTATGTGAAATTTCAGTCTCTTGAGATATTTGTTGAGATGATGCAGGTCTAGTATGGGTCTTACCCTTTCGCTTTGGGGATGAGGAAGTACTTCGAGTAAAACCCTTTTCCCCTCATGTCCGGTGGAACCTCTTCTACGGTCCCCAGGCTGAGAAGAGTCTCTACCTCTTGCATGAGGAATTACTCATGAGAGGGGTCTTGAAAAAGGATGGGGACGAAGGGTTGTTGGGATGGGTAGAAGCAAATTGGAGGTCATAGCCTGCTGAAACTATGCCAAGGACCCAGCAGTCCGAAGTGACCTTGGCCCATTCGGACAGGAAGGGAGCTAGGCGGTTTAAGAAGGGACAGGAGGGATCCAGAGAACAGGCTGGAATGCCACCCTCAGGCGCACCTTCAAAATGCCTCCTTTGATTACCGGATCGCCTAGACAACCGTCGCTGGGGGGGTTGAGGAGGAACCAGGCGTTGGTTGACGTCTCCTATATCCCCTATTTCTGTCCCTCTGTCTGTAGGGCATGAACTGTTGTGGCTGGTACCTCTGCTGTTGCTGGCCCTGAGGACGGAACTGGCATCTAGAGGTCTGGGGCGTATAAAGACCCAAGGAGTGGAGCATGGTCCTCAAGTCTTTCAGACCATGCAACTTCACATCCATCTGGTCCGAAAACAAGACCGACCCGTTGAAGAGGAGGTCCTGGATGGACTGTTGGACCTTCTGGGACAGCCCTAAGGATTGCAGCCACAAGCACCTGCGCATGCAGATGGCGGAGGCCATGGCTTTGCCCGCTGAGTCTGTTGTGTCCAAGGATGCCTGCAGCGCTGCTCTGGCCATCGTGATACCCTCCTCCAAGATGGTACTAAAGTCCAGCGCCTGGTCCTGGGGCAAAGCGTCGGTAAAGTGCTTTAGTGTGCCCCAGAGGTTGTACCTACTCAGGAGAGCCTGCTGATTGGCAATTCGAAACTGCAGGCTTGCCGTTGAATAAACCTTTCTCCTGAACAGATCCAATTTCTTGTTCTCTTTATTTTTTGGTGTGGAACCGGGCTGTCCCTGCCTGTCCCGCTGGTTGGCCGCATCTACCACCAGGGTTCTGAGAGAGGGGTTGGTGAAAAGGTACTCGAATCCCTTGGCCGGGACATAATATTTTTTCTCAGCCCCCTTAGAGGTTGGGGCCACTGATGAAGGGGTCTGCCACAGGGCCTTCACTATCTTCAATACCCCTCATGCACAGGGAGGGGAACCCGGGCTGGGGCAGCCGCAGCCAGGACATTAAACAGACTGTCCTCTGCCTCGTTCAGCTCCTCCACCTCCAACCCCAAATTGGAAGCCATCCTCTTGAGATGCTCTTGATGCGCCCTGAAATCATCCAGGGGCACTGAGTGTCCCTGGGCGACCACCTCGTCTGGGGAAGAAGAGGAGGACTGGAGGAGCGCAGTGGGAGGCGGCATCGTTCCTGCCGACGAGGGGCCTCAACAGAGGTCCCTTCCTGGGGGTCTGAATCATCAGAGGCCGAACAATGGCCCTTCTCTGATGCCGGTGGTGCGGACTGCACCCCAGACAACCTGAACGACTGCGGACCCGGCCTGACCGGAAACCCCCAGGATCCCCAATATGGCCATTGGGGTGGCCACTGCCCCTGAGGACACCCTGGGGCTGCCTGAGCCGAAGGGTGCTCTGGCATCTTTTGCTGGTGGCGATGACTCACCCGGTGGCCATTCTCTCAAGAGGACATTGACTCATTGTAAGATAACCATGGCGGGGCTGCCTCGTAGGTTCCCACTGTATGGTGCCGAGTAGCGGGGGAGCAATGACCTGATCTGTGGGTGCTCTGGCGCTCTGGAGAATGGCCTCCTGGTGTCATCAATCCTGATGACGAGACCTAATACCGGTGCCGCTACAGGTGCCGATGTGGGGAACCATGCTCCGACTGCTAACTGGAACGCCAAAAGCAGTGCCTGGGCACCGATGACCTCTGGCAACTGGGTTCGGTGCCGCACTGGTGTGGCACTCCTCGGTGCCGGGGAGTGGGAGCAGTGCCGACTTGCCCCTGGGGAGCGGCCTCCTGCAGGCGATCCAGACAGGTGTTGCCTCCTGAAGCAAACTTCGCCTGGTGCCGGGGATCGTGACTTGTGCTGGGAAGGCAACCTCGCTCCGTGCCCTGGCAGTGTGGGGTGCTCCGCCGACTGTGATCTGGAGCAACTTCTGGGGGAGCAGCGCTATGTCGACCCCTCCACCCAGGACGACCGGGTTGTTGGAGATCTTCCTCCCTGCTCTGGGGATCGCCTAAGCCAACCAGGGGGTCCCAACGTGGGCTTCCCCTGCAACACCAGCCCGTTCTGTTTGGGCAGAAGCTGGGGCAGCATGGGCAAGCCAACAAGGTCCGTGCCACCTGCAATGCCTCCAGTATCGACAGGTGCAGAGATGCCTTCCCACTCCCAGGAGTTGGGGGTGGTTCTCTGGTTGGAGACATAGGCTCCGGCAAGCAAGTCTCCACTGTCTGACTTTGGTGCAGCCCCGTGCTCAGCCCCCCTTTCTTGGACAGTGCAAGGGAGTGACCCCGCTCTGTGCGCTGCTTTGGCTGCTTCTTCCTCGACGGAGAGGACGAAGTCTGGTACCAGGGAGGGGCCAGTGCCGATGGCGCACTCTGCACCAATGTCACGCTCGGTACCAAAGCAGAACAGGTTGGTTCGGAGGCTGGTCTGAGTGCTGCCTCCATTAGTAAGGCTTTCAAGCGGATCTCTCTGTCTTTTTGGATCCAAGGTCTAAGAGCCTTACAAAACTTGCATTTGTCCTTACGATGAGCTTCCCACAGGCACTTTAGACAACTATCATGGGGATCACTCAGTGGGAAGGCCTTCCCACAGGAGGCACATGGTTTGAAGCCCGATGACCAGGGCATACCCCACTCCCAGCAAAGTCCCAGCCTGGACTATCCTAAATGACTAACTACCACTATTAACGACACTTAAGGTCTAATCTACCTAACTAAGACAAACAAACAATGATTAAGTAGAACAAAAAGGAATAAACACTTGCGATACAAGCCGAAGCAGTTCCAGCAACCGTCACAGGCGGAAAGAAGGAACTGAGGGGGTGGCAGCGCCTCATGTACCGCAGCATGTGTGCGGGGCTCCAGAGGGCACCGAAGCCGGCATTATGGGTACTGTTAAAGGGAAAAAAGTTCCAGTAACTGTGCACAAAGGCGCACACACACCTACAATGGAATGGACATAAGCAAGCACTCAAAGAAGAAGAGAAGGTTATAGTACATGCCAATGCAAATTTCATTCCTGCTTTCCAGAGGTTTGAGTTGTGCTGAAATCACTATTCTAGAAGGGCACAAGATATCCCTGGGCAACCTTAACTCTGCATTAATTAAGTGTGTTTTTGTCAGTGAATACAGTTTCTCTGACCTACATAACCACATGCTTATCTAGATCAAGTGAGCAAAAACTGCCATACCAGACAGTTACAATTTCCACACAATGATTCCAGTTACAGGTTTTAGGGTTTACATGTTGTCAGGCTACCATGCACTAGTTCCCGTAAATAATTTTACTTCTGTCCCCTTTGTGTAGTCCAAAATTAGTAACTTATGTCATTCTTCATCTTTTCCTGTCCTTTTAATAATTAAAGGGCTTGTTTCTGCGTTCTGCAAGATCAGAGTGCAGTATGTGTAGGCACAAAGGATCAGGAAGGGATAGAACAGAAAGGACCCAGGCCGTGCATCAACAAGGGTGCTGCTTGTGGGTGCCTAGTATCAGGAGTGAGGCTTAAGAGGAAAACACATAGCTAAGCACCTCATTAGCACGATGAGCTTCAAAGTTAAACCTGGCCATCAGAGAAAAAGATAGTGGGGTCACAGTGAGCAGAGACTTTCCACAGCCTACTGATTACACCTAAAACTTAGTTTTACTTGCATCCACATGCATAAAGGAACTGTGCCATGATTTTATCAGACCTGGTTTTCCACATGATGCTCCAGTGTCCCAAGAACTTCCTTCTGAAAAGTCCTGGTTTTTCAGTTCATCAATCAAAGCGTTCAGGGTTGTTGTTGTTGTTTTTTAAATAAATACCAATGTGTGTTGGAGATGTATTGCTTTTGCTTCATACATCCCTGTTCTATTCTTGTCACGTAACAAGCGTGTTTCATGTCAACCATTGCTCAAAGCCAAAGCTTGCCATAGTGTGCTAGGTGACAACATTGCAATAGAGTTCCAACAAATTGATAACTTGGGAGGGGCTGTTCAAAGTCAGGATCCAGAATGAGGAGCACTTGAGTACTTCATGACGCCAAAAAATGTTGCCACAAAAGTGTCCTGATATATTATTTTGAAAATATGACACTTGTAGCTTCCATGCACACTGGTGCTAGAGTGCAAGAAGCTTGCACACCCTACTGCACCAGGCAACAGGGACTTAGAGGGTCAGACCAACATATTAGGGACCAACCATACTTCTATTTAAGCCAAATGGCCCTGCCTTTAATGCTAGCAAGATTGGGCACTTTATTTTTAGCTGTCTTGTCTTTATAGTTAGGGAGTTTATAGTTATAGTTTATCGTGTCAAATTTTAATTAACTGACCTTATAAGTATTTTCTTATTTCAATTATATTTCTTTGATGTACTTCTGCTGAATATCTATTACGTTTGATTCAATGCTGTATCCAAGACTTCTGATCTCAGACCTCAGTTTGCCACAGGTGCTCATACAGCTGGCATCATATTCGTTTAGCAAGCATTTTAAATGCTTTCAGCCCTGTTTCATTTTCTTATTCAGATCATTATCTGATTTCTTTTAAATAATATTCCTTTATATCAGTTGTGGAAATCGCTCACCAGCCTAAGCAGATGTTTTATCAGTTTCCCTTTAAGACCATTTTCATTTGATACCAGTTTCTAAGGTCACTGGTTCATTCACTGCTTCATATAATATCACTATTCATTCAAAATTCTCTTTGGGTCACCAGAGACCAAAATGCCAGCCTCCACTGGTCCCCTCTGATTCTTTTTCTGCCTTTCAACTTGAAAACATTTCTTTTTGCTTCCTATTTCTAGTGGTGCTGGTGCTTAAGAACAGATCCTGCCAACACATACACCTCTGAGTAGCTTTACACACCACTGAGTTCAATGGCACTATCTCCATTTCTAAATTCATTTACATTCTTAAGTAAGTCGGCAAGATCGGGATCTACACTTCCAAGTATTGCACTGTTGTTTATGTCTGTGTCTATGTTTAAGCATTGCACTCTTGTCTTCTGGGCAATGTTTTGACATGTAAATAGTGATTTACAAGTCAAAATATCACAAGAAGGAGTAAGTGAGGTAGTGGGTTGGCTGCCTGAGTAACAAGGGATTCCTTAGGACACCAGCAACAAAAGTCATACTTACCACTACTTTAGAGTCATACTTTCAATCCACAATGTGTGCTGGGCTCAAATTAGTATATACCCGCCTCAGCAGTCCCTGCCAATATGCCTTGAAAGCAGCACCTCTAGCCATGAGAGTGGAGTCCATTCTCCAGTGAACATCTGTTTACCTTCCAGATGCTGCACATTGTTATCTTGCATAAGAGCTCTTTCTGCTTTAGGTGGCATTATAGTTACAAACCAGTGGCCTTCCTTCTTCACATTCTGCTCCCTTCAACACCTCTTCTGATGATAAAGAAGGGCCAAATCTTGGACCATAGCTCAAAGCATGAGTAAATACAATAGGTTCCTCCTTGTCCAGAACATGGGATCACCAAACCAACCACTACTACAACCCTCAGGCTCAAATAGATGGGGCTACTAATTAAAATAATTCCCTATCTCATTGGGGTGTTGTGAGGATAAATTCATGTCTCTAGAGAACTTTGGGATTCCCTCACTGCTCCACTGAAGTTTTTCCATCCCAAACCACCCCAATTTATAATTCACAACCCAAGCCATGGTGGTGCAAAGAATATTGTCCAAGCAAGACAATGCTGAAGCTTAAGGTCTTGAGATGGATCCTCAGCTGTATCCAAGTTGTGCTTGGCAGAACTGAGGAAGTGGGGGCAAAACCATCTTTATGTACTCTGGGTCCTGGGGCCAGTTAACAGTTACTTTGCCCTTTAGCACAACTTGAATATGTCTGCAGGAGCTGCAATCGCACTTCTTGATTGCAGTATAGACATACTTTGACTTAGCTTTTATCTAGCTAGTTCTGGTAGTGATAGCCATTAAACTGTGGCAACATGGGCTCTACAAACCCACCTGGGACACTGAGTAATTAGTCAGGTGGCTAGCCCACACTGAAGCTTGTGCTGATACAGCTTCACTACTCCAGCACAAACTAGCTAAATTAAAGCTAGCTCAGGTATGTCTGTATCAGCTGTGATCACACCCAATGTCTGCAGTGTAGACACATCCCTGTAGTTACTTTAAGTCAGCTCTAAATTGGACTGCTTGGTAATGACCCCAAAGAGATGGTTCCACAAACTCAGGATTGCCAGAACCCAACAGTCTGTGAGCCACACTCCATACACTGAAGGAGCAAGGTGCTTGTTTGGAGTTTGGCTGGTGAAGTGATGTGATTGAAGGCGTGCCCTCTACATATCCCCTCAAGGACAGTCCCGGTGGTCCCTAGGCCTCGGTAGTCCAGACAGTCCCGAGGCCTAAGGAGCGCTGGGTTCAAATCCATACTCCTCCACAGGCTTCCTTGTGACCATGGGCAAGTTACTTAGTCTCTCTGTGCCTTAATACCCCATCTGCATAATGGGGATAATAACACTACCATACCTCACAGTGGTGTTGTGAAGGTAATTACATTAAAGATATTGTGGGTGTGGCCATCTAAATACCTAAAATAAATACACTGGAGCAAGGAGAGTGGACAAAGCTGTATCTGTTGGCTTTATACCACGTTGAGGATTGCCCCACATGGGGAGAATGTCCAGTTGGCCTAGGTACTACAGTAGCTGGAAATTTATGAGGGAAACAGACAGATCAGTCCTCAGATGAAAGGCGCTATATATCTGAATTTCACTTTGCTCATTCACCACACAGAGTGCAGCTAGTATTAATGCACCCACTTTGATTTTTCATATTCTCCCACCCCTTCCAACTTCTGGGCTGTAAATTAATTTTTGTAAAATAATGAGTTTTTATAGATTTTTGGATATTCGAATAGAATTTTGCAGAACTGTCACAAATGACTTTTGCTACCTTACTTTTTTTTTTTCTGGGCAACATTCCATGTGTTTTGCATAAAATTTCTTTTTAGCACAGCCTCTTTACGCATCGAAACCATTGTGTTCCTCTGATCATTACTCAATGGGCTAGCTTTGCATATGAAATTAGCCAGAGTGGCAGCAGCTCAACCACAGGTTGGGTTATTATTTACGGGTAGTAAGTAAAACAAAAAGCTCCAACTCCTGACATTTTACTACTAACTGAAAGTTTTACCTGCATAAGGCGTGACCATGAAGGTAAAAAAAACCCAAAAACAGAAAATTAACTGGAAATCTTTTGTTCCAGAAAGTCCCACCCAATGATTATTTTATCAGCCTCAAAAATCAAGAGAAATTATTCATTTCCTTAGAGAGAGACCATAAAATGGTAAAGGATAAGACCAGGAGCATGCATTTTCAGACCCTCTTTGAGCATTTCAGAACAATGAAGTTGAATGTATATTTTCTTTTGCTAGCTTTGAGTGTCTATGCTACTCCTGAATTGATGACTGCAGTTCAAGAAATTCTGAATTCAACAAAAATTATTAGAAATTTAATAAAAGATGATCCGGTAACTTTCAACTTAAGCCTTTCTAAGAATTGATACATGCAGTCATTTTTATCCTTATAATGTTTACTTTTTTACTGAGATGTGAGGATGTTAACCAACTTACTAATACTATACCACATCTTTTAATCAGTGTTAATGAAAACAATATCTGAAGACCACTATTTTCTCTTTCAGACGTTCAGGATATCAATCCCAGTTCATCAAAATGTAAGTAAAATTTTTGATTAAAATTAGCTTCATGATACTAGAAGAGTATATATTACTATGTTATAAAGTCCTAAAATAGTACAGAAAAATAGGTTGTACTTTCAATTTAATTTTCAAATGAATATTTGCCTTTTTAAGGCAGTTATTACGTTAGTTATCATGAAATTAAAAGCACTTGCTACAAATAAACCTTGAATAAACATTAATTCAAAGAAAAATATTTTGTGATAGGAAAGGTAATCAAGGACAGGAAACATCCTGTTTTTATATTTTACATATACATACACATACATTTTATACAAATGTGATTTTGTGAAGTAATATTTTTAAATGAGTAGATGCCTTGATGCAGCTCCCAGAAGACAACCACATTACAAAACACTCATCACAGTAAAAGGCAAACAAAAAGGGGAAATAAGGATAAAAAAAGTCAGCACCTTTTTTGCATATGCGTATATATTCTGCACACACAAATACATTCAGAGTATAATTAACAGAACTACAGAGGCCTCAAAATGTTTAGTGTAGTTTTAATACTGTTTAGCTAGTGGTAGACAGTCATCTAAAGAACCAAGAGAATGTTTAATAAACTAATTGTTAAAAAAAAAAAGAGAGAGATCAAGTATCAAGGTGTATGCTTATTAGACATTAGCATTTTTCCCCAAGTAGTAGATATGTGGTTTAAAGCCATTTGTAAAACATTCCTAATAAACTTTTTGTATGGAATGTCGTTACTTCCATAGTACTGATTAATTTCAAGAAAATTTAATTCCTCTGTCACACATTCTATCCTTTATAACTCAATGTAATATTTTATCAGTCAGCTTCAATTTCAAATATGTGAAGAGCCTTAAATTGAAAGTGCAGCCGTAAGGCCATACCCTCCAATGGTATAAACTGATGTATCTGCTTTTACTTCATCTGACCCTGAGGCAGTGAGGGACAAGTTTTATTTGCAAACATAATTACAAAAAAATCATGCATGCCAGATCAGCCATTTGCACATTGTACCTAATTTGTGTCTGCAGACTTGCTAAATATGCATATAAGTTAGGCACACAATTAGCTGCCTAAATTACTTGAAAATCTAGCCATTAAATATCAAATCCAATTTCACAAGCCATTTGTCATCCTGCTGTACGAAAACTAAGTCAATATTTCTTTTAACTACATATTTCCATAACAGTTGACAATTCTTGTATCTCATTTTGAATAAATATCCTTTTTCTTTAACTTTTTTCTTAAAAGACGGAATGTGCCAGCATAATCTTTAAAGAGATAGACCGCCTGAAAACATATCCTGAAATGAGACCATTCTCAAAATTTTTTCTCAATCTCAAAATAATAAAAAGTTCTCTCCAAAACAACATGAAAAAACAGGTAGGTTTCTATTTTCTAGCTATGTTTATTTTTCCAGAGATCACACGTTCTTTACAGGCAGCATAGTTTAGTGGATTGATCAAGAACTTTTAGGGGCCATATCATACCACTGATTTTTAGGCAGAACACTCAGTTGCGTTGAATGGGGACTTCTGCTTAAAATGAGATGGTAAATTGTGACTCTGCATTGTGATCACTGTATCATGGACAAGTCACTAAACCTCTCAGGACTCCAGCTTCTGTAACCTCAATGTAGTTTGCTGTCAGACAGAATATTTTGTTATCTCTTCTCTTTTATCTGTTCTTTATCTCTTTCCACTGAAAGTTTAAAGCAGTTCATGAATTCCATTTCTCTTTCTGCTACTGTCTGACTGTTTCTGTTCCCCTTTTTCTACATCTCAGTTGGAGCCTTCTGCAGAAAGAGGTCCCAGTACAGTAGACTGTGAGTTATCTGACTCTCCATTATCCGGCTCTCCGTATTAACACCAGCACACACACAAGATTGTTACACAGTATTAAAATATAGCCCCCTTCTTTATTTACAGCATACATGAACCGTTACGTCTAGTAAAGAGTACAGTACCAGTTTTTTAAAATGCAGAAATGATAAACTCAAGCAACTCAAAAATAGTACAGTATTGCTGTTGTTGCAACTTAAAATGATCATTTCTGCATTTTTAAAAACTGGTACTGCACTCTTTATTAGAAGTAACAGTCCATGTTCGCTACAAATAAAGAAGGGAGCTATGTTTTAATGTTTTTCCGGGAGGGGTCAGTTAGTTTAAAAGCAACTCCGCATCTTAAAACAACAGGTAGAAAGCTCTTTGCTCCTTTTCCGGATTATCCAAATTTTCGATTATCTGATCTGGTCCCGGTCCCAATTAGATCAGATAAACAAGGTTCTGCTATAGTTATGTGCTTACATACATGACTTGGGGGGTTGCAAAGTTTAATGAATGTTTGCCCATAGTTTTCAAGGTGTAAAAAACTGGGTTACAAATTTATTAGGTAACTTCCAATTTTTCGGTTCATTTTGCAGGAAAGTTGTGATACAGAACGTGTGACTGTGAGTGTATTCATACGCAAACTGGAACATTTCATCAAAAGAGAATATTTGCCAGCAAAACATTTAAAGTGATGTTATTAATCTCTAGAGTCAATGCAAATTGAAATAAACAGGGGACATTCACCTTTCTTTTAAAGTTATTCTCTCTGTCTGAAGATGTAAGAGATGTGCATACTATCACTTCCTCAGGCCCTGTACTGATTTGTGTTGGGAATATTACTTTTGCAACTATCAGGATCAAGAATGTAATTTTTGTTTTGAAATGGAATTTTTGATTCTGCAGAAACAGAAAAATGCCAGTGTGGTGTATTACCACATTCCAGCTCAGAAAACCTGTTTTATCTCATGTAATGGGTCAAACCCGTCTTGATAAAACTATGATTTCAGCACAGATACACTGAGGATTAATATGGACTTCTGTGTCTAAAATATTTTTGCTTTCCTTGTATTTTGAAGAGCACTAGTCATGATAGAAATAATAATGTAACTGATGTGAAAGTGGCTCAGAGATGACCACAAATGCAGTATAAAGTCCATTTGAATGTTATATGCACATACATACACAAATGAAATATATTTATACAACTTATTATAACTATTGCATGAACTCGTGTTATGTAAACTACGATATATAAACTTAAGAGTCACACACATGATGATGATGATAAGATGTGATGTAAATATACTTATTTTGCATTTTAATCTTGCAACCATTATTTATCTACGGGGATATTTTTTTGTGAGGGGACCGAATGTAGTGGGTGGTGAGACTTGATTCAGTACCTTTCAAGTTTAAGGCCGAGTCTACATTAGAAACATGTGCCTGTATAGCAAGGTCAGTTAGGGGTGTGATTTTTTGCAACATTTTTATACCAACAAAAGCCCAAGTGTAGCTGAAATTATACCAGCATAAAACTGCTTTTTCTGGTATAATTTATTTTGCCCATAAAGCACTCATTTGCTGATATAAGCTGGGTCTCCATTAGGGTTAATCGGTATGTCTATACCGGCAAAACTTTTGTACTGTACATTTGGCCTTAGTCCCTGGTTTGAAATCAGCTGATAACTAGCAAAATTCATTTTCACCTGCTATTTGTTTTGTGGTCGCTCTAGCCTTGGCTGTAGAGCTATTTTTGTACAAATGACCAGCAAAGAGTAAAAGAGCACAGCTCTCAACAACAATGTAGGTGTTGGTGTAGGCAGTGCTCAGCCTGTTGCAGCACCTTGTCAAGATGATTGGACTACATTAGGTGTTGAAGGTGGTGCAACAGCATCCACTGGTGAAGAGCACGTACAGGCTGTGTGTTAAAGTACATACGCCACCGGATCAACTTACCACCTCTGGGACCAACTGTTGGCCGTTGTCTCTGCAGTCATCAGGACTGAACACTCTCCTTCCCCTCAGAGGAGGTCTTCCAGGAAAAGGATGGAACACCCGAGTTGGATGGGGTAAGGAAGTGAACACTCCACCAATTCCATGGGGAAATGGAGGACTTCAGTCTCCGAAGCCATCAGCTCAACAACTTTCATAAGCACTAAATCACTTAGAGAATTAACGTATTTTGTTAGTATACTATGTAATAATATAAGTGTACAGTTCACTCACATAAGAGAGACTTTTTTTGGGAATTTAATTAAGTTACTTTTTACAGGTATATGTATTTTGTGGATAAATATTTATTCTGTATTTTGCAATTTTTCAGATAGCAAATAAAATTGTTCTGCCTCTTTCAACAAACTTGCTTCTGTACATGTTTACATCTAGCAATGGCAAAAATCACTTATGTGAATTAGACTCTTGGTTTTTGAGACACATCATCCAAGTTGTTGCTAGAATTAGTTTTTAGGGAGGCACAGATTAAGCAACAGGCCACAATGGGATGTACACTATGATGCATGCCTTGCCTGCATTCTGAGGCAGGAGACAAACTGCCTCCAGCTACCAGCAGCAATAGTCCATAATTGCACATTAGGAGAGCCATCCAAGAGATTCTCCATTGGTGGTCCACAGAACATGGACATGTGCTGATGATTCATGGAGACCTGGCTAGTCACATAGTGCTGGCTCCTCCTCCTCTTTTCCTGCTCTTAAAGTGGGAGGGGAAGTGATCCACATGACAATGACGCAAGATGTGCCCTCACCCAGTGATAAAGTTTGAGGACCTTTGGAACAGGTAAGAGCCAACAGCCTAGCTGTTAAACTCAAGGACTGCCAATATTTTCAGGAAGGTCTCTGTCACAGAATGATTGGCATTGGCTCCTTTAAGAGGTAATGGGTCCATCCCTGCACGATTCATTCAGGTCTCTTCCCCAGATGGGGAAAATTAGCGTAGATAGGAAGGTCATGTAGTTAAATCAATCCACTGTGGAGACAAAGAAGAAGCCTCCTGAGAGACAAAGAAGGGACACTGTCTAGAGGCGGCTGCTTGCTGCCAGAAGGGAGGCTATCGGGCTCCAGAACCAAGAAAAAACTTTGCCTGTATCACAGCACAGGCCCCAAGGAGGAGGGCTGTGGGGTTCCAAGGCTGTGGAGAAGGCACCTTGGGACTGACGCCAAAGAGTCCGTGTTCAGAAAAGATTTAACAAATAAGACCTTTGTGAGCAAATTATTGCAACAACCATACGGGAGCTGAGGGTGAGATGCCTGCAGGGCCATGCTGTGGGGTGGCACCCTGCTAGTCTCCCAAACAAATCCCTGAATGGAGTCTTCAGTATATGCCATGTAGCAGGTTTGCAGATGCTACAGAAAGGAGTGAAATACTAGAGAGCTCATTCATTTATTTAAATAAAATGCTCTCTTATACCCACAATAAGGCAAGAGGCTGCATTACTTGTGCAATAAACTCCTAGTAAGTTCACTTACCCAGAAATAACTTCACTGTATCCCGGACAGCTGTGCTCAGTCTGTTGGTAAATTTAACACAGCATCCAACTTGTGTAGCTGGAAGCATGGGATGAGGATGTATGACGTGGGGATTTCAGGGGATCCACTCCTCTGAGAAAACTTGGAAAAATCCCTGCCACTTTATGCCATCTGGTCAATTCCAAGGGCAAAATTTTTGCAGTATTCTTATGAGCCCCAGGGGTGAGTTGGCATAGACAACTAAGTAGCATGCAGAAGGGGGTTGAACTCCACCAGACAAGGACTAGGTGGTAGAAGCTTTATACAAGGCTCCTAAGAGTGACTATCACATTACTGCTTTGTAGCACAAAACAGCCCTATGAATGGGGATTGTAAAACAGCAGAGGGAACGTTGTCTTGGAAGTTAAATTAAGGCATATTGACTATGAGTTTGTTACTTATCTCCTTTCATGCTTTGAAATTGCTGGGATTTGGTGTATGGCTCTGACATCTCTAAAAGACCACAGCAAAGGCCGTCAGAGCACGGCTTTAGACAAGCAAGGCTTGATTTTTTTTAAAAAATACGCTTGTTTATATGGAATTGCAAAAACATGTTTAATTTCTGCATGTACTTATTTTGACTGGGAATACAAGCTAGAATTGTGTGTGCACAAATGGTCACTCTCATAAACATTGCTACCAGAATAGTTCAGAACACGGACATTCATGCTTTCTGTAGAAATGACTTGATTAGATCCTTTGATTTGTTTCACCCAAGGGGGAATAGATTCTCAATATTCTCCTTGAATCGAGACACAGCAAATCCTTGTTTATCTTATCTGTTCTGAGTTAGCATTGGTCCACTTCTTTTAACATTCTGGTTATGTGATGATCTATCTTCTTCCTTGAGGAGATCTGAATTATTCTTGCTATGTGCATAATTTTTGAGAGTCTCTTACCAATCTGAGGTATTGTTATTGTGAAATATAGCATACTCAAGGCAGAAGGTGCCATTTTCACAGAAAGGACCAGAATGAAATAGAGAATGTAATTAGAAAGTTATCAGGCCAGCTCTGAAGTCCTCACTCCAGTACCAGCAACGGTAACAATGACTCAGTGGGAATACTGTTTCCCCCATCTCTATGCACAATATAATAAGAAAGAAAAATTCCAAACACTGCACCGAACCAAATACCCCTAAACCTTGAACATGTTCAAATGGGACTTAGTCCCCTAACTTGCTTATGTGCTTTTGAAAAGCCCATTAGGCCCCCATCTGCATCTTTAGGCACCTAAATCCCTTTGAAAATCTAGCCCTTAGGAGCCCATTTTGACAAGCGACTTAAGCATTTATGAAACTGGGTCACTTAGCCACTTTTTAAAATGTTATCCCTCATCAGCGATTCTTGGTGGCAAGTTTACAACTGTAAGAGAATCATGGGCTGAAAGGCATAGGTAAATTTACCATGGATACGTCTAAGGTGCCATGGTATCTAAACCCTATGGAAGGCAGGTCAAACAGGTGATATTTGTTAAACAATTTGTCAATACCTCCAAAATCATACCAGACATGTTTAAATCCATCGATCATTTCACAATCAGTTCTAGAGATCAGATAAACCAAAGTAACCGTATGTTGATAGGATGCTTCAAAGCGTGCTTTAAAAAATATTTCAAGTGCTTACCTTTCAGTCTGAAGTACCAAAGTCAGTTGAGAACACATTTGCAAAAACCTGCCAGAACAAAGCTAAACTTACCACCACCATTACTTCTGGGGAATCTAACCAGCTCTGTCAATCCTTAGCAAGAGGATAAGGAGCAAGTAAGTTGAGCCTTATCACTTAAATAATAAAATGGATTTGGAGAGTTGGAACAAAACTATTATGGGACAAAATTAAAGGGACAGTGTCAACTTGAACAAATGGACTAATTTAATACATTGCAGTTCCTATCTGAGCACTGTTCTATTGGTGGCCCTGATTCAACAAGTTACTTAAGCATATACCTAACCTGAAGCATGTGAATGGTCTCCCACTGAGGTCATTCAAATTAGGCACATCATTCAGTACCTTGATTAATCTTCTCCTCTTCCCCCCCCCCCTTATATTTAAATCCTTTTAAAAAAGATTTTATACAGATTATTCTTGCTCTGTTGATATTTATAAGGGTCTTCTCAGCAAGACAGAAAGAGACTATTTAGGGGAATCCAATGACACTGACTACACAGAAACTGCAGTTTAAAAAACAAAACACCACTGGAAAAAAATGTTTTGTCATTACCGTCTTTCAGTTATCTTATGTATCACTAGAAGTTTCAAAGAAATGTGATTTTCAAACAGACAGCATCCCTTTAACTTTACCAGAATTAGCATTTGCCCGTGATATATAGTTAGGACAATGGGGAGAATGAGGAAGATGTCTATAATGTTTTTATGACTATCAATTTACCTGCTTGATATTGTTCTGTATGAATGCATAGAGCTAAATCAAAGGAGACTTAGGGGAAAAACAAGTCTGCAACAAAACAATAACAGAGATCAGACACCTCCACAGAGGATACCCAGGGTCTTTAAAAGAACGATGGAAGACCATTAATCGGGAAATGCCCACCTAACTGGCTCCAGCCAGTTAACAGATTTGTTTTCCCAAGGCCAGAGCCTAGATGGCCTCAGCAGAACTGACCTAAAACTTGCAAGGAAAGAATAAGGTTAGGTAAGACCAAGGTGTTTAGAGTTTTTGTAGTTTTATCCCTTTTCTCTGCTTGTCATATTGTTTATTCACCCAAACATATACATATGAGTCACTTTAATCAGGTGCTGGGCACAGGCTCCTGAAGAGAGCTTTCATGCAGGTACCAAATGTAGTTGTCATGTTTACATGGTCTGGAAACAGGGACAGCTGCAACCCACAGATCCCGTCTAAGGTTACGGCTACGCTAGAGAGCTTACAGTGGTGCAGCTGCACCAATGCTCTGCTGGAAACTTTCTAGAGTAGCTGCTCTAAGCTGATGGGAGAGCGCTCTCCCGTTGACTTATTTAGCTGCCACCACGCGTTGGAGGTGGATTATGTCTGCAGGAGGAGCTCTCCTACCAACCTAGCACTGTCGACACCAGCACTAAAGGTTGGTGTAACTTATATCAGTTGGGGGGAGGGAGGGTGGCTTATTCACAGCCAAAGAGTGCAGTTCCACCCTCAGAGAGATGAAAGAAGTCAAGCACTCAAGAGGGACTGAAAAGGTTTAAAATGTAGCAGCCTTGCTCTGTAACTGACACCAGTGTTTTCAATATCAATAGCGCTAGGTACCTATATCTTTACTGAGTTCAATCGGAGCTGCAGGTGTGTGGCACCGTGGAAAATCTGACCAACTATTCAACCGCTTAGAGTTCAAGCAGTTCAGCTGCTTTGAAAATCCAGACCTGAGCGCAATGCCAAAGATTTTCTATTCCACAAAAGAAAAGAGGCATGGCTAGGAGAAAAAGCCCAGTCCTGTGTGCCCCTCTCCATACTATACACCGGCAGGTAAACTAAACTCAGTTTTATTCTTGATAAATTCTCATACTGCACGCATCACCATAGCATCCTTGCTGTGACTAACACCTGTCACATTTGTTCTCTCCTCCTCCTCCCAGGGAGAGGAGTTTATGCAGGGGAGTGTTTTGTTTTAGAATTTTGTTAAAAGAACACGTGTGCTAAAGCTGTCTGGAGACACAGCTGAGTGCACAAGCTAATAATACCTGGCCACAGCACATGTTATCTAGTATTATCTTTAGCAATCAGGAAATGAGCTGCTGTGTAGCATAGAGATTCAGGCTATAGGCTAGATCTGTACCACTGGTTGTGCTCCTCTCATTGCTTAGAGGGACACATGGTGTACGCATATGCCTATCTCTCAGTCCTTTTATTTTCTGTTGTGTCCTCCCTAAGGTAATAAAAGATCCTGATTCTCCACCACATTTCTGGTTTTGTCTCTAGCAACTCACCCTGGGAGCAGATGGATTGGCTTGTGTCTTGACCCCATTTACTGAGGTACAGTGCACTCCTTCAAGGCCCTCAAAACTTCACAGTCTTTAATTCCCTGGTTCTAGACACCCACTGGTTTTCCCCACCAAGTTGCTGCCAATTTTTAAATAAAGGGTTCCCACAATATTTTTCCTCCCTCATTGTGTCCTAAGCTCCAAGCATGCATCTTTGCACATGAACGTATGTCCAGACAGGGCTGGTGAGGGACTGGGAAATTTGTTTACTCCATTTATTTTCTTATTTCAACAAAGCAATGTCAGCAAGCAAACAGCCAGCCTGTTGGTCAGAGCATTTCACTGGAAACAATAATTTGTTCCTGAACGTACACACTCAGAAATCTAACACGAATCCATAGATTCAAAAATCTAATAGCATCAGACTGACAGAACCAATGGAGTGTTGATTCTTGACAGACGCATGAGAAATAAAATATTTTCCAAATATCAATTGATTCACAGAAGGTAAGAGGCTACGTTTAAATCAATACATACAGTATGACTTCCTGGAGCCCTGATGGAAATGGCACCAGCCGGGCTACTGACCAAACACTGCTGAGAGGTGAGAAGCAGGGACTTTCATTCACATATGACAGATCCCAAAACATTTTGGGAGGCCATGGAGACAGTATATGTGGTCCTGGGGATTTCACTAACAAACCCACATGTTCAGGTTAGGTCATTTTTTCCATCAGATAATTTAAAGAGTAATCAGGGAAAATGCTTACAAAGAATTTCCTTCAAATTACTTTATTGCAAAGTTAACTTGGGTTCTTAACTGGAGTTGCCTCTAGCCCCCCTCGGGTCCCCACACAAACCCACTCACCCAAGTCAAGTAGTGTTTCAGCTCAGGCTAGCTGGCCCTGGTTTGCTTACAGGTTAAAAACCTGTGTGCTGCTTTCACTCAGGCTGGTAACATACTCCTTTTGCAGTGAGGACATAGGCAAAATTCTGAGTACTTATAGTCTTCCAAAGCCTTCCTACAATTTCCCATGCCCCCAAAAGGACAGACAAGTTCTCCCATAATTCAATGGGGGAGAATCAGAGCAGCTCAGCTTATTGCAGCACAAAGAACCATGGAAGTCCCAGAAGTCCTAGCAACACACATGGCAAAGCGCATCACTAGTGAGGATATAGTAGGGCACTGCATTGCTGTGTGGCTGCTCACACCTGGGGTACGCTAACCCAAGGGCTCAGACCCAGATGCCAGTCATATGAGTTAACTCTGCATTAAAGACATACCCTATTGAATCACTGAAGAAGTATCTGAAACGAAGTGATCCCCTTTCATTGATAATTATGATTGACTAATATAAATATTATGTGTTTCATTAATCCTGAGCTAATGGCTAATGACAACAAAGCAGTGGCTATCTTGGCCTCAACTCAACTTACTCCTCAACGGAGTAACATACAAATTTTCAATATATATATATATATAGCTATGAATTGTTTCATACTCCACAACTGGAACTTGATGTTAAAAAATAAAACAAATGAACACAACAGTACATCCATTGTGAAATACACATAACAATTTGCTCTGAAATATTCAAAACAAATATTTGCAATGTTTACATTGGACTTGTTAGCCTATTTTGCCTCGTGGTAGCAGTACAGACCCTGGAACATGAAAATGACTTTTAAAGAAAAGATACTAGGAAAGAAAGACGCTAGACATGAGGATTAGAAACGAGGAGAAGACACATGGAGTTGCTATCCAAACTGTATTTTACATAAACATTTGCTATTCTGATTTTGTATAAAAAGAAACCTGAAGCTTTGAAATTCAGTTAGAGTCAAATTTCGCCGAAGTCCAGGAGGATCATGACCATTGTTCTCATTTGTGGTCATCTCTAATAAAAACAATGCCTAGTGATTTAACATGTACCAAATTTGTATTGAACCTTATCAAAGAGCAGGTCCAAGCACCAGCAAAGTCTCCCAGTGCCTTTGCTGGGCTTTGGATCAGGCCCTTGAAGGAATAGAAGAATCTAGTCAGAAAAGGTCAGCAATTGGCCACTGAAACTATTAAGTCACTCTCTTCTTTTCCATCCCCTGGTGATGAACATTGTGGTAGATCCTGCTCCAGTATGAAACCAAATCTATGAGTCAACATTCTTAGAAACCATAAAGGGTAAATCTGTCACTTCCCTGCGCTGGTCCACAAGGTAAGCAAGATAAAGAACTGTGTAGATCAAAGATAAAATCACACAAGTCTGCCATCTGCTGCTGCACATGACTGTTAAACACCTGTTTCCAAACAAGCAGAGCAATGAAGGGAGGCCAATTAACCTGATGTCAGCCTATCACCACCAACAGAGTGTTAATACTTTAGTGTTATCCTGCCCTAATCTGCTAACCGACTTCCCAAACTAAACCTCAAGATATAACCTCCCATTTCTGAGCAAGCTGATCAAGCTAGGAAAGAACAGTCCCCACCATACCCATCAGCTGCCAGAAAGAAGAGGGGAAAGAGGCTACATAGGTCATGCTGATCCAGAATGATCTCCTCTTCTCCATGACCCAGGAATATAGATCCATACTCGTTTTCTGCATAGCACATTGGCACTTGATTCTATTGAACACGAAATATGGCTGTCCACAATAGAGGCAAAGAAGTAGTGAAAAGGATCAAGCTGAAATAGCTCCTAATCTTCCCCTGAGAGTCATTATGAACAACTATTCCGCCCCCTTCAGACCTTTCACCAGTGGAATTTCAAAAGGCTTATTGCCCTACTGAATGTTTCCATGAAGTCACTGGAGGAGACCATGTGGCAACACATACTCAAATACCAGTTACACACAGATAATACCCAACCCCACCTCTTCATGGAAACAGCATTATCTTCCAGCTCATTGCCTGGGAGGTATGTAGCCCTGGACAAAGAACAGCTTGCTGAAACAGAACCTAGACATGTCAGAGGTCACTCTGGTGGGAAGAAGAAAATGTTCTGAAGAACATTCCTTAACATCCCCCTCCATCCAGGTCATCTGCTCTCTGATCATTAAATCAGGTTGCAGCACCTGGGTCCTCCTGGACTCCTCACTGCAATAGGAGTTCAAGGAACCACAACATAATTGTGTAAAATGCCCTCTTCCATCTACGGCTGGCCAGGAGACTGCACCCCATGCCATCGGACTCAGGCACGGCTGTAGTGATCCATGCATTTGTCACCTCCAGCTTTGATTACTCTAGAATGTTATACTGAAGAACGAAGTTGCTCTCTCTGAAAAAGCTCCTGTTGGTACAGGGAGCATTGTCTCACAGGACCCTAAGTCTATAGCTACACTTATGGCAGCATGTAGAGTACCTAGACTTCATGCCCCCCAACACACAAAAATAGCAGTGTAGATGGTGAGGCACCATTTAGGTAAGTGGGAAACAGACACGCCAGAACCTTAGGGTATGTACCCTACACAGCTCTCCACATATCCAAGCCGTGCTGTCATAGGAAAGCTCAGGGCCCTCCTAAATAAAGACTTGAGTGCGTAGTTCTTTGAGGCAGTTTATTATGAGCAGCTCGGAGAAGTGTCAGTCACCCTAAGGCTCCTGAGGACTTCTGCCTTACAGACTCACATCACTAAGTTTTATACAGTATTCAGACAAAGAGAACAAAGAAAAAGACGACGTATTGCAGCACATTTCCATTAGCTCAACCTTTTCTACACTAAGATATACTAAGAAATTCCTCCATATAGCTAATTGAACAGGGCCCCTGATTACCATAACAACTATCTTCTGAAGCTAGCTAGCAATGTCCCGTTATCTACTGACGGCTGCAACAACCTGCAACATCTGCAAAATGTACCTGTTTCAAGGCTGAGAAAGCTACTAAACATCCAAGATGGAATCTGTAGCATACAAGATGGAGTCTTAAAAGCTTAATACAAAATAGAATATATAACTAGGTATAAAAATGGAATACAAAAAATAAAGTATATAAAACTGTTCCTTCCACAGTGCCTCCCCCATCTACATAACTGTTTTTAGCAGGGAAGTGTCCCACTGCCTCCCCGCTGCAGGAGCTTTCCCTGCCGCAGAGAAATATATCTCACAGCAGCGAGGGACACCTCCTGGAACCTGACCCTCTTCCATTACATTACAGCTGCTCTGACTTCAGCTGGGAGTAAAAAAGAGTCCCCCATGAATATTCATTTGGTGTTGTAAATGAATTTGCAAATATGCCGTTTATGTTCACTTTCTACAAATGTTCCAGCAAATAAGACTTGCTGGCACAAACGCTCATGATACGTGAATTTAAAATGTGAGTGGTGAAGAGAGAATAAATGGGTCTGTGCTCTTTTTTCCCCTCTACAATGTAGATAAGCAGCCTGGAACGTTCCTTATTTAAAAAAAAAAAAAAAAAAAAGGTAGTGAGGTTAGTAGGGGAAAGGATTTCCTCTTGTTTTTATAAGAGAAAAAAAGGATTTTTATACCCTAAAAGACTCTAAGGCAACTAGAAAACCACTGAAATAATGACCTTACAAGAGACTGAAGCTGTGCAATTGAGAGAGGAAATTATTTTTAGTTAGACTGTTTAAAACTATTTCTATCTGGGTGTTCTTGTTAGCACTTATTTAACTACAACGACAAATACACAGTTTGGAGAAACATTGTCCTAGTTAAAGATTCAGCAACCTGATTGCTTCATTAAAAACGCTGAGCTCAAAATACACATGCTCTGAATATTCCCCAACTTCAAGAAGTCTTCCTGCAAAATCTGGAAAGACTGGTCTTGACATTCTTAATTTTTAGGTAAGATAGTAAAACTGTAAACAAATTAAATAAACAAACAAACAAACCTTTTGTCTCTCTATACACCACGCAGAAGTAAAATCTCTCTCTCGTTCCCATCACTGTAGCATTTCAGCACCTCACAATCTTTAATGTATTTCTCTTCATTACATCTTTATGAAATAGGGAAGTGCTGATACCCTCCTCTTGCAGATGGGAAACTGAGGCACAGAGAGACCAAGTGACCTACTCAAGATCACACAGGAAGTCAGTGGGAAAGCAGAAAATTGAACCCAGGTCTCTTTTCTCCTTCCTCTCAACATTTAACTTACCTGTTTGAGGACAATATGTGGGAGAGAAAGAAGCAAAAATAAACAGCAAAATTATTAATTATGACTAGTTTGCCCCAACCTAGCTATGTATGACCTATCACTTTATGTACCTACATCCAATCCTTGAATTGTTGAATTCTGGAACACCCTCTGATGTTCCTACAGGTAACTGTGGAGAAATACATAAAACTACAGCAGAGGGTAGTTATTCAAGCACAATGAGAATAGAGTTTTCAGACAGCAGATGGCAGCATCAGACTAGAAATTGAGATGGACAAGGCGGGAAAAGATAATATATTTTATTGGACCAACTTCTGTTGACGAGGAAGACAAGCTTTTGAGCTGTCAGGTTTGTGTAAGAACAAAAGCTTGTCTCCCTCAAATAGAAGTTGGTCCAATAAAAGATAGTACCTCTCCCACCTTGTCTCTAATATCCTGGGACCAATACTGCTACAACTACACTGCATATAAAAATTAAGATTTCTGGCATCAGAACAACTGCACAATGCATTTTCTTGGGTTAAAAACAACTTATATGATCCCCTTTACATGCCCAGAGAAATTTTTTTTTTAAAATGTTTGTGGAAAATCCATGACATCCAATTATCATAAAGTTCGTTCGTTTTATTGGTTTTTCAGTTTTAAAAAAGTGAGTGCCCATTTTGGAAATATACAACACACTGATAGGTGTTAGTATCTCAGTCATTCAACAGGTGTGGGGCAATGCAGCCTGCATATAATCAACCTTAAAATATCAGGTTAAACTAGGTACGATGGTTAAACTTCACCCCAGGTGTAGCTGATTGACTTCAGTGGAGTTCCACCAGGCACGAATTTAACCCAGAGATCTAGGATATTTCTTCAGATTTCACACAATCACACTACTACAGATGCAGCTCCAACCAAGTTAGCGACAGTAGGAGTGCTAATGCAGACAGGCTGCTCACTGGCCATGTCTACACTTAAACGCTACAGCGGCATAGCTGCAGCATAGGTAATCCACTTCTCTGAGAGGCAGTAGCCCGGTTGACGGAAGAGTTCTTCCATCCACCTAATGCTGTCTACGCTGGGGGCTAGGTCAGCTTAACTACGTCTCTCAGGGGATGTGGATTTTTCACACCCGAGAGATGTAGCAATGCCGATGTAACATTTCAGTGTAGACCAACCCAAGTTTGGGTGACATTGTAGCTCAAATGCAAGTGGCCAGCCTACCCTAGCTCATTTCTCGCTGCCGTCCCTGGTGTGCTACACCTGTCGGTGCCATGGTGGAAAATGTGAAGAACAATGCTAGTGCATTCACAGCCACTGTGTCTCACTTAACTCATCTCTTTTACTTCACTTTCTAAAAGCATGTTATGAATCAGAATCTTGGACTTTTACATATTTCTAAATACAGGATCCTGGATGCGCATGGCTGGCAACTCTGAGGGTCCTCCTTCCTCATAATTATCTCACTGTACTATGGGCAACATACAATTAACTCGCCTGAAACTCAGGCCAATGCATCACACAGCCTAAAAGGAGAGAAGTTCCCAGAAAGGGGTCCATCCTGCAAGCAGCTACATGCTCTCAGTCCTATTGAAGACAACAGGAGTAAGTGCTCAGCACCGCACCTGAGCAAGAGCCGTTTGAGCAATACTAACTGTGCCTTAGCTGCTGTATCTGGTTATATAATCTAGTGTTTACCCAGTGTTGTTATAATTTCAAAACGCAGTTGAATTTTATAATTTTTACTACCACAAGAATGGAGAAAGCAATCAGTCATCCACTGTTAGATAAGGCACCTGTCATGTACGTGTTGATGGTTGTCAGCAGTGAGATGGGCATAGCCAGAGCTCACAGCTGCAGGCCATCAGGACAGCGCCTAGGTAGCCATCCAAAGCTGCTATAATTCAGAAGAGAGATAAGATGGGTGAGGTAATACCTTTTATTGGACCTGCTTCTGTTAGTGAGAGAGACAAGCTCTTGAACGTACACAGAGCACTTCTTCAGGTCTGAAAAAGGACTCAGCATCACTGCTAACTGTAAAGTGGAACAGACTGTTTAACATAAGTAATTGGCACATATTCTACGAGACCATTCGAGGTAGAGTGGGACCGACACAGCTACAACTACTCTGCATATAATTTAGAAGGGCCACTCTAAGTTGTGCCAGGCAGGACTCCAGCGGGGCCCAGAATCTCAGAAATATGGAGAGTGCATGATCTTTCAGTACAGCTGGCTGCAATTCAGGGGACGTTCTCTGGCAGCCTCTGCGCTCACCAGCATTTAACGGCACTATGTATCAGCCGATTGTCAGTTGCACAGGCAAGGCCAAGCTAAGGCACCTCAGGTATCGTATGTACTAGCTGTAAGACTGGCAATAGGCTGAGCAATGGAAAATTAAGTACTGGTGGGCGCACACACAAGCCGGCACTAACAGCGTGGGAGCACTGAAAGCTGGCACAGAACCACTGAAGTGAGGCAGAGCCTCATTTTAATACCACAAAACCATTTCTGAGGAGCCAAACTGAACCCACGAGGAACAAACAAACAGGCGGGAGCTGAGAGCGGAATTGGGAATAGAATTCAGATCTCCTGACACCTTCTGCCCTGTTCTAATCACCTGACCATGCTTGCTCCGAAGGGCAAAGAACTTTTCTTACACATAGGCTTTAAGAACTCATCAAGCAGGCTAAGATACCCACTAAAGCACATTTAGGCTAAAAGATGCTCAAAAACTATGGGGATGTTCATGGAATTAATACCTAGATTCAGCAGCTAGATTATGAAACTCCTAAAAAAGGTAAAATGGGGGGGAGAGGAAGAGACTTTTTAACTTCTAAGGGCATGTTTACACATATGGCGCTGCAGTGGCGCCGCTGTACCGATGCAGCTGTGCCGCTGTAGCGTGTCTGGTGAAGAGGCTCTATGCCAAGGGGAGAGAGCCCTCCCGATGGCATAATAAAACCATGTCCATGAATGGCAGAAACTATGCTGGCGGGCCTGAAGAGCCTGAAAGGAAGGTGTAAGCCCTATATCATGCTACCGCTTTAAGGTAATTAGTTGGTTGCGTAGTTGGCTGAGTTTGCAACAGCCTTACGCTCAGCTTGATGGCATTCCTCTGTCTATAACATGATAATCTTTTAACACTGCATCTGATCGATTCCAAAATTTCAGGGAATGTTTTAGGCATTAATGACCAAGATAATCCTACTGATTTGTCGGCAAATCAGAAAACCAAAAATGAAAAAGGGGTGACACACAGAGCCCCTGCTGTCTGATTAGAACAGCTACAGCTTCAAGCACCTCTGCAAATTGATCTATAAATCAAACAACTGGTTGATGGCACCATTTAACAATAATATCCATCTCATCTCTGCTCATTCTTCCAATGAGTCTAAGAGGTTGACACCCTGAATGACTTCTCTCCCAGACAGAAAGAAGAGAAATAACCAAGGAGGGCGGGGGGGTGGGGGAAGAGACTAGGCAGAAATGTGGGACATGCACTGAAGAATGGGGACCACACAGAACCCTTGGAAGAAGGATAAATTGGGGGACCTTGGTAGGCAATGGAAGGAGGGAATGAGGGCACAGGGGAGAGAGAGAAAGGAATGGGAGCGCACACACTGCCTTTGCCATGGGGAAGAAGGACATGGGGGGATAGACAGAGCCCCTGGCTTGGGGGAAAGAAGGGAAAAATCTGACATGGGGAAGAAGGAATGCAGGTGGTTAAGGATGGTGGGAATGGGGGCCCACGCAGAACCCCCTGCCATGAAGTGGAGAATGGGGGACCTTGGACCATGAGGGCACACCAAACTCCTGGCAAAGGGAGGCTGGGGGTGTTGCAGGGAGCCCCTGAAATAGACGGCATTTGGGAGGGTGGCACACTGGGGGCTGGTGGGGTGGAACGGAAGGATGTCAGGAGCCTCTGGTGTGTTCAAAGAGCTTGGCCAACAGAAGTGGGTGACCCCGTAGTAATTTTCTGGTGTACTTTAGCAGAGAAAGTTCCATTGAGTGCAACCCCATCCTGCATTCCAGGAACTGTCTAAAATGCCAGAATTCTGTATTAACACTTGGGTGTGATTTCCCTGCACAGTATTAATGTTTCAATGACATGTCTTTATCAAGATCAACGCTTCAAATTGAACCTTCTGAGTCTGTTCAGAGAGCACAATTCTCGTTAATATTTGAACTGGGTTAGATTATATGGCGTGAACCTGTTCCCACATATTTACTTACTGTGGGCTGTACTTGTCAGCTGAAAACTTCACGCAACTGCCTGGAAAACAGGTGTGCAGGCACACCTCAGACAAATGCAAATACCCAGTCATCTCACAAACATGGTATAAGCTACGCATACAAAAGAACTTCAGGTAAAAGACAACACTTTAGGCATGAACAGGTTCAGTGTGCTACTTCCAGTGACAGCTGGCATATAAAGAAAGAGCCTTGAACAATGGCATTCCCATCTTACAGGACTGTAACAAAAACCAGGAGTAACCAACAACAAATGAATGCAGAATGAAATACCTGAATGAAAAAAGAGCTGTGGTCAAATTAGTATTACGCATTCATAGATTCTAATTGAAATCCATCTACATTAGTCACATAAATCAAACAAGGCAGATCATTTATCTTTGAAGAGTGATAGCTCTTATAAGGCTACATGAAGTATCGGGTTTGTCTGGATTTAACAGAGAGCAGAATTCTGGCCAATTTTCCCCCAGATTTTCACCTCACACCATAATCTACAGTGCACAGTGTAAATAATCACTGCTATATTATACAGGATAACTCTTTCTCCATAAGGAAAGATCATAACAGCTGTCTCTGTTGACCTCTGGTAAGCCCCAGAAGAATTGAGATATCTTTTAAATTAAAGACAAGTGTCACAGCTGCAGGCCAACTGTACCCGTGTTCCCTTGCAGTGGTCCCTTGGGGGAACGAACTTTAGGTTTCCAGCTCCCAGCGTGGAGACTCGTGTCACTCACTCACTCCTGATCAGGGTTTTAAGGCAACACAGCTCCCCGATCTACAGTGTAATATCCCCAGCAAGCCAGACTGCCTAAACAGGCCAGAGCCTGCGCTTTGCTATCTCTCGGAGTAGCATATTGTCTGCAGTCATCAGTTACCACACAGCTCCTTCTAAGCAAGCCCGTTATTTTTAAGGTAAAAGCATTACAGAGAAAACACGTAAAAACAATTCCTAAACACAGGCTAAAAGCTTCATGAGGTCAGCCATTAGCCTGATGGGACCCTAGTAGGTCAAGTCCTTCCAACCCTTCTGCAAGGATTGGGGTCCCACTTGGATAGAAGGTCTTGGCCATTTGCTGGATCAAAAAGAAGGCTCTGAGTCAGTTTAAATTCAGGCTATTTATCCAAAAATCTTTTCTCTGTCTGTTGGTCTCGCAGCATCTCATCTGAACTACCCCCAGGAGGAGGCACCTCTGTCTGCAGAGGTTACAACCTGGCTGATTTGCCTTTATCACCACCAGCTGTTTTTAGTTCCTGGAGGAGCTGCCCCTCCCATTCCAGAGCCATGGAATAGAACACGATCATACATAAACCATAAACCCCAAAGACACTGCCTGGGGTTGCGATATCGGTCACCTCTCTCCCCGTAGAGATCCTGGCCCACAAGAATACACACATTTGATGTGATAAGATCTTTCAAGGATATTACAGGAAAACGCCATTTCTGTCACCACATGAACAGTGTCAGCTATTGGGTTTTGATAGTAAGTGAGCGGAGATGTCAGACAACCAGGATCAACTGATGTATTGATCAAAAGTAAAGTCAAAATACAGAAAGGTTAGTATGTTTGCCCAGATTGGTAACAACAACACAACACATTTTTTCAGATCCAAGGGTTCTGCACATGCCTATCATGATAGGTGGTATTCTTCATCCAGTGCACTAAATGCCCCAGTGACAACTCTGTGGGTAAACCAGACAATCACTGCGCTCTCGAATGAACTCACACAGGAAAACAATAAAAAACAGATACCATATCACCTGTGGGCGAACACTTTTCAAAAAGCGATCGCTCCACATCTGACCTCTCAGTCCTCGTCTTCAGAAGAAACCTGCACAACGCCTTCAAAAGATGAGCCTGGGAGCTTAAATTCATAACTCTGCTAGACATTAAAAATCATGGATTTAAAAAAAAAAAACAAAACAAAAAAAAAAAACACTGGATTTAGGGTTTATTACAACAATCTGTAAGCCACTATCCTCCTTTTTTGTCCAATGACTGCAGAGGTGCTAACTGGCCATGTCACTTTGAATGGTCCCTCACAATACAGTAGAACCTCAAAGATACGAACACCTCGGGAATGGAGGTTGTGTGTAACTCTGAAATGTTCGTAGCTCTGAACAAAACATGATGGTACAGTACCCTGCAGTCAGTGTCTTCCAGCTGAGGCTGGGAGAGATCTCTGCAGAGGTGGCACCTGGCAGCACTGCCTAGTTTGCAAGCAGCTCCCTGCCCTGTTCATTTCTTGCCTTTGGGCTGAACTGGGGGGGCCTGCCCCTCACCCTTGGCGCTACAAGCTCCAGTCCTCAGACACCTTTCCCCAGGGCTCGCCCTGCTCAGTGCACTACTTGCCACATGTCAGAGGCAACACATGGCAGGGGGTTGGTGCCAGCCGGCTAACAGCACCCTTCCCTACCCTGCCCCCCCTTACACACCCAGAGGTGCTGGCACATCAGTGCACAGGCTGTGGCCCTTTAAAACTCCTCCAGAGCGCAGCTGATTCCCACTCCAGCTCCAGGCCAGACTTTGGTTACAACCTTCAGTTTCTTGCAGCAGCATCAGCAGGGAGCTTTCTTACCAGCTGCTTGAGCTGCGGTGGGGTGGAGGTGGTGCAAACAGCTTCCCCCTCCCGGTGGGGTGGGGTGGGAGGGGGTGAAACAGCACCCTTGGCTTACAGGAACAGCACAGACCCTGGACTGTTTCTGCTCTGCATGTCAATCTTGCAATAAAGACACAGTATTTGCTTTCCTCCTCTCCCCACCCCCACTGCTGCCTGATTGCTTACTTCCTGTTTCACAGGGTGTTCGGCTGACTGGGCAGTTCGTAACTCTGGCATTCACATCTTTGAGGTTCTACTGTGCGTGGCAACAACTCGTGTTAAACAATCTGTTCCACCTTGTATTTCGCTGTGACACTCTGAATACCTTTCCCTGACCTGAAGAAGAGCTCTGTGTAAGCCCAAAAGTTTCTCTCTTTCACCAGCAGAAGTTGGTCTAATAAAAAAATATTACCTCACTCACCTTGTCTCTCTAATATCTTGGGACCAACACTGCTACATCAGCACTGCTAACACCAATCTATTGAACAGTCTTGAAGCAGTTACATCTTCATTCTATATCAGATTATGAACTTAGTTTTACTTGTATTTATATTCCCCTTGTTTACAAGAGGCAGATTATTTTACAGATTCCAAAAACCTTACACACCTTCCTTATCTAAATTTGTACGCAATATTCCAGATGTTAACCGTCCATAGAAACACCTACACTAACTATACTGAGCATACAATTCATATTTGGCAAACCTTAAAGCATGTATCTTGCTTCTAACAAATTCTGCAAATACAAAAAAACAAAAGTTACAGCAATTTAATTGCTAGTAACCACCGACACTCATGATTTTATAATTGATACTCATCAGCATAAACCATTCATTTTCAGAAAGATATTCCATAATTATTGTATCAATACAGTGACATATAGGCAGGTAAGTTTTATTATTTAGAAGAACCTTGTCTTCTCCCTTGTCTTCCCCTGCAATGTTGCCTCCATCCACCTTAGTTATGCCATGCTTATTCAGGATGGTTATTCAGTTTTTGTTGTTCTGAAACTTCCCAATTTCAAGGTATATTAAAAGGCTCAACTTTTTCAGCTGCTTTTTCTCACTAGCAATGGCCACAATATCTGTCACTACATAAGAACAGCCATGTTGGGTCAAACTAAAGACCCATCTAGCTCTGTCTTCCAACAGTGGCCAATGGCAGGTGTTTCAGAGGAAATGAACAGAACAGGTAATCATCAAGTGACCCATCCCGTCGCCCATTCCTAGCTTCTGGCAAACAGAGGTAGGGACACTTCAGAGTATGGTTTTGTAAGTTCGCTGCTAAAAACACTAGAAGGAAAAAGTTAATGTTGTCATTTAAATTGTCATATTTCGGCTTCAGGGTTAACACCCAGTTGAGCTGAATAGGAGGCTCTCACTCTTCTCTCAGTTATTACTGCATGCTGTCTGCAGAGGTAGGCAGACATCACTGTAGCAGTAAAACTAAGGCCTGGTCTACACGGGGAAATTAGGTCAGTATAAGTATGTCACTTGATGATGCGAAAAATCCATACCCTTGAGTGATGCAATTAAACCGACATTACCCCCAGTGTAGACAGTGATACGTTGATGGGAGAATTCTCTGGTCAACCTAGCTACCACCTATTGGGGAGGTGGATTACCTCTGCTGATGGGCAGGTGTGTGGAACAATTTTTTAGCGGGGGTACTGAGAACCATTGAACCAAAGTGCATATAATGGAAACCACTTCAAGCCAGGCAGTGCGGCAGCACCCCCAGCTCCAGCACTGATGCCAATGGGAAAACACCTCTCACCAGCATAGGTTGTGTCTTCACTGAAGCGCTACAAAGGCACAGGGTTGCAGTTGCACTGCTCTAGCAGCTATGTGTAGACATATCTCCAGGTCACATTTCAAAGTTCATCTTTGTAATCATGAGGCTAAAAGGCTTAAATTGAAGGCCTATGCCTTGTCTACGCTAGCACTTAAGCCGGCAAAACTTCTGTCGCTCGGGGATGTGAAAAAAACACCCCCCATGAGCGACATAAATTTTGCCGGCATAAGAGCTTGTGTGGATTGCATTATGTTGGCGGGAGAGCATCTCCTGCTGACATAGCTACCACTGCTCGGTTAGGTGGTTTTATTATGTTGGTGGGAGAGCTCTCTCCTGTCGACATAACACGGCTACACGGGAACTCTTATAGCAGCACAGCTGTATAATTGTGTCACTGTAAGTTTTAAGTGTAAACTAGCCCTTAAATTCTGGAGCACAATGAGGCAATCTTGAAATATCCAGAGTTATGCAGCAATTTATGACATTACACTTAGGGTCCCACTCATAATTATATGTAGTTGCTCTTTTTTGAGACACGGTATTCATTTGAGGAGTTCAGGGCCATCCAAGACAAATTTCAATTAATAATAATAAAACTTTATATTTTTAAAACACCATCTCATATGAGTCTCTCAGAGACCTTCCAAACAATTAAGTAAACTTCATAACACTCTTATGAGGTAGGCCAGCATTTAGCATTCCCAAGTTACAGATGGAGAAACCATGGCACAGAGATAAAGTGATTTGCCCTAAGTCACAGAGGAAATCAATGGCAGATTTTTTTGAACTCCATCAAACTGTCTCATAACAACACAGACAAGACAGACTTCGATCTAGAGAAGAAGATAACATGTTCAGTCTGGACTAATAGCAGCTGCCCTTAATTTTTAGTTTGGGGAAAATTTGTTTTCATGGGAATTTTTGTCAAACTGGATACAATTTTGCCAAAATATTCAGTTTAACTAAAACAGGATTTTCCAATGAAAAAACTGTTTTGACAAACATTTTCTGGCCAGCTCTACTGCTAAGTGCGAACATACTTTCTCCACCAGAAAGTTAACAAAATACCCTCAGGTGGGATTATTCCAATTCTGACAAACCCTTTTGGCTTGCTGTGATACCAATGACAAAGCACTCAGGAACCATTTGGATTTCTGGAGTCACTTCCATATCTAAGGTTATATATAGCTGGTGAAGACCCGCTCAGTCGATCCAGAAATCAACGTACTAAGACCACCTTCACAAGTGGCATAGCGCTGCGTCGACGGGAACTTGGTTCCTGTTGGCGCGGTGCAGTGCAGTGAAGACGGTGCGCAGAAGAGGAGCAGAGAAGTCGATGGGAGTTACGCAAGTTTTTTGCGTAGCTTGCGTAACTGAATCTCGGAGGTAAGCGTAGACAGGTTCAGAGACTCTTGGATGAAAGGAGCCACGCGAGTGCCCAGAAGTGACAGCAGAAACACGGACGTGGTTAGTGGGAGAATCCTCAGCAGCAGCACAGAGAGAGGGTCAGGATTCGATACAGATTATTCCAATGAGGGAAGACAATGGTAAACCCCAAAGAGAGCCCTAACAGGTTGGAGGAAGCCAGTTGGTTGTGAAGACTCACTGAGCATAGATTTGAGAAAGCAAGGGATCATTATTTATCATGATTTGTTAGCTTATATAGGGCCCTACACAAGCCCCAAGTTGCTTTATGGGCTGTACACAGGCAGGTCTTGCTTCACTTCACCCATCACCAAGCAGCAGCCACATCTCATATGGGATGCGGCATCCATTCTCACGGATACACTACCACAGGCATTGAAAAATACCTTGGGCTACTGAGACAGCAGCGTACACACAAAGCTGGAATCTGACCAGGGCCCTGGCCTCAACAATACTCTGATCTGAACCGAAAGTCCCCATCTTTCTCAATCCCAAAAGCCTAAGGCCTGTTTTAAATCTAATCCAAAATTTTTCATCGGGAGCTGGGGAACACAGCTGGGGCATTGATTCAACAATGCCTGATGAAAAATAGCATTTAGAGAGAACAGTATTAACTACTGAAACTCCATTTCCAATTTTTGAACACCCGGGCTTTTCCTACAAGGTCTTCTAGCCAAACCCTGACTCAACCGGAAGATACCAAGCTAATGAGATTTAGTAAATCCACAGCCCATGGCAGAATAGCTACAGAGCATTATTCAATTATAGAAATCAGAGATTGGAAAGATGTATTAGGTCATCTCCCTGCCCATGTAAGATTAGTCCAGAGAAGGAAGGCTCCAAAATAACCTCAAATGCAGTTCAGCTGCAATGGGGCAGGCACCATAAGGCAACCTGAAGCAAGCAAATATTTAGCAGAAACAAGTTCAATTATGCTGGTCACAGATTACAGTGGAACAGTTTATTGATAGAGATTATACCTCTGAGACATCTACCATAGGTATGGTGGTTACATGAATGATCCTGCACTCACCTATAATTGAGGAGTAGAGGGATGTCATTTTAAAATCACGGATTAGTACCATGAGTTTCAATCTGACAAGGAGGTGTTTCTGAGTGAACAGGTCCAACCTGGGGTTGCTCAAGAGACAAAAGCACCACAGTGAATAGAGAATCTAGGGATCAACGTACAGGACTGGAGCAAAGGCAGCTAGGTAACCTACATGGGGTTAATTTTTTTCCTTGTTTGCAAAACATATGCACACAGAGACACTGTGGCTGCACACCTCACATTTGTGCATGCAAAAGGGGTACCCAGGTATTTGTATGCTATTTAAGCTTGTAACTCCTCGGCTCAAGGACCGTCTCTTATTTATGTTTGCAAAACAAAGTGTCATGTAAAAGTATCACGTTTACTGATAATATTACATGCTGGAAATAGTTTGGGATTGGGAATCCTTTACATTAGTGTGCATAAAAACACCCATTTTTCTACCTATGCATTCCATCAGGAAACAAGTTATTTCCATCGATTTCAGTTCCAGGGAAGCTTGCATTTCACCATGACTCATTTCACACCGCCTCCACCTGCTCACCCAGACATTCTCCAACGATTGCAAGAGAGTCTCTCGTGACTCCCGCAGACGGCTGGGAGCGATCAAAACTGCTGGTTGGTGACTCAGCACAGCCTTTACTGCCGGGTGCAGTGTAAGAATATAAACAGAGCAGCTCCGCTGGGCCTCCTACCCCCTCGGCAGCTACCTCGCAGGGATGTCGTGAGGCGCAATGATCGTTAAAGCTCCTGCAGAGCCTAAAATGAAAAGCACCTGCCGGTTACAGGGAGGCGCTGCAGATGCACAGGCCCCACAGCCAGACAGCCGAGCAGAGGGGCCAGTTCATGTTAAAAAGGCTGGGTCAGCGTCCCTGTTGCACCAGCCCGTCTCGGTGCTGGTGCCCGTCTGACCAGCAGTACCCCTTGTGCCTGGACAGGCTGGCTGCAGCCATGCAGAATATCCCGCATCCTCTCCTAAATTGCCAGCGCCCGCTGCACGGACACAGCTGGGGGCTGCCTAAAAGCTGCGCCCCCCTAGGTGGGAGGAGCCTGATTCTCCGGCTGTGAAATAGCTCCTCCCTGCCCCCCCCCCAGGCAGCAACAACCCCTGGAAGGGGCGCGCGTGGAGAGCCAGGTCAGCCGGTGCATCGCGCACGCGGGGCTTTTCCCGAGCGAGGGGCTGGATTTTCCCACTCCCGGCGCTGGAAGTTCCAGCGCTGCCCGGGCTGTGGCCCCGGATTCCCTAGCGCCCGCCCCTTCCCCCCCCCCCCGTGACTCACGGCGCGCGAGTCGCTGCCGCTCGAGGGATTCCCCGTCCCTCGGGCTCTGCTGCAAAGCACCTGGGCGCCGAGCCAGAGCCAGAGCCACGCCGCAGGCTGCCAGGGCAGGAGGGTTTTGCTGGCGGGGGATTTTCACTGAGCTAAGCCACTGCCCCCATGCCCGGCCGGGACAGCCGCAGCCACAACCCCGCTCCCGCAGCTGCAGGCTGACCCGGTTTCCTAGTCTGCACGGAGCCAGGGGCTCGCCCGCAGCGAGCCTCACCTCCGAGGCCGGAGCTGGTGGGAAAACGGGAAATACAAAGGCGGCGGCTGCTGCCGCCCAGAGAAACGCAGCCGCGGCCGCCTTTCCAACGCGCAGGACCTCGCGCTACCGCGCGGCGGCTCCCTACCCTGAGCCGGCCAGAGCCAGACACGCGGGGCGGGGGGAGGGGCAGGCGCCCGGCTCGGCTCCGCCTTCGCTGCAAGCGGCTCCGGCTGCCGCAGAAAAGTCCCTACCCTGACCTCTCCTTCCCCTCGCTGGCGCTGTTTGTCGGCGGTGCAGGCCTACTCACCCCGCAGTGACTCCGCTCTGCCGCCCTCTGCCGGCCTTTGGCCGCTATTACCAATTCCCGGAATCTCCTCGCTTTTATTCACACTACGCTCCTCTGGTAAGAAACCGAAACTCAAGGCCAGGCTGACGGGGAGCGAGCGGGCAAGCCGGCCAAGGAAGCAGGGAGGCAAGTTTTGTGGGCAGGGCCGGTTGGGTCTTGCCCTGCCTTTAACCCAACAAGGAACCTACAACTCGTGAGCGCTGCAAGTGTGAATAACTGAGTTTTTAGAAACACACAAAGAAAGAGGAAGGAATAACTGGCCCCAGGGGATCAGGGATCAGTTCTGGGTCGGGTTCTGTTCAATATTTTCATCAGTGATTTAGATAATGGCATAGAGAGTACCCTTATTAAGTTTGCCGGCGATACCAAGCTGTGGGGGGATTGCAAGTGCTTAGGAGGACAGGATTATAATTCAGAATGATCTGGACAAACTAGAAATTGGTCCGAGGTAAATAGGGTGAAATTCAATAAGGACAGATGCAAAGTACTCCACTTAGGAAGGAACAATCAGTTGCATACGTACAAAATGGGAAATGACTGCCTAGAACGGACTGCAGACGGATCTGGGTGGGGGGTCATAATGGACCACAAGCTCAATATGAGTCAACCGTGTAATGCTGCAAAAAAGAGCAAACATGATTCTGGGATGTATTAGCTGGCGTGTTGTACGTAAGGCACGAGAAGTAATTCTTCCGCTCTACTCCGCGCCGATTAGGCCTCAACTGGAGTATTGAGTCCAGTTCTGGGTGTCACATTTCAGAAAAGATGTGGACAAATTGGAGAAAGTCCAGAGAAGAACAACAAAAATGATTAAAGGTCTAGAAAACGTGACCTATGAGGCAAGACTGCAAGAACTGGGTTTGTTTAGCCTGGAGAAGAGAAGACTGAGAGGGGACATAACAGCTTTCAAGTACATCAAAGGTTGTTACAAGGAGGAGGGAGAAAAATTGTTCTTCTTAACCTCTGAGGACAGGACAAGAAGCAATGGGCTTAAACTGCAGCAAGGGAGGTTTAGGTTGGACATTAGGAAAAACTTCCTAACTGTCAGGGTGGTTCATCACTGGAATAAATTGTCTAAAGAGGTTGTGGAATCTCCATCACTGGAGATTTTTAAGAGCAGGTTAGACAAACACCTGTCAGGGATGGTCTAGATATTACTTAGTCCTGCCATGAGTGCAGGGGACTGGACTAGATGACCTCTCGAGATCCCATCTAGCCCTATGATTCTATGTAGGGCAGACAAAGTCAGGACCTGTAAAGCGGAAGTAGGACATTAAAACTAGCAGGTCTCAGGCCTGGCAACAAGTCACAAAGCTGGCATTGGGAAGAAGCTTGGAGAAACACACTCTACCTAGGCTTCTCTACAGAGGACAGATACAGGAGTGTTGGGTAGAGTCCGCATTTAAAGCACTATATTTATACCAGCGTGGGCTTGTCTACTCCTAAAACACTACAGCGGCACAGCCACAGCTGCTGGAATCAGTTGTTCCAGCAGCACTGGGCAGAGCTGTATCACTGTAGCGCTTCAGCTCATGTCTCCACTACAAAATTATATCGACCTAACTTATGGCAGCAGACAGCCGCCACAATTATTAATTCACCTGTGTGTGCGCACCCTTGGCTGCTTGTGTTGGTGGTGCGCGCCCTCACCAGGAGCACTTGTATCGATTGTATTGTCAGTGTGGGGCATTGTGGGATGGCTCCTGAAAGCCAATAACAGTCAACTTTTCAGCAACGCAGTGCCTAATTACATCAACCGTGACTCTGCATCACTCGGGGAGGTAGTGTCACTAAATCGGCATAGAGAGACTCTCACGTTGGCTGGAGCCAAATGTAAGTGAAGACACTTCCACAGCTAGGTCGGCACAAGGCAGCTTACATTGACCTAACCCTGTGGAGTAGACCAGGCCACAGTGTAGATATCTTCGATGCCACTAGGAAGGGTTCTCCCGTTAGCCTAGGCAATCCATCTCCCCAAGAGAATTTAGGTCAGTTTACTACACCGCTCAAGGGTGTGGATTTTCTAGTTTAGACCACGTCTTAGCGCAAATCTCTTCCAAAGCGACATAAGCTAACCTAGAAAAAGCCACTCATTTCAGAATGAGGCCTGCTCTACACTAGAAAATTAGGTCGGCTTAACAACATTGCTCAGGGATGTAAAAAATCCAGCCACCCGGAGCAGCATATTTAAAATGGCCTAAATCCTGCTGCAGACTGCAGCTTTCGGAGAGGTGGATTACCTCCACTGACAGGAGGCCCCTCCCGTCACCATAAGGAGCTTCTACAGTTACGCGGTACAGAGACGCAGCTATGCTGCTATGGCGTTTCAAATGTAGACAAACCCTAAGGCCTGGTCTTGGATCAAAAGGCATAGGGTGAAACATTACCCAGCCGGGTCAGTAAGGCATGTGGACAAAGCCTGATGATGACTAGGAGTGACCAAAAGTGACGCCAGAGCTTTTATCATCTAATAGTGATACAGCAACACTCATGCCTGTTATGCTTTGCAAAGTGCACAAAGCGCGCTGGGCCAATGCTGGAACTTCAAATCCACCCTCCTTTGTAGGGTTCAAGTTGGGAGCTAAAGGATTCACAATCTACCCTTCTCCCATCTGAACTAGCCCACAGGGTTTTGGTTTACAGTTATACCAAAAAGCATGAGGTGACTATTTTCTGGTTTGAAACAGCCAAATTCTTGCAAGAATAGCTGATCTCACAGGTTTTCCACCATTTGAGGTGGAAATTTCATAAGAGCCACTTGCAAAATGTTGATGTCCTTGAATGTGAATCCAAACCTTAGTCATGGTTTGGCTTTGAATCCTGAGCTCCAGCCTAACACTAATCTGGATCCAAATCCAAATACTATTTCTAGGATTTAAAAACAGTGGGTAAATTTATGCCTGGGGAATTTGACCCGGAGTTGCTGCCCTGAAGAATTTACTATCTGAGGCCCTTTCTACACTGTGCTTGTTGCCACGTTCATAGAGCTGGTTCATGCTAACTTGGCTGAACTCTAGTGAGACTGCCCAATGTGAACAGGACTAAATTTGCTAGCCAAGCCACATTTAAACCATATTAGCTTGAATCTCTTTAAAACCATGTTTTAAACTGTTTCAGTGAGTACAGCTTGAGTCCCATTACAGGATGTGGCACTCGCAACACCATGCCATTCAAAGGAAGTTTCCATCCACAGGGAAGGTGAATGACCAGCAGAGACCAGAAATTGCTGACTCAGCAATGAGCAGTTGAGACCAATCAGGGTCCTTCTGCTAAATGCCATATCATCCATCAATCAGCTCCCTGCTAAATGACAACTTCTCCATTCATTGTAGATAAGCCAGCAATTTTGAGATGGAAAAAGCTGGGTGATCAAGACCACTCCATGACAAATTCAGAACATAGTGATAGGCACTCAGACGGCACATGCCTTCAATATTAAACTGATTAAAACTTTTATGAGGGAATATTTAAAATGATAGAACACAAATTGTTGAATACACATTATAAATACCCCAACTATTACAGTTCAGGTTTGTCAAAATCTATGTTATAACCATGAATTGCAAATGCAGAGAGAGAGAGAAAAAAAGGTTTTATGAGCTCAGAATTTTCCACAATAGAAAATATAGACAAGGGTTACTGGTTAAGCATATAACATAGAAAGAAAAAGTACACTAGTTAGTTAAATCAGTTCAAAGACTCTTTCAGTCTTGTCACTTCTGAGTTAGTGGTCTGAATCATATTAACCTCATATTGGTGGTGTCCAGCAATGTATTCAATATAGATGTCCCTCAACCAATGGATGGTATCGGAAACCATCAGCTGCCTCATCAGCTTGGTGTAGTGTTTGGGCACCCTACAGCCCCAGGACACAGTCTCATTCTTGGGGTCCCAGGCACCCAATGCTCTGACAACCAATGTGTGAACGGTAGTGGAGTATCCCCTTCTCTCAAGGTATCAAGCCAGGCTTGATCTTAGCCAGAGAACTCAGGAGAAGTGCAGATGCCTCCAGCCCGCATAGTAACACTTGATTGAGATTGTAATCCAGGGGAGGGAGAAGCCAACAATTGCAATTAATGTGCATCAGAGGACGTTTTTAAAAAATGCTTTACAATATCTGTTTTAGCAAAAAGCTTAGACCAGGTTACAGGCAGCGGAGACTTTCTGTGATGGGATTGTATAGGGGTAGTAAATGAAAGTAGAATGGGCTCACCATCTTTTAGGACATTTTCCATGATGGAGCCCCTACAGTAGAATTCACCTCCCTCCCTCCAGAAATGTGGTGGATTCAGATTCAGATTCTGGTCTTCAGAGTGTTCTGCAAGACTCCTTTATTTTCCATCCTTTTTCAGCTAGGGGACCAAGTGTGATTGAAGCAGAGGGAAGGAGAGAAGTTTATTTCAGTGGGCTAGGCAGGTTTTTGGACTTTGTTTATTTGTTTATGACAACTGCACAGCTCTTGGAGACAGTAGAGAGCCTTAGAGAGGTGCCTTTTCTCTCTCTGCCTTCTTTAAATCTTCAGGGACTATCATCTGCCGGAGCAGACAACCATTTTGCATTCATTTCACTGCAGGTTGTTATCAAGGGTATATTGTCATGTGATTGCTGGTGGCGAATGCACTGCTTTATTTTGCTTTTTCTCTTAATCTCAAATCAAAGGTCATTCTTACCAAAAATATCTTTGTGTTTGGAAAAATATTTAATTAGAGGAATTCACTGGAGTACTGATTCCTTGGTACATATTACACTTATATTGGTCTCAGCAGTCACTCACTGGATAGCAAATTTATTGTCTTTTGAGAGACAGTCCCTTGTTTAGTATGTCTTGGTTTATTGTGAAGTGAGGAGATAGTTCTGCACATTCCCTTGAAGCTATAATGTGTAAGTTTCCCTTCTGTCACTTATTTGGGTGCACTAATACCAAGAATATGGAAATTGACCCTCTAGCCTCACATGCTGCATGTCTGAAGCCAAAAGAAGTGGGACCCTGTCAGCTTCAGCAGAGTGGAAGTGAATCATTATCATCCTCCCTTTCCTCATTGGAAGGGGATATCCAGGGGATTTCTATTTATTTTGCAGCAATATTTTATTTATGCAGGGGATAAAGCCTGAGTCAGAGAGAGTCAGGAACTGGATTTCTTGTTTGCCTTTCTCACATGACATATCCCACTGGAGCAAGTGAGATTCCATAAGCAACCCCATAGAAAAGCATTCCTTGTATATAGCCTGATTCAGTGCACACTGAAGTCCATAGGAGTCTTTGCATGAACTTCAGTGGGCCTTGGATCAAACCCTTAAGGTCAAATTTTCAAAAGAGCTCAGGCTCAGATTTCCCACTGCTTGGCCACCATTTTCAAAGCAGCTCAGCTTCCATTTAAGCCCCTGAATAAGGTGCAGATTTTCATGAGCATTCAATGCTGAGCAGTTCCCATAGCCAGATTTTTCAAAAAATCTAAACACCCAGTGTGCATCCAACATGGTGAGCTGTTGAAAATAAATGTATTTATTTACCATTTCTTTTGGTGCCTAAATGGGAGCGGAGTTCGTTTGAAAATTTGGCCCTGGCTGAGGGAGCTGAGCTGTCTCAAATTTCTGGTAATAATGCCCGAAGTGTGCTAGACACTGCACAAGAAGCTGACAGGATTCTTATCCTTGGAAATATACCTTTAAATCAATATTGGTAAGTTTGCCATTGGCAATTTTATACCAAAGCCAAGTCCCATTTGATTGCATCTCTTTTTGCCATGTAAAATGACTGGGAATACTATGGCAATGAATTGCAGTTGGCACTAGCTATATATACCAACTGGCATCAGCACCATGTTTTGCTTTAGCAGCAAGCAATCATTCAAACGGTTGTTTGCAAGCTCTCTGGTGTTCAGTTGCTTAGTTTACCCCTCCCAAGAGTCTTTCCCCCTTACCTCTGAGGAGAAAACCAGCCTGGACAGCAGTCTCCTCATTGCACTGACTGAAGAATGGTGTTTGTTTAGCAGCCACATCTGCAGATAGCTCAACGGCAGCTCTACAGAAATGGGTTTGTTAATATATTGTGGACTGTCTTTGTGCATGGAGACCAAGCTACATTAATCCCAGTGCTGAAACATTCAATTAATACAGGCTGTCCCTTGTCCCCATGAAGCCAGTCAAACTGCATTATCAACTGGTTCTGCTGCAGCGAGGTTTGATCCGTGCTGAAACTTGTGTTCTGAGCACAGCCATTCGGGGTCAGAATCAACCAGCAAGTTAGTGGGAGAGCTGGAATATACACCATTTTTCTTATATATAGTCCAGGGCTCCATCACTAGGAGGCCAATCTCTTTATTGCACCCTCATTATCAGGGTCACAGACATAAACCTACTTGTTCCTTGGCACCTAGCTGCATTACGAAATTACCTTAAAACTCAGGACACAAATTTGCACTAGCTGGCAGTCATGTCATGCCCGTGACACCATATGTTCACCTAATGCAGGCTAACAAAACAGTCATGAAAATTTAATGGCCTCGATACCAAAGCTACGCATCTGCCCTTGACAATATGAAGGATATTGTACCTTCTCATCAAAAAGATTCACTCGCTGTGCAGCGAATGGGTGAGTAGAATTTTGCAAGGCTGTCACACTGCCCACTAAATACATTGGTCAGATCGTTTACTTAACACAACTGTAAACACCATTATGTAACAGGAACAGAAACATTTCTGATTCTTCTCTTTGGGAGGTTAACAGCAAAATGCCTCATGAGCTAGTACTGTGTAAAGCATTTTGAGATCCTTGAACATAAAGTTTACTTATATGTTATTACAATGAATACACTCCAGACAGAGCCTTTCTAGGGGAGTGTTCACTTCATTGTATCAGGTCTTACTGATTCAATTATACTCATTATTTCCAGCTCTCCAGTGCTTGATTCGCAAGGCTATGCTTCTTTCAGATCAGAATGAGAGGGTGCAATAAAGAGGATGCAATACAATAATCTCTTGAGTTGATCAGATCTGCCTTTTGGACCCACAAAACCATGAGCTCCAAGTTGTTTAACCCTTTCCGTGCTGTGCCCTAGCACCCTATTGCAGGCTTTTTCATTTGGGCCAGCTGGGTATTTCTTGAGCTATTCGTACATTGAGGGTGAGATGATGACATATGAGTCACTGCTTGTGGTATGGGAGGAGCACTGACCTAACAGAAGGTCCTGGACACATTGGCTGGGCCTGATTTTCCTCTTGCTTAGAGCAACGTAAATCAGGAATGACCTCGCCAAAGGCAAGGGTGTTACACTCTTGCAAAAGCAGTGTAAGAAGGGAATCAAGCCCACTGTGCCTGAGTCAGATGCAAAGATTCCAGGAGCACAGGCCCAGTGACACGCCTTTTTCAGCTAGCCTCACTCCAAGAACAAGTGAAGACGGGCTGCATCCCCCCACAAAGAAGATAATACTGCAACCTTTTGCAGGATCTCTGGGAAAAGGTGACCCTTGGTGCACTGTCTCCTTCACTACCCCCTTCTGCTCCAGTGCAGGAATGACCACAGCCTCCCCTTAATTCTCCGCAAATAGCAGAGGAGTATGAATGTGGCTTTTAGGGTGGTGCAGACAGGAGCAACAGGTCAATGACCTAGCCTTGTAAAAAAGTTAGAGACGTAACAAGGCAGCTCTTTTGCAAACAGCATGACAGACAGGGATGGTGGAGCCTTGCTTATGCCCTAAGTCATAGTTTCTCAACCTGTGGAAGAGGTACGCGAGACACAGGCAGGGGGTACCTGGGGAAAAACAGAGTGAAGGGGAGGCGGGCGGCAGCCCCTGGCTTCTGGGGGAGGCGGGCGGCAGCTCCCGCTTCCCACCCAGTCACAGCTCCCAGCTGGGAGGCGGGTGGCAGCCACCACAGTCCCGGGAAACTGGGCTGCAGCTGCCCGCTTCCTGCCCTGTCACAACTCCCAGCTGGGAGGCAGGTGGTAGCTGCCAGCTTCTGGGGGAGGCAGGCAGCAAGCCCCCACTTCCCAGCTCTTAGCTGGGAGGCGGGCGGCAGCTGCCTGCAACTTGCCCAGGTGGCAGCCTCCCTCCCTGGCTCAAAGCCCGGTGTTCAGAAAACTTGACAACTGTGACAGCCCCAGATTTTACCAGTTACCCTCTTTTCCTGTCTCACCCCTTCCTCTTCTCAAATCTATGGCAAAAAATTTGGCACAGTGCTTTATGTTCCCCAGCATTGGCATGCCGCTCAAAGCCTCCTAACTTTGGCCAACATCACCTCTAGCCCAGGTACATACTTGAGTTGTGCACCTCTGGTGTAAAGGTGGTAATCCTACCCACACTAGAACTAACATCTGTCATATCCTGGTCTTATATACTCAGCCCTTCTTCCAACATATAGCTCACATTAGTCTGTAAACATAAAATCCTGTGGAAAATTGAGTGTTGGGGTACTCATTACAATTTTCAGAAGTTAGGGGGTACTTGCTACTTAAAAGTTTGAGAAACACTGCCCTAAGTGACCTCTGGCAGCGTGGGCAGGATTCAAATTCAGACCTGCAACCTGAGCATGCAGATTGCTAAGAGCACTCAAACTGCACTGAGGAAAACGCCAGCACAGGGTGCTCAAAATCTCACAGGATCAGACCCCTCGGCGAACTTCCTGCTGCAGACATTCAGAAAAAGATTTGGCCCTTCCTGTGGAATTGCCTTAAAATTCAATAGAGCCAATATTCTAGTGGAACTGGTAAAAATCTCAAAATGTTCTAATTTTTTTCCAAAACAGGCAAAACAGCTAGTTTTTAAATTACTTACTATTAATTATTATTATTAAAGTAGGAGTCTATTGATGTTGATGGAAAGACTCTGGTAGATTTCAATAGACTATGGCCCTAAGATAAGGTTCAGAATCAGATTCTGGGAAATTGTCACCACCCTTCCAGGATATATTTACTACAACTTGAATATCTCAGCCATCAGGAGTATCATCTGGTGCCAACTGGGCAGCATTTCAACATTCTTGGAATTATTTTTCTACATGGGCTGTCACTAAACTTCTTCCTTGTACAAGACGGTTTTATAAGAAATGGAAACCATTTAAAGCTACCTTGCTGCTGGAGGGAAATGTTAACCCTTTGTTTTTTGTCTCATAAAGAGGTCTGTGGACAAAATTTTGCATTGACTTAATCCCACCCAGCTCTGTTAGCACGACGGGCGGCACATGTAAATAGTTGTGGGTGACACTGGGTCCTAAATCTGGGAACAATTATTGGCTGCTCAGTATTAGCTGAGATTGAAGATAGCTTCCAGTTTTTGTATTCCCAGCCTAACTTCTCTAAAAAGAAACAAGTGCCCCTAAATTGGTGGGAGTGTGGGGGGAGGGAGAGAAGCAGAAATGCAGAAGAGTAGGAGTCTGAAGGGTGAAGGGACAATAGAAGATGGGGGACAAAGAACCCCAAGAGAGGTGGGAACTGAGGGTGGGCACGTGGAGGGTGGCATGGAATGATGTTACCTGGACTCAGGATGGAGGGCTCTTGGAGAAGCAGAAGAGGGGTGCATGCAGCAGTTGTAGGAGACTTGGTGAGCCTGGAGAGAGTTAAAGGCAAGTCAGGGCACACCAGTGGCATGGGGGCAGGCAGAAGGAGGGCATGAAAAAGGTGCAGGGAAAAAGGGTGTGTGTGAGAGGACTAGGGAACCACAAGGGGAGAGGGCAGGGGACCTGAGAGGGGTGACAGGTGGACTGGGGAAGACAGACAGGTATGTAGAAGGAGGGGGCAGAGAATAGAAAGCTGGCTATGGAAAAGTGCGCGGGGTGTTGGTGAGCATAGAAATGGTTGGGTGATGTGGAGGCAGGAGAAGGAGAGAGGAGGGTGTAATTTGGGGAAGCTATGTATAGTTTAGGAATTCTGTTTGATATTATGATATTGTTATTGTGAAAACTGCTTTATCATGAATGTCCGCGTGTATGTGTGTGTTTGTTTTTCCCCCATTGCTGACAAAGCTGTGTCATATCTTCCCCTGACCACAGCCAATGGAGAGTGGCCTTATGACTGTACTCTGCCCATACGATAGTTATGCTAAAGAAAGTGCCTGAGTAGGAAAACAAGTTTGGCCAAGTGATCTGCAGTGGTGGGGCTTTGCGGCATGGAAGTTCTCCAAGCAGGACAGAGATAGGTGATCAGAGCTGGAGGTTATAAAACAACGCACTGTGGGAAGGCTCAGAGACATGCAGGAAAGGGAATGGGACGACAGGCCAAGGTCAGAGAAGAAGAGCTGGAAGGAGAAGGCATGATGTTTCAGAACACAAACAATGCATTGGCAGAGAGGACTCTGGAAGGCCCAAAAGGAGTCTGACCCCAGCCAAAAGAATGCTCCAGAGTAGGGAGGAAGTTGAGGCAGGGACAGCTTTGTAGCGTTTATTTATGTATAGATATATGTATTTCTCATGTGGTTAAATAAAAGACAATAGTGCTGTACCTTCCTGTGCAAAGACAGGGACAGTGCCTGTTAAGACTTGGGTGGCTTAAAACACACAGGATCCAAGCAGTTAGCTCATCTCACAGCAGTCTGGTGACTGGCGTTGAACTTTTCCATGTGGATAAAAGCCTCTCTCCCTAACACTATCCTCTAACCCTATGTCCCACCCTCCTGTAAGTTACTATCCCCACCGAAATCACACAGACACGCAGGCCCCTTCTACGGACTTGTTCCTTACGTAGATACATATAGATTGTATGAGGTAATTTTATTTTTATTTGGTCAACTTCTGTTGCAGGCCGGGACAAACTCTCCAACTTTGCAGAGCTCTCTCTCAGGACTCGAGAAGGTAACTGGAATGTCTGAATGAACTAGAAGGTGGGTCAAATTGTTAAGCACAAGAGGTTCATGCGTGCTCTCAGAGACGATTTATAAGGAAGTGGGCAATTGAGGGTCAGCAGCCAGTAGGGTGTGTTATGGGTTCTTGCAATCAGCCACCAAACCAGTGTCTCTCTTAAGTCCATGGTTTTTAGAGTCTAGCAGAGTTATGAATTTAAGTTTCCAGGCTCATCTTTTGAAAGTGGTGTGCAGATCTCCTTTGAGAACGAGGACTGAGGTATGCTGTTGGTTATTTACTCAAGAGACTGGCCCAGTGGTGAAGGCAATAGCCTGCAACTTAAGAGCGTAGTTCAATACACTTCTCTGCTACAGACTGCCTGTGTGACCTTGGGTGAGTCACTTAAGGCTAGACTTTTAAAAGTATTTGACACCTAACTGCCTTTAAAAATCTGGCCTTTTTGGGCCTCAATTCTGCATCTGTAAAGTGGGGATGATACCTCTACCTTACCTCACAGTGGTGTGCAAGGAGAAATACATTAGAGATCGTGAGTCACTCTGATATTACAGTAATAGGAGTCATACAAGTACCTGAACCAATGAAATGAACAATGAAGTATGAGAAAGGAATGTCGTTCCTGGGGACATAAAGGAACGTGTGAATTCATAGATCTTCTCCCTCTCTCCACTATGTGCTGCTCCACTATGTGTAGCAGAACATTTATTTATTAATGAGCCACTTGTTTCTTGAAATGTGCTTACACCGAGTTTTCTGGTTTGTGTAAATATACAGTGTACAAGTTTGTAATTTTTTACTGTATTAACTATCTTGTTCAGCAACCTCCATAAGCAGTTTTGTTTGTTTGTACTAAGTAGGGTTGTTAATGTTTTAGTATATAAATGGGAACATGAAATAGGATATTAGTCCTTTCTGTGTCTAATTAGAGCACAACATACAAAGGTGGGAGCAGGAGTCTGATTTTTACTTCCTGGTCCAGGCATGTTATGTCAGAAAGGAGCAAACAAATGAAACAAAAACAAGTACTGCCTGACTGGTATAAAATTATTTGCAGGTCACTCTCAGTGGCAGCCTGCAGCTTGAAGCTGGGGGCAGAAGTTGGATCTATGGGCCAAATTCTGCTCTCAGTTAGGTTGCATTGCACCACATAGAGTTACTGCAGATTTAACTCTTTATAAGCAAGAGCAGATTTGAGATTATGGTGCTACTCTTCCTTGGTGCACACCTACTCTGCATTTATTTATTTTGATTCCCAATATAAGCACCTACTCACAGCTCTAAATGATTTTACAGATTTAAAATACACAGCAAAGATTACATTATACAGCCCACATACCAAACAACAGTGCAGCTGCTCAAAACACAGTAACATAGTACTGAAGAATACTGGCCCATCAGACCAGAATGGCCCAGAATAACCTCTCTTAAACTGATGTGCAAAAAGGAGGAAAAAAGTGATTTGGGCCCCGGCCTCAATCTTTGTGTACAAAGAAGGCTTGTAATGTTTTCCTATATGATTATTGCATGAAATCATCAGATCATAGCTACCTTTTCCCACCCCTGAAAGACTATTGGATGACTGGACAACTAGGATGATTATGACATAAAATCCACTATGCAAGTGAACCCTAATTAGTTCAGATAATAAGTGATTTATATTTACCCAGTTTAAAGCTCTTGTTTTGAATGATAACCTTTGTTAGCATCTATTAAATTGAAATGTCTAAGAAATAACTGGGAGAAAAGATGTCTTTGGTCGAAGTTCGATATCTTCACCCCTTCTGTTCAGAGATGAGAAAAAATGGTACAATAGTAAGAATTTAAAAAATAATTTTTGGAAATGATATAAGCGCTCATGATTCAAGGCAAAAAACCAAACCTCTTATGGAGTAGTTATCAAGCTGTGGTCCATGGACACCTGAGGTCTAAGCTTTCCAAAGGGGTCCACACCGCCATTCGAAATTTTTTAGGGATCCACAAATGAAAAAAGGTTGAGAACCACTGCTCTAATAGAACCTCTAGGAAGAAATTTTCCTTGCGGACAGATTATTGCATAACTGCCACCTGTAAGTTTCTTGTAACGTCCTCTGAAGCAAATAGTACTGGCCATGGTCGGTGATAGGATACCGTCCTAATCCAGAATGTCAATTCCTGTATATCGAAAACTTGTGATCTCTCTCTCTAAAACCTCCAATGAGTCCTGCAGCAAAGCCAGAGAAGGTCATACTCCACATTCTGATACTTCTAAAGTTTAGAAATGAGAAAAAAAACCAGGGCTTTAAAATAAATCTTTCAGGCCAGCTTTACACAAAACATATTAGTGAAAAAAATGTAAATAACCTTTTTCTCCTCCTTTGCAGGTCACCTTTAGAATCAAATGTTACAGCTTTTCAGATAAATTGTAATTGATTGTCTAGAAGTGGAAAGTGTGTTTGTTGCCCTTGATTGGTGAAGAATTACACACATCCTATTGTTTTTGCTACCTTGTCTCCCTGTCTCTATATTGACGTGCTTACTTGTCTCATCTACCTGTTATGCATGGTCTTGTAGACTATAAGCTCGTTGGTGCAGGGACTGTCATTTTCTGTGTGTTTGTACAGCACCTTGCACCTTTCTGACCTGGCTGGCACGAGTGTCCTACCATAGTATAAATGTTAAATAATATACAATAAAATCATAGCTTAAAAAATTAAACAAAATGAGATTTCTGATTTTTGCTTCTTTCTTTAGAATCTAAGCTTTACTTTTAAAAGAGTATGCTTGTGTTTTTTCATCATAAAGACAGCTTCTCAGAGCAGGCAGATGCTGTTAACCTAGATTTGCCAAAAAAAAAAAAATCCTACCTTACCTTAGATATGAACTTCATGCCTCGTGCCCTACTTGGGGACCATTAAAATGCTAGCATGAAATGACTAATGACATTTCAAAATTACCTCACTCTTTGCAAGTCACCTTTACAAAACAGAGAACCCAGTTCTGCTCTCTCAGGACCCAATCCAGCTCTATTAAAATAAATGGAAGTCTTTCCGGTGACTTCAGTGGTGTGGATCAAGCCCTCACTTACCCCTGTGCATCCCCAGAGGCATACATGAGGACAAAAAGTGGTCACAGAGCATGGTCAGGTTTTGTCTACATTACCACTTTTCACCACAGTGACGAAACCAGATGGAGATCTGTGTTATAAGCAGCTCTCCTGACTTAGTTATTGTAACAGTGTACACAGAGACTTGTTTGGTGCCTGTATTCACAGAGGCCCCTTGCTGCTTCTTTTAGACCCAACTGTGCATTCCCTGATCATTCAACACTGCTGGGTTTTGAGTTCTCAATTAATACAGGACCAGGCCCTTACTAAGATGGATTGATGTATCTGCTTATGTCATTTTAGAGACACACCAGAGACTTCATGTTACTTTGACTCAAGAAACTGTGCAAACAGGCTCTTAACTATCACTATACGTTACAAAAGTTTAAAAAAGAAAATCAGAGACATTCCCCACAAATTTTCATTTTTCCTGCTATTTTCCTTTGGCTCGGTTTCCATTGGTCATCAGAGCTGCTTTTTATTCCTGGTTCTGCTACATACCTTCTTACATCACTCTCATATTGAATAACTATATACATGGTTACAAGGTGCACCTTAGGACTCATGAAATTGAATGGTGTTATTGGCGAGTCAGCAGGTGCCAGTCTTTCTTTCTAGTTTGTCTGCCCTAGAATGGTGTTTCAGGCAGTCTTTTGGATAAGACATTAAAACAGCATCAATCCTTGCAGTTGGCTATAGTCTCTCAACACATTTTGCAAGAGTAGGAATGTTAACCCTGGAGTCCTGGCCAAATATGTTTTTCTCCAATATCAGCTGCATACAATATTTCCCCACTCATTTCCTGTACTAAATTGTTAGTGTTGCTATGTGCTTTCAGACAAGCTGCTCCTCTTCCCTGGCAGAGATTGCCATATTTCAAGGGTAAATTTAAAGATCTCTGTGTGCAGCATGTGTGTCAGTCTGTTAAGTGCTTTAGGAGCCTATAGAATGAAACGCAATATTGGAGTGCAAGATTTTATGAAAGGAAGCATCTTTTAGCAGACTGAGAATGGGACTAGGAGCCAAGTTCTCTTGATTTCTGGTCCCAGCTGCGCCTCTCTGACCTCACACAAGTCATCTAACATTTTTGTGCCTCAATTTCTCTATCTGTAAAGTGGAGATAACACCCGTCATGCAGGAAGGTTCTGAGACTTAATTCATTAGTGTTTGTGTAGTGCATGGAGATCCTCAGATGGAAAGCACCCAGTGCAGAGTATGGCTAGTAATGTAAACACGCCTTGCACCTTATAACAGTGAGGAAGAGAGAAGATCCCTGCTCCAAAGATCATACAAAAGGGCCCCAGAACTGAAGATAGGCCACAGCGGCCAAATCCCTATTTGGATTCAAGTCACCCAGAAGTTCAGGGATGGATTTTGACCAGCCAGAGAAACCCGGATAGGCGGCCCCGGACCCTGATTGTCTCTCCCCCCAGGATGCGGTCAAGGGGTGGGTGGCCAGGGGGTTGGGCTGGGACCCAGCTGCAGTGGGACAGGACCCAGGGGTCACCCACTCACGGGAGCCCATGACACTGGTGCGTGCACGGTGGGTGGGGAGGCAGCTTGAGAGAGCTCCTAGGGAGCCTCTGACTTCCCACCCCATCCCTCGGCTCCCACGCCCAGGCAGGGAACGGCGGGCGGGCGGGCGAGGGGCGGGGGGAGCCGTACTTCCCCTTCAGCCTCTGGTGCTACAACAGCCTGATTTCCCCGAAATGATGCTCGCCAGCCACCCAATGAGCGGCGGGCGGAGCCTAGCCAGGCCCGTGGGCGAACGCTGATTGGTCGGCAGGAGAAGCTCTGGCCGGGTAGTGGGGAATCCCGACTCCGGTAAGGATATACCGAGACTCCGCTTCGTCGCCTGCAGAACCTGCGGCTCGTTCACAGGAGGCGGATCTGCCGGGGCGCGTAGGTGTATCAGCGGCTCGCTCTGCACGGGGGACGGGAGAACAAGGTGGGTCATGCCCGGTGCTGCTAAGAGCGCTCGAGCCAGAGCCCTGCTTTTCCCTCCGGCCGGGAGCGCTCGGAACTGGCGCTGAAGCACTTGGCCGGAGGGATCTTAGCAAACACGCAGCACTTGGTCCTGTAACCAGGCAGGCAAACGAGGAAAGAGCTGGGAAGCAACTTGGGTATGGAGGCTTGGCCCGGCAAGCAACACACTTAGTGTTCGGTCCCGCCACTGAGCGAGGGACAGAGCGCAAAGACCAACTGCACTGAGCTTGCAGGGCAGGCAGGATGCAGCAAATAGCTTTACTTCTGCAACTCAGCTTCTGACCTGGCAACCGCGGAGTTCAGTAACTTTGCAGAAACTTTAGCTGCTATGCACGTAAGAAGTTCAGCCCCATTCTGGTGCTCGAGTTTATCTTGTTTGGGGGAAAAAAACAAGGTTTTTTGTTGTTGTTGGTTTAACTTGGATGAGGAATTGCGTGTAATGCAAAGACAAAGTAAGCAGCACGTCTAATTCTGTGCTTGTGCAGCAGGTTTCTTTCTGAAGTTGCGGGGGGGAAGAGATGGTGACAAATATGAGCAACTACATGACAACAAAGGGTGCTGTTGCTGCTTTCTGATACACAGGAAGTAAAGGCTATGAAAGACAAATAAAGTCATGCTTTTGGCTTCAACACTAGCGAGCAGCAGAGCAGCGTCCATAGGCAACAGAGAGAATTAGAGCATTTGAATGCACGTTGAGAAAAACCTGGACTATTTTTTAGCCTATGCGAAAAGATCTGTAGGACCAACCAGAAGAGAGTCAAATCTTCAGGTACTTGTAGAAGTGGCCACACAGGACGTGACTGTTGTAGTTTATGATTTAGTGAATTTGAGATTTGTTCAGATGAGCCATGTTGTAATCTAACATTTAAGTATGTGAAATTCAGGTGTGTAATTATTAGCTAGAGAAATTTAAGAACAGGGGATGTACTTTGAAAAGTACTTTGTACTTTGGAAATTTATATATGCATATGTGCATGCATTTATATTTATAGGCATATAACTTTAAACTGAAAAATCATGACAAATTTTGGAGTTAGCACAGTTGATGGCATCTTTTTAAGTCTCACTAAAGCAATAGTAAGTAAAATGAACACATGCAAACTGGGCAAAATTAATGGCAAAGCTCTAACTTTACACCTACCAATGCAAAGAAATGCTGAATTCATGCTGTCCTTCATTCACCCATCTGAATCTGACTAACACATGGACAGTATTATATAATTTACCCAACAGAGTGAGGCAGTGAGTGCAGAAGTCACAAACCTGAATAGATTGACTGTTTAGGAATCCGAATTGTTGCATAACATTTCTTCCTGTTAGCATAATCCATTGTGTCAATGCATCCCTGAGGACCAATAAGCATACTGGAGCAAGACCCATGCCTTCCTGCATGTGTGTACAGAGGGCCTGATTGTGATTGAAGCCTCTGGATGCCAGTGTTAGAGGCATGACATCATAAATATAATTTGCTGTACAATATTGCTTGCTAAGGTCTAGTAATGCTATTTTCAGTCACAAACATTGCATTCCTGTTTCAGTTTATATACGTCATTGACTATGAAGGAACTGCATATGCCAAAAATCATCTCAACTGAAGCTTTTTTAGTCAAAGTCAAGAACTGCTACTAGCTGGAAGTTGTCTAATGAGCTGTATTTTACAATAGGACTCCAAACATCATTCCTTGAGTTCAGTTTTGCAGCCCTTCTTTAAGCCTATCTTAGCACCAAAGCGAAATGCTAATGTCCACATAGAGGCCATGCAGGTAGGAATGTGTTACAGGAAAATAGGAAACCAGGGTAAAAGCTGCATGTTAATTTGGAGAAAGTGTTTAACGGATCTCTTCTCCCATTGGAAAGGGGGGGTTGGGTTAAGTAAACCTAAACACACGGTTAGCCCACTGACGCTGTTGAAGAAAGTCTATGGTGTGTAAAATGCTGAATTCTATTGTTTTGGAAATGCTGATATTTCCATTTAAAAAACAAGACAGGACATATATTTATGCCAGTAGCTCTTAATGTAAGGAGAAATTTGTAGCAGAGTGCAAAGTTAAATAACAAAATGCAATAGATTAGTCTAAGGTAAACATTAATGGTAGGGAAAACTTGGCACTAAAATAAGTGGCAAATAAAAGACAAGTAACAGACATGCCCTAAGAAAGAATTTCTTTGCTGGATTAGAATTCATCTGAAGCCTAGCACACTTCACACACACATCCCATTTCCAAATTACAAAGATTTAAAGAATTTTTTTTGAAAAAACTTGTGCATGTCGTGTTCATGAAAAGCGTGGGCGTGTCAACCTTGGAGACTTTGGTATGGCACAGGACAAGTGCTACACAGAAAGTGGCACTCCACACTGCCCTGCCTGTGTGTCTTGGCCATAACCTGGAGTGATTAACATTAAGGGTGCAAAGGGAGTTCAGAGTCCATGAACCTCTGAATCCTTGCCTTCTGCACCGAGACTGGGAGGAAGAGTATCAGATGTGTCGGTGGCTTGTGAGGTGTGGCTGTTTGTTCACTGGCTAAAGTTGGAGAGCAAACTCTTTTCAGGGAAGCCATCAAACAGCACCTTATAGTACTACTTCTCTCTCACTACAGGGCTGAGTATTGAATGGTATCCGAGAGGTGAAGAGCTCTGCATCCCAGTACCAGTTTTCCAAATTCAATCATTTTAGTTATCTACTTAAGTGATAATGTAGCCAGATTAGAACTAAAATTGCCATTCAGAAACAGACACGCGCTGCTGGAAGAGAAATTGTTTATTGATTTTGGGCCAAGTTTTGGTTTTGTTGAAAGCACACTGCCCATTTGTAGTAGTGTGAGAGTAAGCAATGAGGGATGTCATTACAAAATGACCAGCGTACAGAATACTTACTCTTTTGCTTACCTATATTTATTATTTTCCTTTCACAGACAACATGCCAGTCGCAAGAATGCGCATGAGGCCCTGGTTGGAGTTGCAGATTAATTCCAATCTAATACCAGGACTGAAGTGGATCAACAAGGTGGGGTTCTTTGTCATTACTTTTGTATCTTTAATCATCCTCATCCTGCTATTCTTAGCTGATGTTATACGCAAATCAAGGTCACATAAAAGAAAATGGAAAGAGTTGACACATGCTGCATAAAACAGCATTTTTGTTTTCAGAAAACAATAGCTGTAATTGATCAATGATGAATGGAGTAGACCTGATTTTTGTTGGAGAAGTACTGGGGGACGGGGGAACGGGAAGAGCAGCCTGACTATAATATTGGGAGCCAAGAACATCTGAGATCTGCCTCTAACTGTAACTCCCACTTGGGCCAAGTTACTTTACATCTCAGTTAAGGAATCAGTGTTACACCCAGTCAATGGGACTTTAGGTCAAATCTTGAGAGATACTGAGCATCTGAACCACTAACTTCAATACTGTATACGCATCACTTCACTGAGAATTGAAGCCATATGAAACTCACATACATAATAAGATTATTTAGGTTTATCCTCATTGATTCAGGACTTTTTGCTTCTTGACTACTGAAAATTGTAAAGTGTTTTGAAGTGCATATGAAAGGCGTTATCGGAGCTAAATTAGTGTTGCACTGAAAAATATTTTTCTTATGGTGTACACAGATCCTTATGGTTAATTTTAAAATAAGATTTGCTGCAGACAGAGAAAGACACATAAGAACTTTATGATAAACATAAGGATCAGAGACAAACCAACAGACCAAGGTAGTTCTGAGATGAGACTGGTAGTGTCCCTCATCTGTATTGTACCTTGTTCTATGGCTCTCAAACTCAGAATCCTCAGGAAACCTTATATGGGATGTAGTATGTACATGGTACTAAGGGAAAGCTCAATTAGAAATATGGTGGCAGCTTTAAAGCAGAGTTTCCTTGTTTTGGCCGAATGATCTTGGATTAGGTCCATATTTAAGCCATGAGTGGATGTATTCAAAACCGCATTGTTTAACTACAGGATAAGATGATGTTCCAGATCCCATGGAAACATGCAGCTAAGCAGGGCTGGGATATAGAAAAAGATGCCTGCCTTTTCCGAAGTTGGGCCATTCATACTGGTACGTGCTAGTTTTAAAATTCTATCTGTTGTATAAACAGATAAAGCCTAATTCTGCCCTAATCTGCATTCTATGCAACTATATTGACTGCCTAATATGATTGAAAAAGAATTCTTTTGGGAACAATTACTGCAGAGCCGTCTGAAATTCTGAATACCTACACACCATCTCTTATTCATAGGGAGATACAAGATAGGTGAGAAAGAGCCTGACCCCAAAACTTGGAAGGCAAATTTCCGCTGTGCCATGAATTCACTGCCTGATATTGAGGAAGTGAAGGACAAAAGCATCAACAAAGGCTCCAGTGCAGTCCGGGTTTACAGGATGCTCCCACCCTTAACAAAGCATCAGAAAAAAGGTATGTATGTTATAACCTGTCCTCAATATACTTTGCCTTAAGGGGACCATTACTACAGTTAATACTCTGTTTAAATTTCCTGTTCTGCTTGTGAATATGTACTGTATACATTCCTTGATAGAAATAAAGTATTGTTGAGAATAGGCAATGTTATTACTATTGCTAAATACTACTTTGGATGTATAGCTCCTTTCATCCCAAGATCTCATAGCAATATTTTGAAAGTTAATTCATTCTTACAATACCCCTCATGGGATCACTTCATCAGCTACAGAAGTGCACTCCCCTCAGGTGTGGAATACAGCAGCTGCTTAAGACCTGAACCTGTCATCACTGAAATCAATGGCAAAACTCCCAGAGCATGATAATGCCCTTGCAGCGCACAGCATAACTACACACAGCAATAGCACTCATGTAAAATTGGAGCCATCAGAACTGGCTGCAGGCTTTTTCTCACTGTCACCTTATTTTTGCTTTCACAGAAAGGAAGTCAAAATCATCTAGAGAGTCAAAAAACAGGAGTAAGAGGAAGGTATGTATTGATTCTGGCAGTTAAAGAAGTTAGAGGTTTGCTTTGAAGTTTTGACATATGGAACAAATATATTTGAGACCATCTTTTGGTCTAAGAGACCTTTCATTCGTTGCATGTGTCTTTATAGTCATATGAAGACCTGAGGACAGAGGAGGCAGTAGAAGCACTGAACAGCAGTAGTCTACCAGATGACCACAGCAGTTATACAGCTCACAGCTATGTAGAGCAGGAAGTGGAGATTGAGAACGCATCCATCACATTAGGTGAGATTCAATTTTAGTTCTTCAAACTTAGCAGAATGTGCTGCACTTACCAGACACCGTATAGGAGATCTCAGCATCATAAGCCAGGGGTTTTTCCTGGGCAGCTATATAAAAAAAAATTATCCAATGTGCTGTAGCATGGGCAGGGAGGGATTGGAAGCTGTTCTGAGTCAGAAAGCCTTTGCATTTCCTAAAAACTTTAACTCTTCCTTTCTGTGCGTTCCACAGATCTCTCATCATGTGATATAACCAGTGCACTGACAGAATGGCGATGCCCAATGGAAATAGCAATACCCGACAGCACAAATGACCTTTACCAGCTTCAAGTGTCACCTCTGGCTTCATCTTCTGATGGTTGGTATTTTATTGGTTGAAACCGCAGGTTAACCAGATGGAAATAGTCCTAGCACTGCTGGTTTCAGGGATATAAGCGGGATGTGAGGCTGCACGGGGTACCAGAGAAAACAATAGGCCCTTCGTACAAATGGCAGGTGTTCCAAGGTCAATGGGATCTATTCACCTGTAATCAAATTTATTACAAAAATAAAAAGCTTTAGTTTATTAAACTTGAGGGAGCTTACATTACAGCTGTTTATATGTACAAAACTCCTGCTGAAGTCAGTGGGAGTTTTGCATGCATGAGGGTTGAAGGTTTGGATGAAAAATATTTACATTAGTCGCCTGAACATAGTGCTGGGTATAACATTCCTGAAACTCCTCACTTCCGGGTATAAAAGTGTCACCATCAGGAGGAAGGAAGAGATCTCTGATCAGGATGCAGTGTTGCACAGTAGTGTATAGAGAGGGAATGGATGGACAGTGTCAGAGGCAGGATGATACAGACGTAGATGGCCATTGGTAAAACCAGTCTCGTGTGTCACCTAAACCCCTCTATGTTGGTCCTCAGTGATTCTAATTGGCAGATGTGTCATGAGAGTTAAAGTCGCCTGCTGTTTAATATTTGTTTAAACAAGATGCACATTGTGGTTAGAGTCAGGAGGTAGAATATGGAAGGGGTTGGGTTTTCTTACTTTTAAATAAAATGGGAGACTGCCATTTCCACATGTCTGACCTATTTCCCATTTAAGGTGCAATAATAAAAGGGATTTGTACGGAGAGCTACAAGGGAAAAGATTTCTTCCCCCAACTTGCTGGCAAGGTGTAGAGCAGATGCACAGCCAACCTACAACTGTCACTGAAGTTTATGACCTCTAGCAGTAACTGGGTTTATAAGAGGAGGACAGGGGAAGCTTGAGTGATGGAGGCATCCAGTTGTAGATCAACTGTCCACTCCTCTGATGTGATCTGCCCCCAAAACCATGTGTCATGTCACTGCATGAAGAGGGGATACAAGGGGCAGAGAAATTCTATAGCTTGCAGAAATTCCTAAGGCTTCACATTACTCATAGAGGTGGCAGAAGTGACCCCGAATGAGCTGGCTTATAAGAAGTTTTAGTACTATTTTGTGACTAGAAAACGTGAACTCACTTGTGGTGCTAATTGAAAGGAAGAGCAGGGAAGTTGATCTTATGTGATTTTTGCCAGTGAAGAGGCAGAGTTAAAGGAAACATGTTTTTTTCTTTTCCCCATGTCTTCATGAAACCTAACAGTAACAGATGATGATGCAGAAGACAGGACAAATGAATTTTACAAGGTAAAAAGATGATCTTTTCTTTTCAGAGTAATACTGAATAAGTTGCTATTTGTATCAAGGGAGGAAGAGAAAGCAAAACATGTTAACAGAGTTAGGTGTACCTGAGAACTTGTAAATAAAAATCTTACGTACAGCCAGGATTTGGAGAACATACACACGTGGAAATACTTAATATTCTTCTGTCCCTTTGAGAGCACGTGTGCCTTTTTAGAAACAAACATTGAAAAGCTGAGTGATGGATCAGAGACTGAGAAGACCTTTACACTCTAGAAGGAATCTCTTCTATTTCTCCAGCTACTGTGGCGTATATAACCGATTTAGCTATATATTTAGGCATGTATCACATTAATCACTTAAGTGTAAGCACCTTCCTTCTGGGAGTGTTCTGCATTAGCCCTACTTAAATTAATAGGAATTTTACATATATGAGCAAGGGGGGAAGGGAGTTTAGCATTTATGAAAGTGAGGGACTATTAGCAGTAAGCATAGTATGAGCAGGCTTTGTGCAAGCTTCCCTATAAGGGTCTGCAGTCCTGACCTGTGGTACTTATGTTAGTTGAGTGTGAGCCCTCTTGTGTGAAAATTGACAATCCCAGCAAATTGTGAGGTGATTTTGTGATGTGTAGTTGTAAGAATTAAGACCTAGTTAGCTAAGTATCTACATCATGAAGAAATCTGCCCTTAGTTTTAATTGCAATACCAGATGATATCATCATAGAATTGTAGGAGTGAAAGCGACCTTGAGAGGTCACTCAGGGAAGGGCAAGTATTAGCTAGACTATCCCTGACGGGTGTTTGTCTAACCTGCTCTTAAAAATCTCCAATGATGAAGATTCCACAACCTCCCTAAGCAATTTATTCCAGTGCTTAACTACCCTGACAGTTAGGAAGTTTTTCCTCATGTCCAACCTAAAGTGCCCTTGCTGCAATTTAAGCCCATTGCTTCTTGTCCTATCCTCAGAGGTAAAAACAATTTTTCCTCCCTCCTCCTTGTAACAACCTTTTATGTACTTGAAAACTGTTCTTTTGTTCCCCCTCAGTCTTCTCTTCTCCAGACTAAACAAACCCAATTTTTTCAATCTTCCCTCATAGATCATGTTTTCTAGACCTTTAATCATTTTTGTTGCTCTTCTCTGGATTTTCACCAATTCGTCTACATCTTTCCCGAAATGTGTCACCCAGAACTGGACATTAGGCCTCAAGTGGAGTGTTATCAGTGGCGAGTAGAGCAGAAGATTTACTTCTTGTGTCTTGCTTACAGCCCTCCTGCAAATACACCCCAGAATGATTCTCATCCCATCCGGGCTATGTAGGAAATATTATTGCTGCTGATCAGTTTGTCCCAATGAGAGATTTGATTTGTGCCCTTGAACGTTCAAGGCCTGCACATTTCAAACCTTCTCCACCTCCCCTTTGTCTCTTACAGTTCCTTGAACATGACTGGCATGCAACCAGTGTTGGTGGGAAAGGATATCTTACCAACGAGCCCGGGACACAAAACATCTGCAGCAACTTCGGCTACAAGGAGCAGGATTCTGAAATAGATACAACCTCAGGTACAAATGCCTTAGTTTCTGAAGCAGAGTTACTCAGAATACAACCACGAGCAGAGGGAGAAGCAGATTAAGATCTTTATGCAAAATGGTTTAAATCGGGGGAAAAACAAAAAGAATAGAGCAATTCATGCATTATTGTGTTTTATTTGAGATTTCTGACCAATTGAAGGAGTTTGTTGGGAATTTTTTTAAAAGGTGATTTTTACTAGAAAATGTACCACAGATTTGTTTAAAGGTTATATATTTAAGAAGGCACTGCCTGATTAGTGGGAATTCAGCACAGAAATCTGTGGTTAACTCAAATTCCATTTTAGCTTTACAGATTAAAAGTAATCTGTGTCAGTTTCCAGAGTGAAAGTTACTTAGTCATATCATCAGTCCAGTGAGAATATTTAAAAATAGATAGTTGTAATAAAGATTACAGCAAATGTAAAGCATTTTTTAAAGATAAAAATCTTGCTAATATATCAAAATTTTAGACAGAGCATTTGAACAAGGTTTACATTTCACTATAGTGTTATTAGTATATGTTAACTATTTTGCTGCTGCACATCGTACATTTTTTTTATTATTATTTATTTATTTATTTTTTTTTTTTTTAGGGGAAATAGAGTTGAGATTTTGTACTGATATGAAAAATAGTCTAGAATTCTCTTGGCTGGACACAGTTCGATCTGCTGGTATGCAAGCCATTCCGTGTAGCTTTTAAGCCTCTCTTGCTTCTTCAGACTGTGAACTGCTTTACTTCCCGCTTTCCTTGTGAAACGGAACAACGTCGGAGGCGTTGTTTGTTACTGACTCTGAGAGAAGAAAGAACTGCTACTTGCCATTTAACTTCTGGGACTGAAAAGATCAAGATCAAGGAAAACTCCATTATTAAAAAGCCTTCTTAGCAGAACTGTGCGCGTTGAAGTTGGCTGACTAAGCCATGGTCATATAAAACTTATAATCGCTTCTGCTGTGTAGCTGTTCAGACATTCATGTGAAATGGGGTTCTCACCATTTTGTTGGGATACAAGTGCACGGTGCCGTGTGTCAGTAGAAAGGGGGCTAGGGGCCCCATTTCTCTTGTCTTTCATATTATAACTTAAAAGCACTGCTTTTGGATGAGCTCATCTACAGTTTCAATGACTGTCCTTGACTAATGCAGTGTTTAGGGGGCACAGTGCAAATGTGCCTATTTGTTAGTTCTGGTCGCCACACACCTGTGCGGCACTGCTGCTGTACTTAGGAGCTTGATGACAATCATTACATATTTTGAGATTCAACAAAAATGCACTAATTGATCCTCTTTTGATTACTTCAGCACACAGCTGATCTACAAATCAGATCCCTCACTCCTGTAAATATGATTGGTCCAAGAAAATGTGAAAATCAGCTACATGCTTTGCTTCCACGTATTACCGTTATTCAGAGGATCTGCTCATAGGACATTATCCTGTTGTAATTATGTATGACGTATATCAATGTTTCCATTTAATAATTGTGAAAGAGCTGTCACACTTGGGACCCATACTTTTTTGCACTGATGAGCATACCACTTTATTTATACCGTGCCTTTCATGGCAGCCAACTTAATGCTCTTCACTTCAATTGAGTACATAGACTACCATGTACAGAATATGCCCAGTGAGCTATAGAGAAGATCTTTAGAGAACCAAAAGATAGAAGCCTAAGCAGAGTAGTACAGAGAACAGAAAGACGGGAGATCTTCTGATTTATTTTTAAATATCTGGAAATCCATCAAGTCACTAATTGTAATTGAGCATTTTCCTGTACATATTTGTATATAAAAATGTTGTACATTCGTTTTTAATAAACATGTTTTATATATGAAATGTATTTGACTTATTTGAAAGCGAATGAGAAAGTGTATCCTGTATTTCTGAGAGTCAGGTTGCTAGCAGAGATACTCCTAATATCACCATGTTTAAACAGGGGGTCGGTTGTGATCCTGACTGTTTGGAACGCAACAGACTGCAGATTGATATTCCTTCCACACTTTCAATGCATGTCAGGTGGAGCCCCGCCTGGTCTGCATTGGAGACAGTTTTAAAAAATTCTCACCATTGGGACCAGTAGCTCATCTTTACCAGTGTTAGCAACATTGAGAAGCCCTAGTGTAGGTGGGCCACTTGTTGTCAAGTAATATGTTTAAGTACTATGCCAGTTAGACTTGAGCAGCGTTAGAGGACAGGGTACTTAAAAGAAAAAAGCACCAGTTGCCTATCCATGCTTTGGCGCCCAATATTGCTAATATGAGTGGAACCAAGCTGGTGTCAGTGAAAGTGAGAAGTTTTTAGAAGTGTCCCCAGTGTAGATATAGGCAGACAGGCTAGACCACTCAAAGAAGAAAAGCAAATAGATACTTAGTTGCAAAAAAGAAGCAGAAAAACTTGGTACTTGGCTGTGTTTTTCCATATTCTGGATTGCAGTAGGCATTACATTGCATTAGAAAACCCTCCTTCTGGGGAGGGTGGAGAGAAGGGGTGGCTGGGGGCCTGAGTTAGAGACACTGAAATCTGATACTGCTTACAGGATGGTGTGTGGTACCATTGATTACAGTATTGGTGTGCTGCTGAGTTTTGGACAATGAAAATTCAAGCGCCAGTCGAGGAAGAAGCTGGGTCAGATCAGTTTCTGGGGCCAGTGACATGTTTGAGGAATAGCACACTTAGCCTTAAGTGAGAAGAGAGATTGGAGAAGTCAGAAGAGAGCTGATAAGGATGCACAGACAACCAGTAAATAATGCTTCTACCTCATGGCAGCCGGCCTTGATGTGCAGTGATATAAGGTCATTCTCTTGCTAAGGCCTGATTCTTCATTCCTTACTTCCACAGGCAGGATTCCTATTGATTCAAATGGGAAGTTTTGCTTGAAAAAAAAAAAAAAATACTGCAGCATCAAGCCCTTTAAAGAAAGGCCAGGATAGAAAGTCAAGGCCAAGAAAGCCCAAGATCTAAATACTCATGGCCTGATCCAAAGGCCATTGAGTTCAATAGGAATCTTTCCATTGGACTTCAGTGGGGGTTTGTCTCAGGCCCTTACTGGGCATGAGATACAGTGTAAAGAAACACAGGGAAGTATACCCCAACAGCCAAAAGTGGGTCGTGTAACTCACCACTAATGGAGACACGGGGGAAAAATAAAATAAAAATGAAGCCATAAAAATTAGGGGATTTACTGAAAACCAGCATATTTGTGCAAGATTGAAGGCATCAGGAAGCGCAGGGAATGAAGTGGTAAAGAAAAATATTTAATTATCTGTCCCTAGGACCAACCCAGGCATTAACTTTGATGTAAACTAAAGTGGAAGACAACTGTGGGCAGTGGAGAAAAGCACCTTTCCCCCAGTTAGGTATCAGAAATGGGGAAAGCCTTTTGTGGAATTATTCTGTCATTGCTTTGGTATAGCCTGCTGGAGGGGATATTCCCATTAACTCACTACAGCAATCACCCTCTGTGCTTGCTGGTACCCAGTAGTAGAGGTAAGCATTTGAATGGTGTCAAGATGGATGTTCAGTAGTTAGGTGGAATCAGCTGATCCATGTATTCATGGGTGATGGGTTTTACTCAGCTGGAGAGTACTTGTTCTCCGCTCCTTTAAGCACTGGGTTCATTTACATGGTCTTAAATGCAATTGCTGCTCAGAGCAGATAACATCTCACCTTCTTGATGTGAACTGTAGTCACCAATATCTACTTCGCAGCTAAGACATTGTGTTCCCCACAAAAAGGGGCTTTGCCACTTGCATGGTAATGAAGCACTCCCACAAGGTACACTGTGGAATCCTAAGAGAAGCTACTGAAGAGAACAAGCGAGCTGCACGCTAGCTTAGATCACAAGTAGTACTGGCCGTGAAGAAAACATTTTTGCTAAGTGTAGAGCAGCACCCATGTCCACTTAGAGAGAGATTAGGCTTCAGCGTGCCTCAGCGTAAGGAAATTGATTTCCTTTAAAAAGCAAAAAGCCTCATTAAAAATTTCTTATGTAGCAGGAAAAATGAACTATATTTATGCAGATTTTCTTAAGAGTCGGTGTCAGCCCATAATGGTTTCTTCAGTTGGGTAAATTCATCTACATGAGAAAGTTTCTCCAGGTTACAGTGACACAGGAGGATGGACGTTTGGGAAAGTTTTTGGAGATTACAGGCTGCAGATATAGATTTGGGGACAAAATGAGCAAGGTTGAAAGGTGGAAACTGCCTTGCCCCGGATCACAAAAAAGACCTTTAACATATCTTGTGATTGTCTAACAAGGCCCCCACTTTCCTGCGTGGCTTGCTAAATTAGTGCATAATATAGTTCAGAGCAGCTTTTCTAGGTTCTGTTTGCCAAACAAATCAGCTTGTATGTGAAAGAGCTGGAATTGGATGTAGTGACTACTGGAAATAGTGCAGCAGGAGCTGGTGTGCAGCTTATTTAGCTAGGCTTTCACTTCCACTATCTCACCACCTTTCCTATGCCTTTACCAGATCGCTCCTCAAAAATGTTTCCTTTGATGTCACCAATTTCTTCCCAGTACATTTCTGGGAACAAGCCCATGCTGCTTGAGCCTTTCCTTCAGACAAGCTTCATGCCATTAATATAAAAGGAGAGCAAATCCAAACACTTGATCCGGGAAAGGCTCAGAAGCTGCACAGATAAACACAGAACTTGCCTGACTTGAACATTAATACACACTTTGTATAGATCTAATTATTAAATATTATTTGTATTGCAGTAGCGCCTCAGAGACCCAGTCATGGACTAGGACCCACTGTGCTAGGAGATGTATAAAACACAGAACAAAAAGATGGCAAACTGCTTGGGGCAGGGGACTATCTAATAAGCCCCCCATGTGACTTTCTCCTACCTAAATGAGAGCCAGTGCGGCTGTGAAATTCTCATAGGAGTTGCGCTGTGCATACATTTGGTGTGGGGCAGATTCCTACGTAAGAAGGGGAGCACATAATTACAGCAAGTCCAAGCCTGCTCCTATCCCAGTCAGAGTGGCTAGCTGGACATCTTTGGCTAACATGCGAATACTTTCCGATCATTGTGCACGGTTTGCAGTAGTGGAGGTGGTTCTCTTAGTTCCCCAGTAAGGTCACAGTTTAAAGTAAATAAAATAAATAAATAAATAAATGGACCCCTTCCCTTTTCTCCCCTCCCCTCCCCGCAGGACAAAGCAGTGTCTAAAGTGTTCTGTGCCAATTGTCTCGATGTAATCAATGGACGTTTTGCCACTGCCTTCTATGGGAGCAGAATCAGGCCCTCCCTTTCCATTTATATGATGGTAATTTTCATCTGCAGTTGTTTACATTACATTTTTGTTGCTGAGGATACACGGCCATGCAGAGATTTTCTAGATCTGCCTTTGGATATTATTGCATTTTCTAGAGAGATCTTTGAAATAATACAATAAAAGGGTGTCGCTTTTCCCTGTGTTTTAACCCAACTTACTCATGCAACTGTACTGGCCAGGATTAAAAAATGGCATGTGCATTTCCCCCCCTTCACCCATCTAAAGCCTTGTTAACCAAAAGGGTTTGGTGAGAATTGTACGGCCTGTGGAACACCCTCCCCCGCCTTGCCCCTTGCTCCTCAGTTACACCCATGCAAAGGGAGTGGACAGCATTACTATCCACTTTGCACAGGTGTCACTGCTCCAGACAGTGGAGACTCAGTGCCTATAAATAACTTTGTTTGCAGTATTTACTGAAGACTGAATACTTTTCCAGTTAGTCACGTGACTTGCCATATCAGGTCCCATAATGGCTTATGATTCTTCAGACCAAAGGTGTAATGTACAGTGGGGGAAAACAAAGGGGAATATTTTACCATGGAGCTGCAAGACTAGCTATTTAAACAGCAACGTATTGAATGTTTGCACTCTGAGTCCTCTTTGCAGTGCTGGGCCTTCGCACCAGCTGATGTAATCTAATAATTTACTCATGCTCTGTATTGAATCAATGTTTTCATTGCTTTTTGCTCCTTCTGCAGACTGGTACATTAAGTTCCTAGATATTATCGTTTTTACCATGGAAACCAACTTAAAAGAAAAATGCCTTAATTACTTAGATTGTGAATTCTTTGGGGCAGGGACCAGTTTTTGGTTCTGTTTGTACAGTACCTAGCACAGTGGTCCCCAAACTTTTCACTTTGTGCTCCTCCTTATCCCCGTCCATGCCCCTTTACCCCTCAGCTGTGGTGGGAGCCCAGGCTGGGAGCCGGGGGCCAGAGGTGAAGGCTGCAGCTAGATGTGGGTCAGTGGCCAGGCGTGGAGCAAAAGCCAGGCCATGGTTGGGGCCAGAGGCTAGGGCTGTATCCAGGAGCGGAGCTGCAGCTGAGCTGGGAGCCAGGGCCGAGGCTGAGGCCACAGTGGGGGGTGGGGCCAGAAGTGGAGCTGCAGCAGGGAGCCCAGGCCACAGCAGAGCTGGGCTGTGCTGGGGGGCGCTCTCTTCCCACCCCCCTGTGGGTGCTGGCCCAGCCCAGGCCCTGGTGTGCCCCCTTGAATGGTCCTCTGCGCCCCCCACTTTGGGGACCTCTGGCCTAGCACAATCAGGTCCCAGTCCATGACTGAGGTGTCATAGTAAAAACAAACTGTCAAATAGAATTCTGCAAAGTGAATTACAGAGATTTATTTTAAAGAAACACTTGATACAGAAGTCTCATTCAACATCTCCTTACTAATGCAAAGAGAAATTACAGTTCAGTTCGCTCAGATTCCCAATGGTTGGGTTTTGAAGTGTACCTATGGTCTGGATATTAGTTGTGGCAATTGTGCACAAGAATTTCACAGAAGAAAGTGATGGACAGAGCAGAGTGAGGACTGGAAGGTGCCAGAACTCCCAGGTTCCACTCACCGTGCTGTCGCTGACTCCTTCTGCCTCAGTTTACCCAACAGCAAAATGCTAACAACATTAACTCCTTTCACAGGGGTGTTGTGATTGTCTATAAAATTAATAGTCTAAAAATGCTAATTAATTAGTTGCCTATAAAATGCTATAGAAGTACCAGGTTTTTTTAACATTGCAAATAGTTTTAGGGCAGAGGGGCAGGTTCCCATAAGCTTCTCTGCTGAAATGACCTGCATGGGACAAATTCATTTTAACTGCAAGCACTTGAAAATTCAGCTGTAATAAGCTATGTTAAAAATCACACTCATATTTTAGGGAAGATCCCCAGCTTGTGCAAGTCAGCATTCCAGTCGAGTGGGAACTGGATTTTCTGTTTGTGGGAAAGGCCACAATTTTGAACTCCAACTACTCCCCATTCCAAAATTGAACAAAATAAAAAAAAAAAAAAAAAAGTGTTGAGATTTTCCCATGTAACAAAATTCTGTTAAAAAAAAAAAAAATTGGATCAATTAAAAAGTTGTTCTGCTAAGTAAAAATTGGAATGAAATGTTTTGACTTTATCCAGTATAAATATTTTTAAATGAAATTTAAAAAATTAAACAAAAAAGTTGCTTCAGAACAAAAACGAAACATTCCATTTTGACCTTTTCAAAATGGAACATTTTGATTTGATGGGAACGTTCTGTTCCGATTTTCCCCCCCATAGTGACATTTCATCAAAATTTGTGTTTCCACAAAACGTTTTGATTTTGACAACTCAGCATTTTTTTACCAAATATAAAAAAAAAAAAAAAAAAATTGGGACCAGCTGGAACTGGCACTGATCCTTTGACTTCAGGGATGGGAGGTCCTGACAAATCTGGCTCTTGTTTCCAGCTTCAGGTGAGGACATCTGCTCTCCTGCTCCACTGTAATTCAACTTGGCTATAAGAGATCAGAAAATAAACCCAAGCAGACTGGAACCATAACACATCTAATATGCAAACAAAAAGAGAGTTCATCCCCTGCCAAGCCACATCATTACCAAGTCTCAGAATCCCAGAATGCCTGAAGTGTTGCAGAGTCGTTTCTAACTGCTGGCAGGTGACATGGCTGTTCCCTACCCTCATTGGTGTCATACAGAGGCCAGACTGGCTGACACCTGTGAATGCGTACAGCTACTGGCAACTGGCTGTGCTCACTCCCCATCAAAGGCATCCCTACTGATGGAGAAAGCACCATTCCAAATGATCTAACATTTGGTGCATCTAAGGAGGCTGACCTTTTGCCATGTGCACAAAGAGTGAGGATGACTGAAAGTTACACTGGGCCATAGAATAGCTGGGGGAGTGCAGACAGACAACTAAACAACTGATCTTGTCAAGATACTCACCAGCAATTATCTAAAAAAACCTCACCACTACTGCGGGATTGGGGGGGGGGGGGGGAGGTTACGAGTCACAGGGATTAATTACTACAAGTGATGTGAAAATGATCCCTCACCCAGCCCTTTGCTGCAAAAGGGCCAGTGAAATACCCCCATAAAAATGGTTTCATCCTGGGTAACTTGGATTGGAGAGATGAAAATGAGTTTCTCTTGAAAAATGACAGGCTCTGTTGGCACAAGCTGCCCTTCTCATCTTCTCCCATTGCACAGGAACTAGGGTGAAATATGCTCAAAGCAAAGACAGACAACATGAACTGCTGCGGTGGTGATTTTCCTTTCAGAAGCCGGAGTATGCCTACACTGCAATTGACTGCCCATGGCTGGTCTGTGCTAGCTGAGTTGGTTGCAGGGCGTGGGCTAAGGAGCCGGTTTAATTGTGATGCAGAGATTCAGGTTCAGGCTGGGGCCAGGCTTTAGGACCCTGTGAGGTGGGAGGGTCCCAGAGCTCAGGCTGTAGCCCAAGCCCAAATACCTGCACCTCAGTTGAACCGCTCCTTTGCCATAGGCGTGCGTAGGGGTGGTGCCGGGTGTGCCCCGGCACACCCTAATGCAGGGGTGTCAAACATACGGCCCGCGGGCCGGATTCGGTCCGCGAACCTTTTTTTATCCGGCCCGCGAACCTTTTTGATGTGGCCCATGGTGCCATCTCGCTGTGTTTCAAGCTGATGCTGGAGGGCAGAGCTGCTGCCGAAAGAGTGGAGGGCGCGCGCGCAATTTCTCGGCGGACGGCAAGACACAGCGAGCTGCCGCCGAAAAAGAAGGGAGCCGCGGGATTCTGCGGCAGATGGGAACACGCTGCGGTCTGCCGCCAAAATACCGTTCCTCGCGACATTTCTCGGTGGAGACGAGGACGCGGTGAGATATCCGCCGGCGGGTAATTCAAATGTGGCCTGCCGGTGGAATTGAGTTTGACACCCCGATAAAGATCATGAAAATTCCCTGGGTGCCCATGCCTATGTCCTTTGCCCAAGCCCCACGAGTGATTCAGCTGGCATGGACCAGCTGCAGGTGTTCAGCTGCAGCGTAGACACACTTGAGAATAAAGGAAAGTAACTGAAAATGACGGGCCTCTCTTCCCCCTAACAGCCAGGCTTGCCCTAGGCAGTCTCCTCCCAGAAGAATGGTGAAATATGCTGATACATGCTCTTCATCTCACTCATGATTCATAGAGAAACTTCTTTATGAAACGTAAGGAAATCCACATAAAAATCAGCACCACAGCACAAAGTCAGGGCAGGCACGGCATCCACACATCCCAGCTTAGCTGACCTGCCATGCACATCCTTTGAAGAAAGCTCTAGATTTTCACAAGGACTGAGAAGAGCCTGAGCGGAATTAACAGCTGTGCACTGCACCCTGGAGTTACACCAGCAACAAATTTGGCCTCAGAAGTCCAGCATCTCCGTGAGTTGTCTTTTTTAGATACAGGACCACTTGTTAGAATAAATTATTGGCAGGTCACTTTTCACATGCACCTGATCTGCAGGTAGTTATTTCTTAACCATCAATATCAGATTCTGATTTCAGATTTTGGATTCTGCACCAGTGGGATGGAATTACAGTTTCAAAAAAGAAAAAAAAAGGAAAAGTTTACCAAGAACAAAGAAACTTTGCCGATACTGATACAGTATAAAGCATCAGTTATTACCTCTGCAGGGAGCATACAGGACTATATGGACTAACAACCTGCTCTTGTATGGCAAGTCCTACGTCCCTACCATGTGTCTCCAATGCATTTTGTTCAATGTTTGTTCATTTAAGAAATCTTTATTCTGTCATAAATGACAGGTCATACATTGCCATATATGTGAGGGCACAGAACCTTGTTAGCAAACTCGGACATAGGCACCTCCCCTTATGGATTTTAGGGGAAATCCAGATGTTTTTATATAACTATTTTATCAGAGGCTGCTGCTTGTTCTGCTACTGCAGATAATGGCCTTGCTTCCATTACTGCAACTTATCCCATGAGAGAACACATGAATCAACGGTCAGAATGCGAGTTTCAGTGCTAAGAAAAGCTGTAATTGGTTCTATAGCTTTGAATTTGAGCAACAGGAGAGGATATGGAGGTCTTGCTCATTTCAATCAAACCATATTTCTCCAAAGGACAGTGTGGGAGACAAGACTGGGCAAAGAGCAGAACGAGACCAGCCATTGTTCCGAGTTCAACAACCAGCATCTCACACGTTAGTTACATGCAAGCCTTTGTGTTTAGCATGAATCCCATTGTTTTATGGAGCCTGGAGCATTTGAACTGCCAATGTTCTACCATTCAGATAATGACAAAGGTATATTTCATGGTGGTGGTTTCATCAACCACCATGTGATACTAACAAGGTCCTGTCCACAGAGTCCTTAAACTTTTTAATAGCACAGTGTGTCAGCGGCTACATATTCCACAAGTCTACCAATGCCAGCTCAATTGTCAAGTCCCGCTAGGGGCATCTGTGTTCCTAGATGTTTTTTGTTTATACTATGGACAGGCCAACAGTCCAAAAACAGCACTTGGGAGCAGACATAATGTAGCTACAACAGAACAGCTACACAGCTGACTCCTACTCAGTCTCAGGAGCAGCTGGGTTTGGTTTTTTTAAGATAGATTTTTTTTTCAAATCACAAACAAAAAAATTATGTAAACACACATCATCCATTGCGGGGAGAAGAGGGAAGGGAGAGGAAACAAAATATCAATTTGTAAGTGATAGATATTGAGACAGGCAAACAAACCATATTAGCAAGTCTACATATCATAGCCCACATCCACCTGGAATCAGGAAGCTCAGCCCTATGTAAATGTTCGTTTAGACCTTTTTTAAACAAAAACTAAAATAACTGGGTTTTTTTTTGGTTCTTAGACTATGTAGCAGTTACGTAGCACTGTTCAAAGCCTGCACCAACTTGAACCTTCTGTAGATTGTAGGCACCTTACTAAAACTGACATTACTGCTCTATTGTGAATAAGTAGGTGAACGCTCAGAGTTTTGGGTCACATTCAACCCTAATGTAAGCCCATTTGCTTCAACAGTTTTACACCAGGGTTGGATTTGACCCAATGTAATCATTGACCAGGCTACTTTCTCAGCAGGTTTTAATTATCCTTGGTTTACTCATCATGAATCTAGAAGTATCTGCTCTGAGCCCGTCCCTTTTCAGGAAGATCCTTTGCTCATCTAGAGCATTGCAGACTGTGCTGTATCTCCCTTGGGAGATTGGATCATTTTGATTACAAACAAGGTTGTTTGCCAGCATACAATGACTCACCCAGCCCTCATCACAAAGTGTCTGGCATTGGAGCAGGTCTTGCATTGTGCACTGCAACTTGTATTTACGGACACGTGTAGGCTACATAGCAAGTTCTGGCTAGTGTAGTCTGTTTGAAGGACAGGGAATTCTCTCAGAATTGTATTTCTGGTGTGCTCAGCCTTTTTGGAGAAAGCCTCCTTCAAAACACTCAAAGTGAGCCCTGTAGAAGAGGGGAGTGAGAAGAAGGGCTCTGATGGGACCAGACAGCAATACAAAACTGTGCTTAAAAAGGCATCTTAAATGTTACCTACAGAATACTATTTATTAAACAGATTGTTAATGCTGCATGACAGCCACTGATGCTAGAAACAGAGGTCCCCTTACAAAACAGGACCACATTATTCAGCAGCAGGGGTCCAAACACAACAGCTCGTACTGTTGTTTTGCAAGTGTAGTAACATCCCCTTCCTGTGTGTACACATTAGTTGTTCAGATCAGGAAATACAGATGCTGAAAATCACCAAGTTAATAGTGAGTGAGCAGACTCACTACCCTGGACTACACTTACTTTGTAGTACCAGATTGTACTGACCAAGGGGGCGTCTACTCAGCCGGCTGGCCCATGCCAGCCAACTCAGACTCACGGGGCTTGGGCTGCGGGGCTGGTTCCTTGATATGTTGCCTTCTGGGATCATGCTGGAGCCCGGGCTCTGGAACCATCCAATCTCGCAGTACACCAGAGGCCGGGCTCCAGTCTTTGCTATGCAGACATACTGCAAGAGCCCTCAGAGGGACAGAGAGGAAAAAAAGAAATACTTTGATTTAAAGAGGCCTAGGGACCATCCCTGCCACATCGGGACATATGTCTTATGGGCTTGATCCTGCAGTGTGCTGAAAGCCCCCTACTGCTGCTGAAGACAACTGCATCCTGTCCTTACTTCACGTCAGTGTAGCTCCACGGGCTTCACACATACACACAGAGCTGGGCCAGATCCTCACTGCTGTTAAAGTGGCACAGTGGACTTCAGTGGGAGTTGAAGGCACTCAACACCTTTCCACAGCTGCTCATCACCACCTTCTGGTAGCAATAGTTACCCAATGAGGCATACTGGAGTTTTGTGCCATGCCCATACTACAGGGCATCTTTGCAGTTCACAAACTTTAAAGGGATGTTGTCAGCAGAAGAGTTCCCAATCTGTCTGCTTTTCTTCTTTTTTATGAACTATTGTTTGCATGTAACACATAATTACTATAAGTGAAACAAATTAAGGGGAAAAAAAAAAGTCTGTTATGCTTCACAGCATACAAATAGAGAAGTTAAATAAAAACAAATACGTTGCAACATTCCAGCAAGAGTAACTACTTTATTTCTTCAAATTCAGAATGATAACACAGGAACTCCAAACAGAGAGAGACAAAGCAAGCTGTTTCCTAAAAAAGAAAGGCACATTTCACTCCTCTTTACTCTAGACTGGCTATATGCAGACTGAACTGATGGTAGGCTCAGATCACAACTTGCTTGCCTAAAGAAACCCCTAGCCTGCAAGTAGGATGAGGAAACCCCCCTAAGCATTTAAAGGACAGCCAATTTCAATACACCACATTCTTTTTAATTGGGTTTGTTTACTTGGACATTTGAATGTATAATCTGTTTCAGTGTTTTCCCTTGTATGGCCAGTTTGTTTCCCTTGCTCTGCGTGTGCGCGTCTTTCACGCTATAACCAGAGTGAAGAAAACAATTTTAAAGCACAGAGCAATGAAGAATTAAACCATGATGAAATAGTAGGTCCAGTACTTAACACTACTGTTTAACTTGGTTCTTGCAACTGAAAAGATGTCAAGTTGATTGTGTCCCTTTACTTAGAGGCCACTGATGTGACTTGTAACATCCTTTCTTAGTTGATTTAGTGTTATCTTCACCTGGGATCTGAACCTGAGCCCACTGAAGTCAATGGGAATCTTTTCATGGACGTTAATATACTTTGGATCAGGCCACTAGAACCTGCTCCCATTCTCTTTAGGGGACAATTTCACTGTAGAAATAACTTTGAATTCTGTTCTTGGTCAAATTGAAAAGCACAAACAAAAAAACCCTAAAACATTCTTCGCAGACTTCACACCAGAGATGCACCAGGACCTTGGTGGCAGCTTCCAGCCGACCAGCTGCATGCTGGGAAGACGTCCTTTTGATCGCCAGTCTAAGCAGATGGAGTTCTGTACTGAAGCTGGAGAAGTGCAGTTGCTGGTACTAGAAGCCGTGTGTCAATGTGGGGTTCAAACTAAGACCTATTTTTGGCAGTGATTCCCTCTGCCTTCTGTCTGAGGGAAACTAGGTATGGCGCAGACAAATTAATGTGAATGCAACTCACCCTGGAGTAAGCAACGACTCTGTTTTGTTTATTTGTGGTTTTTATTTTCACACCATCTTCAAGTAGTCTCACCATGCTGATCTTTATTAATCACATTATGTATGATAGGTTTTTAGAGTCTGAGCCAAATAAATTCAAAGGCAAAATTCCCCACTGATTTCAGTGGAAATAGGTTAGGTGCCCTGAGGGTCCTATTTCCTAATCCTTGTACAAGTAATTCTTACTCATGCACAGAGTCTTATTTAAAAGGTTGCAGGATTGGGCCCTTACTTTGCAATCTAGGCATCTGGTCGCCTTAACAAAAATAACTGCAGACATGGGGCATGATTCTCATCTCTCATTTACAACTGCATTGAAGCATAATGCTGGTATGAGAGCAAAAGCAAGTTTCAATCAAACTGGGCAACAGACCCCAAACAAATGAATAAATAAAAACTAATACAGGAGGCACAAGCCATTTATCCCCCTGCTAGTCCCTGAATCCTTTCCTACTATGTGCAAGGTGTGCCCCTAGGAAGCTCTGGAGTTGAAGAAGCTAATGAATTTCATTCTCTTGCACAAAGAGGTTTGAGCTCCTATGCCACATCCGAAATACAAGAGGTATTAGCTCCCAATGGAAATACACAGCACGGAGCAGACTCGGGTTTTGGGTACCCATCTAGAGACGCTGTGGTCTGGTTTCCAGAAATGCATCTCCAGCCCTCGCTGAAGTCAGTGGGAATTGCAAATGATCAGCACCTCTGAAAATTAGGCCCAAGTTTAGCTCCCAAGAACTGAGATACCTAAAACCAGAGGCCACTTTGAAAGTGACATGTTGAAAGTTGCATATTGAAATTGTCAAGTTCCCACCTCACAGCTCTAGTTCAGAGGCTCGTGTTCTTTTCCCAACTGGATCACATCCTAATAGGGAGATTGTCATGTGGACACAGACTCTCCCATTTGCGATGGCATAATACTCCCGTGGCAATGGTTTACGTGGAAAAATAGTACTAGGAAACTAATGTATTTTTAGCTTTTCTTAACGTGATCCAGCAGCTGGAAATAAGGAAGAGAACCCATGCTATGGGGCCAATCTGCTCTCAACAGGCCACAGTTTGAGATCTAGACCATGCTGCCCCAAAGGAAGCGTTCATTTAATGAGAGTCACGCTTTCGGGTAAGATTCTTTGAGGAAACTGCCTCTGAATTTCTCAGCATGAGAAAAAAAAACTAACTTCCTCTCTATCCCGTCAAGATTTCCCATGGGTCTGAGTGGCACATGAAGTAATACCTTCTTGGCAAAGGAAATAGTGAGGGAATCTTGGATAGTTAGTGAAGATGTAACAACTGATAACAGGTGATATCTGCTGTGATAGCTCAAGAAAAGTAGGTTTAAACATCTGTAACATATGCTGTGTAAATGTTTATCTCAGTCTTTTAATAAGATTTTGCTTTTAGAGAGTGCTTTGCTTTGTTCGAGCACTGTAGATCCATTGAACACTTCACTCTTGTGAATCCCTAGGAAGGAGGCAAATTTTATAGAGAGGAAAAGTGCAGCACAGACAGGTGAAGTAACCTACTCAAGGACACACAGCAAACCAGTGGCAGGGCCTGGATTAGAGCTCTTGATCTACTGAGCCCCCTCTCTGGGCGCATGCTTCCTGACCACACTGCCAAAAATTGCTCAGTGGCGGCCTAGGTGAGATGAATTTGTTGGCTACACTAAAGTCTCTAGTGGTCATGTACTTTCCCCACCCCAAATAGTGAAGGATGTTGCACCACCGGTAATCTTTACACAAAGACAAGCATTGATAGAGGATGTTCCTCTCCCCAGCCCCATCTAGAATCATGTCTCAAAGAAAGAAACTGGCCCTTGGACGGACACACACACACACACACACACACACACACACACACACACACACACACACACACACACACACACACACACACACACACACCAGAGAAATCTCAAAATGTTCAGCAAACCCACACGTGCCATCTTAGAAACTAGCAAGGGCATAAATCATTGGCCCTATTGGGTGGCCTCAGCAGAAAGAGTGAGGCTTGACCTGAACGAGAGGTAGTTTTTAAACAGCAGAGGTGCACTGGTGAGAGGTGAGCAGCCCGTGAAGGAAGCAGGAACTGTATCTGCCATAGAAGCAGATGACCTAAGTCTCCTGGGACCCCTAACAAAGCAGGTAGAGGAGGAAGGAGCGATTCGTTTTTGTTTGTTAAGCAAGGGAGACACTTTGGGCATGTCTACACTGCCATAAAAGACCTGCGGCACTGAGTCTCAGAGGATGGATCAACTGACCTGGGCTTGTGGGTCTTGGGCAGCTGAGCTCAAAATAGCCATTTAGGTGTTCAGAGGGCCAGAGCCAGGGCTCTGAAAACCCGGGGAGGGGAGGGTCTCAGAGCCTGGGCTCCAGCCCAAGCCCTAACATCTACATGGCTATTTTGAGCCCCGTGATCCCGAGTCAGTTGATCCAGCCTCCGAGAGTTGGTGCCCCGGGTCTTTTATGGCAGTGTAGACATACACCTCCCCCACACTCCCCCTTCAGGTTCTGACAAGCAGCTTCTCAGTTTCCCCAGAAATAGAGTAATCCGTTAAGAAACAAGTAACTTGAATGTTAGCAGCCAAGAAACCGAACGGTTATACCTGATAGCAAACTCCAATACCTGGCCAAGAAACGTGTGGGTCTAGGCCTTAACAAGGTCTCTTAGCTACACAGAGCTGCAGTCACCTGCTTCATCTGATTTCTCAGTAACTGTCTGAAAGGAAGCTTACTTCAGCCTGCTGTACATAACAGAGGCTCATCAGTCAGCTGGAGTTAGGGTTTCAGCACCGTTTCACAATGTTGTGGTTTGCGTGACTCTCACGTTACAGGCGTGACTCATGTCACACACAGAGGAATAAGAACCCCCGGGTGATTTTATTCACCAGAATATAATTAATGAGTGCCTAAGCCATATTTGTAGTATTCAGTTTATCCGTCTCCACAATAATAAAACCAGAAAATATTTTAACAAGAACTTTAGCTCCTTTTAGACATTTCTAGCTCGAAGTAAAGTATGTGGCAAATGGGATTCCATGCAGATTTCCTGAAATATCAGACTATCTTGTTCACAACGATCTTGTTCTTCTCAGTGTCTCCCTGCAGATCCCAGCACAGCTCTTTGCTTTGGAGGTGACAGATTTAACAAATGGTGGAGGAGTCATGAGAAGGGCCAGTGTGACTTTTGATAACACTTGCTGCCTTCTGTACCTCTGCTGAGCAAACCACAGTGTTTCCTGAACTGAGGCGTGAAGCATAAAAAAACTTGACATAGGCATAGTAGTGCAACCGTCACTGGTAACAAACACAACTGCGATCATTTCCTGGTATTTAATGTATAAATCAGGGAGCACTGATGCATCTGTTTGCCGTTGCATGAGCCTTATCACTTAAGGAGACATGTCCAAGGAGTTTTACTCAAGTATGGATTTGTCTAATCCCTTTTCTACCCTTTTTAATCTATTGTCTACCTAGGCATTTCTAGTGTGTCCATTACCGTGGGGCCTGAACCAATAGCTACTGAAGCCAGTGGGAATCTTTCCAGTGATTCCAATGGGTCTTGGATCAGATCCTGACTACAGAATTAAGACTCACCTAACAAACTGTCTGCAGTGGCATCCTCTTCCCTCCCTCTTGTGAGGTTTGTGACACTGGCTGACCAGGCCTCAATGAACACTGACAGATGCATAACTGGAAACCAGTCTGTCTCACCTGCGTATTAGCATTGTTAAAATAGATGTTAAGTCAATAAGAATGTGTCTAAGACTTTCTGAAAGAGCAGTAATATTTTTTTTTAAATCTCCTGGCAATGCCCAAGGAAGAACAACACTTTTTTCCCCCCCTACAGAGCTCCTGACAGTACCACAGCACAGCAATAATATATGTAGATCCTTTGTCATCCTCCAAAATGCTTCGCAGCTATTCATTGATTAATTCTCACTACAGCTTTGAGGTAGGGCATTGTTACTTTACAGGAAGTGTGGCAGAAAGGTTAGTTGAGTCAATGCTCAGCACCTCAGAGGGAGTAAGTGTTAGAATAGGGATTAGGGGGTGAAAGCCTGGCCCCACTGAAGTCAATGGGAGTTTTGCAATTGAGTTCATTGGATCCAGGGTTTCATCCTAGAATTAAAAAAAAAAAAAAAAAAAAAAAAAAACCCCAACTTTCTGTGCCGTGGGTCCTGTGCCCAGAACACCCTCCAGCAGAACTCATTAGCTCTCTTCCCTTTAGTTCACTCAATCTCTTCAGAACCCAGCATAAAGATTTGCAGAAGATATTCTGTTGCATTCTTCCAAATACAGTGGGGAAATTACCACAGGTGATATGGTTCATGAGAAAGTATCCTGCTCTCTTCTCTAGGTAGAAGTCAACCTCCAAAGATGATGATTTAACACTAACCAAGAATGGTGTAGCCATTGCCTTGTAAAAACGATTTTATTTTGAGCAAAAGCTGGGCAAGGCCTCTCCTGTCTCTTCACATCTTAATAGCAGAGGGCTATATTTATCAACAGGAATCTGTCCTTCTCTGTGTGATGCACAAGCCAGACACAAAGCATCTTTGTTGCCCTGCACAGAAAAGAACATATTTTGAAATAGAACAGAACATATTACACAGAGAAGTTTGTTTGGTTTTTGAGGGAGCCTCTGGGTCCCATATGAAACTCTCTGTATAAATTGTAATAACTGGTGTGAGTCATTGCCGGTTTTCAGATATACAGCTTTTCTAGCAAAAGCTTTCATGCTTAGCTAAGGTGTTGATGAAACAGAGACACTCTTAAATGCGTCACATTGTTGTTGTTGTCAAGTATCATGCAGAAGAAAACCACAAATCCATCATCTAAAAAGCCAATGAAAGTTGCTGCAGCATTAACAGGATCCATATATTCCCTCCAGTTAGGAAATGCAAGGTGGTAGATCTCCATAAATTGCAAGCAATGTCTCAGTTATGGGTTAGTCTTCTCCAGTACTGCTCAGAGAATGTAGAGGGATAAGGCCATCCATTGAAATTAAAATTTCCCTGTCATCCGCACAGGTGTCGGGGAAGGTGCAGCTAGAGATTTTGCCAAGTTGCAGCCTCTGTTTATTAACACATTTGGGTTGTGTTTGCCGTGCCACTAAGCATAGGTTTCCTGGAACAGAAATCCTACCAGTTAAAAATGATCCATATAACTGAGAATTAAAGTCCCAAAGAAACTTTGCTGTCTGCGGTTGGAGGGTCCCGAGGATGGGCCTTGTCTACCGTATTTTGAGCCAGATATAGGGGCCTGATCCTCCAAGGTTCTCAGTGTCTTCTGTTCCCATTCAAATCTATAGGCGTTGAAGACAATCAACACATGCAAGTAGAGACATGGGGGAGACATTCAGCACCTTGAAGAATCAGGGCCGGCATACTTTGTCCATTTGTGTACATTGGCTTTGCACATCATTTTTGCCTACCTGCAGCAGAACTTAGTTGCAGTTAATTTTTTTCCCCTATCAGATCAAATTATGTTACAAGCTAAATATGTAACTTGAAACCTAATGGAGGTTAATTGAAAACTGAACAAACCTGAAGAACTATGGCTCAGCAGAGCACAAATCATTGCTAAAAGACTAGTACCACAAATACAGAAATCCAAAAGGCAACCAGCAATTGAAGACTGGAGTACAGACATTGCTAGCATGGCCGCCATGGAAAGAGTTGTATACTATACACAGAAACTTCCAAGAAAAGCTCTCCGAAATACGAGATGTCATCCTGGAAGTAGCTGAATGATCTTATACATGAGTCCCCCTTTACCTTCTTCTCCTCTCTACCTGTTTCCTTCCCTCAATTTCTCTATTCCCCTCCTCTGAATTTTTGCTTCTATTCTTTCTCATTTTAATATTTTTAAACAGCTGGATTTTTATAAACAAATTTTGTCTGTACATTGTGTAATACAAATTGATTTATATTTTAACCATTCAGATTATCTATAATTAATGGTTTCAAGTATAGCTAAGGTTAAGTAGCAAATGGTTAATATATGAAAAGTTTATGCATTATGAGATGTTTACATATACACAGAAAATATAAACAATGAATTTTGATATTTTTAAAAATTTATGAAAAGTAGGACTTTTTTTTTGGCCTAGGCTGTCAGATGTCACCAGCCTCCATTGACCTGCCACTATTCAGGGCATGACAACAGAGGGCCCTAAACAGATTGAAGAGAAACAGGCTAAATGAAGGATCATAGGGGAGTGGAAGACAAGTACAGCATGAGGGGTGGAAAACCCAGGCCCCAGCCTGAAAATGTAGCCTGGAAAACCACAGAGAAACAAGCAAAACAAATACCAGATTTTCCAAGCATTTGACTCATCTGAGCAAGGCCTCACAGAGCACTCAGAGGAAGAAAAAAGCTGCTTCTTCCCCTCACTATGTTATACAACACAATGTTTTGCATGGGTTAGAAACACACCTTGAGGTTTTTTCCCCTTCCCTTGCTCAAGGCACTCTGTAAAGCTCTCCTCTCAGATTGGTTAACAGCACAGTATTTCATAGCACTTCAGCTTATCAGTCTGTGCCCTAAATCAGCCACTATTCTGCCAGGCAGCTATTACTACAGGCTGTGTCCCACCAAACTCAGACATCTGGGATTTACTAGTCATCTGTAACTCCTACTAAGGAAAGCAGAATTAAACACACATTGCAATGTTATTGTTAATGTAAACTACAGGCAAAGAGAGTTAAAGATACAAACATTTACTTGACACCATGTTATAAAAACTCCAACATAGCCAATTAAAAAACCCACAATCAATTGCATTACTAAAACCAGGGCTGAGACATGACCAGGTTTGTGCCATTAGGTGACTGAAAGCCATGAGACAAATCTTGAAGTAGCAATTTGCAGGAAGAAACAAGTCTGACCCAGGGTCCTACAACTTTCCTTACTCTCCCTACTGCTCCTCTCCTTCCCTGTGCCTCTCATCCACCACCCCAGGCATAGGAAACACGTCTACAGTGCATTCAGTACACCCAGGTTACCTTTCTAGTTGTACTTAGCAATTTGTAGCCTCAGTGAGCTAGTAATTATGTAACATTCAACATTTAAGTGATGTCAGAGTACTTACTGTGAATGGCAGCATACAGGAAGCAGGCCCTTCAAGTCTGTCTTTGTAGAGGCAATCACCAAAATCCCAAGAGATTATTTCTCAGTTAACCCACAAAGGAATAGCGTGTAAATTACTAATGGAACTACACAACACCACAAGGGTAAACTGTTGTTTGCCATACACAGCAAAGACAAGCTCTCACCCAACTGAATAGCTTTATTGCTGTGGCCTTATATAGCTGGCCCAGCTATCCCAGAATGCCCTGCATTAGGAAAAATCAAACTGCTGGCTCATGCCTACCCCTACTTAGTGCTATGTAGCATCAAACTGAAGCCTCTAGTGATAATAAGACATAAAAGCCTCTGGGGACTCTCCATTACCAAAAAACTCTAAACAAAACACAGATGAAATATGTATGAAAATAGTCAGCATGTGCTGGACTAACACCGAAGGTAAAGAGACTCACACTCCCATATCCATTGATTACTACATTCGCATAGGAATAGAGACAAGAAACACTCTATAGCATAAACACCACTATATTTCAACACACAGTGCCCTGGCCCCAAGTAAGACTTTATTGTAGCACTCTCCATCTAATTACAGCTTCCTCACAACTTTAAGAAGAAAAAGAAATGGGACCTTTAGTCATGCTTGAGTGTTGACATGGGTTCATCTGTGGTAGTGCCCAGAAAGGGACTGCTCGGGAACCACCGGACAAATGCTTTCTTCACATTATTTTTTAATATTTATATTAAGTTAGTGCCCAGAAGTCCTGATCAGAATCAAGGCCCCATTGTATTAGGTTCTTGACAAACATAGGGGTACATGTGGTCTCTGTCCCAAACAGCTTTCAGTCCAACATCCCAGTCAGTCTCTTACCAGTCAGTGAAAGTCTTCACCGTGAAAGATCACTCAGATCTAGCAAGTGCAATAAGTTCAAGTGAAGACACACCTTTTCCTTGTGTTCAGCAACACAGTATTCCTGAATTATTTGGTCCTTTCATTTATGGAAAATCAGGCCTATGGCTGTGTGCTGTAGACCAGTATAACTGAAACCATCTGACAAACTACGTGCTTGGGCAATAAAAGACAGAGAGAATGATGCTGCAGTAGTATAATCAAAAGCATATCTCCCTTGAACTCTGAATTGACTTTATTGCCAGTCTCCAAACAGTCTTCTAATGCTCTAGGACTTCCAGTTTGTACTGGCTGTTTTGGGGTGGGAGAAGCCTCACTGCAGAACTTTAAATGGAGATTAGGAGGAGAGACACAAAGGTTTTAGAGGCAGGACAGAAAGAACAGAGAAAGGGTGCAGGCAGCAGAAACAGAGCATGAAAGAGGGGAAGTGGGGCCTGGCCATGTAGTGAAGAAGGTGCGGTTTTATTTACCTTGCTGGAGAGACACAACTGCCAATATCCTGGTGTTACTATCTCACTCAGTCTGTGTGTATAGCTGATCCAACACTTGTCAAAACTAAACCGCCCATTTGAAGACATGATGTAGCTTAACTCAGAATGGAAGGACTGCAATTAAAAAGACTAAAAGACACTTCAGTCTAACCATCAGGAAGCAAGTGAGTGAGAGGGAATGAGCTGAAACAGCCAGTGTCAGGAAAAGAGAACTGAAGCAGTAACCATTGTTGGGAAAAGAGAAGTCCCTGCGCCTGATTCTGATGTTACTTAGCCAAATTTGACATCAGTGTAACTCTGCTGATTTAAGCATGGCTATTCCCTGATTCCTAGTGGTGTAAGATCAGAGTCAGGTCCCTGACTACCAAGGCCAGGGAGCAGCCCGGTAACATTGGGGAGTCCACAGCACTGTATAGAGATGGACTCTGTGGCATTGTATTTTTAATCCGTTATTCCTCTTCTCAGGCAACAAGATCCCATTGGAAAGTAACCATTTTAGTCAGAAAGCCAGTGTGACAGCACGCTGAGACCCTGTCTACACTTACCTTTGGGATTCGGCGGCAGCTGACAGGAGTTATGCAAGCTACGCAAAAAAATTGTGCAACTCCCGTTGACTTTTCTGTTCCTCTTCTGCGCACCATCTTCACTGCACTGCGCCAACGGGAACGAGTTCCCGTCTATGCAGCGCTACGCCACTTGAGAAGGTGGTCTTTGTATGTTGATTTCTGGATCGACTGAGCGGGTCTTCACTAATCGCTCAGTTGATCCAGAGAAATCGATCTTTGTAGCCATAACAGTGTAGCCATAGTGTAGCCATTGTCATTTCTTACACCGGGAAGGCAACGCTACAAATGAAATGTTCTTTACTCCTAAAGTGTTTCATGGATTGTTTTTATTTGGTTGTGTAGCGCTGTGGATGAACACAGTGCTTCACGGCAGCACAACACACATTAAAGAGTGTGACTAGGCCAGACTTACAAAGGTATTTAGGCACCTAAAGATTCAGATAAGCACTGTGACACTGGGCCAGAAAAAACTACGCAAGTTTGCAAGTTGCATGGTTCAAACCTGATTTTTAAAGACATATTATAGGAAAATACAATGCTAACGAGGGTCATTCCTTACAAGTAGACTAGAACTTTCATATGCAAGTGTATTGTTGATAGTTATTCGATGTTGTTTACGTATATCTTGGTAGAGGTTAGCAATGTAGATAAACTGCTTTCCTGTCTATTACTGTTATTTTATTTGATTAGGAGGTCAAAAGGGAATATTAACATCTAGATAGACCTTTGGTGTAACAACATCATTTGCCTGCATTAAGTTTTGAGTACTGTTAACAGTGCTAATGCAGCTAATTACCTGTGTGCACCTAGGAAATTAAGGTTGTACTTCAAAGGACAATATACATTGCTATTCCCCATTCAAGGAAATATCTGTGGACTGTCTTGATAGTTTAAATGGCTATTGCTGACTGTATTGTCTGAGGAAAGATGCGTTGAATAAAGATCAAACGGTTGGTTTGCTGTCATCAAAGCCCATGTGAGGGAATTACCCGCAAGTGCCCACCTTGCTTCAATTATAAAGGAAGCTTCAGGCCTGATCCTTTTTATCTCAAATCTGTCCAAACTTGTCAGGGAAAGTTTGGATCGCAAGATTGGGAACCCAGCACCAGCCTGAAATCACCCTGCTAATTCTCATGGGAGAATTTGAACAAACTCTGCACACGGACTCTTTAGTCTTCATTTCTCTAGACTGGATTGCTAACAAAGAAGCTCTAAATAAAGATTGATGAACCCCAAGCTGTTAGGTACTTTGCAATTTGCAGACTTTGCAATTTAAGAACTTTGTAACTCAGTTATCATCTCTACTTTGAAACTGACCTAAGAACTTATTTTCATCTGTGTATGTATACTGACCTTTTAACCATTACTCTCTTTCCTTTTTTTAAAATAAATGTTAATTTAGTTAATAAGCATTGGCTTTAAGCATGTATTTGGGTAAGATCTGAACTATTCATTGACCTGATTGGTAATGTGTCCGATCCTTTGGGATTGGTAGAAGTTTTTTCATATGATTGATAAAAATAAAGATAAAGATTTTCACTAATCCCCATCATATTTGACTTGGCTGTCTGGGTGTTAACCCAAGGGCTGGATGTGTATCCATATCTTATGGAAGAAAAACACCAGTAGTTAGGGCTTTGCCTGCCCCATTCTTTCCAGTTTGCCCTGTTTAAGCTATCTCAGCATGGTTCCCCTAGAGGCCAACATCACAGGCACCTACTAGGATTTTTCAAAAGTACCTAAGCAGGTTAGCACCTAACCCTGAAGTCAATTTCAAACAGCTTGGCTCCTTATCCCAAGAACTCACCCAGAGATATTATAGTAAACTGAATGGCCCATACAGTTGCTTTGGAATGTTTGTACCTATCGACTTTGGCTTTCCCATGGAGACAGTTTTCTAAAACTAGAGGCACAGTAGCCCTCGCTCTCGGGACGCATCCCAAACTAGTAAAACATCAGGGATTGGTAGGACAGCAGCCTAATGTCAAGCTGAAGGAAACAACAGCAGCCTTTTGGATTTAAAAGAGTGTTGCAAAAATGGGGTTTACCCATGTCACAGTTTGCAGGTATGGGGTTTTCAGAGGAACCCAGTTCAGCACACTAGAGTTAATATTTCTGGTTCTGTGTATCTACATGCAAATCAAACCCATACATATGTTCTAAGAGTGTAATACCAAACCACATACAACCAGCTAGCACGCTTTAGCTCTACTAATACTCAGAAAAGGCTTTGTCTCTGGTTTAGTTCCTTTAGATCTCTCTCCAACTGGGAAACTTCTCCTTCTATCCTTCCTGCCCAAGGACAAGAAGATTTATGTTCTTCAATATACTAGTTAACATGGAGAAGGCTTGTTTATCCTAAACATCCCTTTCATAGTAATTTGAAATGGGTTTTTTAGCAGCACATGCTTCATCTCACCCCAGTGATGATTTTGTGTGTATATTTGTGAAGCCTGGGTAAAATGGCTTGGCCAGTTTTGAGTTGTGAGACGTGTGGAGGGAAAATACACTTTGTATTTTTAAAAGAAATAGTTAAAATAACAGAGAGGGCTGTATGGGTCAGGGGATTGGAAATGAGAAACAGAGACGTTGGTCTCTAGTTTACCGATTCAACTCCACCTCAAGTCGGCAGAGAATGAAAATCATTGCCATCTAATAGCTATTGGTGGACACAGTGGCGTACCATGGGTCTCTGGTGCCCGGGGGTGGTATTTCCTGCTCTCCCCCACTCCCCCTTCCACTGTGGGGGCAGCAGGGAGTGGGAATGACAGGGGTGGATGCCCCTGAGCTGCCTGGCAATGTGGGGGGGGGGGGGCTGCCTGGCCCCTGAGCAGCCGGGGTTCCTGCAGCTCCCTCATTGCAGGGACGGAGGGACTGGGAGATGGAGGGGCCGGGTTGGCGTGGCTGCCGGGGATGTCAGCGGGGGGCAGCTCCTCTGAGGAGGGCCTACCCGGTGCCCCCTTCAGGCCGACATGGCCCCCTCCGTATGCCACTGGGTGGACTGCATGAAGTGGTTTGTTCATCTCAGTTCAGTCCGTACACAGCACAGAGATTACCATCATAAATAACCTTGGTTAGCACCCTTGCGGGTTGCCTCAAAAGACAGGTGAAAGGTCCAAATGGGCACAGAGACTGATCTACCTCTAAGTCTCCAAGGGAGATACACACTGATAGTGCAGGGTGATGAAACCAGCGTTAGCAGTATCCTGGGCTGACTGGAGAATGGCACTGTGACCAGCGGTGATAGTCCGATGTGGTCCAGGATCACTCGTTCACTGAAAAAATCCCCGGTATAAAGGAAAAGAACGAAGTGACTGGAAATGGCACTGCTTCACCATTAATCTATAGCAATTATGTTCCATCTACTGCAGCAGCAATAAGCAGAATGCACAGGGATTTTGAATGTCGACTGCGATCGATTAGAAATAAATCCACTGCAAATACAGAGAAAGGCTCTAATGCAGGTTAAAACACAGTAAAACGTTTGGGACTCACTGGTTGAAGGTGACCCACCAACTACATTTTGTCTTTTTCTGTAAACCAGCCGGGGTTTGTGTGTGTGTGTGTGTGTGTGTGTGTGTGTGTGTGTGTGTGTGTGAGAGAGAGAGAGAGAGAGGGGGGGGGCAAAACCATAGGCCACCATCCTTCACCTCCCTCTCCGCTGGCCATCAGCAGCAACACTCGCTGTCCTGACACTGCAACTCTAATACCAGCCTGCTGTGGAGGAGATTTGGCTCTGCTGCTCTCTGTCATGAGGGAGTGGTGGCCAGGCCAAAACTGAGTGACAATGCAGCTCTGTGTGTCAGGTCATAATGCCCAGAGTGGGAAGATAGGCCCAGGCCCGCAGGTCAGGAGCCACCACTGTGGGGTGAGTGCAGGGCAGGATCACTCTCCAATCCCTCCTCAGTGTCTGATGGCCTCCCCTCTGCACCAGGACTGGGGCCCTTTCAGAACCTTCCTACAACCCACCGTTTGAAAGGCTGACAGCCAGCTATTTGTGCCCTCCCATCTCTACGGTTTTCAATAACACGGATGCTCCAAGACACTGCAGATTCATTTCTCATAGCCTTTTACCAGAGTCATTTAGAAATGATAGCAAAGCCTACGGAAAAAGCGACATGAATACTGAACTCACATTCACCTTTGAGCAGCCTGGGAAATGTTAACCACAAACGTGAAGCGTACATATCCAAAGCCACAATCTTTTTTTTTTTTTTTTTTCCTTTTTCTACTCAACATCGGCCCTGTCATTTTATGTGAGTTTATTACATTACAGAAAAGAAGAAGTGAAAGGTTCAAAGGTGCATTTTAATGCAGTAGGAAATATAATTTCCCTCTGGCTTCACAGCTTGTTATTTAGGCCATGCGTTCATTCCTATGTGATATTTAGATCCAGGTAAGCTCTCATCTAGTGAGAATAAATTACATGTGTAAGAGACAAATCCATCCCAACAGATTTCACATGAAAGATGGCCAGAAAACTTTGAAGAGTTCAAACTTCAGTGAAGACCTGGGAAAAAAATGTTGCGGAATTTTCCACAGAACTTTGTAGTCCAACCCTAACTAGCACTTCTAGTTTCACCTTTAAAATATAGTTGTCACATTTTTACACACTAATATAGCAATTTTCATCTACCAAGTGCTTTGCAAACATTAGCTAATAATGATGCAGCAAAGTCTATTGGCTAAGCTCAGGACTGAAGCTATGTCTACAGTGCCACTTATGTTGGTGTAATTTATGTCACTCAAGAGTGTGATTAAACCACCCTGAGCAACATAAGTTACACTGACATAAGCTCCAGTGTAGACAGCACTATGTCGGTGGGATAGCTTCTCATGCTGACATAGTTACCACTGCTTCTTGGGGGTGGATTAATTAAGTTGATGGGAGAGCTCTCCCCCAGTGGCATACAGGGGCTACAACAGAGAGTTTACAGCGGTGCTGCTGTGCTGTTGTAACCTCTCTAGTGTTGACAGAGCCCAAGAGCCAGAGTTGGGTTTTGCCACCAGTTCTGGCGCAGAGTTCCTGTGTGACCTCAGCTTCCCCCATTATCAACTGGGGATAATATTTCCTTAAATCAAGAGCCGTTTGTGAGGAGTGAATCATCATCGTTTGTAATACCCTTGGGATCCAGTGAGAAGGAGCTATATACATTCAAAGGATTACAGTATGATTAAAGAATTTCATATTCATTCTATTAACAATTTAGGATCTAAAACAGTTTAAATTGTTTTCCAAAACACATTTCAAGTGAAAACAGAAAGAGGAGAATCCATGTTTTACAAATCACATGCTCAAATCCTTAACTCTGCAATCTGTTCTGCTCTAGAATCCTGGCAAGGCAAACAACTTAAGAGAAGCTGGGTGAGCTAATGAGCCCATTTTAACAATCCAAATGTGATTAAAAAGGCCTCCTTTCAACCAGCCTTTCACCATGTTACACTCGTGTTCACGAATTACGGGAAAGGAAACTCAGAAAAGGAGCAGGAGCATGGATGGAGTGTTGCAAACATAATAGTGATTCAGTGTTTTCGGGTTACCATGGTTCCTGCTATGCTCAGTCTGGTCTACAGCCTTAGCTGGTATAAACCAGTGACGACTAACTGACATCGGCTGAGGACCTGGCCCTCAAAGTGTAGCTAAAAGGAAGGCTTTGTCAAGCTTCGATGGCAGCAGTGAGGTGTTGGGAAATCTCTAAAGTGGTGCCTTTGTCCCCTAACATTTCTCTCAGTGGTTCAGGTCTGGTGATAGTGATGGTCAGAGACGCTGGTGTCACCCAGTGTTGTAATGCCTGTGCGGTCTACCCCTGGGATTTTAAGAATCTCATAGTCTTGTGACAGTGACACACACAGCGATGCATGCCCACTCACAATGGAGTGCTTGTCAGAGAATTAACTTTGTTCCCTGGGCCTAGTAATATCAAACAGATCAGTGACCACTGTCTCCAGTAGCTACCGTTACCATTATGAGCCAGATACTTAGCATAGCTTCATTACAATTAATAGAGCTGCAGCAATTTGAATGATATTAATATGTGGCCAGTTATATCTATAGCTACAAGAATTACCATAAGTCAGTATGGGAAAAGGAGATCTCCTTTCTATGGTTCAAATTCACTCAACAGACAAGTGTCTAGTTAACAAGGTGGATCACTGAAGGCAAAAGACATTTCACAGAGGAACTAAAATGGGAACATTTAATTCAGGGCAGGTCTTTACTTTGTTTTGGGCAGGGAAAGGCCTTGCTAAGTGCTACTCCTTTTACCAACACTGTCCTAAGACCATGTCTATACATTACAACATTTGGTCGACGCAAATTACATCAGCATACAACTGACAAAGTTTGTATATTGCTTGGGCAGGTGGCTACTTGGCTGCTTGTGTCTGTGCTGCACCTACTCACCAGGAGTGCTTGTGTCAATGAAAAGTGCAGTGCACCTTGGAAAGGTATTCCAGAGTGCCCCGTGCTGCTGTCTGGGGCAATGCCTTTTGAACCATTTTTGCAATGTGTTTTGGGATAGTAATGACTCCCCCAGGGATCTCAGAGAGCTAGGGCTCAAGTTCCCAGCAGGTAACTTTCTCCATCCCATAACACCATCCATAGCCTGTAATTTTCACACCTTTTTAAAAAAAATCCCACAAACTCACATGGCACTTTTTGGTCTCTGCCATCTCTGGCTGAAGCCCAGAGCCCACAGAGCTCTATCCTGCAGATACAGGACACACACTTCTCCTGTATTTGCAGACATTCAGGAAATACAGTAACCAGGAACATGAGGATTTCTTTGAGGACAGTTTGCTGAGGGGCATAGTGAAAAACAATTCAAGATTGTTGGTGACATTCACGGAGCAGCTACAGATGGTGAAGCGTTGCTTCTGGACCTGAGAAACAAGCACTGAGTGGCGGGATTGTATCATAATGCAGGTTTGAGACAATGAGCAGTGGCTGTAGAACTTTTGGATGCACAAGGCCACATGCCAGGAGCTGTGCACTGAGTTCACGCCAGCCTCCAGTGCATGGACACCAGAATGAGAGCCATATTAACCATGGAGAAGGAAATGGCGATCACACTCTGGAAGCTTGCAACGCCAGATTGCTACTGCTTAGGGAGCAATCGTTTTGGAGTTGGAAAGTACACTGTGGGTCCATTGTCATGCAAGCGTGCAGAACCATTAATTGCCTCCTGCCATGCAAGATTGTGACTCTGGGCAATGTGCAGAACACAGTGAGTGGATTTGCAGCAATGGGGGCTCCTGAGCAGTGGAGGAGCGATAGACAGCATGCACCTCTCTATTTTGGCACCAGTCCATCTTGCCACAGAGCACATCAACAGAAAAGGCAACTTTTCTATGGTTATGCAAGTGTTGGTGAATCACTGGGGATGCTTCATCAATATCCGTGTTGGTTGGTCAGAGAAGGTGCATGACGCTCACATCTTTAAGAACACCAGGCTGTCCAGAAAGCTGCAAACAGAGACATTCTTTCCTGGCCAGTGGATTACCACTGGTGATACTGAAATGCCACTAATGATTCTGGAGGACCCAGGCTACCTCTTGCTCATGAAGCTGTAGACTAGCTACCTTGACAGCCACAAGGAAAGATTCAATTACCAGCTCAGCCGATGCAGAATGACAGTTGAATGTGCTTTTGGAAAATTGAAGGGATACTGGCAGTGTCGATTGACTAGTTTAAATCTCAGTCAGAAAAATATCCGAATGGTTATAGCTGCCTCTTGTGTCCTGCACAATATCTATGAGACCAAGGGGGAAAAGCTGTCGCCAGGGTGGAGGGCAGAGGCGGAACAGCTGTTTGCTGATTTTGAACAGGCAGACTCATGGGCCATTAAAAGAGCCCAGTATGGAAGTTAACAGTTGAGGGCAGCTTTGAAAGAGTACTTTAACTGTCAGCCACCATTGTGTTCTCTGGGCCCAGCGCTTTGGGTGCTGCTAAGAACGCTGTAGTGCTTACTGCACATTTATGAATATGACTGGGTGTTTTCCTGTAGCTATAACTTCTATGGCGCTAGGTGGGCATTTACAAATACTGGCTGCTTTGAGCACCACTATACATTCTGCAGTGTTTGTTGTGAACTAACAGAGGTAATTTGATTCTCCAAAAATATAACGTTGAGTGGGAAAAGACGCTGCAGAAAATCAATGTGCAAAAAATCAAGAAAGACAGAGGCCAGGTTACACAAGTTTTTAACATAACCGGGTGAAAATGTAAAATTATAAAGGAAGTATAAACATTTATGGCAATTTGAATAACCAACCATAGTCCATTGTGGCTACACACACAGGTGCCGTGGTTCTCACAAGTTGGTGTATGTGAAGCTGTGGTTTTCCTTGCTGTCCCTGGTGTGGAGGGTTAGGGGTAAGGATGCCATGTGGTATATTAGGGGGTGTAGGGAGCAGCGACCATGGAATTCTCCAAGGACTAAAAAGGATGGGGCAGGTCTGGGATTTTTGGACTTGTAGGTCAACCAGGGTGTACAGCATTTGGGCTTGCTGCCTGAGAAGCCCTGTTACATCCTGGTACATTTCCCACTGCTTGTCCTGCTGGGACTCCTGGGTCTCTTTCCTGTTCTCTCTTCCCTTCTTCATGCTGCTGGTCACATTGACCCTCCAAGCCCTTTGTTCATGCTCCGACGCAGCCCTAGCTTGCAGGGTCTTGCAAATCATGTCCTCCCTCCTCTTTTTTCCTCCTCCTCCTCCGGGTCAGGTGTTCTGCTGGTCTGGGGGGGAGGGCACCCCTCACGGTCCCCATGCCAAAAGCCACTGATAAAAACAGACAGACGTGCCACTGGATTTACAGTCACAAGGGAATAGGAAAGATAATTTTCAAAACTCTCTTCCCATAAACACTTTTAATAAGACAAGCTTATTGACTCTTTAACTACGGAGCAGCTCTGCAAAGCCCTGCTCTCCAGTCCCAGCCATGGTGAGTTTGCAGGGCTCCCACATGGTGGGAAAAAGGATACACTTTACTGGGGCCTGGAGGCCCTGGGGGTCCCGGCCCAGGCTGCAATCCCCATTACCAGGAGTTAAAAATTGAGGCTAAATTGTAGATCATGCCTGAGGATATTTATAGACACTTATTTCCCTGTATCTATTGTCCAGATCTTGGGAGACTGGAGCCAAGCAGAAGCAGTTTAGAGCAGTCTCAAGCAACATTCTCAACAGTGAGTTGCTGGGCCTGCTGGCCAGCCCAGGCCCTTCTCTAGAATAGAGTGTGTGCTTGTTCAGTTCAACTAGGACTTGTAGTTTGAGACTGAGAGTCAGAGAGATTTGTGCTCCTCTCTGTGATGTGACATGGTCGATCATCTCAAGATCAAGAACTACCAGTCCCAGAGTTCCTTCTGCATAGGCAGGAGGGAGGGACAGCTGGTGGAAGGGGCAAAGCAAAGCACCATAAGACAGTGGGAGCCAGTGCTGCTGCTTCTTCTGGTAGGATTTGCAGGCCCAAAATATATGTGAGTAAATGTCTAATTCACTCACAGTCACACACACACCCCACATACTGCCATATAAATACAAATCAGGCAGCTATAAATACAAATGGTGGCTATAAATACAAATTAGGCAGCCAGAAATGTACAGTGGTAAAAGAAAGGGAACTAAAAGAAGCTAAAGGACACCAATCTATTCTCCAGTTTTCCAAATCAGACAAGACCTTTCTGCAGTCAGGCAATATACTAACTAGGGAAGCAGATGAACAAAATCAAGATGAAAATGATTTCAATATAGAGACTGTGTCTGTGGCACTGGCAATTGATGACAAAGAAAAGCTGCCAGAACATGCATCATGTGACTCCAATCTAATGCTTGAATATAGTCAGGTAGTATCACCATTAGCACCACCACATTCAGCAGGTTTACAAGAAGCAGGAGAGAGTAGTGCTACACTATCTGATTCTTGACTTTTCAAAGATCTAGGCTTGTGGCCTGAAAACATAACAGAGTCTATCCGTCAAAAATTGTTCTATCTGGTGTGCTGACTTTTGAAGAAATGCGGAAGCTAGCAAAGTCAATGCCAAAAGATGTTGATGGGCATAATTTTCCTGAATTTCTTCTCAAATGTAAGACTTTAACAAGAGAGAAAAGATACCAAGAGACTGGATTGTCTGGAGTGCTACCAACCAAGCACTGTATTGTTTTCCAGGTCGGCTATTTTCTGAAGGGAGACTTAAACAACACAGTATGCTGGCAAAAAATGAAGAGTATCCACCAATTGTGAAAAAAATGGTGTAAACAATATAGTAAACTTCCTGAACATGAAAAGAGCATTGAACATAAAACTTGCTACTGCCAGTGGAAGCAATTACAGCAGTCATTGTGAGATGGACGTGGAGTGGACAGTGAGATCAAAAAACAAATATCAACAGAAGCTACAAGATGGAAAGAAATATTGGAAAGATTGTTGGATGTTACCTTATTTCTTGCTTCATGAGGTTTAGCATTCCAAGGAGATAATAATCTGATAGGTGACCCACACACCTGGGTAACTTTCTTGGACCTCTTGAGATTATAGCTTTCGGGGGGGGAGGGGGGAGCTAATTCATAATTTAGCAAGGAAAAAGGCCAGAAAAATAAAGCTTTCAAGTTAATTGGCCTAATTATAAAATGTTTGCAGTCACAGTGGTCCATTAGAATAAAAAAATCAAGACATTGACATTGAATATCTTTATAATAACCAAAAAGTTACAGAATAGTCAGCAAACTTGTAGGACTCTCAGGCTGGGTGTTAAAAATAGCAAAGGCATTTTTCAGAAATGTAGAATATGTAACAGTAATTTCAGAATTCAAACCTTTTTCATGGCTCATGAGATTGTATGTATGGGATGAGGGATTGTGGTATGTGTGGGAGGGGGCCTGTGTTACAAGTTTGTACTGGGCCCAAAAATGATGCTTGGGCCCTGCTCTCAGGAGGATAAAAGGGACATCCCTATGTATATAAACAAAGTGCTCTGCATGCCCTCTCTCCACACCTAACCCAATAAGGAAATGAAAAGCAGATGCTGATGCTACCTTTGTTGTAACACTGCCTTTCTCCTAGGAGTAAAACAACAAAAAGTTGATGTTTGTCTTGTTAACTAGGGGCCAGGCTAAGTGCCATCTTTAAATTTAAATGCTGTAAGAAAAAAAAGTATATGCACACACTTACCTAAGTTCCCTTCCCCTTCATTAGGCTCATCTGCACTTGCCTGGTGGGACTTGCTAGACTTTGGCAGATTCTCAAACAGGTCCTGGCTGACAGCATGGCTGGAGTCCCCTGTTGCGTCTCCCCCATCCCATTCTCCTCCTCATTGCTGTTCACAGCAGGGGTCTCTGTCTCAGACTCCCATGAGATCCACAGTGGTCTGCAGGTTGCTGGGGGGGGGGGGGGGGAGGAGGGGAAATCTCCGCCAAGTATGGTGTGCAGTTTCTTGTAGAAATGGTAGGTTGGTGGTGCAGCACCAGATCCATCATTGGCCTCCCTGGCCTTGTGTTATTCCTGGCAAGGTTCCTTTGCTTTCACACAGCTCTGCCACTGGTCCCTGTCACCCGCTTCGCCTGCATCCCCTGTGCAATCTGCATGTAGATGTCCACATTTCTACAGCTGGTCCGTAGCTGTGCCCAGGAAATCAAATACTTCCTGCCTACTTCAAGCAGGCCTGTGTCTAGTGCCTCTGTGTGCGTGGAGCTGGCATGGTCAGTTGGGCAATTGCATGTAACAAAAGTGAGCTGCGAGGTGTGTTTGCCAAGCTGGGCAATCAGGAAGAGGCATTTCAAAGACACCCAGGGGAGTTAAATGGAGGGCGTGGTTTGCAGCCTCTGTGACCCATGAACAGTGGAGTATAAAAATGTGACCAGGTTGGTCACTGTTGCAGCAAATGAGACATTGTGGTACAGCTACTGGAGGGCTTTTGGGGTCGACCTAAGTCATCCAGTGTCTACACTCGCTCTGCCTTGACCATAGTAGGTTAACCATGGCTCTATGCCATTCAGGCAGGTGTTTTTATTGTGTCAATATACTGGGGCGCTTACATCAGCCAGAGACAAATTTGAGTGTAGACACATGCACCAATAGGTCGATGCAAGATGACTTATATCGACTTGACTTCGTAGTGTGGACCAGGCCTAAGTACTCAGTGCCAGACAATCAAATTCACTTCACCTTGAAGTCACTAGAAGTTCTCACATTGATTTTGATGTTAATCATGTAAGAGGAACGCGCCTTGCAGTAGAGTTAAAACCAATGATGTCGGGAAGGTCCAAGGGGAAGAAACGTCTTCATCTCTGTTGTAATTTAGCTGCTTGCAGGGGTGTACACCAGGTTGTTCAGAAATCATTCACCACAGCATACAACCTAAAAAATACATGACACCCTGACATTATCCTGTCCGTTTCACAGTCAACCCTTTTTTTCAAAGCCCGGTTACTCTTTGGCAGGAGAAGACACAAAGACATGGCAATAATAAGGACATGGGATCTTTACTGGATTTGAATGGAATAATATCACTTGAGTGTGAATTAGTGAAGATTATAATTCACCACAGAGTGCTGACTGTCAAGGCAAAGTCTAGGGGCCTCTGCAGACAAGTCTCTCAGCATATGTTTGTTTGACCTCTGCACCCAGTTTTTAATTGCAGTTATCCAAGCGATAGCCTGAGATAAATTCATTCATCCCGTTTCCAGCGTAATCTAGATGATTGATATGTGGAGGGATTAGGAATGCAGGAGCAGAAGGGGGTCACATATTTTCCCTTACAGCTCCCCAACTATATGATAAGAGCATTGCATCGCTCAAGTGCTCTCTCAGTGAATTATTCAATTCCATTGCAAATATCTTCTGCATCCCTGCTTCCATGATGGCAAATTTTCCAGGCCTCCATCTCACGCTTCTGTATATACCTGAATTTTATACTGAGCAATGTAGCCAAGTTAATGGACCAAGTTAGTGTCTAATGACACTCAGAAAACTGAAGTGTTTCCAACTCCTTCAGCGAAAACAATACTCTTGCTATTTCTTTCTTTGTTATGCTGCATTCACTTCACATGCTGGTTTCTGTTCTCCCTGCACAATACACATACAGCCCCATTTGTTTTCTGTACTGTAGAGGAGAACTCTGTCTTTGCTATGATTCCTGTTTCTGCCTAGGTATTTCTGCATCCAATTACTATAACTGTGAAATCAGTGGAAGTTAGGCATCTCAACACCTCTGAGAATCTGAGTGCCTCACAAACATTAATAAATTCATTCTGAGGAGACAAGTACTATTGTCCGCAAGAATCAGAAATCCCACAGTATGGTATCTACAGAAAAGAACATGTTGCAGATGGGTTCTGAATATCCTTGGATGGCAGGCTACTTCGGGGGGACAGCCCTTTGCTAATGGCTCTCCACTGAACAGGTTTTCTAAAGCAACAAATTCTTCCCTCATCCTACCCACTCTGGATGCTGAAATCTGTGGGAGAGTGGCCCTATTGTCTGAACTGCCGAAGGCCCCCTGGAATGGGGCAGGGATGATGATTTCTCAGATGCCAGCTCCACGGTCACGGAGCTTTCTAGAGCTCCCTGTGTTCTGAGAACCGGTCAATCCCACCCATACTTAGTTAACCAGCAATGCAAATATGTGCCTCAGGATTTAGGGACATTGCCCTCCCCGCTAGTGTTATTTTGCTGTCAAAGGAGATTTGCTTTGTCACTGGCCTGTGTTAAGGTTTAAAATACCGAAGGGAAATGGAGACATTTCACACACTGTCCAGCTTGTAAATAAAAACCAGCCCGTGGCGTCCGACTCCATCTCCTACGCTTCCCACCAAGCTTGTCTTGTCTAACAGCTTGGAGTGTCATGAGGTGATTAATGGAGAGTTTATCATGTGGTAGAAATGGAGCGGGGGAGGTATTGGAGGCACTAGATCCTGGTGCTTCCATCTACAGTTATGTAGTCCATGAAGCCCATTCCTTTCTCTGTGAAGAGGAATATCAACCCACTGGGGGAATTCTTCACTTCCTTTGATCTGAGCCTGAAAGCAGCTGCACTTGCACCCTAGCTGGGGCAGTACCCCTGACATAAGGGGCCTCTCTGACAGCTTTTTAACCCCTCCCTCGCTGCCTGTAAAGGCCCTGATGTAGGAGCCATTTTAGGGGCAAGAGGGACTATGCCTCTATCTCAGCTATTCTGTAGTGCTGCAATGGCTCTAATGAGCCACTGCAGCAGGGGGCACAAGTTAGAGTAGCTCTCAGAGCTGCTATAACCCATGCCAAGGGCTGAACCAATCCCCGGCAGCTCCAGGACAGGGGAGGCACATTGCCACCCTGCACCAGGCTCTGTCCCGGTGCAGGAATAAATGTAGGCCTCTGACTGCATCTGTCTCAGCTCTTGCTCAGTTGCAATTGCTCAGATTCTTTACTAGAAGGTACCGATACAAAAGCACATTTGAAACAGAAGGCGCCTGTGTGACAGGATATCATATTATGAGAGGAGAGTGTATCCTAAGTCCTGACTCCCCCACCAGGAAATCTCATGTGGTAGAAAAGCAACACACTATGGGGCTGTCTGAAGCCTTCCTCTTAATAGCTCTGGCGGTTTCTTGCAGTTGTACATCGCAGGAACTCCCACCTCTAATCTTCTAGAGAGGCTGCTGCAGCTCCTTATAGAGACACTAGCTATTTATCTAGCTCACGCCTTTCCCACAAGCGTCTTCCTCTCGAGGAGCTCTTTAGTTGGTAGGGTGTGCAGAGTTCAGCTTCTGCTTTCAACCTAGCACAGAAATATCACGTTCCCTTTGACACACAGCATGAATTAGCATGAGTTTATTCCAGCTAATACTGCTGGGAAGGGCACCAAGGTGGAGGGAGGTTCAGGAATTTAGCCAAAGTCACATAGCATGTCAATCTGTGGTAGAACTGGGAACAGAACCAAGATCTCCTGATTCTCCCGCTCCGCATTATTCATTAGCTCACATTTCCTCTCTCTACAAGTCATTACAAATTTGGTAACGGTACACCCAGCCAGAAGAGAATACTAAGCTTGAATAAACCCCCCAAATAATGGGGGAAAAGGGCATCCCCGAAATAATGGGGAAAAAGGAAGCACAGAGCACCCTAACAAATCTGTTGAAGGAGAAAAAAGGACAAAAAACAGTATGTCCCTGAAGAGTAGTAACTCTGAAGCCATCCAAAACAAACAGTTTTAAGTTGTTGTTATTACTACTTATCACTTTGTGTTATGTGCAAGCCTGACAAGAAAGAGCTGGTCAGAAAAAAAAAAACTTCAACAAGAAAATTTTAACAAAAATAATTTTCACTGAAAATTGACAATCAAAAAATTGAAAAACAAAATTCTTTAAGTTTTCATTTGCTGAAAACTGAAAATTTTTTGTCTGAAAAATGAAAAAATTGAACACAGAAAATCCAGTAAAAAAAAAAATTAAAAAATTGTGGAAAGCAAAACAGTTTCCACAAAAAAATGTGTTTAGTTGAAAACCCGGTTCTCCATTGACATTTTTTTTTCCAGCCAACCCTACTGCAAAGTACTTAGTGGGAAACACAGGTCAGGTTGCCACTCCAATGAGCTTACAGTCTGAATAGTTTTAACTCTGATTAGTCCATGATGAAACACACAATATGCAAAAATGATGCAAAAATATGGAGATACAGAATACTTTATCAGTGCTAATAGGTCAAAAAATTAACCAACCAAACAATGACCCATTTGAAAAGTGCTACATCATAGACTGCAGCAATGTTTGTTGTCTGAGCCATGCTCCATCCCAAAATAGACCACAACTCTCTCAAACTGGGAATTATCATTGAAGGTAATTTTGAAACAATGGTTTCAAATGGTTTGTTGATAGGCAGTCCACGGTGCCACTGTTACCATTCCTTCATCTTGAATCCTGCATGGAAAAAACACGGAGACTAAACTGGATGTATCAGGAACACTGTTGCACTACCAGAGGGGAATAATCAGAGATCTCCTCACCCACTTTGGAACATCCATCACTTCGTACAGTTGCAGAGCAGCCCCCTAGTTTCTCCCCCCCCCCCCTGTGAGAAATGTGCTTTCACATTTGCCCTGCATTTGATCTGACCCAACCTAGTTCACACTGAGCTCTATGGGGTTCCACATCACTTCTCCCCTGTTCATTACAAAGTATAGCCAATCGCTTGATTACATTTGTAGAAGGTTATTAAGAACATTTGAGAGCCCAATTAACCAAACTTAGCCAACTTTGACAAATAAAAGACAAAGGAGTATAATACAAAAAGTAAAGAGTTCATACTTCACCAGTCCTTCTGGGAAGCAATTCTGGCAGTATCCAGTTCACCTTAAACAGAAGGCACGCTCTGAAAATATGCATTTACACTATTTAAAGTATGGTTGTTTACAAGTTAGAGAGCACGCTATACATCACCCAAAACTAAAACCCACCAATCAATTTTGGCCTTGCTTTTCTTGTATCAGCCTATATAGTGCCTTCCTTATCTTTTGTTCTGGATACTGCATTCCAAGTAGCAATTGGGCCGTGGAGGTACATCCCAATCTGTAGTAGTACACACCACTCATGCATCCTTGCCTTTGAATCTGCTACAGCCAAAGCTGACTTCGGCTTTCTAAAGTGTTATGGCTGAACAGCATTGTGGGAAAGGCATAATTTAATTTGGTTCACATAACTCCCACATGCTCTGTATGATACAATATTAATGAGGTTTGCACTATGCCTAAACATATTCGTAGGGCCTAACAGCATCTTTCAAGCACTGCACCATGAGCCAACTGGAGTCACTTTGCTTTTTGTCGCAGCTGAGAGCAGACTGCTTTCAGAGAGATACCAAGATGCTAATGCTATTCTGAGGCCAGTTCACAGGGAACTCTAGGTAGGTGTTGAGCAGACATTGCTGTCTCACATAAACACATTCACTAACCACATTCACACACCAGCTACTAACTATACCTGCACTACTCTAGCCCAAGAAGTGAAAGTCTCAGTCTCGGGTCTCCTACATCACATCTTATGGTGCTGTAGCCAGAGGATCAGGCCAGCAAATCAGATCCTTTCACATCTCACTACCAGCATATTAAAGTGGATTGACGCTGTCCTGAGCATTCCTAATTGACCAAACTAAGCAGTTAAAGTATAATTTCAGTGTGCAGAAAAATGTAACGGGCCTAATTCTTTCCTCATTTACTCAGATGTAAATCAGGAATAATTCCACTGATGTCAACAGAGTTCCACCAGCGTAAGCCCAGTGGAAGTGAGATCAGAACAGGCCAGAGGTCCCTTGTTACTCAGCTTTTCATATCCACTCCTGTGATGAGTTATGGTCAATAGAAACACATTTTCTTAGTGAAAAAGTTCTAAGCTCTGTTGAAGGAAGCCATGAACCTCTTCTGTTGCATAAGATAAATTTCATACTTTGAAGAACTGGTGTGTGAAATATAGCAAGAGAACTACTCAGAGATATGAAGAGATGAAACTGAACAGAGAAAAAATAAAAAATTGGGGAAAAGACAGTATATACTAGTAATGCTTCTCTATCACCTTATTCTTACCTGACTCACCTAAAGTTTATGTGCTTTGTTTGAGATGTCTGGTACTAAAACACTCTTTCTTCATCAGTGATAAGCGATAGCATAGGACAAGAGTTCCGTGCTGGGAGAACAAATTGGGCGATATCCAGAGAGATGGTTTCAGCTTGTTCCACAATCATAGCACTCTGCTGTAGGCCCAGGAAGCTACAATACAGAGCCACAGACAGGGCTGATGAAACATGTCTTAACTAGCCCCTCAAAATAGTTAAACAGCTTTGTAACAGCTGCTGAGCCAATTGCACAGGTATTTGCAACAAAGCCTTCCCTATAGGATTTAATGCCAGCCTTGTTCTGATGATGGTAACAAGCAATTGAGAAAAAGAAAGTCATGTGTCTTCTTTATGTATACAGTAAAGCAAGGAGGCTTTTTGGTGCTTTTAAGGACATATGCTGGGGTGGAAAGAGCAGTTTGATGGGACAAAACTTGCATAATTAGAAAGGATTAGACAGCATAGGCAGAAACAATGGGAGGGCTGCTACATGTGAATGGTACTGGAAACCACAGACTGGCTGTGGGCAATGGGAAATTACATTAAGGGTCACATTACCTTCAATGTGAGTCTCATGAGTGGGACTCAGGGCACAATTTGACCCTAAAAGGAGAATGGAATTTGAATGCTGAGACACTTACATGACCGTATCACTTACATATTTGTGGGGGGGAAAGCCACCTTGAGAGTTTGACCACGCTCCCATTTTTTTTTTTTTTACAAAGGCAGAGTTAACTGAGTCATTGGGAAAACAGAACTGCAAACATAAGTTTCACTTTTAAAAATCCTCAGGGCATGACGCCTGTGATTCCAAAGCAATATGAACACCATAGCCAGGGGTCTCTAAAATTAGGGTTCTAAAAACAGTTCAATAGTAAGTCCTCTTGAAATCATCACCAGTCTGTGCTAAGCCAAACGGCAAAGCCAGGCACTTCCTGAAAGAAATGAAATGTGTCCTACAGTTCATACTGTAGTCACTGCAGAAATTGCTTTAAAATACTTACTGGTGTGGAAGACAAGCCCAGGCTGATGTGTGTACATTCTCCTGCATATGGGGTCTGTTGGCATAATGAAGGTAGCTGAATGAGATGAAGCACCTTGCTCTCCTTTACCAAACCCCAAAGAGCTCACTAAGAAAGAAAATGTTCCAGTTTTGGCTCATCTTTAGCTATCATGAGAGCTAGAGCTCTGTAAAACTATAGTTAAAATAGCTTGTGTGGAGAAGGGGCACATGTAAAACACTGGCTTCACTTTCTGTTTATGGCAATCGAGCAACACAGCTCTACCTCACACCAGCAACTTGGGAGATCAACTGATCCCCTTACTGCTGCACTATTGTTAGTTTGCTTATGACTTACAGGTTGTGAAAGGCATGAGACAACTCAGGAGACACACTGGTGGGACACAGAGCTTCCTCTGAGACTCACAGTTCTTTCATCTCTTTTGCTAAGAACAGGCAAAATGTGAAAGGGTCAGAATTTGAGCTTGGGTAAACAAAGCTCTAAAGTTTACGTTTAAAACAGGGCCAGACACTGCACAGTAAAATGCACTGCAGGGACCATACCAGCCCTGGCCTAGAGGCCATGCTAGATGTCAGGAGGCCTTTACCATCTCCAATTTCTGAATTTTTAACTTGAGGATGCAAAACTGAGCTTAAATCTCACAAGAACAACCTCTCTTGGGATATTCTCACTCCCTACCCTCGATGAAACCAAGATATGGGAAGGGACATGGCAATGACAAATAATAGGTTGGGGGTGGGAGGGGACATAAATCAACCTATTGTGAGCCTCCACAATCCTTGGTTTTGGGGTTTTGTTTTATCCAGCCCAGCCTCACTCTTTGGATGGATGTGGTCTGTTTCATTTAACAAGGCACAGCCTAAAGCCATCCTGGTAATGATCACACTGAACAAGTTACTCTAACACGTAACACGGCCTTCCACTGAGGGAAAATTCATTCAGCAACATTAAAAAACGACAACCGCCACACAAAGAAAGACCAACTTTCTTCAAAATCTGCAGACAGTGATGTTGGCACAGTTTGACAGATGAGAGGCACAGAAGGGACAACTCTGCTCTACATCAAGTCTCGCAGCCAGGACTTGTTTTCTTGGCCTCAGTCCTCGATTTACTCCAGCCAGGCAGAACATCGTGGAAATAATTTCATTCATTCTGCTTTGCCGGTAGTGGCACACTGGGAGCTGAAACCTTACACTTGCCATGTCCGCCAGTAGATATCAGTTAAAAGAAATTCACTGCTGTGTTAATTCAGTCTAATGGGAGAAATACTTTACCCTCATGATGGGGGCAGGACATCTCTAACTAGAACTTGGTGGAAATATTTTAATCAAAAACTAATTTAGATTTAAAATGGCTTATTGTCCAAAACAAAACAAAGTGGAAATTTTTATTTTTTGACGAAATTTTCCAGTTTCCTGAGGGAAAAAGTGTTTTTGATCAAAAACACTTTTGAAAAATTGAAATTTTTTGCTGAAACCCAAAGTTTGTTTTTAGCAAAAGCAGTTTTTTGAAAATCGAAACGTTATTTAAAAAAAAAAAAAAAAAATTTTGTGGGGGGAAAAGGAAAGAAAATCTGCCCCACTTTCTCATCAAAAAATCTTGTGAAAATATTGCTGCACCACTGTTCCCTTATGTCTAATATGTTGTGAAAGCATTTTCCCACCACTCAGCGTAGTTAGTTTAAGCACAGAAATGGAAGGGACCTCAATAAGATATCCAACATAGTAACATCCAGGAGTTAGAACATGAGCCACGTCCAAGGACCCATGTAGTTCACTAGGTGTTTCCAAGGGGCTAGCCTTGTCCTGAAGACACAGACCAGTAGAACTAGCTGCTCCATGGAGGCTAATTTATCCCAATTCAGCAGATTCAAATACCAGCAACGCTGAGTCAGCCCTTCATTCTTTGCAGGAACTTATTTTGGATAAAATGTTAAAATCCAAAGCCTTGGGCGCACTTTCATGACAATATCATACAGAAGATCCCATAAAGTGTGTGTTCTCCCTTTGCCAAGATTTCTTTTCCCCTCTACTACCATGAAGGCTGCCACCTTCCACCCCCAGTGTGGCTGTATGTCATTGGTGAGTTATCTATATAAAGTACTTTGAGATGGAAGAGAAGATAACATTAACATTACTGCAAATAATTATCTCACTCAAGTTCAAGGCAAACTGTTATAAAAGCAAATGTTTACATTAATTTTTTGCTTGGCTCATTTTTGTTTAAGTAGTTGCTTCCTGTGTGTGTTGGGAATTAATAATTTGTGAAGGGGAAGATGGTGTTAATAGAGAGCTTAAAATGAATACAGTGATGCTTAGCTATTAGTAGTTGAATGCCTTTGCCAGAAACCAAAAGCACAGTTATCCACACTGTAGGGTAGTACCAACTTATATACTTCAGGACAGGAGTTTTTAGAAGCTTGATCTCAATTCAAACCACTTGTATTGATTGGGATTGAACCATGAAACTTGTATTTATATTGGTTATTTATTGGCTATCAAATTATGTTTAGGCTGATTTATCATACACAGGACTAATGTCTAGTGGGTTTCTGATTGTTTATACAGCTAATTGAGAGTGTTGTTATTGCCAAGAAGGCTAATAGCATATTGGGCTGCATTAGTAGGAGCATTGCCAATAGATCGAGGGAAGTATTTATTCCCCTCTATTCAGCATTGGTGAGGTCTTATTTGGAGTACTGTATCCAGTTTTGGGCGCCCCACTACAGGAAGGATGTGGACAAATTGGAGAGAGTCCAACGGAGGACAACAAAAATGATCTCATGAGGCTGGAGCACATGACTTATGAGGAGAGGCTGAGGAAACTAGGCTTATTTATTCTACAGAAGAGAAGAGTGAGGGGGGATTTGATAGCAGCTTTTAACTACCTGAAAGGGGGGGTCCAGAGAGGATGGAGCTAGGCTGTTCTAAGTGGTGGCAGATGACAGAACAAGGAGCAATGGTCTCAAGTTGCAGTGGGGGAGGTTTAGGTTGGATATTAGGAAAAACTTTTTCACGAGGAAGGTGATGAAGCACTGGAATGGGTTACCTAGGGAGGTGGTGAAATCTCCATTCTTGAGGTTTTTAAGGCCCTGTTTGACAAAGCCCTGGCTGGGATGATTTAGTTGGTGTTGACCCTGCTTTGAGCAGCGGGTTGGACTGGATGACCTCCTGAGGTCCCTTCCAACCCTAATATTCTATGAGAGCCATATAAACTGTCAGAGCTCTAATTTCTTCCATCAGCTGACACAGATAAAACAGAAAGGGAATTTCAAGGGACTAAATGCAGGAACTAACAGTAAACCAGGCCTTCATGCTCCTGCTAAGGCAAATACAACAGTGTAATTCAGCTACAGTTAAGACCCAAACAAACACCTATGCATTTGAAGTAGCATTGGAGTTACCAGCCCTGTACCCTTGAATGTCTAGAACAAATGTTTGGTTTAGAACTGATTGGGAACTTTCTCTCAATCTTTTTTTATGTGGTTACCATAAAATCAAAACTTTTTGTGGGTAATTTTTGATTTTGCTGAAATTTTTTGATTTTCCATTGGGAAAATAAAAATGAAATATTTTGTTTCCCAGCTCTAAACAGTTTGGTTTATTGAACTGTATTTAAATGTTTTGTGTCAGGTCAGTTACACAGAAATCTGTGTCCACAGGAGCTACCATAGTGCCTCATGGGAGTTGTAGTTCAACTGCCTTATGACTCTATTCATCTGTTGGCCAGGCTCCCTGGAAAGACTACATCTTTCATAATGCACTTCCATCTGACCTCTGCTGAACCATCATAGGAGTCCAATGACTGTGATGTGTGTAGTCTGGCTACAGAGCCTTACCCCTAGAGGAGAATAGGGACATGCAGCACCCGAACTCAACTAGATCGCCTGAGAACTTTGGCTTTTAATGTTCCCTTTCTGCGCTGCAAGATTCACCAGTCCCCTTTTAGCTACATGACTTTTTTTTTTCCCCTTGTAAATTTAACATGTTTATAAATAAAATAAATAAATAAAATTGGGGCCCACAGTTATCCAAAATTAACAAGTAGAGGGGGTTGAAAAGTGAAAAAAGAAAAGCATATCAATTTTGGGGTCTTTTGGGGTCTTTATTTTTCAAAATTTTGATGTAAAATTGAGTATACTATCACCCTGATTAATGCAGCTCTAAATTGGGGTATTGAATGTGCTACAGTCTATCACTGGGCAGTTGTCAGAGATGGCAGATTGGAATAACAACCTCACCTCCTGGGCCAATTCTTTGCTTAGCCCATCCGTAAAGCATTAGAAATGCTGCAACTAGATCTTGTAAAGCACTGAGCATCTTTATCTCCCCCTGGCTTCAAGAAGCACCGAGGGTGCTGTCTGCCGCATTGTTTTCAGTACCCGGCAGGTTCATGCTTCAGACTTCTAAGGTACCTCAGCTATTAAATCATATCATTTTTATAAAACTGAAGTATGCCAAAACCTGGTCATTTATTTATTTATTGTCTCCTACATGGAGGAAAAAGTTGCAGTGATCCCTGGTAAAACATGCTCCCTCCAGAAGAGACAACAGCTGCTCAGTTTCTCAGCTATTTTCAGCACTGCCTCTGTGTGGGAGTCATGTTCTGAGACATGTTTATGTGGTTTAACACTTTCAAGTAGTTCTTGTTCCACACTAGGCTCAGCGGTTCTACAGTTCCTAGGGTCAGTAACTACGCTTCTTATTTCTGGCACCCAGCCTATCTGTTCAGCCCAGTTGCAGACGGTTTTCATGAAAGGCCCTGTCCCACATAAAGTGTCGGGGGAGGGGTTTTTCTGGATTATTGGCTAAAAGACAGTCAAAAGCTCTCTCCTTAACCAGATTCAGATTCTTTGGCAGCCAAATGAGCAGAGATGTTTCTCCCTCTCCAATGATGGATATTTCTAAAAATATTCAAATGTTTATGTAAGCCCTGGGAATTAAATAACATTCTTAATTTATCATTATATCATAATATAATAATAATAAAACAGATGTTTAGAGAACAATGCATGTAGTAATGTAATACGTGAACAGAGAAATGTTGTGTTGCTAAGTTACTGGTGTCAGACCCTGGATTCAATTCTCACCTCTGCAACAGACTTCCTGATGATTGCTTGGTCAAGTCACTTGATTGCTCGGTGCCTTGGTTTCCTGGTCTGTATGATGAGGATAATTCTTCCATATCTCACAGGGGTACCATGAGGAGAAGTTCATTAAAGTTTGTGAGGTGTTTAGATATGATGGTGATGGAGACCATCCTATAAGCACCTTTCTAGAGTAACCCTAAAAAGGTAAATAGAATCCACGTGTCACCAACAGTTCATCAGATAGGCCAAGAACTAAATGAGCCCTGGAGACTGATGTAGCCTCTTACCCTGACATGGTGCTTCCAGGACAGCTTTGTGCTTTGTTGGGGCAGCATGGAGGAAGCTGGCTGCCACGTGCGCTGTCAGAAGAGGTCTCTAGGGCTGTATATCAAATACCCGTTTAAAGAGCATTCTATTCTCTTATAATGGTACATCCTGACATTTGACGTGCCTGAGTAATTCCTGTTCTGAGTGACTAGCTGCCGACAAGCACATCTTAAGGCAAGACAGAGGCCAGCACTCCTCCATTTTCTCAGAGATCCACCCTACTAATGGGCTGGTGGGAAGCATTCTCTTTGGAGTTACCCAGCTCAGCATCAGTAGAAGCTGGGATGAGAGGGATGGAGGCTAAAAATCTCCCTGAATTTTTCAGACCTACTCTCAAAGAGTTTGTTGAGGCTCCTTACATACACACTCCTTACACTGAGCCATTCCTCCCCAGTTTGCCTTGCTTTGCAGTGATCATGCTTAAAGACGGCTAGAAAACTCGATACTGCGAGCTAGAAAAGGTTTCTGCAGTATAGGCAGTATTTTCCAAGGAATCCTGAAGTACCATAACCAGCACAGAACTGCCTCAGAGCTCTGAGTATTATGACATTATGCAATTGCACAAATGGCCATGTAATTGAATTAATTTTAAACTATCACATCACTTTGCACAGGTTCTAAGACAGTTCCTCAGCTGATGCAAATTAATGTGGCTTCATTCACTTGAGCGCAGCTACTGCATGGTAATTTACACCAGCGAAGGATCCGACCCTTTAAATCTCTAGTCCTAATATGGTGAAGAAAACCTTCAAAATAGGAGCCAAATGTACCCAGATACATATTGAGGTCTGCTTGAAGTCAGATGTTCTGGTTCATCTCTATGGGGGTCTTTCTCTGAAGCCCAGTAATGACAATTCAAATGGCCACATTATTTCACTGTTGATCTATTTAGGGGAAATGTAGAATCCACGTACTTATTTGTTGGTTTTGGATCCCTGCCCTGGAAAACCCATTGTCTAATTCAAGGTAAGAAGTAATTAATATAACAAAAATAGAAGGAGTGAGGGTAGGAGTCATGGGAGCATGCAGTCAAATCAGACAATGCACAACCTGAATGCCCAAACATTATTTTACTTTAAAAAAAAAAAAACCTCTCGGGCCTGCTTCTTTTCTTCTTTGCACACCATTTTTATTCCCTGATTGTTCCCATTTCTTTTACCTTTACATTTTAGTTGAACACATGCCTGTTCCTAGGTCAGGTGAGCACAATGAGCCGTCTCAGAGCAAAATTATCCATAAGCTTTTAAACTGTCCCAACCTCCCTTAAACAGGCAGATGCTGGACAGCTCACTCCTTCACTGCAGGGCTGTGGCCCTGAAGGTAAGAAACGACTTTTCAAAGATAAGTGGTGGACACAAATCCACCCGCACGCTCCAGGTGCTGCATCCTTTATCGGCTGCTACTAACTACATTCAAGCACTAGAGAGTACACCCTGGAAATCCGCTAACCTGGCCCACCCTTGGGCCTGTCTGCTTCTGCCCGTTTCAGAACATCCGCAGACCTCATAGGAGCCGGATGTGGCTTCTTGTTTTTGAGGTAGGTGGTGAGTGTGTCCAAAGGTCTCAGTTCAGTTAACAGCGCTGCCTGCTTCATGAGCACATGAATCAGTTTGCCAGCTGCAAGCAGTGTCCTTACTTGACTAAAATAGCTCACAGTTACTCCCCAAAGGGCTACCCAGCACAGACCCAAAACCAAACACACACACACTTTCCAGTTCAGCAGTGCAGAGACTGGCTAATTCACACAATCTTGCTCTTGGCCACAGTTCTCATAAACCTTCATTTCTTAACAGTGCGCCCACTCTCACCTCTTGGGTTTTCCCATACGGATCATTTTTTAAATCCATTATTTGCCCTTCTCCCTCCCCTATTTGTCACTGATTTACACCTTTAAACACTGGAGGGTATCGAATATTTTTAACACACTTTGGGTGGGGAATAAGAAATAGGAAGCAAGCACTGAGGAGAGACACATGCAGATGATTGGATACTCTTTCCTCAGATCACACCGCCAGTGCTTGTTTATGGTAGATATCTGGATCTTTAGGGCACGCAAGATACTGCTATTATTATTTACCCCTTATTATATGTAATCAATCAATACCACTGTGGGGTAGGGAAGTATTATTATCTCCATTTTACAGATAGGGAAACTGAGGTAAGGGGGGGCATTAAGCGACTTGTCCAGTGCAAGGGCAGGAGTCGTTGTTAGGGTCTGTTAGAACTCTGTAGTTCCTCTTCCCTGTCCTTTTCTCAGGGCCAGACCACTAGCGCACGTTCTGTAGTGACCATGCTAATGTTAAGCAGAGTTATGGCAAAATGATGACTAGAAGCTGAAGGAGAAGCCTCCTGGGCATCGTCTTCATTCCCCACTTCTGTACTGGCACTGCTTATACAATCAATACCTAGCGCAAGGAAAAACAAAGCAACGTGGCTCCAAACCAAGGGAGACGCGAATAAGGACTAAGCCAGCAACAAGCCAGAATAAAGCGAGAGAAGCCAAGACTAAAACGATCTCTGCTACAATGCTAAGAGGGTTGTGAGTCTGAGAAATTGGCAAGCAGTGCTAGGAGTACATTCCTGGTCTACCATAAATGTACCTCTTTTCAAAGATAATGTCTCCACGTCTTTCCCTCTTCCACCCTGCCCTTCCCCTCCCATCTCCTTTCTGCCAAGTGGGCTAAGGCTACAGAACCTAGATGCCTGTGTGGAGAATGAGGGAGTTAAGTGCAGTATTTTTAATAAACATCACATATCCCCCAGGTTCTGTTTGGCTGGCAGGCGGGATAGTCAAGAGGCTGTTAAAGGAGGAAGCAAACAGGAAAAGACAAAACGGCGAAGATAAGGCTCCTTAAAGGAGCAATGGGGAGAGCCTCTGCTTGGTTCTCAGGAGGCTGGCATGGTTTACTATTCCTCAAAGCCCCTGAGAGCAGTGGATCAAAGGGGAACCTGAGCCTTAAAGCAGCGGGCCTCAGGAAAGAGGGATGGAGGTGCTTCAGGAGCGTCAGCAAGAGCAACCAGGCTGGCAAGGAGGCATTCAGAGAAAGAGGGCATGCTGCGAGCAGGACAGTTTGCTCAGCCCAGCCACAGATGAGGTGAGACGGAGCGAGAGGAAACTTACAAAAGAATTCAAGAAAAGACTTAGGGCAAGTCTACACTACAAAATTAAGTCAACCTAAGTTACATCAACGTACATCCACCTCAGCAATTAAATTGCTTTTGCACGTCCAGTCCTTGTGTCGGTGGTGCACGTCCTCACCAGCGGCACTTGCACTGATTTACCCCCGGGTGTACACAAGGGGGAGAGGGGGGCAAGCAAATGCCCAGGCCCCTCCAGTAACGGTCGGGGGCACAGAACAACTCCAGCCCTGGGGTGGTGGGGAGTGATCTTCGCCCGGGGTGGGGGCATGAAGGGTGAACTCCTGCTGGGCTGGGGTGGGTGGGAGGAGGGAAGAGCAATCTCCAGCCGGGGCAGTGGGAGAGGAAAGCAAGCAGAAAGAGTGAGCTCCAGCGGGGGCCTTGGGCACAGAACATGCCCCTTCAAAAGGGGTCAAATTTAAATTTCTCTGCACACCCTTGGATTTAACGGTCAGTGTGGGACATTGTGGGATTGCTCCTGAAAGGCAGTAACAGTTGATGTAAGCAATGCAGTGTCTACACTGACACTGCCTCGACTTAACCACATCAACCTCAGCGCGCTACACCTCCCGTGGAGGTGGAATTATGAAGTCAGTGGAGTGGGCGAGTTACATCAGTGGGAGATACATTTTAGGGAGATGCTTACAGAATGAGGTGGACATAAGTTGCCTTACATTGACCTAACTCTGTAGCATAGACCAGGCCTAAGTGGAAATAAGGAGAAATGCGCTCATAGAACTTTATGGTTTTATCCCCTTTGTGAAGAAGCTGTGTCTGAGTCACTTTACGCAGGGTGCTCTCACAAGTCTCTGGAGATAAAGGCCTTCAGGGGCCAAACTCGGTTGGGTCTGTGGGGTTAACCTGGTTGGACACCAGTGAGTGCTGCCACCCAGAGATCCAGTTCGAGAGTGGTGGGACCCCAGAGTTCTACCGAGAGGGAAGCCACGGCCTGTCACCTGAGGGGTGCACTTAAAATGGAGTCTGAAGTGCGGCTCACCCTATAACAATTACACAATGAAATATCAACCCCCAGGATGGATTCTTGTCCTCATCTTGCTTGCAAGCCTTGATCATCTTCTTAACTGAGGTAGTCCAGTTGGCCCAAACCAGTCCCAGAAGATGGCCTTCCAACAGCAAACAGCTATGAGGTGTCTCCTCTCTTTATGCTAACCTACACCCTCCTTTCACCACTGATTTTCTCTCTCTTTCACCTCTCTCTCTCCACACTTGCACCACCGGATTTGCAAATATGTGCGTAACCTTACTACATTATTACACACAAACACAACTCATTGTCACCCCTAAAACAACCCTGGATGCTGGCAGGCCACATTTATGCATGGACTCACTGTCAAGCTAGCAGCAGAGAGCCAAAACTCAGAGGTGATAAAAGATACCCAACATTAAGGGGTGTGACTGATGTGTGTGCATGTATTTAAATTATATGCCCCTGGGGAGGAAGGGTAAGGCCTATAGCAGGAAAAAAAACGAGAGTAAGAAGGTGCGAGATAAACCAGAACCCCCATACTTTATGTTAGCAACCTACAGAAAAATGTCTCTTCTGCCACAACCAAACTCTTCCACCCTTTCAGAATGTGTACTACACTAATTTGCATCCACAAATACTTGCTTACACTATCCTTTATGCCATCTCTGAATTGAGACCAGAGCCGCATTATTGCTATTCATTATGTCCAAGCTGCATTATTGCTATTCATATTGCTACAGTACAAGAATTATCCAACCATTCAGTAAAACAGCGAGAGTCCTGTGGCACCTTAAAGACTAACAAGTTTATTTGGGCATAAGCTTTCATGGGCAGAAACCCACTTCGTGAGATGCATGAAGTGGAAACTTCAGTTTGGGAGGCCAGTTCAGTGTTTGTTCTGCCACTGTACAAACGTCTCCCTCCCATTCAGCATCTGTTAGAAGCGCACACACTCTCTGAAGCTTGGGTCAAGTCACACACACTGCCATTTCTAACGCAGCTCGGAAGTGATGTTTACCAAGTTACTGTGTAGCAGCAGAGATGTAAAACTCAAGACACACAAAACTGTGGTTGAGGCAGGGAAGCCCCAGACTTTCCTGTTCATGCTAAATTCCTCTGCTCAGCAACAGAAAAATGTTATTAATCAGTGGAGTCTTTGAGATTGCAAGGGCATGTAAACACAGAAAGACTCCCTCTAGCAGTGAAAACATCAGGAGTCTTTCCAAGAGTAACCTAGTTACCAGAGCCCTGAACCAGGATTCAGAGGACACAGGTTCTATCCCTGGCTGAGCCACTGGGTTATCCTGGGCAAGTCACTTCACTTTGCTGTGCCTCAATTTCTCCATCTGTAAAATGGGTCTGATGACACTGACCTCATTTGTAAACAATGTATTTCTTGGGGCTAAATGGAAAGAGTCATGTAAAAGTGGCGTTAGGCGATGCTGCACTGCTGGAAATGTGATTTTTTTTTTAATGAGACAGAACCAAGGTTTTCGCCTCAGTTGGTCACTACAGATCCATATAGCATTTTCCCTCCCAAAAGCAGGGGTCTGAGCCTCTGTTTACATTGAGATTTCTGGCCCAAACTTCCAGCATTAGTAACCTTAAGATCAGTTTCAGCTGATGACAGGTTTTCTGCATCATGTTGATGCAAAAGTGTTAGCTGACCCAGCATTGATAATTAAATCAGGAGTTACAATGCTGTCTGCACTGGCCTCTCATTGTTAGCATTTCTAAAATCAGTTTAACTCAACTGATGTTAGCAACCATGGGGATTTTTCATATGGTTTCCCAGCATAGACAAGGTTTTAGTGCCAAGGCTAAATTCCAGCTTGAGTAATTATATTCTGCCTGCCTACATTCCCTTGCAGTTTCAGTATGTGATCCTTCTAGCCTGAGCATCTGACAACAGTTGCTGTGTGCTGTTTAACAGCTGGTGTGTTTCACCCCAGAGGTGGCTATGTTTCAATGGTTGGTGAAGTGAACCTGGCATTGCTCATCAACACCTTTACCATCAGTTATCAACTGGATACTACATATTTTTCTACCCCGGGAATAGGGAATATGCTGCAATCTCAGTGACTGTGCGGGGACAGCCCTTGGTAACTCTTTACCTTTTAAGAGTGATCAATATATATTGCAGTGTATGCTACACCAACTAATGCTAGTCTTAGCCTCTCTAAATAAACTTTGGGTCAGATCCTTACCGCACTGAGATCCACAGAACAAAGGAGTTTTGGGGGGAGGAAGGGAGAAAGGGGCATTGGACAATTGGTTATAGCTCCCTGTTTCTTCGGTCTGACCTCCAATGGCTGCAGCTCCAGCTGCTGTAGATTATGCCATTTTAGTTTGGTTCCTAAGGGGTGACTACACCAGCTGAAAATTGGTGGACCTCCACCGCCTGACATGCCCCCTACTCCAAGCGTGTGTATGCGGGGGGAAGGGCGGGATGGAGGAGGAGGAGGGAAGGGGTTGTTGAGGTCGGACCAGGATGAATTGTCAGAATTCCCAGCTATGGCCAGATTCCAACTCCTTTGTACTGACACTCTTTCTTAAAAAGTGGGATTTTAATACATTTTCTAAAGAATAAACACAACAGACCCCTTCCAGAGTAACAACAAAGGTTAAATGGCTCGAAAATAAACTCCCCCTCTCTTGTAAATCAAGGAAAACACTATTTAGTGTCTCTCCCTTTTCCTTGTCTCATCTCTGGCCTTCAGCCAGCTGGAGTCGTTCAAGGAAAATTCAAGGGTCTTGCTATCAAAACACAGATAAATATTGTGTAGACAGAGAATTGTTTACAGAAAGGCTATATAAATAAGTTAAAGAACTGAACATAAGAATGGCCATACTGGGTCAAATCAATGGGTCCATCTACCTCAGTGTCCTGTCTTCTGACAGTGGCCAGTGTCAAAGGCCTCAGAGGGAATAAACAGAATAGGGCAATTTCGAGTGATCCATCCTCTGTTGTCCAGTCCCAGCTTCTGGCAGTTGGAGGTTGAGGGACACCCAGAGCTTGGGCTTGCGTCCCTGACCATCTTGGTTAATAGCCGTTGATGTACCTATCCTCCATGAACACAGCTATGCTTTTGGCCTTCACAACTTCCCAAAGCACCGAGTTCCACTGTTGACTGTGTGCTATGTGAAGAAGCGCTTCCTTCAATACCAAATATCACTGACGTTATTCAGTACTAATACTAAAAAGGACATTGTCCCCACTGAAGGTCTATATTATTTTTTAAAGTTTAGTTTAATGCTAATCCTATGGTCAGGTATTGTCTGAACTAACTAGCCCACTAGAAATGAACTTGAAGGGGGGCTGCCCTATCATGTTTTTTATAGTTTGAAAAAATGGCAAAAAAGTTTGCAACTTTTTTTCAAGATTAATTAGTAGTTTTTCAAAATTTTGTTAATTATTTTTTTAAAATTGACATGTTCAAACCAGGTCTACATTTGGTCAAAAACTTTAACAAAAATAAATAAATAAATAAATCCGTATAAAAATTTAATTGAATTACTTTTGAGTTCCCCTGCCCACACACATCTAAAATCAAAACTGAAAATGAAATGAAAAATTGAAACGTGCAGGATTCCAACAAGTTCTAGTGAGTTGTAATGAGAGATCAAATAGATTTTTCAGGATGGAAATTGTATTTGGCCATAAAGGAATACCGTAATTCTGAGACAGTGTTTGTTGCAGCATAAAGCAATAGGGAAGGATTTTATTAAACAGATTCCTTCAGGGCCTTCAAGGTGCTAATGAGTTCCATGGTAAGATTTTCAAAAGAGCTTAAGTGACTTACAGGCCTAAGGGATATCTATACCACAGTGGCTGCAGAGGCACAGCTGTACTGCTGTAGCATACATCAATGGAAGGGGTTTTTCCTGTCAATGTACTTAATCCTTCTCTCCAAGAGGTAGTAGTGAGGTCAATGGAATTCTTCTGTTGACCAGCTGCACCTGCAGTGGGGATTAATTTGACCTAATGACAACATACAGGCACAAAATTTTCCATGGACCTGAGCAATGTAGCTTGGTCAATCTAATTTTTAGACCAGGTGTACAGGTATGTGTCCACTACAGAGACAACCCCATAGCTAAGACACAGCCTACATGATGGAATGGGCTTTTCCATTGCTGTAGGAACACCATCTTCCTGAGCAACAGCAAGTAGGTCAACAGAAGCATTCTTCCACTGACATAACTGCATCTACACTGGGGTTAGGTCAGCATAGCTATTATGATGAACGGGCTGTAGCTATGTCTACCTAACCAGGTCAGGTAGACCAGGCCATAGACCCATTTTCAAAAGTGATGTAAGTGTTAGGGCCAGATTTTTAAAGGTTTTTAGGCACCTTGTGGAATTTTCAAAAGCATCTAGGCACCTAACACCCATTGAAATCAAGGCCCAGATCCTCAAAAAGCGTATAGCACCTAACTACTATTGATTTCAATGAAAGTTAGAAGCCAAAACAGCTTTAAGGACTAGGCCTTGGGAAAGTCTCACGGGAAGTCAATGGGACTTGACACCTAAGACTTCATTCTGCAGTGTAGACATACTCTAAGTCACTTCTGAAAATGAGATGTGGGTTTCTAAGTCACTTAAATTTTTTTTAACCTTAGTCCCCATAATTTAAATAATCTGAATACTTGAACCATGTTCTGTAAAAATTGCATTGCTTCCTTCTTGTACATGTCCAGTTTATAAACTCCAGGTATCTAGCAAGTTTTTTCCTCAGGTTTGGCTGGAGGGAGATGAACAGGGGAGGTGGGTGGAAAATACAAGCTTTTTAGCAATGAATTTGAAAAACACCTCCAAGTTCCTATTTTCAGAAGTAGCTTTTTTACAGTGACACAGCAGTTTAAAATATAAAGATAAGTATCTCCAGATGGAGCTCAGGAAAAGCATGAAAACCAGCAATCATAATAAATTTTGCAAAGAACCACAAACCTATGTTCTGGAGGAGATGCTCTCCAAATGCCACGTGCATTGCAAGCAACATTTGCCCTTGTTAGGATTTCCAGATGATGCAATAAATTCTAAGTATTCACACTTCACTGTTAGTGTGATTGTTCTCCAAACCTCCCTCAACTGCCTGGCATCCAACCATCTCAATACCCAGCCCTTAGGTCTCCTCTTCTCCTTTATTCTAAGGCCACTACTTATCTCCCTACACCAACCACAAGTGCCACACTCACCTAGAATGCATACCAATGTTGTTCCACGGCTCAGCCAGCAGAAAGTGCTCTTGCAGGGGGAGGATGGTCTTGAGGATAACCCACTGGAGTCAGGAGACTTAACTTTTATTTCTAGCATTGCTACAGAAATCTTGTATGATCTTGGGCAATGTTTTAAAAATTGCCTTAGATTTTGGGTGCTCAGGTGTAAACGCTTAGGCCTGGTCTACACTTAAAAATTAGATTGACATAGCTACATCACTCAGGGCTGGAAAACAATTTTTCACAACCCTGAGTGATGTAATTAGGTTGACCTAACCCACTGTATAGATGCAGTGCATAGCTCATAGGTTGACCTAAACCTACTGGATAGATGCAGTGCATAGCTCATAGGTCGACCTATACTCACTGTATAGATACAGTGCATAGCTACTGTCTATCTGAGAGGTAGATTAGCTACCTCAACAGAAAAACCCCTTCTGTTGAGGTAGGAAGCTTCTACACTATGGCACTACGGTAGCACATCTGCACTGCTGTAGCTGTGCCGCTGTGCTGTAGAGATACCCTGAGGCTAAAATGTTCAGACATAGGCGCCTAAGATTAGTCACCCAACTCCATCTTCAGTGGTGTTAGGCGGGTAGGCCCGGATCCAAAGCCCACTGAGGTAAATAAAAAGACCCCAATTGATTTCAGTGGGCTTCAGATTGGACCTTTCTTGAAACTGGGGCCTGACAAAACCCTGCATCCAAGTGTCATTTAAGCTTGGAGAAAGGTCTTACCTAGAGCCCAGTGTTGCAGATCTGACAAAGCAGTTGCTTTCACCTGACTTCATTTTCCTCTCCAGCTACGAAGGTAGCCAGGCAGTGCCAGACAAAGACGTACGTTACATTAGGATTTGAAAATAAAACACTTAGGGCTAGATTCACTAATTGTCACTTTAGGTGCCTAAATCCCAGATTCAGACCTTCCTGGGATTCACAGAAATGTAGCTCAGCTGCCCACAAACACTGTAGGTACCTAAACTTGCTCGATACCTATATTTTTGTAGTAAAAGTTCCCTAGGAACCCAAGTTCCTGCTTTTGAACCTGCATCCCGCAGCCCCACGCCAGACATCTGGACACCTAAGCTCCAGTGTGATGCACAAACTGGGAGAAAGATAGGAGTTCCTCTGTTTAATTCATCTGCAAGGCCCAAGCCAGTAGGCGTGCTCAGAACTCACCTACTATATCTAGCCCCGTTAGGTGAACTCACATAAAGCAGCTGGAGAAGAAAAAGACCCTCCCTCATATCTTTTAGTCCAGTGATTAAGGTACTCACCTGGGATAAGGGAGACCCACTTCAAGTCCCCATCTGAAGGGAAGAAGGAATTTGAACTGGGATCTGCCACCTCTCAGGTGAGTTCCCTAAACACTGAGCTATGGGCTTTTCTGTGGGGCTCCCTCAGTCTTTCCGGCTGAAGCTGTTCTACTTTGGATAAAGAATGAATGAATCACTGGGCCAGAGAGAGAGAGAGAGAGAGAGAGAGAAAGTGAGTGCACGCACGTGATAACGACTCTGATGCCTGGTGGTTAGAACACTCACCGGGAGTGGGGGGGATATGGGGGTGTCCAGGATCCAGTCCCCCTGTTCCAATGACTTTTTAAAATTATGTATTCAGTGTAACAGCATCAAGAGGAAACACTGAGGAAACTCCTCAGCATATTATCCTGGAGTCCTATGATTAGGGCACACACCTGAGAGGCGGCAGATCCCACTTCAAATCCCTTCTCCCGCTCAGGTGGAGAGTGTCCTGTGTCCCAGGTGAGTACCCTAACTATCGGGCTAAAAGCTCTGAGGGCCTTCCTCCCTCCCCCCAGCTTCTTGCTGAAACAGCACAGGCCCCTAACACCAAGAGCGGGTTTGCAGTTGCGAATCCCAAGCACAGGGGGCTGCCTCCCTGCACGCCTGATTTAGGTGCCCATCTCTGTGATGGGGCCAGCCTTAGCACACACCCCTCAGCTGGGCTTCTCCCTTTGGCTAGTTAGGTGAGAAGCTGTCTCAGTGGCTTTTGTGAATCCCGTTCTGAGGCACCTCTCTCTCCCTATTCATTCTACAGGGGGCCTAGGCGCCAAGCCCAGACTTTGTGAATCCCAATGATTTTCTAAGCATCTAAAGGTTAGGCACGCCAATGCCCAGCCTCATTGCACCTCTGTTTCATTGGGAGTCTAGCCCTTAAAGGGTATGAAACCCTTCTGCTTCAGAGAATAAGGCAACACTAGCTAATAAGGGTCAGGAAGAAACTTTCCCTATAGACAGGATATTTCATAACTTCCTACTGCAGGATTTCCTGCCTCATCCCCTGAAGCACCTAGTACTCCCTACTACAGGCAGGATACTGGACAACAAGGACCATTATTCTGATCCAGCCTGGCAATTCCCATGTACCAAAATAAATTGGGTAGATGCTACTGTATCCATCTTTTTTCTCCACAATATGATATATAGGTGTCTTTTGCAATGCTACATAACATCCTGCCCAGTCAGTACTTACAAGAGTTGTGAGGAGAAAAATATGCAATCAATTTATGCCACTTGAACAGCTAGATAAATAGCTGCCAGGGAGATCATTTTTAGGAGTCGATGATACTGTGAAAGTGTTGCTCGCTTGTGGCGAGGTGTGGTGTAGCAGCTTTCTGCCTCCTCCTCCTTCCTTGGTGCACCTGCTCTGGCCCCAGGGAGGTCTGTCTCTTCCTGTGGCTTGAGGTACACCAGCCAGGTCACTTTTAGTGTTGCCCCTTCTGGGGAAACTCAAGTCCAGCATATCAATGGTCAGGCAGCTTCACAAACCCCAACTTCAGGGTTTTGGTACCCACCAGTCCTTGACTCTAAGGTCTTCCTGCCCCCACCCTAGGTGGTGCAGTAGGGGAACCCACACCAGCCCTCACCTCTGGCTTCCAGCCCAGGGACACTGCATGGAGCAGAGGAGGTCTGTTTGTTCACAGTATTGTTCATAGTTTGCCCACTATAGTCCTGGGCTCCTTCTTACCATAGCCTGCAGCTAGGCCTGCTGCATAGTCTCTGCTCTGGCTGACTCTTCTGCAGGTCCCAAAGCAAAGGGGAGCCAAACTAGTTATGAGAAACAAAAGGGCCTGTCCCAGACCTACCTGCCCCAAGGAAGCTCCAATACTTAGGAGTCTCCAATTAGCCCCTAGCCCTAGATGATCCTTCCTCCCAGGCAGCATCAAGGCAGTCTCTGATAAGGCACTAACCCCAGCCTGGCTTTCCTTCATAGAGCTAGCTTACAAAGCCTACTCCCTCTTCCTGCCATCTACCAGTAAGCTGGGCTTGTCTTCATTTATCTCTATCCAGGCTTAACAAATTACACAGGTGTAATGGCCAGGGTGGGGCTGATTGGGACCATGTCCTCTCATTAACCCTTTTCTGGTCAGTCTGGGGTCTGCGTACCCTATTACAGACAAAAACCAAGACTTCTGCCATTGGGGGCACTATTGTGGGTAAATAAGCAGGCATAAAACGAAAATGAATTTTAAAAAAATCACCAAGGAAAAGGAAACTTTTTGCACAGGTGAAAGCACAGGGAAATTGGAAATCTGCCACAATTCTCTTAACCTCTCTGGTCTGTACTTTCCTCTTCTGTAAAATGGGAATATTAATACTCGCCTACTTCACAGGGTTGTACTTAGACTTAATTCATTACTGTTTATAGAGTACTTTGAGAGCATCAGATAAAAGCAGCCACAGCTACGCAACAATAACAAATAAAGATTCTAAGCAATTTAGAACAGAAAGATGCACTAGGGAATCATAGGGCGCTTTAATCCTAGAGCTACTGTCAGGGTTATTTGCAAGATTCCCTTGTAGCCAGGTTCGTAGCACATCTCAAAGGTTCGTAGTGTGACTGACTTTTAAATAGATACTTGAACGGGAAGGGTAAAGTGTTCAACTTAGGAAACAAAAGCGTCCCAGTAACACGAAAAGGAAGGAAGAAGCAGCTGATCACTTTTAAGGTTTCCTAGCTAACTACTGCTGTTTACTGTGTTACAGTGCTGTACAGTAAGGGAGCTGGGGGGCTCTGTTTCGCCAGCACTGCCAGAGGCTATGTCTATACTGCCACTTATGTCAATATTTACTTATGTCACTCAGCAGTATGAATAAGCCACCCTCGCAAGTGATATATGTTACACCAACCTAAGCGCCAGTGTGGACAGCACTACATCAGTGAGAGAGAGCTTCTCCTGCTGACATAGCTGCTGCCACTCGTTGGGCGTGGATTAATTAAATCGACAGGAGAGCTCTCTCCCATCAGCTCGGAGTGGCTATACTAGAGATCTTACAGTGGCAGCTGCGCTGTTTTAAGCTCTCTAGTGTAGCCAGAGCTGAAAGTCACACTCACTCATGTTACTGTTTCTCACACTAACAGAGTCTGGGAGAGGAGAAGTCTGGGCACAAGAAAAGGTGCAGGGTCAGTATAAATAAAGGGAAAATGGAACTAAATCACAGTAAATAAAGTCTTGCAAATATCTGCAGTAGCAGGAGTAGAAGGATAAAGCATCAAGTCAAGAAAGCTGTGGCAAATTGTCCCTTCTAATTCAAACATTTCCCTCTTCAATAGCGTTAACAACTTTGTATGCTTATAATGGGTTTGCTTTAGCAACACGGTCCAATTCACAACTCCATTTATGGGTGTATTTTATAGCACTTAGACATCTGAGTAGTTTTCAGAGGCGCAGTCAAGCATTTGACATCTAAGTGCTATTAGCCTGCAATTAACTGTGCCTGCCATTTTTTTGTGAGCTCATGAATGGGAAGCTACTCTTGGGCTCCGTAGCTGTTAAAATTGCTCTGTGCTGTGTGCTAGGACTGGTCAAAACCTTTCTATCAAAACTGCCTTTCCTGGGAAAATTGAGTTTTTGACAGAACATTTTTTGAGGCAAGTTCCTGCTTTCCAAGGGAATTTCGACTTTTCATCCAAAATAATTTTTCAGTTTTTCAATTAAATGTTGACATTTTCTGCAATAAAATATTGACAAAGACAATTTCTTTTGAAGTTTTTGTCAAAAAAAATTCAGGAAAATAAAACATTTTCTCAGTAGCTGTAGTATGTGTGTCTATGAAAAGTGCAGACTGTGGGACTCCCAGTTCCTCACACGTTATTTTCATAAGTAGCCCGAAGTTGCAGCACACAAAATGAACAACATCATCAGTGCTAGAAATTCATATTTAAATTACTATGAAAATCGGTTATGTATAAAACAATGTTAATTAAGAAAGGCATAGCACTTAACATGCAATCGGTGTAGTCAAAATGAAATGGAGCTTGGATATTTTAACCATGAACTCTGAGTGAACCCTGAACTGCACAGATAAGATTTGTGTCATGTTACCGGTTGTTACAACCTGGCCCAGTCTCCTACAGTCGCTGGTCTGCTGTGAGTGGACCCAGTCAGTGGGTCTCTTGTGCTTCCAGCTGGGTCTGGTTAGAGTCTAGTCAGTGCTTCTTGCTCTGGGGTTTATAGGGTTCTTAACTCACCTGACACCCTTCTCTGGGGCATGGGCCACCACCCAGCCATCCTAGACCCCAAATATAGCGTCGGAGAACCCCTAGATCATTGGGCTCAATGGGTAGTGAGTAACAGCTCTGTCTAGTTGACAGCGGTAACAAGCAGCATGACCCAGAGGTCAGTGCTGGGGCCAGTATTGTTCAACAACTTCATTAAGGATCTGGAGGATGGGGTGGATTGCACCCTATGCAAGTTTGCAGATGACACTAAGCTGGCGGGGAGTGGTAGATACACTGGAGGACAGGGATAGGATACAGAGTGACCTAGACAAATTGAAGGATTGGGCCAAAAGAAATCTGATGAAGTTCAACAAGGCCAAGTGCAGAGTCCTGCACTTTGGATGGAAGAATCCCATGCACAGCTACAGACTGGGGACTGACTGGCTAGGCAGCAGTTCTGCAGAAAAGGACTTGTGGGTTTACAGTGGACAAGAAGCTGGATATGAATCAACACTGTGTCCTTGTTGCCAAGAAGGCTAATGGCCTATTGGGATGCCAGCAGATTGAGGAAAGTGATTATTCCCCTCTATTTGGTACCGGTGAGGCCTCATTTGGAGTATTGTGTCCAGTTTTGGGCACCCCACTTCAGGAAGGATGTGGACAAATTGGAAAGAGTTCAGCGGAGGACAACAAAAATTATTAGGGGGCTGGAGCACAAGACTTATGAGGAGAGGCTGAGGGAACTAGGCTTGTTTAGCCTGCAGAAGAGAAGGGGGGGGGATTTGATAGCAGCCTTTAACTACCTGAAAGAGGGTTCCATGGAGGATGGAACTAGGCTGTTTTCGGTGGTAGTAGATAGCAGAACTAGGAGAAATGGTCTCAAGTTGCAGTGGGGGAGGTCTAGGTTGGATATTAGGAAAAACATTTTAACTAGGACGGTGGCAAAGTACTGGAATAGGTTACATAGGGAGGTGGTGGAATCTCCATGCTTAAAGGTTTTTAAGGCCTTGTTTGACAAAGCCCTGGCTGGGATGATTTAGTTGAGGTTGGTCCTGCTTTGAGCAGGAGGTTGGACTAGATGACCTCCTGAGGTCCCTTCCAACCCTAATAGTCTATGATTCTGTGGTAGACAAGTAGCTGAGAGTCATTCCAAGTAGATGTTCCTAGATGGCTCTTAGCAACAATTCTTCAATGAGGTGTTAATCACCTTTTCTGGGCAGGGCAGCTGTCTTGAATGTCATACAGTAGCTTGTCTGGGGGTATGTCCAGGCTAGTTTTCAACACTTAATTCAAAATGGAGTTCATAATTAGATGCAGACGTATCCTATGCATCACACCAGCCAGTTTCCAATATTGTTTTTCTCCAGCTACTCATTTCCAAAACTAACAAGTGTAACGTGCAGGAACCTGTCAACAAGTGACATCTACTGTGCAGTATCACCAACCCCAGATGTTAAAAAACCATAACTGAGCACCCCCAAAATCAGGAGATTTTAAAAAGTAATAAATGTTGGGGTCTTTTTATTCGCTTTCTGGGTTTGAGATATTAGGCGTCACATTTTCAAGATATTCTCTGTAATCATGAGGGCTAGAAACTTTTAAATCAAAGCTGAAATTTGCATGTATTCACATGACTCCAGGAGCAGGAACTTTAAGGAAAATATCAAATATCATGAGCCATGCAATAAAATTACAAGAGCTGGCACTATCTCACAGGGACATTAGCAGACGTCTTCAACATTATCCATTCCCAGTGATTACTTTGTATGTGGATGTAGTTTCCAAAATTACACCATAGGACATCTTTTAATCCCATGAAATCCAGTGCATCAGTCCAGAGAAGCCCGTTGTTAATTCCTAGCTTACAAAATTGCACTGGTTGTTCACCCATACTAATATGTTTGAACACTGAAATATCCTGAAGAAATAATTTCCTTCTAAGAATTAGTAGCTGCTCATACATAGAAAATATTTTAGTACAGTAATGTACACTGCTTTTTTTTAATAGGTTAAATTCCTAAAACTCCTGGTCAAACAATAGTATTATGTAATCCAAGCAATGGGCTTTTCAACTAAAGGTCAGAGGAACAAAGCCTGGATTACAAATTTGCGATGAAAGAAGTCACAGACAAGGTGATATTCTGAGGAGAGAGATCTATGGGATAAAAATGAGGAATTGCCCATCCACTAGTGCAGCTTCCCTTTTGCCCTAGAGGCAGATGCTGTTTAAACTGAATGGGCCCTAAAATTTAGTGTTGGAACTTTCCTCTCTACCCCCTTCCAGCTTGCCTAGCGCAAACCCTGATATAGTTAGACAGCATTAAAGTGACTTTGATTTTCATGTGACCTTTCCTTGCTCAAAGAAAGCACACAAACCATCACAAGACTTTGTCTGTGAATTCAGCGATATTGTAGTAAGCAGCAATAACCTTTTGAACTTCATATGGTCTCTGACCTTCCCCTGGAGTCTGCAAAAGCAATTTTTAAATGGGGGATCACCTGTGAAGTCTTTGAGAGGAGCCACAGCTAAGCATGAGAGTAGCAATTTAGGATTCTCTATACCCACATTATACAGCCATCCAGTTAGGAGGCAGAGCATAGCCACCGGTGGGCCTGGGCTACATCCACTATTTAAGTAAACATAAACTTACGTAAATTTATTAACAGCCCTTTTAAAAATAAACACTTATTAAAGGGATGTACAGGGGTGATATTCAATATATTTGGAGTTTTAATTGCTTTAAATCATTTACAATATAAATGATTTACTGAGACGTCAGACTATAGGTCATTGCCCATCCACCATAGCCACACCACTGGTAAGAAGCTGAATAAATCCTGAGTTATATTCTGTTCTTTCCAACCTAGATGTGGGGGACTAACATAGCTAAATGACCGTGTACCATAGGGCTATACGCTTGTTCTATATTTGTGACTCTTTTTCACCAGTCCCTTTCAGTTCAGAAAAGCAGATCAGTGAATGGAACTGTACAAAATTTGGGATCATTAGGGGTATTCATCCAAGATGGAACTCAAATCCAGTCTGACCAAAATCTACTAACATTGAGAGATTTAAACCATTGCCAGCCCACACCAACTAGACACAGTGTAGACACTGAGAATCTTGGTGAATTCTCTCCCACCATTGGTTTAGCACTGGTGCAGCTCCATTGACTAGTATAGACTGGGTGCAGGTGCTTTTACCACTGTGTGGCCTAGACTTGCTTGGCGCAATGACTCAAGAGAACTGTGCGGGAATTATATCAGAATCTACAGTTTTTCCAAAGGGATGGGAAAGAAAAATAATGGAGATGTACAAACCTTTACAAGGCTTTTGGAAGGCTGGGCTGGTTGAAAAATAAAAAAATAATTTCACAATTTCAAAATTTTAAAGTTGTCTTTGTTCTGCCTTGTTTTTTATATTTTCAAAAACGGTTGTGACTTTTTTTTTTTTAAAACCATTGTTAAAAATGGAAATTTCTCCTCAGAATTTCTAGTTTCAAAAATGATTGGGAAACCAAAAAAGAAAGATGCAAAAGGAAAAACAAAGGAGGCAAAACCAAATACTGAAAAATGATAAATGAAAAATGTTGATAAAAAATGTTGTTAGAAAATTTTCAAAACATGAAAAACCTTAGTTTTTGTTTAATACGCTATTTTTCAACAATAAAACTTCTAATTAAGACAAAAATTAACCAGAAGACCAGACTGTCTTCTTATTAAGTCAAAAAAGAATAAATAAATAAGCTGCACTTGCTTGGAAACAGGACAAAGCTAAAATCCTGGGGCCAAATTTGGATTGCACCCATTTATGTCAGCAGAGCAGTTGGCCTCTGTGCTGGATGAAAAAGCAGTTGGAACAATGACATGAAGATTAGTCAGCCATAAGCTGCATATATAGGTTTTGGCTGCATTAATCCTTCGACAGCCAATGGAAATCACATAGTTAAATTTCCACACGACTCTGAAATTTTACTGTGTTAGAGCCCAACCCTCAGTAGTCACTGAGAACCTATGGAAACTCTTCCTAAATGCTTGCCACATTTGCATCATGCAAAAAGCAAGCTAGAACACAGCCAGGTGCTGTTGGGGAGGCTGGATATACCTGGTTTGGGAACATCTGTGTTTCAGCTATTAGAAAGTGCTCAGGAAATTCTGCTGATGCAGGCCAGGAAACTAGTTTGATGTATAATAGCGGTCAAATCAATCAGGGTTATAGCCTGACACCAATGTGTCTCTCTTCATGGATGATGAGCCAAGCCCATGAGAGCAGACTGGAATCACTTCAGATAATTGTAGTACCCTTATGGGTTTGGGATGGGGCTTCTTATGCTTAGCTTCACTAGCTCAGGAATTATTTGCCTTGTTTTCCCAAGGCAAACTCCTTAGCTTGTCTGTAGTTAATTTTGCCTTCCAATTTTCTGCTTTACCCTGATTTCCTGGAAACATAAACTATGTTTACCAGCCTGATAGCACAAGATTTATGGAGCAAATGACATCTGCAGATCTATGGCTAGATGACCCTGCCTACCTGACTCCAAAGATAACACAATACTATATCCTTTAATGTTTAACTACACATTTAAAGGAACAGCAGACACTTTTCTTCTATAAGCCCTTAAATCACTGCTGCCAGCTATGTCACTGCCTGCTGCCTGACCTCATTTGAGTTTGTTCTTTGAAATCACATGTTTGCTATCAGGGTGTCAAGTTATTGTTTTAGCTAAGTTCTTGTAGCCATGGTTATAAAACATAAGAACGGCCATACTGGGTCGAACCAATGATCTAACTAGCCCAGTATTTTGTCTTCTGATAGTGGCCAATGGCAGGCCCTCCAGAAGGAATGAACAGAACAGGTAACCATCAAATAATCCATTCCATTGCCCAGTCCCAGCTTCTGGCAAAGAGAGGCCGCCAGGGACACTTCAGAGCATGGTTTTGCATCTCTGCCCACCCTGGCTAGTAGCCATTGATGGACCTATCCTCCATGAACTGATCTAGTTCTTTTTTGAACCCTGTTATAATCTTGGCCTTCACAACATCCTCTGGCAAAGAGTTCCACAGGTTGACTGCGTGTTGTGTGAAGAAATACTTCCTTTTGTTCATTTTGAATCTGCTGCCTATTAATTTCATTTGGTGACCCCTAGTTTTTGAGTTATAAGAAGGAGTAAATAACACTTCCTTATTTACTTTCTCCACACCAGTCATGATTTTATAGACCTCTACCGTATCCCACCTTAGTCATCTCTTTTCCAAGCTAAAAAGTCCCAGTCTTATTAATCTCTCCTCATATGGAAGCTGCGCCCAATCCTTAATTATTTTTGTTGTCCTTTTCTGTACTTTTTCCAGTTCCAATATATCTTTTTTGAGATGGGGTGACCAGAACTGCAGGCAGTATTCAAGATATGGGCATATCATGGATTTATATAGAGGCAATGCAATATTTTCTGCCTTATTATCTATTCCCTTTCCTAACTTTTTCCCAACATTGTGTTAGCTTTTTTGACAGCTGCTGCACATTGAGTGGATGTTTTCAGAAAACTATCCAAAATGACTCCAAGATCTCTTTCTTCAGTGATAACAGCTAACTTAGACCCTGGCGTTTAACAAGTTATTCCTGACTTTTCTTTTAGCAGCGTTGATTGAACAAGGTTATATAAAGCTAGGTTTCTCATATTGCACACATATCAGAAAGTAAGAATAGACCAAAACAGCCACAAGAATCATGCAAAGGTTTATAACTATTTATTTTTTAATTACAAATAGTGAAAGCTGCACTGTATAAAACATTCATATAGTCTGACATTAAAAAAGGGATTCAAAGAGTAATTTCACAGACTTGCAGTGTAAAAAGTGGCTTGTGCTTTCTTTGCAAATCAGGCATAAATCAACTGCCAGCCATTCCTATTATCCAGGTAAATACTCGGGAGTGTCCCACTAAATCAGCTTTTAATGGCTATTTAGTGCATTCTGTGAAATCAGTTCCTGGCCCCACATTCCACATGAGTGGCACTGACTGTGCAGGTTACATTTTTACACAGCACAAGCTGTTTTTATTAACATGGATAGAAGGCAGCCATCTAAGAATAGATTCCTATACTGCAGGTCAGGTGTAAGAAAAGGTTCTTTTCAAGGGGTGATGGGAGATCTTTCGGGGCAGAAGGAACTGAGCCCATCTTGCAGAGTGGGCAGGATGTGCCTCCCACATTCATGCTTGTATTGCAGACTTGTGCACATATTATTTTTATTAACCACTATGCTTGTTTAGAGGAAGGTTATGCAACTGCTGCATAGGAAGTTTGAACTGTATTGTATAACATTGTTTACTGTTCAGAAAAGAGGTGCTCAGAAATCTGACGTTTGCTGCTCTGATTGCTAACCTCCTAGAGAGAGCCCTTGTCAGTGGCTTTTGTTAGCTGCTCACGTATAAAAGTTTCAGGGAAAGTAGCGTATTTGGGTTGAGCAGCAGAGTGAGGAAGAACCATCGCTGTAGCTTGCTACCCTTGATCCCTAACCCTGTGCAAGCCCTTCCCTAGGGACTGAGCTCTGGGAAGAACAAGAGATGGTCCTTTTCCTCTGCATCATTTCTTCCCTGTTGCACCTTCCCCACAGGGGTTCCCACATAAGCTCATTCAGATTCCATCAGCATTAAGAAATGCAGGTCTCTCCCTCCTCAGTGAAACATCCTTTGCAGGTAGCAGCAGCTGGGGAGAACTTTCAGGAGTTGTGCTGCCATGGGACGCAGAAGGAACTGGGAAACGCAAATTAAAATGGCCAAGTCAGACCCTCAAGAATTAGTTGAAAAAAGATACTAACAAACACCTAGCAACAGAATCACTCTTAAAGCCCAGTGCATTCAAGGACAGGCAGGCCTATTTGTGCGTTTCTCTTAAGTCATAAAGTAGCATGTCGGAAGTTCAAATCAACAGGGCATCATAGGCCACAACTGCCTATTGTAAAGAGCATGCAAGATGGAGAGAAAAGAGGGCAATTCAGTTGACAGACACACCCCGCTTCCATAAACGATGGGTTAATAGTGTAAATAATGTAACCTTTCCACTGTACAGCCTACTTATGAGCTCCTTATCATCACCTGGGAATCATTAATCCTACAACTGAAAGTTCATCCTAATCCTAGTTGGTAATGTAGTAGATGGAGCTAGACAATACCCACTTTCCCCCATAGTATACTTAGAGTTCACTTCTCAGAAGGCTGAAGCCTAAGGTCTGTTTATGTTTGAGTTCGTGCAATTGCATAGCTACTCAATTACTGCCATGGTTCATGCCAGTGGTGCTAAATATCCATTTGTACATACAGTGCAAAAGCATTATTTGCATTAGCAATTGTGGTGATTTGTACTCAGATGTGTGTGGCCTCTCATTGAGCTCAATGGGAACGATGTACACCCAACAGCAGAATTTGGTGACAGACAGACAGACAGGATTGGACATTTATGTGAATGATAACATTCCATTCCAGAGTCATATTAGCAAGGATGAAAAAGCAAACAAACAAAACAAACAAGCCTCACCCCAGTCCACCACCATCACCAAGAGTTTTGGAAGGGCTATAAACTAGGGCAGACCAGAGGATGACTATTCCATGTGGCAGACATTTCCACACTGGAACAAAAACAAACCTTTTGAATGTTTCCACAAAAACCCAGAATTGTGTCAAAATGCCTGTTTTTGGATCAAAACCAGGGTGTGCACACATATATCTGGTTAGGGACACTGTCCTGGGAGAATTTGCCAGATTCAGAGCATCTCTAACTTACATGCACCCAAGAATCACCTTACCCACCCCTGAAATACAGCAACCTCTGGGGAGAAATGTGGCAGCTTTTAACAGCTTACAGCAATGCTACACAATGGCTTTGGACAGGAAGTGAAGAGTATCACATTCGATTGCCACTACGGAGGGAATTTTAGGTGGACAATATACAATTACCCAAATTACTGAACAGTAAGAACAACACAGAGAAAAGAAAGGTGTTCCTTGTGCCAATACTCTCATGTTCTAAACAGTCATGACATGATGTAAAGGCAAAGCTTGTTTGATGTGTAAAACCATGAAGCAAACAAAACTGCTGGATGGAAGCCAGGCAAGGGTGGCAGCTTGCTAGTCAGATAACTCTGCCTCCTGAGAAACGTATTAGAGACTCTCGTCTTTTCTGTAACAGGCGGGCAAGACAGGTTTTACAGCACTGCAGGTCAGGTTACCCTGTGTGGTGGTGGCCCAGGGCAGATAATAAACCTGGAGTTTATAGCACTATTGTGTTCCGGAGAGAGCTTTATTCGAGTTAATCACGCATCTCATTCTGATTAGTTTTCACACAGGAAGAGCCCGGTTGTATAATTAGGGCAAAGCTTCCTCAAGCAGGGCTCACTCACTAAGAAATGCTCCTCCCCCACAAGACCCTTTTGGCTCAGGTGGGTGTAAATATCACTCTAAACATCTGACAAGTCTTTTCTTTGCGGAGGAAGAACTCTCTGGCCTAGTGTGGTTTTTCTGTCTCTAACCGCTGCGATCTTATATGAGGCTGTTATTTGGGACATGCCCATTAAGGTCAATTCTCTTGAGTAGCTTGGCATCATCAACTTCATTTGAGAACGCAGACCCCATTCGATTCCCTCTTTGGGCTTCTAAACCAAGGAAACGAGAACAGCAATGTAAGTGGAAATTGTGGGTCATGCATCATCTCAATAAATATAAAGGTTGTACAAGGTGGCTCTTGTCTTCGCCTTCTTGCAGGATTTTCTCTTTTGCCCAAGGCTAATGGGAGAAAACTGTGTTCCCCCCTGTGTTTTCATCAGTAGTTCCTCAGGCATCTGTCTCTCGCTCTCCTTCCCCCCCACCCCCCAGCATCTCCCCATGATGGATTTAGACGCAGACTTTCTCCATGGTGAGGAACTACAACCATTTAATTCTCTCTTTAAAGTCTGACCATATGATTTCTGTCTGTTTTTTCTTGTTCTCTCTGAGTTGCCAGAGGCTGACCGCCAGTCTTACTGTCTGATTTCGAGCCTCCTAAGTGCAATCTAACCAGCGTACTCTCTCCCAACGAGCACCGGAGAACCCCCACTACAATTCAGCCATTATTATATACCCAGGAAACCTGCTTGAGTAGGTAAAGAAAATCCTGGTTGCCTTTGACTGGTAGGTTTTTTTTTAATTTATTTATAACATACTCTGTAGGTTTCAGCTACGTGGTTGAGGGCAGGTGGCAGAGCAATAAATTAATAAACTTATATTTTGGGGCCATTACTTATCATAAAGATATAACTATTATTTAGTGTGCACGGCATACAGTGTAACAATGCGACACAACCAGCAGGACAAAGAGCAACCAGCTGATATTTAACTGGAAAGCAAGTCGTTAAATCTGACCCTGCTTTATAAACAACACACGGCTGGATTCTGCCACCTCCTCCCTAATGCTGAGTGGAACCTTATACTCCGCAAACTACTGCCATTGAAGTTAGTTGGACAGCTCACCAGATAAGGTATTTCTTCATAAGAGTAACGATGGCAGAATCTGTCCCATAATAATAATACGGCAAGAACACGACCATCACAAAAACACTCTGTCAGCCACTGCAGCTACATATTTCATTGCTGAAGAAGATGGACACAAACATTAGCGCCGTAGACAAAGTAAACGATCCAGGAGGCCCACATTAGGGATTAAATAGTACACATCATCTAAAATCTAATGCTAAACCAAGGCAAAGCAGGTTATTCTATGGCAGGAAATATCACAAAAATATTCCCATTTGCTTTCCCAGAGGTAAAATGAGCACCAGTTTCTCCCTGGCTATGTAAGAACTCTCAGCGTGTGACCATTTTGAAGGAAACCTTCAAACAACTCGCTAAGCTCATAATCAGAAGGACGCTGCCCACAGACCACGACCCACCAGCTCAAAGCAGCTCCAGACACAACACCAGATGCAAAACCTGCAGACATATCGCCGCTGCTACGGTGAGCTTCCTGTGTATGGGCTGAGATACAAACCCGGCAGGGAAGATTCTGGCTGTGACAAAGAGGGTAATCCCACTAAACAAATCACACTGAGAGTCCTAAACTCTGTTGGAAGCACCTCCAGGGTAGTTTGTTCTCCATGCTAGTCATCTGACCGCTGTGTAGCCTCAGTGTTTAGGATGCCAGCAAGAGGGAGAGTCGTGATGTAGTGATATGAACACAAAACCGATTCATTTTATTACCACACTGAACAACCACTTGATCGTGACCACCACTGACCTGCACTTAAGTTGAGCCACTGACCTAGAGATGAAAGGCTGCATATCCTATATAGCACCTACCCTTTCTTTCCTGCACTACTTGGTGCCAGTCAGGATACAGAGGACTTGAGATAAGGTATGGGGGAGGACCCCAGTTAGACTTAAAGTCTCCTTTGTCCTCTCTCGCATCCATAAAGTCAAAGACTCCTCCCTTCCCCCTCCCCAGCAAATCCCCTTTTCCCTGCCAGGACTTATCCCCACAATTGAACATGTCCCCTTCCCAGTGACATCCCATTTCCCTCACTTCCTTTGCAAGTTCACCTCTAGTCCTACAGGGAATTGCTTTCTCCCCTGGCAGCAGCCCTCAGGCTTCATCGAGTCACTCTCCTGCAACGCTGAGCAGCTTTCGCCATCGTGCACCACAGCAGCCCCGGCATTTGCACTCATCTTTGTACAAAGGCTTCCCAAGAGTACCTGACAGCTGGCACACGAGGCGCATGATGAAGTCAGCAAGGGAAACCTGCTCGACGGAGCACAGGGCTGGGCCGCTAGAAAACACAGGTGAGGAGACCACCTATGGGCCCTCCAGTGAGTCATAGGACAACCTCCCTTGCTTTGAGTGCAGCGCTCCCAGCCCCCTGTGTGTTAGTGGAGCACAGGACCAGAATATACACAGTGACCTTTCCGAGGGATTTCCTCCCTCTAACACATGCCTAGAACCTGGCAGGCGAGCAGCAAACGTTTGAATGTTTTCTCGATGACTCTCATTGCTCAGTGACAACTACCACACAGGAGAGAACTGTGGGACGGAGCCTGCGTTTGGCGAGCGTCCGTAGCTGCTGTGAAGTGATAAGTGTCACTGCTACAAGCTTGCTTTCCCCTGCAGAAGCGCGTGATGAGACAGGAAAGGGTGGGGTCGGGTGCCTGCTTGAGAACGAGTTGCAACTCTGTGAGGTGAGAGACTCAAACGCCTGAATTCTCAGAGAGACCGAAAAGGCACTGAATTGCCCAACACAGTGTATTAGATGCAGTCCCACCTAGCAACCGCTGGAATGTGCTGTTGTTGAACTCAAGAGTGGCACACGCCCTAAGGCAGTTTGCTGTTTTCCTCTGGGCGTGACACACCATGCAACATTCGTTGTATTTTCCAGAAAACAAGGTGCACATTTCAAGTGGGTTTTGGCCCGTGAAATGACACATGCGGGGGGCTAGCCCGGTGGCGTGGTGCTAGGTTCCTTTGCCCCCTTGCTGGAGAACTTGGGTTGAGCTCCAGTCCTGAGGCCAAATTCATCTCTGATGTAAACCCAGTGGCTTCACAGGCGTTATCTCAGGAATGAATCTGGCTCTCTCGTGCTGAGCTACAGTGAAAGCAGCAGGGAGGGAGTGTTCAACACAGGAAACACAATAAAGGCGTTAATGTGGGGACAAACTTGGTGGTGGTTCAAACAGTAGCTGGAGGGGCAAGCTCAACCTCAACTCCAAATTAATCTGCAGCGCTGGTTTCCGTTGTGTGCAACAGCTATTCGTACAAGGTGAAGGCCAAGGAAACATCCCCTGTGGGGCACGTCTGGGGCCTGCTGCAGAACATAGGCTGCACCTCCACTAGAGAGGAGAGGTAAGAATGAGGAGATGAGATTCAGAGGAGAACACCATCCGGGGCCAGATTCTGATCACAGCTGCTACATGAGTGCAAATCTGGAGTAAATGGTGCCACTGACCTCAATGGATTCATTCCATGCGGACGCTGGGGCAAGTGATGAGAATCTGGACAGACAGTTTGGCAGGCACCCTGGTCCAGAATCCCCACCCCACCTGAGGTCTACTTCACGTGGGGGTGGAGGCTGTGTGTGTCTAGGGGTGGGGGATGATGATGGCCATTAGCCATCTTGGTTCCTTCCCTTCTGGAGGCATCCTGGAGCTGATGCAACTTCCAACACGACTTACCACAGCCTGTGCCCGCTCTCAATGGAAATGGCTTTGTAACAGCTCCCCCAGTGGCTGCTACACTGGCTCAAAACCACACTCTCCACCCCTCCCCCTTCTCACCCATCCCCTGCCCCTCCCCCACAACATGCCCTGTGGAGGAGATGGCTTGGGAGGCAGTGTAGAGCCATTCTAGCAGCTCTACTCCAGCCAGAGATTTCCCTGGCTACAGGGGTATTCCCCTCCAGGGCCTGATTCCCTCAGCCCCTTCAGGCTGCCAGAACAGTGTAATGGGTCTACAGTGGAGCACAGAGTCTGGGATACTGCATGTTGTCTACCTGTAGATAGTAGGTTCCCTGAGGCAAGGGGTGTGTCTATTTTAGGTCAGGAGGGTGCCTAGCACACTTGGGAAGTCTTCGAGAATGAACAAGCAACAACAAACATGACCAGTTTTTTCCAAAAAATTCCCTTGCAAGTCATCTCTGATAAAGCAAGACAATGAGAACTGAGTGATAAACTAATAAAAAAAAAAGTAAGGGCACAGACAAGGACACTCAATGATTGCCACTAAATTTCAACATTAGGGACACCAGAGAATAAACACAAAGCCAATAAAAAGCCTGAAAATTCAGAGACCCAACATTACAGGCTGGAGCTCAGACTGTTACAAGCCCCCTGTACATACAACACACACACACACCTCCATGCCAGTTAGTTCTTGACTGTCCTTTGTTTCTTTCCTACGACCTGGTTTACTTTGAATAAGGATATTCTTGCAGGAGCTACTGCCCTCTACAGTTCCAGAAGTGACAGTCATCACTGGAAAATGTTACAGCTCATTGTAACCATGCAGTAGCAATACCACACAAGATGGTGTGTCTTTTCTTAACCCCTATTCTCAGTTGCTTATATCTTTCCTTAAGAAATCCTCTCCTGAGCAGACACACCTCATGGTAAGTCTTAGCCCAGGAGAAAATTTCTTATTCCTGGACAATTTGAAGAAAATCCATCTGGCCACTTTTGGAGTTATCCCAGCATGAAAAATTAAGTTACGTGATAACCCAGGGTCCCTGACTCACAAACCCCTGCTCTAGCCAGCAGAGACACTGCCTCACCCAGCTGGGATCCTTGTTGAGACAGTCCAAATGTATCAGGAAAGCACTTGCCAATTTCAATAGCCATAGAGTCAGCCTGGTCCCGTACTCAGGTGTCTACTGAGGGGGAGAGCACAAAGACCCTTCCCCCTCATGCAGCCCCCATCGGGACTATGCAAAATTGCAGCTCTTGTGCTTGAAGCCACTTTGTGCACTCTTCATGGTGCATATAACGTCCTGAAGGGGTGGGGAGGAGGCCCAGTCAGAGCCTGGCCCCTGGAACAGGAACAGGAACAGCACAGAGGGTGGGAGAGGCTGCATGCTATAAGGGGGTGTTGAAGGAGGCAGGTTCCCCCTATACACAGTGGCGCTCCAGGAGACATTCCGCCTCCTGCTCTTCCCTCTGGGATGGTGCTGCCTTGAACTATCCCTTCCTCCGGGTGGCACTCACAGGCCCACGCTAGCCCTTGTATCAACAGCAACACAACAAACACAGACGACTGGCCAAACCATTCAAAAATCCAAGTCTCCTAGAGCATCAGACACGTCCCCTTTGGGTCAGAAGCAGCAAGGAAGCTTGTTTTTCTCAGTCCATTGCACGGATCAGTACAGAATTAGAGACATGTTGGGCCAAGCTGCACCCCAACCCTTGGAGAAAGCCTTCAGGCTTCTGTTTGGCCAATGGCTTCATATCCCAAAGCCAGCTACCAGTGCAGAGACAAACAGGTGTCCAGTGTTGTCCTGCAGCCTTAACCACCTTAGCCCTAGTGATGCTGGTGGGGAACAGATGACTTAATCAGCTCCCTCTTCCCCCTCCCTCCTTGGACAGCTACACTCCTGTTGCAGAGAGAGCTGGTTGGAGCTCTGCCGCTCAGTGGAGTTTGCCAGGTCAAGACCTGGCTGGGAGGCTGCCAAGAAAAACGGGGGGTGCTGCAGGAAACAGCGGCAGTGACTCAGTGGGTGACACCAACTTAGTACTGAATCAGTGCCCCGGCATCAGGGTGCTGCTGTGCTGAGCCTGCCGGGTACACAGCAGCCTCCCCCAGCATGGCTGCCTCCAGGAGCTGCTCTCCCTTCTGCTGCTGAAGGCGGCCTGCGGAGGCAGTGACTCCTCCTTTGGCATGAACACGCTGGGCAGAATCTCACCCACCCTGACCTGTCTTGTCTGCCATTAGCCTCCCTTCCTCTGATACACGCTTGCACCAACGCCCGGAGAGAGGGGTGGGACAGCCCTCATATGGCTCCTTGGGCTGTGTCTCATTTGCTCTGCAGAGAGTAAAGGTGTGAGTGACAGGTCAGAGTCCACAAAGGAGCGTCTTGCGGTTGAGGCACTAGACTAGGATTCACGTGCACGGGGCTCAGCTCCTGCAACCCTGGGCACGTCACATCATCTTTCTGTGTCTCAGGTACCCATCTGTAAAGTGGGGGTAATCATTCTTCCTTCGTCTGTCTTCTTTAGTTACTCTGGGTTTATACAGCTCTAAGCTCAACGTTGGTGCTACTGTCATGTACATAACAAATGGAAATAGAGCGAGGGAGGGGCTCCTAAGGGAAGGAGGAGGAGGAGCAACCAGGGCACAGGGCAGAGGAAGGAGGGAAAGGTTGAGACAAGGAGACCCTGAAAGTGGAGGGGAAGAGGTGGTTTAACATAAAGTGGAGGGGAAGGGGTGGTTTAACAACATAAAGGGGGGCGGGGAGAGAGAGCGTGTGTGCACACATTGCAGGGGGAGGAATGGGAAAGGAAAGAAAAGAGGTAGACTGAAAAGATTCCCTAAAGAAGCAATTCAGTTCAGTGGAAGAGGAGGAGCGGGAACAGCAGAAGCAGAGGGAGTATCATTACACTGCAAGATTATTAGAAAAGTGTATGTTAAATACTACAAATAAAATCCATACAATATCAGATGTGGTCTAATGACAGAAACAGAGCATCATACGTCTACAAATGCTGGGTGAGAAACACCTTGCACTGCGGAGGCAAGTTAACAAAAATCAACACCATCCCCAACTGAAGAGCTTGTCACCTAGAACAGTGGCTTTCAACCGTTTCTCATATGTGGACTCCTAAAAAATTTCAAATGGAGATGCCCCTTTTGAAATCTTAGACACAGTCTGCACACGCCCAGAGTCTGCAGACCACATGTTGAAAACCACTGACTTTGAAGCACCAGCAAACACAGCTCTCTACAGTTCTATTAAGTATGGAAATGAAGGGGGCTGGCGAGAAATTTTCCTGCCCCTGCTGGGGTTTCCCCCAACTGTGTGTAATTCTCAACCCACCCTGGTAAGCATGACATACCTCTGTCTCATGAACGGAAGTTTTCTCTTCCTTTTGGAAAACATGAGATTGTACCATATCACAAATATTTCTAGAAGTCTGTGCTGAAGGAAGAGAGTTGCCCTCTCCCTTACAACTTTCTCCAACTTACTGAAGATCTGTTATTTTGCCCAAAGAGAGCTCACGCAGCCTGTTCACATCTGCCCAGCCAAAGGAACTAAGCATAGCCAGAGAATTTAAAAAGAGAGTCCTATGAAAGCAGCATGCATCTCACAGCACGGTTCAGTGCTAAATGAAAGTCACAAAAAGCATGAGAAAAAGCACTGTAGGGAACAATCGTGAACTGGCCAGGGAGATGGAATAATAATTTCTAATTTCTGTTGATGCAGTCCTTAAAGCCCTCAAAGTCAATACATTTTGCTCAGTACAAGGACCGTGGTATCTGGTTTTACCAATATGCAATGAGTACGGCTTCAGAAATGTACAGATTAATGAGGAATGGGAAGTATTGCCTTATTGTAGGGTGGGGAGGGGGGGGGCCCTAAGCCACAAATGTATGCAGAATTTAAGAGGTTTTTTATACAAATGTACATTATTGGCCCTTACAGTTATGAAGGCATCCTAATGTGTAGAGCCCTGCGTGAATACACAAACACAGATCCACATCTAATCCGCATCTGCCCCAATCGACTTTCCTCCGAAGGCCATCCGCAGTCTAAGTCATCCACACCTGCACGCACCACAGCTCTGGGGGTCCCCCAATCAGCCAGCCCTGCTGCATCCTCCGCCACTGATCAGCTGTTCGGGGGTCAGTCCCTCCAGGCAGCTGCCCAACAGCTGATCAGCAACTGGCAGGGGAATCCTGCGGAACAGCTGATTGGTGGCCAGACCCCATCCCCATCTCAAAGGCAGGGAAGCGGCCTTAAAAGCTATGAGCTGCAGACAGCTGCTTCCCTGAGCCGCATCCAATCCACTACCCGTAAAAATACGATCCAGGGATATATAGTGGATATCTGCAGATTTGCAGTGAACGGCATGTAAATGTAAACGGAATGTTAACGGCATGTAAATGGATGTCTTCATGAGTCTGCAGACAGCTGGCTCCTGTGCCTCTGCTGCTATTCATAAGTCTGCCAAGCCATAGTAGAGTGCAGCTAAGGTAATGGATCAATTTCATTGCAAATCCTATGGAGATATGTCAGTTTCATGCTGCTCCTTGAGAAATCACTGAGCAGCAGCAAAATGGAAGGCTAGATTAATTCTACCCTGCACTAGCCTGTCCCAGATTAACTGTCCACATGAACTCTGCTGTGATGTATTAGTGGTTCTTTGGTGTTCTTTGATTAGTCCCATTCCAAAGAGGACTAGATCAAAGTACAGGAAGGAACAATTAATGCATGTCAGCTGTGTCTATGTGGACAGTTAGTCTGGGGCAGGCTAGTGCCCAGTAAATTCACATCCCCGTTTGCTGCAAACTAAACGTTTGTTTAGACAAGCCCTGACTGTGTCACACACTAATTAATTTCTCTTCACAAAACCTGTCCTGGGGAGGGAATCCTGATTCCTAATACAATTTAACCTGGCAACTAAACATCCGCTTCACCCTCATCTGTATCAGCCCCAGGCAGGGGAAAAGAAACTGAAGATGTCAGCAGGCTAATAACGAGCAGCCCCAGTTCCAATGGACAATGGAAATTAGCTACAGGGACAGTTTGCTAGAAACAACCCCCCCCTTCCCTCAGCCGCCCCTCTCAGCTCCTCCATTCTCTCTGCCCCTTCCCCCCATCCCCTCCTCTTTCCCTCTGCCCCTTTGGGCCCTCCTTCCCATTTCCTTTCTCCCCTCAGCCTCTCTTCCCACCGCTCTTTCCCTCTGCCCCCTCTCCTTTCCCTCTGCCCCTTTGGCCTCCCCTCCCATCTCCCTCTCCCTTCCCTCTGCCTCTTTCCACCTCCCTTCCTTTCTTCTGCCCTCTCGGCATCCCTTCCCACCGACTCTCATCCTTTCCCTCTGCCTCCTTGACCTCCCCTCCCTTCCCTTTCTTTTCCCTGGCACCCCCTTCTCCCTTGGCTCAGTTCCCCTGTAGGGTCAGTGGAGGATACAAACCCTCTGAGCCGAGTCTCAGGTGCATGAGAGCTCCCCAGCTCTGCCCCCAGTTGGAATCATGTCAAAGAAACACTTTACCTGCACAGATAGCTCCTCTTTTCCTCCTTCAGCGTAGTCTTTCGGGAACCACTTTGACCAGGAGCTGGGGGTGGGAGGATGGGACAGAGCTGCCAGAGGGGCAGGTGCTTAGTCTGATCCAGGCTGCACCCACAGGTTCACTGCTATTTCCAGATGCGTTCCCATTTCCTAGCACACTCTTATTCATTCGGAGGCCGTGTCCTGGTGCTTGCGTTTCTGAGGCACAGGCCATCGGCTCTGAACCCCCACTGCGCTGTTTTGCTCTGCAGTCAAAACAAAGGCTGGTCACTTTCACTTTTCCTTTAGGCAGCATCCTCCAAAAACATACAGGGGGAAAGGAGGGGGAAGGGAAGAGAGAGCTGTGGCTGGGGAAAGTGAAAGCGCAGGACGAAGGAGGTGGAGCAAAGGCCAAAGATCTAATCCAACCCAGTACATAGAACCTTCCCAGGGATTATTCTATCTACTCCGTAATGTTCGAAAGCAGGGACAGGCAGAATTGAACTGGGGAGGGAGAGAAAAAAAGACAAAAGCATGTTGGGGGACGCTCAAACGTTGCGGGGGTGGAAGACTGTATAACTAGAGCGATTCAGGCTTTGTAGTGGGAGAAAATCTCTTCTCCTAGGTCAGAGAAATGTTCACTTGATGGGCTGCATATGGCCTTTGACCTTATTGCTCACTGTGCACAGTGGCCCGATTTTGACGCAACTTTGAGACCTCTAGGTTTCCAGGCCTCACAACTGGCTCTCTTGTTTCTGGCCTGGAGCATTCAGACTGATTCTCTTCTCTTTCTATTTAGAACGTTCACAGAGAGAGATTTCACAAGCATCTCCATGCAAAACTAAATCACCCAATAATTAAAATTCTTATCGTCCTTATTAACCACCCTAAATAATATCTTTCTGCTGCACTGCTCTGTTCATTTACATATGACACAGAAACATTACTGAGAGCAACTGCAAACATCTCTTTTAGGGATGGGCAGGTATAACTCTGATCTAATGCTCCCAGCCCCTGGAAACTAGGGACCAACGAGTTGCAGACAGAAATTTGGTCCATGGGAAGGGGGAGGAGTTAGCAAGGAAGGAGAAGGCATAAAACAGGAGAGAGAGGGACAAGCAGGAAGCGAGAGAAGTAAGTCTTGAAGTGGACTGGGCAAAAAAATAAAACAGACCTCCAAAGTGGGCCTGAGATAAGATGATCACTGAGCAAGGGGTGCTATAAATATAGAGAACGTGCTGTCTGAGCCCTAACATTTCCTCATGATCTAAAGCAGTGTTTCTTAACCTGGGGTTTTAGAGGGGTCGCAAGTGCAGAGCTGGTATTGGGGGTGGCAAGAAAGGCAATTGCCTGGAGCCACAGGGGCGCCATGAAACTAAGTTACATGCCTCAGCCCCGTGGGGGTGGGACTCAGGCTTCAGGGGTACAGTAGTTTGGAAAGGTTAAGAACCACTGATCTAAAGGCATGGCATTGCCAAGGAATGCAGCCATTTTTTAAACCCTGAAGGTGGTCATGGATTGTCACAGCTAATCCCTCCTGCAATCATCTTCACAACTACAGAGGAGCCAGAGTATTGAACTCTTGAACAAATGGCGAAACAGCGAACACCACTGATTGTGTCACAATAGCACATCCACAACAGCCCGGTCTACCTTAGGCTTCTTGCCAGAGAATCCACCATGGTAAGCGTGCTAGTGCGGGCCTGGAATTGGCTGTCGGTGGGGTTTTAAACACCATGTCGGGAAAGGTTACCCTGAGTAGGGTTAAATGACTCTCCCTGAAGCCCTGTTTGTTCTAGCACCTCCTGCCATTGGTAGCAACGGGGCTGGTCAAAAAATTTCCATCACAACTGTTTTTTGATGGAAAATTGGGTTCACAACTAAATGAAGTTTTCACAACAGATGTCTGCTTTCTCTGGAAAACTGCATTTTTTTTTTTGCTCAAAAAATTAAATTTTGCAGCAAATTGCTGATTTGAAAAAAACACCTTTACTAGGCATCTTCCCCAGCCCCCTTTTTGAACCAGGTCTTGAGAAAAATTGTTGACCAAAACAAAACAAAAAATCTTAGCACCAACCCCTCCCTCCCAATGTGTATGTAAATATGGTAAAGGGACTCGCTCCTATATGGGGATATGTGATTTAGGGTGTGTTCAGTGTGAATGCAGGGTCATTTTTCTATGGAGAAGAGGTACCCTGGCCCTCAGAGGGAGGGGAAGTGACAGTTGGACGAGACGATGGAGGGACAGAGGGGGGCTGTAGGGAGCCCTAGAGAGAGAGAGCCAGGGAGTAAATGGAGAGAAATAGGGGGGAAAAAGAGGGCAGCCAGAGGGACAGAGTGAAACTGAGACTTGAGAGAAACCAAGAGTAAGTGGAGAGACTAAGGCAGAGCGGGACAGACAGACAGGCAGAAGAGGGTCCCTTTAGTTTCAAGCTGGCTGGTCAAGTCAGTCTGTGTTTGGTGGCATGTTCCTGAGTATCTGTTCCTATCATCGGTTCTGGTCCTTGATTCATGTGGTCCTGGAGATCTGGAGCAGGAGAACCACAGATCCTTTAGATCCAGTGGGTCTGGTCTAATGTGCACCCCACAAGCAAGTACTGCTGGAGTCAAGTCAAGTCAAGAGATGTGCTTGAGGCTCAAAGACCGACTTGGGCGTGAGACAGTACTCAGTGAGAGATCTGGGAAAGGGGAACCTTGAATTAAAAAATAACAACCTCTAAGATAATAGCCTGTTCCCACAGAGATAGATAGATATATACGTATTTCTTTATTTAGTTAAGTACACTGAGGAGTAAATTATGTGTGTATATTTGTATATATATATATATATATATTTTCTCAAACTGTTATGTTTTTATTATATACATTCTTCTTCTATTTAATGTTGTTGTAGGTAGGTGGAAGCTAGTTCTGTTTGTTTCAGTTTAAATAACATCCCCGTTGTTCGTCGTTGTTTGACAACCAGTTGTATTAACTTGGCTACCGTTAAATCACCTTTTATCACAGTGTAACACTTCCCCCAGCTCTCACCTGCCAGATAAATTATCTCACCACCATGATGGACCATTACTAAATCTTAGTTTTGGGGCAGGATGACCCTGAAATGTATTTCAAATTATAACACAGAGACCTTCCTCAGAGATCTGTTTACACGTATATAAAGCTCTGGCCTAATCATTAGGAAAGAGTGTGCGAGAAAATGATCCCTACAAAGGGGTGAAGCCTGGTTAGAAGCAAAGCTAATAGACAACAGTGAGAGGGAGGAGAGCTGTGTGGAGCTGCAACATAGTGACGACTGCCCGGCATGTTCTGGTTCCACCCCCCGAATTACAGTGTCCATTTAGAATTCCTAAAACAAACCTGTTCTTTAATTGCAAACTTGATTAGAGCACCTAGGCAAATTGCCCTCCAAAGAAAAACTACCTTTCAGACAAGGGCAAGTGGCTTTGTACATGGCTGAAATCTGCACTGTATCATACAGCTGCAGATAGTAACTGGGCATGATGCAGAAGGCCCTTAAGATAACATTGTAAAACACATATGGGATCCTGGATGTGCTACCGAAAGGACTTTATTCCCACCCAAGCCATATAAAAGCCAAATTTCTCTTGTTACTTTCAGCTTTACAATGAGAGGCACAAACTCCACGCTAAAGAGACCAGAAATATAAAAATAAAAATACATGTACACAGGGCTTGCCCCTGGAAGCACTCCTGGAAGATACTTGTAATACAGAGAGCATGTGCAAAATAAGTCTCAGGGCTTAAAAGGAAATGTTTCTATCCTGTAAGTGTAAGATAAGACACCATTTGAATCCTTGTGGCTTAGAGAACAATGTTAAGAGCCTTGAGATTGTTCATGGTTCAAGACCGTTAATAAGTAAATCAAAAGGAAATGAAGTTCACCCCAGGGTCAAGGACCACTCTGTACTTCCAGATGGAAGCAATTAAGATACCTTCATAAACCAAATTTTTAAAAACTTCAAGACCAGACAGAAAGGGAACTTCTCCCTTGCTTGCTGATATCACTGACTTGGGAATGTTTGAAAAAACAAAACTGGAATTTTAGGTAATAACTCAGACTTCTTCTATGCAAATCACACACTTCTTAGGGTTTTGCTTAACTTCTCCTACACTGCCCTGTATCCAGGAAGCACAGCATCATTACCCAGGGAGTTCATTTAATGGCTAGGTGCTTTAAAACCATTTTATTTAGTCTGAGGGATTAATCAATCAGTCAGTCAGTCAGTCTCCCTTGCACTTCCTGCTAATCAGTCATATCATCTACCTAGTCTCTAAGTAAAGATATTTGAGGAATTAGAGACAGTGACAATATTAGCAAACTGAGACTGTCTAGCTTTTAGATATGCAAGCAAAGAGATATAAATGACAGGGCTAAGTTCTGTTAGCAAAAGTGATCACGGGGCAAGACACTGGTAGTCTGGAAAGTGATTTCCCTGGAGACATGTACATTCATCTCTAGGATCTGGCCTAGCTCAGAGAAGTAGATTTTCTGTTGTTCTCACTCTCTCTCTCATGGGCTGTGACATCTTCACCTGGATTTTCAGAATGCCTCTTGCTGGTTTTATTTTGAGGAATTACCCACAATTCAAAGCAATAAGACCTCTCACAGCAGGTAAGCTGATGTAGTGATACCAACCACATCACTTTCCCAAAATGTGGGCTCTCTTTTCTTTCAGGGCCAGAACGCGAGGCTACAAGTCACAACTTTGTTTGGTCCGTTCAGGCAGCTCTTACAACAGGATGGCTCCTTGGCCAAAGCTCTCACACTTTGCCATCAGCAGCTGTTTATAACTATTCTAGACTCTTTTTAAAGTAACCGTTGCTGTTTTGCTGTGTACAGTCGCCCAACCTACAGATGTATCTAGTACAAATAGAGAGAGCAGAAGCAGGGTCAGTGTATAAACATTGAAACCTCAGAATAAAATGCAAGAGGAAAAATATTTTTAAAATAAATCCAAAGACCTATTTAAAGCCCATAAATCATTAATATGCTAAGTAAGGAGGCAATGTGGTTTTTGGTTAAGGCCATAGACAAGGGGTAATATTTTCAAAAGAATTAGGCGCCTAAGGCCCATTTTCAAAAATGACTTAGGCTCTTGGGCCTCACAGTAAAATTTTTAAAAGTCTCATTGAGACTTAGGTGCCAAGTCTCTAAGTGACTTTTGAAAATGGGGTAAGGCTCCTAAGTCACTCAAAGCCAGAGTTTAATGGTATTTAGGCACCTAACTCCCTGTTTCCTGAGCTGTCCAGTCTCTTCTACTATATGAAGGACATCAACAAAAGCTAACCTGACTTCTGGTAGTTATTTTTGCTTTTCCAGAAATGTACAATATAATATAGCATGAGTCAGACAGACAAATGATGGGGATCTTGGCCATTCAGTGAAACAACTTCCATTTCAGGCTGGGCAAAAAACAACTCTCTAACTTTGACCCATACGTTATGGCAGTAGCAGTTCAGAAAGACTTTGTATAGTGCTAGAGATCTGTGGCGTTTATAAGCAAATTAGAATTACTGATGCTCTTGCTGCAAATGACAATACCAATGGCCTAATGGGGAAGCACCCGTTCAGGACCCTAGCAGTGGGAATAGGAAATAAAGGGGGTTGGGAAAGGTCTGAGCAGTGGACAAAGAAAAGCAGAAGACAGGTGATGAGGGAGAAAGATTTATCAGTTCCAAAGAGTTATTTATGTCCCACTATAGAGTTACATGGTCTGATTCTCAAAAGGTGCTGAGCACTTGCCCCCTCATTGACTTCAATGGGATTTCTGGCTGCTCAGCACCTCTGGAAATCAGGCCAACAGATGTGCTTGCCTATGTGAACCTTGAGTATAATTCTTGATTTCTGTGGGTGCTATGCCTAGAATGTCTGAAGGATAACAGAAAGACATAATGGGCTGAGGGAATGCTGCCCCCTGCTGGTGAAGAATATACATATCTGACAGGGTGCTCTAGCTTTGTAAGAAACTTCCTTCCTCTTTTAGGGTTTGATGGCATGTCAAGCTCTCAGTGTAATTTGCAGTTCGAGGGGATCAAGCCAGCATGCTACAAACGGAGTGCATCCCCAGCGGATGTACCCATCTGAGAAACAAGGCATGTACATGGAGCGGCTAGCCCCCCTCACTACCGTGACTACTTTATTTTTAGTATACTAACTTGGTTAAAGCTAGCATGGGTAGGGCTCCTTGACCTGGGAATTACATCCCAGGCTCAAAATGTAGACATACCCTTGATTAACTAGCATCTATGGAGGAAGGGCTGGTTGGGAATTTGCATGGCAAAGTTCAGTTGCTCGCTATTCCTTTGCATCCCAGTCACCTCTTTGCAAGTCTGCAGCCTACATTTATTTGGCTGTGGACACTGACGATGCTCCTCTTAGTGAAGACCTAAGTGTGACGTTTGCTTAGAGCAAACTAACATGAAATCCATGAGAAATGACATTGCACAATGATAGATGAAGTACGATAAGGCCTGGAAGGTTTGAAAAAGGGTGGAGGGGTGGCCAAAAAGGCACAAGACAGTCTGTATTTCATATGGCTAACAAAGAAAAAAATGTGAAGGCATAAAAGACCACCAGGACAACACCTCACCTCTGGAGTTCTCTTTAGAATGATTTTATTCAGAATTTTACAAATAATCATATCAGTTTTTACAGGAAAAAATGCTTTAAGAATCAACTATTTTAAATCAACCTTGTTATACTTAAAGAGTATTTACATTCACACAGCCACAACCACTCTTTGATTTTGAAAATATTTGGCTTTCTATATACAAGGCCCTGGGCATAAGTGGTATATTAAAGTGCCCCAAGATTCATTTGTGAGCAAGGCACTACGCTATCTAAGCTGATTTCATGGTATGATCAAATAATTTCCAGCTATTCAAGTTTAGGGCCCAAACCTACAAATAGTAACACACACTTTATTCACAAGAGGAGTCTCTTTTGCTTCAACAGGACTATTCCAGTGAATCAAGCTGCTCATGCGCTTAAGTGCTTGCAGGCTTAAGGCCTTGGAGAGCAATTTATAATAATGGATGAGCCACCTGGGGCTGTGATGTCAAGCCAGGCATCTACTGCAGCAATGGCAAGCAATTTCCAAGACACCTGCACCATGGCAGTGATATTATTAAAGATCCTTTGAAAAAATTAGCCTCACCATGCACTTGGGAGAACAGTGTAAATTTTAAATGTGGCCTGCATTCAAAAGGCAGCACCCTCAAAAGTGAAGTTTTACATAGCACCCAGGAAGGATATTTGTGACTGAAAGCACAGGACTGCGGACCAGAAAATCCAAGGTCTACACATGGCTCTGCAACAGTCTTTCTATGGGGTGCTAGCTACCACCTCTTGTTGCCTCTTTTTCCCGATCTGTAATTTAGGAGTACAAAAGGGAGTATATGTACCAGGACTGGTGAAACTAACTGAAATCAGCTGGCAGAAGGAGCTACAGAATGATAAAACAATGAAAATGAACACTATATTATAATGTTCAACTCATAGCCAGAAGCAGAAGTAAATGCTAAAAATTCTAATTAGTGCTTAGGAATGGCAGATCTTTATCCTGACTAGTTATATTACTCTTCACAAACATTAATTTCAACACCCTTGAGAGGTGGTATTATCTCCATTTTATGAACTAGGAAACTGAGGTATCAAGGCTAAGTGACTTGTCCAAAATGATGAAAGGAGTCAGTTTCAGAGCTAGGATTAGAACTCAGGTGTTCCTGGTTCCACTAGGCCATATCTCTCATAGTAACGATGGTATAAATGATAGGGATTCTCCATCAGGGAGGAATCTTACCTACCATACAAGCAGTGATTCCTAGCGGATGAGGAAAAGGATGCATGAGCCATTCAGAATTTTCCAGCTTTTGGGCATTTAAGACAGCCTGAATTCTTTTGCATCCAACCCTGGTGTAAATATCACAGTTAACTTACGATCTTAGCACCACCCCTCATTCAGGAGTCGATTCTGCCACCCTTACAACGAATAGTGCCTTAATCCTTTGAAATCAATAGGACTACTCACAGAATAAGGTACCACTCCATGTCAGGATGACAGAATCGGGGCCCTCAGTTATTAACTAAAGCACAGTTAAAGTCTTCCTTATACTCACGTTTATGTTCTGTATAGTTTATCTGCTGTTAACGAAGGTATTTGTACAAATGAAAAACAGTAGAATTTTAAAAGCTTTAACATAATAGTAGATGAAACTACACAGTACACTTTGATGACTTCACCAGGGAACTCCACCTGGTACTGAAGGCCCCTGTTCTAATGATACTCTCTTAGGGGGTCTTTCTAGTTTAGAGAGTGATTCATGTAAGGAAGGAGGCTTCTATTAAATTTATATGTTGGCTCTTTCAGAAAGAAAGAAGCATTTCTAAAAACCTGAGTTTGTAAAAATGTTACATTCAGATCAGCGAAGTTCCAAAGGCTCCAACACTAACGATAAGTGACAGGCCAAAAGAATTTTTAAAGACCATACTGAGATAGTGTCTTGAAGCTACAAAGGTCTGAATAGGCAGCACTCAAATAACTCTGCCAAAGTTTAGATACAATATGGTGCCACCATAAAGTTTTACAAGTATCTACAATTGTGCTAAGCACCTTCAGACCTTACCCTTATTGCTAGTACTGGTGTCATTGATCGTTTAGGTAATCACTTTTAGGGTTCCTCTAATCTACATTTTACCTGTGACTCTCTTCACTTGCACAGTGATTGTATTAACATACATCCCTCCAAAACATAGGAGAAATATTTTAATTAGGTTCTGAGCTGGATTTTGTTTGACTAAAATTAGTGCATCCTCTTTAAGACCAAACAGAGAATCCATTGATTCCATTGCAGAAAAATAACGCCTTCCGGGTACTGCCACCCATTAACAAAACCAATTGTGAAAACAGTATATGGGGTAAACTGTCAAACTAGAATCAGACTAATATATTAATATCCATAGACACTGCATGGAAGATATTTTGTGTTATATTTTCCATTTTTTGAAAACTAGCGTGCAATAAAATACATGTTGTGACCTCAGAATAATTCATTATTGCCATGGTGTATCTGCCTTGAATCACAACTGGGAAATTCCCTGTTCAGCTGACTCAACCATTGTTCTTAAGATTGCTCAGTAAACATTGGAACATTTAAAAATTCAAGAAAGAAAATCTCATTGTCAAGTGACATAATGGAATAAATCAGTAGAGAAAAGTAACAGCTAAATGACGTGTTAAGGCATGTCAGACCTTGGCCAGGAGGAGCGTGTTGCCGGTGCAGGCTCCTCGCTTCAGCCCAGGAGACGGGAGATCAGCGCTCCCCTCCCCGTGGCTGTAGCAGGAAGCATGACAAAGCACTCCGCCTGGGTCCCTAGGTGCTGGGTCCCTGCTGGAGCCCGAGGGAGGGGAACACTGACTGATCTATCCCCCTGGCTGCAGAAGGGAGCCACTGCCTAGGGACCCAGGTGGAGCGCATGGTTTCCTTGCTGCAGCCAGGGGGACAGGAGATCCTCCTCGCTGAACTCCTTCCCGCTGGCTGCAGTGGGCAGAGGAGGAAGGCTGCTGGTGGAGAGTGGTGTCCCCCTTCTGGGTCGTAAAAATTATATTTGTGGCCCTCAAGCCAAAAAGGTTGGGAACCACTGGTCTACAACATACTTTGATAAGGCAAGAGATATTGTACCAAACCAGCAGAGCCTCCACAGGGAGAGAGTAAGGCACCCGGGCTATCAAGATAATTAGCTGGTGCTACATTTAACCCAGTAGTAAAATGCTAAACATTTGTAAACAGCTGCTTTTCCAGAAAGAAAAGCCTTTAACAGCTTTGATTACTGAAAGGTAAGATTCTACTTATTAAACCATTCCAAAAAAAAATTAAAGTACCACAGAATGCTTCATAAAATTAATTTCTTAAACCTGCCCCAGTGTGAAGAAACGTGCTTTCAGCGTTGTCCAAATGAGAGAGAAACTGAAGTTTTCTTGAAAGAAACACAAATGCTATCAAGGCGGCTTCTGTGATCAAAGAAAATGGTTCCTGGCAGATTTTCAACATGATTTCTTGGTTTTTGCACTTTAAAAAAAATTTCACTGATTTCATGATATTTGTGAGAAAACAGAACATGTAAAATTACATTCTTGGCTCTTTGTCAAGAGCTTTTGGCCAGGATTTGAAGCTAAATTTTGGTCTCAATTATACCTATGTAGCCTTCAACTCAATGTAGCTGCACAGGTGTAACTGAGAGTGGAATTTAGCCTTCCATATTGTGAGAAAACTGACCAAAAAAAAAAGAACAAACAGGAAATAAAAGGCTTTGAAAGTAGACATATGTTTGCCTGCTGCTCCCAATCAAACTGTACAGAAGACTTAGAAGGATTAGTTTATACTATATCCTAAAAGAATAGAAGAAACACAGATGAAACCTATGGATAGTGTTAAAAATAAATATGAACCTGGAATAGGACACACCCCAATATCAGATGTAAACAACTTCAACCTGTGGTCATATTAAAACGATATTTGAAACAATAAGAATTACTTTGCTAGCAACACTTAAATATTGCAAATAATTTGTGCAAGAAAATCTTCACAATCCACTTCCAGCTAAAATAAAGTCAAGTTTTCAAATTCATTTTTCAAAGTTTTTCTTTTTTCATCCCTGAAGTTGTTCAGGAATTAAGCATGTGCAAAGCCACCTGTGTATAATTTATGTTATGATGTAAAATTGCCAAGCTAGATATTTTCACAACCTTTGTTATAAAGTAACAAGCTCACTGCCTAGGACATGTGTGTGTGCGTATGTTGAGAAATCCAGTGTCACTGGCAGCATTTTCTTACAATTTGGAAAGAGTTGGCAATTTTTAACTCTTGTTGACATGCATTACCTTAAGATCATTAAGGACTGAAGTCACTCCATCAGCAATCATCTTCAAGCACCTTTTAGATATTTAGACCTATAGCAGGAGTGTCATACTCATTCTTAAAATTACAAACTATGCTTATCCAACATTGTTCTGTGTTACTGACACATTAAACAATTGAGGATGGAGATCTCATGAAGGGATATACAGTATCTATGGTCATACAAAAAGAAGGTATTGAAAACAGTGTTTCAATTAATAAATAAGCTTATAATTACAGGACACAAAGTGTTGCCACTAGTCCTTTCTGGAAGGAAAATTAAAAGAAAAGTCTGTTTACTTTTCAGTCCATCATGAAGTATACAGTGTAGTGTCATCAAAAAGCTGTGCTTTTAAGAATCACTGGGCTTTCTTCTTCATCCTTTGAAACCCTTGTGCTATTAGATGTATGTCTGTACTTGAGTCTGTAAACAAGGAAAAATAACTAATAGTGCAATTTCTAATTAAAACAGTACCCTCCAAAATCCTAAATGTAAGTTTGTCCATAGAGGCCCTGATTCAGCAAAGTATTTATACATGTGCCTTTCTTTAAAAACCAACTGATTTTAATAGGATGACGCACATGCTTAAGTACCTTCCTAAATCGGAAAGTGAAGTGCTGAAAACTCTCAATGACCCTTTGATTCCATGGATCTGAAAGTGCTGAATACTTCAGATTGATACCCAGGGAACTTTCTACATATACTTGCATCAGCAGAAATTATTTGGATGATGAACTTTCATACTATGAAAAGATATTTCAACATTTTTACTACATTTGCTACGTGTGAAAGATGTTTATGTTAAATATCTTAAAATGTGGTTATACTCTTTAAAAGATTATATAAAATAGTTCATTTTTAACACATGTATTTCCTGTGGGCACTGTGTACTCATGTTAGCCTTCCAGAGCCAACACAACTCTGGAAGAGTGAGTCGGATTCTGTTCAGGCTTATGAATCATCAGAAGAATCTAACTAAATTCCAACTACAGGGCCAAATTCTTTCTTTAATGACACTTGTGCAAACCCATCACAGACAAGCTATACGTGCTACCCATGCTCCATTTAATTTGCTTGTTTAGTTGTTCCTCGTACATTAATCCTTATAACTCTTTAATCTTTTTTGTTCCTCTTCTAAGAGCTCTCTCCAATTTGTGAACAACTTTTAATCAGCACCAGGTATGGCATGCAGAGGATACTGGCCCATACTCATTTTTGCTGTAACTCCACTGACTTCAGACTTCCAATTTGGCCCATTCTATTGCTGATTTGAGCTCTTGAATCGTTTTAGTTTACTATCCCCACAAGACAACTTAATCAGTTGGGGATCAAACCACTAAAAGAGAACTTTATTTTATGTGGATATTCTTCTCAGAGATGGTAGAGTTTTCTTAAGAGAGAACATTAGAAGGTAACACTTACCCTTTAACCCGCAGCATCTGCTCAATTGTGTCTGGGAGAGGTGTGCCATAGCTCTCTGGGAGAAACAGAGTAAGGATTCCCGTCAGCACAGTTAGGCTTCCCATGAGGATGTAAGGCAGGAATCTGTCATAGGCACCTAATAAAACACAGGACATGCCAACATCAGGTATACACCACCAACATGATGAATCAGGGGTTAATATTTGGGTCCTGTATATAATGCAAACATACTGCTGTATAAATTTCAGTACCATTGTGCTGCAAGATATAATCTTTCATTTAAAAAAAATTAAGCCTATAGCCCATATGGTTGCAAAGAGAACTTTCACATCGTGAAAATTCATTCACAGTGACGTTTCCCTGAGCCTCCAGACAGGCTGAAACAAAAGCTCTGAGAGAAGTGTGAACTGCCCCACTCATCTGATAAGATGTTGACTCAGAAGCCTAATGAAGAGATATTCTAAAATACGGATACTCTGTGTCATGATCATTGTTCAGTGATTTTTTTAGGCCAAATTCTCTTCAGGAAACCAGTGGCCAAATATAGACCCTGTTATATGGGCATAATTTCTCTGAGTACTACATTTCTAAATCACAGAGTGTTGAGCAATGTTAGAATTTCTAAATGCCTTCTGTGAGCTAAAGTTACCCACTGAGAAGAACTGAAGCAGCTGAGATTATGTTACAGCATGTTTGTTGAGTAATCTGCGACAAATATAGGGCAACAGCCTCGACTTTACAAGACAAGTTGAGAGAATGACTATAAAGACATGCTGGCGTTTAACTGACACACTAGTTCATTGTTACAGAACTCAGCCTAGCCTTGCATTGCAGGATTTTGTTTTCAATAGTAGCCAATTTGGCAGGAGACATAATAGCTGGTATCTTACCGAGGTAAACAAAGTAAGGTGAGAGGACGCTGCCCAACCTGGAGGCCATGGAACTGGCTCCAACTCCCATATTCCTCACAACTGTTGGATATAGCTCAGCAGTGTAAACGTAAACCATTGAAAAGGAAGACGTGATCCCAAATTTACCCAGCATCACCAAGATAATGGACAGGATGTGAAGATCTGCAAGTGAGATCCAATCAGAACATCAGTAAAACTGTAACGAGTCACTGCATCTATTAACCCCATTTTTATTTTTTGCTTCTCGTCAACCGAATTCCAGTGTTAGGGTTTCCTGGTTGATTCATTTTAACATAAACACTCTTAATAAAATAAAACCATCTTCCTCCCAAGGTCAGCCAGCCTGCCACCTATAAAGTTTGAGAACAGAGATACAGCTTAATGAAAAACATATTGGCAATGTATTTCTAGGATCCTGGATCAACCTTTGCTAGTGGGATGAATTTTGTAATAAAACACATAAAATGTCCAAGAGTTTTAAAGGCAAGGAGTAGCAAATAATATAATCCACCTGTCACCCTTGGAGAACAAGCAAGACAGTTCTCTCTCTCATTTATTTATTCTTTGATTTGCAATAACATGCTTATATACCAAGCCCTAAGCACATGGTCAAAGCTATCAACAGACCAGTATGGTACCACCTCTAGTGTACCTAGAATAATGGTCGGGTTCCCAATACATGATACCGTCCTTCAAATATTTTTAATTGGCAAACATTCACTTTTTTAAAAAAGTATTGACACTTGTTTACTTTTAGATTGTTATTTATCACAAAGGCTACCCCAATAGCTCTCCTGAAATTCAAGTTCTTAATGCGACCAAAGTACAAAAAACATTCTTGGCAATTGGTTATTCTGGAGACAAGTTCTGCAGGAGCATGCCAGCTTCTGGTACCATCCATGTCACCCAACTGACTACTCCATTTGGTTTAATCCTTGTCCCATATCATGAATTTATTGGGATGGCAGGGGTGTAAATTAGGGCAAAACCAGGCTCGAGTCTGAATTTTAACAGGCCATATGGAGAACGAACCATCTTTACTTGAGAGAAAGAAAAGGCTTAGGAATGTGTCTGACATGGGGTATCTTTACACTAGAGCTGGAGGTGTAGTTTCCACCTTGGACAGACATATCTTTGCTAGCTCTGATTGAGCTAGTGTGCTAAAATCAGAAGTGCAGCCACAGTGGCACGGGTGGCAGGAGCGTACACAGCTGCACCTGAATACGTACCTAGGGTTTCAGACACGATCATGCCTGGGGCAGCTAGCTGGCCCATCACTCGTGGTGTCATTAACTACACTTCTATTTTTAGCAGGTTAGCTCGATCAGAGCTAGCACAGGTAAGTATACCCAAGCTGGAAATTATACCCGTTGTGTCACATGCGCTCCCTGGGCAGCAGCAAGCGGGGGTGGGGAAAGAATGGGAAAGGTGAATCTGCATTTCGTCTACAGCTCTGGAGAAAGCTTCTTCTCCTCCACAATACCTCATATGATTGCCCAGTGCTAGGCACTGGAATTTAACCAGATTTTTAATGATTTACATCAGCTAAAAAGTACATACGTGCAGGGACCAGCTGAATGAAGAGAAGAACGCAGCCTCCCAAGAATAACGCAGCAGCCATTGAATACCGTCTGGGGAGATTTCGGAGAAGCACCCAGGCTATAACATAGGCTGGAACTTCGATAACTGCTGAGAGGAAGCAGTTTACGTACGCATCACCATGCAAGTTAGGAGTGTCAAGTGAGAGGCCAAAGTAGCCTACAGAGATTATCATCCTGAGAGACAGAAAAAAGGAAAGAATCAGACAGACAGAGAAACTTGTTCCTGCTCTCTCTCAGTCTCCTATGGCCACAAAGTGCAGTGCCTCTCACATAATAATTGTGCAAAATATTAGCATTGATTTGCCTATATAAGGAATGTCACTGCATATCAGACTTTCTCAGCTCTGAAGTAGATTTACTGCTGTACACAGTAGTGTAACAGACCCAGACAAGGTATTCTAGAGACTGAATTTATCTTTCCATTTTTCCTGAATTTAAAGCAACTTTTGAAAAACTCCTGTTGAATTTAAAAACTAATCCAATCTGACTAGATGATTCCAGAGAAATTTGTTATCCCTGCGGATGCACGAATCCATGTGAGCACAATCTATTGGACTCTCACTATTGCTCCTGTAGCAACAGTGGCCACACACAGCTTCCGCTACCTTTGACTGACTAGATGACTATGTCAATTTCTCTCCAATACGGACCTAGCAACAACGATTCATGCATTTGTCACTTAGAGTGGGTCCCTGCTATATGAGCTGAAGAACTTAGGGTATCTAACACACAGATGAACATTTCTGATTGCACCAAATAAAGGGCAGCAGTGCACCTATATTCCAGTGATTACAAAAATCAGACTACTAATAATAAATAATTGTAGTCCCAGTAGCAAAGTTAAGAATCTAGACTAGTGAAGTCAGTCTGTTTCCAAAATTAAAATGAGGCCTACATTAGATATAATTAGCTAGAGATAGGGAAGGGGAGAGGGAGCTGAGACAATTGTACTCAGAAAAAGAAAATTCAGACTTCACTTTGGCTCTGCAACAAGAGAGCCTGTAAAGAACTAGGAAACTAGGATATCTTGAGAGCCATTGAATGGGGAAGGTTACATTTCACCAACAAGAGATAAAGAAATCAGGAGATCATGGCTATTGGACTGGAACATCTCCGAATGAATCACCTAGGCACAGGGCTCTCCCCTTTATCTTTTATTATTTATCAAGGCTAGCACCCTCAAGCAGGTCATGCCCCATAATGCTAACTGCACACATAATAAATAACCAGAGAGTTTGCAATCCAAAAGAGAATTTGTTTCTTCCTAGGTTCATGCACAGCAAAAAAAATGATCATGGTTCAACTGTTTAAAACAAAATAAGAAGCTATCAGTTCACATGTGGGGATGTAAACGTGCCCACGATAAGGTGCCCGGAAAAGCCCTATGACTCCGTAAATATCTAAGTCACTATAGCCTTGCAGGTTTCCTGGTGTGACCTGGCAACCCAAACTATAATTTACAAACAATTGTTTGGCAGAATTTAATGAGATAGAAGAATGGCTCTTATCACAAATTATCCCTTTGAACCGTGACTGAATGGCCAGCTGCTGTGCTGTACATTCAAATCTGTGCTTTCAAAAATTATTATTGTGCTCAAGGCATCATCAGATCTAGACCCCCTTCACCCACCACTAATGCAATTTGCATTAGGCTGTCATGTTGGAAAAGCCTGATACTGAGATATGGATTCTCAAAGAATATTCTTGTAGGAGGATTTACACATTGTGTGATCAGGCCTCAGACTTTCTCCCCACCTACTAGAGCCTGGCAAACGGATTTGATTAGTGGGCTCTCACATGTTCAGAGGCTACAGGCTCATCTCAGACAGTTTGAAATGTGTGACGGGTTTGCAGCCACCCTATATTCTACTACTCCCAGTTCTAATACCCCAAACATACAGAGCACATTATTTGTCAGCCAGAAGATACTAGCCAGTCACTTACTAATGAAAAACCGATCTGTTTAATCTGAACCTTGTAGCATTAGCCAGAAGCTTACCAGCCTTTGAACTTTATGCTAATAACTTTGTATGTGCTTCCTTATTCTTTTTCCTTAGAACTCTTTTTACAGCAGTTTCTAACAGCAGGTGCTTCTCATTCAGGAAGCTTTGTGCTTGTGTGTTCAAAGAGCATACTTTTGCTTACCAAAGAATCACTGACATAATAGTGACAAATCGGATATTTTGGGTCCTCACTAGGTCCAAAATGGTGTGCGTCTGCTGCTTCTGGGAAGTCATTTCCTGCAGCTGGGGAAAAATACATGGAAACATTGTCATTAGAAACAATTCTGTATTGCAAGATGCTTATCCTGAGTGGACTGCAGTAAACGTCTCAAGAGGCTTTAGAACACCTTGCAGGACAGAGATTTAAATCAAGGTAATTAGAAATAAGACACAATTTAACAGTTAACAGATAATTAACCACCATAGAGTGTCCTCTATTTAAATCACTTGATTTAAATCCCTTGATTTAAATCACAGGATTTAAACAAAAATCATTGATTTAAATCTAGCTGAGGCTTCGTAAAACTGATTTGAAAATTTGTGCTAATACAACTTTAGATTAAAATTTATAATTAATGTATACATGCTTTTTTAAAATGTCATTACTTTTAGGGTCTCTTAACAAAACATCTATCAGCAAGAGACAAAATATTCAAAGTTAAGGCTCTGATCCTGCAAACACTTCAGTTGGTATGTAACTTTACTCACATGAATGGTCCCTTGACTTCAAAGGAACTTCTCATGTGATTGAAGTTAAGCATCTGCATAAGTGTTTGCAGTATCAGAAGCTAAAATTATATTTGTAATAAAAACTTCTTTTAGTGGCATAAAGATTGTGTCACTTCAAAACAAAATTGCTTGTGTTAACAATGAACAGTTATTTAGACTTTTAATCGGTTAAAGATTTTGTGAACTTTTTTTTTTTTTTTTTTTTAAATATACACAGGACAAAATTTTCAAATACAGAACCTAAAGTTAGGCTCCTAAACAAATATTTATGTAACTAAGGGGAGGGATTTTCCAAAGTATGAAAATGACTTAGGAGCGTAAATCCCACTGACTTCAAATGGCAAACCCTGATGCAGCTGTATAGCCTAGTCGAAGCATCCTTGACTTGTGGAAGTTCGATATATCAGAAGGTGGTGTTGGTTGCAAATATAGCACAAGGTATTCACTTATCAATTTCTTGTATGAGTTTGTGTGGTTCTCACAGTAACAATTATGCTGGACTTGTCTTTTAAAAAAAAAAACAAGTTAAGGAAGTACAAGCATCCATTTTCACAATTCAAGACTATAAAATGAGATGTAAAGAACTATCAACATAGAAACACTAAATCTGATTTAATTTTTTCTAGTCGTGATTTTTTATCCACCCTGGCAACATAGGTTTAGATGAAAACTTCCATTTCCACAACTGCAAATAAGAAGAGCTTTTTGCACATTAGGTGCATTCCATCCACTGCTATATGTAGAGATTAACACTGAGTGAAAGCAAGTGAAAACAATTGTATAGGAGGTTCCTTTCTCCCCTCAAGTTACATTCAAAATGGTTGAGAACAGCAAGTTCTAAGTGGGAACACACAGACAGAATTTATGTTGTTTCTTTGAACTCCCTAAACTTGTTAGTAATAATACTTAACAATGTTTGGCACTTTATAGTACTTTTCAAACACTAGTTTTAACTTACACTAGGCATGATGTTACAGTACACTCTGATACAGTAAGTTTCAGAAGTTTTTGTTTAGAAGCATTTTCTCCTAGAGCATTAGTTTATCCCTAATTACTTTAGGGGGTACAACGTTCACTGCTTTAATCCACACAATCAAGAGGTATACTGGAAAATCCTATCACTGGTTTTATCATCTGACCATTCCTATATTATGAAGCTTCAGGCCAACTTCATAATCAGCTTCAATTCTACGTTTCTAATTTTTGCAAGAAGCTGGTTCCTAGGGACTGAGGAAGTGCCTTGTTTGCCCAATCCAATTCCTTTTCAGATAGGTCATTTAGAGATTAAATTGCAGCCAAAGCATAGAGGATGCATGTAAATAAATGTGAGGTTTGTACATGCAGAGAAGGGAAGGAATGTGTTATCTTTGAAGATGTTATAACAATAGCTACACACACAGCACTCCCTGGTTCTAAATGTACTTACATATAAAATACCTGATACCACATCAAGTCCCTATAAGCCAATTGCATTGGAGTGTCTGACCCTTAATAAATTGTCAAAAGTTACACAGTGCCCAATCCTCCAATCCTTACGGGGCCTGAATCTACCACCCTCATTCGCAGAATATTACCTTACTATGAAAGTAGTTCCATTGACTTCAGTGGAAATAACAGTGGAGTAAAGTACTCTCTGCATGAAAAAGGGTGGCAGGACTGCCTTCAGTGAGAGGAATCCTTATACACATAATTTGTCCCACTGAAATCAAAGAAACTACTTGCAGGAATAAGAATTATTAATGTGAATAAGAATAAGAGCCCTTAACTTTGCCCCCCAACATTAAAAACACCCTCACCAACATGCTGTAAATTGTATCTGAGCTAATGTGAGTGCAGCTTTTCAGTAAGGCTGAGGTAGCTACTGTGGGTGAGTGCGAACTATTTCTGAGGGTAGGTCTACACAGCAGTCAGACACCTGCAGCTGGCCTGTGAAAGCTGACTCAGGCTGACGGGGCTTGGACTAAGAGGCTGTTTAATGGTGGTGTAGACATTTGGTTTGAGCTGCAGCCCAAGGTCTGGGACCATCTCCCCGCGCAGGGTCTTTTGTTTTTGTTTTTATAAATCATTGCCCGTTAAATAAAGCCTGACATTTTTAGCAGCATGAAGAACTAGAATTTTTCTGAAAACAAGCTGCCCTCTAAAGACAAACATGCCACAGTGTTAACTGAAAGCAGCTGAGCAGCTCCCAACCCTTTCTCGTAAATCACATGATCTTTCCAAAGGACTACACCACTTTTGTCACCGTTAGCTGCCAAGAAATCAACCAACAGGAAATTAAAAAACAGGAACATAGCATAAGTTCAAGCAATAGCTGTCTGTGAGAAAAGGTTCTGCCCATTAGTAACTGGATACACAGATAATGAAATCCTCGATGGGGCAGGTCCCAGAAAGAAGGTATGGGAGTGACTGAGAGGGCTGCCCATTTGCTATGAGACAGAAATGGTGCTTGGAATGTAACCCTATAATCTGAAACACTACAGCTCCTTAATTTAGTGGTTCTCAAACTGGGGGTCAGGACTCTTCAAGGGGTCGTGAGGTTATTATGGTGGGGGAAGGTCATGAGCGGTCAGTCCCCACATGCCATAGCTATAGCTGTCAGCCCAGTCATGGCTGACAGCCAGAGCCCTTCAGAGATGAGTGGCCGGAGAGCAGCTGCTGCTGTCAGGGTGCTCTGAAGGCAGTGCCGCCCCCAGCAGCAGCACAGAAGTAAGGGTGGCCAAGCATGGGTGAGAGGAGGGTTGGCATGGCATGGGGGACCATCATAGCCTGAAATATTTTCAAAGGCGGTCCCAGAAAAAAAAGTTTGAGAACCCCTGGAGAGTTCTTCATCCTTTAGGATCACTGGGGAATCCAAATGGTCTCAGTGTGACCTCCAAAAGTGAAAAAAGTTTGGATATTAACACGCCTTTCCCACTCCAATCCTATGTTGTTTCAGCCACAGCTCAGAGAGAAAATAAATTTCCAGGAGGGGGAAATACTGGTGGGGCTGAGGGAAGAAGAAAGGGAGGAAAGTGGTGCATAATAATGACTCCACCCTAAAGGGTTCTGAGGGAAAATGCTGAACTCTGATCTATTTAATATTTATATTATAGTAATATCCAAAGGTCCTGACCAGGATCAGGTCTGTGTTGGACTGGGCACTATCCAAGCACAGAGGTAGATCCAGTCCCTGCCATGAAGTGCTTACAATCTAAGAAGTTATGGTCTCACTCGTTAACATTCAGCACCAGCCCCTAATGACACCGGCAGACTTTTTGCCAGTCTACATTGGTGGTGCAGTAACAAATGTTAACACAGAGGTGACTGCAAACCTTTGTTTTAAGTTAACAGAATATTTCAGAGGCTCTTTGGTGCCAGAGATTGGATTCAAAGATTCAGAAGAAGACGGTTCCCATACTATCTCTGCCATGGCCAAAGGCAAGGAATACTGGAAATCTCATGAGATTTAAGGCTTCAGTCAGGGCTGTAGCACAGTTCTGTAACCTGACTGGGTTTGGTCCTATTCAGGGAAAATACAGCTCTCACATGGTCAGGGCTCTATCACACTAGAGAACAGTAAAAGAAGAAGCTGGACCCTAGTCCTCAAACCATTTGAATGGGGTTCTCCTTCTCCATGAATGGTCCTAAATAGCAGGTGCGGGTTCAAGGATTTTCACTCATCCCTTTAGCTTAAGAACAAGTTTTTGCCTATGTTTTGCTATCTGCTCTCTCATTCTGTTTTACCATTAGGGGGCTTTACATTTCTGTCTGGGACAATGATCTTTACATCCAAAATTAATGGCTGGGGGGAAAATTGAAAGCAAAGTCCATCTTATATGACAGCCCAGAATCACCCCCACAATGTGGCCAGGCTCCAGCACCCTGAGAAGTGAGAATTTGCAGGCATGTGCCAGCTGTCTCATATAAAACAGCAGAGTCCATGCTCAGGAAGGGGAGAAGATTTACTGCACTACAAGGGATAAGCCAGGATTTCAGATAGTCTACTTGGTGCAGAATATGTACAAGGCACACAGCAACAAGTAAACTATGAAACAAATTAAAGTGCCTAGCCCAAAGAGCTTACAGTCAAAAAGGTACAAATGGGTCCAATGCAGAACACAGGGATGTGTCTTCTTTCTAGCTGTAATGCTCATGGAATGGAGGTCACAGGAGGTTCCGAAGCTTTATGAAGAGGAAGGATATGGGGTGAGATTTCAGCTACTAGCTCTGTGGGGCAAGGACAACATCTTTATCTGTTTGGAAAGTGCCTAGCATGTTGTAGGAACTACCATAATCCAAATAACAAATCTGGAAATGGATTGTCTTGAATAGTAACCAGAGGATCAGGCAGACAGTTTTAAGACATATGAAAGTTTACCTCCATAGGGTCAAATATTACATCTGGGGCTGTAATACCATTTGTTTTTGAAGCCTTTCGGATGATGATTTCTGCCTCTTGTAATCTTCCTTGAGAGATCAGCCACCGGGGAGATTCTGGAATGACCCTGCAACAAGTTTCAGAACAACAACGTCTGCATTTCCACAGTGAGCACTGCTGCAAAGACACACATACATATCACCACAGGCAGAAAGAGTTTAAAATGTGCTCTACCTTGCAGTGATTAAAAACTAAACAAAACACACCATTTTGCAAGGCAAATTAGCATATACTGTGGGAAAAAAAGATGGAAATTTGTTCATGGACCTAAAAGGGACTAAGGAGTTATGCTTCTAATCAAACTTCCAAAGTACAGGAAAAACTGTTTTATCAAAAGAAACTAAGGCAGTGTGAAACTGTGTGCAGGACACTGTGCTGCAGGAGAGTAACATTTAGACAGTGATCAATATAAGTTAATAATTGTAGATATTACTGTTGGATGAGACACGGAGGGAGTTTATACAAAGTGTTTGCCTTCATAAGAGAAAGCCGACTGAATTGTATACTGTACTTTCTACAAACTAAGAAGAGAAGTAGCTCCACCTTGTGACTATTTAGGCTTATTGTGTCCCATAAAAACAGTATACAGTGAAGGAAAATTCTGAAAACATATAGATGCCCAAATGCTGCTTTTTGTGAATAAAGTTCCCCAGACCTCAATTTCAACCCTAGTTCTACCTTTCTTAGCCCAATTCTACTCTCAATGAAGTCTATGGACTTCAATGCAAATCCAAAATGCTAGGCAAGAGCCTTCCTTTCAAAAAGCAAAGCACGGGACTCTGGAGGAGGTTTGAGTAGGAAGTAACTCTACGCCACCTTTCTACTCTCCTCCCCTGATCAGCCCCCCAGTGTAACCTAGTGCAAAGGGGATAAAGCCAGGAGCCAGGAACTGACTGACTGTTTCTAATGGACTAATTAAACTAACATGGCTTATTGTTTACTTCCTTCTTTGCCTGACAGCAATGGTGATGGCAGAATAGTTCTGAGAAAAGTATTTCCCTTCCTATGGTACAAATTAACTAAGTTTATAAAAAGTGAACTTTTAAAATTCTAAATTTTCATTCCTGCTACAAACTGCATTTCACCCACCATGGTCATGTTCAAGATTTGGTTCTAACAAACTAGCACAGTGCTGCAAACATGTCAGAGGAGAATGACAATTTATTCTGTAAAGCCTATTTGAATTGAACTGTTCATTCAATCTGAGGGAAGCATTTCTAATATATTTTTTTTTTAAATAAAAGTCTTGGGTAAAATTTGATCTGATGGTGTCCTGTAAGCTGCAGCTGCACAGACCGCACACAGATGGTATTTTTATTTTGTCTTGGCCCCACAAAAATAGTGTCTGGAATGTATGTCCTTTTCCACAGCTATTTGACTGATGATACTATCCAGAGATTTAAAACTGATAAGTAGATATTTACTTTAGCATATTCCATTCATGAATAAACATAAAGAAAGTATCTGTGAAATACCCCAAACAACAAAATTCAAAGACAAACAAATTAAATCCGGAGGGCACAAGGCAAAAAGCACACACCAACCCATGGAGACAGAAAGGAAAGAGTCAGAATCCTGAAAGCATTTCCAAACAGCACTGGAAACCAGCTTAGAACTTTCTCCAAGCATGTGAGCAAAGGCCCTGAGATTCAATGTATACATAAGAGCTTTTCATAAAGCAGTCTCATTTTGGCCTTTGATTTTATACCTGCATACATCGTATCTGCAGGTACATTTTATACCTCTTTGGCATTTAACTGCCTGATTTGTGGGTGCAATCAGGTAGATAGCCAAATTCTATAAAATGTGTTATTCTGGGGCACATAACCTCTCAGTATTTAGATAAGCTTATTGAAAAAGATGTAGCAGAAAACCGTGGGCATCACTAGATAAGACCATATTCAGGAGAGAAGGCATTAGAATGCGCAGACATTACAGTGATGGATACTATAGAAAAAGCTAAGATAGATACAGGACTAGCCAAATGCAAAAAGAACAAAAATTTATCTGTGAGAAAATAAAGGTGCTACAAATTTCCTCTAGCTTAACGGTAATGCCAACAACTAAACCATCCTTCATTAATTAATATTACAGCAAGTTCTTAAGGAAGGGTTTGGTAATTGGCCAGAGGTTTTGGCTCTAAATTTAGTTCTTTACTGAGAGACCTTAGATGTAGATTCTGCTGTTAACCAACTTCAGAGAAGTAATCCTCCACTGATGCAGCGCTACTGGTGGAAGTTTTAAGTGTAGGTAGGACTTGGGCGTTTCTATGACACTTACAGACTAGATTCCAAACTCAGCCACGGGTATGAAGCCAGCATAGTTACCCTGGTGTAATCCAGAGTTACTGAGATGAGAATTTGACCTTAATTTCACAACCAAATATCCCTAAATTTAAAAGTAGTTATATTATATAGTTTTTAAAATAAATTTAAGAATCTATACCACCATGGCAAAATCTGGCAGAAGAAATTAAACCCAAAGATTTCTACTGTCTATGATTCTATTAAACACCCCAAAAAGAGACACCAGACACAGTTTCAGTCATAACCTCTTGTTAAAGGTCAACATTGCATCAGATTCCACATTTCTGTTATGTTAACCTCAGATCTGAATCCTATCAGCCATAGGTGAGACTTTTTGAAGCCAAACACCTTTATTGTCGTTACACTCACCACCACAGTGGAATGCAGAGTAGCCCAGGTAAAGTAAGAGCCAATAGTAGCATCCGCCAGTCTCTGATGAAGTAAGCAATAAGTGGCAGCAACATGTAGCCAATTGCGTAAAATATGCAAACGCCTAACGTGCAGAATATAATACGAACTGATTTGCCAAGAATTTCTGTGCCTGTTCAAAACAAGGAAGTGTAGATTAGCATTGAATTTAACAGAAATAATAGCAGCCAAATAGTTTACCTCTATACAAGAAATGATGCTATTTTTAGCAAAACTGTTCTTCACACATGCTACATTTGTTAGCACTATATTAGTCACACTTTTTCCTGTTTTAAAGAGATGAGGGCCCAATTCTGTACCAAAGGGAGTACTTTTATGAATAAACACTATATGATTGGGCCCTAAAATTGTTCTAACTCGATGAATACAAGACTTCTGGATTCCAAAAAACTCCACAATAGGCACTAGTCTGGTAAAATGTACACCAACAAACCATGTTTTTTGCCTGCTGCAGCAATTAGCTAAACACTGTTTTCAGAACTGCTCTGACCTTTGTTATGGCCACAAAGAATTCAGTGCTCTAGACAGTGAAGTCACTTTTTAAAATAAAATAATTCAGATCTCTCTCTTAAACAGATTCATAGATAGTTTTACTTGTCCTCCAGTCAGAGACAACTTACGCTTAGCTATAATAGAATAGAAACAATGACAGAATCCATGTGACAGTTTAACTTTTAGCACAGATTTTAAGAAGTCTTAAATTGCCCTTACATGTTTGATCACAATTACAAATTAAAGTATCATATGTATAATCTGCTTGTGTTTGGATCCAAACGGCAGTTCACAAGAGAAACTGGGAACAACTCATTCTACATAGTATGAGTATGCATCTAAGCATCCACTAACTGGAGAGCTCTTGCTTCAGACAAAGACTTGTTCTAATTTACTCCCTTTGCTCATTTTAGTTTGATAAACAAAGTCTTTTATTTTGATATGTTCCTATTTTACTAAAAGGAAAATTTCAAATGGACTAGGAGTTATCCATGCTTGGTCAGGTTATATTCTTATTAACAGTGCTGCTTGGAAAAAAACAAAAACAAGTCATTAAGTAAATGGGGGCGGGAGAAGAGAACAACAACACTGAATATGTGCTATGCATAACAGAAACTCCCATACCAAGTACAAAAGCTGCCACATAGTTGGAGATCTGTCCCATGCCAACTATGACAAAGAGCACTGAAAACATCTCCCAGCTGGTAGAGAAGACTTGCAGGAAGCTGAAGCCAGTTTGCACCCCCATGGTCACAAATAGAACTTTCTTCCTGCCAAACCTTTGGTGGACAAAGACAAAAATGAGAGGGTTACAGAAGAAACAGTCATGAAAGTAACAGCAAGAACAGTGAATTAGTCTTGCACAAAGAGGGTCTCTATAATGAGGAGAAGTAAACACAGGAGGACAAGTAAACAAATATTCCAGACACACTAAAAATTCCATTCCAAAAGCAAAAGAGTATCTTAAGTGCTGCAATTAAGGGTATGTCTACACTGCAGGTAGGAGCGTGCTTCTCAGAATGGGAACCAGACAGACACATGCTAGCTCTGCTTAAGCTAGCATGCTAAAAATAACAGTATGGTCACGGCCATTGGCAGCGACTTGGGCATAGTACAGATGTGATTGTACTCAGGCAGCTAGCCGAAGCTGCTGCCTGTGCTACCATGGCCACACTGCCATTTTTAGCGTGCTAACCCAAGCAGATCTAGCATGTGTCCGTCTAGCCACACTGGGAAGCATGCTCCCAGCTGCAGGGTAGACATACACTAAGAAGCATCTCTGAGGATGTGGTGGGAAGTTATCCCTTCAGGGATGATGGACAAGTGCAACCACCTAGAAAGTGAATTATAGCTAAAATGCAAAAGATGAGGTGTTGGTGACTCAAAAATAGTGCTCTTTTCCATGCCCCAGAGTGGGACAATAAACATACCATAAGGCAGAGAGGTGGAGTCTTCTGAGGAGGAAAATGCTGGCCCTGTGCCAGTCTATAGGGTCATTAAGGGCCCCAGTTTACAAACTTGTTCTGTGAGTAATGTAATTGATTTCCACTGGGACTACTCCTGAAGCAGAGTACTAGTCAATGTAAAGGTGTCAGAATCAGGCACTAAATGCCCTATGGTACTTATTACAGGAACAGAAGTTTTAGCCCCAGCCTCTTGGCGAACTTTGATCTCAATAGTCACATTCCGGACCAGTTATGTAAATAGCAGTTGCCTTAACTTCCTGCTTTGATGCACAGAACCCTGCTAAACACAGATTGCAGGTACCCCTACTCCAAAATTAAACTTGGTCAAGAGAGTGTGACTACAGTGGTGCCAAGATACAACAATGGTGAGTGGAATATAAGACTTAGATAGATTAGAGGAATAAGGATGCACAAATGAACCAGCAAAAGACCTTTCCTCACCCATCCATACTGAGCTGCTATTTCACCATTTACTCTTGCCTCTCAGATTATTACTACGTGACAGCTCTGTACCAGAAAGGCAGATTCCAACATGTCTGCAATACTGTTTCTGAGGCAGACTGCTAGATGGCGCTCAAGGGTAAAACATACCATAATGGAGAAATCTCCTGGGAGCAAAATGATGCCAAACCAGTCTCCTGCGGGACAGCGTGTGGCATTCATTACTTACCTGTTGCACCAGCTTCTGTACAATAAATTACATTAGCATTTGGAAGAGATACTCATAACCTATAGCAGTGCTTTCCTCTGATATCATTAAGGTGCCAAGACTGCTGAATCTAGCTTCGGGATTGTCATAACCTAAGGGTTTGTCTACACTGCAATGAAAGACATACGGCAGGGCTGTGGGTGGCCTGGATCAGCTGGCTCAGGCTCACAGGACTCAAGCTGCAGGGCTATAAAATTGCAGTGCAGTTGTTCAGATTTGGGCTGGAGTCTGGACGCTGAGGGTATGTCTGCACTGCAATTAAAAGCCCACGACTGGCTCGTGCCTGCTGACTCAAGCTAAGGGGTTGTTTAGCTGCCTGGGCTCTAGGATCCTGTGAGGTGGGAGCATCCCAGAGCTTGGACTCCAGCCCAAGGCACAATGTCTACAACACCATTAAACAGCCCCTTAGCCCAAGTCAGTCGGCACAGGACAGCCATGGGTGTCTAACTGTACTGTAGACGTAGTCTAAGACACCGCAATGGGTGAGGGTCTCAGAGCCTGGACTCCACCAAGTCCGAAGGCCTACATTGCTGTTTTAAATCCCACAGCCAAACCCCATGAGCCTAAGTCAGCTGACCCAGGTTCTGAGACTTGGTGCGGCAGGTTTTTTAATCACAGCCTAGACATACCCTAATAGCACAGGAAGAAACACTCCTGCACAGCCCTGCAGCTGATGTCCCTCCATGATGTAAGAAGACAAGGCTGGATTCTAAAGACCTTACTTAGGCAAAGCCTTATGAAATCTTTGCGGGAGCTTCATCTGAGTGTGGACCAAATCTGGAAGTTCTTAAAGACTAGATGTTAAACATGTATGAGTTCTACTATTAAATCAGAAAAGTAGAAAGGTGACAATGATTCACTGGAAACCAGGTAGATGCCACCTAATGTATTGCACATTAGATCTCAGATAGTTTGAAATGCAAGAGATTGAAAAACCCAAATTTATGAAACACAAGAATGCTTCCATTTTGTTGTCACCTTGGTTCTGATAAACAAGACAGCCCTGGTTCTAGTTAGTAGCTGGGTCAATAAGCCACTTCATTAGAGACTGGTGAACAGCATTCATGTTTTCCAGCCTCCACAAAATCAAACCACTGGCTTTAGACCTTGAATTTGACCACATATTGTACAACAGAATCTATGTAAGGTTTGTACAAAGGGAGTTGCTGACCTGACCTAGAGAAAGGAAAACATGTTTAGAGTAAGTACCCATAACAAGAGATAGTCCAAAGTAAATCAAATGGTACAACATGGACCTGATTTTTTCAGAAGCAGCCTGTAATTATTCCCCAACACATCAGACAGTGAGAGGTCTGAGTGCTATGTAGCCTACCCAACAATTGTTTGTGCCTGCTTTCATTTGTGGATGACAAAAAATAGGCTTCCAATACAGAAAGAAGACTTTCTGGAAAAAAATAACCTCCATACTAGTATTTTGCTTTGATTAGGGCAGTTGACTTTATGCCAGGCTAAGGCTCTGCCTACAATGAGATTAGATAGTTCAGGGGTAAAGTAGTGCTCTCATTGTTGCTAGTATCAGCGCTACAACCCTGGTGAGAAATGGTCACCAAAAAATCAGTGTATCCCCAGTCTAAGAGCATATCAATTTTGCTACAGTTTGAACAAGTCAGGCATTCATCACTGGCTCATTTCACTTTTTAAGCATGGTTTTAGAAAGTCAGATAGAGAGCAAGACGTTTTGGTGTATATACTTTACTTGTCTGAGAGCTGTCCTGATATGAAGGATCCAACCAGTACACCCACAAAAAACAAGGAGGCAGCTAAGGGAGCTTTCCAGTCATCATCACATACCAGATTCCACTGCAAGAGAAAAAGAGTGAGCCTTAGCATTAAGTTTACAAATAACACTTAGTTTTTTTTTCTAAATTAACCAAGGGTTAACCCAAATACCTTGATGGTAAATGATTAAAATGTAGACTCTGAAAGGAAAAAAGCCCATGTTTAGCCCCCAAAATATAACTTCATGAAAGATAACTTAAATGGCAGAACTGGATTCCAGAGCCTAAAACTGTAGCACAGGTGCATTCCATGTGATCTTGGAAAACTTGGGGTCTCAGCAACAATATACTACTCACCCCCGAAGTTGATGCAAGGGATTTTTCTTCTTTGAAACAAAGATAAAGCAGCTAGTATGACTGTGTTTCTTTATAGGCCTTACCCAACTTCTGTTAAAGGCAATGGAAACACCCTATAAAAGGGTAATTTAATAAGTCTTCCATTAGATCTTTGAATTTCTGTTTTGGGACAAAATGCAGAGAACTGCAGTGCAAACTTATCTCACCTTAACACCATCTTCCTCCAAACAATATAAAGAAGAGACAGGCCTATGCGGAGCAGAGAACAAGCTAACCATTGTGCCTAGTTATGCAAACTGGGTTTGTGATATGCTCCTACACTATGGTTTTGCTCTGCTATGCAACCTAAGAGTACAGATTATGCAGTTATTCAGGAGCAGAATTTCCAGACACTGTTCTTACTGTAAAACCCCTAGTCAGCTTAAAGGATAGATGTAAAAAAGGGGAAAACATTTAGAAATCCTGCTTGGGAAGACTTTTGGTCATAAGCTTCCTTTCCAAGAAATGCAAATACACATACTCATACACATAAAAAAGGTCAAGTGTCTGAGTGTTATTATTGAAAAATACTAGGGGAAAAAGGAAAGGGGAAAAAAGATAATCAACAAAGGCATGCAATAGTTTTCAACGATTCATGTAACTCAGGGGAAGCTGAACAGATGTTACTGAAATAATAAAGCATACATAAAGCACTTTAAATCTTAGTGATATATTAAGTCAAACATGAAAGAAGCTTAATTTTATTCATATCTGTAATATTTTTTCAAAACTTGTTTCCTAGAGCCAAACAAAACAAAGCCGGTAGGAAAGCTGAGTCACCCACAGCAAGCTGTTATATCACTGCCACAGGAATAGTTGTGGCATTCACCCCCTGCTGAGGTTTGCTTGTTAAAGGGATTTAAGAGAGGGCCAATGAGCTTTGAAGAAGAGGAGTAGGAGTAGTGGAGCCAGAAACTCTGGAGTTCTAATTCTAGCTCTGCCTGTGATGCAGGGCCAAATCCTGCTTCCATGTAGTTCCACTGATTCAAATGCTAAGGATTATTTAGAGGGTGGATCCTGACCCTGCTGCCCAACAGGGAGAATCAGAGAACAGGAGTAATCCCAGGGAGAGCTCAGCAGCCTGGAGAGGGAAGCAGTCTCCTGAGTGACCAGAAGTTCCCCTTCTTATTAATAACTGCCCTTTGCAGAGTCCAAAGGATTCTTAAAGACTAGCAGGTCTTCACAACAGTAGGGAGAAAATCAGGGGCCCAGAGCAGAGTACCAGCCTCAAGTTAGAGACGGAGAGGCCTTTAGAGAACCGAGGTTGTTCCTCACTGCTCTGTACTAGGGGCTAGCCTACACTTAAAACTGACAGCAGCACAGCTGTATCGTACAGCTGTGCTGCTGTAAGAGCACTTGTGTAGCCACTTTATGTCATCAGGAGAGAGCTCTCCTGCCGACGTAATTAAACCATCTAAATGAATGTAGCGCTGTCCACACAAGCGCGTATGCCAGCAAAATGTATGTTACTCAGGGGTGGTTTTTGCACACCCCTGAGCGACAAAATGCTTGGCGGCATAAGTGCTAGTGTAGACAACGCCTAAGGTAATGGAGAATACTGTCCTCTTCACTACCTCAGCTTCCATAACCTCTTCCCATCCCACACAAATCCGCACTCCCTTTCCAGAAAGAAATAAAAATGGTCAGAGGAGTTCAGAGAGGGTTCAGAGAAGAGTCATGAGAACGATTCAGAGCTCAATGTCCCAGGGCTCAGGCTCCCACCTGAGCCTGCACATCTACACAGCAATGTTTCAGCCTGAAATCCAAGCCCCTCAAGCCCAAGTCAGCTGACCCAAGCCAGCTGCAGGTTTTTTTAAATCCCTGTGTAGATGTACCCATAAACTGTGATCAAGTCACCCCTTAACCTTCCTTTTGATAAGCCAAATAGATTCAGCTTAAGTCTCTTACCTTATGAGACAAGTTACCAGACTATGGATCATTCGTGTAGCGTTTTGCTGAACTTTCTCCAATTTTTAAACTATCCTTCAATTCTTCACTGTTTGCATCCCGTATTAGCTGATCCATGATTATGCCTGGGATTAATGTCAGGCTAACTGGTTTATTCTGTTTACCTTTTTTTTTGAAATATTGGCACAGCACTAGTTTGGGTTTTCTTCTGTCCTCTGGAACTTACCCAATACTCCAAGATTTGTTTTAAAAAAATCAACATTAATACCTCATTTTCTCAGGTAATTCTTTTAAAACTCTTAAGTGCAAGTTATCTGGTCCTGCAGATTTTAAAATGTCAGCCTGCATCCATCCTTGTTATGTTGCAATAGAAAGATATGAATGCACTGTCCAGCTTCTTTCCAGCTATAGAACAGAAATATTTATTGCCTTTTCTGCACTGTTAAAGTAATAGTTTGTATGCAATAATAGTGATTAAATGTTACAACAGATGCTGGAAGAACTCTCTCTTCAACTTTAATAGGCCCCTCAAAAAATCTCTCAAATTAAATGCAAAAAAGATGCTCAGTGGAATAGTGGATTAAAATGTTGGACATTCCCCAGTATTAGTATTAGACCCAAAGCCTTTTCCTGAACAGGCTGATGAGACTCCCTTTAATAACTATGCGTTTTGAACTAAACAGTGGATTAGACTATTTCCACACCCAGTGTGACTGTAAATTTCACTAATCTTGCCTGAAACAGGCCCTTTTATACAAACTGGAGTTTGCAATACCGATTGTTCTTTTAAAGCTTTCTCTCAGTTAGAACATGGAGTGAGGCAAAACAGTGAATTCTAACATTTGATGTCTCCTGCATAATACAACGCAGAAGTCACAGGAAAAAAAATGGCTATTCTATCTTGACAAGGAAACAACACACTGTTAATCTCTGAATTCTTCTCTAGTTCAGAGTCTATCATACATATACTACAAACAATAAAAAAAAAAGAAAATTGTTTTACCTTCCTGTCACTGAACAAAACTAGAGAGTCTAAACTGACTAGGAAATATTAGCAAAGCACATTTAGCACCTTGGAAATATGCAACAAGTGGCCACTGCCAAACAAATAATCGAATGATTTAGCTGGTTATCCATCAAACCACCTACAACAATTTACTACTATTAAACATACCAATAAATATCACCACCCAGGTCATAGTAAGTGCTAATCCCAATAGGAATCCTGCACTAATAAAGACCCTCCACTTCACCCATCCCACCCCCTACAGCAACCAATGGAAATGGGCATCTATTTAAACACATTACTATTAACATGGGGCAAAGATCCAATTGGCCAAAGATTGTGCCCAGCCATTTATAGCATCACTGGCAAAAGCAGTCCATATGTAAATGATTATTCTCAACTGGTCATATTGTGCTTGTGAATTACCTATATGAAGTAATATTTAGCTACCTGCTTTTAGGGATCTTCCACTGTGTACACATAAATGTGCTGTCTAAATACAGCGTGTGTGTCCAGGGCCTAAAATTTTCTTCTGATCACTGGCTCAAGGCCACTTCTTGGAAACGTTCATGGGTACTGAAAGTTTTCATACTGCTCTGCCAAAGGTTTACTTGCACTGGCAGATGGAGAGATATCCAATCTTAAAATGCCACTCCAATTACCATCTTGGCTTTTCTTTCACTCCAATAAAGTGGCTTAGGAGCTGTAATGCTGAGAATTGTTAGGAGCATAAACCAATGTGAGCAACTTGGAACCTCGGTTTTCCAAGGGTATAATAAGCACTCTCAGTGTGTGGAATATCAGTGGTTTAAAAACAAAAAGTAGGACAATAAAAGCGTGGACCAGATAGCAATCAGAACACTGAAATTTTAAGATCCAGTATCTCAAGACTTGTTTGAGCATGAATGAGCACAATAAATTAATGCTGGAATCTTCACTTTTCTAGTGGCATATAGAAATGGTTCTTAAACTGTGGTCTACAAAGCTACCGTTGTCACAATAATGAAGTATTGCCAGTCTTTAGGAAATCATGCTTCCTGCTGGATGTAGTCAGTCCAGAAGTCTTGCAGGGATTAAGGCTCTGAGGTATAACTAACGCAAAGCCTGCACCACTATACCTGAAGGTCACCTGGGTTGTAATTATCCACTATAAGTGCTGTTTTGCACTGGTACAGGACTGAATATAGCATATCTCAGACCAGAGAAAAGAATAATTTTCATTCCCCAATATCCTCTCAAGGAGGTTACTCGAGTTCATGGAATTTGGCTACAATGATGTATCAGGGTAACAGGCTTGTCAGAAGTGGAGGGAAGTGGGACAGGCATTTTTGTTTCCATGCTACACCTTCACTTGCTGTTCAGTTTCTCTTTCCCCATAATATGCAAAAATCTATTTTAGAAGTTCTATTCTTCTCCCCTTGACATGACAGCCTGGGATAACAGAGGCACCCAGACTCCCAAAAGGCCTTTCTAATGGCTCCAAGCATATCTTGTGCAGCTGCTACCTATTTTTCCCTCAGTGCAGAGCCAGTCTACGCAGCAGAGAAGGATGGGCCTCATTTGATTTGCTCATCAAAAGCAAAACAATTTCATTTAAAAAGGGTCCCACCCCCATCTTTCTGTAGAACTCTTTAAAGCTGTCGCCTTTGTCTTCAAATCCAGCATCCGTTTCTATGCAAGTGCTAGCAAAAGAGAATCTCCTGAGGATTTTAAGAGGCTGCAGTGAAAGAAACAAGTGCTAGAAATGCTATTTTCTAACAGCATTTATGAATGTTAGATACCAATATTTAGGAACACGATGCATCTTACCACTCAAACCACTGGCACAGAGTGTTCTTGTTGTATCGCGTTCTAAAGCTGTTGGAGAACATATTTTGCATGGTAAAGTTTAAACCTTATCGTTTTACAAGATTTCAGCTCTGAGATACCCTTAACATGATATTATTTGAAGTTGACTGTCAACCCTATTGACTGCAGAGTCAGAAACAGCTTCAGGGTATTAGTCAGAATGTATTGGGAAAGCAAAGGTCATAACAAAAAGAGTAGGCGAAACACCACTAATTTACACATTTGATCTGTTTCACAACACACTTGGCAAGTCAGCGTCAAACTCCATCAATGATAGGTGAAGAGGCATAAGCAGGTTATATGACTTGATGAAGGTCACAGAAGTCTGTGGGACAGCTATGAATCAAACTCCAGGTAATCTGACTCCCAGTCCCTTCATCTAACTGTTAGTCCATAACCCACCCTTGCTGTTTATATGTCAGATAATAAAATGGCTGTGGGGAGAACATAAAGTCCCACATACTATCAGATATTTGATTTGTCCTCTGCAAAGCCCTAATTAGTTTGTAGTAATCACTAAAGCTTGTCGCTGGAGAGTATTTACCAAATTCTGTACAACCTGTTATGTGTAAACTGGGCATTAGGAATCAAACTAAACCCCCAAATTCCTAGCATGACAGGGAACATAGTTCCAAAACTTAAACCATTTTTAATTAATTTTATCATAATGAAGTTCCACGCCTTAATTCAATAACAGAAAGTATTTAAAAATTTGAGTTTTACAGTTAAATAGGATTACAAGCACAGCAGTATTAAGAAAAATTAACCCATTAAACTGACATTTCCTTTATTCTCTCATCATATGCCCTGTAATCAAATAATGATCTGAACATTTACAAAGTACCTTTTAATTAAAAGGAATGCACTTTGAAAATACCACTTCAATCATAAATGGACTCAAGACTACTCTCTGATAAAACACTACAATTATTTAAACAAGCACAGCCAATCTATACAATAACATTCAAGACAAGAAGTGAAGACTATCATACCAAATCAGAACTGCAGGGGGAATTTAGGTAGACAGAATGTAACTACCTTAATGTCAATGTCCTTGCCAAATTTTCAGTTAACACAATAACTCTTATGAAAACTGCTATGAGACCTTCAGTTGCCTCAACTGGTCAAGATCACATTTTTTAGATGCATCCACTACCCCACTAAAATCCCACCTAACTCAGATGGAAGAATGTCACTTGGTAGATCAACACAACCAAATGCTGCAGTGTCTAAGGGTGCATTAGTCCACACTAGAGGGGGGTAAATTAAACCGTGCACTAGCATGTTGCACACTAACTGGCTTGCATGGACCCTGCTGGCGTGCACTAAAAGTTCTTCCTGCATGTTAATGTAGTCCCGAAATAGGGAAATTTTAGTGCATGCCAGCAGAGTCCATGCAAGCCAGGTAGTGTGCAATACATTAGCGCACACTACAATTTACACCTCTCTATTGCAGACTAATGCACCATGTAGACAAACCCTAACATTCCCATCGAGACAGTGATCTGGCTTAACCCTGCTCACCGTGTACTGTGATTCTGTCAGACTTCACAAAATGGTATGACAGCAGCCCCTTTTAAAAAATCAAATCAAATCAATCAAACAACCTACAGTGATAGGAGAACCTTCTTATAACAAACTTCTAATCCGAGTTCACTACAAAGGAATGCCAAACATTTTTCAATGCATTACAACATGTAAACTGCAATTCTGTTATAAGGGATTTTTTCCATGGAGGTTGAGAAGATCTTGCTATATAGTACCATCATGCATACAATAAGCTGCAGATGAGAACAGCCATATTGGATCAGATCAATGGTCCATCTAGCCCAGTATCCTGTCTTCCAACAGTGGCCAACGGCAGGTGCTTCAGATGGAATGAACAGAACACATAATCATCAATTGATCCATCCTCTGTTGCCAATTCCCAGCTTCTGAACAAACAGAGGCTAGGGACACTTCAGAGTATGGTTTTGCACCACTATTCATTATATGCCTGGAAAGTCAGAGAAGTAACTGCCAGGCCAGCAGTTTGCAATTTATTACCTCACACGAAGTGGGCATGTTTCTCAGAGTAATCTGAAACAGTGCGGGGCAAAAAAACTTAACTGGCTTCAAGACGGAGAGCTTGATAAGTTCATGGAGGGGGTGGTATGATGAGACTGCCTACAATGGCATATAGCTGATCTGCGACCGACTGCTAGCAGCAAATATTTCCAACGGCTGGTGATGAGACACTAGTAGGGGAGGGCTCTATTTTAGTACAGAGAATTCCTTCCCACGTGTGTGGCTGTTGGGTCTTGGCCCATATGCTTTGGGTCTAACTGATTGCCATATTTGGAGTCAGGAAGTAATTCCCCCTCAGGCCAGATTGGCAGAGACCTGGGGGGGGGAGGGGGTTCACCTTCCTCTGCAGCATGGGACAGGGGTCACTTGCAGGTGTGTAAATGATGGATTCTCTGTAACTTGAAGTCTTTAAATCATGATTTGAGGACTTCAGTAACTGAGCCAGAGGTTACGGGTCGATTACAGGAGGGGGTGGGTGAGATTCTGTGGTCTGCAACGATCAGGAGGTCAGACTAAATGATCATAATGCCCCTTCTAGCTGTAAAGCCTATGAGTCTATGAGATTACAAAGAACTGTTCCACTGTCGTAGCACTTCGCTGATATTAATGAAGGTTCCATTCCTTAATAGTGTTACTACAGGCACCAAAAAAAGACAGACCATTACAAATATCAAATACTTCTTCTAAGGCAGTGGTACCCAAACTCTACCATGTTGCGCACCCCCAACATAAAACGCCACCAACTCTAGTACCACCACCAATTTTTTATAAACAGACTATGTATGAAAAACGTTTTAAAGCCTAAGTGTTGTTAAAAGACATTGTATCAATAGCACAGCTATGTATATAAAAAGCTGTATGTAGTCTTGCAAAATACGAATAAATGCATTATAAACTTACCCCATGTGGGAGAGGGGTGGGGCCGGGAGGTGAGGGTGGCCGCTGCGCTGTTTGGAGCGGGAGTGGCTCCTGGCCAGGGCACTGGGCCCATGTGGGAGAGAGGCGGGGTCGGCCGCCATGCTGCTTGGGGGGCGGGGCCGGCGCTAGAGCAGCTCCTGGCCAGCCACGGTGAGTGTGTCGGGGGGGAGGCAGAATGGCCAGGCCTCCCTGAGGGCCGCTGCACTCTGCCCCTGCATGGCCGAGCGCCACTGGAGGCTCTGAGGGCCAGCCCCCCAGCAGCACAGAGATATTGGTGGAGCCAGGCCCATGTTCCTGAATATTGGTGGAGCACGGGCACCACAGGCCCATATAACTTGCCACCTATGGTCAAGATGGAGGAGTGAAATGATTTTTTAAAAGAATTCTGCGGTCTTAATTAGTCGGTGGACATGTATCATTGGGAGGTGACCTGCGTACCACAGTTTGGGAACCGCTGCGTAGAGGCTTGCTCAATTTCACCTGTTAAACAAGGAAGATTTTTCTGAATCTTGCCATTGCAGTCTATGCTGTTTATTGTTTTCTGCAGCCAGCAGTGGCACACATAAAAGATACCAATAAGTGTTTTTACATGCTAAAATTTCCTTTTTAAAATAGAGCTGATAACGGTTTTTTGTTTTAGTTGACCTTGCTCTCCCTTCCCACTTGCTACCGTGTAAATGAAGGCAGGACTTTCAAGTGACCTGTCATTCTCACCATTCCGTACTTATGAACTTTGAACCAAATTCTGCCCTTACCTACGCCCACGCAAATCACTACACTTAATGGGGTAACATGGGCATAAGTGAAGGAAGAACCTGCCTCTCTGAGAATTATCACATAAGCTTCTGTTATTTACATTTATCAAGTCCCTAACACCTCACGTGCGCTATTGTGTGCTATTACATTAAACTATCCAAAAATGAGATCCACATCTACCAAAGGCTACAGTGTATTTCTTGGATTCCTTCTCCTGAAGTTGTGTTAAGTCTTTGCAAAGTCTCAAGCATACAAAAGATTAGGGAAAATTACAATCGTTTTCATTACTTTATAAATCAATAAAATAAAATGAACCCAAAATTATTGTAATTATGGAACAAGGACCATGAACCACAATATAAAGGTGAACTAGTCAGCAGCATTTTGTTCAAAATGCTAAAATTAGTTTTAATGAGAGTCAGACACATTAACTCTATAAGTTCATTGTCTGCATCACATCTAAGGGGCTGTGGTATCTTCTGAATTGCTACAAAAGAATAGCACATGCATATAGAGACAAAATCAGAAAGGCTAAGGCACAAAATGATAATAGGATTATAAAGAATAGGCAGCATGTATTTGTCAAGAACAAATCATGCCAAACTAACCTAATTTCCTTATCTGACAGGGTTAGTGGCCTAATGGACAGGGGAAAAGCAGTTAATGTGACATCTTGATTTTAGTAATCCCACATGACATTCACATAAGCGAACTAGGGAAATGAAATATAGATAAAATTGCTATAAGGTGAGTGCACAACTGGTTGAAAGACCATACTCAAAGATAGTCAATGGTTAGCAGTCAAAATGGAGTCCGTCCTGGATTCAGTACTATTCAATATTTTCATTAGTGACTTGGATAATGGAGTGAAAATCATGCTTATAAAATTGGCAGATAATGCAAAACTACCCTTTGGAGGGCAGGATTAGATTCAAAACAATCTTGACATATTGGAGAACTGGTATGAAATCAAGTAGATGAAGTGCAACAAAGACAAGTGCAAAGAACTTCACTTAGGAAGATAAAAATTAAATGAACAACAACAAAATGGGGAATAACGGATTAGGCAGTAACACTGCTGAAACGGATCTGGAAATTAAAATGGATCACAAATTGAACATGAGTCAACAATGCAATGCAGTTGCAAAAAAGGCTACTATCATTGTGGGATGAATTAACAGAAGCATCATCATATAGGACAAAGGAAGCAACTATCCTGCTCTGATTGGCACTGGTGAGGCCTCAATAGGAGTACTGGATCCAGTTCTGGGTGTCGCACTTTAAGAAAAATGTGGACAAATTGGAGAGAATCCAAAGGAGAGCAACAAAAATTATAAAAGGCTTAGAAAACCTGACTTACGAGGAAAAGATACAAAAATTGGGCATGTGTAGTCTTGAGAAAAGAAGACTGAGGGGTGACCTGATAAGTTTTCAGATGTGTTAAGGGCTGTTATGAAGAAGTCAGTGATCATTTGCTCTCCATGTCCACTGAAGGTAGGGCAAGATCAGCAATGGAGATTTGGGTTAGATATTAGGAAAATCTTTCTAACCATGAGGACAGGTAAGTACTGAAATAGATCTCCAAGGGAGGTTGTGGAATACCCATCATTGGAAGTTTTAAAGAACAGGATAGACAAGAAGAACAGGTTGGACACGCACCTATCAGGGAAGGTCTAAGTTTACTTGGTCCTGCCTCAGGACTGAGCTAGATGACCTTTTGCAATCCCATTTAGGCCTATAGTTCTATGATCCTATATTGTGAAAACAAAGAGCTTGTTCAAGTGCAATTCTTTTTTTAAAAGTGCTTCTTTAACAATGGTATTGTGGGCCTCTTAAGGACTTTAAGACCAAATTGGTTTCCAGTATATAAGTAGACAGGATGTCTTTTCTAATTGTGGGCATATTCAGCCTGTGATTTGAAAGCCAAGATGGATGTTTTTCTTGCTCTGACATCACCAGTATTAATGTGTAATTAAACTAAACAAAATTAAGGCCAAAATGAGAGTGTCCACCCAGGGGTTTAATGCCATTTAACTAATCCACCTTTAGATAATTTGGATTAATTTTCCTGATTGCAGGACTTTATTAGACTACCTCATCTTTATATGTTGTATTGATTATGAAAGCTGCTAACATATAAAGATGAGGTAGTCTAATAAAGTCCTGCAATCAGGAAAATTAATCCAAATTATCTAAAGGTGGATTAGTTAAATGGCATTAAACCCCTGGGTGGACACTCTCATTTTGGCCTTAATTTTGTTTAGTTTAATTACACATTAATACACAGAGAGCAGATATATTAAGAAAGATACTAACATGTGAAGAGAAAATCTAATGAAAGTCCTGATAAGACTTTTGTTATGCCTGGCTACCACTATAATATGCATGAAGAGGTCAGTGAAAGTGCAGCTGTGATTTGAACTTCAGCCACTAGTTCCAGTTATACAAACATGGCCCGTGTAGATTCATTAATCTCTCCTGTTTACTCTTTAAAAAAAATCTGAACTTGAATACCTGGAAATTATGCACATTGCTGATCTGTGCTTCCCTGGACAATTGCAACTGCTCATACCATTGTCTCTACTTTCCCACACTCCCTTTGTTGCTTCATTTCACATGGGCTCTACAACGGTGCATGGGTCTGCCTGCATAGTGCTAATTACATAATCAGGGCCATATATTGTGAATTTTTGGGGGCAGGGACTGTCTCTTACTATATGTTTGTACAGGGCCCAGCACAATAGGGTACCAATTATGAGTAGGGCCTCAGGGCACTACTGTGATTTCAATAACAACAACAGAAGAGAGAGGTATGCTTATAATTAAGTTTTTTTTAAAGTCAAATATTTGTTAAACGAACAAACAAAAATGTAAAAACTTGTCCTTAACCATTAGATTTCAAATTCCCACTCGTGTAAATTTTGTAACAAGATATTCTAAAAACAATAAAATGCAATATTTAAGGATGAACATAAATATAATAATTTTATTTCATATACCATGTGGCAATTATTGCTGCCATCTTAACATTTGGAAAATGGCAGAACAGAAGTTTTCAGAATAGCTGACCAGAAGTTGAACAGATTTAAAATAGGCCAAAATATGTAAAACCATTGTGTTATCCAAGACAAGGTTACTTCCTCTTTGTTCCTTCTCTACAATCCCTATGTCTCATTCTATTTCATTGGATAATTTCAGTGCCGAATTCTGCTCCCAGGTACACCTACTCAACACTACTAAAGACAGACGACAGAGGATTTAGCCCTTCATTTAATTATCGCATCTTTAAGTGTTTTAAGTGCCATACATCACTTTTTATTACCATTTTGTTCTGCCGCTGACTTACATACAAAAAGAATAAGAATTACATAATTTCTTTTTCTTGAGGGCATGAAGTTTAATTCACCTCTCCACTTATAGTGTTTGCAATGAGTCACAAATACAAAAAGCAGTTACAGTATGTATAAAATGATTAAATATCCCAGCCTCACTGATCGCAACCTTCTGTTGTTAAATTTACCCTCGGAAGACTGAAATGAGAAAAAGGGGTTTGCTTTTCGATAAAGAAGAAGGGAAAGGCATTTTCAGCTGCTTCTCTGCTCCTTAAATACAATCACATAAGTGAGGGCCTTTACTGGGGTCATGGGACATGAGACAAAAGTTGCTTCAGGCAAGATTCTTTTTTTCTAGATGTCAACTAAAGCCAGATCTGGGACAAAGGTCCTCATGGCCATCTTGTCGAGTCAGAGAGAGATAGGCAGCTAAACATGAGATTAATGAATCATAAAAGGGCAGGAATGAGCCAACAGATTAGACAGTTAAAGAAGTTTAACATTGAAAACCTGAAAGTAGGTGAAAGGCCAGAGCTCTTGCAAAACTGGCCCAGAAGCATAAACATGCGTAAAAGAAGTCATGATGCATGACTGGGACTGCCAAGTACAGTTAACTCTCACAAGCACAGGGATCAGGCAACAGTCAAACAAAATATCAGCCAAACTATACAGACTGTGTGTTTTCTTGAAATTCTGCTGTCACTCACTGTATGAGATCCCTCTATTCTTACTGTTTGTTACCAGACTCACCAGCTTTCTGAAGTTTAAAATTCAGCCACTTTATTTTGCAATGGGCTGAAATGGAGTATACAGTTTTGTCAGCTAGGAGACAAATTATAGGATGAAATGATGTCTAAACCACCAAGTCATTGAGTTTTGAAGCATTCAAAACATAAACAACGTTATGTGAACTGGAATAATTTTTAAAAGGCTCCATTTTTTAATGTTCTCTGTAATAATAGTTTAGGCCTTTGCAATAGTACTTTTGGGCAGTGTCCAGATACAGTTCTCTTGAAAGAAGTTCAGAAAAGTTAAGAGTCCAAAACAGATCTTAAAAAGCAATTTAGGTGATGCATTGGTACTGAAAGGTTGGTATGGAGATGGCAAAACTTCACTAAAGTGAGTTGTAAAAATCATTCAAGCCTTAGTCACGAGCTAAGCTCAACAGCCAATTAAAGTTGACTTGCTGGTACAATGGTATGAAAAATTACCATGGGCTTCCGATTTAAAAAAATATCGGATCTGCCAAATTTAACACTGGGACAACTACTAAGTCAAAATTCTAAGCCACAGCAGCGTGCAGGTTACATCACTTCCTTTGTAACAGCAATCTACTAGTTACTTCTGCAGAGCGGCACAATGGTACATGTTGTTCCTGCTGTTTATTTTTAAAGGTTTCTTTCCGTTTCTTGTAGAAGTTTTCAGTGGGGAAAAAATATCACAAGAGCTTGACAAATTTACATATGATGTGTGGGAAAGAAGACACAAACTTTCATTACCACTGTTCCTGCCTTATACACACTCTCCAAAAATAGAAGAGATATGGGTGTGCATTCTGTCAGAAATATCTTTTTTTTTTTTACATAAGTTTAACTACATCTCCAGCCACTAAGGTAGAGATGAGTTTGCTGAGGATGTAACTTTTTTTTTTTTTTTGGGCAGTCTGTCCTTCAGCAATAGTTTCCTACACTAATCTCCTGTCAGACTAATCTTCATCTTCATGCATCTGAACTCTTGGCCTGTGTATTGTAATGATTTAAGTGAAACCGTATGCTCTCCAGCACACACACTTTGGCATTCCAAATGATTTTTAAAACAGCATGTACACTTATGGCACTATATAAAGACAGGCAGGCTGCAGGGGCCAATTATAAGATCCTTTGCAAACACCTAGCTCTTCAATTAAGAAACAGGCATATCAGGAAAGTCCAGCACAAATCTCACTGTGGAAAGTGGCTTGCTTCACTACTGAATGTCCATTTTTTTTAATATGTCTTGTTCAATAAATGTGTAATCAGAAATTTCACTTGCTATAATAAGATCATCAGAAACAATACATCCTGGATTGTGTAAACAGTCTCGCTCTGTAATTTGCTAACACCTGTTAAATAGAGAGATCTGGTGACTGTGTTACTGTAGTTTCTCTAAACAAAAGCTCATTTGTAATGATTTTTCTTTGGTCTCTGATATTTACATGGTCTCTGATTACACCCATGGGCCCACTTTTCCCCTTCCACCACGCTTCAGGGCTCCCTCCCAGCCACACTACATCCCAAGAGAAGCAATGGCCACAGGAATCAGTAGCCCCTGGCTCCCATTCTGTGGCAGGGGTATTAGCCTGCAGAATCCTGGCACCTGTCATGTGTCGGTGACCAGGAAGTAAATAAAGCACGTCTCTCCTTGTATTATTAATCATTTGTGCACAAAATCAGCAGAACAGCACCAACGATTTCTGACCCCTGGAGCGTGACAGGCTAGTACCCAGTGCCTCCAGAGGTAACCCACACACTCAAACCCGTACACGCCAAACTTTTTTGCTGGCTCCATGTTGCTTGCACTCCCCTTTCCTACCCCCATCCCTCTAAGCAGCACCCCATTCCTTGGCCCCGGGTCACCCAGTCCCCATCTCCATCACCTCAGGATCCCTTCACTCCCTCAACCACCCTGCTGCCCGCTCTCCCTCCCTCTCGGCCCGGCCCCGGCCCCGGCCCCCGCCCGGGCGCACCTCGGTGACGATGGTGGAGAGGTAGAGCTCCCGGCTGTACTCCCAGCCGTCCAGGCACTTCTCCTGCTCCAGCTGACTCAGGTCCACGTCCCGGCCGGGCTGCAGCCCCAGCGCGGAGAAATTGGCCAGCGACTCCAGGCGGTAGCGGCGGCACCTGCTGGGCCCCTCCCGGCCGCCCTGCACCTCGCGGGGGATGCTGGCGTTGAGCCACTCGCGGCTCAGGTTGGCGCCGGGCGGCAGCCGGCAGCGGTGCTCGGGGACGCCGCCCAGGAAGACGATGGAGAGCCCGGTGAAGCCGTTGGGGACGATGCTGGCGCTGAGCAGGAAGAAGACGAGGCGCTGGAAGGGGCCCCACTCGCCCAGGAAGGCGGTGACCGCCTCGTAGTCCTGCATGGCGCGGGGCGCAGCCCGCGAGCAGCGGCCGCACGGCGCTTGGGCCCGGCCCTGAGGAGCGGCGGCGGCGGCTGCACCCGTGTCCTTCTGGCGCGGGGAGGTAGCGGCCGCCGCAGAGCCCCGAGTGCCGGCCGGGGCGGGGGCCGGGCCTGGCGGAGCTGTGGGGAGCCGAGGGGCGGGGCTTGCCCGCCACGGCCCACGCGGGAAGGTGGCGCAGCCAGGGCTGGGCAAAACAGGCAGTGACTGGAGGGTGCCGGCCCCCAAAGCCTCCTCTCGCCGAGCCCTGAGGCTGCCCGTCCCCGCCTAGCTCCTCGGGCCCTCCCCGCGCCCTGCGCGTGGAAGCGTTCGGGCTCCAGAGGCTGCCCCAGGCGCGGGTGCCCCAAGCCCCGGTTGTGGGAGCCAGGTAGGGGACGGGCCGCTGACGCAGACACCCCACGTTGCCTGGCGGGCGGGCAGGGGGGCAGCAGCTGCCACAGCACTGGGCCCTGGTGAGGAGAAACAGCCCCTGCTTTGTGAGCAGTCGATTTGTCACCTGTGCCCCTTCTCTTCTCCGCCACTGCCGGGCCTCTCGTGCGGCCCTTTGCCCCTGTACAAAGTAAGACCCCCCCTCTCCGTCCACTGCACAGTCTGCGGGCACCCCTCCCCTGAAGCGTTTTCCATCTAGTTGAAGACAAAGTGTAACAGGTGGGAGAATAACGGAGGAAAGATGAGGAGAGCAGAGAGAGCTCCAGAGGATCTGCTCCCCATCCCCTTAGAAGCCCATAGGCATGGCTTTAACTGAAGAGCCATTCATTTACCATGAAATGTTTATGGCATGAACAGTAAGTCTGCCACATCCCCGCCTGCCATAGACTAACTGCCCACCTGCCCCCTGCTGCCCCCCATTAACAGTTTGTTAATGTGCTTTGATCTAGTCCTCTCTGATAGGAGTCTCCATCTCCCTTCCCCTCTGAGTGAACCCCTCTGGGTGTCAATCTGAAAAGCTCCCTAGGAAACAGAGGGAGCTGCACCAGGCCAGAAGGGGGGATCCCTGATATGAGGCTGGGGGGAGATGGAGGCATGCAATACATAGACAGAACAACGGGGTGGGGGAAAATAGAGATGGACTGAAGCCAGGACCCAGAGGGAAATGAGGACATTGGGCAGATGGGATGGGGTTCAGAACACAGTGGGGGACAAATGGAGTGAGGGGGATACAGCATGGGGGCAGATGGATGGGGAGACTAGGAATATGGGGCAGGGAGCAGACCATAGGACAGGTGGGCTGAAGGATGGGGCAGGATGCTAGAGAAGGGGGCCAACGCCATGGGAGGTAGAACCTGAGGGACAGATAGGATGGGAGCATAGGACTCAGCGGAGTAGTACCCTGGGGGTAGGAAGACTATGTGGGGAATGGGAGGGTTCAAGAGGCAGATGAGATGAGAGATAGTTGCAGGGGCAGGACCACGGTTTCTAGATGGACTAGGACATGGGGAAAATTTTCAAGATTTCAAAAATAAAAGATATTACCTCATCCACCTTGTCTCTCTCAAAACTTTTACAGATCAGAAAAACTATTTCTGGCCTAGCTCTAGTAACAAAGTGCTAAAGTGCTTTTCAAACCATGGCTGCAGTCCTACAAGTACTCATACACATGCTTACATTCACATACATATAGTTCCACTGTTTATAATGCACGTCCTTAGAGGTACTGTGCTCCTGCAATTTTATCTAAATAATTTATTCCTAAATGTGAATGGCAGGGTCCCCCACTGCTGATGCCGAATTTATTGCACCTGCCCTCCCCTGAAATGAATGGCACATTCCTTGATCCACACATGCAATGCAACAGGGCATTAGTAACTTTGTTGGGCAGTGTTGTGATAGTAATGATGTCTATAGAGCGTTGCATAAAACCTTTCCTGTGCTGCTGCTAATTTCCAACCATTGTAGTTTTTCGAAAAGCCGTTCATGTCAACTAAGAGACATTGCCATGAAGCAAAACTAAATAAACCTTGAAGTGTTGTGCAACTATTTGCAATCTTATCCCCGTCTATCATTTACACTATCTGAGTCAAAGGTAAAGCAGCCTCATTTAGCAGTGAAATATTGATGCCCACGTGACTAGTCAAAGTTTGGAGCCCTGGGAATGTTCCATTTGGGAGCAGAAATCAGTGATAGTTAGATATTGCTTTGATGCAGTTTTGTTTATTTACAAAGAATGTAAAAACAACCTGTGTGTCTCTGAACACAGAAGGTATCAAATAGCAGGAAACAACTTCTTTTGCTCAGAGCCCCAAAAACACTCTTTTCAGCCTGAACCCCTGATCCAAAAATCTCTCCCTAGGTTTTTTCCAGGGTCAAAGCTCCTTCTGGCTCACTGGCTGTCTCTTCTGCCTTCTCTCACATGCACATGCACGCACCTACACAAAACAATACTCAGCAAAACCCCTCTGCTTACTCAGTCCAAAAATTCCTGGGGAAGTTCATAACCCCCTTTTGTTTTAAAGATATGTGTGTGTGGGTTGGGGGGGGGGGGGTGTTGTGATAATTTATCCTGGCAGTTATGTTAATTGAAGAGTGTGTTCACACTCAATCTCAAAGAGGTTTGTGATGTAAGCAGTCACCACTGCTTCTCAGCATAACAATATTTTATCCCAAACAGCATTAACACATCACTGATGAAAATTTAACTTTTACCAGGTAATAAACTAAACTTTAAGAACCTCTATTTACATAGAGTTAAAATTTACACCAAAGGTCACAAAGTTAAGGCAGAGGAGAAGTATGAGGCAGATTTATCACCTCACTGTTTCTAGATATTACACCAAGCAAATGAAATCAAAGGTGGTCTATGCTTGAAATGCTACAGCAGGGCAGCTGCAGCTATGCTGCTGTACCGCTTCAGAGCAGAGTCACTGTAGCAACAGGAGTTCTCTCATTGGCATAGTTAATCCACCTTCCCAAGACACAGTCGCTATGTCACCAGAGGAATTATTCTGTCAACCTACCACTGTCTATGCTGAGAGTTAGATCAGCTTACCTATGTCACTCGGGTGTGTTTTTCACACCCCTGAGTGACGTAGCTGGGTTGACTTAACTTTTGAGTGTAGATCTGGCCTAAGCCTGCCCTCTGCTCTGCTTGTGTGTTAAAGGTAAAACAGTCATTTTCACTCAGCCTCTGTTCCCCACAAGGAACAAGACAGTCAGAATTTCTCCCTCGGGCTCCAGAAAATGCTAGGCAAGGAGACAGGCTGAGCTTCCCCACACACCATGGCCCCATAGGATGTATTTTTCCAGCCAGCAATGTGCACAACCCCCTCCCTACAGCTGGCTGTGTTTGGTAGCACTTAATAGCCCAAGTTTCAGGACATTCCTGCTTTGTTAAAAGGAGGGGTGGAACACGCCGCACCATGTGGTAGCCTCAGCTTTCCTTGTGGAACTGACTGTTGTTAGATCTGCTTCCGCACCTCCCCCCACTTTGGTGGCTAGGGCAGGATTTAGCCTCAGGAGTCAATGTCAACAATATGTAAGGCTCAACAGAGTGGACTAAGAATAGCTTCAGACTTTTAGGGGAGTTGCTTTGCTTTTGAGTTTAATCAGACCATGGGCATGACCTTTTATGGTAGTACTGTATTTAGAAAAAGGTGCCTGTCAGTCTTTTTAAATAATTACTTAAAACATGGAAGGAAACACCACCTATGGGTTCAAGCACAGGGATTCTATTCTATTCTATTCTATTCATGGCTCTGCCCTGACTCTCTGTGTGACCATGCTCACGTCACTTAATGTCTCTTTCCTCATGCTAAGGTTCACACCACTCCACTACAATAGGTACTTCAGCCTGGGGAAATTCCAACCTATTATTCCAAATGTCAGATTAAAATTCAGCTCAGTGATGTGTCTAATTCCCAGCCGTAGTCTGGGGCTGTGCTTGTCTTTTGAACTTCCCTCTCTGAGGCATTTACAGCAGATGCCGCAGGCTTCAGAGAGAGCCAGGCTGAGGCAGCCAAAGGCAAAAGGAAAGGCCTGTGTCTCCTGCTTCCCCTTCCTTGTTGAATAATGTCTCATTGGGGAGCATGGCCAGCTCTGGGGGCAGAATGCAGTTTACCCCTCAATGCCCAGTCTGGGCAAGACCACAGAAAAGGAGCCCGGAAGGAGCGGAGAGATTGGCTCTAGGAACAAGGTTCAGCCATTACCTCAGCAGCCTGTTGGGGGTGGGGCTGCCTCGGTGCCGCATCCTCCAGAAGAAAAGGAGGCAGGCAGGATTGGAAAAGCCAGCACAAGGAGTTAAAAGGCCAAGGCCAGCTGCAAACCCTGCAGATTCCAAGTGTGGTGCTGCCATCCCTCCCCCTCTACAGCTCCCCGGATCAGGGGTCAGATGAACAGAGGGAATCTCAAGAAAACTAAGAAAGATGGCGCCTATATCCTGTGCTGGGTGTGCAGCTCAGCCACCTCTTCTTTGGGTTGCAGTTGGAGGGTTTTGGAGAGTGTGATACAGGACTGCTGATCTTAGCCCTCTGCTGCCACCTCAGTGAAGAGGCTCACAGAGATTCACTATTGATATGCTAGGGAAAATGCAAATCTTTCTTGCTCATATGGGCCCTGTCCAGTAGATGACAAGCCTAGTCTTCTTTTGACGGCAGGGAGAGTCCTCATCTGCAGAAATATTTTTGGGGCAGTCCCTGAGCCAAGTTTCACTCTTCCTAAAGCAGAATCATAGGGATAAGCTGCCCATTGGGAAATAAAATTACAAATAAGTACATAAAATCTGCATCTGGAACTGCTGCTCATCTTCACAGAGGGCAGCATCATAGATAAACTCAAGAAAGACCAAACTGCAGACCTGTGCTGATTTTTTTAATTGAGGTTCAAAATAATAAAGTATCTGTATTTACAAATTAGCTGACGATAGACTCGCTCAAGAAGAGTGCTGTTAAACTATGCTCAGGAGCTCTATGACGATAGCGTAGCAATATATCCCTCCTCAAGCCCCCGGGAAGATATTATAGGAGAGGAATGAGGATTTCCAGACACAAGTAAGACTGAAAGTTCCAGGCCATCACTCCTAATGACTGGACTATCATCCTCAGCAGCCACTGTGGGTTGTCATAAGCTTCTGCTGCTATCTCTTCTGCCCTTCCTCCAGCAGCTAGCCATGGCATGAGGAGAGGTAGTGCAGCCCCAGAGCAAGCAGGTAGTAAGAGGCCTCTTGGCCTGCTATTTATTTGTTTTTTTCCTGACCCAGACCTCCATTTTATGAGGTTATATGGTTGCATCAGTCCAAATTGTATCCACTGTCACTATTAAAGGTAAACATAGCTACCTTCTCTGGTGGTTAGGGATTCAGTATTTCCTGGGGAGGCAGGGACAAGGGGAAGGGAGAAGTTTTCTTAATGAGTGTATTATTCACCAAACAGACCTTTCACAGTCAGCCAAATCCAGGCAGGGGTTGTTCAATTCTCTGGCCTGGGCACAAAAACTCTCAGATGGCTTCACATTGAATGCAAATAAACGATGAGCAGTTGTCTGAGACCCTAATGGCCCCTGTAGACTTTGCACAAGCAGTGTTTTCATGGGTGGATGATTTTGCGGGCATGGTCCCTCTCAACCCCACAGTTTAAAGGGCTTCTCTCTCTGAAAAAGATAGTGGTACACAAATCTGTTTCCTGCAGGTATGGAGCTGTGCTCTTTGAGACCAGGTGCCAAGCAAGTCAGTCCTGGCTCTTAGTACTCCAGCGAGACACATTTCAGAAGTTGAGGCTAATCAGAGAAGTAGAGTTTTAACTCTGCCCAGCCCCTGCCCAACTCTACAGAAAGGAATACCATCATATGGCAAGTTGAAACAGTCCCTGGAGTAGAATAGGAGAGAAAAATCACTTCTCAAGTGGTAGCTGGAACAAGTCCTTGCTGCTGAGGCGTGGTCAGGAGCTGCTCTCTGCAGCCTTGTGACAATTTGCAGGACTGCCCCTTGCCCTATCATTCTGAGACCAAACAATTACCTACAGCTTGGGTCAAAATGAATTTATTGGATGTTCTTCCCAGGGAGCATTTAATGGAGCTGTGCAAGAATCAGACACTGTTTTGTCCCATTCCCACTACTCATCAACCCACGGAAAGGCTGATACATACAGGAAGCCATCCATCTACTTCAGACAGCAGTGATACAACCCATTCTCCATAAAGGGCTGTTCCCTACTCTATTCCTAGTCTCAGAGAATCAAGGATAAAACAGAGTATGGCTCTGTCTGAAACATCTGAAAAAGATCCAAAGGATCTTTACTTTTCCATTTTACTAACTTCAGTCCTTATTATTTTATCAGGCAAATGCTTCTAGGATCATAGGAGTATTAATATTAGCTGTAAGTAAGAAGGAAATTTACTTTCATCTCCTCCTGTTTAGGACTCTGTACAAAGAGAAAGCAGAAACAAACAGAATGGCACAGCTTCTGGATTATCTTGGATTCATAATCAACACAATGAATAGACATGTGGTGCCATGGAAGCCAATCACAGACCTGGGCTGAGAACGCAGCATATCAGGCAGAAGATCTCATCTCAAAGGAATGCTAACAGAAGATGAAAACAGCTGGAGCCTTTTAGAAATGCTCATCTCATGCAACAATGTACTTCAATAATAATAATAATACCTAGATCTCAAAGCACTTTATAAAGGAGGACAGTATCATTATCCCTATTTTACAGATGGGGAAACTGAGGCACAGGTCAGACCAGAGTTCATATGAAGCTAATCCAGTTATTCTCCCCTCCTCTTTGCATCTCCTATTACATCTGTTCATATTTAAAAAGATAATCTTACTTTCCACCCTGCAGACATGTAGCTATGAAAATAACATTGTAATTGATCTGTGAGCCTTAGCACAGTGAAGAATGGAAAATTTATGAGACGTTATCTGGAAAGCGTTCTTTAATGGTATATTCCATAAATCTGGCTCATCTTAAAAATGAAGGAATCATTCAGAGTCAGGACAATGATGAAAATTGACATCCAAAGCTTCAGGTTTTTGTCATTAGGGGAAACTGTATCCATGCTCACACTGTTGGAGAAACTTTGTGTTAACTATACTTGGAAAAAACACATCTCTCATTTAGGAAAGCCAGATAGAACTAGGCCGGCTGTAGAAGTAATCTCTACTGAATGGTGACACATTTTGCTGATCTCCATGACGGACAGGTCTGGCTCTGTCCCCAGAATGCAAGCAGGCTGAAATCACCCATTGTAACAGATTTTATCACACAAAGGGAATTTTCAGGTAACTTTGCATACATTTTCCCAATGTACTGTGCTTCACCTTTCCCATCTGTAAAGTCTGTGCAATAGTCTTAGAAAACTCAAGGTGTGGAGAACATATGAATGTACCTAAATCATTCACAGGCAGCCTGTATGTTCCAGTGGTCTCCAAGGGTAGATAGGACATCACCAGGAACCTGATCCTGCAAATGCTTACATGTAAGGGCTTGGGAAATTGGATTTTAGTAGAACCCATATGAGTATATTACACCAAACAGCAACCACACAAAAGCACACATTGAGGACTTGGAATGGAAGACAAAAGTTTAGAATTAAGGCAGGTGCAAAATGACTTCACCTGTTTGAAGACATCCAGCATGTAACTCAAACATTACTGTACATCTCTTGATGTATAGGTTACCTTAAAAATAATCAGTCCTCTTCCATTTTTAAAGTGCCTTATAGCCTGCAAATTTTAAAACATGAAGCAGTGAGTTAAAGGAACTCAAATAAGGCAGCTTCATGGACTTTTAGAAGAAACAGTACAAGGCTCACATCATACAAGGAAGTTGTTTAAAAAATTGCTTGAGTTACCCTTCTGCTCCCTAGCCCATTTCCTGCCAACTACTGACAATTTCATCAGGCTTTTTAACAGGTAATACTAGTTTTTAGTGACATAAGGCCTACACCATATTTTGAAGTTCATCAGACTTCCAGTTTAACACTCCCCTTGCAGATAGCATCAAGAAACAAGTCTGCCATGGCTCCCCTGGTGTATTGAGTTCTGGTTTGGACTTTAATGTCAGGTTGGTGCTGCAAATTTGCTTAATTCTTTCAGTGGTCTTAGTTGAAAAGTCTATTCAATTAGTTTTACTTTTGCTTCTGTAGGATTGATGTCCAATTACCATGCTGCTTTTTGGGACAGAGTGCCAGACATTAATAAAGTATAATTATAAACATGGCATTTTACTACTAAATTGAACCACATTTTTTTAAATACTAGACTAAAGGTCCAGAACAGAATGGTTACTTACGCTACAATAACTGGGGTTCTATGAGATGTTGTTGTAGTCTGTGTGGATCCCACTATAGAGGCGCAAGCGCCTCATGCCTGTGAGATGGGACATTTGGGGCTCTGCATGTGCCTTGTGCCACCTCATATGTGAGGGCATCAAAGGCCGAGCGCTGCAGCCCTGCCTCAGTTCCCTTGCAGTTTAAACCCTGTGGTAGCTAAGGACTCAAGTAGCTGACAAGCAGGGATGGAAAGTGGGTTGTGGGATCCACGCCAAGTACACCATGAAGAATCACCATTATTCCACAGTAACTAACTGTTCTTTCTTCTATATGTTGGTGTGGATCCCACTGTTGGTGACTGGCAAGCAGTAACCTCCTCGGATGGTGGGAGTGAGGTCTTTTGGCTGTATCAAATAGTGATGGAGTACAGCTATTCCAAACTTGGTATCTGCCCCCATCCAGCCAGCCATGGAGCGTTTCTGAAGTAGATGATAGATGTAGCCTGGGCTTTGGTGGAGTGTGCCTTGATGTTCCAAGGGAGAGGCTCGCCCACCAGCTGGTAGCAGGTACAAATGCAGTGTGTGAGCCCTTTAGAAATTCTCTGTGATGAGATGGCTTGGTGTTTGGACAGGCCAGATTCAGACACAAAGAGGCAGGCAAAAAGCCAAAAGGACTTGGGCCAAGTGAAGTAATACAGTAACACTCTGGATACCTCTGCGGTGTGCAGTTTCTTCTCAGAGTGCAGTTTTGGGAAGAAGATTACCTTGACAATCAATTGATTTAGGTGGAAGTCTCAAGTTCACCCCTAAAGTGGTCTCAGGAGTGGTCTGAGCACCACCTGTCTCAGGTAGTTCAGCCATGAGAACCTGGAGTTCACTGACTCTCTGAGCTGAGGTGGTGACCCCCAGAAAGACCATTTTAATGGTAAGGTGGTGCCTGAAACATTCTGGCAGTGGTTCCAAGGGAGGCTGCATAAGCTTCAGGAAAATGACACTCAGGTCCCGCAAGGGAGCTGATTCTCCAACCAGAGGGTAAGTATGAAGAAGTCCTTTAAAGAATTTTGATACTGTGGGATGAGAGATCAAGTGTGACTGTACCGGAACATGACACACCTGGTGGAATTATCTCCCGAAGCTTTGCATTGTCTGTTCGTTATGAAAAGACATTGAGTTCTGCCAGGAGCCTCTGCGCTCAGAGACCCCCTGTTGATGCCAGACTTTGTGTCAAAACAGACGATGTAGGTGTCAGGGGCAGTGCTGGCTTTGATGCCAGTGCCAATTCCTTTCTTGGCCCCATCTTTTCTGCACCAGTCTTGAGGGCAGCCTGTCTGCTGGATAACACTGCCTTGTCCAGTAGCAGGACTTGAGAGTTTGTCTTTTCAAGATCTGATGAGACATTCATAGATTGTGCCAAAAAATGGTGTTTGAGTCTTGTGTGTCATGACTTACATGTCCTCGCAGAAAATGACAGACACATTGAGCACCTGCTAGATATGTGTAATTCGCTTGGGTAGAAGAGGCACCTACTGTGTCTATCTTTTAAGAGTATTAGTCCGTCACAGGATGGGTAGAGCTTGAAACCTGCAGGTTGAGTTTACCTTGTCAGGGAGCCCTGAATAGGAGCTCTTTCCAGGGAGTGCCTGGGGAGAGAGAGGCATCTAGCAATCCACATTTGCTCAAGATGGCTAGACCAACCCCCCTATGGTGGTCAAAGATAAAGGTAGCCAAAGGAGTTCCGAAGAATGCAGTAAGGGTGGTAAGGGTTAGCTGAAGCTAAGAGCTAGTGGGTCAGACACTTGCCAGGGAATTGAGGAGAGTCAGTCACTCTGCCCTTTATGCCCAAGGAGGCCAAAGTACACAGTCCTGACGGACACTGCTACTCCAAGATTTCTGGTCTTGTGCACAAGGCGCATGTGCACCGACAGTAGCATCCATACTGACACATACTCGAAGCAACAGCTACTTTTTTCACAACAGTATTTACATCACAATGATTAAACTTGTTGTGAATAGAGTTCTGAACTTTGGTCAGTAGTACCATTATAAAACCTAACTACAGAAAAGTCATTTCACTAAAAATTGAAATGCCTTCCTCTTTGGGAGCAATAATATGAGACCTTGCACTTCTATCTTAGGACCTCTATGCAGTTTAAAAACATTATGCAAAATAAATTAAACCACAACAGCCTATTTAATAATGAAGTATTTAGTTTAGATAGGGAAATGAGGCATAGAGATTAGCTGATGTGCTCAAAGTCACACAGCAAGCTATGTCACATGTAGAACTAAAACCAAAATTGCCTAGGTCCCAGGCTTTTGTTTCAAGCACTTGCTTCCTTCAATGGAAAATACCCCACTTAATCAAATCATTAAGCAGTGAATTGCTTATATTTGATAGAATGTTACCATTAATATTGTGTAGTAAAACACTTTGTTTTGGCTGTTTTTCACTCAAATCATTCATCTATCAGAACACAAACTGCCTTCCAGCTGGATAATTTAGCTATCGAGATTTAAATATTCCATCAAGTACCAAGTGTCAATTTTCCATATCCATGGAGGGGTAGAGGGGGAAGATTTAATGCTTGACTACTGGCAGCTAGATCAGTAAGATATGAAAACACTGTCCTGCTGAGCTGAAATGTACAAGTACATCTTAGGAATTAAGCAGGTCGGGCATGAGAACTTTTCAGTAGCTTAAGGAGGGATCCTTTTTCTGGTAGGGAATCTGAATTGTGTACACCTTTTCTACTCTGCCATGAATGATTTATCGATGCTAGTGTCATGCAGATTAATCAGTTTGGGCATGGAGAGAAGGGGAATTATCCTCAGAAATAGCTACATGGAATAGTAAATAGCTAAGGAATGAATAAGGGAACAACCCAACAGTCTGGAGGGGGTTAAAACTGTAGTTTATCAGCATCTACCTGACTCCTTGAAGGCAGCAGTTCTTGTTAGCACAGGAAAATGATAACGATTTATAGGTGCTTTTGGAGGTGCTTATCCTCAAGATCTGTTTCCATGTGGAAAGTGAATATACATCATGTATGTAAGCAAAAAAACCCAAAACAAACCTGCCCTCAGAATTAGGTCACAAGTCAGAAACCTCAGAATAATCTGAATTTCACACTTAAGCAGTCTACTCCCCCTGCTTTCTTTATTGTTTCATTTTTAAGGCCCCTTGCCCATTTCCCTAATCATGTTCACAGTTTTAGTGAGTGCCTTTTGCTCAGATAATCAGTGAAGCTGTGACATAACCTAGAAAAACTAACAGACAATAGTGACTCTTTAATAATGACTGTGGAATCCGGAGTAACCAGATGTGGTTTTACTATGAATCAATTCGCTGGTTGGGCCAAAAACAAACATTCACTGATGATTGTTGCCAATAAGTTTTTTATTTTCCAGACTTTATGACAGATATAAAGCATGAGCAGACACAAAAAAGCCACGTAAAAACAAACTAAAGTCCCACAAACATTAGATACAACTTACATCTGTATCTCAACAAACATCATAAGCAACTAATAATCAGAAGATCCCTCCTTCCCCATCCCCAAACAGAAAATGAAAACCAATCAGTACCAAACAATTACACTGAATATTAAACTTTCTCTTTAGAACCTTCTCAGCTTGGGGAACATCTAATTACACTTAATTACCATAGAGAAATGAAATGAACATGGGAACTTAGTATTTCAGAATGATTATTTTAAAATTTCATGAAAGGATGCACCTTACCCGACAAATGGATCCATGTAGGCAGAAGCCTTGCACCCGTGCAGAGCCCCTGACTTCAAGGGGGCTCAGTCTTAGCATTGGAGCGCACTTACACCAATTAGCTTGCAGCACTGGGGCCTCAGGATTTAGTTATCTTAAAAGAACCTCATTGGTGTTATTAGGCCAAACGACTGCCCTCCCTTGACAGTTCTCCATTCTGGAAGGGTTTACCGTAATACTCCCACTTCCCTTTCCCCCCACGTATTCCATGCTAAATGTTAAATGACTTCTTGACCTGTCTAATAATAAGCTGGGGTACAGCCTCCATTTCCAAGTAATATCACATATATATGGGGTTACTGTCATCTTAAGTAATATTTTAAATATATTTCCTTATATTTTACCATTCTGGATTTTAAAATTCTTCTGATTTTTTTAAAAAGCTAATTCACTTTCCGCTATTTATGTTGTTTGTTTACTTCCTACTTTCCTCTCACTTTGGACAATGGATGTCAGTGCAGTCAGCTACATTTGTCTTTAGTCAGCTTCATTTTCAGGTTCTGTGTTTCAATGTTTAAATTGCAAACACTGCAGGGAGCATTTGTTTAAAAACCAAAATTGTTTTCGGTAGACTTTAAAGAAATCATACAGTATTTCTGTTGGTCTTATGTAGGGGTTATCTTTGGTAAAAATGTCTTACAAAGCTTAAATTTTGGGCCTCAAGTGAGTTAGACATATTTGCTTAAACGCCAATAACATTCCTATTAAGCATCCACCAGTAGCAAAAAGGAAGGCGCTCCTCACTACAGTCTGAAGAATAAGACTTAAAGTAAAGCTACTCTCCAACCACCCTTCCAAAAAGGGCTTTGTCTAGCCAGTGTCCTTTTAAGACTCTTGGAGAGAGAGTTTAACAATTTGCATTGAGGAATTCTAGGCTTAGCCATCAGTCACTAGAATTCTGCAAACTTTTAAAGTCTGCAAATACCATAGGCTTTTAAGACCAAGAACAATACTTCTTTGGCTGTACCAGTGGCTCTGTCTTGGGGCTCTATTGTTAAAGTACATCCCAATAAGCCCAACCTGGTGCAAGAAGAATGTGAAATGAATTTCTACCTTTTTCAGACTTTTCCCATTCTCTTGCAGTTTAGATTTCACTTACATTTTTTCCCTCCACCTTAATTAACCTATTCAAACAGATTTATAACACAATAATAGCCGGTTAATAAAACATAATTTAGTCAACATCTTAAAGAGACTTCCTTTCACAAAATTTTAAACACATAGGAGACTTCACTCTTTTCAGTTATATTCCACACAGAAAATAGGTTATGCAATAGGTCAGTGCACATTTTCATTACAATAAAGAAAAACAAAGTAATGGCAACTGCCACATTTTCATCTATACTTCAGCAGCTCCAATAAGCCAGCTTCAGATCGTGCTGAGGATAGATTATACAGACACACCAGGGTATATGTGATTATCAGGGTGCATGAGGGATAATACAAATCCCAGCAAGATCAATGGGAATAATCCTCTCCTTCCCCATCCTCAAAGCACTGCTTTACAAGTGGCACCCTGACTGCTCAAAAAATACACCTTGTCTGCTCATAAATATACAGCTCCCATATCGAGCCTGAACTTATAAATCATTTGAAAAATGTTATAATCAAGGCTGTATTTGACAGGCAGACAACTTACCATAAAGACTGCAGTGCTAGGCCAAACTGAGTGTAGGTTAAAACTTGCCCAGCAGCATTTTAAGCCTATGCAATTTTCTTAGGAAGGCTTTACAATTTAACAGATATATTAAAATAGGAGTGCCAATAAACTGGAGTTTTTGCCCCCCTGATCCCTCCATAAATTCACACTCTACAGATTTCTGCAGGCATCACTGTTCAGACCTGGGAGAGATTTATTAGAGGACAGAAATCCCCCGTGCAAATGCTCCATTAGCTGAAGTAACTCCTTTTTTTTTTTTTTTTTTTTTTGCTAGGTTTAGACACAATTCAAAATCAATTTATAACAAGGTTTCAATCTTCTGAGAAAGTACAGTCCCCTAATATCAAAAAACAGTCTAATTTAAAAAAAAAAAAAGCTGCTAACACTTAATAAACTAAATTAGATGTATCAGTGCTACAGGCCAGGGAAATGGACTGATCAAAACAAACTGTCAGAAACATAGACACACCTTTTTTAAATTAAAAAACATGGAAAACTAAGTTTTCTGTGATCCTAAAAAGTTACAAGAGTATAAAAATATTTCAATTAGTTTTAGAAATATCCAAGTCTATGATCACATGATCACATAAAACATAATAAGTATCATCTTTTTTATAGAAAGCATCTTCATAAAAATATGGCCATGATACACTAAGATCAATCCCAACATCTAGTGTAAACAATTCCATCCCATGCTAATATCAAGGGTTTGATGAGAATGGTAAATGAAGTAATCTAAACAGTTATGCTACACGTCAGACTAAAGGAAATTTCCTCTAAATTAAAAAAAAAAAATCACTATATCAAATCTTTAAATACTGCAAATGCCTTATTTAAGAAATTCTGTTTGAAAAGAGATAGCAGCAATGGAACGGAAGCAGGATAATGGCTGCCTTGCACTATGTTATCAATATGGCAAAAACATTTATGCAAAAGAAAGGTTTGATTTTCAGAGCCAGAGTCTTTGAACCTGAAGCAAATATTCTGTTGCACTTTAATTTCTATTTGAATACCTTTGCCTGATGGATTCAATGTCATAAACAACAGTCGCTCCACCACTACTGACACGATGTGCTGTATTGCACTACTGCTTCAACATGAAAGTCAAAAAGATGCAGGCACCCCAGACTGCAATGCATGGCAGTTACTCAGTTTAAGTAGGTTGAGAGGTTATGAAGTTTCTCTCTTCATTTAAATTTACAAGGTGAAATTCACTACTGTGCCGAGGGCCAGCACAAGATAAATGCATCACTCAATCTCCCTTAAGCTTTCAGACTGAAACTTAATTGTGCGTACTCCTTTTGCTGGCCTGCACAGAAGAGGAATGTCACCTTCTGAATAATGACTAGCCACCATCAATCCAACAGGTTGGACAGATTTCATTTTGCCAAAAGTCCATATGCTGCTAAAATATCCTTTTTGTTAAGAAAGCATTATAACACTGTTTCTTTCCAGCACAGAATTTGTTCGAAAGCCTGTAGTGCTGCAACTAACAGCACAAGTATAAAGTGTTTGCACTGTAAGCAGCACTGTCATTTGACTCTTTAGCTAATATTGTGCTGGTTTAGCTTTATTTTAATTTTTTTTTTTTTAAATTCATTTAAAGCGAAACTCCCGCTTTGTTAGTGACTTTTTCTTGAGTGGCAGTAAAAGCACAAATCACCTCTTTCACAAATAATACTTGGTCTCAGATTAAACCACAGGAAGATTGAACCACTATAGGTGAAATTCACCTCCAGTGAAGAGTTCTCATAAAAATCCTACATTAGGGCCTGTTTAAATCCTAAAATAGTGCAAAGGTCTTGTGCAGCCTTTCTACACTGGGGTGAATTTTCTCCCAGAAAATTGAATGCAACCAAGTACATATTTAAAGGAGAATTGAAATTTTTTCTAAAAAAAACAAAAGACACATACATATTTAAGTCCCTACACCATTAACAGGATACATATTTAGCCTTAAAATTACAAATACATCTTATTAGAATAAAAGTGGTTTATCTGCCAAGGCCCATGTTTCTTCTCCTAGTGGTGATGGCATACCAGGAGCAAAGCAGGAAGCCGTGTCCCTTACCCTGAGCGAAGGGCCTGCTTTTCAGAGTAGCCGAGAACCCATGCCAATTGATTTCAGGAAGAGATAAGAGTTATCAACTCTTGCAGAAGAATCAGAACTTGAGCTCAGGTCCTGGCAAGTAAGCAAAATCTAAAGAGCCTTTAGATGTCTTGTGTAAAAATATATCTATTGTGCCTCCTTAGGGCTAAATCCTGGTCCCATTTAAAGTCAACTGGAGTTTTGCCAGAGACTGGGATTTGTCCTTTAAAGATTTAGGATGGGATTTTCAAAGGAGACAAAGGGAGTTAGGCACCCAGTTTCCCATTTGAAAGTACCAGCCTTAGGATCTTTGATTACTTTTTTTAATTTGGTATTTCAGTTCACCTTTAAGCAGCTTTTGAGTGCAGGATTCCATTTAGTCAGTGCTGTCACTGCTCTTAATGCTCAGTTATGGCCTGATTTTCAAAGGGTGCTGAGCACTCACAGCCCCCTACTTACTTAGCAGATGCTAAAGCTGTTCAAAACCTCTGAAAATCAGGGCTCTGAGGATAAATTATGGGGAATCCTATGGAAGTAGAGGGCACCTACAGAGCACTATATTTAGTACAATAGTACTGTAGATTGTAGGGTCATAATTATGGGGCACCAGAAGTTTTGACCCCAGGTTTTTTTCCGGTAGGAAATGTTTTGATCAGTCCTTGACCTTTTTCCAGCCCATCTGGAGATGCAGAGGCTCATCACAGTGCTGTTATCTGAGTCTTGGGGGTCTCGTCAATCTCCTTTGAACTTCTTACGCTACTGAAGTGATGTCTGTTTCTGAATCTGAAAATGAATCAGATTTGAGGGCTATAGAACATTTTATAGGAACCATATAAGACACATTCCGTTCTCAAACAAAACTACTAACATAACTGAAAACCACTCATATAAAGCTGCAGAAAATCCTTTTACATTCAGAGGCAGTGCTCCACAAGGACCCTCTTCTGAACTGAAGGGATGACAAAATGAACACCATTTACCAGACTGCGTGTGAATACTCACTGCTCCAATGGAGATTATTTCATCCACCCACAAAAAGAGCATGCGTTTAGGATGTGCATTCATGAGGCTCATGGCAAAATTTCAGCTGTGCCCAGTATTTGCAGTTAAGATTTATCAATTTAAAAACCACAGATCAGACATCTAGGAAGCCCCCTAACAGTACCAAGGAGCAGATGGCATTTCCTCAGTAACCTGCCCCTGTAGGAGTGCCTCTTACCCTGAGAATTACAGACCCTTATATACATCATGGGTAGGCTTTTACAGGCAGTTCAAGCCTTCTCCAAATAGTTATTGCTCTTAAGGGCAAATCTGCCCACAACGCTGAGCCAGAATAACCTGCTGCATGGTAGGGAGTTGCATTGTGACTACAACTGTCCCCAAAGGCAGTGCCCTCTCCTTCCCTGGTGGTGGAAGGAGGTAGAAAGAAAATGGCCACCACATATGGATAGTTGGGCTCACCTCAGATGTCCCCTCAGCTGCAGTATATTGGAAACCCCCCTGTGGAGCACAAGAGGTTTATATCTGTCCAGGCTCATCAGTTTTCACCCTGCCCAGCAGAATTACATGCATCCAGGGCTCTCTTTACCCATTGGGGAGGGAAGACAGGATTTGCCTCTTACAATATTACAATTGCAATATGAACAAGTACAGTCACTTAACGCATAAGCCACAATGCACAGAGTACATTGAAGTTCGTAAAATACTACACTCTCTTTAGGGACAGACATGTTGCCTCATCACACAGCCCCTCGTCCACACTGGCACCTGCTGCAGCAGAGCACAATGTTAAGTACTGGTATCTCATTGGAATGCTAGGATAGGAGTTCTGAGAATAGATTGAGCCCAGTACCTGGGCAACATTGCAGGTGCAGTTTAATCACTGGGCAGTAGGTTAGGATAGTACTTAACCGTCTGGTGAGAAACGGCTACAGAATAGCAGTGCTTTTCTTGAGACAACTTATTATAAATCACAAACCTCCCTGTGAGACTGTTAGAACCAATGTTAGAACCAGCTGCAGATTTGGCTCATGGTTTCTCGCTATGTGTGCGTGTGTATGCATAAGATTTCAGTGGACATGTTTATGCAGGGTGACGCAAATAGCAGAGTCCAGTGTAGCAAGAGAGCACTGCACATTGTTTACAGCTACATGAAGGAGCTTCTGAGAACAGGAGTGAGACATAACCCATCTCTGATTATAACAGAAGCTTTTTATCCACCAAAAGGGAAGAACTATAACACTGAAATCCTGTTTTCATAGTAGAACCCAATCCTTTTCCATTCAAAAAGCAAAGCATGTTTTAAATGAAACAAGAAGACTCCCATTAAATGAGCAGCCTTTCAACATACTGGAAGGGAAAATACAAAAACTTTGCAATGCTATCTACACGAGTGTGTGTTACCTCATCCACTTTGTCTCTCTAATACACACATGATATAATTAATACAGCACCCCTCTGAGGGATGAAAACACTATCCCTATTTTACAGATGCAGGGAAAGGCACCTCGAGAGGAGAGGTGACTTGCCCGAAGTGATGCAAAGCAATTCAGTGGTAGGAACGCGCCTGAGGCTCCCTTCTGACCCCAGTGCATCCGGTTCCCAACCTCTTCCAAATCCTGCCTCAAAACTGACTTTTTAAATTTAAAAAAAAAAAAAAAAAAAGCTGTAATCCATCTATTTTAAAAAATGTTCTTGGACAAAACCTTCCTCCTGGGATTTTCTGTGTTGTTCATCTATTTAAGAGGAAAGCCTCCCAGCATAGAGACCATGTTTACTCCTGTGTCTTGTACAGCGCCTGACACACTGGTGTGCTTCTATAATAAATACTAACACCATAGCTCAGGCATGCCTGGCTTTGAGCTCAATCCACTGGTCCATGCTGCCCCTCAAAATACAAGAGAAAATTTGGTCTGTTAAACTCTGTGTATTAAGCCGACTAATAACAGTGAAGACCTCTAATGTGAGGACTGTAGCCGTTAAGGATAACATTTCTAAGAGAGGACTCTGATTTTTGAGTGCTAATCTCGAGACACTGTGAGTCTGATTTTCAGAGATTCTGAGCACCCACATAGATTTCAGCTGGAGTCACAGGTGCTTAGCAATTCTGAAAAATCAGTCAAAATGTGTATCAAGCCAGCCACCAAAAATCAGAGGCCACTTCTGAAAGGTTTGGTCTATTGGAACAGACCTGTCAAATACTCATTTGTTTAGAGTAAGGAGGAGATAATGGAGCAGGTTGTGATGGTATTTTTCTGATCTACGGAGTGAATGAAATCCACTTACCCTTTTACCCTTAGCATCTGCTCAAAGTTCTCAGGGAGAGGATTTCCATAGCTTTCTGGAAGAAACAGGGTAAGGATCCCTATCAGCACAGTCAAGCTTCCCATGAGAATGTAAGGCAGGAATCTGTCATAGGCACCTGGCAGAACACAGGACATGGTAACGTTAGCTATACACCAACTATCATAGCTAACTCACAGTTGGAATAAATATTTAGGATACCACTATATTGTATAATTCACTTAGCGTAATTTGTTAGCTAGTATTTCCACCTAGAAATCATCACAAGTGAATCCCAAAATGGAGTTACTTATGTACCTGCCAATTCTATCAAGAGAGTTTTTCAATTAAAAAATATGCCAAACTATAACATGGGATGATCACCTATCACCAGCTGTATCTCATCTGTGTTGCCAGTTACTACTCTGGCATGAATTGTGTAGCATTTAACAGCTCCTACATGCTGCTTCTTCAATGTAGGACAACAAATGTCTTGGCAAGATAAACACAACTGTGCTAGTACCACTGCTGGAGTAAGTGAGCCTTCCATAGTCTATTTTCATTTGGACTCTCAATAAAAATGTTGCCCAGAGGGAGGGAAAGAATCTGGATAAGCAACTGAACAAGCTATGTCTCCAGGTCACTAGATCTTACCTGGTGGATTTTGTGCTCCATTGGTCTTTCCCCAATGTGAAGGGAAGAACCAGTTTTGCAGAGTTAAGCCCAAACAAAAGAGTTAAACTTCCTCCACTATACAGCACATTTTAAAAAAACTTGATTAGAAGTGGGGGAAGCATCCAGCCTCCTGTGACGGACTGTGCCCTTGGTCTAGTCAGATGCAGGTTTTGGACTGGAAAGTAACTACTATTGCTAGAAGCCTTAAGTTTGTGCATGTATATGGTCAGGATGCAGAATTTGCAGATCACAATGGCACAGAACATTAAAGATCTTTCAGAAAAGATGCAGGCCAAGGAATCGGAGAGTATCTGGTATAGAAAATATGTACTCTGGACATGACAATATTATTTCTGATTGAAGTTATACCTGTGGACTTTATGAAGTAGCGAAAACAAAGCTAGGATTAACCACCAAAGATCTCTGGGACAGCAGAGGGAGCCAGAGTTAGTGCTTTGATCTCCACCTTTGTTCAATAACTGGCTAAAGTATATGGTCCTAATTTAGCTGAAGCAAAGATCAACAACTCACTGCTTTCTCCTAAAGCTTATCTTTTCCTATTTTAAATATATGTGACTTCCTCCATCAGCGTGCCAAGGTCCTAAAGGCAGGCCCATGGAACATATGAATCGAAAAGGTGAGAAAATTACATTTCTTTCTTACTATACGAACACCCAGTGCATTATTATAAATTATGATTTGTATTGCATTAGCATTTAAGGATCCCAAGCAGGATCAGGGCCACATTGTCTTATGTGCTGAACAAACACAAAGAGATTGAAACAGAGGGAACATTTTTTTATTACAAAGGATAAACAGAAATCTTGGCCACAAGCTGGTAGTTTTGTGCCTGTCATAGCTGTGAAAATATTAGATGAAAGAATCACATGGTGTTTAATGATTTGAAAATTTTGCCACGTTCAAACAGGAGTGAGACAGTATACATGAAATATGAGTCTAGTTCTCCTCTCATCATAAATCAGGATTAACTCTCTTGACGTAAATGGAGTTACACTGGTTTAAAAACCACTTGAGAGACAGGAGAGGAGAGTCAGTCCTTATATATTAGTAAATTATATGTATCTTAGCTGAGCATCTGGGCGTACAGTGAACGTATAGCTCCCCGGAAGTCAGTGGAGCTACACTCACTTTATGCCAGCTGAAGATCTTGCCCATAATGTTTATACAAGTATTTAATCATGTGAGAACATAGAGTAGATAGGAAATTTATTATAGGAGCAGCTAGGTTGCCTGACACTTCCCATTGCAAGATCCTGGTTTTAGTTGTTTATAACTTTGCCAAAACTTAACCTTTCATGCTGAAGTTTTCCATACCAGGTGTCTGCCTCCTCTGAATTATTCATTATTATTATTTTAAAGTTTCAGCAAAAGCGGTTCAGCCATTTCATAGGAGGAGATAAAGGAAAAATATGTTGTTTTGCCCATGTTAAAAAGGTTAAAGCAATTGTTTTGTTGGGAAGCTTTACCATCTTCTTGCGGAGGGAGAGGGGGACATACTCATGTCCAGGACATGCCTTTTCCCATCCCAGTGAAATACCATCCAAATCTGGCCTAGTTATCAGCCTCTAGAAAAAAGCCTGCCGCTCGCATATGATCAGTGAAGGCTTGCTAAAGAAGCGGCTAAACTTCTGACGACTCTGTCCTCCCTGAGGCTGTCACAGCTCCTGCCTGTGACAGGACTGCACCTGGGCCATCCCCACAGAGCAGCTGAGCATGTTCCAACCCAGGGCTTCAGTTTCTCAAAAGGATTTGCCCTGTAATGACTGCTCCCAAGTACTGGAACTGAGAGCAGAGAGCCTGTCTCTCCTGTGCTCTCAATAACGCCCCGGCTGGCACTCACACCCTGTGGAGGAGGAAGCTGTCTGATCTGAACGCATAGGGGACAAAAGCAGGATGGGGTAGGAGGGAAAGGAGCAGACTAGGACAAGGCATCTGCTGAGACTGGACTGGAGGTGGGGAGACTGGGAGCTACAGGAGGAAGATGGTCTGTCTGGCAAGGCGACTGGCACTGGAAGCTGGGGAAAGAAGACTGGCACTGGTTGGGCCAGGACACTGGGAACGAGGGTGGGGGAGGGCATGATGGGACTGGTTGGCCAAGGAGACTTGGACTGGGAACTGATGGGGAAAGCGGACAATGCTGGGAGCTGGTGAAGAAAACAGGGGAGGACAACACAGATTAGATCGGGAGGGGGAGTGGAACTGGAACAAAGAACCTGGAGGACGGGGGGAGGCAGAGATTGGATGAGGAGTCCAGGGAGGGAGACTGGGAGCCAGTGGGACAGGAGGGGAGAGACAGTTTGTAAGGGGGATGTCACATAGAGTCTCACTGGTGCCACCTGGCAAAGGGTTCACTGTTTTTTGCAAACAACTTGCCTCAGATCTGACAAACTCATTACACCTAACACACGGCTTTCATGATATTTATCTATGAAGGGTAGCATGTGAGGTATCTACTGAAAGCTTGTAATTTATCGATACTCAATCATTGCGAGATATGTGTATGTGTAATAGTTAAGGAATAATGTAACTATATTAAAAATTGTGCCCTTATGGTCTTGAAGTGAAAATAAATCACTAGGGAATGGTGCTGGCCCATTCAAGTGGCGTTGTCATCCCTCGTGTAAAACAAAATGGCCCAAAATGGGAGAGGTGACTGAAATTACAGGATCTGAAAAACAATGGTTTAAAACTCTCTGGAGCACCAGGATTTTCTAGCTTGCACCCATTCTTTGGGATAACTTCTCTGTGCAGCACTTCGCTTTCATGGGTCTAAATTCAAGCCAAATGACAAAAGGCATCTCACCAAGGTAAACAAAGTAAGGAGCGATGATGCTGCCCACTCTGGAAGACATGGATGTAGCTCCAACTGCCATGTTTCTTACTAATGTTGGGTAGAGCTCAGCAGTGTAGACATAAAGCATTGAGAAGGCAGATGTGATCCCAAACTTCCCCAGCATCACCAGGACGACGGACAGGATATGAAGGTCTGAAAGTAAAAATAAATAAGGATCAATAAAGCTATAGTAAGTTCCTGTGCTATTTACCTCCATTGCTTTTACCTCCCAAAGACTTAGTTTTTTCCCCTTCTATAAACTGTAGTCTTCTCTTATCATAACCACTACCCTCCATCCCTAGATTATCCAATTCGTAACTTGAGCCGACAGCTTATTTTGTACTACTAGGACTTTGGTTCACTCCCAATGAAGTCGTCGGTGAAATCTGGAGAACTTGTGACTTTTGTAAGCAGAGTGCCCAGTTCAGAGGCAGCTACGTACTGTAATTTATCCAATTTTATGAGCTGGTCAACTGAAGCATAAACAGATCAGTAGTTTGATATTCAGATATGCAGAGCACCCACAGTTCCCAGTGAACTCAAGGAGAGCTGCAGGTGCTCAGCATGTGTGGGAAAAAAACCCGAACAAACAAAAAAACCAAATCAAGCCACAAGTGATTGAGGCTTAGCGCAAATGTCACCCAGGAACTTTTTAGTTTTCAACCCTTTACTGGAGCAGCTAGATTGCACTGTAGGATATATTTTATTTTTACATCATGAGTTGAAGCTCATACTTGTAGGCACCAGCTGAATGAAGAGAATAACCCCTCCTCCTAAGAACAAAGTGCCAGATATCGAATACCGCCGAGGTACGGTTCGGAGGAGCAGCCAGGCAATCACATAAGCCGGAACTTCAATAACAGCTGAGAGGAAGCAATTGACGTAGGCATTTCCATGCAAGTTGGGAGTGTTAAGCGACAGTCCAAAGTAACCGACTGATGTTAACATCCTGAAAGATGTATAAAAAGTAAAGTATATTCAGTATTACCCGTGATCCTGTTTCAGAAACCGCACAATACCAAACATCAGCAGTGATGGGATGGCTTAAGAATTTCAATAGCTACAGCACCGTTTCTAAGTCTTTCATCCCTGCAGCTACTTTTTGTACTAAAAATGCACCAACACAATACTCTCCACAGCAGCTTCCATGAAGCTCCAGTTTAACTCTCCCTCACATATACAACATGGTAAATGAAAGGCTCAGTGGAAGTTATTCATAATGGTGTTTCACTATGACAGAGTCATTAACGATATAGTGAAGTAGGAAGTCCTGAAATGTTTCATTACAACGTGCCATATACAATCCATTTTTTAGTGAACCTCTGCCTAGAGCAAATTCCATTAAAATACTTGGTGTACTCAGAAAAAGCTCCATTACAGCAACTGAACCCTATGGTTCTGCACAAAATAGCTGAAAGATCAGATTTCAAATCTTGGGGCACCTCAATTTGACATCCAAAGGGAATTAGCCAGTTCCTCTAGATGGGAGGCAGTGGAGTCTACAGGAAGGGATCACAGGTTGGGAGTCAAGTATTAGTTTCTAATTCCTGTTCTGCCACTGAACTGCTATGTGGCCTTGAGCAACCTCTTCCGTTATACCCCAAGAAAGTAATATTTACCTCACATGGATGTTGTGAGGATACAGTTGTGAGGTTTTTTTTAAAGCTGCATTTTGAATACACATAAATGCGCATCATCATTATAGTCATAATACATTTGGGTACTCACATCCTCACTTAGGTGCATAAATCTCTACCTGCCTAAACATGGATGCAAGCACCTTAATGTAGGTATTTGGACACCCTATGTAGGTTCCCACATTTGAAATAGGTTCCAGATTATGATACTGGTTATTATAAAAAAAACTACAACAGGCATCACTAACAGACTGTTCTATTGTCTGCGTGCTTTAGGATCACACATTACTTACCACAAAAGCAATGACATAACAGTGATAGCTGCAATGTTTCGGGTTCTGAACAAATCCAAAATGAACACCTTCTGCTGCTGCTGCTGAAGCTTCAAATCCTGCATCTGAAGAGAAAAGGAAAACAAAAATATCCCTATACTCAAGAAAGAAATTAATCTAATCCATGGGAAAAAATCTTAACACACACAGATTTGGGAGGGCAGAGGTTATGAAAATATAACCCAACATTACCCTTCCAACTTCCCAGTAAAGTGAAGAGGCAGAAAATACACAAAGCGACTGCCACACAACCAATTGTGCATCAGCAAAAGAGTTTCATAGGAATCTTGATTATTCTCTACCCCCAGCTCTACTTTCAGTTACTTGTGACAAAGGGCAACACTGACACCACAGCACCACTCTGATCTAATCTTCTGGTGTTCTCGAGTGACCCTCTCCAGCCAATCTGGAACGTGCAGAGTCCTCTTTGCTGGGTTCAACTGATTCAGAGCCTGAAGGTAGGGTTCCCACCTAAGAATTATACCCTGTCTGGTCCAGTAGCGGTCAAAAACTATTACCATTTAGAGGCCTAGGATGAAGAAAGGAGCTGGTGATCTTAGTCCAGGGCTTAGTGGACTGGTGCCAATATTACAAAGGCCACCGCCACAACTGATACCAAGTTAGTCTCAGGCGAGGGGCCAGGCCAGGATTGAATGGGCATAAAACAGAGCTAATCTCTCAGTCCCAGAGGGCAAGGTTATATCACACTGCTGGCCTGCCTGGTGGAAGCTGGGCTGCTGCTTCCTTGGTTGTTCCTGTTTGGCTAGCTAGAAGTCTTCACTTTCTAGGAATGTCTGTCTGGCACTGTTCAGAAGCTCTATTTTAACAGAACACATATTATACAAGCACAATCCGTTGGCAAATATAATGGCTGACATCAGGATCAGACTTGTACGGCTGGTGTGTGGGGGAGAGAGTGACTGTACTGCCATTTAATCCGGAAGGCCTGAGGAAGTGATGAAAAGCAGACTTTTCTCCTGGAGCCTGAAAAAGCCTTTTGAAGTATGAAACATGCAGCTGAGCCACAGCTATGAAATAAAGGAAGTGCTTTTCTTCCTCACAGCTGTCATAGGAGGAGATCCCCACCCCCAAGAAACACTTGCTTTTCTAGAACAGATCGTAAGTGGCAAATCCAAAAACGAAATGATCTTTGAGTAGTTTATGCTGGCAAGCAGCAGGTTTATCAAAGAACACATTTTTCCTATAGATAAGTCATAATAGCATGTGATTTTATTCTGTGCGGTGGATTATATGGAGCTTAAAATTTGGCTACTTACATGAAAACAATAGATAAAGTATCATAAAAGACATGTACACGTGTAACGAACACAGACACATGGGACAGAAACACCAAAAAGCCTGAGCAAGAAGAGTAACTAGCCAGCTATTATGGTCACAGGGCTGGCCGCTAGAGGGAGGCAGGATCATAAACACTAAGCCACTTTATTATGTGTGTACTTGTGTCGCAGTCAACCTTCAAATGCTAATGAGCTTTCTGAGCTAGGCTTTTTCTTTTTAACTAATAAGATTAATCAAGAAGTATCATTCCAAGGAAGGGACTAAATGTTCTTAATTAAAAAAGAGCCCTTTTGCTACCAGATCCTCATTAAAACAAAACCAGAAAACGAACAATAACCCGTCCCCCCACACGCACACAGAGACAACAGAGTACCAAGCCAGAGGAAAAGGACTACTTAGTAGTGGGGCAATGCAACTGCCTACATGCTATACATGCTTATTAATTAAGGGCAATTTTGAAGACACCCTTTAGTGCTGTGCTGGGACTGACAGCTTCTTCACTGAAGCCCTACTTTCTCCTTTTAAGTCTCCTGCGAGCTAGCAGGTGCCGATATACATTATTAAATCTGGGTACCAGAACAGCTGCTCCACATAGATCCTCCCATCTGGAAGAGCAACTATTAAATTAAATGATCAGCTGTCAAAAGAGCATCAAACTGAGATGAAGAAAGATGTATTCTAATTTCTCATTTTTCTTAGTGCTGCAGTGGTCCAGGTGCCCTAATCATAGACACTTCATTAGATCTATGAGACAAGCCAGTCCTGACTGAAAGCCAGAGTCATTGCTGAAGAGTAGAGATCTTGCTGTGAAAATAAAAATCAACTGCAGTTGTCCATTTTCAACTCACTGATGCAAATGAGCCACCACCAATGGCCTCATGTCACAGTAAGTACTGAACCTGAATGATTGACTAAACAACTAGTGACAGAGCTGTGCTTTGAACTGTTTGGCTTTCTGGCTTATCAGAATAATATAGAAATGAATTGCCTGAACAGGGAAATAGCAAAGGTTGCCAAGTTGCAGATTAGACTCACAGAACTGTAGGGCTGGAACAGACCTCAAGAGGTCATATAGTCCGTCTGCCCCGCCCAGACCTCACCTCCACCCAGATGAAGCAGGACATATGAAAATGTACCTCTGTGGAGTCAAACAGCACAGCTGGGGCGACAATGCCATTTGTTTTTGCAGCCTTTCGGATGATGATTTCTGCCTCTTTAAATCTTCCTTGAGAGATCAGCCACCGGGGAGATTCTGGAATGACCCTGCAACAAGTTTCAGAAGGACTGAATCAGCATTTCCACAGTGAGCACAACTTTATTAAACACACTTCTATAGGGACAGATTTTGCCATCTCAGTAGCAGATCGCTTCCTGTGGTAGGGTCCAATCCTCCCAATTGATAAACAGGTGGGTCACTTTACCCATATGAGTAGTACCACTGAGCTCAGGGGTACTACTCAAACACGGATCTTCAATACTTGCAAGACAAAACCCTGTTCCTATCATTGTTTCTGAAATTAGTTGTATTCATGTGTTTTTTTAAGGGGATAATTAAATTCCATCAGAGAGACAAGTTTCTTGGTAAACAGCAGAAATATTCATAGTTAAGTAGTATAAAAATCAATCATCTAATCAAGTTATTCTTACAAAGTTGTATATAGCACACAAATGGCGTAGAGTTGTGGTGGATGTATTTAAAGGAAAGTGCAGACATATTTAAAGGCTACTTGCCATAGGGAGTTTATACACAACCTTCACCTTCCGATCACAAAACTGATCAGGCTATGTCAGGTAAAAGAAGGCTAGCAGTGCCATCTTGTGGACATTATTGTATCTGACAGGTAAAATCCAAACAAGATTATGTACATTAATATCAAACACAGACTAAAAGGACATGCCTCTTCTTCCTCATTTTTAAAAAAACCTCTAAATCCTTCAATCCTAATAGCGGCTGTCTCTCTTTCCTTAGTAAGTGGTAATTTTCCTTCTCTCTGGAACAATAGGTCAGAGACTGCCCGGATACCCTCATGATCTGAAATGTCAATTGCTAGAACCCGTTCTCAAAGTGTTGAGTTTAAACTGATTAACATAATGTTTTCTTACTACTGTCATCCCCACTGCATTTCTTCACAGGTCAGTTAACGAATACACAGATTGCAGAAGCACGGGATATTCGGAATCCCTTTGGGGGTATTTATCTTAGTAAGCTTTTGACAAGATCGTTCTGATGGCACTGTATAAAAGTTATTAAGTAAATACATTGGTTCAGAAGAGCAACAAATGCCACTAGCAGGCACTGGGCAAGCTTCCCTTACACACCTCTGCCAATGCACCTCAATCCCCACCTACCATCTCTCTGCCATTCCAGTCCCAGACTCTGAAGTGACGGATGAGAGCCAGGGCAATCCATATAGATGTTTTGCAATGCAGACAAACCAGAACTAGGAAGACACCATGAAACGCAACTTCACTGGTACCCCAAGGCAGGACTTTGAATCCAGGTCTCCAGAGCAAGAGGCAGTGCAACAAGCCAATGAGCCATCATAGCTCTCATAAGGATTTATACTATGACGAAAGTCAGCTTTTCTGATTGGGCCTACCCCTACTTTTCCTCCATTACGTCCATTAACAAAATGATGTGTGCTGCAGAGGAAAAGCAAGCAACACTGCACTGAAGTCAAGGATTCCAAAGCATTTCAAGTTAAATAGAAGCATTATTTAAAATATCACTCTTGGGAGGGATCGAAAATCCAACCAACTCTCAAGTCAAGCAAACAGATATTGAAAAACATTTTTGAAGGGTTTTATTGCATGTTTTTCAGCCAAATTCAAAGAGCAGAAAGATTGAGCTCAAAGGATGGTATTTCACACTGTGTAGGATATAATCTGATTTGCTTTAATTAACAGTGCCATAAAAGACATTGTTTTCTTTGATGTCTCCATGTATCATAAATGAGGTTGCTTCAGAAGAACAAGAAGAGACAAGCTTCCTGCTTAAGACCAGCATGAAAGGAACGAACGATTTCATGTTCATTTTTGAAGAGACCATATATCTTTTGGGTGGGCTGAGAGAGACACCTCATATTTCTCACTTCTATCTTCTAAAGCAACCTTTCCTCCAGGAAATGAGTGCACTGACTCCACAGATGTCCTGGGCAGAGAAACAGCAAGCATAGCATTCCTCCTTTAATCTGCCTACAGGGCCAATCAAAACATCAGGCTTTCCCCTATTGTCTCTGAATTGTTTTCTTTTCACACTGGGAGTGCATAGCCATCCATGGGTGAGTGACGGAAAGATTGTTTAAATTGGAGTCAGTTTAGAAAGGAGTAGGAGGGAAGAGTGCAAAGGAGAGACCAAAAACAAAACAAAAAAACAAGGAGCAGCACGTGAAAAGGCCAGGGTTAAGGTGAGACAAATGAAATCCATTAAGGTTATGTTTTCAAAATCCAGCATGACAGGTGCATGCAAAGAGAAACAAAAAGCATGGAAAATCTCTTTCTGTCTGGTAAACTGTCACTGCCAAAGCCTATTGCTGACACCCTCCCCACTGGCAAACAGGGAGAAGTAAAATAGGAAGGGTACGGATAAGAGTGCTGTTACCTCCCTGAACAACCTAGAGCCAGTTTAGCGGCTTGTCTGAATTCCCATCGCAAAGCCCTGTTAAGTGACGGAGCTGCCTGTCACACAGGGACCATACTCCTCCCCAGCTGCAATCCAACACCAGGGGCGGATTTAGCGTGAGTCCACGGATCAACTGCACCACAGAAATAACGAAACCCGAGGCACCAAACTCGAGTGGTGCTGTGATGCCAAGCACCAGGTCACAACACCCAGAGCAGGGAGCTAGGCCCATCCCTGTGGGACGGGAGGACACGTTCACTCTCTAGCCCCAACCCTGTGGCCTCCCCTCCACACAACAAAAGGCTTGCGGTGCTAAGGCATAGGGGGCTGCTACAGGTGACTGGGGTCCCCCTGGGCTACAACTGAAAATCAAGTCCAAGAAGAGAGTTTTGGATAGTGCACCCATTGACTCAGGAGGCTATATCACCCCTGCTCAGTACGGAGCTCCACACATTGGCTTCAAACTGGGATGGCCAGTCAGACTTCTGGCCCATCACATTCCTGGACAAACTGGGGAACAGCTGTCTCCTCCCCATCTCAGCTCACCTGACTGCTGCCGAAACAAAGAAAAGAAACTTACCTTTAAAGCAGGCCCTGCTACAGAGGCTGTTTTAGGTCTTCACAGATGCTCAGTCCCTTGCTTGGGAGGTCCAGAGCTCAGACCCATGCCAGCTGCAACCTGGCCATAGGTAGACCCTTGCAAATCCGCGGATATTCACTTTATATCCGCAGACCATTTTTTGCGGATGGTGGATGAGATGTGGATCTCAAAGGCAGGATACAGCTCTTAGCCTTTGAGGCTGCTTCCCCACTTCTGAGATCTGGGGTGGGGCTGACCGATCAGCTGTTGGGTGGGGGCCCCCTCTGGAGTTCTGCTCAACCAGCTAAAGGAAACTGCAAGAGGTCGTGGTGCCCACGTAAATCCCTCCCTGGACAAACTCCTGACGAATACTGACCCAGCGACCTTTCCCGAGAGCTGCGTTTGCCTAAACATATTTAATGTATGCGGTTGTTGTTTAATGTGCTCTCTTGGCTTCAATGCAGCTTCCAAAGCGCATACTCAGTAAACTTGCACCTGATCATGGCACAGAAGTTTGTTTTGGAGACTGTGCCACTGTAACCCACATAAGTAAGGACCTGGATAAGCCTATCAGAACTCCTTTCACTCAGCTTGCGTGGCGTGTTGGGAGAAGGTGGTAGTGCCACAGATTCATAACTGTAAATTTTACGTTTCCTTTAGGCTAAAATTCCACCTCAACCCTTAACCTAGGCAAGTCAAAGGCTTTTTTATTATTTTGTTTGTTTTTGTTTTTAATGAGAGGTATTGGTGGAAAGTTATTTACTGTACAGGCCGAGTTTCCCCAAAAATATTTTAAAATATACATAATCGTATTAAATCCTAGCAGCTGCATGCTATGGCTTTACTTTAGTAGTGACGTACACCTCTGCAAGGAAAAGGCAACCCAGACAGATAAAGGGATTCTGATATGTTGTTTTTAGGATAAACAAATCTTGGATTGCTCTGAACTCGTTAATGCTACATGGATTAGCAAAGATGACTATGAGATGCCTGGTTTATTAGGGTGATTTCATGCTGTACGGCTGACTTCACCTTCCAAAAGTAACATACCGAAGGTTTACATAACTAGGACAAAGGAGCTGTGAACTGTTACAGCCTATCAATCCACATAGCCACTTTTGGAAGAGTTATATGGCATTTAGAGCTGATACCATCTAGACGGCAAATAAGATTAGCTTTCAGAACTGCTGACAGAGGTCTGTTGGTCTACTGGGTTAATCCATAGTTAATTTTTTTGGATTTTGACTTCTTTTCAAAGGCTACATTAGAGGAACAAAGGCCTTGCTTCCTGAAACCCCTCAAACTGTGACCAAACTTTACAGTGGAAAAAAAAGAAAGACAATCAAGTGCCAGGCTGAATGTTAGGGCGGAGACGTTTTTTCTTCACTCACCCCCATATGCCCTTAGCATCTCCCCCTAGGGACGGAAGCTGGGGCACTGCACCCAAGATGTAATGATTTACTACAAATGATCATATTAAAATAAAATACTTGTATTTAGGCCCCAATCTTGCAACCTCCTTAACAAAGAAAGATGCACTCTGCAAAGCCCTACTGACTGCAATGTCCACGCATACAGAACAAGCCTGCTGGGTCAAATGTGCAGTTGCTGTCTTCACTCCCCCACTATATATATATTTTTTTAAAAGACTTAACTCTGTGCCCAGAGGTGGGGCGGCTACAAGTGAGTTGTGAAAAAAGATCAGAGTAGTTAAAGATCAAGAAGACCCATTAGATCATAGAGTTTCTCCTCCTTCAAGGGCTGGGCACAATCTCCCCAAAGAAAGATGCATCGGATATTAAGCTAAATTATATATGATCTGAGCCAGAAGGCTGAGCAGGAGTACAATATGTTCACCACAGCCACAATATCATATCCCTGCCCCAGTCTCCTACCCTTATCCAGCCCTCTCAGAAATAAATATTGTGTATAGCAAAGTGCACAGTTTCTGCAGAGCATTTAAATAAGGAAGATTTTGCTGCATTTCAACAGTTGCATCCACATAGAAAATAGGCCTCTAAAAAAAGGAAAGAAGAAAAGTTGGAAGGGAAAATTTGTGCAGTACAACTCATCCAGCAGTAATAAAGGAGATAATAAAAATGCAATAACAAGAGTTTGAGGTTAAGAATCCGATACTCTGAAAGAATTTCCAAACAGCACTGGAAAGCCAGCATAAGAAGGACTCAAGCAGTGTCAGCAAAGTTCAGCACACAGATAACTTATCTTAAAACTGACTGAAAACGTTTCATCTTCAAGGCAAGTCCCTCCACTTGGCAAGCACAATATCAAACCGTGAAGAGAAAAAAATCCACAGCAATTATAACCCAACTGGTTATTTCACAATTCAGACTGGAGGTTATCAGCTACAGATGGGACTTTCTGAAACCAAACACCTTGCAATACAATTAAACTCACCACCACAATGGAACGCAGAGCACCCCAGGTACAGTAAGAGCCAGTAGCAGCATCCGCCAGTCTCTGATGAAGTAAGCAAATAGTGGCAGCAACATGTAGCCAATTGCAAAAAATATGCAAACTCCTAATGTAGAGAATATAATACGAACTGATTTGCCAAGAATTTCTGTTCCTGTTCAAAACAAGGGAGTTTGAATTAGCATTTTAACTCTCTTTGTAAAACCACGTCTAAATATTTTATCGCATTTACAAAAAAATCAGCTAAAACAATCTTTAAAATGGAGTCATTTCTCTTATAACACTGAAAGGGACACTGTCAAGGAGTTGTGGCCCAAAATAAAACCAATCTTAAAATGAGGATAATCTGGTGGGACAGTCTTCCAGATTTTAATCATATAAAATATTTCAAAGTTGATAAGCCATTACTGAGTAACTGAAAAGCCAGCCACAATTTGTGTGGGACCCAACTCTTTCAGTGCCCCCTGCTGGTTCTGCAAAAGCAGATTTCAAGTAATGCAAAGCTGCTTTCAACATATTCCTGATGACATCTACGATGCTGTTGCAAGGACAACAAAATAAATAGGCCCCTTTTTTCAGATCTTTGTTTCACCACCCTTCTAAATTTCTGCATTTCTAACTTCAATACTTGCTCAACCGACAGGACAAAAGTAGAAGCAGATTTAAGTTTCTGTGTGAGTGCTCTGCCATTACAAAGACTGTGGAGTTATAAGAAAAAACAGCTGCCAGTGTCCTTTTAATCAAATCTTCTTGTTCATATCTCCCAGCAGTTTTTAAGTAATTTGGGAACAGAAAGTAAAGGCAGTGCTCTGGAAGTTTATACTGAAACATTATACTGATAATTAAGAGGATTATCCTGATAATCCAAATATACCAGGATTAAAGAATTGCCATATTAGTTGACAGGGCCATACGTCCAGTATCCTGTTTCCAACAGCGGTCAATGGCAGATGCTTTGGACGAAGGCACCGAGCCCCCATGTTGCATGTAGTCCTGTACACAAGGGCAGCGAATCTTTCTCTCACTCCAGTCAATCAGTTCGTGCACTGAATCATGAGAACTGAGTGATCCAAGAATTTACATTGCAGCCACAAAACCGCAGATGCTGTTATTCACATGAACATACAACACATTTTTGAAATCTTGCTAAACTCTTTGCTTCGGTTCTTCCCTGTGGTGGCACATATAATGGCCGAGTACCAGTATTTTTCTCTGAAACACTACAACGGTAGATTTGCCTTGTTGCCATCATGATAGAGAGAGAGCCTATAACCTGTCCAGTTTGAGGGTGTCTTAATTTTCCATGCAGAAACTATAACTAATTTGGAACCTATGCACAGGTACATATGGCTTAGGCTACCACATACTGGACTGAACACTTTGCACTTGCTTGCACTGAAATTAGTCTTTCATAGTGTTGCCCAGTTACTACATATTGGTGGATACTCTGGAGCTTCTGACAATCCTTCCTGATTTTGACTTACCTAAATTTTATGCTAGTAAATTTAGCTACCTCACTGTCCAGCCCCTCCTCTAGGCAGTTATCAGGACACACACAGATCCTAGTTCTCAAGTCTGGCTGAGCTACATCTGGCATAGGACCCAAAAGGGGGACTAAGATGACTTTGCGCCACCCTTGTTTTCTCTCCTTGATCTCCAGGGCACCCTTGGCACAAATCAGAGCAGCCTCAGGGCTGATCTAAATTATAACAGCCTGAACAGCCTGCAAGAGGATTTGTAGCATCTGAGGATCACCTGAGCGCAATGGGTTTCAGCCACACTCCCTCCAACCCCAATACATCCCCTACACAGGCTGCTTGTCACCCTGGGATTCCACAGGGGAATCCCCAGCTGTTGACTTCGGCTAGTTTAAAGGTTGCAATGGTCCAGCTATACAAAACAAAATAACTTCCTCTGAGCCATTGGACTGGCCCAGACGAAGGTAGTTTGCAAGAAGTTGTTTCCATGAAATTAAAAACAAAACACAGAAAATAGCATTCTTTAGATTTAAATATTCCCTAGGTGCATTTGCAGCCCAGACAAGAATATTATGCTAGTACTAAGAACCTGACATTTAAACGAACTACCCTGTGTTTTCATTCCCCACGCCCACTGATGTGCAGAAAGAACAGTCAGCATAAAATGATGAAAAATTAATATTTTTACATGTTCGCTTTTAATAGTCTAATGTGCTATTAGTAAAACACACTGAAAGTTTTTAACCTGACACTGTTCCTTTAAAAGTATTAAAATAACATTGTATTTCGTTCCAATTCCGGGGTCACTTCATTATTAATCATTTTCCACTTATTCCTATTCTTTGCATCCCTTCTCAAGACAGGCATGTCTCAACTTTCTTATACCACAGACCACATTTTAATAAACAGATTGTCATGTGGGCATATCACCTCCGATTGCCAATGTGCAGATCACTTTCCCTTCAATTTGTGATTGTGTTACACCCCTCTGGCAACTTCAGCAATGACTTTCAATGTAGAGTAAAAGTATTTATGTCTGGCCACATGGCAGCAGCTTGGTGAGAACTGAGCAAACAGACTCAAATAGGGTGTGTCTATCTCTGTCTTGGTAAAGTGCTGGGAAACGCAAAGGAAGAAAGGAAATGGGAAAAAAAGAAGAAAATCCCACCTCTTCCCAGCAGTTACAAGGCAAATATTGTAAAGGGTCAAGAAGGGGGCTGTGTTGCAACACCCCATCGTTACACCATGACTGTGCTGATACACTGCATCAATAATAATGCTGCTGAGTCATGAAGATGCAGTGTTGGGATATCATATTATCATTCTGAGGCACTCCACTAGATGATGGAAGGGTTATCCAAGATAAAATACCACTGGTATATTGTGTGAGGAAAAGAAGAGAGGAATATCCCCGCAGTTCAGACTAGTTCAGCTCATTAGCAGTACTGCGAATGGCCTGTACAACTAATATATTAAGTAGCAAAAGATAAAATTCACTTTAGTCAGGAATCTGGGCAGGATTTTGTTGTTTTTATTCATATCTTCATAATACTTTGTCAAGGACAGATTGCGACTGCTTTGGATTTCTTAGGGCAGACACCAGCTCCCAGGAACCTTCACCAAGCGTCCTACTAGGAAAGAATCTGTTTCCCTGTTTACTGATCTTCCAATGTAACAGTTATCATAGAATCCAGTTTTGAAAGATCGTGGGGAGGAGTGGATTGGAGTTTAATGGACAGACTGACATGGATTCTCTCATCTGAAGGATTACGAGTTTGTACTGAGGTTAGATCAGTGTATAATTTCATTTTTGGAAGAGAAGGACTGTAAAATGAAGACAGCAGCATGATCATAAATTGAAGAATATCTTGTAATGAGTTATAGTTCAAATAACCATGCATCCCTAAAACAAAGCAAATTTTTGACAACTGGCTCATTCAGCACATACAGAGCATTGTGCCAGTGTGATATCTAGTCCTTTAGAGACAGAAACAGTGTACACTAGCTCTTTTTCCAACAAAATACCTAGCCCTCTCTTTAGAAAGTCTGTACCTAACAACAATTCTAGCCCATCTCTCACATGGACTGCAGTCACCGGACTACAGACATTTCCTATCCATTAGGGACATTAGAATCCTTTACTCACTGAATATGAAGTGGACTCAATTAACAACATCAAACAGACAGACACAAAAGTGTCATGAGTTTAGGGGGGTACATATTAGTTATATAGTTCATAAAATGCATTGTAATATTGCCTAGCCACTATTCTGGTAGAAATGCCCTAGATCGCAAATTTAATTATGAGCCACATTTATTTTGGAGACTCTCTAACCCCAGTAAGCATCTCATGAATAATTCCCCATTAAACAATTTCAAAAAGTATCTCCTCCACCCCACCTTTCATGGTTTTGTTTTTTAAAAAGAGCAAAGTTATAATATTCTCCCCTGATGGTTGTTTGGTTTGTGTCTTTGTGAGAAATTTGATATTTAAAAACAAACAATGAAGTGTGGGTTTTAAATATTTTGTTACAAATGCCTAGAACTTTAGGACTTGTAACAATTTAAAAATAAAATCTAATATAAGATTAAGTCTCTCAGTTACATTTATCTTCCCTTCCCTGCCAAAAGAGAACAATTGCAGGACATTACCAAAGTGCCTTTACAAATGTAGTATATTTTTACAGTCATATAACTTGACCACAAAAAATCTTGTAGCCATGGAAAGTGATAGCGGCCTGAAGCTAAGGAAGGAAAGAAAAAAGTTCTTGTAGAAAAGACTTCCCAGGGAGATGGTTGCAGGACATAACTGCAGCAATTAAAGAACAGGTTCGAAAAGAAATTATTCCCACTAATGCAAAGAGCAGTCCTGTGAAATGCAAAGATACACACTGGATGAACCAGCTGTTTTTTTTCAGGCTATTCTATGATACTGTGTAAAAGTTATGAGCAGGAACGTTACTATTTAATGGTTGATTTCTAGTCATACAATTTGATTTTAGATAGCAAAAGAAAGGAGAGATTCTTGGAAAGGTGCTCCCTTTACAAAATAATCTGACTGACTATTTAGTCACTGTGTCTACATTGTAGGGTACTGAACTTCAAATGGCTGCCTTACACAGCTCAACTTAAAGCAATGCCTCTAATGAATACAAAAGAAGAGAAAACCTTTTGCTCTACAGTCCTATCTGATGCAGCCCACCAATCATCATGGAACAAAAGCTTCAGAAGCAGCAAACCTGTAAACAAACCCTAACAGCAGAAGTCTATGTTAAATTTGTCATAATCAGATTTTCTTGAGAAACTAGTGATTTCTTAAGGAGTGCATAATATTTAATGAGGTTCAGACTCAACATCACAGTCATTTAATATAGTTGCTTCTTGAAGCTACTGAATCTGCCTTGCAACAGAGGCAGGTCACCTTTACAGTATTAAAAGAAACCTTCAATAGGCTATAAGGAACGTAGCAACACGTCAATGGCTCACATGGAGGCCTAGTATACTTCCATCACCCAAGTCACTCAGTCATTTCTCAGACACCAATCATCAGCTGTTGTGGTGGAAATGAATCCAATCAAGATTCAGCAGAGACAGTAAAATGGATCATTTTTAAGTGGCAAAAAGCTATGTACAGCTAAAAGAAATTTGATCAAAAACTATTTTAGGAGACACAACCCTGTCTCATAACAATGGATAGCTAACTTCACATGCATGCACACACACACAGAGACAGTATTAGAAACAGGATGGATTAAACAGTAAGACAAGACATAACATTCTAATTATTTTCCCAGAACTGGGGCGCTCTGTTGTACTGGTTAACCTTCATAAAATACTCAGGAGAATACAAACAGGCACACTGTGAGTTTGGAAGCCAGTTACCCTGCCTCCATGATTTAGCACTGAGACAGATTTGTTGAGAGGTTATACAGTTAAACCATTTAAGGTTACCTAATCAGCACCTAAATTCACAAAGCCTAGTAATTGGGATTTAGGTAGGAATAGTTATCACTAGAGAACAAATACAGTTCCCATTAATCACCATGTCTCCAAATTAATCCACAATACTGTAGGTTGAAAAGAGACCCAAAACATTTTTCTAAAAGGATTTTCAGTTCAGCAAATGCCATTGACTTAGTGTCCGCTGAGTGCAAGACAATCTTTTTGATAGCACCTTCTCTAGCTCAGAAACCTGTCAGTGCTGTACAGCTCAGTAATGATCCATGAACTCTGATCAAAGGCCTGGCACAGCCCCTCCAACTTCAATCTGATATGAGAGACTGATAACCAGAACTTGGAAGGGAATAAGTTGTATCTCTGCTGATGGCCTGACCTACTTATCAGCACCACTCTGCTGATGGCTGTGACACCCATTAGCCACGCTGAGACATTGTCAGGCTCCCTTGCACAGTACTGATTTTACACTGTGTTTTAGAACATTTAAAAGTAACGTTTCCCCCTTAGTGTTTCAGGGGAGTGGGAAAAGAATAGGATTTAGCTATTAGTATGTGGTTTTAACTGAAATTACAATGAAGTGAGGGTGAAAATTGCATCTCAGATTAACACAGAAAGTTTTTTTTTTAAAACTACATAGCTATTTCAAACACCAGGTTTCAACCAAGAAAGTATGGTTTGTTTTTCAACCAGATACATTTCCTCAAAATAATGGTTCCTAAAAGCACCCTGGTTACAACTGCCTTGTTGCTACTAAAACTTTCCAATGTTGGTTCACCTTCTTATAAGATTTTTCCGAGCATATTTTTCTGATAGATGGCTTGCAGCCCTAGAGTTGTCGCTTGCTTGTTACATCCTCCTCCTTTCTAGCTGCTGTGTTTCTCTTATGATTGAGGAGACAGCACATTTTCACATACCAGTATAGCAAGTTGCTCTAACCTACATGTGAGAAAGCAGAGGGAATTCAAATGGTTGCCAGTTACATGCTATAACTACATAACCTAATACAATGTGGTGTAAAAACACTTCCCAGTGCTTGCAAAAATCCATTATCTAACAGCCTGTTCATCCTAAATACTTAACTTATTCTGATAATCTGCTAGAAGTACAACAACTCAGCTGATTGACCAATTTGCTTTGTTAATGCACCACACTAAACCTCGGCTAAGCTTTTCTCATATCGTTAGAACAAGTTTTGATGAAATAAATGAACCTAAATTAAGCATTTAGAGCCAAATCCTGATCTCATTTAAGAATGGAAATTCTGCTGACAGCAGCAATTGGACCAAAATTTGGCCTTAAAGTTTGGATTTCTCAGATATTGTACACTGTTCTTTCCCGAACTATGGAAAATCCATGCAAGCCTCCCATCACACAAACTTTCAGAAACCTCTCCTCAACAGCATTCCTCCCAAAAACATAAAATTAAAATCAAACTTATAAGAGTGAGAGCCTGTTCATTCTTTTTTCTTTTGGCTAAATCATTTCCTTACAGGACGCAAGACAGTCTACTTATACTTATTAACAGGTATTGAAGAATTCTTTTGCTGCTGAGGAGTTGAAAGTAGATCCAAGGAGGGAGATGAGGCAGAGGAAATTAGATTTTCTCCACAAACTTATTTTTCCCTGTGTGACCCAAGGACCCCTTAGTGAAAAACCGGCGGAGGGCAGCAGGGAGGAGGGGCATGGATTTTACAGGGATCCCCAGGTCGGATATATACATAACAGTTCACTAAAGGGAGGCATGTAAGGTCTCTGCTGAGAGTCAATTGCCTACTAGTTGACATAATCATTGTGAAATGTATGTAGAGATAGTATTTAAGGAGGTATGTACCTACACTGAAAATTATGTTCTTAAAGTCTTGGAGTTTAGACAGGTCACCAAAAGGTGACATACCTTGGAAATGTTCCTTTCAGGCAGCAGGTAACACACACTTATCTCCCTATCTAGCCATATGGGTATTGTATATTCATTGTATGCAAATAGGCATACGACATGAGGCAGACTTTGCCAGTTTAGAAATCTACAAGAAAGGAAATCTGTAAGATAAAACACACAGCAGTGGGTGTCCTGTTTATGAGTAAGGATAAAGGAAAGGACTGGTATATCTTGGCGACAAAGAAACACATTGAATCCTTCACCTGGGAGGCAAGTTGACAGTGTACATGTCTCATGAAAGGAGGGTCACAGCCAAGCCTGGTTGTAAAGCACTGCAAGGATTTCGGGTGAGCAATATTCTACAAGATATGAGAGTATCTTGTTAATGAAGTCTAGGCTCTAGCATGCGTGTAACGATTTTGTTTTATATGTAACCATTTGCTTCCAATACTTCTACTTGCTACTTCTTGAATCTCTAAACCTTGTTAATAAACTTGCACTAGATCTCACTACAAACATATCTAAGTGCGGTGTGTAAAGCGGAGCAGTGATCTGAGGTGGAACTGGTAAGCTGGGGTGCACTGTTTCTTTGGATGCAGCAAATCTCTCAATACTAAGAGTGTCCAACGGACCAGGAGCTTGATATGCCAGGGATATACTCGGAGGGCTCGAGGGCCTGTTGCTAACCTGCAAAGTAACATGGAGCCTGCAAGGTCTAGAGGAGAGTGCATGTGTTACCCAGGGCTACTGGAGTCCAGGAGCTGACCCAGGGTAGGCACAGATGAAGCTTCCTCATGCTAAGGGCAGTTGGCAGCAAGCTACCTCACACACCTGGGTATCTTCGGGAAACACCGCACCGTGCACCTCTACTGGGAGTCCAGTCTCACAATTTAATGTCTTCCTTTGCTAGCAGTGCTACATAGATGCCTTAGAAATGGATACCTGAGACACAAAATAGGTTTCATAGAACGCCCCTTTGTGCTGTTGAGAGAAAGCGCTCAGAGGTGAATGAGGTTTTGTATAAAAGTAACTGGCTTCTGGAACAAATCATTTTAGCTAGCCACACTGGTGAGGGGAAGGCTCTGATATGGGACACAGTTCACTTGTCTTCTCCCCTCTTGATTATGAAACTGTTGACAGAATAGCAGCAACATATTTTACTTCCACACGTTCCTTAACAACTACATTTTTTGGTTAAGTCAAGTGAGCTTGCTTGAGAATATTCAGTAAAGTGTACCTAGGAGATAACTTTCCACAGTCAGTTAAATTAGGGCCCATTCAGTAAATTCAGTGGATCAAGCCCTTAGAGAGGATGCCAGGTAAGTCTGAAGTATCTTTCACACTGTTCTATAGTGGATTGAACCCTTGAGTGTGAGTCTTCACATTTGGAAGCAGTCCTACAAAATAAGAGCAGGACCCACCCTTAATCTCTGCACTAGGAGTTGCTTGGAGAGACTGCACAAGCTGCAGGTATTTTAGTAGCACAGACTTAAGTGTAGAAACAGGTACATTTTTCCTGTTTTATCAGTGTTCTACAAAATACTCCCGACCATAGCATCATACTGAGGGACTGAAAGTTACAGATGCTATTTTCCTGTGAGGTGGTGTATATTTAAAGCCAGAGTATAACTAATGCGAGTATTCAGATACAACCCAATTATCAAAGATATATTAGCTATACGCTGTAAGAAAAATGTATGCTCTCTTGGATGTTTAGGGATTATTTATAGTGTAGACTTTTTTTTAATCTCATACTTTTATAATTCTACAATTTAAATCTATTTAGCATGCACTGATTATATATGAAATAGCATCTGAGTTGACCATAACACTAAATAACACAATGACAAATGGATGATAAAATGAACTAATTGGCTACACTTGGAAGGAATATTATGAAAATCATCTAATTTATTCTGATTTGTAAATCACACTTTGTAGTAAACGCAATGTGAAAAAGGCAATTCTTTTGAAATATTCAAGGTTATGCTGTGTCAGCATTTTCCTGTCTAGCTCCCACCCAGGTTGCAGGGGATTACAATTTAGGTATAAACTTTTTTTATTTTTAATTGAAAAAGAGAAAGCCGGCATGTAACATGCCTATAATATGGTTACAATGCTTCTGGTTTTAGGAAAAATAAATTTGTAAACAAAATGAGATTAAAAATAAAAATCATTAAATGTTTTAACTGTCTGATCAACATCCACGTAAAATCAAAACCGGTGGTGCCACAGTGAATGAATGATACACATTTAATGTGATCGCACTGAAGAATAAAACAGTCAATGAAAAAACTGCCAAGATTGCAATATTAATATAATTCACAGAATGAAACTAAATTTCTTTCCAATTTTTTTAAGTTAAGCTATAGGAAGAGTTCCAAACCCGTCTATCCTTATCTTCTAGGCATCCACATAGTTTTAAAATTTAGGCTTTAAAAAACTCTCAGAAACTTTACAGTGCACAAAAAAAACTCATTTGCTGAGACTTTGGACCAAACTGATTTTGGGTGTAACATACACTGTTGATGTCAATGAAGTGTACCCTAGAGATTAATTTGGCTCATTGTACGCAAAGTTGCAGCCAAGAGCAATTTTTTCCCCCTCCAATATATGAAATCAAGGGCAAACTACAATCAGGATAGATATAATTTAGGATAATTTCAGCATTAACTTGACTGTCAAGAATACATGTCGTTCTACAGTTCTTTCTGTAACTTAACCTTTGGCAAAGTCATTTAGTCAGACTTTACCTTGTTTTGCCATATAAAAGGGTCATTTTAATTTGCAACACTCTAGTTATTAAAAGCAATATAGTAAATTGAATCCTGCACTGGCATAAGAAGGTGCAATTTCCCTGAAGCTAATGGATTTACACCAGGTACAACTTTTGTATGGGACTGAAACACAGGCAGCAAGGAAGAGTGTTGCAAGTGGGTGGGTGAAATAGGGAGAGAATTGATACGGCTTTTCTAACTGAGAGCTGTTCCTTCGGATAACAAGCCTTGAACTATTTCCACAGCTCTGTTTCTTTCCCTAAAGATAGGAAAATGAAGGGCGAGGTTTCCGACCTGACCGATTGTGCCAGAGTAAGTTTTTCCAGGAGCAAAGCATAAACTTCTGTGTTCACAGTACTCCATGCTAGCTCGATCAAGAGAAGTTGGCAAAACTAGTGAAAGTTACTTAAGTATAATAAACTGCTTTCAGATCCTTTTATCTGCAGAACATTATTGTACGTGAATTATTGGCAACTTCTCTGACTTTGCTATGGACGTTTATTAAGGCTCTGAGTCAACTAAGCAGTTAACCATATGTTTCATGTTAAGCATGTGCTGAAGTCTCATTGAAATCAGTGGGACTTAAGCGTATACCTAAGTGATTTGCTGAATTGGATCCTAACACAGCTACGCAAAAAAAACCAAAACTCAATTTATACACCTCAATTTATAAACATTCGGCAACACTATGTTTACGTGTTTGGCATAAAGAAACTTTTTTCATTATTATTTAAAAGTCTTCTAAAATACTCCTTTGGTCTAAGATAGTAAAACGTATACTCAGCATATACTTCATGTTTGTCTACACAGATTCTTTAATTTTTTCAAGAAAATATGCTAGTGGAGTAGATTGGGGATTATCCACGTTGGAGAATGTGACAGTCTCTTATCAAATGGTCTGCTTGGAAGAAAAAAAACTAAAACATTCACCAGGACACTGAGCAAGCAATTAATATAACAGACATGTTCATACCCAGTATGAAGGCCACCACGTAGTTCGAGATCTGTCCCATGCCAACTATAAGAAACAGCACTGTGAACATCTCCCAGCTGGTAGAGAAGATCTGCACAAAACTGAAGCCAGTCTGCACTGCCATGGTTGCAAACAGAATGCTCTTCCTGCCGAACCTTTTGCAAAAACAAGGAGAGGAAGGTTATATTAAAAAAAAATAATTCCAGAATAAAAATAATTTCAAGGTGCATGGCTAGGCAATACAGACTTAGCACTCAAAGCCACATAGCTTATCGACCCTGGCAGTGCTCTATCAGTCCTTCATTTTTAGGAGCATTAAAAATGTAGGCTCTTTGGAACTCAAGACATTAATAAAAATAATTCAGAAGAGCAGACATCCTAGCAACATAGGTACTATTACACACAAATACACCCCCCCCCCATGTTAAAAGAACATTAAGTTGAAAAATCAAGGACTCAAAAATTAGGAAATGACAGAATTAAGGCTGCCTGTGCAACCTTAATTCAGCCCCCTTGTGCATATACATTACGATAGCCTTTAATTACATCATCACATACTATTTTTTCCAGATCCCCTTCCTCATTCAGTGCACAGGACGGATACTGCCAGTGCTCACTTAATGAACAGCTTATTCAATATTTTATTTTCTCCTTATGGTTCAGTATGCAGCTCTAGGCCTTGTTCAAGGGCTGCTATGAAGACAAGTTTATTAATTTCATTCCTATAGTATCTGAGTGCTTCACTAACATTACATCATTTCCAGCCTGTCCCTGTTCCTGTCCCAGTCTGTCTCTGCCCGACCCCTGGCTCCTTGACCTGTTCCATTCTCCTTGTCTACCCACTCCCATTTTCCACTCCTCAGGTCTCAGCCTAGTTCCACTCTCCCCCTCTGGGCTTATTATCCAGCTTCCAGTCTCCTCCCATCCCAACTCCTTGTCTCTAGTCTCCATGCCCAGTCCCACTTTCCACCTCCCAGCTCCTTGACCTAATCTCATTCTCGGAAACACCTCAACTGTTCTGGCTGAAATTTTCTTTTCAATAAATAAATCAGCCTGAGGTAGACACCTTGCATGGAAAATTTCAACCCAAACCCTTACGATGTTTGTCTAAGCTATAAACAGGGACCCATAAAATGGGATGTTTTGAACAACTTTAATAATAGGCAGTATAAACAAGGGTTAACATTACTGTCCCTCTTGAAGTACACTTCTGATTTTCACATACTGGCAGAAATAATTCAACTCCTAAAGTATAGAAGAGTTCACAATTTAGATAACTGCAATATAACCACTGCAGTTACCCCAGACGTTTATCTATCTAAGATGGTCATAGGGTGCCAATAAGTGGGATAAATATATAATTAATCAGAGGCCTAACCTTGCAGCACTGAAGTCAATGGGAGCTTTGCCCGTGACTGCGGCGGATACAGAATCAAGATGCAGGAGAGCAAATCTCATAGCAGCTTACTCTGCCAGAACAATAAAACCGAGGTAGTGGAAATCTAGCGATGATTCAACTATACTATCCTCTCTCCATTTTTCATCGTCCACTTTTTGTCTATATTACATTTCTATTCCTTTTTTCTTATGGAAATATACTTGCAAGCTTATCTCTGGATTTAAAGACCCATAGCCCTTCCACATACCACGTTATGGTTGTAAAGTCAAGCACTCAAAAGTTAGGAAAAGACAAAATTAAGGTTGCCTCTGCAAACTTAATTTGGCCCCATTTGCATATGCATTATGATACAGTCTTTAATTACATGATCCTATGCTATTTTTCCACAGGACACCTGGCTCATTCACAAGGACACATTGATCTGTATGTAGAGCTTAAAGAGCTTTTATTAGAAATGATGGCTACAATATTCTGTCACTTGGAGAGTGGTTGCTGCAGAACATACAACTCTTTGTTTTCAAAAATGTTGCTAAAAAGTCCTATTAGGGCCCTGACAGCAGCAAGGCGGAACTGAACTTATCTGAAATCAATTTACATGCTGGAGATTTTTTTTAAAAAGAGGTTTCCCACTCTACAAAGGGTGCCAGAAAAGTTTAAGGATCATGTCTCCTTTTTAAAATATAACATTAACTGAGATCTGCACTATGGACAAGAGTCAGTGGATTACTTTTGGATTAAATGGAATTTAATATTTGAGGTTTTAGGATTAAAACTTCCATCAAGTTTTACAAAGCCACATCCATCATCCCAAGAAGCTGATTCCTTCTACAAGAGTTGAGTGGACACACAATATCGTTGAGCTTGCTCCATAAAAGGGGTCATAGTGGACAAGCAACTCAACATGAGCTCCCAAAGCAAGGTTGTGGCAAAAAGGTCTCACATGGTGCTTGGATCTAGTCATGGGCATAGTGAGTAAGCATAGGGAGATGATTTTATCTCTGTGTATGACGCTGGTGAGACCAATACTGGAATAGTGCTATGAAGGATGTGGAAGATGCCCATAATATTTTTAAAATATTTTATGTCCCTCCGGTTGAGTGTTCTGGTGTTGTTTGCTATACGATTGTAAGGGGTGAAATCAGGCATGGCTTAAGAGACCCATAGACAGGAAGGTGGACAAACACTTCCAATAGCCCGCCCCCCATTCGCTGAACATTAAAGGACAATGCTGCTCTGAAGTCTATCCCTGACCCCTTGGTGGGCTGCGCAAGCCAGTTTAACCAGGCTCAAGAGACACAGGGCAAGACAAAGAACTTTGGGATGCATAATAGGGTGAACTCTGAAGAACAGGGAGAGAGGGAGACAGAGATTGCAGAGATGTAGACTGTCCCTTCAGTCTGAGAGGCTGGGCTGTCTGGATAAGATAGGCCTATCTAAGCTTTAGGTAAGTCATTTATGCATATAGAGACTGCTGTGTTACCCAAGTTTGCACCTGTCATGCTTTGTTCCTAACTGTTGATAGTATACAATACTTGTTTTGAAAAGGCTGTTTTGGCTCACTGTATTCACACTGGTCACAGCTTCTGAAGAGAAGACTCACAGATCTCAAACGCCATCAGGCTTGCTGAGCAATCACAACTGGTGCATGAGCTGTAGCCTAGTATCCTGGTCTAAGAGTGGGTGAACTGCAGGATTCCACCCCAGAGAGGTAAAGACTTGAGGCATAAAGTCCAGAGAGGGTGCACTCAGAGAGAGACCACGGAAGGGGTCAGAGGCGTAGCTAACCCTGAACCAGGACAACTTCATCCAATTCTGGGGTCCCCATTTTGAAAAAGATGTTGAAAAATTGGTGAAGGTGCAAAAAAGAGCCACAAGAATTATTCGAGGGCTGGAGAAAATGCCTTGCAGTGAGAGACTTTGCATTCAATCTGTTTCTTCTTTTTCCCTTTCGCCTTGTTCCATCAGTCAGGGCTAGCATCTCTTGTTCTTCGTCTCCAAGCATTTCAGCAGTAGGAAGTAGTAGTTCCCTCTTCCTCACTGGCCAGCATTCCATCCCATATGTCAAGGCAGGTCTAATCATGATCTTATATATTTTACTTATTAGTTTACTTGGCATATTCTTATTGCAGAGAATTCCCATCATCTCCTTCCATTTACACCAAGTGCTGGTCTTCATGCAGTTCCTAACATTCCCATCAATGCTCAACACTGAATGGAGGTATTTAGATTGCTGCACAGACTTTAAAGTCAATATCATCTAGTTTTGCTGGCTTCTCATTGTCCCTCTCAACAAAGCATCACATGAATTCAGTCTTTGGTTAGCTGACTTGTAAGCCGTTTTCTTCTAATGCAGCCTTCCACAGTTCTAGACCCCTTTCCAGTTCATATTTATCTTCACAGCACACCATAATGTCACTGACAAAAAGCATGCTCCATGGACGCTCTCTCTCTCCCAATCTCCTGCATCAAGGTGTCCATTACAGTCACAAATAGGAATGGGCTTAAGTCTGATCCTTGATATAGACCTACCTTCACTGTGAATGACTCACTCTAACCACAGTTACGTCTCTACTGTTGTGCTATCCTCATACGTATCCATGATAGACCAAACATATGTCTCTGGCAGACATCACCATAATAATTCTCTAGGAACTCTGTCATTAGCCTTCTCCAAATCCACAAACACAAAATGCAATTCCTTGTGTTTTTCCCAGGTCTTCTGCAATATTTGGGCTGCAAACACTTCATCCATTGTTGACCTTCCTGGCACTGGAATCACTGGAATGGCACTGGATCAGCCATTTAATCGTGCGACTCATTAACTTTTCATCATTTTATTTACCAGCTTGTATTCCTCATAACTTTCCACAGTTCTTACTTTTTGCCACTGCTTAAAACCTTTTCTCCTTCTTCTTTACTACTTTTGGCAGATCACGGGACCCCATGTCTCCTTGCTACGAAATTTCCATCCTTCCATCATTTGGCCACAGGCAGCTTGTGCACTTTCTGTAATATTTTTGGATATTTTCCTCCCCAAACTTCACTGGACAACAACCAAACCAACATGACGACACCAATCTCTATGGAACCTCATTCTTAAATCTCAGACTAACTTCTCTATTTGTGAGGTTCCACCACTTGAATCTTAGTTCTGTAACTCATCTTTTGTCCCCCACTAGCTTTTCCCCCCCAGAAGTCCATTACACATAATGTATGTTGCTCTGCAATCTGCTCTGCTGGGATCACTTTATAGTCTCTTCCTCTTGTCAGGAAGTAATCTATCTGGGACCTATTGGCAAAGCACTTGCATGTAATTAAGTGCTTCTCCCTCTTTGCAAAGCAGGTACTGGCAACAACCAGGCTGTGGGCTCTGGCTAACTCGAAGATATCTTCACCAGCTTCATTTCTAGTTTCAAATCCTCGTTCTCCATGACAGTCACTGTGGCCCTCACTGTATTCTCCCATGGGTCCTCAACTTGTGGTACTTCACTTATCACTTGATTCAGCACTATCTGTAACTCCTCCTTCTCCATCATACAACCAATCTGTGGCACGTATCCTCATATAACATTCAATATTTGTTCTCTGCTCAGTGCTATTCTAACTTTCACCAGCCAGTCACTCTTCCTTTGGATGTCCATTATCCTATCCTTTAATATTACTTCTATAATCATACCTACTCCATTCCCCCTTGGTACACAGCCATGACACATTATCCTGTAACCCACCCCAATGTCAGTGGATTTCAACGCCTTCCATTTTCACTTTTGTATGCAGGCAATGTGCACTCCCCTTCTCTTCAGCATCTTAGCTACTTCTCTTGATTTCCCAGCCATTGTTCCCATATTCAAGGAAGCCAAACGTAGTTCTTGGGCTCACTTCTTTAGCCACATGCACCCAGAACATGGTAACCTTTTCCCATTTTCCTACAGCTTTCAGGCGAAGTGGTCACATGTTGCTTCTAGTGGATGCCCTAGCACTGCACTGACATACTCCCCGAAGACTGAGACTCATAGAGCATATAGAGCATGTGTGATTGGCACAACTTTTACAAACCGGCTGTCCAGGCCAGAAGTTCTTAGTTTGAAATCAGAGTCCCTTCCCCTAGATGGTGTTCCTACCAAAGCTAACAGGCCCCCTCTGTCCAGAGCAGTCTGGCTAATAGGTACTAGACATCCACTTTTCACACCCACACTTTCAGTTAAGGACACCTTCGCCACAAGAAGGCAAGTAGTAGGAGTTTGGCTGTCATAGGTTATATATCACGCCTGCTGCATGAGGCATTTTCTAGGGAATGAGAGCTCATTATCAAACCCAACATAACAACTCTTTTGGAGGAGAGGAGTATCTGTTTAGCTGATTATAAACCAGATTGATTACAGTGTCTACACACCTTCATGGAGAGAAAATATCAGGTCCTAAAGGGCATGACAAGAACTGATGGCTGGAAGCTTAAGCAAGACCAATTCAAATTAGAAATTAGGCATACATAGTTTTTTTAACAGTGAGGGTGATTAACCACTGGAGCAAACTACTGAAGAATGTGGTGGATTCTCCAGATCTTCTTGATGTCTTCAAATCAAGACTGGATGCATTTCTGGAAGAGAGGCATTAACCAAGCACAAGCTTTTGGGCTCAGTGCAGGAGTAAATGGATGGTTTTCGATGGCCTGTGATATGCAGGAGGTAAAATCAGATTATCTAACGATCCCTTCTAGTCTTTAATCTGAAGCATGAATCTATGAAAAAAAAATCTGGGCCTGATGAATCATGTTAGGATTTACAATAATTTAGGGTTGTCTCCATCCTTCATTTTGGATCTGCTCAGTTTTTCTCCACCAAACCCTCCTGAGTACATGGACAAAAATGGTGGATTGAGTTCAAGCCATCTCACTGCTCCGAGACTGGGCCTTCCATTATGATGTTAGAGGAGATTTTATTCTTGATGAAAAACTACTTGAAGAGCATGGATAAAGAAACATCAACAGACCCTTTGTTGAACGGTCAAATATCACCACATCCGAGTACAAGGCAAATGCATGTGCACATTGCAAAGATTAGTTCCTAGTTTGAAGTGTATACTTGAAGGTGCCTATTGAACAAACAGAAGAATAGAGCTAGGAATTTCAAAGACGCTAATGAGGTCAGGTGCCCAATTCCCAACGGAAGTCATGGGCACTGAGCACCTAACTTCCTCAGGCCTCTTTTAAAATCTCAGTGTATATGACTTAGCACCATTTATTTTGGTGGAGCACGGATCAGTCTTGAAACATGCTCAGAAAGGAAGGCTTAGGCTAGCCTTTTTAAAGGGCAAGGGTAAGGTGCAAAACTAGCAGCAACAAGGCTAAACTACTGTATGTACTTTACCTGTCTGAGAGCTGTCCTGATATAAAGGATCCAATAAGCACCCCCACAAAAAACAAGGAGGTAGTCAGTGGGGTTTTCCAGTCATCATCACATACCAGATTCCACTGCAAAAGAAAGAACACCATGTAACATTCCCTATTTCTTAATATCATTTCACAATCATTCAAATCAAAAGGTGATTCAAATTAGCTGTTTAGTAACAAGATCGTTTTGAAAATGTATGGATTTCAACATACTTTGGCCTAATTTTCCCACACTTGTTTTTCTGCCTGGCTTTGGATATGGGGCACTGCAAGGTATGGTGCATTAATTAGACAATGATGACCCCCTACATTTCACAATCATTCAGATCAAAAGATTATTCAAATTAGCTGCTTAGTAACAAGTTCATTTTGAAAATGCACCGATTTCAACATATTTTGGCCTAATTCTCCCATGCTTGTTTTTCTGCCTGGCTCTGGATATCAGGTTCTACTAGGCCTAGTGTATTAATTAGACAGTGATGGCTCACAACCCAGAAGCGCAGTAAAAAAGAAAAAAGTGGAATCGCCTCATTTCTTCTTGGGATGGGTAAAATTACAACTGACTTCATATAAGTCAGGATAAGGAACCTTGTTTCCCCCCTCAATGTGGTTGTGTGAGGCCTCAAATCTAGCTGCCTTCCTATCTGGCCCCAATTAAATCCCCCCCGGTCTATCAGGCCTACAATGCACTCGGAGAGGTATGACCAAAGGGCAGGCAAATGAGAGTTTGGTGACAGCTGGATGCAGCACTATGGGAGGTGGGGGGCATTTCTGGATGCCCAACTTGAGACACCTTAAAGGGATCTAATTTTCAGAACAGATCGAACCCCCACCAATGCAAATTAAGACACCATGAGGTGAGCCTAAATTGGGCACCCAAACACCACTGGTTATTTTTGGCAATCTTGGCTGTTGTGGCCACACAGAAACAATGGAGGTTGAGACACATTCACAGGGCCAGAGCAAAACCAGATAGCTGTGGGGAAGACAGGAAAGATCCAAAGAGCTGACATGCACCCAAATATTTCCCAACTGTACGCTTGTATCAACGGATCCCCATCACCTACTTCTTAATCTGTCGCCCACTGGGGCAGGGATTGTCTCTTTGCTGTGTCTGCATGGCACCTAGCACAATGGAGCCTCGACCCTGACTGAAGCCCCTTAGATGCTATAATATAAAATATTTACTACTGGTCTCTCCCCCCACATCCCCTTCAAAACCTTTCTGACTTTTTCTAAATTAATGGGATTAACAGCAGTCTCATTTTCACAGGGGGGAGAGGAAGCATTTAGTCAAAATGTTATCTATGGAGCTTTATTATAGTTGTGTTCAAGTGGTGACTGGAGCTATGGCATTGAGAGAGCCACTCAATGCTACAAGAACTGTAAATATTTCTAGTCTCTGAGAACAGGTTATTTTCCAGGGCCCGATAGTCCCCCACTGATTCAGTGAATGGGGTGTGGTGTAACTGACGTGGAAGAAGGCTGAGAGAGAGAGATCCACAGCATTTTCTCCTTCATAGATCCCTGCACAAATTTCCCCCTAGGGCATCCCAGAGATCTGAGCTGTACATGTGCCAAAGAGGGTGGGGTGGTTGGCACAGTTGATAGCAGAGGCATCGTATCTACCTTCCCCACAAAGCTGTGGGAAAAATAAGTCAGTAAAATAAATGCTGAGAAATTCAACCTTATCTTGCTCTTCTGAATGGAGATCCAGGAGCAGTGGCCAGCACCACAACTGCAGAAGCAATGCTATCACGGTGCTCTAAATATACACAAGTGACCCCTGAGATCTGCATGTTTAGGGAGGCAGAAACTGAGAGGGCGTAATCCACCCCCGACCTGACTGAAAAGGCACGAACACTGAGCTTTTCTGGGCCCTACACCAGTTCTTTGACGTAGAGACTCTCACCACAAGAGTTCAACTAGAAAAGTGTAATTTACATATGAGATGAGGTTCTTGGTTTAAAACAGGGTGGGGCGGGAGGGCAGCATGATCCCACATTCGTGAAAGTTTCCATTGTACCTGCACTGCTCTGGCACAAGGCTTGTTGTGTTTCTGTATCTAAAAGAAATACTGTCAGGTTAAAAAAGTCAACTCATTTCACACATTAACACCCCTTTAAAATGTTTTCTGATTTAATAAACTGCAAAACTAGTTTAGTGTTAACTATTTATTCTGGTCACTGGAATTTGTTTTGATTGGACCTTTAAACCGAGTTACTGTGGAAACATTTCTATTGATCTTCATTGTAAACCTACATCAACTTGATAGCGCAAGGTATTTTTGAACGTTCATGATGAGTCTCTTCCCAACCAAGTGACAGTTGAGTATGTTTTTGTCACAGCACATGTTCAAATAAACGAACTTGTTAAGACGTGTTTGCCAGAACTGCTTGTGAGTCCAGAGTTCACAAATATCAGTTTCAGATTAGATCATTTTGCCATATATCTAGGCTGAATAACCATCAGATCAAAGCAATATTATATTTTACAGAATAATGTTTAACTCCATCCCTTTTCAGGAACTTGCCCTTAGATAATGCAGCAGGTACAGCGTGAAATATAATGCCAAGCAATGTCTGAAAAAATAAATAAAATCTATTCAGATGTACTGTAGTTAGACAGAGGATAACTTCAGCTGAAATCTCAATTGTGGGCTGTTCAGACCATTAGCCTAATTTTCAAATGATTTAGGGGCAAAAAACCCACAAGATTAATTTTCATACGGAACACCCCGCAATACCCACTCTTAATTTTGATCCTACCCCTGTTATTATGGCAGCGGGATAAAAAAAATCAACAAACAATGCAGGAGCAGGTGGGAGTGGGTATTGCAGGACGAGACAGGATGGGAGTTGGATTAAAAAAATAGTCTTTTCATGCTACAAACAACATGAACCCCTGTCCAGCTGCCATCGCTCTCTGGCTGCCCAGCGCTGAAGGCAGCACCACTGCCAGCAGCAGCGCAGAAGTAAGGGTGGTAATAGGGCATGACTGGAGAAGAGGCAAGACAAATTCCTGGAATGGTAAGGGGGGCGCAACTGGAAAAGTTTGTGCACCACTGTAGCACAGAACAGTGGAGCAGAATGTGTTGAGTTAGCCAAAGTATTAGTGTTAATGTTATGGAAGGCACATGACTAAGTCCTTATGCAAGCCATACCAGATGATTCAAGAAATAGGTAATGCAAAATGGAGATTATTTCACATCTAGATCAGTAGATCAGCGAATATGATCAAAATTTATTCTGATTGCCTGGCTGCTTAATGTCTACATAAATTGAATCCAAGTATAATTCCTAACGGACAGGTGTGCTCAACAGAAGTCTCTGTCACCATTTGGGACCCCCATTGTCAGTTTAAGCAGAGATTCCAAGGCAATTCAACGGTCAGTGAATGGAAGGGTTCTGTTTTTAGTGTGTGAAACCCGACTCTTTTCACAAGCAAGAAATGAACTATCTAATGTCATTCAATGGAAATTTAAGTTTATTCTCTTATTGGCACCAAGTATATTAGTCTACAATAATTTTCGGTCTATTGAACTCCTACATTCTAGGAGACAGTAGCAAGTGTTAATCCTACTTTTCTCTCCTGACTACAATTATACTATTATTAACCTCAACACTGTGATGCTGGCTGGATTAGGGGGACCATTTATGGTATTATTTAACATCAATATGTCAAAATCATAATAATTCATATGAGTTATGCTGTGTCAGGTACCGTTAGAGAGGCTATAATTTGCTAAGTAAGATGATAGTGTTTATGATCATGTGTTACTGTATTGGATTGGATTGGAAGTATTATTGTATGTATTGGAAGTTATGGATATGTTTGACATATCTGTATTTCAACTTGTGCTGTGTTTCTGGGCGATATCCCAGACAGGATGGCTGCAGCACTAGTCTGCTAATGGCCCATTAAGGAAACTCACAGGTACAATGGGCCCAAGGGGAGAAGCCAGGGATATACCTGATGAGTCACCAGGACTTACTCATGTGACCCTGGACTCCATCTTATTCCTGTAAATTTCCATAAGCAGCATGGCAAAGGCCAAGGGACATAAAAGGTAGCTGCTGCGGCGCTGCACCACATCCATTTTGTCTTCAGTCTTCACCTACCTCTGGATCAACTCATCTACAAACTGAAGCTGTGAATCAAAGGACTGAGACCCATCCAGGTACTGGATGTACACCAGAGGGACTACACTAGCCTGCAAACTCCACAATTCTACTAAAAACCAAATATATATGGACTTTCAAATCAACTGTATGTGTCTGATTGCTTTAATAATTTAACATTTCTCTTATAGTTTGTTTATTTCCTTTTATAATAAACCTTTAGTTTTAATTACTAAATGATTGGCTGTCAGCGTGGTATCTTGGGTAAAATCCAAACTTATATTGATCTGGTAATGTAGCTGACCCTTTGGGTTCAGGAGAACCTTTTTGGTAAAGAGCATAGATTTTTAAATAACTTATCTTTTTACTGGACCTATTGGCTGATTGAGAGCCAGAGACTGAAATGCAGTAAAGGGGGCTGTGTATATTATTGTTTTAGCTTCTTGATAACCAGTGTAGGGAATCAGAAGCATTATTTGTGGCTGGTTGGGAAGTCTCTCCTTTTGCAGCCTGCCTGACGTTGGCATTTTCAGGTGGCTACCCTAGGCAAAAACAGGTCACAAACACAACTTCGTTTAATGTGACAGTGGTTGTTTTGAGATATTAGCATCTGTCCAACTGGTGCATCTTATGGAGACCCATAATCAGGCATGGAAAAAAGGAGAGGCAACAAAAATGTGAGATTTTTACTACATTTTCTAAACCAAACTCCTGATTTTAAAGTTTTTAAATTAGCCAATTATTTTTCCTTTTCTCCCCAGCATCATATCAATGTTTCCATGAAGAAACCAGATCCTTTTACTCCTATATTGGGCCCAATCTTGCAACTTTTAAACAACAAGACAGTGTGATTAAAGACTGTAGGATTAGGTTCGTGATCATCATCTCTACGTAACTATTGCAAATAAAGTCAATTTACTATCATCCACAAAAACAGACTGCAGTAATTCAATTATAGTTTGTAGATTAACTATAAACATACCTTCTGAAATATCTTAACTTAATATATTATTTATTAACCAACAAACAAGTCATTCTGACCAACCACATCCAGAGAGCAAAGTCTTGGTAAACTTGAAAGGAAGGTGCTTTTACTTTCAGCAGCAAAACTTATTAAGGCAAGAGACTACTTCCACAATAGCCAAATACCTCAACTTGATTACTACAGGCTAGTGAGGGCATACAGAATAGTGAATTCTGCCTGCTGTTGGTAAAAGGAGACACTTAGGATTTACAGGTCTGCAAACCAATTACCTCTCCAAAATAACAGAAGAGATCAGTTTCATTACTGGAAATGACAGTGCCCTTTTAGAGATTATCCAACTGGCTTTCCCACATACAACATTTTGTTACTCTATCAGAAATCACTGATTAACTGTCTTCAGTGTTCCATTGTGTTACAGAGCTCAACCTAGCATTATATAGTGCAGAGACCTTCAGTCTTAGCAGGAAACTACCCTACAAATGTCTTCAAATCCATCCAGTTCATAACAAATGAATAAATGCTGTTTGAAACCTTGTTTAAAAGGCTGAGATCGATAGCAAGCAACTCAAGTGAAACTCAAAAACAGTCTGGTTCTCATGACTCAAGAAAGTCTGTAGATCATAAATTTCACATGTACTGCACCAAATGTACTAAACATAGCAAGATCATCCCCATTTAATCACAAAGACGACAGCATTATATATTGTACTCTAGCCATACTATCAGCTGCCAACTCTGGGTAGATCTCATGCAATCTATTGTAAAAGCATCACTGAGAAAATCAGCTGAGTGGGTAATCTATGCAGGTACATTAAAATGGTAGTGGTTTGTATTCAGTTTTTTATTTGGAGGATTTTCCACGCTGACAACTGCTGCACATTTGATTGGTGTCATTACTTTATGCTGAGCAAGAGTTCACATTTCAATTATGCACAGCTGGGAATTATGCACATTCCAGTGAAGTTGATATTAATAAGCAAGTTGATAATTGATTGTAACAGAAAGAGTCCTCTCCTCAGGACAGTGTGAGAGCTAAAGTGTTTTACAGTAAGGAGCACTAACTTTCTTAGCTGCATCAGCATTAGCAATAGTGGGGAATTCTTGTCCAAAAACCCTGGCATTGACAAGGCGTAACACTGCCTGTTCAGTAATGTTAGCCAGGATACACCTGTTATATCAGCTCTCCAAAATGTACATTGGCTTTATGTTTGTTCCCAGAATCAATTCAAAGTTGTGGCTTTGAGCTACAAAGGTATACGGGAATGTCTTCACTATAGTTATCTTGGGCGATTGGCACCCAAGTCTGAGCATGTGGTTAGCCTAGCCCAGGTGTGAGCAGCCACACTGCAACACCATACCCAAGTTGCTGGACACTCTTCACAAGCCCACTGAAAGTGGCTCTTCACACCTGGCTGAAAGAGCTCAGACAGGAAGAAAACAAGTAGATTTGGATGGGAGTAAAACTGATTTGGGTTGGTGATATGATATCTCCGGACAGAAAGACACAATGTAAATAGTTAAGCTTGTATAAATGTTAAATTGTTAAATTATTTCTGACTGGGACAATTCATTTGGGGTTTCACCATTTTAAAATCCATTGGCACAATGGGAAGAGCTGGGGGGGAAAGGGGAGAATGTTGTTTTGCTGAAAGGTGTTAATAGCTGCCATCAAGTGGGTCTTTGATCTACAGAACAGAGGCCTGAAAGATGATGGATTTGCTAAGCACCCTTCTTTCATGGTCAATGGAAGGAGCAATTAAGCCCCTTTATATAGCGAGACAGCTGAAAACAACAGAAGCCACCACCCAAGGCAATGGCCCAGCCTACATGGCAAAGTCTGATCAGAAGCTAAACTGGGGTAGTCAATTATTTTTTGTCAAGGCTCAAATTTCTTGGTCAAAATATAATCAATGTCCAGATTCCAGAGAAAATAACAAAATAAAATAATAAAAAGTAAATAAAAATATTTTGGGATCTGTTCAAAAGCGTCTGGCAGTCCAGATTGGCCTGTGGTCCACCTATTGACTACCCCTAAACTAAGCCAGGTGGGCTGAGGAATTCCCTGATTACAAATACAGGGGCAAAGGGATTGTTTGGCAAGGAGTGTGTGTGTGTGAGTGAGTGAAAGTGAGAGAGAGAGAGAAAGTGAGGAGAAAGCCAGCAGACAGAAAGAGAAACACTTGTAAGAATGACCCTAGGAGGGTGGAGAGAGAGAGATAGCTCCTTGGGGACAGTACATGCAGGGAAGGCAGGGTGGGGATTTCTGGGTAAGGAAATTGCCTGCTGTTGTGTATTCCTACTGTGTTCAGCAAAAAAAACCAACTCTGTATATTCTTTGTAACTAAACAGAATTGCAACACAGAATATATCTGACCCATATTGTGCAATTCTCCAAACAGAAACAATTCTGCAAGATCCCGAATATTGGCTAACCACTCCCGCCAAAGGGGTAACAGTATCCTCCTTCCTACTCTCCCAAGCAGCCAATTTATAGACCTTCCCCACAGCACTGGTGCAAGGGAAGATAGGAATCTGAGCTGAGGTTAACTTATTAGTCAATAATCAGGTAATTCTATGTCACAATTTTATGGAGTGCTAGGTAGGAGAACAGTCTGTGTAAAGTCAAATAACAGGGAGGAGACAGAGACTGAGGCCTGGTCTACAGTACAGAGTTAGGTCAACGTTACATTGACTTAACTCTGTAAGCACTACACTAAAATGTAGCTCCGACCGATGTAACTCGCCCACTATACCAACTTAATAAGTTCACGGACTTAGGGCTAGTCTACGCTTAAAACTTACAGCGGCACAGCTGTATCGGTACAGCTGTGCCACTGTAAGAGCGCTTGTGTAGCCGTGTTATGTCAACTGGAGAGAGCTGTCCCACCGACATAATAAAACTACCTCAACGAGTAGTGGTAGATGTGTCGGCAGGACAGTGTCTCCCTCCAACAGCACTGTCCACACAAGCATTTTTGCCAGAAAAACATATGTCGCTCAGGAATGTGGTTTTTTCACACCCCTGAGTAACAAAAGTTTTGCCAGTATAAGCGCTAGTGTAGACAAGGGCCTTAATAACTCTACTTCTGCGAGAGGCGTAGAGCTTAAGTCAATGTATTGTCAGTGTAGACACTGCGTTGCTTACATCAACTCTTTCTGCCTTTCAGAAGCTGTCCCACAATGCCTTACACTGGTAGTTAAATCTGTTCAAGTGCTCCAGGTGAGGATGTGCACCACCGACACAAGGAGTGTAGTGTGGACGTGTAAAACCAATTTAATCACTGTGGAGACTGTACGTTGACATAACTTAGGTCCATTTAATTTTGTAGTTCAGTCTGAAAGAAGTAGTGTAACCTTTCCTGAGTAGCCAGAAGGAAAAGCCAAGGAAATCAATCAATCAAGGTTAGTTAGCTGAAGAACAAAGCCTAGAAACAAGATCATATGCACAAGAATACCCCAAATACAGAACTGAACCATGTACACAGGCAGAGCAGATCCTCAAAGTTTTTCCACTGTCTGACATGCAACATGAGAAGGTCAGTGATAAGCAGGCAATCTCACATGAAATCTGCTGTCACTCAAAGATCTGGTGGATTCAGGAGATCTGTGGGTGGTTCTCTTTTTGAGGAGAATTTAGCAGGGAAATAAAATTAATTAAGATTTTAGTTTAAAATTTCAGTTATGGCTGGTACAATATTCAGGGTTTAGTGATCCTTTTCTTAAGAACTTATAACTGAATGTCAAACAGTTTAATAACATCCATATTATATAACTAAATTACAAGGCGCCCTCAATTAACTGAACCACACTTAACTGGTGATTTTTATTAATATACAGGACCCTAGATTTCACCACCTAACAGCAGCTCTATTATCTGAGTGAATGTTGTGTATCTCATTGCATTCATGCAACTGATTTTTCACTGTACAATATATATAGCTTAGAAGCATACTCACCATACCACACAGAGAACTGCTTTCATGTCTCTAATTGTTCACTGCATACCCCAGTAGTACCCCCTCCTTATGGTCCCCTATTTTGCTACAAAACTATATCATACGAATCACCACGCTGCATCAGAGCCTACGGTACTGTCATCTGGCAACCTCTTAGCCTAGAGAGCATGACAGTATTGCAACTTCTCTCCTGCTAAACTAACGTTGTGGTTCTCCACTTCCAGTTGCAGATTTGGAATATGCCAGTAGTTGATAAACTGGATCATGGCAAAGGAAGTGAGAAGCTGTTAAATATTAAAAGGCAGCATTTATAGGAACAAATGGGCTTTCACAAATAAACTGAACTATTGAAAAAGCTTGTACAGTAGAACCTGAAAGATATGAACACCTAGGTTGTGTGCAACTCTGAAATGTTCCTAACTCTGAACAAAACATGATGATAGGGTACCCTGCAGTCAGTGTCTTCCAGCTGATGCTGGGAGACATCTCTGCAAAGGTGGCACCTGGCAGCACTGCCTGGTTTGCAAGCAGCTCCCTGCCATATTCCTGTTTCTTGCCTTTTGGGCTGAACTGGGGTGGACTACCCCGTAGCCTTGGCCTTACAAGCCCCAACCCTCAGCCACCTCTTCCCAGGGCTTGCCCTGCTCAGTGCACTGCCCCCGTGCTCCAGAGGCAGCACGTGTCAGGGGGTTGGCATCAGCCCACTACAGCATCCCTCCCTCCTCTGCCCCTTGCACTCCCAGTGGTGCTGGAAGGACCCAGGAGGGCAGCCGCGTGCACAGGCTGTAGCCCTTTAAAACTCCTCCAGAGCACAGTGTGTAGGCAGCAGCTCAGACTCTGGGTCTTGCTCCAGGCCAGGCTTTGGCTGCAACAGCAGCAGCTCCCATCCTAGTGCCAGCAGCTTCCTCTCAGCTGCCTGATTCGATTGCTTCCTTCTGGTTCCACAGGGTGTTCGGCTGACCAGTCATGTTCGTATCTTTGAGGTTCTACTGTAAAGAAAGCTTGTAAAACCTGTCCTGCATCCACTCTAATCTGATTCATCAAAGCAAACCTAAGTGTAGTATCAAGTGGACAATTCTTGCAGTCTAAATTCTAAGGGTGGTTTTCGTTTAATACTAATATGACCAGAAAAAGCAAATAGTGACATTTTGGCTCAAATTAGCAAGTGTAATACTCTCCCCGTCCCTCCGATTAGAGGAAAGGACCATTGCTGATGCTGAAGTCGCAAGACTCCTACATTAACAACAACACTGGTATGAAGATGTGCACACTGCTTCTTTAACTTGGTAACAGGAAGCCAATCAGAAAGGGGCAAGCTGAAAGACACGCAAAGTAGCTTTAGAGAGAAAACTGTTTTCTGACCGTTTAATAAAGTTCCTTGTTCAGTGTTAGAGAGACTGACTGTCCTTCTTTACCATTGTCTCATGTCACCTGGAAAATCTAAATAAATGCCTGTGTGATCTATGTGACACTAGGACTGCTCCTACAAGATGATAAACAAATAACTGCAGTAGATGCCACCCTCATCTTTCTTGTAATCAAGATGACAGAATTGACAAAGCTTTGATGCCAGATTTTCTGTCATTATATTTCAGTGTTCTTTTTAACCCAATGCTGACGTGAGTTGAAAACTGTAACAAGTGGAGAAAAGTGGATGGCTGCCTGGCCCTGCAATGAAACTGGCTCTCATTACAGTACACCTGCTTCTCTCCTAAATAAGAGAAAGATTGCTTCAGCATTGCCAGAACTTCAAGTCATTTTCCTGGTAAACCATATTACATGATACCTGCAGGGTTTTACCCCAGTGACCACAAACGCCTGTTAGTCATCTCCACTCAGAAAAGGTTTTCATAACAAAGCTGCAGATGATAGATTTAGGAAGTACTGAAATAACGCTTGATGCAGGATGGGGTGGCTGGCCAAGTAGCTCTCCTTCCAGAAGTTGGCAGAGTCCACACCAAAACAACCAAAGTCTGTTTGGCTCATTCAGGAACTAAGCTTTTATATCAACAAACATTTTTTTTTTAAAGATAACTACATATACTCTACACTTGAGAATGGGAATTAATGATTGACTTAAATCAGCGCGAAGGTCTACCATGATCAACCCTCTTAGAGGTGACCTGCAAAGAAAAAGAATTAGGCTTGTGTCCCTTTTTTCCTTTCCCCCTAAAAATAAAACAACTTTTTTCCTTTAAAAAACACCCCACACATTGGAAATGCAGGTCTGATCTAGCCTGAAGGACTACAGAAATTAGGGCCCAGCTCCTCAAAGGTATTTAGGCAGCTAAATACCTGAAGATCTGGGCCCAGATAACTAGTGGAATTACATCACAACAATCAAGAGAGTGAAAGGGATTTTAGTCAGCCTGTTCACTTATGCATTGGTATGGTACAGTGCCAATCCAAGTAGGAGTCCAATCTGCTTGGGTCTTCTGGGTGCTATTGTACCACAGCTAATGGCTTACTGGTTTGTCTGTTAATATCTAACAAACACAGTGGTTCCCAGCCTTTTTGGCTCGAGGGCCACAAATATCATTTTTACAATCCTGAAGGGCCACCAGTTTCTCAACTCATAAAAATGTATTGACGTGTACACCATTAAGGACTACAAATCGCTACATATTTAAAGTAAACATTTTGATGTTACTCTGCTCTTTTTTACATTCACTATTTTACACTTACAAATTACTGACAGTAAGTCAGGTGGGTGGCCTGCTAAGTGCAGGCCAAACCAGAAGGCGCTGATTTTTAGAGTCCTGCCCCCTCCTTAAACATGGTGGGTTCTGGCTGCTCTGCCAGCAGCGCCCCCAGCCTCCCCCATCCCACCTGCAGCAAGACGGAAGGAGTCTCCTGTGCTTCTGGCTGCAGCAGGGAAACCACATGCGTCCTGTAGCCCCGTGCGCTCCACCTGGGTCCCTAGGCAGTGGCTCCTTTCTGCAGCCAGAGAAACGGGAGATCAATGCTCCCCTCCCTCTGGCTCCAGCAGAGACGCCAGCACCTAGGGTCCCAGGCAGAGCGCGTTGCCGTGCTCCCTGCTACAGCCAGGGGGAGGGCAGTGCTGATCTCCCATCCCCTTGGCTGCAGCAAGAAGCCTGCACCAGTCTTGTAGCCCTGTGGCAACGTGCTCCGCTTGGGTCTTTAGACAGCAGACAGCGGGAGGGGAGTGGCAAGCCACTCTGAAAGACCCCGCGGGCCACTTTTAGCCCCTGGGCCACAGGTTGGGAACCACTGATTGAACGTAAGTGACTAACAGACATTATGGAGAAAGTGTTTTGCTACATATTTGGCATAGAGTCTTTTCAGCTAAGCCATGTGAGCTCACAGTCACACCAGAGACCCCCAGAACCACCTCCAGCAAAGACAGGGAAGATTGAACTTCAAATTCTTGTAATTTCCATACACAAAAGATAATCAGAAAGTCTTTCAAAAATTATTTCAGTTCCTCCTTTTACATTTTAAAGAGGCAAAAGGGAGAGACAAATCCAATGTAAAAATGCTCTGCTGTCCATTTCCCTTAACTGAAATATTTTGAAATGAACAAGACCGTAACATTATATATTGCCTGAATAAAGCTTTTTGACTTCAAATCAGCTTGAGTCAGAACTGGCCATCAAGTCAGATCAGGAGAGCCAAAGGCTTCCAGGCAATTGCTGTAAGCCAATGCCAAATAAATAAGTTTTTTTAAGACCTTCCTGTGTCAGTGCCAAACCTTTTGAATCCAGCGAGCGTGTCAACATGAATATGGGGATGAAGCCAGGAAGAAATGACAAGTAAACTAAGACAACACAGAGACTAACAACATAGAGCCATCCTGGCAACACCAGAGGCTACAATTACATAAACTTTAAAGGGATATCATATTGATTTTTTTTTTTAAACTGACTAGTTCTCCCCCGCCCCGCCCCCCGCTCCTAAAAAAACCCCCAAACAAACAAAAACTAGTTTCTAATAGTCCTCTTTAAGCAGTATATATCTTGCTTTTTTGGGTGTTGTTTTTGTTCACTTGTTTTTGTTTTGTAAAATCCTTTAAAAAACATTTTATAAAAGAGATTTTCTGCTACCCCGTTGATATCCATATGAGTCTTTTCAGCAAGGCAAAACTGACTTGATATAGAGGGAAAACACCTAAATTGACTATACATGGCCAGACTTACACCAGCTAAGGTGCTATCAAATGCACAAGTAATCAGACTGGGGGGAAATCAGTAATTTTCTACCCTGCAATTGAATGTGCATGAGCAAATCTGTGTCCATGTAAAGCCACCCAGAAGTCAAAGGGGCACCATGTGGGCACAGAGGTCTGCCTCCATGGATTTGCAGCTATAGTGGATACACATTTTTGAGGCAAGTGTGATTTTCAGGTTGACAGGGTTTGTTCAAGCACCTACAACTACTAGCATGAATTTCCATAACTCTATCTGTGTCATTTTCACATCGTGGTAGCTCCAAAGTACAGTCTGCTAAAGTGGGTTAAAACATGAGAGCCAAGTCAAACTTCTTTTGTCTGCACTTGAAGACCACCACCTCCAAATATTCCATTGCTAGCAGTTTGTTGTTTTCTATGAAAAACAATTGATGACAATCAATAGAAAAAATATTTCAGATTATTCTGTGGGTGTCACAAAGTTTATCAAGACATGTTTATGAGTCGGTGTTCAGTGAACAATGTGGGTGAAATCCTGGCCATATTGAAGCCATTAGCAAAAGTACCATTGACTTCAATGAGAACAGGATTTCACCCCAGGCTATATTTCTGTTTTATCTGATAAAGTTTAAGGCAGTTAAAGGGATGATCTGAAAAACAACCCTGCCAATAACATCAAAAAAATGAAGACACTTGCTAGGCTGCCAGAATAAAGTGGGTGGATGAAGGGGGAAAGGATAATTAAAATGCGTTAACAGTGTTTCACTCTGGATTAATAATAAGGCAGAATAAGCAAAAGAAGCCTCCAGAATAGCCTGTTTCAAAAAACAATTGCTTACGGCATCAAGATTGTTATTTTTTATTCCAAACCAAGTGTGATATTCAAACCAGTTTGTGTCTGAGTAATTGAAGACCATTATTACTGGCTTTACTCTATACCGAAATCCGATCATGACTAATTTTAGCTCCAAACTCATATTTTAGAACCAAGTTATACAATCTTGGGGACGAGGAAGCCCCCATTTTTCAAAATGAAAACACCCCTTGGCTGACACACACCTTTGTCTTTAACTACTGCAGCGCCGCGATTCTACACCCCAGAGCTCAGGCGCCTCCTGCTGCAGAACAGAACTCGAGACCATGTATTGAATGGCAGGAAAATGTCAACCAACAATCAGATCCCTGACTACAGACCGCAAATCCGCACACCGGTGCCGGCCCGGGGAGGGAAGGAAGTTAGCAGCGGGCAGCTGTGCACGCTGCGGATCTCTGGGCTGCCCCTAGCCACTCCCCCGGCGTGTGCGGTTGTTGTTCAACAGACAACGGTGCCCATCTTGTGTGTGTGTGTGTGTAGTGGTTGCTCTCGCTCTCTCTCTCTTTCACACACACACACACACACACCAATGTGTCCGAGGCAGGGCAGGACTCAGTCCGGAGATCGCCTGCCCCACGTTTTAAATTCGCCGCCCGAGGCACCACAGCGAGAGCAGACAATGGCGCGGCGAGACATTCACACGCCCTCACCGATGCCGAGACCCGCTCTGCCGCCGCAAAGACCCACGACGATGGCGGGATGAAATGGCCCGGGCCACGCAGTCCGCGCCCCGCGCCCGCCGGGAACGCGGCTCAGGAGACCGCGCGCGGATGCAGCAGAGGAGCCTCAGCTACCTCCGGGACGCGCGTTACACAACGGGGGGGGGCACGGCCCCGCCCGCTTCCCCTGCTCCACCGGCACCCCCGTCCCCACCTGGCCAGGCTCCCTCGGCCCCCGTGCACTCCCCCGCCCCTGGCCCGGGCGCACCTCGGTGACGATGGTGGAGAGGTAGAGCTCCCGGCTGTACTCCCAGCCGTCCAGGCACTTCTCCTGCTCCAGCTGACTCAGGTCCACGTCCCGGCCGGGCTGCAGCCCCAGCGCGGAGAAATTGGCCAGCGACTCCAGGCGGTAGCGGCGGCACCTGCTGGGCCCCTCCCGGCCGCCCTGCACCTCGCGGGGGATGCTGGCGTTGAGCCACTCGCGGCTCAGGTTGGCGCCGGGCGGCAGCCGGCAGCGGTGCTCGGGGACGCCGGCCAGGAAGACGGCGGACATGCCGTTGAAGCCGTTGGGGACGATGCTGGCGCTGAGCAGGAAGAAGACGAGGCGCTGGAAGGGGCCCCACTCGCCCAGAAAGGCGATCAGCTCGTCGTAGTCCCGCATGCTGGCGCGGGCGGCGCGTCCCCCGGCAGCTCCGCGCACGCGGCAGTCTGGAGGACATGAGGCGCGGCGCCCTGCGGACCCGGCCTAGCCCGTCACCTCTCCCGGAGGTGGGGTCTCCCCGCCTGGCTCCTCCTCTCCCGCACAGCTCCTGCTTGGGCAAGGGCACCGCCTCGCCTTAGATAACCCTCGGCCCGGGCCGCAGCCATCGCCAGCCCGCCCCGCTCCGGTCCCAGCCGGCCCCGCTGGGCGCCTCGCACGTGGACGCGGCGCTTCCTCCTCGTCCTTTGTCTTCCCTGCCCATCGCCCCAGACAGAGCCCACCTCTCCACACGGAAAGGGGAGAAACCCCGGCCAGGGCAGCTGGAGATGGGGGGGGGGGCAGAAGCTCCCCCCCAGAGAGAGCTGCCGGGGGAGGGGAGCCCCCAGGCCCTGCTTAATTTGCGGGGAGCCCTCGCACCACAGGGCTTGGCAGCTCATCGCTTGGTGGCACCTCTGGGCAGCCTGCCTCAGTGGTGTACAAAGTACAAAGATAGCCTGAGCCCTGGCACAGCTTTCAAATGAAGCGCTTCCTCCAGGGCAGGCGGAGGGGGCGCTGCTGGGGGTAGGGGAGGGGGAGAGCTCTCTAGGGCAGACAGAGGAGATGCGGGAGAGCCCCTAGGCTCAGGGCAGACTGAGGGGAAGCTGCTAGGTAGGGATGGGGAGGGGAGCCCTCTAGGACAGGCTGAGGGGGAGCTGCTGGGGGTGAGGGAGCTCTCTAGGGCAGACAGAGGAGATGCAGGAGTGTGGGGGGAGCCTTCAAGGGCAGGGTGAGGGGAAGTTGCAGGGGTGTATGGCGGAGGGGAGAGGGGAATGGAGACACCACTGGGGAAAGGGTGGGTACAACTTCTATAAGGGAACTCTATGGTATCTGTATTTCCTCTTCCCCCGGACACTGGGTTGATGCTGTCTTCTAGCTGCTGCCTTCTAAAGGCAACAAAACAGCTCCTCTGAGGTAGTTTGGGGGTAAGACTAGAAGTAACCCTCCTCCCTAGGACGGTGTGGCAGCATCCTTACAGAACCCCATCCTCCAGCCGCAGAGTGCTGATGTCCCCTTTTCAGGAGGCTGCCTCCTGGAGCCTCTAGAACACGGGAGGCTCCCTCCATTTGGATTCACTTTTAAGGCTGTTTCTAAAGCCCCTCCGTGGTAGGGGGAATTGCTGTGCCACTCAGTGGCATCTGTAAAAGCTCCCGTGGAATTATTGTTTATGAAAGCTTAAGTGGTTCAGATTGTCAAAGCAGGATGTCAAAGGTGTCTAGGACTCTCTCTTTCTCTCTGTCTCTCTCTCGCTCTGTCTCCCCCCTAAGGCCAGGAAGAGAAAGAGAAGGTGGAAGTGCTGGGCTGGCAGGTGAAAACAGTAGTTGCAGGCCATGCAAACAGTACTGGATTTCTGAGAGGCCTTTGAGGAGGTTAGATTTTCCCTTTTAAAAAAAATCTGTGCTGAATTTGTACAAAGTGAGTGGCTGTTTATATTTATAGTGCTTTGCACTTGCGTAGCCCTGCCCCTCTCATCTCAGCCCTCTCTGCAAACATCACTTTAATTTAGCTTTGCAGCCACCTAAACATCCTTTCTTATCCTCATCCCTACTTTACAGATGCCACAAACTCAGCCCCGTTCAGTCTCCTGCTCCTTTGCCTTAACCAGAAGGCAATCCTTTCTGCCCCTTTCAAGGACATAGTCCCTCTGCAGCACCCCCATGGCTGGATGGGGTAATATACCCTCTGAGGGGCAGAATCTCATCATCCAGGTTGGGGTGGTTCGCCTCCCTGTCTTTAGGATGGAAACTTGGATCTCTGTCTGAGTTCCTCCAGCATACCCCATTGGGGTTCAGAGGAAACAAAAATTGTGAAGACAGGAAGAAAAGAAACAAGTCCCAAATGAGCCACCAGCCTCTCTTCCTTCATGTGGCCTTCGACAAGCAAAGTCTGGCTCAATGTCCTCAGGTTACCCACCAGAAAGTGTCCTGAGGCAATTGTTTGTAGTCTTGCCTGCCTTTCTCTCAGGGTGCTCAGACAGACCATAGATGTGGGAAAGTGCTCTGTGGAGGAGCTAGTGAGAACAATCAAATGTAAAAAGAGTCCTATTTAAACATAGCACAAAGGCAAGCAACTGAATATTGACAAAATGTACGTGTGCTTACATACAAATGCTAGAAGTCTAAATACTAAGATGGTAAGCTAGAGTGCCTGGCATTAAATAAGAATAGGCATCATAGAATGAGGATAATTGATGGGATGCGGTAATACCAGGGTACAAAAAATATATAGGAATGACAGAGTAGGATGTGCTGGTGGGGGAGTGGCACTATATGTGAAAAAAAGCATAAAGTCAAATAAAGTAAAAACCTTAAATGAATCAAACTGTATAATAGAATCTCAATGGATAGAGATTCCATGCTGTAACAAAAATAATATAGCAGTAGGAATATACCACTGACTACATGACCAGGGATGGTGATTGTGATTGTGAAATGCTTAGGGAGATTACAGAGGCTACAAAAGCAGATAATGCAATAATAATGGGGGATTTTAACTATCCTCATATTAACTGGGAACATCACCTCAGGATGGGATGCAGAGATAAAATTTCTAGACACCATTAATAACTGCTTTTTGGAGCACCTTGTCTTGAAACCCACAAGGGGAGAGACAATTCTTGATTTAGTTCTAAGTGAAACACAAAATCTGGTCCAGGAGGTGAATATAGCTAAACTACTCTCTAATAGTGACCATAATGTAATTAAATTTAATATTCTTAGGGAGGGAAAATGCCAAAGAAACCCACCATAGTAGCATTTAACTTCAAAAAGGTTTCACCTTTTTGAACTACAGAAAAATGAGGAAACTAGTTACATGGAAATTAAAAGGCACAGTCAACAAGTGTGAAAAACCTGCAAACATGGAGACTATTTAAAACACCATCATAGAGGCTCAAGCTAAATGTATATACTAAATCAAAAAAACATTAAGAGGACCAAAAAATGCCATCATGGCTAAACAGTAAAAGAGAGAAGCAAAAAGGCATCCTTTAAAAATTGGAAGTCAACTCCTAGTTAGGAAAAGTAAAAGAGCATAAACGCTGACAAGTCATGTGCAAAAATATAATAAGGCAGGCCAAGAAGGAATTTGAAGAGCAACTAGCTAAGGACAAAAAAACTAATAGCAAAAAAAAAAAAAAATTAAGTACAGAAGCAGAAAGCCTGTGGGGCCACTCGACAATTGAGGTGCTAAAGGGGCACTCAAGGAAGACAAGGTCCCATTCAAACACCTTCAACTGCGTTTTCTTGCTTCATCTTACTGTCTACTTCTCTGCATTTTCCTCCAAAACAGTATGGTTGTTTGCAGCCTGGTGCCTTCAAAGCCTCAGATACACCAGTGACTCATTTGCACTTGCAGATGAGGTGCTATACAGGAGCCACCACATAAACTGACAACAAATTCTAGATGCATCTGAGACCTGAAGATGATAGGTTACAAGCCGAAAACAGCAACAAAACCACTTTGAAGGAAGAAGAGCTCAAACAATTATGGAGTTGGCTGAGTGTAAGAAAGGGGTGGTGAAATGGGACGAAAGCAGATGGAGGTGGGGCTGCAGTGGTACAATCTTAAAAAAAAAAAAAAAAAGTTCTGTGGCACTTTAAAGAGTAGCAAATTTAATTTTTGTAGACATAAGCTTTTGTGAGACTCAGCTCACTTCGTCAGATGCAGAGGTAGAATGATACAGTAAATAGGAAACATAGATATACAAGTGCATAGAGAACAATGGGGAAGGTGGATGAAAGCCGGGTACTTGAGGGCTAATGACAGTCATTGAGTAGGAGGTGCATCTGACTAAGTGAACTGAGTCTCACGAAAGCTTATGCCTACAAAAATTAAATTTGTTAGTCTTTAAAGTGCCACAGAACTCTCATTGTTTTTGCTGTATACAGACTAACACGGCTACCCCTCTGGAAGTGGTACAATCTGTTAGTGACACTGTGAAATGATACATTTTCCTACAGTACAGCTCTCAGGACACTTGGCAGATCTGGGATTGACTAGAAATGGTTCTACATCAGTGAAATATGCGTACACCAAGTCCCTGTGCCCTTTTCCCCATCCACATTTTGTTTTTTAACATATATTCTCAGCACTTTCTGCACAGCTGGCGTTGACAGATGGTCTGAGAGAAAAAAAAACTAACTGCAGTGTATTTACAAAAATCCTTAGAGCAAAATTCTGCTCTCAGATGCACACAGCAGAGTTCAGCTATGATAGTCAGCTCTCCTTGCCTGTGCACATTCTTTGCATGGATGTGAAACGGCAGTCAAGAGTCTGGATGTGTAGATCAGAGAGCAGCACCATGCCATTAGAATGTATGTTCCTAAAGAAGGGTCAGTGTTTTTTAAAAAAAAAAAAACACCATGGCACAGAAACCTGGACAGACTCACTTCCTGCCACTTTCTTTCCCATCTGCCTTGGGCTCCCTGTTGCAGATGTACCTTCCTTCTGGGAAGGTCTTCTGCCAGCCATCCCATGCAGCTCCCTGAGCCAGAGATCTGCTCTCCTTCTTGATCAAGCCATAACAAACCCACTGTTCAGTACTTTTAACTCCTCCTTCCAGACCTGACACTGGAAGTGTAGCAGGAGGAGGCTAATTGAGCCCACAGGCTCTTATTAACCCAGTTGATAGTACAGCCAATTGCTTGAGCACATTTTGGTCCATTATGAAATGTAGTCAAGAGACCAAATAACCAGTGTCAGTCAGGTTTATCATTATGGTACAGGAAAAAAGTTCTATATGATGCTAGTCTCCGAAGAGTAGTCCTGTGCAGCTGTTACATTCACAGAAGGTGTACTCCCCAAGTTTCAGTTGCTATTTATATGATTTTACAAATTACGCATGTTGTTACATGTCACTAAAATCCAGCCTATTCGTTTGTTCCAGTTCCCTAACTTCTTGTTCTGTTCCTACGTTATCTTTGTTTTGGATACTAGCATTCCAGGTATTGACCCGTGAAGGTCCCTCCCTAGCTTGTACTAAGACAGAGAATGAATGTATCTTGATTTTGACAAATTTCCTAACTGCTTATGCCAAATGCTTGCTCCAGCAAATGCAATAAGTTATGGGATATTTAGCATAAGAGAACAGGATTATGGTATAGGCTAATTTAGGCTATATCACTGTTACAGTATTTGTGCTTAATGTTACTAGTGCTTAATACATACTAATATATATATGGTGAGGCTAATACCTATTATTGATATGATACATATTTGTATGCTAGCCAGCATATATTACCCCTTCAGGCCCAGAGTGGGGCCCATCACAGGCCTCTTTCAAGTGTAACTAGCTTTCTTTATTCCAAATTGACTAGGTGACATTTTTCCTATGCCATTGAGATAGGGCTCATTAGTGAAGGAAGGAGGGCGCAATATTTGCTTTGCTGGAATTTCTGGTAAAACAGTTCATATCCCGAATTGCCTTCCTGATGTATAATGTGATACATGGGAATGGTTCTGACTGGCTGGAGTGTTCTGGGTGGCCCTGCTATTAAAATCCGGTTACAATCAGAACAAAGTCCATCTCTTGGCGAATGCTGTAAGTATTTTGTTCTTGCACTTATCTGCTTCCTGGGAGGTGTCTGGTCCAGATGTGCCTGGTTTAAATGACGGACACAAGTTTTTACTAAGTATCCGCATTGCGGAGCCAATCCACGCAGTTATGGCAGACACGTTGTGGAAGTTGTGTTCCATTGTGGCTCCTGTATCGGCCATCAAACTAATAGTTCATTTCTTATTCTAAAGAAACAGAGCTTGGCCTGTCAGCCCCTCCGTGGCTGCAGGAGGGCTCCAGCAGTCTAGCTATAGTGGAACTAATGAGAGTCCATTGATTGTGGTCAGTAGTGAGACTGCAGGGACCCAAAAGAGAGAGGGCCAATGCCTCCCACATGCTGTGGAGCTGTGACCCAATGTGCAAGGCAATTTTAGAATAGGGCAGGGTGAAGGAAGAAGAATGAGGAAAGGGGAAGGTGGATCCACACCTATGTTGATGCACTCACAGTTCCCCACCAAAACATTTCTGGGATCACTGTAGTCCTAAGTCTGCAGCAGCAGCCATGCAATAGCACTACTGCTTCTGCTCTGCAGCTTGAAGGAAGAGGGCTGCTGCCCTCCCAGAGTACCTCACCCACAGCTCAGTTACTGTGGGCTGATGTAAATGGCTACACAAATAAGGTTCAAGCTATCTAACGGGGCCGTCATACCCCACTCAGGCAATTCAGGCTTTTGTAGAGCTGGCCTGCCCTTTCCGCAGGTATTTGGTTGCCTGGAGATAATCGTGTGCAGCGGAAGAATTTGGAGCCTCTTTTTCAGGTGCAGCAGGAGGGTACAGCATGTATGAAGATGCAAGAATATTCTGTGACTCTGTACTCAGGAAATGCATTTTAATAAGTAATTTAGAAGAAGTTTGATGGAGAACAGAGCAGTTGCCTTAAGGCTTTCACTCTATCAGCCTCTGGCAGGGGCTCCCTACTCCAGCAGCCACCATTAACTGGGTGTGCCTGCACCATCTCCCCTGTTAGTTGGTAGCCACATTTTATTTACACAAATCACTATTCCTGGCTCCCTATCAGAGGAATGCATGGACAGCCCAGGAGAGCCTCAACGGTAATAGTAATAATCTCAGACACAAGAGATAAGGAATGTCCGCAATGCAGGGTTCAAACAAAGAAAGACCTAAGCATAGCTGCACAAAATTATTGACATTCATGGGCTTGAGCCTTGCTACACAGTAGAGAAAGAAAGAATTTCCCAAGATCAAACAGGATTTTGTGGCTACAAATGTGTTTTCCAGAGTCGTCTTGCCTGCAAAATGCATCATCCTCTTTCAAAATGAAACTCTTTTCCCCCTGCAGTTCTCAACCCATTTAGTGGGAAAAGTCAGCAATACCTGGACCGTAGGCACCTCTGGCAGGACTGGCCTCCAAAAAGAAAGAGGGATTTTTGTGTTCTGACTTCCTATTTGTTAATCAATTACCTTGCATGTGATTTTAATTGTGGCAGGGATAACTCATTTAGATAGCCCACAAAACTGTTTCACAATCGCCAGCTATCCCAGAGATCTGAGCAATGCTCATCTCTTTAGAAGAACTCTAATGACACTCAGTCATAATAATACTGGTTTTTTAATGTGTATTTATGTGTGAATAAATAAATAGCATTTTCATCATTCTGGAGTCTCCTTATTCAGGCAAAACTCACAAAGATTGCTGAAAAGGGAGCTTTTAGAAAATGTTGTTTCCATTCATTTTAGACGAGCAAAACAAGTTTGCTTATTGGTGGCATATTACTAGCCCATTCTTCCAATGTATTTATTATTTCTGCTATTGTAGCATCTCGGAGCCCCAGTTATGGTTCAGGGCCCCCATTGTGCTAGGTGCTGTACAAACACAGAACAAAAAGACAGCCCCTGCACCAAAGAGCTTACAATCTAAGTATAAGACGAGACCTGGGTAAAGGCAGATGGTGGAGCAGAAGGAAACGATGAGACGATATTGGTTAGCATGATGGGCAGGTGTATTAGCACCCTAGCAGATTAATCGTTGTCAAGTGTTTTGCAGGCATCATGGCAAAGCGGAGTTGGGAGAAGGGATCTGAAGGGGGCAATGAGGTAGTTTTGCAGATGTTTACAGGGAGCTCCTCCCAAGCATGAGGAGCAGCATGGGAGAAAGCACGAAGGTGCTTGTTCAAAAATTTAACGTGTAGGTGATGGAAGCTGGCACGACTGGCCAGTAGAATGTGGGAGTCAACATCTAACTAGTGAAAATGAGATGTTATGTTGGGCATAGGCCAGAAAGGGCTTTGAAAGGGAATACAAGTAGCTTATGTTTGATGTAGTAGAGGAGGAGGAGGAGCCAGTGGAAGAATGAAAGAATGCCATGGTCAAAGTGACAGACTAAGAATGTGGTCTTTGCAGCAGCATTTTGGATGGGTACGAGTGAGGCAAGATAGCATTCATTAAGGGCAGAGAAGAGGAGGAGGAGTTGAGACACAAGACGATGAGAGCCTGGACGAGAGTTTTAGCTATGTGAACAGATAGGAAAAGCGGTATCATAGGGATGTTATGCAGAAAGAATCGGCAAGATTTAGACATATTCTAGTTGTAGGGGCATAGAGAGAGGTCTGAGTCAAAGACGACTCCCTGGTTGTAGGCAGGACCCTGTTATCTGCAGTATCAGGAAGGGAAGAATGGGGGAGAAAGATTAAGAATTCTGTTTTAGCTCATACATTGCAACAACCAATGTATGAACAGCTGTCTGGGAAACATCATCCAGTCCTGTCCCCTCCTTCCAACCAACATGAACAAGCTGATGAAAATGTGATGGGTGTGTGTTTCCTTCTTCTGAGCATATTTTTGTTTTATTCATTTAGTGAGCACATAACGGTAGGCTGTGGAAGAGTTTACGATGCTTATAAATAAGTATGGTTAGTTTGCAGGAAAGTAGATCTGTGAAAGGAAGGTGAAGTGTACATTATGTGTTCTGTGATCCAGCTATGTTTCTTTAACAACAAAAATTGGGTATTAAGTATCATCATTTGGACCCAGAATAATTCCACATTTCTAGTGAGAAGATTTCAGATCCTCTTACATGAGTTAGTTTTCTCCAGAGCAGCTACTTGGCAGGCCTGGAGGTCACACATTTAACTGCATGTCACCACTTCGTAGTTGCCAGATAGACTGCCAAGAACCCAGATAACAGAGGGTGAAGAAAACCAACCTCAAAATAATAGACAGTGATTGAATGTTTGGGTCAGTCTGTAACTCCAACAACCAATCATATTGTACCCAGAAAACTAGCACTCTGATTGGCTACTGGAGCTTTGCCCTGACTCTTTTTTCCTGCCCACTCCCAGTAGTTGCTGAAGTGGGGGCAAGCTCTGAGTCCATCTCCCCAGTCCCCAAACAGTCTGATTTGGAAAAAGGAAAATGGTCCAAACCCGCAGGGCCCAAACAGTTGCAGATCCCTTACAAATCACAGGTTCTCAAAGCCCAGGCCAAGGGAAATCTTTGAACCAGGGAAAAGTGATATTTTATTGGATGAAACTATGGGCTAGAATATGGTGGTTAGCCACTGCCCAGAGCAGGGGGAGGTATAGAGGCTCATGCCCCAAAGGAAGTTGAGGAGGTAATGTGCCTCACTGCTCAGGGGATTGTGCACGGTCTACCATTCCTTAGGTGTGGATTGCCTCTTCCTCATCACCTTTGGGACAATTTATGCTCCAGGAATATAGACAGGGAGAGAATTCCTGAACTACCCAGGGTACCAGAACTGGGATTTTCCCTGACCCTAGGTGGGTGTTTCTGAAAGAAGAGACCCCTTACATCTTCCCACCCCACCCTGCGCACCCACATTATGGGCAGGCCCATTGGATGTGCGCAGCAGTAACAACACTTTTCACTTCTATGACAGCTGCCAGCGGAGGATGTCACAGTGCCTCACAGACAGATGCAATCATTTACTTTCACAACATACCTGCACAGGTACAGGTGGATTGAAAGAGACACGGAAAAGATTAAGGCTGAAATTTTCAGAAACAACGACTGGTTTTTGATGCTTCACTTTTGAGATGTACAACCTGAGCCACTTTGGTCTGATCTTGAGAGGGGCTGCCCACACACAGCTCCCGTCAACTTTGGCTGGAAGCCAGCTCCACCTCCTGTGCAGGCTGGGGCTGCCCTGATTTCCACTCCTAGGTAAAGCACAAACCTTTGGGAGTGGCCCTACAAGCCTTTACAAATGTATTAATTCCCTGGAGGGAACTAGCAATCAGTTAAATAGAGGAACAAAAACCTAGAATGGATATGGCTTGCAACAGTGAGTAAACGCTGACATACCTCCTCGTTTGCTACTTCAGAATGCTCCTGACCCTTCCCCCCATCACCCTCCAATCCTAGAGGACTGCTTGCATCTAGCCTCCAGCCCCTGTACACCCGTGGACAACTCTGACTGGCTATGTCAACACAGCAAAAGCTACACAAAGGCTCGCTTACCCGAACTAGCTAGAATCCAGCTAGTGCAGGTAATAATAGCAGTGAAGACAGCTTCAGGATGGGCTGGCTAGCCAAGCGCCTACCCAGGATCTGTGCTGGGCTTGCACGGCCCGCGCTGTGCTTTCTGCGCTGCTTTGTTACCTGTACTAACTGGATTCAAGTTAGCTCATGTAGGCTAGCCCCTGCTGTGTAGACATACCCTTATTGCGGCCCTCTGAGCAGAGGAAATTAAAGAAGAAAGAAAAAGCCACGCCTCCAGAAGGGGGGGAAGGGTATACAGTATAGGGATTGGGACTGGGCAAAATAATTAAGGAGATATAGTGCCGTAAATACTATTCTATACCGTAAATACTGAGGGGCTGAAGCAGAAGAGGTTGTTGCGAAAGGAGAAGGAAAAGTGGATACCCTCTTATACACTGTTTCCCAAATCTACCTGACACTACCACAGCAACCCCACACACCACATCTCCTTAACCCTCCCCCCGCAGGGCTGTTCCCAGCTTTTCATTCAGCTCCTCAGTTACTTTCACCTCCTGCTTGGGAGGGAAAAGAGAAAAGAGAAAAACAGAGCAGATGCTATTAGAGTGAAAGTAATAGAGAACCTACTATTAAATCATTCTGACTGATCCACCCCATCCCTTCCCCTGGGGTATTCATGTATGAATGCTGGTAAATTTCCACAACAAGCAGATCAGCAGTCTTTGCTAGGAAGTGCATGATAAACCTGTGGCTGGCCTCCAAACCACCAACCATGGATAAGTGGTTGAGAAAACCCACAGCTTGCTATTTGCTGGAAGACGAGGTTTGCTCTCTGAAAGCAACGGACAACATATTCCAGTCTTTGGGAACTATGCAAGTCATCTTGGTTTCCCTATTCCACTCATCTGGAAAGCCTGCAAGTAGCAACCAGATATCAGAATACTGATCCCTTTAGGCTCATGAATTATACTACAGACCGAAGTTTGACCATAGACTAACTGTGCAGCAGCTTGCCCTGGAAGAAACCCCCTGCCAAGATGCAGGATTTGTTGTATCTAACTATCCAAGACAGATGGCTATCCAGCCTCTTTTTGAAAATCTATCGTGAAGGAGCTTCCACGACTTTCTTACGCAGTTTGTTCCATTGTCCTACTGTTCTTACACTTAGGAAGTTTTTCCTGAGATTTAATCTAAATCTGCTATGCTATAGTTTGAACCCATTGCCTCTTGTCCTGCCCTCTGTGGCAAGAGAGAACAATTTTTCTCCATCTTTTTGATGGCAGTGTTTGAAGTATTTGAAGACCACCATCATGTCCCCCCGTAATCTCATCCTTTCCAAACTAAACATACCCATTTCCTTCAGCCTTTGTTCATGTGGTTTGCATTCCATCTCCTGGATCATCTTTGTCACTCACCTCTGGATCCTTTCCAGTTTCTCTACATCCTTTCTATACAGTGGTGACTAAAACTGGACACAGTACTCCAGCTGATCAGTACCTCCTAATCAGTACCAAGTAGAGCAGTATGATCATCTCCTGTGACTTTCATGTCATGCCTCTGTTAACGTAATGCAAAATTGCATTTGCAACAACATCACATTGCTGACTCATGCTGAGGTTGTGATTCACCACAACTCCCAGATCCTTCTCAGCAGTGCTGCTGCCAAGCCAGTTATCACCCATTTTGTATTTGTGCATTTGAGATCCTAAGTGTAGGACCTTACATTTGTCTTTGTTGAATTTCATTTTGTTGTCTATAGCCCAGTTCTCCAATTTATCAAGCTCCCTTTGAATTTTAGCAGTATCCACCACAGTGTTTGCAAACCCCTTCCCCCCAGCTTTGTGTCATCTGCAAATTTGATCAGTCTGTTCTCTATTCCTAAATCCAGCTCATTAATAAAGGTGTTAAACAACACCGGACCCAGAACAGATTCCTGTGGAACCCCACTTGAGACCTCCTTCCAAACTGACATCAGTCCATTAATAATTACTCTGTATTTGTGGTTGTTTAACCAATTATGTATCCACTTAACGGTAGTTCTACCAAACCCACTTTTCTCCAATGTACTTATGAGAATGTCATGTGGGACTGTGTCAAAAGCCTTGCTAAAGTCCAGGTATAGTATGTCCATTGCATTCCCCCTATCCACCAAACCAGTTACTTTGTCAAAGGAGGAAATCAAGCTGGTTTGGCATGATTTCTCACAATCCATGCTGGCTGCTAATGATCGTCCCTTCGTCCTCCAGGTATTTGCAAACGGAATGTTTTATACATTGCTCTAATAGCGTCCCAGGATCGAGGTCAGGCTGATTGATCTATAGTTCTCCAGCTCCTCCTTTTCAAAGATGGGCACTACATTAACCCTTCTCCAGTCTTCGGGGACCTCTCATGACATCCAGGAGTTTGCAAATATTATTGCCAGTGTCTCTGAGATCTCTTCAGCTAATTCCTTCAGCACCCTGGGATGAATAGCATCAGGCCTCCTGACTTGAATTCATTCAAATTAGTCAGAAAATCTCTGACATTCTTTACTTATCCTTATCTGCAACCCTTCCCCTTCATTGCCTTTGATAACTTCACTAGTCATCTGGTCACACATTATTTTTTGTATGGGGACTGAAACAAATAGGCATTGAGCAGCTCTGCCTTCTTATCTTCCATTACCAGCTTACCCTCTCCACTGAGCAGCGGACCCAGCCCCTCCCTAATCTTTCGTTTTTTGTCTGAGGTATTTGTAGAACCCCTCCTTGTTGTCTCTAACATTTCTTGCCAGTTGTAACTCACTCCTTGCCTTGCCTTGTTGATTTTGTCCCTACAGGTTTGTGCCATTCCCAGGTATACATCCTTGGTGACATGCCCAAGGATGTATTACAGAAGCATGCTCACATTTCCTTCTTTATCTAGAATTTTTCAGGGATGCTCCAGTTGTCTAGATCCCTTCATTATGGAACTCACTCCTTGACACCGTCACAGCCTCAATCTTGCTACTTTTAGGTCCCACTGCAACACCTTTTTTTAAATCTTGGTTTCTACAACAGTGCATGCAGGTCAGATTCCCCTTAGAAACTGATCTCCTGGTTCTAAAGCATGGCTCTAGGCAGATTTGCTGATGGTGGAGAATAAAGTGTATACAGGCCCTGTTTTGGGGAATAGTATTTTTAACTGAATTTTGTAACTGGGACTCAGACACTACACTCAGTAAAGAAAGGAAAAAGACTTTGGAAGGCAGCTGTTTAAAGGCAATGCAGAGCCGAAGCCTAGGCAACCTATACCAGCAAATTTGAATTATTTTTAGAGAAACTGGAGCTCCTGTGGACCAAATTTAGTTTGAACCAAGGTTCATGTAAAGTCTTGAATAAGGCCCTAATCCTGCAAACACTTAAGCACGTGTGACTTTATTCCCATGAATAGTCCTCTTGATTTCTACGCCACAACTCAGTACTCCAAAACCTCTACAGGAACAGTACCTAAATTAGTATATTGGTTTAATCTGCAACATGTAGAATGTAACACAATTGATTTTCAGTGTGATGCATGGAATTTAGCCACATAACTTCCATGCCTCCCATTCAGATTACTGGGACTGGTACCATAGTGAACAGCATCTCTTTAACTCATTTTGACACTTCAGTAACATTTCCCATCCACTCAATCTTTTATTCAAGTTAAATGTTTACAGTCCATGGCAGCTTTTAGTTGTGCATCTAATACACGAGCATTTTGATCAGAGAGATTTTAAACCTCGACAGGATTATCCTTTACTATTGTCACAATAGTCAGCTGGGGAGTTAGAAATAAAGGGAGTGTATAATATTCAGATCGTTTCTATTCCACAGTGTTCCAAAAGCATCCTTTATATGGGAGCTTGTCTAGCCCCCGGGGTTGGAAACATGACAGAGCAAAGCAAAATCTATTGTTTTAAACAGATTGGCAACCCTGGATAATGCTTCCACTGGGAATATGTTCTCAATTGTTAGAGTGGCTGCCGCATCATTTAAAAGTATTATATGATCATACTCTGCCAAAAGCCATTAACTCTGTTCATTCTAAAAGTTCCGTCTTCCCTAGTGCAGCCCCAATGGAGCTATGAGCATACCAGTTAGGACCACTTGCCCCTGGCCTGATTGCATCTTGCATGCCTTTGTCTTTGGCAACTTTTAAATAGAAAGTCTGAAATGAATGGGGAGAGTCATCAGTTACTCTACTGGCTGACGCAGCATGATTGTATTTCCTGAGCTGGATCAGTATCCAGGATTGTCCCATGTGCTATCTAGTTGATGATAAAATTCTGTCTTCATTTACAGGAACGCTAGCTACCAGGACTGTTCAGAACCATTACTGTTCAGTAGAGACAGCCTTGAGTGAGCTGTGTTCCCTGTTATTACAATAAGGCAGTTGGAACCAACACTCCAGGTCGCCATTTTTCCCCTAATAATGATATCCAGTAACCAGGGGCAGGTAGGCAAGCAATTTGGGGGACATTATAATTTGCAAGCAATGAGAAATGTACTAAGCACCTTGCAAAGCAAATAAAGACATGGTCCCTTCTTATAACTTACATGAAAGGCTTGGAATAAGGGAGCTTGGAAAGTATCCAGATAGGCTTATTCAAATGGAGCCAACTCTTTTGGAGTTCTGTCCACTGATCTCAGTGGTGGTAAAGCATCTTTCTAACCCTAATCAGATAAACTATACTGTATAATAATCAACATTGCCCAGAAATTAGAGACACCGACACTACTTTGAATAGCCTCCACTTTGGTAACACACAGAATGATGTGCAACCAATGCTAGTTAGGGTGATCAGATGTCCCGATTTTATATTTGGGGCTTTTTCTTATATAGGCCTCCATTCCCCTCCCAACTTTTCACACTTGCTAGCTAGTCCCCCTAGCTGCAGTGTAAGCCAGTAATTCCATCAAGCAGTTCTAAAGACATCACAAGCCATTAGAAAGCAATATTAATGTCACTGTACAACACAGTATTACAGAATGGTTACTTATACATCTTGGGAGAGAAGGTCAATAGCCGCGTGCCAGTGATCTGATTGATGTAGCAGGCCATTGACCTGCTGCAAATATGTGACCCACAGAGCCCTAAAATGCACCCCATGGTATCCTTCTCCCTTTTAACTACAGGATAGGAGGTGCAAAGCTGATCAATGGTAGGTTTTTATTCCTGGTAAACACAATTGCAAGAAAGACAAAGAAAACACTTAGGGGTTTGTGCACTTGCATTTGTTTGTATGTAAATGTATACAATAAATACCTAGTAGTTCTAACACGCCTTTCTTCCATAGAGCTCACTGTGCGTCACCAAGGCAGGTAGATAGTACTAGCATCATTTTTATTGATGGGAAAAATGCAGCACAGCGTGGTTAATTGACCCCACTCAAGGTCACAGGTGTGTGTGCCACCAGGAGCAGAACCCAATCTTCCGACTTGCGCTCCAGTACCCTCTCCACACAGCCACGCTTCTGGCTGGGTTTGAATGCAATCCTTGGTGTTCCTTGATGAATGCAATCCTTGGTGGTCTATGGGATAGGTCCACATGGGACACCTTGGATTAGGAGTAGTGGGTGACTGTTGCAAAGACAAGGAGTGAAATCCTGGCCCTATTGAAGTCAATGTGAGTTTTGCCATTGACTTTAATGGAACCAGGATTTCAGCCAAGATATTTTAGGAAGACAAAGGCTATGTAACCCAACATACCCTTCATTCTTGGGTTACCCCTTGATTCTCAACACAGCCCTTATTTTCCTCCTCCATACATAAATCCATAGTCGTCGTCTCTTTATCCCATTCAAACTCTAGCCCTAAACCTCTGTGCCTCATCTGTAAAATGGGGATATTATCTATCCACAGCAACCGAACATGGCTTCCCAAGAGGAATCCAACTTGGCTCTTTCCTTTGCTATTGTAGAAGGGCTGAGCCTTGTAGTTGTAAAATGAAGTAATTGTTCCAACTCCCTCAGAATGCCTGAAGCACTGCTCTTCACATTTCAAGATGTCTCTCATAAACAAAAGGCCAAATAATACTGAGATTGGTTCCTTCCTAAAGGCTGTATTCAGCTGAAATGTTAATTATTTTCTTCCTCTTGCCTTTCTTGTGAACAAAGAGAAATAATTATATTTAATTGCCATTTGGCTCTTGCTGGGAGGTTTTTGTTTTTTTTTAACCTCTGTGGAAGTATTTCCTAGTTGTCTGGTGGGATGTTGTCCCTGAAGGGCATGGCAAGGAGGTCCTCCTCTTTATCTCCTGATGTTGGAAGGGTGCATTCAGCCTTAGTGCTTTTTAATGAGGGACTACAACATGAGTGAACTTGCCACCCATTTCTTCTCCTAATGCAGAGACCATCACCATGGTCTCTGAGCACCTCCCTAAACTACAAAGTGAACACAAGGATTTAGTTCCCTCTCTTTCCTCCAGTCATCGAGGGCTGGAGTTTATGTATTTTTAAATAGGTTTATACTTACTTTAGGAATTTTTGTATTTGGTTCTCCTCCAGCCAAGAAGTATCACCCACCTCCTTTCTGTCAATCAAATGAGGTCCTGCCCACATCCATCCTTAACCCCTCCCATTACCTGACACCAAATGTTGGGAGACATCTCCCCAGCAGGTTGGAAGCCTAATGATCTACAGCCAGCCTCCTTTTAGACCCAGTACCTTCTCCACACTAGATCTTTGCTGCCTGCAGTCTCAGTTCCCAATGTAACTTTCCTCTCCCTGCTGACTCCATATTGTCAAGGGAGGTGGAGCAGATCAGAAACACAAAAGTTTCCAGAGAGGTGGTGTGAGGAGAAGCAGTAAACTGGCTTCTTAGCTCCTCCTGAATGTACCAACCTATCCCAATTTACCAATATCCAGAATACTTCTCCCTTCAGCACACTTCTCGGACAGATTGAAAATGCATTAAGCAGACAATACTAAATTACACAAGTTAGAGAATGCAAAGAGCTACCCACTAAACTGGGTGACTGAGCAACAAAATGGCACATGAAATTCAATGTTGATAAATACAAAGTAATGCACGTTGGAAAAAATAATCCCAACTAACATACAAAATGATGAGTTCTAAATTAGCTATTACCACTCAAAAAAAAAAAGGTCTTGGAGCCATTGTGGATAGTTCTCTGAAAACAGTCAAAAAAGTTAACAATGTTAGGAACCATTAGGAAAGGAATAGAGAAGACAAAAATATTATAATGCCACAATACAAATACATGGTATGCCCATCCCTTGAATACCGTGTACAGTTCTGGTCACCCCGTCACAGAAAAGATACATTAGAATTGGAAAAAGTACAAAGAAGAGCAAGAAAAATGATTAGGGTTATGGAACAGCTTCCATAGGAGGAGAGATTAAAAAGACTGGGACTGTTCAGTTTAGAAAAGAGTCGACTAAGCGGGGGGGAGGGGGGAGGACGAGACACATGAAGAGGTCTAAAAAACCTTGAATGGTGTGGAGAAAGTGAATAGGGAAGTATTATTTATCCCTTCGCATAACACAAGAACCAGGAGCCACCCAACGAAATTAATAGGCAGCAGGTTTAAAACAAACATAAGGAAGTACTTCGCACAATGCATGGTTAACATGTGGAATTCATTGCTAGGGGACACTGTGAAGGCCAAAAGTATAACTGGGTTCAAAAGAGAATTAGATAAATTTATGGAGGTTACATCCCTCAATGGCTATTAGACAAGATGGCCAGGAATGCAACCCCATGCTCCAGGTGTCTCTAAATCTTCAACTGCCAGAAGCTGGGCATGGACAACAAGGGATGGATCACTTGATAATTTCCCTGTTCTGGTAATTCCCTTGAAGCATCTGCCCCTGGCCACTGTCAGAAGACAGGATACTGGGCTAGATGGTCCATTGGTCTGATCCAATATAGCCATTTTTATGTTCTTATGTTAAGCTGCCACTTAGTTGGGATCTTGTGCAATTCTTGTAGACCTAATTCTAGCTAGAGGTCTGTAAATCCTGTCCCGGTTTATAAAGGAGCTTCACAAGGTTATAGAAAGTGAGGAAGAAATCTAGCCTTCTATATGGTCTCATGCACAGAAAAATAAAAAGTTCTTCTTCGAGTGCTTGCTTATGTCGATTCCATTGTAGGTGCGTGCGCACCCCCATGCATGGTTACCAGAATTTTTTTTTCCCCCAAGCAGTACCCGTAGGCTGACTTCAGCACCTCCTGGAGTCCTGCACACATGCCATGGCATATGGCGTCAGTACCTACGTGCTGCGTCAAACACATCTGAGACTCGGGCCACTCCAGCTGTGGCTGGCGTCAGTGCACACCTTGAGCAGGCACCACTTAGACAGAGTGGTCACGGTGCCAGCACAAGTCCTAACCTCCCTGGGATGGTGCTTCGACCCTGGGTCAGTGATGGAAGGGTCCTTGTCTTTGCAACAGTCACCCAGTACTCCTAATCCAAGGTGTCCCACGTGGACCTATCCCATAGACCACAGGTGTCCAGCCTTTGGAACACCAAGGATTGCATTCAAACCCAGCCAGGAGCGTGGCTCTGCGGAGAGGGTGCTGGAGCGCAAGTCAGAAGGTTGGGTTCTGCTCCTGGTGGCACATGCACTGACTCACCTGTGACCTTGAGTGGGGTCAATTAACCACTCTGTGCTGCATTTTGCCGACCTACCCCCCTCGGTGACTCTCGTATCGGACACGTCAGACTTGGGGTGGGAGCGCACATCAGCTTGGGTCACAGCACACAGGGGTCCTGGTCAAGAAAGGACCAGGGGCTGCACATAAATATCAGGGAGCTCAGGGCGATCCGCCTGGCATGTAAAGTATTCCTTCCTTTCCTGAGAGGCAAGGTGGTCCAAGTTCTGACGGACAACACCGCCGCAGTGTATTATATCAACAAGCAGGGCGGGGCCCACTCCCCAGCCCTCTGCCAGGAGGCGGTGAGCCTGGGGAACCTAGTGATAGGGCACGATATTCACCTGATAGCTTCACACCTCCCTGGTATCAGGAACACCACAGCAGACCGCCTCAACAGGACATTCGTAACTTGCCACGAGAGGTCTCCACCCGTCGGTAGCTGACATGATTTTCCGGAGGTGGGGGTTTCCCCAAGTGGATCTCTTTGCTTCCAGGATCAACAGGAAATGCAGCCAGTTTTGCTCCATTCGAGGGCCAGACAATGGGGAGTTGTCAGACGCCTTCCTGTTGTCATGGTCGGGGAGGCTGCTGTATGCCTTCCCTCCCGTTCCGTTGATTCACTGGGTCCTGTTAAAAATCAAATGAGACAAGATGAACGTCATTCTTATAGCACCCACATGGCCCGGGCAGCACTGGTTCACGACACTCTTGGAGCTGTCAGTTGCCCTCCCACCCCGGAGCTGCCGCATTGGCACAAACCGGTTTCCCAGGTCCAGGGCCACCTTCTGCAGCCAGACCTGGAGTCCCTGCACCTGACGGCGTGGAGGCTGAGTGGCTGAACCTGGAGGAACGGGCTTGCTCGTCTCAGGTGCAGGCTATACTAATGGGTAGCAGGCAACCTTCCACCAGGGCGTCATATTTAGCCAAGTGGGAGAGATTCACTTGCTGAGCCACAGCCGATCATGCCCCACCAGGCATCAGTCCAGACGGTGTTAGATTACCTATTGCACCTTAAGCTCCAGGGCCTAGCCACCGCCTCGTTGAAGGTGCATCTGGTTGCCGTATCAGCCTTCCATCCGCCCATTCAAGGGAGGTCAGTGGCGGTTAGGTTCCTGAAAGGTATAGAGAGACTTTACCCCCTGGTTAGGGACCTGTTACCCCCCCCCCCCGGGACCTGAACGTAGTCCTCTCCAGGCTCACGGGGGAACCATTCAAGCCTTTGGCTACCTGCTCCCTATTGTTGCTCTCATGGAAGGTGGCCTTCCTAGGAGCCATCGCCTTGGCTAGGATGATATTGGAGATTAGGGCACTTACCTCAGAGCCGCCGTATACGATCTTTTATAAGGACAAGGTCCAGCTGAGGCCTCACTCGGCCTTTCTCCCCAAAGTGGTGTTACAATTCCATGCCAGTCAGGACATCTTCCTGCCTGTATTCTTCCCGAAGCTGCATGCCTTGGAGGAGGAACAGAGCTGGCACATGCTGGACGTGCGCGGAGCCCTGGCTTTTTACATCGAGAGGATGAAACTGTTTCGTAAGTACATGGAGTTGTTCATGGCGGTGGCTGACAGGATGAAGGGCTTACTTGTCTCTTCGCAGCGGATCTTCTCCTGGATAACCTCCTGCATTAAGTTCTGCTACGAGCAGGAGAAGATCCCCATTCCGGGAAGTGTCACAGCTCACTCAACTAGAGCGCAGGCCTCTTCTGCGGCATTCCTGGCGCAAGTGCCTATTCAGGACATATGCAAAGCTGCTACGTGGCCATCTGTGCACACCTTTACGTCCCACTGTGCCATTGTTCAGCAGGCAAGGGACGACGCAGCTTTGGCAGAGTGGTACTGCAGACAGCTCATCTGTGAGCTCCGAACCCGCCTCCAAGGTACTGCTTGGGAGTCATCTGCAATGGAATCGGCGTGAGCAAGCACTCGAAGAAGAGACGGTTACTTACCTTGAAACTATTGTTCTTCAAGATGTGCTGCTCATGTTCATTCCATAACCCGCCCCTGTCCTCGCTGTCGGAATTATGGCAAGAAGGAACTGAGGGGCGTAGGGCCGGTGGCACCTAATATACTGCAGCATGTGCACAGGGCTCCAGGGGGCGCCGAAGCCGGCCCTACGGGTACTGCTAGGGGGGAAAAAAATTCCAGTAACTGTGCATGGGGGTGCGCACGCACCTACAATGGAATGGACATAAGCAACACATCTCGAAGAACAACCATTACAAAGAAAGTAACCGTCTTTTATATGGAGTTGATCAGATCCCAAATGTCAACTAGTGCCAAGTCTTGAGAAAATGCTTTAATTGCCTTTCTAGATTGAGAACTAGAGATTTTAGCGCATTAGACTTATTAATTAACAGATTTAGAATACAGTTGTAAAGTATCCCACAAGGCCCCTTAGATTAGAAGCCAGTTTGAGAGCTGTGAGCACAAGGAAAAACTCCAGGGACTCACAAATACGAAGTCTTTTCACTTAAATGCCCAGTTCATTAACATGCAACTTCTATTAACATTAATAAGTGGTGACCCTTGTAAATTCCTTACATATCTCCCATCAGCTTAGAGCAGCTAAGCTAGAGATCTTACATTGATGATTGATGCAACTGCACCATTGTAAACTCTCTAGTATAGCCAGGCCCCTAGGTGTCAAAGTCCTGACAGATGTCAGACACTGAAGATTGTATTTGCTAGGAGCTACACCTGGCTCATGCATCATAAAATCAGCTGATCAGCATTACTGCATTGCAGTGTTTTGAGTACTGTGCTGGAATTGCAAGCCTTCACTTTAGGAGTGGGAAAGGTTTTCTAGTTCTGCTTCCAGGCGAGGGGCCTCTGTAGCAAAGCATGCAAGTAGCAGCAGTCACTTTGCAGACTGACATCCTAAAATAAGGTGGGGTGAGAAGTGCCTTTCTGTCTTAGGGAGCAGCCTGCTTTTCTCTCTCTGCTTTGTGGTTCTTATATGTTATTCTGAATTCTAAGAAATAAAGTAGTGGAATCTTCCAGCAAGAATATTTATATTTTTTAATCTCACTTCTCTGTTTGTATAACATGAAATATAAGTATGTTCTAGAGAAGACCCTCAAGAGCTGTGCTTGGCTACAAAAAAATTCACAAATATAGGACCAAATCCTCAGATGGTATAAATCAGCAAGCTCCATTGACTTCAGCCAATTGTCTGGTCACAGATATAATCAAGAGCTACCAAAATGTTGGAGGAAGAACAAACCATCCCTTGCCATCTCAGAAAGGAGGGATGATGACGTGCATATAGAACCTTATTCAGACTGTAGGTTCATTAGTTCATGAAGCTTATGATAGTTACAAATGGTCTCAGCATCTAGCAAAGTCACATGGGCTTTGATATCAAACTGTATCATTTTCTCTTATCACAATGGATAGAGAAAAGGATAATCTACAACAACAGGTTATAGACAGATATGTAGGATGATGTTATACTAAAGGAAGCAGAACCTAGTTAAGGGATCTAGTAAAGACCTAGTTAAGGCTGGAATTGTTCATCTTGGAAAAGAGACTGTGATAAAGGTCTGTAAAATCATGAATGGTATGGAGAAAGTGAATCAGAAAGTGTAATTTACACCTTCACATAACACACAAACTAGGGATCATCCAATGAAATTAATAGACAGCAGATTTAACACACATATAAGGAGGAACTTCTTCACACATGTCATAGTCAACCCGTGGAACTCATTGCCAGGGGATATTGTGATGGTCAGAAGTATAAATGGGTTCAAAAGAGAATTAGATAAGTTCACAGAGGATAGGTCCATCAATGGCTCTTAGCCAAGATGGGCAGGGATACAACCTCAAGCTCCGCGTGTCCCAAAATCTCTGACTGACAAAAGCTGGGACTGGATAATAGGATGAATCACTTGATAAATTGCCCAGTTCTGTTCACTCCCTCTGAAGCATCTGGCACTGGCCATTGTCAGAAGACAAGATACTGGACTGGATGGACCATTGGTCTGGCCCAGTTTGGTCGTTATGTTCTTACACAGTACTACTGGTAAAGGCCCTAGTCTTTACCTCTAGAGATCTGGGATCAGATTCTGACCTTCAGGACACAAATGGAAATTATTTCTGTGGTGTGTCTGCCCCATCCCTAGCCAATTACAGATCCTTACAAATGCCTCATAATGGTCAGCCTCACCTAAGAACAGGGCCAGCCCTGAAATAGCAGGGATATTGTACAGTCTTCCAGAAATGGGGTGCCCCAGCAGATCTCTGGGGGAATGGTTGCAGAGTGTCCGACCGAGTGCGGATGGATTCTAACCGGCACAGATTGTCACGGTAAGTTGTAAAACTTACATCTAATTTACATCAAATACTAAATTTCACCATTTTTACCATAGCCATTTTGATCAGTAAAAAGATTTTTTTTCCCCATTAACCAAAATGGAAAGAAAGCAAAAAGACAGTGCCCCATTCCCAGCTCCCCACAACACACCCCACCACCAAAAAGACAGCCTCCAGACATGTCAAAATCGAGTATTTCAGGTGTGATCCCCAGTACATGGTTGTATGTTAGTGTCCAGTTATTCATAGTAACCGAACAGAGTAAACTCTATTCTGGGAACCTTGCTCAGTGCTCTGGAGAGGTGCACAGTGCTAATGACTGCATCATCTGCAGAGCTAAGTGTTTGAATAACATAGGGGTATGCTGATGACAAGAGAGAGTGCTTGGATACATCTTTTTGTGTCCCAGATCTTTCATACATCATCCCCTTCTCACCCGAGCACTTGCTACTATCCAACCCTTTTCACAGGCCAGCTGGGGTTCTCCTTGGGCTAACTGCTTGTTAGAAATTCACAGCACTTCAAGTTGTTTTTCTCAGGGTAAATCAAATACAGCTCAAAGAGGCAGGCAGATTCTGTTTTGAAACCAGCTTCAGAATACAAAACCTTACAAGCCCAGCTGCCACTTCAGTTTGTTCTGTATTGTAGTTCAGGGATGTCCACAGGGGCTATCAGACCATCACAACCTTCACCATCTTCTGCTGCAAGGGAACAGGGCCATTCTGTGACCTACCTGTTCCAACATAAACAGAGAGTGTTGTGCACGTTTAATAAAAAACAGCAAACCATCACAAAAACTACTGCACACACAATTTTCTGCTGGAGGAAAGGAAGGAAGAGAGAAAGAGGAGAAAGAGAAAGTGCCACATATGACAAACATTAGTCACTTCTCTAAATAAGCTACTGGAAGTTGCTCAGAGGGAGGAACAAAAACCTATATAGAATACGATACAATAGAATAGAATCATGCTCCTTTAAGAATATTAGCTAGATTAGGGAGAATTCTATTTTGCACCTTCCCTTGGAATTGTTATTTTGTGTTGCATTTCTACCTCTGGACCTTTTGGGCCCTTATTCTCTGATCAGCCCTGCTACCCTTTCAGTAACACTTTCCCTAGCATCTAGACTCTTCTGCTTTTAAAAAGCATGAGCTAAGAGTGGTGCTGTTTAGTTCTTATGACCAAAAATGCTCAGAAACTACCTGATCATAGCAGTGGCTCCAGAAGTAAAGGCCAACTGTTTGGGTTCTTCGTAGGTACAAAATATGGCTTATTACCCAACAGGACTGCAGTATGGGACTGAATCAAGGTCCTCTCTGTGCCAATTGACATTGCCATGCCAGGGATAACTCAGTCATCATCATCCAGCACGGAGCTGCTCCTAAACTGTTCTGAAATTACACACAAAAGTAAAAAAAAAAAAAACTACATAATACAGGCAGTTTCCCCCAACTAAGGCTCTTGAAATTGTAATGAAAAGTATTTTAAATGGCATTAAAATATTAAAGATCTGCTCAGACTCAGACAACTAAATGCAATTAAAGGGCAAGGAGGTCTAAAAAAAAAAAAAAAAGCAAGGAGGGAATTGAAACGAGGAGGGGAACAGGTATGAAATACACAGAGCACAGTGAACAGAAATGCAATCTTGGGTGTTGAGACACAAAGCGCTGAGATATGAATGGTGACTGAGGCCATGTCACTTCCCCACCCCCTTTTCTATAAAAATAATTCTCTGAAAAATGAGATCTAGCCCAGAGTCACAAAATATCCTTCTGCCTGCCTGAATGTATGGAATAATCTTGTCCTTTGTGTTTAGTATAAAAAAAAATACACCATAAAGAAAAGGCCATTCTAGTCTATTCATCTCTGCACTCCAATGAGTGCATATGCCACTCAAACTACTCTTGCTGTGATTCGGGTGTCATCTAAACCCTCCTTAATATGGGCCCATTCCTGGAAGGTGGCAAACATCATCAATTCCCCTTGACTTCACTGGAGTCAGGGTTGAGGGGACTCAGCACCTAGCACATCATAGGAGATTGGGTCCTAGGTTCATATAGCTTCACAGCTCCCGCTGAAGTATCTATCTCTCTATATACACACAGTATCTATCCTGCGAGAAGAACCTGCATATGATGACTGCAGCCAGAGAATGTCTTAGAGCTGCTAGTATATTACAACCTCTAAACCTAGCACAAGGCTCTGTTACAGAAGGGGAAAGGTGGTGATACTTAGGTGTAGTAAAGCCTGAGAGCCACGAGGTGGCCCCCATTCCCAGTTGGATGTGGGGGAGTGTCAATAGACTAGTGTGATAGAACAAAGGAGGGGTTTGATGGGATAACAAGCGTGTTCTCTCAGCAGCCAGTGTCGCATTTTTAAATGGCCATGTAACAATGTTCCTTTTGTTTTGTTATAATTCAGCACACAAGGTTTGAGAGAGATCCCGCCGTCTGGCTTACACCAAAAGGATGGATCCTGTCCAAACTGCATCTCAGCCTTTGTCCTTTTCTGATGTGACTAGAACACCGGACGCAGTGATCTACCTGAGCCCACAGGAAGCTTGTGTAAATTAATACATGGGCAGGATGCTTTGCATGATATCAGGGTCTGCCTCCCTAGCTCCCTGGTGCCAGCCACAAACACTCCATCATAGGAGTCAGCCCACCGCCTCGTTCTTTTCTACAGCACTGTTCAGTGCTGACACTAACCGCACACGCAATGTTGCCGTGGCTTGGCAAAGCATGCTCTCGGCGCCCTGATTTGCCAATGACGTCAGTGGGAGTTTGGGCAGAGGAAGGAATGCAAGGTTGGACTGTTGCTGAATGATCTGTTTAGACAGGAATTAAAATGAATGTCCTGCCCTCGGCCGTTTAGCTTCTCCGAAATGCATCTGTGCACGAGTGAACCTGCCTTTTGAATGTGTGGACACAGCACAGCTGTGGCCTTCCTCTCTGTTTCCCACACAGTTGATTTCATAGAGGAGATGGAGTTACCTCGACACACACAGTTAGGGTGAGATCTCCTTGCTCGTAGCAGCTATTCAAAAGGTAGCTGGGAGCAGACAAGGGTGAGGTCGCTGAGCCAACCTGCAAAGCACAACAGGGTAGCTCCAGGTAAGCACAGGGATGGAGTTGGGCACACTTTTATTTTATTTCTCGTCCCTAGAGGCATAACATGTGCCCATCACTAGCCCCTACGGCAACATCCAGTCAGTTGAAATGGGACTGTGAGCCATAACCACCCCTCCAAGCCAGCAGACTGGCCCAGCTGGAGTTGTGGCACATCAGCCAGGCACACACTAGCCAGTCCCTTGGAAGAGGATACAGTAGAGCAGTAGAGCAGGCAAAGCATTGAGAAGGTTGAAGTCTTTTGTGTCCCATTCCAGTGCACATGTGCCACATAAGACAACACTTAGCCCTTAATTCCTGATCAGAATAACCACGGTACCCCAGCCGAACTGCAGTTTAAAGCAAATCTGTACGTTTTAGCTGGACAAATGCTATGCAAAAGTTGAAAGAAATTGAGCAGGGAAAAAAATCCTACATTTGAATAATCAGCAAAGAGACAATAATAGAACATTGACATGGAAAAGAGAAGTAAGCAGTCACTCCAGACGCGGGGAAATTGAGCACGAAAGAGGAGGAGAAAGGAGAACCTAAATGTGAGGCAATGAGACACAGAAATTGCTCTATTTGCCCATCAGATGTCACTCGTGGCCCACCAGTTCTTCAGCTATGTTGCAGGAGGGAATTCATTAAATAGGGCCCGGGAATTAAGAGCTGAGGGAAATGACTCAAAATGGGGTGAGGACTGACACCTAAGGATTAATTTCCAAGATACACACAAGAGCGGAGCAGTGCACAAGTCCCATACTTTGTTCTTGGGGCTTCTGGCTGTGTGCAATATTCATATCGAAGCTCAGACCCACTTAAACTGAGCCAGAGGTCTGATGCTTTCATGAACAGCTGCAATGCAAATCAAGTTTGGTGAAACAGGTGGGGAACCAGCGAACTTCAATCCCATCAGCTGGGCTCACTTCCTAGTCTCTGCTTGAAGGAGCTACAGGATTCTTACTGTCATCAATGGCTCTGATTCACCATGGCCTTGTACAGTTCTCATAGACTTTCAGGCCAGAAAGGGACGATCATGATCATCTAGTCTGACCTCCTGCCCATCACAGGCAGGTTATTTACACCACTGCAAAATGGGTGTCAAATGCTGCAAATCACCTGTCTCACACTCCTGTAAATGACTAATCCAGGCCCAAAGCAACAGAGAATCAGGCTCAATGTTTTTGGGAAGGGCCCAGGAGTTTGGGGAGGGGGGGGGAGGGCTGGTTTACACTATAAAGTTAGATTGATCCAGCTACATTGCTCAAGGGTGAGAAAAATCCACAACCCTGAGCAACGTATTTAAGCCGACCAAACCCCTGGTGTAGACAGTGCTAGGTCGACGGAAGAGTCCTTCCATGGACGAAGATACCACCTCGTGGGGAGGTGGCTTTCCTATGCCAATGGGAGAACCCCGCTCGTCGGCGTAGGCGGCGTCTACACTGAAGCGCTGTGGTGGCGCAGCTGCAGCATTGAAAGTGGAGACCAGCCCAGAAGAAAACAAACAGTCAGAAGGGCTCGATGAGGGGGAGAAGGCAGGCTGGAGGGTGCTGAGGCAAGAGAAGAGGAGGTTGGCTCTGGAGGGAGGGGTGTGAGAGAGAGGCCAATTGTGAAGGGTTCCTTTGGGGGTCTGCGTTATCAGCGTCTGGCCTTCAAATGTAGCTGCAGCAGCTGGCTCTTTTCCAGCCTCCATGGACCAAACTGCAGGGCTCACCTCATGACCGGATCCACGCAGGGTTCTCACGGTCCCTCATAGTCAATCTCCAAAGCATTGTCACATTCCTGATGGGAATTCTGGTCTTGGCAAGAACTTGATTAGACCTTCTCTCTTCATAAAGGCAGCTCGTACCAGTGCCCCAGTGTCGATACTTACTGCTTTTTACTAATTACCCAGTGGGCCTGTTACACAGCAGACACAGAACTCCAGCCACCACTCAATCTGCCTTTGCAATGGGGTAAAGGCAGGGGTGCTGCCCGGGAGGATGGTTTTGTGGCTGAAGCACTAGACAGGGAGGCAGGAGTCCTGAGTTCTCTTCCCACCTCTACCACCACTTGGTGACCTTAGGCAGCTCACTAATAATCACAGTTTCAGACATCTCCATTAATTTAGGGGCGCCTCATTGGCTGGGTGGTCCAGCTGAGACAGTGAGCACCCACGGCTCCACTTACAGTGGGATAATGGGGAGTTGTGGATGCTCAGCACCTCTGAAAATCAAGCCCCATGTGACTCAAGTTGGCATCCAGTCACTGAGGCACCCCAACTTCGGAGGCACTCTGGAAAACAATGGCATACAGGAGCGAGAAGAGAAGAGAGAGTCTCTCATCAGGCTGTGTGTGAGAGGAAGGGGCTCTCCATTTGCTCATCTCTGCGGTGTTGGAGTGAACACTTAGCGGTTGGACTTGAGCCCAGGGCTTCCACATAATTCACTGCCTTGCAGTATTTGGCCACTTATTTTTCAGGTGAATTAGAGTTAGCTACTTAAGTGACTAACTAGTGCTCAGTTCCACAGCAGCCTATCAGGCAGAGGAGCCCACATGAAATCGTTTTGTGAACAGAAATAAAGAGGAGGCAATTTCTGGGTTTGTGTCTTTCTTCCATCTTGCACTAAATATGATACAGACTTTCCTGATGTCAGCATGCAGTTTAGAACTCAGTCACTAGTTGGCCATGGAGAGCAACGGTAGCTGCTTAAATCTGTGCTAAAGACATTTCTTTAAATAACTATTAGGAGAGGAAATGGGAAATACCCCTGTAGACTTTTAGTTTCACCTGGGACAACATGCCTCTATGCCTTCTATGCTTCTCATACCCTCTAGTTTGTCCTGTTTAGTCCTTTAGTCAAAATCAGAACTGGCCTGATCTTACCATGATTTATTTGTATTGTGGTCGTGCTAGGAGCCCACATCATGGACCATTGTGCTAGGCACTGTACAAACAACAAAAAGAATCCCTGCTCCACAGAGCTTTTGCCCCAGTCTGAAGGCTAAGTGGAAATTTTATATGGCTTAATGAAATTTGGCCAATCATTTCTTAATATGTGAATAAGAATCTCTGTAGTTCTGGGTCTTATGGAAAGGAAATTTATGGGCTCAGGTAGTTCTGGAGTCTGGAAGCTTGGGCCAGGTCTGAAGTTCAGATTAAACATGCGTATTGAACTAAATCCAGAACTAAGCACCCAGTTTAAGGCCTTGCATTTCAGGTTTGTAATGAGTTAAGTGTCACGCACCATGGTCTAGGCACTGCAGCCTAGTGGTCAGAACAGGCCTCAGGACTAGCCGTCAGAGCAGAACTGGGAGACAGAACAGGAGTCATGGTCAGGGGACAAGCCAGTGGGCGGAGCCAGAACAGAACTGGGGTCGTGGTCAGAGGATATGTCAGTGGTCGGAGCAGGAGTTGGGGTGGGAGTCCAAAGGAAGGTAGAGAGTAGAGCAGGGGCAGGTGCAAGCAGATACAAGGACCGGTACAGGAAGCAGGTCTGGTGCGACTACAGGCATAAAATGCATTGAGTAACCACTGGACTGCCGTTGCTACAAGGCTTAAATGATGATCTGCTGGTTCTTCTCATAGACTCTAAGGTCAGAAGGGACCAATATGATCATCTAGTCTGACCTCCTACACAACGCAGGCCACAGAACCTCACCCACCCACTCCTGTAATAAACCTCTAACCTATCACTGAGTTATTAGTCCTCAAATCAAGGTTTAAAGACTTCAAGGTACAGAGAATCCACCAGCAAGTGAGCCATGCCCCATGCTACAGAGGAAGGCGAAAACCCCCCCCCCGAACCTTTGCCAATCTGCCCTGGGGGAAAATTCCTTCCCAACCTCAATATAACCATCTTCTGTCCAATCAGCAAGCAGAGTCACTCAGTGAGATCTTATTGGGCCCAGCGAGCTCATTAGATTACGAGGTGACTGTGCCCGGAGCCCGCTGAGCTCCTCACACTAGCTCACTGAGGCTTCCCTGCTTGGAAGGAGCTTCAAATAAGACCAGGCTGAGTTTTGGGGCTGCAAAGTGAGACCGTAATTGGCTCTGAATCGGAGCTTTCCCCAAGGTTCCTTTGTCAGGCTCGTAAAGAGAGTTCAATGAACCCACACTGATTGAAGTGAGTGGGGGTGTGAATACACCTGAACCCAGAACACCACGAGGAGATTCACCCAGAAGAAAAGGAAAAAGGAGGGTTGGCAAGGGTTTTTTTTATACTTTTATTAGGCCAGAGGTTGCAAAACCAAAACCACTATGTGAATCCAAATGGGACATTTCAGCACCAGTTTCCAATCTTTCCCATGGAGGTTAGCCCTTCCCCATGGACTCTCAGGTGGGGGAATGCTGCCTGTTTGCAGCCTTCAGATCACTATCATTTAATGTGAACTGAAATGGGGGGGGGGGGGGGGAAGTGAACCAGCATAGGGTCTGAACACCACCAGAGACTCCGTGCCAATGTGTAGAGGCTGGTTAGTCTCGACCTAGTTCCATGTGTCCATATTTCCCGACCCATCAGCAGAATGTTCCAGTAGTTGCATCCTGGTTTTCTCAGAGAGACTAGGGTTAAATAACCCTCTTATTTCTAGGGCAGGTCCCTCTCGGGCAGGAAGAAGTACATTGGTGTTGGTAGGGCCAGACTGGACAGACTACAGCTCAGGATGCTATGCTAAGGCACGTGTCTCCCCAACAAGTGCATACGGCCTCGATTTCTCCAAAGCCACCACCACACTCCAGTCCTCTGCAGTCCAGAGTCTTCTTCCTCCCACCTTCAACCATCCTCTTCTACAGTGTAGGACTATGCCCACCCATCATTGCCCAGAGCTTACCTCACTGCTTCTGCTGGGTCTCTGCGATGCTCCTTCCCCCCTCCTGACACAACCTTTGGGACAGAAACAGGAGAGACCCTTTGCTAAATGGCTTGTATTTTTTTTTTTTTTGGCCTGGATAGGCACAAATAAAATTGTACCCATGTAGGCAAAAGCATAGATCATTTACCAGCCAGAGCAAAGTGCACCCTGTGCTTGTGAAGTCTTGTGATGGAGGAGTGTGGGTGAAGTTTTCGTTGTCACTGTCCCTGCTGGATCTATTCGCAGGGAACCACAGCCCCTTCCGTGCAGTGTGGCTGTTCACCAAGAGACTGATTTTTCTTCAGGAATCAAGAATGAAGTGGACTGTTGCACAATAAAACTTCACTGGATTTTTTTTTCTCGTTCCTAGGCTGGGTGTTTCACTCAGACAGATGGTGTTTATACAACTGCAAGGTGTTGGCAGCAGATACCAGCCAGCCCTGTCCAAGGCCCCTCCGTCACCTGGCCCTGTCTGTCTTATTCTATCATCCTGATGGAACCACCACTGTGATATTTAAAGTAATAATAGGGAAGCTGGTCCATTGTTGTTTTTTGTGGCACTATATAAATAATGTTATTGGTCAGTGCTCTCTTTGTTTTCCCCCAAAGAAAAGAAATAACCTTGCAAATAAACTGCCTTTGCACTCTGGAGCTATTGTTTTATTTCTGTTTTAATCATGGGTACTATTTTCTTTACCCAAATAATAATTACAGTAAAAAACCCACCCAGTCACCCAGAAAAACAAAGGGAATTCACTGCTTTTATCTGGAAGAGAGCCTATCCCTCCATTATCTTCCCTACTATCTGGTGATTCAGGATGGCACCCGCACTTTTATCTCAGTAGGAATGAAACAGCCAAGATTTCTCTCAGGCCCCTGGGGCAGCCATCCAATAACTAGATAAAATTAAACAACATTAAACAAAAGAAGCCTGGGGAACGAAAAAAAAAAAAAAAAAAAAGAGGGGGGGGGGAGGTAGACGACACTGGAAATAATGTTTAGTGCCTACTAAGTAGGAAACGTTAATGATGATTTATGGAAAAGTTAAACAATTGGACCCTAAATCAATTTGGCTCCAAGTCTCCCTCCTGTTTAATTAATACAAAGCCTCCACATCATGTTTGATCTTGAAAGTGATCTTTTCCAAAATAATGCCTGGCCCTGATGAGGTTCTACAGTACATGCTGTATATTACAGGCTTCCAGAATCCTTCTATGTTTAAGAACTATTATTCCTCATATTCCGGGGGCGGAAGGGGGGGAGAGGCGGAGGGGGCGTGAAACTTTTGTAAGGGTGCTCCAGGCACAGATTATGCTGTTAGCTTCATGCAATAATGTAACCATGGAAGTCCTTGAATGCTATCCACTCCCATTATGTGATCTCAGCCTTAGAATCAAATCAGAAACACTTTGCTCCTGGGAGGAGGGTTCGGAGCAAGGCATTTGGGTTTGTAGAGTTAGAGCTAGGAGAGCCTAGAGAAAAACTCACCCAGGTGAGCAGGTAATTTGCTGGCTCACAAACTTGCAGAGGGAAAGCTTCGTGTCAGTGAAATAACTGAGAAGTCAGAATTCCTGGGTAAGCTCGAAAGCCTCTCTCTTTCACAACAGAAGCTGGGCCAGTAAAAGACATCACCTCACCTTCCCCCTGCTTTGTCTTTCTTTCTATATATGCACATTGAGATATCAGAGAGCAAAGCACTGGCAACCTGTTATAAAGCTTTTAATCCTTTTTTATTAAAGATGGCCACCTGGGAAATTTGGAACTAGAACTGAAATTTTGGATCAAACCATTATGACTCCAGAGTCTAGCTTCTTCAGAATTAGAGAGAGTTTTCACAGCTGGAGTTCTGGGTTGGGCCATTCTTTAATATGAAGGGATTCTATACACTGCTTACCACGTCAACTGCGCCTCCCTTCCCTTAGGGTCCAGCCACTACTAATTTTCCCATTTTGTGGTGTTATAGGAACAGATGATTAGCCTTGGGTGAGTTGGTTTTAGAGCTATTTTAAGCATGCAACTCACCTATAATCTACAATCAAGACCACCAAAACGTAACAGCAGAATATTTGCACAAATGCATCTTGGGATAACTGCATCATGGATACACCCTTCCGGATGATATTTGCTCCAGATGGATTCTCTGACCCACTACGTGAGTTACAAGGGGCCTGGAGGTTTTCAGCATGGAGAAGAATAAAAACCATTTATAAATTATGAGTTTAGGAGCATCTTGAGGATATTTTGAAGAGGTCTGTTGTTAGAGTTCTACTTTCTCAGTAAAGAAAGCTAAATCTGTAGTTAAGTATCTACTTAGTAACTACTAACCTTTGCCCATCTCTCAGAGTACCAAGACAGCATTTCATCTGTTCAAAACCCTGTGTAAACATTAGCTAATCCTCACAACACCCATGTACTGTATCATCTTCCCATTTTACAGATGGCGAAAGCAAGGGAAGAAAGTAAAGTGACTTCATCCAAAGCCAAAGAGCGAGTCAGTAGCAGAGCCAGGACCAGAAACCAAGCCTTCCAAGCGCCTAGCACTGTGTTCATTCCATCCTTGTGCATATGTGGGGATCCATGTCCGTAACAGCACAGAAGAGCTCTTTGAGAATACATCTTAGTCATCCATGTCTTTGTCGTTGCTTCCAGAGTGGGTTGCCGCCATAGGTGCTAGAACTAGGGGTGCTGGCTGCCACACCCCCTGCCTTGAAGTGGTTTCCATTATATACAGGGTTTACAGTTTGGTTCAATGGCTCTCAGTACCCCCACTATACAAATGGTTCTAGCACCCCTAGTTGCTGCAGAACGTTCCACTGGAATCCCCCTCAGAAGCTGTAAATGATCACAGTGGTAGCTTCTGGTTTTAAAATCTATGAATCTATTGATCTGCAAAGCCCAGCATGGGTCCCAGCTACCCAAGAGACTGCTCGCCTCATCAGGTTTAGGCAAAACAGCTGAGCTCCACCATGGCACTCAAGATAACAGAATGGAGCTGGTGAAAGGACATTTTCAGTAGAACGCCCTCAAGTTTTGCATTTGCTTCCCACCCTTCGTCTGGCATAGCCTGAGCTTGATCTTCAAGATATGGTACAAAGCTAATCTGATTACCTGTAGCTGACTGGCAGCTCATTGTACAAAACTCATCTGTGTCACAATATTTGTGGCCAAATCTCCAGCTGGATTTGCCCCTTATTGCTGTAGTTATAAAATTTCATACATGTGCCCTGAAACACCGTGAAGGATGCATTTTTATAAGTCAGCTACAGACATTTATTAAATACTTCTGACAATTTCCAAAGTGAAAATTCAGCCTTACACTTAAAGTCCTCATGACGCAGAGGAAAAGATGTTGCTGAGATTAAAGATGAGGACCGGATTTTCATACAGAGAATGTATATGCACATCTTTCATGTTTGTGCATGAATACTTGTAATGGTGAGTGTAAACTTCTAAAAAGGCATATTTGCACATGCATGTTCATAATTTCAATGCATGCACTAATTAGACATAGAGTTGCATGCCCAAACAGCACGAGAATCAAGGTCTGAACAGTTCATCTGATGTTGCTCACAGAATATTTTGCTTTGAAAAATATTTGTGTGCACACAGAACATTAATTCCCCTGGACTAAAACTTGCCCAGTTTTTAAAAAACCCTGGAATTTAAATTAGATTATTCCAATAGGTATTTAATTTATATTTATTAAGTCTGCTAACTGAATACCAATCCATTATTAAAAACAGACTTACCAAGGTTTAACTACAGAATCAGATATGCATGTATTACAGAATTGTTAAACCATTGTAAATGCAGTCTCAGTCTCTTGGTATTCATTTGAAAGACTATAAAAACCCTATTAAAGTCTTAGTTATATGTGTATACAATAAGAGTTAAATGCACTTGAGACAATTTAAAATAATTAGTAATTATTGTTCAATTTCTTGGAAATTTAGCAAGAAACCCTATACAAATCTCCCAGCCCTTGTGACAAAAACATGTCTGGGAATTTTTTTTACATTAACCACACACTTTAAATAATATTAAAGTAAGTTCAATGCTCTATACATTCCTCCACTGGTAGATGAATGGCACCTATTATCAGAAGCAGATTCTGAGTGAGATATACTTCTTGTTATAAGTGCAATACCTTCATGTATTTATTTTTGATTTGGCAAAAGAGCTCTGACTCAACTCTACCAGGTCCTCTTTATCCTATCTACTCTATCTCCTTCCAGTCTAATAATGTTAACAAGTTTTGAAGAAAGACTGAGATATGGGAGCTGAAACAGGGCTAGTAGTGTTTGCTTGAGTAAGCAGATGTTGATCCTGCTGGGAAAGGGTTCTGTTGATTAGCTGAGGCAGATGACCTAAGAGTCTCTCTGGGAACAGAGGATCTAGGGTGTGGGCTGAGTAGTACTGAAGGAGGAACCATAGGAGTAGCCAATTTTATGCTTTTTTATTGTTTTCTCTATTAATAAAGCCAAACCCAGGAAAAGTAGGAGTTTGAATTTTATATAGACTATATTTGTAGTGCAGATTGGGGGAAAAGGTATCTGCTGCAGTATGTTTTTGAAGTTTGGACAGATGAGAACATAATGTTTTCCCTTTTCAGTTCAAACATTCTCCAATCAATAAGGAAAAAGAAGGGGGAGGGGAGAAACAGTGAAGGAGAGAAGAAAAAGGCTTCATTAAAATTCCTCCTTTGTACTTAAATGAGAGCTTTTATTGGGAACTGAAAGTCCCGCGGCCTTTAACAGTCTATTACAAGTGGGTGTTTGAGAAGAAATAACTCCTGTGGACTCCTCCCCACAGATTTTTAGAAGCAATATTTCAGTTATTCCCACACTGTCATTTATCTTTCAGTCATCTCTAGTACCCTCCCCTGCTTTAAGATAGGCACACCTTTTATTCCACAAGTGCAGGTGAAAAACAGTTTTTAAGACAATCTTAAAAGGGACCAGAACTGCAGTAATATGTCCCCACTAAGAAGATATTCCTAGTGCTCAACATGTACATGACATTAAACTTGACTTATAGCCAAGGGAGGAACTACCATGATTCTGGCTGTAAACAGGCAGGCCTTTAATTAGTAGCTGGTTTAACCTGGATTTATTGTACACCAGCTCTTCTTTTCTTTAGTCAGTGTAAGCTGATGGCAAAGCACCACTAGTACACAAGAAGGTGTGTGCGGGTAGTCTGCCGTGTAAAACTCCACTGAAGGAGTTTATTGAAAACAACGGAACTGTTGCTTCCTTTATATGGACAAAAATCTGTAAGGACAAAGAATTAGGAGCGTCATGACTGACAATTGCAGTCACATGTGAAAAGCAGATAAAGGACAGTTTTAAACACACACACACACACACACACACACACACTCTCTTCCTCCCTCCTTTCCTCATTATCATCTTCTTAGCTTATGAGTTTCAGGAACCGTGAAGACAGTTGTCAAGAATCACAGTGAGTTTAGTTACTAACATAAAACCATGCAGAGTAAACTAAACTGCCCCCCAAAAGAAACCGAGGAAAGATTCTGTGGCGAGATGTTGTTTAGTTTCCTTCCAAATACCAATCGTACCAGAGTCATTCCGAGAGGACTAAAACATGTATTGCATAGTCCATTTCCTTCACACAAACAATAGCACCAAAAAGTCTGCTGGAGAATCACCTACAATAATGCAAGAAAATCTCCCTCAATTGAGAGGAGGTGATAATTGCAGGCTAATTGCTATAATATAGTCCTACCCAGAAGGTACACATGTCCAGCAGTCTGCAGTCAAATGCTCACGCAATGGCTTTTTGCAGCTCAGCAAAAGCAAAGAAGCAGTGTGGCCAGATGATGAAATGGAATCTGACATCAATTAGAACTATGCAACTGCAGAGGTTGCCATTGAATTAAAGGACAAATAGTACATGGGTAAATTTGACTTTGCAAGTTAATGCTCCTGACGTCCCTTTGAATCAGCTTCCCTGCATCCAAAGGGTACAGCTGCAAAGATCTTAATTTTTTCACATCTTGTTTCCAAGCAGATCTAAGGCTGTGACAAGGAACTGGCTCCTGTTAAAAATCAGTGCAATAACCACAAGCAGCCGTTTCCAGCGCTGACTAAAACTCTGAAGCTCAAAGTAGTTCTCAAAGCATTAGCTAATGCAAAAATCGTCAGCACTGCAGAACATCACCAACACAAAATTCTCCTTTGTACCAGAAGAGTCTCTGTCAGCTTTCAATGTGAGCCTTTTCAGTTAGAATAGAAAGTCACTGAAATGAATGACCAGGGACAAGCAAACGATGTGGTGATTTTACCCTATGCCTGGGGGATTGCTGTAGAGGTGAGAGATTCCTCACGCTTTTTAACCCTACGTGGCAGACACACTTCTTGTATTTTTAGCATTGGAAGATTCAAGCAGGGTCATTTGAAGAGACTTAATTTAGTAGATATGGAAAATTCCTCAAGGAGGAAGGATGCCCTTGTGATCACAGCACTGAACTGGAACTCAGCAGATCTGAGTTCGATGCCTCATGCTGACACAGACAGCCTGAGGGAACCTTAGGAATCTCTCTGTGCTTTCAGGTCCTCATCTGTAAAATGGGGATAAATAATAATGATCCTTCTTTTCTTCCAAACTTTGTCTATTTAAATTGCAAACTGTTTGGGCCTGGACTTTCTGTTATGGGCACGTACAGCGCCTAGCTAGGCAGATGCCTCCCAGGGCTGTTTATTATAATCATAGAATCATAGAGTTGGAAGGGACCTCAGGAGGTCATCTAGTCCAACCCCCTGCTCAAAGCAGGACTAACCTCAGCCAAATAATCCCAGCCAGGGCTTTGTCAAGCCGCAGCTTAAAAACCTCTAAAGATGGAGATTCCACCACCTCCCTAGGTAACCTGTTCCAGTGCTTCACCACCCTCCTAGTGAAAAACTTTTCCCTAATGTCCAACCTAGATCTCCTACACTGCAATTTGAGGCCGTTGCTCCTAGTTCTATCATCTACTACCATTGAGAACAGCCTAGCTCCATCCTTCCTGGAACCCCCTTTCAGGTAGTTAAAGGCTGCTATCAAATCCCCTCTCATTCTTCTCTTCTGCAGGCTAAACAAGCCTAGTTCCCTCAGCCTCTCCTCATATATCTTGTGCTCCAGCCCCCTAATCATTTTTGTTGCCCTCCGCTGGACTCTCTCCAACTTGTCCACATCCTTTTTGTAGTGGGGGGCCCAAAACTGGACACAATACTCCAAATGCGGCCTCACCAATGCCGAATAGAGGGGAATAATCACTTCCCATGATCTGCTGGCAATGCTCCTACTAATGCAGCCCAATATGCTATTAGCCTTCTTGGCAACCAGGGCACACTGCTGACTTATATCCAGCTTCTTATGCACTGTCACCCCGAGGTCCTTTTCTGCAGAACTGCTGCCTAGCTCATCAGTCCCCAGTCTGTAGCTGTGCATGGGATTCTTCCGTCCAAAGTGCAGGACTCTGCACTTGTCCTTGTTGAACCATAATAATCACTTATTAAGTGGCAGTGGAAGCAAGATACACTGTAAACATGACTAACAGCAGCAACAAATCAGCAAACAAGCAAAAGCTGGAAGCGATTTCCCTTAAACCTACTGTGGGTCCTACTGCATTTCCTACTGCACTGCTGCCTACAGCATAAGATACATTGGCCAAAGCTGGCTATGAGCCAGAACAGGAATATCACATCCAAACCCCTTTAAAATTTCAACAGATTTGAATCATCAGGTCTGAATCCACCACTACAGTTTTGAACCTAGGTAGGATCTAAACTGAAAGGGGAAAATTTCCTCCCTACTCCAACTGGAATACACCAAAGGCCTACGAGAACAGCTGGTTTTGTGAGATTTCTCCCATTTTTGACACACAGCCACCAAAACCCCTCATGAGATTTCAACTCCATTACATCTCTAAGCCAGATCTGGATCCGAACATTATCTCATTAGCCCACACCGAAGTCAAGACTACTTCTAGCACTGCCCGGTGTCTCTGGAGTGGCCCTTTAGAAATGCCAACATGCTCATAGAGAGCTGGCACTTTAGAGAATGTACCAACGTCCTTTTTAATGCCAAGGATCAGTTGAACCAGAAGCCAAAAGGTTAAATAATATCCCATAAAGAGCCCAGTTTATATCTGGTCTGAACCATTTGGAATTTACCAGCTAGAGAAACCAGCAAGTAGCTTTCTACATGGTTCCTTTTAGTCGTACTTTGTCTTGTAGACGTGGTGTACAGGGATGGAACAGCTTCACTCCCATCAGTAGCGATGGATGCCAGACCCACTGCTATTGGCAATTTATGCTAAGGGCCCCACTCTGAAGTGCTGATAAAAGCAAACCTGCCAGGGCAGTGACTGAAGCTGGGGTTGTGTGTTTTGGACATGCTGATTTTCAAGTGTCGGCATTTAAGCAATTAGAATTAGCCGCTGACGTTAATCTCAAAATGAACAAGGTCTGCCAGAAAGGGGAGGCGGAAGTTTCCTAGTGCTATTGTTTCGGTCCAAGATAAGAAAATGGAGGGTGGGGAACAATTTCCACACACATGAAATATAGCAAATGTGCTTATCTGTTGGGATTCAGCACATCTAGTAGTCAGAGCAGCCGCCGTGAGTCTAGGAGTGGGATTTCCAAAAGCACCTGCTGTCAATTGTCTTATACTTAAACATAAACAGTCTGGAGCAGGGGTCGTCGTCTTGTTTGTACAACACCGAGCGCAGTCGGGTCCTGGCCCATGACTGGGGCTCTCAGCTGCTTTCACACTACAAATAATAGTAAAGCGTGGCAGTCTTAGGGTCAGCTTTTCTGGTTCACCAGGACTCAATACAAGGCTGAGTAAGAATTCCCATTGAGAGGGGAATTTGCCTTTGAAGGGGGAGCGGGAAGCTAGCAGATGCAACACAACCACCTTCTACACCAGCCGCTCCCATATCCCCCTGTGAAGGAGTAGGCTGGGGGCATTCTGGGAGGGGTGGAAGCAGACCTGGGGAAGTGCAACTCTATGCCTGACCCTGTTGCTGGCATACGGCCCTCAGGCCAGCAGCAGGTAGAACTGCCCCCCTTTTCCTCTCACTTCTGCTGGAGCCATGAGATCAAGGAACTGGGAGTGCAACCGCTTCTCCGAAGAGTCATTGTGCTCAGGCTTAATGGAGAATTAGGGCCTTTAAAGTTCCTCCTTCCAAGATTTATGAGGTTATTCATTTCTCCTGTCTGTGCACTCTGGAGACCGCCACTAGCCACCTGACACTGCAAAATGACGACCACCTTCCTAAATGCCAAGCGGCAAATTCTGCTCTTTTTTGTCCAGAAAAAGCTATTGACTTTGCTAGGGCAGTATAGGGAGAACTGAAAATAGCATTTGCCCCTGCATGTTAGATGAGCACTGAGCATGTCTTTTTGCTATACTTTAAAAAAGGGACAACTATTATTCCAAGCAATGACCTCATGGGAACAATCCAGCAGGTTTTGAAATGGAAAGAATGTTCATTATTGGGTGTAATGCAGTACACACAATAAGCAATTACTATCCCGGTCATTGCCAGACATAACCCAGGCAACCCCTCCCACTGCACTAGGGAACTACTTGAAAGCAGGAACTTTTGTAGGGAAATAACTGGTGGAGTCCAGATTTTTCTTTTTTCCTTCAGCAAAAGGCATCAAGCAAAGCAACCCGCAGACAGTTACAGCCGCAACCTAGAGATTTGTTCACAGCTTGTCTGCCATGAGGCATTTTGCACCAGTATAGCTAGGCAGAGCTAGGTCAGCAGGGGTCTATGTGGATGAAAGTCTGTGGGACACCAGGAGAATCCAGTTAGAGCGGTGGTTCTCAACCCACAGCCCAGTGAGCATAGAGGTGCGGCCTACGTGACATCCTCAGGGCCATACAAGAAGTAATAGATAGTATGTGGATGCCACCCTCACAACACACAGAGAGCTGTATATGTGGCCCACAATGGCAAAACAGTTGAGAACCACTGGGTTAGAGGTTCTGGCCCTAAAATGGTAATGTGATGAGTAAACCAAAAGATAGCCTAGGTACTGTTATTTCTCTGACAGCATCCAAGGCTGGGAGTGTGTAAGTTACATAGGCTTCATGGTCTAGTGATGGGAGTTGGACACTCCAGTCAGAAGAACCAGGTTCTATTCCTGCCTCTGCCTTGCTCTGTGATCTTGGGCAAGTTACTGACACCACTATTTTCACAAATACCCCTACATTTTAGCTGCCTCGGTTTCGGTGGGCCAAGCCTGAGACACCCAGGGCCCGATTTTCCAAGCACATCTGTGAAATCAGGTGTCTCAAAGAGGGCACCTCAAAATTAAGGCACTTTTGAAATTTTGCTTAACTACTCTGTGCTTCAATTTCCCCATCTGTAAAATTCTGAAACTCCCTGGTCAGGGTTGAAAGCCTGTGGCCCACATTACAGACAGGCATATCAGCCCTTTTGGTCTTAACCCTCCCCCCGCACACACACACAAAGGAAATGGGGACAGTGACTTTTTCCAACCTTTGTGCAACAAGTGGAAAGAGCATAATCTCCAATACTCAAAAATATTAATTTGAAAAATACTCCACTTCCTACAGTTCCTTTTTCAGCCCTGTGTTTTTCTATTTCTATTATTGTTTCCAGAATGGAAACTGGCAGATTGGGAAGTACTGGACAGAGTAATAAAATCCTCTTTGTGTAGTGTGTAGCGCGTAGCGCTGGCGTTTCAGGTTTAAATTTAGAACATGTTATCATAGCAGTTTGGTTTGGGAAATATGATGTGCTCCAGTGACTGAAAAAAAGGGTGACTTCATGCTTTATGAGAAACATTTTTACAGATGTGGTTTAAGGAAAATAGTCTCCAGGAAAACCAGCAACATCTGCAGTTCGTATGTCGATCATGTCACTGTTAGCATAGCATCTATGTACTGTAATTCAACAGAGCAAACAAGTTCAGCTGGACCATGCCATCCTCTTTCTGGACAATGCAGCAAAGCAGGTACACGTGAAAACTGCTCACTGGAAAAATCAATTCTCCAAGTTTATTGGCATTCTCTATAGATCAGGAACCTTGAGATTTCGCTAACGGAGTGGTTGAAATTTAACAGCCAGCAGTAAATAGAGTCGACTTGGGACACCCCAAAAATATTAATGGCTAACAAGAAAGAAAAAGAGGTGGTTGAGGCGGAGATTTTCAACATTGTCCAATTGATTTAGTGGCGCAATTGTCAGTTGTGAGTGTAAATCCTCTGGGCTGCTTTGAAAAAAATCTCAGCCTAAATATACATCAAAGAAGCAGAATGCAAATAGAGGGATCTAGGCTAGATCACAGGAAGTCAATGGGAGTTTTAACATGAGCTTTGTTGGGAGCAGGATTGGGTCCTGGCACAAGATGGCAGGGCTGTAGTGACCCACCCTGTTACACTGGTGCCAATTCTTGTGATTTTATTACATCTCACAATATTTGGTGTTTTTCTTTAAGCTCCACCTCCTGGAATCCTGTGATTGCATGAGAATCTCAGTTTTTCTACCCCCCCCCCCTCCCAAAAAAAAAAAAAAAATTTCCAGCCTTCAGCATCACATTAAACAAAAAACAAAAAATTTGCAAACATGAGTGTATCCTGCAGGCTCAGAAGCCAGAAGGCAAAAGAAAATGAACCCAAATGATTTTTAAAAATCCTTCTTATTTGTAAGCCAATCTCATGGGTTTTGGGTCCTAACTCCTGATTTGTGAATGCCTGAGGCCAACAATATGGCATGTCAGTAGGGATCAGAACCCTGTGGAGTGATTCCTTCTGTGTCACTGTGGCAGGTGTAGCTCATTTGTTGCTCTTGGACATAGAGAGACGGGCAGGGGGAAGAAAGGTCTGGGTCAGAGAGGTCCCATAAGAGGAATCCTAGGAACAGCCAAGCCTGGAATTCATAGGGTTATTACTAGTTACCTTATTAATAAATCCTGGCCCCCAGAAAGGAGTGAGTATGCCCTTACACAATATGCATGCGGACTTGGTTTGGAGCCAGGTGGAACCACCCCCACTTTGCAGACCCAGTCTACGAAACAGTGGAATTGCAAAGTGATGCAAAAAAACAAAACAAAACCAAACCCCAACCCACACACTCAACAGCCCTACTCACATCTGTAATGTTGTTCACATGTCTGCAGAATTAGGCCCTAATAAATAAGGGCCCTCTGAAAAATATTTAAAAAAACAAAAAACCAGAAGGAGACAGGAAGCAGAGAGCAAACATGCCTCTGTTTGCAGCGACGGATGCTAGTTTAGTTCGCAGGCCACCCATCTTGCATATAGCTCCCCTGCATCAACAGTGCAGATTGTTTTTGCAGGCGCAGGTGCTTGTTTTGCTCATGCTCGAGGATGAGGAACATTGAGACCAAACAAACAGCACTTGGCCTTTTCAATGACACAGTTCGCTCTTTACCATAATGAAAAAGAAAAGTAAATCCTTACTGCCATGCACCAGTACCCAGTTTTTACTTCGGCTGAAGCACAGAAATTAGAAGTGGAATCGAACACTCAGAGCTTGATTCTCTTTCTTATGCTGCTGTCACTCTGGAAGTCGATGGGACCGACGCTGTTCTGCACCTCTCAGCCGAGACAGTGAAGTCCAGACTAGGAGGGAAGCATCTGGAGAATCTAGGCTGCTTCAGGGACCAGTATGACCCTCAGTGTAAGTTAGAGCAGCTCAGGGGTTGCTCTGCTGCCTGGAAAGGCTAGTGCACAGAATGCTCCAACCACTCTCCCTCCTACCTTATGCCAACGACGGTGTAGGGGTGCATTGAGAAACCATGGCAGGAGCTGGAATCTGGCCCAATGAAGTTACACAAAAGTGGAGACTCAGTCCCTGGAGACTGAGGGCCTGGTGTTTCAGATGTGCTGAGCACCAACAGCTCCTATTTAATCTGATTAAAACAGTGGGTGTTCAACACTTCTGAAAATCAGATCTAACATTTCCTTGTGCCCAGGATTTGTGGCTGTAGTGGGTCTGTATCACCCATCTGCAAGGTGAGGAACGATGCAAGACTCCTTAGCTTTTCATTTTCTTGACTTTCGATGTAAGGGTCTGTAAGGCAGACCCTGGAGCTGCTGTACTGGAGAGCAGGGGTGTTTTGGCCCCAAAGCCACCCAGAACCTGGGTAGCATAAAGCTGTCTTTGTCTCCCATCTCCCTGGGCTGAGAGCTCTCTGTGGCATCTCACAGCACAGAACCTGGCCTTGAACATGTTGTTTCCTTTCAGTGTCCTTGTCCTGTCCTGCTGAGGAAATCAGCCCATTTCCCCCCAGACAGAAACGATCACATAAGCAAACAGGACTTGGCTGGGAGAGAATCTGACACGGCACTAGGGTCAAGCTCAAAACAGTAAGAGACTTCTGAGAAATTCAGTCCCTTTTTCATGACAAGTTCCTCCTATCAGGGAGCAGTTGCTACAATAACTTAATATTGTATTAGGAGCTGGGTAGGAAAAAAGAGGAGGAAAAGCATGCATTATGTAACTTACCTTGGAGTTCTGGGAAGATTGAAAAGGGTCTCACTGTGCTGGGAAAGCAACTGCTGTGCAAGTTGTAGCAGTAGCAATGGTTTGCAAAGTGCAACTGATCCCCTTTAAAAGCACATTAGATGCACCAGGTTTGGTTTGGTTTTGCTTGTGAAGCATAACAAAACAAAGCAAAACAATACCATGTCAGTTCCTAGTGTGCTAATAAAAGGCAAGCTGGATCCTTCTGGGCCTAAGATCTCCAGCTCGTAGCAGGCCTAAGCAATACATTTTGGTATTGGGGAAAGTGGCAACAGGCCAATCATGCAGACTCAACTTTAATTGGAAGAAGATGATAACGTCCAGAGAACAATTACCAGCTGGGACGGGGATGTGGACTCATTATCTTCAGGCAGCTCATTAGGTTCAAACAAGTTTAAAAACATTAAAAGGTAAACATTTTTTTTGTATTTCCCATCAGGGATTGAATGAGGAAAAGCGCTCTGTTTCCTCACCCACGTTTTGTTCATTTAGGGGGGAGGGACTGTGGCACCCCACCTATGTTTTGCTATTTCGCCACTGGCTGCTTAGTAACATTTAATGGTCTGTGTTTAGAAAGGCAGTTCTTGCTACGAGGCTCTGAGAGAGCAAGTGTACGTGCACGCACGTGTTTTTTCAAAATGTCCATTGAGCTTTTGAAACCAGCTGATAAATCAAGGACATGTCACAGCACAAAGATGAACAAAAGCAACCTATAAGCTCGGAGCAGTTTACAATCTTCATTTAGGTCACCATTTTACATGTCTGGAGGTTTCTTCCTAGTCCCTCCGCTCTTATTTTGTGCCCAGTGATTATTCAGAGGCAGATGTTTCATGGCCTCTGCTTTTTTCTTGTGAAGAGTTTTTTTTTTATAAACAAATAGGGTTTCCCATGTGTTTAACACTCACTCCTGCAAGGTGTTAGTTTGATAGCCATGAAGACCAAACCCCACTATCCACAGGCCAGCTATAGGACAGGGGGAGTGCTGCAGGCTCCCTCACATTGCCCTGCCACTGCACCTTACTATGGAATAACTTCCAACTGTGAGAGGTTATTTCAACCTCTGGCCCATTTGGTCCCTAGTGTCTGCTGCTCAGATGCCTGCCAGGTACCAATGACAAGCGATAGATACCCTTGGTGGTAGTGGCTTTTGTGCTGAAGACATCTGTCCAGCTGGAACTGAACTGTGACCAAATTCATTTCGCACTGGCCACCCAAGAGCCAGCAACAGGTAACAACTTTCCACAACTAACACTCTGGGCGGGATGGAAGCTGGTGAACTAGGGGTGAAGAATAAAAGGACATTTGTAAAATATTGCTTCACTTTTATATTGATTCAGGTTTTGGGTTTCTTCTCCTTTGTCTTGTATGTACATTCAGAAATTCTTCCCAGACCATGTCTTTTGCTGTTAGCTACTGAGCATGCCAAATCCGCCTTAATCCTGTGATTTGCACTGTTTTAAACAGGTGACAAAACATCTGGATCACTTGAGCCTGTTAGTTAAGCCTGCTTGCCACGGGATTTGAACCCCAGGTTGAATGTACTCCAATGCCTGGAGGTCCTTGTATTTCTGCTTAATGCTTTTCTCTGGTCATCCTAATTTACAGTAAAGTATAAGGTGTGATCCAGTGCTTTCTGTTTCATACACAAAGGATTCACTTGTCCCGATTGTTCATGTGGTAGATATATGGAATACTGCCACCCACCCAGCCCCGCTCATGTGCTTCAACTCTGTTCTGGAGCAAGTATGTGCAGCGCTGAGGACAGTTTGGTCTTTATGCCCATTCAGTTCTTGGCCCCCTTGCTAAGACTAACATGGTGCCAACTTTAGCAGCGGCTTTATGGGATGTGGACACCTGTCTATTAAGATCTAGGCTGAGACCACGACCACATTCTGCACAGGCTTCCAAGCAGCTGTCAGATGATCACTCTGCTGGGTCGTCAGGCCAGCTTGTAGATTAAAGAGAGAAAACACATGGATAGCGGCAGCCAAAGTGGTCCTCTGTACTCAGCCCTTCAGGACCAGAAACATGTTCACATCCGTCCCTCTGCTTGGCGGCAGCAGTTGCCTGCTTCCCTTTGCTTTTGGTAGGAGTTAATGTGAGCAGAAGCAAGAGATGAGCTCTGGAAAAAAAGGAAAAAATTATAGTTTCATACCAAAAGGCCCAGGGGCATTGGATCAAAATTCTAATGGAGGCGGGAGAAGAGGTGAAAGCAAAGAATCAACATAGTTTGAGCCAGCATGTGTCTGCACAAGGCAGTCTTAGGCAGTCACAGCTCAGATGCAAGCTGTAATGATTTTGCAGGTTAGAACAGGGTGGCCAGGTAATTCTGAGAAGGATTATGGGTCCAGGGCCTGAATGACTGACGGTAGTTCTCAGCTCCATCTGTGTCCATCTCTAGATGATCTGAGCTACTGAAAGACTCAGTATCCATTCCAGTGCTGACTACAGTGATGGGCCCCAGCCAGGCTCTGAGAATGGAGTATCAAATACTCATTGCATTAGTTCTCTACTGTAGGTCTATATCTATTGCACTTAGAGCCTGGGGAGGTGAATCTTGATACCAACACGCTTCTGAGTGCATCTGGAATTAGGGACAAAATCTTTTCACTGATTTATCTTTTCATTTAAACAGATTTGCCCTTTTCAAAGCCCAGTAGTAAGGAGCGGAGTGAGAATGCGCCGATCAGCCCTAACCCAGGCAGCGTCTGCACACGTCTTACTTCACATTGTGTCCTCACAAAGAAAAGCCTCCTTCCGTATTCCATCCTAAAACATCTACAGTTGTAAACAAAATACAGAGTCTTGGCGGCCAGTCTGAATCACGTAGAGATGAGGCAGGACCTTACAAAACCTTCTGAATTCGTGCGCTGTCCTCAGTGAAAGGGCTCTGGCATGGTACACATTGTACACATGGTACACATTTCACCTCATTGTGGGTGACTCTCTCCATACCCATCAAAGGTGCTTTTACAGATGAGAAACTCAAATGGTAGAATAGGAGAGCCACAGTCTCCTGAAGAAAAGGATCTCTGACCAAATTCTCTACTAGTGACACCTGCTCCTGCACCACTCTGCCAGCAGTAATCTAGGGCTCAAATCCTGGACCCGACTCCGACCACTTAGTTGCTCTGGTGGCAAAAAGCAGCTCTTTAGGCAGCAAACTCTGAGGATTCCTGGCCCCACCTAGGGAAAACCTTGGGTGATGTAGGAACCAGTAGAATATCTCCTGCAGCACTCCCCTCTGAGACCTCGATGCATGATTCTTCTTGGGGAAAAAGGGGGAATGGCTGGGGTGCCCCTATGCCCAGATAGCCAGAATAGCCACTTTGGACTGTGGGCAGCCAACATTCATTAGAACAGGGGAAGGGGATCTCACACAGTTACCAGTTAATTAAGGAGAAACTCCATTGCAATTCTCATCTGTTCTGTTTGGCATTGCAGGATGCTTCTCTTGGGGTGGATTCTGCCAATGTCTACATGACATGAGTCCAGTTCTGGGTACCACATTTTCAGGAAAGATGTGGAAAAATTAAAGCAAGTCCAGAGGAAAGCAACAAAAACAATTAAAGGTCTGGAAAACATGACCTATGAGGAAAGATTGAAAAAACTGGATTTGTTTAGTCTGGAAAAGAGAAGACTGAGGGGGCACATGATAACAGTTTTCGAGTACATAAAAGGTACATGAGGAGGATGAAAACTTGTTCTCGTTGTTCTCTCAGGATAGGACAAGAAGCAATGGATTTAAACTGCAGCAAGTGAGGTTTAGGTTGGACATTAGGAAAAAACTAACTGTCAGGGTAGTTAAGCAATGGAACACATTGCCTCCGGAGGTTGTGGAATCTCAGTCACTGGAGGTTTTTAAAAACAGGTTAAACAAACACCTGTCAGGCATGGTCTCGTTACTATGTAGTCCTGCCCTGAGTGCAGGAGACTGAGCTAGACCTACTGAGGTTCCTTCCGGTCCTACACTTCTATGAGTCATTTCACTCTGGCAATTAATCCCGTTAAATGCAATGAGAGTGCTCCTGTGAGTAAAGTTACTTAGATGTTTATATACAGATGCAGGCCCATAGCCATCTTCAAGACAAGGACGAGTCAGCAATATAGGCACAATCAACAGTCTTAATCCAGCCACACACTGTCCATTCCTTTTGCAGAGATCACAGGGGTACGTGCTTGGAAGGGAGGCATAAAGCAATGATAGCTCTTCTGCATGAAGAATAAAAACTATGTGCATGCAAATTCAAACAAAATTAATTTCACTGTGTATGTGAGGCTCTTTGCTCCCATACCTCAAGAATACTGTCCCTTTAGGAAATAATCAGCCATAAATCAATAACAGAGACAAGGTGGGTTACCTTTTATTGGACCAGCTTTTGTCGGTGAAAGAAACAAGCTTTCAAGATACACGGAGTTCTTCCTCAGGCCAGACCTAAAGAAGAGCTCCGTGTAGCTTTGAGAGCTTGAACCTTCCACCAACAGAAGTTGGTCCAGTCAGGGCCCCCACATGGGGGGGTAAAAAGGTTACACTTTAATGAGGCCCAGAGGTCCTGGGGGGCCTGGCCAGGCTGCAACCCTCATTACCATGAGGAAAAAAATTTTCATGGCTCATGAGATTGTATGTATGGGATGAAAGATCGTGGTATGTGTGTGGGAGGGGGCCTGTGTTACAAGTTTATACTGGGCCTGAAAAAATTATGCTTGGGCCCCAGGTACAGTAAAAGATATTACCTCTCTCCTACCTTGTCTCTCTCATATCCTGGGACCAACACAGCAACATGCAAGCACAATAAATCAATAACATTGTTTCCCAGAGGAAATCTATGCTGAGAACATGTACCTTCTGATGTTTATATAATGGTATATCCTGTACCCAGCTGCATTTGGACACTGTGGGAACACTATGCACACGTTATGCCTGCCCTAGTGGGACCACTGGGAGCTTTGCTGCTGATAAAGTAATGACCCAACTATAATTAATGTGAGACACGAAACTGACAGCACAACTTTATTTTGTATTCCATTCAAACATGACCCCCCAAACACTTTACAGAGTTAAATAATAGAGTTAACAGACACATATGATATTTACACGGTTCATTCTTGTCATTAGCCTGGCGAGGCAGGTAGATCAGCAGTCTGGTTTTAGTCATTTGCTACAAGACAAATAATGTAAGTGAAATGGAATAAGTCCAGAAAGTAATTTGCCACAGGATATTAGTGTGTGAGGTGGCTCCATTTTAAGCCACTCTGGGGGATCAAATGAGTTGATTACTCATAAGAAAGAGTGGCCATGAGACAAGTGTATGGAAATTTTGATTTGTGGGAACTTATTTTCAAATGAAAAGAGAGGTACATTTGAATCCCTCAGGTCAGATCTTGCAGCATTGTTATTTATATAACAGCTAAACTAGACCACTGAGGATGCCTAAGTAAATGGTTTACGTGTTGATTTATACGTTCAAAACACAAGGGTAATGAAGCAACTGATGAATTTCTAAGGTGTGCTTTATGTTAGTGTTACCACACATCTGACCAGCATGCTGGACACCTGCAGTGTGAAAAGCCGTCTTCCAAATGAAGCTGAGCAGAAGACAGAGGTACTGGAAAGCGAAATACGGCTCAACCTGACAAATATGTTGTTCTTGCAACAATAAATGTGAAAAAGCTGGGTAGGCCAGTCTTGTAGTGCCCATCCCGTTGCCCAGTCAAGTCCGCACTCAATCCTGTTTGTTCAGAAACCTCCACGTTCTGCTCTGTGTCACTATGCTTCCAACTTATTGCCAGGTAACCAAATGATTATTGTTACACATGCCTATGAGGCATTAACTATCATTCTGTGTTGTCACAAATATTTGAATAATGAGAAAATGGGTAAGGTCCTGAACAGAATGTTTGACTATTTATTTGTTGGAATCAGAAGGATGTACAGTGTCTGTCTGGAGCCAAGCAAATCCAATGGGCATACATGCTTGTGTCCAGTATCTGATATCATACCATAGCTTTCTGAGAGAGGGCATTTACAATGTGGGAAATGGCTTTTCAATCTTAAATCGTGGTGTTTGATTTAAAAAATACTTCATGCTTCTTTACCACTTTTCATTTGAGTATGTCAAGGTGCTTCATAATATGAACTCAGCTTCACAACAGGCCTATGAAGAAGTCTTACACTCATCCTACAGATGGGGAAATAGAGGCAGAAAGCGGTTAAGTGACTTCTCCAAGGTCCCATAGGAAGCGTATGTCATGATTGGCAACACATCCCATATCTTGACTCCTAGTCCTGGGCTACCATGACGTCTCATTAAGCAGACAATTAGCTAAGGGTGAGTGCTAAAGGGCACATGAGAAAGTGAACATCAGCTTTTAAATGGAGCAATAAAGCTAGAGGAAATGAACCACAAGCAATTTTCATAGAGAAAGAGACCAATTGTTAGCGATGGTACCTCAATAGCCAAACAAACTGCTACTATGCAACTCTAAAACCAGGCAAGGAAGGCAAGGGCCCACTCCATAAAACATATCATAATCAATTAAGCTGGGCCCAGTAACATACGAGGTTAATAAACTAAGTAAAAATGAATGTGAATGACAATTGCAAAGTACTAAGCTTCCAGTAGTGACTGGCAAACACAGTGCAATAATATTTTATGCTTGATTAGGAGTTAGCAGTACAGGTAATCATTTACTGTTGTCCAAAATATTTATGTTCAGATGGTCCAATCAATTAAGAAAGGCTAAGCATATATAAGGGGAAAATTAGACTCAACTATGTGACAGAACTCCTATATCTTCCCTGTATTTTAATAATTAAACTCCCTCCTCATTGAAGGGAGTTACAAGCCAGGATATGGATGAATTTACAGACCTGATGCAGGTTTTATATCCTGAGCACAGGATATAAAAGGGGAAAGGTATTTTCCATTACCAAGAAAAACACATGGCCATAGCCCTTTGTCCCTTGGGATGATTACTGGGTTCAAATCCTGAGCAGATCACAAGTGAAAACAAGTTTGCTGATCATATGCTATTGTCTAAACCACATTATAAAACTACTGCACCATTCTGCAGGATGGATAGCTTTTGCCTAGGGGAGATTCATGACTGGCATGGAAGATACATTGTTGGTCAAGATTAAGATGCATAACTGTGAAGAAATCACAACCAACCTTTATTTACCAAAATGTCAAGCTTTAAGCGGTGCTATTAGACTGTTTTACCATGTGATGTAGAAGCCATAGGAAGAACGATTTCTCCGGGTGATTTCTATGCCCAGCATTAGCCAACAGATCTTTTTCTGACCTTTTTCTGAGACCCCATTTTGGGAAAACCTACACGAGAAAGAGTGGCAGGCCAGTTGCCCCATCTATACTGTTTTGTGCCTCCACAGAAGAGCCAGCTGGGTATCAGTGTGCCACGTTTTGCTTTCCTCACAATTCTTTGCACTAAGGTGGGTGGAGTAAGGGAACAAGGTTGCTGCTCCTGGACAGAAAAGCACTCCTCATCAGACAGTACTTCTTTCTGATACTGATAAATAATGCTGACCAGGACTGTCCAGTTCAAACCACAACACATCCTCTCCTGGGTGGTGATCAAAGCCTATGAGCTGCCCTGAGTGGAACAATCCTATCAGTCTGCACTGAATGCTTTACTAGGAGCTGCTTGGAATGCCGAAGGTGAGGTTCTGTGTTCCTCCAAGTTACTGTTGATGCTCTTGAACTGCTAAGGAAAAGACCAGAACTATAACCAGGAAACGATAACCTTGGCAACATGCAGTTCAACTTTCAGCTTTCTGACACAGAATAAAAGGTGAATTGTTTTCCGGTCTGTTTTTCAACCACTTCTATGGTTCATAGGTCAGATATTCCAGCAAGCTGTCTCCAACTCCTACTGATCCCAAAGGGAGTCGGGGGGGGGGGGGGGGGCGCGCGGGGGCTACAGTCTACCAGTTTTCAGTGGAATGTGCTCTTACTCTGTCTGAAGTGCACGGGGTGGATTAGTCTTATGTGCTGCCTTGTGTGTGGTGGTTATTGTGGAGACTGCATTCTACTGCCTCTTCCAGTGGGAGAGATCAGCAGCAGTAGACATGACCTTTCTAAAAGAAAAAAAAAATGTTTCCAGGCTTCTTATTTTTAACGTGTGGTAATGTAAGGATAAGGTTTCCAGAGCGGTGCATGGGGGAAATTGGCCACATGGCTTCCGTTAGCATCAGTGGCAATCAAGCAGCTAAATCTCATCCTGCCAGCTTTGAAAATATCTTACAAAACAGCCCAGCTTCAATCCGTACTGGATGTCAGATGCCAGTCCAGCAGGATGCCGAAGAAAAATAAAATTGTCCAAAGCAGAACAAAACCACATTTCCCCCAACAAAACCAAACATTTCCCCCAAAACAAAAGGGAAACCAAACCTCGTTAATGGCTCAGTTTTGGGCTGAGCAACAAGGGTTTGAATCTGTTCCCACTCACTCTAGAGCAGGAAGAGTGAACTCAGTAGTTGCATTTACCTGTTCTAACGTTACTTTCTAAGTTCCTGATGGATTTTGCTACTGGTTCCACAGCTGTGAAATCACAGACAGCCAGAATGGCAGGAAGCTTTAAGAGGTACTGTACAATTTTTAGGGCCGCTGAAAATAGCAAAAGTTGGATCAGGCCCATGATGAACAAAAACAAAGATACCCTTTTGCTGGAGGGCGAACAAGGCAGTCAAACTTAAGAGTTGAGGAATCATGTAGGCAGCTCCAGTACTATTTCGGTGTTTCCTTAGATGCAGTGTCCTATGCATTAGATACCACAGAATTCAAGGAACCTGGATTATAAGGGAATGGAAAAGCAAACCTTATAGCAGAATGTAGGTGCACAGTGTGAAGGTTAATTCTTTTTTTATTGAAACCTGGATCAGGTCTGCAGATCAGGTCAATGCCATGTCATCTAACTAGTGAATTTCACTGTGACTACTCTTTAAAAAGATCATTTTGCCAGGGACAGTCATCTCTGCTTAATATCAGATCTTGTATGAAACGCTCTCCAGGTCACCATCACCATCAGTGCTGCATTACAGGAACTTAGCTTCCACATGGTCTCAATCTTTTAGCACTTTGAAAGTCACAGAGCAATGTGTTACTGAAAGGTACGAATTTAAAGCGATACAATAAAAGTTAGTTTCTTTTGTTAAAGTGCCTTATTTCCTTTGAGCTTTTAAAGTGTTTTCCTTACATTTTAAAGTGAAGAAAAAAAAAAGAATACTGGTTTTATATGAAACATAGTAGAAAATTAATATTTACACAGATCTTGGATAAGGCCATGGCAAAAATTATTTAAAAACCCAGCACAATAACCCAAAAGCAGAGTGTCAAAAGGAAGGAAAAAACCTGTTCATATGCTTTCAACACCATCCCCTTGAGATCCCTAGTGTAAACCGCTTTATCTATGAATAGGCATTTTACTGAGATGCTAGTAATCGGAGTTGATTACAGACATATTTTAAAACTAGCGGCGTGCGTGTGGGTGGGCGAGTCGCCTTTTGACCTCTCCAGGAATGGAGTATGCATTTAGACAAGTTCAACTTTAGCGTTTGGATAAACAGCTACAACATCATATCCTTCTGGGGGCTTAACCCTTTCCTTGGCGTGTGTTTCGCAGTACAGCTGCTCCTCAATGAAGAAATATCCCCTCTGCTTCAGGTTTAAGCCACAGTCATTGCACATGAAACATTCTGGGTGGTAGAGCTTGTCCCGAGCTTTGACGATCGTCCCTCTGTCGAGTTTAGAACAGAAGACAGATTACAAACCAAGCTGATGTTAAAAGCAACAGCGAGCGCACTCTGGAGCAGTTTGTTCCACTACCCAGCATAGCAAAGACACATGAAAGTAAATGGCATTTTGAAGATATCACTTGACCCCCTACAATCTTTTACCCTGGTCTCTGACACCCACCTTGCTCCCTCTGCTGGCCATCTAAAATCGTACAATGAAAATCCTTTCCCTCTCTGATCATGTCCATCTCTCCTTCAAGGGCCCACTCCTGCTCCCCCTGATGTCAGTAGCAAAACCGCTGTTAACTTCAGTGCATCATGCCCTGGACCAGCTCCCTACTGCCTTCTGCGTCAAGTTCTCCTCAGCTTCAAGGTGCTGCACAGCTCTCCTCTACATCATGGCCCTCTCAAGGACCAGGGTGGGTGAGGTAATATCTTTTACTGGACCAGCTTCTGTTAGTAAACTGCTGTAATAAAGATATTACCTCACCCACCTTTTTGACGTTTGTCTGTTTAGATGTAAACTCATCGCAGCAGGGATCGTGTCTCCTCCATATTCTGTACAGTGCAGAGCGCACAGACGCTAATCAACATGCATTCAGTTGATTTCAATGGCATTGTAAGGGGGAGCGGTGCTCAGCACCTCCCAGGAGACACTCGGCACCTTCCAGGATTGGGCGTTCGAACAGGATGTGCATGGCAATCCTTTCCTACCCTTATGAATTGTTGCCTGCGTCACAGCCTGAGTTTCTCACTCCATGCCTTGGGATGAAGCTGGGTCTGGAGTATCTACATTCAGCCAGGATAATGGCAGAGACCTGTCTGTGAGAGCAGGGAGCCATCCCCTCAGGCTAAACTCTAAAGCGCTAACTCTTTCCCAGGCTAATGTAATAAAATGGCTGCCTACACACAGGCTCTGTTGACACCAGCCATTTTTGGGAGCGCTCCCACCTGGGGTAGCAATGATGGGACCATGAACACAGACAGTGCACAGGAACTTTTACCATATGGTAAGCCCTGCGTGGACCAGCTCGAAATGACGTGTTGGTAAAAATGCCTGTATTCTGTCTACAACATTGCGAGCTTTCAAACAAGCAAACCCACCCACCCACCACAATGCTAGTCAGGTAGACAAGGCCCCACAGACACCGTAGTCACCCCCCAGGACTGAACCCAGCAACTTGAGCATGAAAAACACAGGCCTCTCCCACTTGAGCCAAATGAGAACTTCGTTTGCTGTAGGATAATAAAGGGTTGTAATAATTTCTGGGACCATTCACATGCATAAGGCCAGTATATTACAATAAGCATGGTAAAATCATATGCTTTATTAGAAACCATGGATACATCACTGTACTTACACGATCCCATTTCCACATCTGGTGCACTCAGGAAGCATCTGCAATCCAGACATGGCACCACCGAGTTTTGATACTGGAGATTTGATGTTTCTTGGGCCAGTCAGCCGGTCGAGTTTTTCACCTGCGAAGAGTTTTGAAAAGACAGAGATTCAAAGTTGACCTCTGTTTTAGGAGAGAGATGGGATGATTTTGCTTGAGAAACATGATGTATATATCACAACAGAACTGTCTTCTTGCGATTTGCTAGTAAGAGCATAACAAAGAAAAAGGTAGGACAAATAGACTTTAGCAACTTAAACATTTAAGAACACTGACAGGTCTCACACAACTCCTGCAGGGGTTCTCAAACTTTTTATGTTTTGAAAATATTTCAGGCTGTGATAATCCCCTCCAAAAGTGATGACTCCCCCTCCCCGCCCCCATGTCATGCTACCTTCATTGGCATACAAGGGGGCTGACAGCTCGTGACCCCCTTCCACCATAATAACCTCGCGACACCTTGAGGGGTCACAATCCCCAGTTTGAGAACCCCTCCTTTGTACATCACAATGACGCCTGTCGGGCTAGTAATGATAGCAATGAAATGGCTGTAATATAACCATTGATTACCACATAACCACCTAAATGTACATCATCAGTGGGCAAAACCCCATTGATCTAAACAGAGCAGGGCTGAATTTGGTTGTGAGATTTTGTTGGAAGCTAAGAGACAGAGATGGGGAAAGAGAGAGGCACACTGATGAAATCATAGAAAGGCAGAACAGAGGGAATCGGTTCTATCTGAGTAAGATTAGATATATATTTTTTAAATATATCTACGACCAGACAAAGAGAAAAAAGACTGAAACCTTTTGGAGTATAGGGCAAACCAAAAAAAAAAAAAAAGAAAGAAACCAAACAATAACACAGTTAAGTGCATTTTTCTTCTGAGGAGATTTATTTGTTTTATTACATCTGTCATGAGTCAGGAAGACTTTTGTTAGCCTAAAACAAAAGTAAAACAGCATGTTAGAAGCTTGCCATTTCTTGGCATTAAGTTTTGTTTTACATCGGAGACCAGCCAAAGAAAAAGGAAGCAATGAAAGTTTTATGCATAGTAACTAGCACTCTCTTTCATATGAGTGTGCATATATATAGAGAGAGTGTATACATATAGTGAGTGTTTATATAGAATGTATACACTCACTCACACGCACTCAGGCTCATATGGCCAAAAACGGTAAAACCTGACGTACACGACTAATTGTGAGGTTTTCCAGCGTCCCCTGTCGCCCACCAGATCCCAGCTGCAATTTTGAATATGCTGATCCAAGCCCCTATTCAGCAAAGAACTTTAAGCATATGCTTAATTTTAAGCACATGCTGAAATTCCATCGACCTCCATGGGACTTTAGCATGTGCTTACGTGCTGTGCTGTACGGGAGTAAGTACTCACCACACAGCTACTTTGGAAGCTTTAATAGCTTTGATTCTGTCCTAAAGTGCCTATTACAGCTTAAAAAAAATTCTGTTTATAGAAAAGTTAATTCTTAGCATTTTTAATCAACCAGGGTATAGTTCTTCCAGGCTGTTTACTGGACTTGTCCCTATTGTTATAAACAGATTTAAACAATATATTTCTGACTTGCATCACTTAGTGGTGCTTTCCTTTCTTTTTGTTTCGAATTAATTTCCCCCAAATGATTTGGGGATGGGAGAAGCACCCACCTCTCCCTTTTAGATAAGGAAGTAACAGGTAGGATAACTTACTTTGCTTTCAATACAGAAGGATGGATCAGTCCAATCCAGCTCCTACAACAGTTACCAGCCTGATTGTACTTTCCATCCTTGAAGAAACGGTTTGCCTTTAATGTAGAGGCGGCTATTCAATTATAGATTTAAGAGGTGAGCAATCGGCCCAAAAAACTGCCTCTCCCCCAAAGTCAGGGTTTTTTTGGGAGGGCCTTTTCATCGTTTCTCTGTCTTTGCACAGTGACAGAAGCTTAGCCAATGACACTGAGCCAAACATGATAGCGCTCCTGGTTTTACAACCAAACAACTAAGATCATGAAAACTCCCTCCCCCCCAAGTAAAACACAACCTTACTGTTTTCAGATGACTTGGAATAAGCCAGCCCCTCGCTACATGCGAGACTGACCGCCCAAGCAATCCACGGAGACTGTTAAGCCCAAGAGGCCTCCAGTGCGCTTGGCTGGAGCTGGACTCAAGCAAAACTCGTTTGCTGAGATTTTGTGTTGACTTGCTGAACCTGAGCCGACACAATCATGCATGAGGTAAGACCCACACAGCACTGAGATACGCTGCATTAGGGCTATTCATCTATTCATTTGCAGCTTTTAAACTATCAGCCTATGCCTGAAGCTGCTCTTGTTGCTAAGCTAGGGAACTTGGAGAACTTTGACAGAAGTGGGGCTAGAGAGAGAGCGATTTTATAGCAAGGCAGGATCTCAGAACTCTCACCAGCACGCTGGGTCCTTTCCCTCTGTTTCTGCAGATACAGAGCCCCACAGTAATTTATGTTCTTCCACTAAGCAGCTACTGACTTTAACTAAACATTCTTGTCCATGCTTTGTGGTTAGAGGGCTCATCTTTCATAGTTGAGAGGCACCCATTGAGGTAACTGTTATGTTTCTTTACAAATCCTGTCAGATTCCCAGCAGGAAACACTTCTTATTAGAGGCACAGTGTGAGACTGATCATCATAAAGAAAAAATACTGCTTCTGGCAGGAAAAATTTTCATATGTCCCAGTCCTTCATGTGAAATACCAGTTCACCGAGACTGTGAAGATCCTGCTTTTAAAGGGACACTGTACACTAGTCTTGGACCCAAAATGTATATATCTGCTTTTTTTGTATTTTCTTAAGGGGGAAAAAAGAAGATTTGAAGAACCCCGCTATGAATTTAATAACTTGGCACTCATTTAAAAAACATCAATGAAACTAAATCTCTTAAATTGAATCTCTAATATTGAGAATCCCCAAAACAATAACATTTCCCTAGTGCTCCAGAACGCAGAAGTGAAATAATTTATACCAAAGTGAAAGAGATTAATCTATTTCCATCATCCAAACTGAGTGAAATGCAAAAAAGGCTTAAATTAAGAAAAATAAATTCAGATTTAAAAATGTTTAATGTTTAATTATCTATGAGTGTTATATGCTGACAGTCTTTTCAGAAGAGTATTTAATTTCCAATCCCTTACAAAATGAACTTCAGTAACTTAATAATCAAAGCTCCTGGCCTGATTCCGTGGCTGCAAAATTGGTCATAGGTTCACCAGACTATGTAAAAATCACTAGAAGAACAGAAAGAGGCCTAAAGTGAGAGAGAAAAAAGGATGGTGTTAGCCTAGAATCAAGATCTGAATTCTCCAGTTTGTTGACTTTTTGGTTGGTATCTGTCATCAGCTTCGTAACTCCAGACTCTGATTCAGCATGTGCTGCCATGTTACCACTAGGCTGGCATTGCAATAAACTCCAGGTGGGAGGCCCGGGGGCAGTTCTTCAAAAAAGTCTTTTTAAATTCTGTTGAACTTTTTAGATACCCTATGAAAGCCTTGTAAAAGCAAGGCTCCCCAATGCTAGTTACTTCCCATCATGAGAGAATGGAAGAAGGAGAAGTTTCAACAGTCATTCACAAGCTTCAATTCCATCATTTTCAACTCACTTCCTCCTAATAATGAAGTTTGGGTTCTTGGGTATGTACAGTTGTGCATTGTCAAAAGAGCCAAAGGCACAATGAGATCCAGCTGCTGTTACTGCCAGCTACTCATGCATTTTCCCACCGGCCTAGAATGGAATAGAACCTCTGCTCCTAGGAGCACCATGGCTAAGCTCGTATTTCACGCTTTTTCCAGAAGTAATTTATTGGCCCTTCTCCTTGTCAACATAGCCTAGAAAATGTAAATGGCTGCTAGGGTTGAAAGCCGATGTTCCCAAAGATCATAGGTTATTCTCAGGCCTCCCGCACTCACCCAGGCCTGGCCTTTGGGATCTACAAAACTCATGGTCACACATTCCTTTATGTCTTGGAGGACCCCAGGTCACCCTGTGATTGTGGGGGAGTAGTGTCACTGACAGTGCGTTGATGATGTTTTAGGGCTTCCACAAGCTCCCTCACAGCCACTTGCCTTCAGCAGGAGACTGGCAGTAACCCATGATCATAAAGCAAGGCGGTGATATTCTACAGAACCCAGAACTGTCTGCCCGCCCTCCATCGTAGCCCGAGGCCAGACCTAGGCTCAGCATTATGGACACAGTGGGCAGTGCTTTGGGATGGCAGGGTGTACAAAATTGTTCTATTCCAGCCAACCATGGCCACAATGTGGCAGGCGGAGAGATTGCCAGCCCAAACACCAAATAACATTGGGCCACTCTGTAGCACCTCTTTTCTTAGGATCTCAAAGGGCTCTGCAAACATTCGGGCCCAGTCCTGCTCCCATAGATACCAGTGGAAGTTGTGTCACTGATTTCAGTGAGTACAAGGTATTGCTCGTCATGAATTAAGTCTCACAGTAGCCTGGTGTGGTAGGAAAATATTATCCTCAGTAATTTTACACATAGGGAAACTGAGGCACAACAAGCAGTGTTACCAAGTCTGGACATTTTATCACAAGCCTTGCAATTGTTGTTTTTCCCTAAAGTCCCAGCTTCTCAGTTCATCCTTTTTTTTTTTTTTTTTTTTTTTTTTAAAGTATGTTTCTAGGCACCCTCCCCCATTTGCAGAGAAAAGCTTGGAAATTTGAACCCTACAGGCCCAAAACTCAAAAAGAGAGCAAAACATTTATTGTTTAAAAGCTTGTGGTTTTTAAGACAATTTCATCATGTTTGCAGTCTGGCTTGTGATTTTGTGTGGTTGGAATTGACAACATTCAGCTAGATTATGTGCTTTGTTATATTCGATAGGAAGCTGGTTGCAGAACTGTGAGTACTGAGACCTTCTGACTCCCATTCCTGTTTGTTCATGTAAATGCCATTATTTAAATAGAAAAGGTGGGTGAGGTAATATCTTTTAAGCTTACACAGAGCTCGTCTCCAGCCCTGGAAGAAGAGTTTTGCGTAAGCTCGAAAGCCCATCTGTCTCACCAGCAGAAGCTGCTCCAATAAAACATATTACTTCACCCACCTTGTTTCTCAAACCAACGTGGCCACAACACCACTGCATATATTTATTTAAATAGGCATCTGATATTCTATTAATTATGCACCCAATAATTTCTAAAATATTACATTTGTATGGATGCTTCTAGGTTAACAGCCGCAGCGTGCATCCAATCTGCAAACCTGGCCACCTTCCACAGGATGCCCAAAGCCTGAGTGTGAATGCTAGAATCAGCCCTAAGTGGCAGTAAAGCACACAGATGCTAATTTGGGCTGTTCAGATACCCAGGTTCGAAACCTGGCCTCTGGGAGTTCACCACCATTGGTGAATTTATTGCTGGAGAGGTGTTCGTATGTCCGGCCATTCCAAGTCTCAGCACAATGGAGGTGAGCTTGAAAACAACAGGAACCAGAACAGTCAGTTTCTGAATTTCCTGTCAAAGGCTTTCCAGACTTGTGGAATGATTTAGTAGAGAATTACACAGACGCAGACAGCAAGATTTTTTTTTTGCAAGGGCTCAGCCCAGAGTGTGGAATCTAACCCTTCCAAAGGCAAGCAGCCAATTTATGCATAACTATGCAATGGCAGGGAGAATCCGAGCAGAGGTTTGCCAGGGACCAGGTAATGCCTTTGCACACTGTCAGTTTCATTTCCCAGCCTCCACATAAGCAGTGAGAGAAGATGAAGGTTGCTGGCTGGGTTAGTAGTCAAGGCGGTTGTGGCCAGTGGGACCGGAGTGCCAGGGGCATGTGTGAACAAGCTCTCTGAAATGGAAGTGCAGAGGAGTTTGCTAATCTTGTTTAAGAGCTTGTGGAAGTTGGTGAGTTAAAATCCAACCTTTGAAGTATCCCAGTGCTGAACCCAAGACATTCCTCCCAGTCACACACCACATGCTTTACGCAGAAGCCAACGGCTCTAATCTCTTTCAAGTGGTCCAGACACACTAAACTGGGCTGGATGAAAGCAAGGCTGTGGTTTTGTTTTCAAGTTCAATACATTTCTCTCCACAGACTTAAAATCAGTGTCGGCACATCTACGTAAAAGTCACACCAACTGAGGGGCAGATTTCAGCTGTCCCAGCCCATGTGTGCAACATAAAGGAGATGATGCAAAGAGGCCTTCCTCACTTGTGCCCCTGCCGCAGCTTGGGCAGGGGGTCTCTGGTGGTGCTAGCCCACTGACATGGCTAGAAAGGGTGAAGAAAGAGAGGTCCAGTGGTTAAGGCATTAGTCCATGACTTGGGAGAACTGGGTTCAAATCCCTGTGTAACCAAAGGCAAGTCACTTAGCCTCTCTGTGCCTCAGTTCCCCATCTGTAAAATGGGAATGACAGCATTTCCCTGCATCTCAGGGGCGTTATGAGGACAAATTCACAAAGATTGTGAGGTGTGCAGATACTACAGTAAGGGGCAGCAAGCAGTGGTGCCAATTCTTGCGGTAGATGGGCAGAGAGTGGCAGAGTCCTGGCCCCACATCCTGTTCCCACTCAGAGTAGCTGGGTACAGCTGCAGAGGATGTGTGATTACACTCTGCTGCGGTTCAAAGGGTGGCACTGATCCTTCGGTGTGCGCTCCAGTGTAATTCTGGCAAAGTCAGCAGAAATTCTCCCAGCGATTCCTGCTGCACTGTACCACGACCTGGTCAGGGTTGGAAAGCCAGGATCTGGCCTGCTCTGATTAGTGACGCCATGCAGCTCACTGTCCAGGGAGCAGTCAGCTTAGTATCAAAGCACTGATGTACCAAGCTTGGAAGGGCTTTTAACATATATTTTTGGATCATAAAAACAAATTATTCTCCCTGTTGCACCGCACTGAAGTCTATAGGCTTGCTCCAGCATTGCTGTGAAGAGCATCTGGCCCATTGACTCTATCATGAGACAATGAGAAGGTGTTGAAACACGTAGGTTTGCCCTTGTAGGTCATAGTATATTCATATGTAATAAACCAACTCAGAGGACCATAAAAATAAGGAGGTTGGAGGGACTCCTTGGAAAACTGTGTATGTACAAACAATCTGAGATGCTGTCTTCCTTACCATTCTCTCCAGCTGCTAACATGCCCTGCAAATATCGGAAAGATCCAGACTGTTTAGGCTCTGAAGCTGGCTTCTCATAATCCTGTAGCATCTTGTACACATCTGAATCCACGTCAATTCCATTTCTGCTTCTCGGGAGAGATTTTAAAGGGTCGGCACTATTTAAAAACAAAGCAATGTCAAATGTTAAGCAGCCGATTAATTCAGGAGAGGAACAAGATCCCCAGCTAATTAGGGATGGAGTTCTGGGAGCAGCCCCAAATGTTCTGTGTTTCACCAAACAAGTCTGCATTTGATTTAACCCTTTTGGCCATAAATTATATCCATGTTTATTTTCACAGAGATTTAATTAAACACCCCCAGTCCCATGTTTTCTGCCTACAGCGAAGCCTACTCTAGGGAAACAAGTATGCAAACCATGAAAGATAAACTAGTATATTGCTTGCTCTTGTATTGTGCAACATAACTAAGGCTTGAGCAGTTACCAAGAGCCTTAGAGAAAGGACAGCTTCTAACAGGCATTGTAACAAGCATGCGATGTGATGAAAAAATTCATTAAATTAATGGCTCAGCACTGTGGAAGTCACCCATTCATTATTAAATGACCTGACATCTGGGGTATTTTTTTGTTGTTGCCAACTATAGCTCCAATGATATGACGTTATCTCCACTGATCTCCAATGATATGACATTATCTCTCCAAGCTAATCCAGTTTCCTTCTGAATAATTCTGCATTTAAAAGGCCTGTGGTATTTGTCCCAGAAAATCCAAGGGTTAAACAGTAATAAAAATACTAGACCCACAAAAAATGACAAGTAGACAAATTGATAAAACACCCACCAAACTTCCTATTTTACCCCTATTCTTTGACCCCATGTTGTCTATTTAGATCACAAGTTCTTTGGAGCGGGGGATTGTCTGTGTTCAAAGCACCTAACACAGTATTGGGTGCAACTGAAACTAACAATATATAGTAATGAAAGCCCTGATTCAACAACCCATCCTAATACAGCAAAGCTCCAAAAGGACAAGCTTATGTTCCATTGACTTCAAAGAGACTTCAGCAAATACTTATGCACACTGTTGAACAGAGAAGGTCTTATGCATGTGTTTAAATGCTTTTAATAGCATAATGTAGCACCTTGGAGCAGGGACTTTGTCTTACTTGTCTATAAAGTGCCAGACACCTCAGTGTTTTTATAAAAACAGTAAAAGTAGCGAGAGCTCTTAATCCCTGTCAGACAGTCTAATACATCTTACTCATCATCCGAGTCACTGTCTCCACCAGCATTGCATTCCTGCTGGTACATAAATTGAACAAAATTCACTTTCAGCAAAGCAAAAGGCTGCATTATCTGGAAGTAATCTGAATCTCAGGCTCCCGCTGTGCCCAACTTCTGTTTGGAATGTGCACATGTTGGTGGGCAACTGAGGAACGCAAAGCTAAGCCAACAAGATTACACAAGCAGGACTTGATTTTCTAACATTCTAGTGGACAGCTTGTGATCTCTTCTTCAAGTTAGCAGTGCACCACTGCAGGACTGGATTGGTCACCAAGGATGTAGATGCCATTACATACAGTAGAGGAACAAGATCCGCAACTGTAGGGATGAGTGTACCGTGTACTCCATGGGATTTGAGGTTTTGCAAGCTGCCCCAGGTGTTCCATGTTTCACCAGACAAGTCTGAATTTGATTAAACCTTTTCATCCATATGTCGGACCCCACCCCACCCATATTTTGCTGTCTACAGGGAAGCCTGTTCTAGGGAAACAATTATGCAATCCATGAAGCAATCTATGCACAATTCTCTGATGGTTGTGATACCCATGAAATCTCAAGTCAGAGAGCTGAGGTGTTGCTGATCAAAATTGGTGAGTGCACATGGGACTGCAAGTTGTTGAGGCTTCTCCCACTGGTCACGTTAATCTGACTCTGTGCCAGTTGCTCTGGTGAACTTTCTGCATGTCTGAAGTTCCCTAAATACCTTGTTATAGTATTGTCATCTGTCAAATCATGTGTTTTCAGCTAGGAAGTAAACTTGTGTTTTATCAAAACCAGGCAGATCACATCCTTGGAAAAGACTGAGTTCATGACCCGATTTTGAACCTATGAATGTGTTCAAAATCAGGCAAACATGCAGTCATTCATCATTAAAGCTAATCTCCCTGTTTTTAACCAAGATATACAAAACACATTCTGTTCTCAGTGATTTCTGTGACTTCAGCATCACTAATGTCAATGAGGCTGTGCAGGTGTAACAGGGCAGAATTTGGCCCATCATGTCCCCCAAGTGAGAATTTGTATGGACACACACTACTTCATGAGCTGAAAAAACTTCTTCACCATTGGGAATTAAAATGGGCGTTTTTTTCTAGTTCAAAAATCATGTGTGACATAAATTACCAACAGCTTAACACAAATGAAAGTTTTCCAGTCCACAAGCTGGAGTGCATCAAAGTTTCAGCTCTTCCTCTGAGCTGTGTGTGGTTAGAAAAGTGTTTTCTTTTCTATTAGCATTAATGTACCTCAGCCTGCCAAAGAGCTGCACTGACCTAGATTTATAGATGCCCCAATTTGTTGGGCTTAGTTTTGTATGAAAACAATTATCCCCAAATCTGCTCCAGGGTCTCACTTGAAAGACTGATCACTGTAGACTAGCAATCAGAGCTTCTACGGGGGGAAAAGCCTTTGATTAGTGTCAGGTGGATACACACTTCCTTAAAAGAAGATACTGAAGTTTGTGACAAACTCAGGACCATTAGTAACATCCACAGTGGGATCTGATCTGATTGCTACCCTATCCAGGTCCATAAGCAATAAAAGGATCTGAATCAAGTATGGGCCAAATTCAGTAGTGATATAAATGGTGGGGTAAATTGCACAATGGGTGTCAGTCAGAAAAGGCTATGCGTGGGTGCAATTGATGAACTAGGGTAAAATGGAATTAAGTGGACATGCAAAACAAAAGTACAACTTCAGCCAACTCGATATCCACACCAGCTTGGCATCCTATGGGTTATCTGGGAATGGTATAGGTAGAGTGGGGGCGATCTTACTTTTGTCTCACATCTTTGTTATTTGCGCATCCACTAAATGCCTAATTGGTGCAATTTATGTCATTTGGCCATTTATATTACAACACGTGTAAATTACAATTTGTGTAATTGGCACCACTGAATTTAGCCCACAGATCTTTTTTGCTCTAGGGCGCATTGCTGAATCTGGCCCTCGTCCTTCTGATAAGCACAGAATAACACACCCGTCTCCACCTGTGGAGAGTCTGCAGAAGATAACATAGGTGGTTACAAAAATCCAGAGTCTCTGATCCATTTGAAATCCACACTTAAAGGGAAATGGTCAACGTGGATTTTTTTTTAACTGAATACTTGAAAATTTTTCCAAGTAGAAAACTTCTTTTTAAGGAAATGGCCAGACAGAATGTTCAGACTGACTGGTTATTGATCAGTCTGATACAAAGAAAGAAGTATACACGATGCCATCCTTGCTTATAGACCATCACTGTACTGTTTGTGTTGTAGTTCAGTTATGCAATGACTAGAATCAGTCATACTTTCAAAATACTACTATATTATGTCAACATAAGGTAAATTGCATGAAAAGAGAGACATTTGCTGTAACAAAGCTGTTTAGTTGCATTTAGCGTAATGGGGTTCCGGTCCATGCAGGGGCTCCTAGGTGCTATGATAATACATAATACAAATAATAATAAATATCTAGTTATCTTAGTATAACATACTTATGTGTTGTATTGAATGCAATAAGAGGCGAACATTAGCAGCACACGGCATAGGCCTACATAAAATAAACAAACACTGGCTGCTACTCCTGTATGGCATTTGACTAGAAACTTGAAACTTCAGGTCCAACAACCCAGGTTTCACATTTTACACACATGAATGGGGGATGGCTGCCATCTTTGCAGACACATCAGAAATTAAAGCAGGAACCTCAAGAGCTAAAAGCTCTGCAGCTTGTACTAAAAAGCCAGTGCTCCCTAGCTGTGCTGTACCAGACTTATATTCTCTGCAGAGAGGGCACAGATACTCCCCTCCCCACCCCTCTACACTCCCCAGCATTGCACTTTATATAAATTGCTATTTAAAAATGTCAAATTCCATCATTAACTGTTAGCAACTTAATCATATGATCAGAGCTTTCCTCACACCTGTTTGGCGGAGCAATATGGAGTCCACTCATCTGTGTTGGCAAACTGGATTCTACGTTGTTATTTGCATAGAGTTGCGTTGGATTATTATACTGTAAATTTGACATCAGTTTGTTGTCAGTTGGGCTCCCTTCAGGAACATAGGGCATTGGTCTTCTGTTCTGAGTGGGCCCATTATCCTAAAAGACAAAAGAAACAGAAAACAGTGAGGTACATGGCTCCCAGTACTAAGCAGCCCCTCTAGTTATTCTTTGTAGCCTATAATAGCATGTCGTTTGTTGTGTGTAAATAAACAGAGGAAAAGAAAAATTCACCAGGAAAAAGGAAATTCAGATTTGACCCATAATTAGATCTTGCTGAATCTGTGCAGCTTTCTTTAGTCTGTAATTAAATAAGCTTGACTGTTTCTCCATATTCAGTCATTGATAATTATTCTGCATTTCTTCATTTCCCTCATATGACCAATACTTATCAGCTCTGTAAAGGAAAAACAAGAGGCATGATTCACATTTCAATGATACTATTTCATACTAGAGTTGCACACTCTTCCGACTTCCAATTTACTCCTGATTTACACTGGTGAAAGCAAGATCAGAATCAGACTTCTGGCTATGTATTCAGGTTACACAGGAGCCCAAATAAAGGGCCAGATCCTGACACCCTTTCTTACCTTGAATAGCACCTTACTCCACAAATAGTTTCATTCATTTCAACGGGACTGCTCTTAAAGTACGGTGTTACTTGAAGTGACTAAGGGGATCAGAATTTGTCTCAAGCTAGTAACTTGGTAACTATATTTACATTTTTCGCTGGTTTTTTAGTGCCTGAGGGAAACTTAACATTCACAGGGCCAAACTGATGGAGGATCTGATCTTTTTGCCATATTTCCACAAAACAGGAATTGTAAAAAGACTAGTTTTCGTATTAGTTCAACTACATGAAATATTAACAAAGGCTGTGAAAAACACTGACAAATATTCAATCCTGTGCATGCTAGAAGGTACAAAACACATGAAAAGTAACATTTATTGCTTCCACCCAAGCTGTATCCATGTTTTATCTCCTTTTTAATATTCTGCTTGGCGAACTATCAGTAGAAAGAAGACTAGAGGTACACTGACAAGGAAAAACAGGTTATATCATATCCAATTATCAAAAGCAAGGTAAAGCAGCTGAAAACCTAAGGGAAGTACTCTTCCACCTGTCATGTGCTTGTTATTTCCATTCATGGTGGTCAGATTCATCTCGGAATTGATGGAAGAACAGACATTTACACGAGAGACATTTTAATGTATTCTGGACTGGGTCCTGGAGCTACACTAATTTATACCAACTGAGGATCTGCTCCCAGTTTTCAATATTCTTGTATATTTAAGGCTTGTGAAAAGCGAAGGAGAAAAACCACATTGTGAACAATTACTGAATTGCACAGCGTGGGCTCCATTACAAGGTTTACTTTTGACTAAAATCATCCAATAAATATTAATTGGAAACAAAAGTTTATCACTGGCACATAGAAAAAAATAATTATATTTCCAAATAGCATACAAATGACCTGGTAAGCAAAATAAAAACAGACGTAGCTAGAGAGAAGATTTTCAGCGTCCAACCCTGAAATTCTTCCTCAGGCAAATCAGTGGGAATTTTGCCTGAGTAAGGACTGCAAGATTGGGGATTTAGAGCCTGATCCTGCAACCACCCATGCACATGACTAACTATGCATGTGAACAGTCCCATTGGACTCAGTGAGACCAATTGGACTCAGCATGAAGTTGCTCATGTACTTACGTAGCTCCAAAACTGGGACCTTCTTTGCAATGCTATTTCAGACAGACATATGCAGGAAAGAATTGCTTCCAACATGTTAGATCAAATTATCTGTTAAATAAATGAATCCCTCTGCTGGGAATATTATTTAAACTTTTTCATCCGAATGATACTTTTAAAAAAATTACCACCAGGCCATAGTTCCCAATTCCCTGATTTACAGTGTTATTGTAAGGGAAATAAAGCAAATACTTTCTACAATGCCCCAAAGGGGAAAAGGAAGGCCATAAATGTTTGAGGAAAAGCAATGGTGTAAATTGGCCAGATGCTAAATAGTTTTTAATAACAAGCCATTCGTTCCTTGGAAGCCATTTCTGCAAATGTCTATGTCAAATGGGTCTGAAATTGCATTTCACGCTAAGGAAACTGAATGCTACCCTTTCCTGAGTCAGCTGAAGAATGAAGAAACCACAGAGCACCAGACAGAGGCTAGTCTGGGTCACGACTCAAGTTTGACGCTGCTGTTTTACATTGATGAGCAACTCAGAACTATGGGACAAACTCTCCCTGACACATGCGTGTGCAGCTCCCAGAGAAGCCAATAGGAATGCAACATGCGTGTCCATGGGGAGAATATGGATTTAAAACATTTGTGTGGCATGTCCCGCTTTACTATGCAGTAGAGTGCAAGTTATCTGACAGCATTACACCACTGACCTTGTAGTGTGCTCTCTCTCTCTCTCCCTCCCCACCCCACCTGTGAAAGCCCCACTGCAGGTACACAGTGAGTAGTTAGGGCTCTGCAGATCAGGTTGCAGCAGATGGGGTCTGCTGGAGGCAGTGAAGCCAGGCTAGATTCCTTGGTTAGAAGGCACAAAGGCAAATCTTTGCTGGGTTAACCGCATGGGGTTTCTAGCATTCATTTCCCCTCCCCCATCTTGTACTTTTTTCCATATAAGGGCTGATCGGGGCCTTTCCTATTAAGGTAACATGGGATTTTAGTCCATTTCTGGAATAAAATGCACTTTAATGTGGGCCTAGAAAACATGAGCTCCATGGATTCCTTTAATCTGAGGCAGTTTGTAAACTGTCAGGCATTCATTTCTGTTAAGCAAAGCGATGTGTAAATCAACAGCAAATGTGTCTTTAAAAGCTAAAAAAATATTGCTTTGACACTCTCCTAAGTGCTCACAAATTCCGTGCTGGACGCAGATCTTTTCAGCCTTGCTGGGTCTTCCCCAGCCACGCACGGTTAGACTGTGCAGCCTTGGAAACATTTCTGCGTGGAGTAGCATCAGTTTGGTTACAAGAACAAATGGTTGTGAGGCAATATGACAAGCAAAGCTTTCCCTCGCTGTGGTTTTGTGGCCAGATCGCAGCGGAAGAGGGTCACTCTAAGTGGGGAGATGCAGGTCCTTGAATGGCTCCACGCTGCTCCCAAATAGTGCCACTGAGGTGCAGGTTAGAACTATTTCTTCTCAGAGTTGAAATGAACCACGTCATTTCCAGATGGGATTCCAGCACAGACCCCGCTCCAGAAAGAAACCAAACGCCAATTGGCTTTGAAGTTCTCTTTGAAAACAATCATACACATTCTTTGAGCTTCTTGAAACCAATGACCAAACATACTGCCTAAAGGCCCGACCCTGGCCCTGACTGAAGTATGTAGCAGCAGGTTTGGGCAAGTCACAGAATAGAAGAAGGGACAATACTGGGTCCCAAGTAAGCAAAGAGTTAACCGGAGATCTGAGGACCCTTTTTTCCAAAGAGCTCAGGGCCGGATACTCAAATGTTCAACACCCATACATGGGGCTAGATTTCCAGAAGAATTTGGCACCCACTAGCTCCCATTGTGGCACTTATGGCCAGATTTTCAAAACAGCTGAGCCCCAACGTGCTGAGCTCTGGAAAATCTGGCTACTTATTCAGGTGCCTAAAAGGGAATTGACCCCTTTGGAAAACCTGTCCTGAGGGGTTCAGGAGAGGGGCTAGAAGAGGCTGCTGGCAGAATGCCTGTGAGAAGGCAGGGCTCTGTGTCCCAGTGCTGAGGTCTGGCAGAATCCCACACTGAGGAGGATTTTTGTTTTTCTCTGGATGCCTTTGCTTTGTTTGCATTCCTAGTTATAAAGATTTTGCTCCTGCGGAAAAAAATCCTTGCAGACTTGCTGTTATCTCATTTCCTGCTGACTCACCCCGGTAACTCATGGGGCCCTTCTACCGTAATGCTCTCTCCAGATTCCTGTCTTCTCAAAGGGGATTGAACTTCTGCATTGCACATTCACTGCAGAGCAGAATCCAACATCTTTGTTTTCAGTCGGCCGTGTCACTCTCCTGCAGTCACAAAAAAATGAACCTTTTCTACCATATGTAGCCCTGGTGACGTGAGGATTGGGATTCATTTAATTCTAGTCCCTACTAATTAAACTGCAGTCATTATAACAACACACCATATGAAATTTTCATAAGCACTTGCTCTCTCTGCTGTCTTTAAGACCCTGCCATTCAGACTGACTGTAACTCATAGCACAATGGCTATTTCCCATCTGCGTAAAACCTTGGCCAATTTCCTAGAATTTCACCTATGGGTCACTGGGAAGCGTCATGCCGGGGTGGAGTGAAAGAATGACTGTGTACGGGGCAGTGCAGAAGACTGGTATTGTTGAGATCAGTCACACTTTCTACTTCCTTTCCAGAGACAAGATGGGTGAGGAAATATCTTTTTTTGGACCCTCTTCTGCTGGTGAGAGAGATTAGCTTTCAAGCCACACCTTGTCCCTCTAACATTCTGGGATCGACACAGCTACAGCCACACCGCATACTCTGTTTTCACTCAGGATCACTCTCCTGCCCTAGAACATGCTCCTACTGTGCCCGGCTTCCCTTCGCTGCCAGTTCTCAAACCTCTCCTCAGAGCCTGGAGGCTGACCTGATGGCATCTCCAGACCTTGAACAACAAAGGACCAATTCCAAGCCCTACCGGAGGCTTCCAATTGGCTTAAATGGGATTGGGCCAAAATGCACAAGAGCATCTCGCATTTTCTCTCCCTGCATTGGAATGGTAAATTTCTGCATTGGAGTCAGTAATCTCTTTGAGTACTTACTGTCTTTGATGGGTTTATTTTCTTGGACCATGCTGTGGATTCAGGCTGTGGCTTGAGAGGAAAAACACTGAGAATATTCAGCCTTCTGGGAGCTCGCTTATCTTGGTCTTCCCTGGTTGTATTCCTTCTATTTTCTGGATTGGTTTCAGACTCCTTTCTTAGTACCTGTCTCGAGTTTTCAATGAAGCCCATGCAAGATTTTACATGGTATAAAGCATTAATGCCTTGGCCCTTAGAAACCTAGATCCAGAAGGATTTCTTTCCAGCTCTCAGAGTTTAAGATTACAAAAATGTTCCCAATTTGGTGGCCAATTTTCTTTTTTCTGACAGCTTTTTTCTGCTCTATAGAACTTATCCTAGTTAAAGGCATTTTAAAATTTTTTCTTATGGAGTTTCCCTGCTAAGAACTAGTTTTACCAAAGGGAATTCTTTTGGTCATCAAGAGAGAAGCATTAACATCTATTTCCTCATGCTAGCCTTCCAAGATCAATTATAAACCACACCAAAATCTAATGGAGTTTGTAGCTGGCTTTTGGAACTTAGTGAAACCTGACTTGTGGGGATTCTTTCTTAGAACTTGTGTATCAGTCACAAATTAACTTAACATGAGGTGCTGAGGTGAGATCTCAACACCTGTTGGCTTGATTTTGTCACAAACGAGGAGATGCTTAGACGATCCAGGCAAGTTGCTGTCTTGCACCAGTTGACAACTAGATCAACTGCCCTGGTGAGGTCATGTCCAACGTGCAGAAGAAGGCACCCTTTAACAGAAGGTTTATATAGCTGTGGCCAAAGGAAGCAGAGCACAAGACCAACCACAAATTAGGCTGGAAGTTGCAATTTTGAGGGATTTAAGAAGCCTAAACTCTCCCATGTCGATTCTTGCCAAAGGAAGGAGACTTGGCGAGGGGCCGTTCAAGATGGAAATCCACCACAGTGTCACCGCAGCTACATAATAGTCATGTGGATCTGCTGTTACCGAGCTGAGATCAGGTATTGAGACTTCCAGGGCAGGGACAGTGTTTGTAGAGGCCCTAGCACAATGGAGACCCAGTCCTTTGGGTATTACTGCCGTACAAAATTACAATAATGAGATCTATTGCTGTCTGAGGGTATGTCTACACCGACGGCGGCAAAGTCGCCGCCATCAGATCAATCTTTCTGGATCGATTGAGCAGTAGTAAAGACCCACTCAATCAATCAGGAAGTCGACCTAGTAAAACCACCTCTTCAAGGGGCGTAGGGTTGGGTCAACGGGAACACAGTTCCCGTCGGCACAGTGCAGTGAAGACACCACGCAGAATGGAAGTACAGCAGTTGACGGGAGTTACACAAGCTACTCTGGTAAATGTAGACCAGGCCTCAGTGTATTAATTGGTGCTGTGCTAACTGTATTGTAAGCTCTCCACTGGCCAGCTCTGGGCCAGGCTTTCTACTGCCTCCTTACTATTATATAGATGGAGATCCCTAACTCCCTTCCTGACCTAGGGTGGGGGAGAATACACAGAGGAAAGGTGATGGAGTAACAGAGGAGAAGGAGAGCTTAGGGACCAGTTGATGAAAGGATATTTGGGAGGGGCACCTGTTAGGGACTGGGACATGGGGAGTCTGCCTAATGATTGGAGCAGGAGTCAGGCCTAGAGGGTAGAGCTGACATCAAGAGAGGAAAACAGAAGTGAGGGTCAGAACCAGAGTCAGAGCCAGAAATCAGAGCCAAAGGTCTGCAATGGAATCAAAGGCCAAACTCCAAGGTCAAGGATCAAATCAGAGTCAGAGCCAGGAATCAGAGATGAGGGTCAGGACCAGGTTACTAGAGTCAGGGAAGGCAGGAACAGGGCTGGGTCTGAGGCAAAAGTGAGACTAGGACAGGGCTGGACCAAGGCAGCAGCAGAAGTTAATGCAGCCGTTAGCGAATGCTTCGAGCAGCCAGCTGCTGCTGATCTTAAGAGCAGGTCTGCTGATGCCCTCAGCTAATCAGGCGGTTTAGCCAACTAGGCACTGCCACTGGAGTGCAGCTGAACTTGTTGGACTGCCTGGGGATTAAGCAGACTAGTTGCAGGCCCTTAATCCTGACAGCATCCTTCAGAACATCAGTGGGTATCCCCATCCCCCAAACCAGCTGGATTAAGCTCACATGACCAAGAACAAAGCTACTATCCAGCATTCACCTTTTGTGTTCCATCCATGTGAACACCTGTCACTGTTTTTCTCTATGTATTTCCTGGGAATATTTAGTTCAACAACTTGTTTTCCTCTTACAGATATACATCACCCATTTACTAATAATTTACTTCCCTGGGCATTGCCTATACATTAACGGGTACTGATATGTACGGCCCTATGGATGCAGTCTATACATCCTGATGAACTATTTCCAGAAAAAGGAAAATGCAACACAATATGTCTCTGAGTGTTTTTTTTGGCATGGCATAGAGGAAGTGAAAGGAAATTATACATATATATTTATGGTAATAGTAGCATTGGCAGCAAGCCGTCTTTACATGCAAACTCTGATGAGGTACATTAAATTGGCTATTGTACTTGGAGCTACTGGATTTCTTTCCAATAAATCCTCATTCACTAAAGGCCACATGCTGTCAGTCTTGCATGCACTGAATTGTGCCTAATCTCCACAAAGAATCTTAAGCAAATGCACTAAAGCATATACTTTTCACAGTAAGAGAAGGGTGAAAACTCAATTGTGTTTTGTCTGTTGATAATGTGTGGCCTTTATTATTACCAAGCACCCCAGAATGGAAAGTACCAAGTGAACTGTTTTCTGAAGAAAACAATCAAGTTAATGAGATTTCCACTAGGAAATCTGGAAAAGAAATAGGGTTCCCCACGCCACAATCAGATTTATTGGCAGAGTTCAGCCTTTTCTTGAAAGACAAAATCTTCTCTAATTTAACTCTTTGAATGAAAACCTTTTATATTTTGTAACAGTTTCCGGGACTGAGGCAGAACACGTTTACACCAGTGACCCTCTGAGCCACAGGTCCTTACAGGTGTACACTGCTATCTCTAAGGTGGCAACAGGAAAAAAAATTCATCTTGTAGATACTTGTTTATCTCAAGTAGATAGTTTAAACAAACCAGTGTAACTAAATGCAAGGACAAGGATAAAGCTGCTGGCTCTGGAATGCTGGTTACAGAGTCCAGCACACATGAAAGGTTTTTTGTTTGGGAAGATAATTAGCTATTTATAGTTCAACAAGTTCACTCCTGACCTTTCTTTATAAAGGATGGAATAGAATTTGGTTTTGCAAGGTTTCTTTCATATGCAGTGTATCTGATGGAACCTCAAAAAGCAATAAGATGCAGCAGGAAGATAGCAAGAAAGCCACCAGTACTGAAGATCAAAGAGACCAAATTCTCTGTACAACTGTCTTTCTTTTGTCCCATAAAGCACTGACTCTCTCTCTACTGATGTTAAAACACAAACACACTACTTCATTCTGCATCCATTTAAAAACTCTTAATCAAAATATAAGTTCCTATATTGCTCTCATCACAATGGTATCTGCAATATATACAAGGGACACAATAGAGACGTTAAAGCTGGTATTTGGAACAAAGAGTACATTGACAGAGTGACTGACTGATTTTTTTTTTTTTTTAAATAAGCATGTTATTAAAATTTAATTGAAAGAACACAAACATTCTTTATCGACATGTTTAGAAAATAAAGCACAAAGCCTATTGAAAAGCCATCATGACAACATCATCTTAAATAGTCTGTTCTGACAGATCATCAAAGGGAAAAAACCCCAAAACTTTGGCTCTGCTGTTCAATAGCTAATACCACTGACACACAGTGAACATTTCTTGGCATGGCTGTCTGACAGCCTGAACACTTTAACACATAGTGCCTCTCTAAACAATTCAACACATTTTTTCAAACGGAAACGCTGCAATTGAAGAAAAGTGATATTCTTAGTATTGGGGATTTCCTCATTTTTAAGAAAGGGAAAATGTCCGACAGTTGAAAGACGACAAGTTGTTTGTGTTTTTTAAAACTATCCCCTGCTCCAAATTCAGTCTGAACAAAGAGTCAGCAATGAGAGTGTCAAAAAGTGAGCTTCACCTTTGTGCGGGAAGTCACTTTAGAATCCTGTCCAACTCACTAGTGAACCTTTTTCCCACTAGCTCCGTGCAGTTCTTTTAGTTACAGTTACCCATTACTCCATTCACACCAAGACACAACCAGTGAAGTTCCAAGGATCACGTTTTTGAAAATGCCTGGTCTGCTCCAGTCTCAGAGACACATAGGAGAGGATAAAAAGAAGTAGGATGGAGGTTTCAACACAAATATAAAACTACACACCACTATTTCAGGTTTATTATGCTAACCGCTTATCTACAAAGTAAGCTAGTGCACGGCAAGCCAGGATATGAATCTACAGCACACCACCTTGCTGCACAGTAACTTGCCATGTGGAACCTGCTACGGTGCAAAAAAGGTCCTGGAGTGAGGCTTGGAGTACTGCTCCTCTGGGATCTTCATTGTATGGTAGCTGGGTTCACACTACGAGCTAATGCGTGGCAAACTGGGGCGTTCTAGATTTACACTCTGGCTTACCACACATTGCACTGTAGCAGGGTCCACATGGGGTGTTACTGCACAGCAAGCTGGCGCACTGCAGATTCACAGCTTGGCCTGTCACACACTAACTTGCCATGTAGACAAGCCGTTGGGCTACTATATCAGTAAACTAGATCAGTAAAGGAGGTACAACCCTCTAGTGTAGACACAGTTACATAAGTACAAATGTACTTATACTGGGATAGTTATTCATGTATAGGAAGGAAAATAAGCTATATATACAAGTATAACTGTGTTCACACTAGGGGTAGGACTAGTATAACTATATGATGGATAAGGAGAAGAGAATCACACCAATGTAGTTACACTGGTACAAAAAAACTCTCTCAGTGTAGACCAAGCCTAACTGCTGTATACAGACTAACATGGCTACCCCTCTGGAACAAGCCTAAACTGAATTTCATCATCACAGTCAAACAGAAATTTGATCTCCACACTCACCAATATGACACTATGATTTTGCATTTAGATTTGTTGCACTCGCACAAATGCTTTTCTCCATTACTAATTCACTAAACACCAGATTCTAAACAATGTATTCATCTCAAGTAGTAAGTTACTGCACAAAGTAGTCCCATTCAAATCAATGGTAGTAGTAAATGGGTCGGATCCACAGGTAGTGAAAATTAGTGTAGCTCCTTTAACTTTGAGGGTGTTATGCCATTGCACACCACCTAAGGATCTGGCCCTACGTGAGCAAGGGTGGCACAATATGGCTCTAATTATTTTGTGCCCTTGGGATATATTAAGGAAGGGTGACATGTCCAAAAATTTTTTAAAATATACATTCCATCTATCTTATACCAGGGTGATGGGTGACAGTATTAAACTCTATGGTACTGCATGTCAGGTAAGAGGAATCAGGAACGTGCAGTTTAAAAATCCTCAAGCTTTTTAAATTAGTTGGTAAAACAAGCCTCAGAAGCTAACTACATCTATCTAGCTAAACATTGCTAATATAAATGTTCCCCTAGCAGCGACAATATGCAATGAGCCAGGAATTTGGGAAAGGATTAGAAAATTAGTCTCTCTCTCACGATGGAAGAAAACATTTACCATATTTTGTTAGTGCCTTTTTGTCCAGTCACCAAAAACACGTACACTTTTCAAAACGTGACAAGGTGAGCATGAGATTTAGACTGACTGCTTAATGATGGTGGGATTCAAAATTTCACAAGATCTTCCAGCATGGATTTGCATCTAAGCTCTCTTCTTGGCAAGTGGAAAGCACTCTGTCCTCACTCCATAACTAAGGCTAAGATGCGAGTGGTATCAAGAGCTCATTTATTCTCTGTTTACTGCCTTCTGAATGCTTCCCAGCTTTGCTGCCTTAGATTCTGTTGATCTCAGATTTATTAGAATTTTTTATTATTATTATTTTATTCTCTTTGTAGGGGATTCTGCAAAATGCTCTATTTGTCTTTCTGCCTTTGTTCAGCTAGAGATCTTCAATAGCGGGCAGGATTCCCTTTTATAAGGCAGGATTCTTAGAGACAGTTGTATAATATATAAATCTTACACAGAATTTAAATGTCTGATCCAAATCTGAAGTTCATTAACTTCACTGGGTTTTGGCTCAGGCTCTTAAAGGTTGAAAGTACAAACATTAGAAAACTACTAATCTCTTGTTATTCAAACACTCACCTTGTGAGATAGGTAAGTGTTATTAACTCCATTTTACGCATGAGTTAACTGAGGCAGAGAAGTTAAGGCCAAAGATTTCCAATGTGTGTGCCTAAAGATGGAACCTAAATAAGTGATGATTTTGAGCAGCTGCAGCTTTTAAGGGCAACTGAAGGCACCCAAGTAGGAAATGTTGTTTGAAGCGAATTCCCCAAGGCCTCAGAGCTCTGAATCCATAGCTCTGGGTTTAAAACTCCCTAATCCTGTGCTCAGTCTTAAAGACCACATTGCCCTTGTCCAGATGTAAGGGGCGATTTTGATAGGAACACATGGCAATCAGGCACCTAGTTCCAGAAACAACCCATGCCTGCCGATAGTGTGTGTGTGTGTGGGAGGGGGGTGAGGGCAGCTGGCTTAAATGGTGTTACTGAGCATGCTCAGAACAAGCCAACCAGCAAATATGGAGGGGCACTTGACCCCACATACCTCCCCTCCCATGCGTCGCTTCAGCCTAATTCCCATTGTGTTAGGCACTAATTGTCTTTGGTGCGTTTGAAAATCTACCTACACCATTTATTTTTCTAAATCCCGGGGTCCAAATTCACCTGTTAGTTATACAACTGCAATGCAGCTGAGTGTGCTGGAAGAGGGCACAGTCTGTCTCAGTTATGAGAAGTGCAATTTTCGATTTGATGTACTTCAGATCTGTTGTGGTCAAAAACACACTATCATTTTGCAGAGCTCACTTAATTACCTAAAAACACTGACGATTTAGGGGTAGCTCTGTGAGAAGTTCACATGGAAAACTACCAAAGGAGGCAGAAATGCTGTTATATAATGATCCTTCCCTCCTCCGCCACCTTCACCTTTGTTAGTTTAATGCTCATAAACAGTGCTGGTTTGGACACTGAACTCCATTACTGGTCAATAGAGATGGTACACCATGGGTAGTGGTGGTACCATTTTAAAGTGAACATTAGTAACTGGACTGATGCCACCATCTCATTCCACACATGGCAGTGATGTTTCCCTCTAACCCTCTCACCTCTGAAGCACCACTCTTCCTTTTTGATTCAAACTAGCCACAAAGCTGCAGACTTACTCCCCCAGAGCAGATGGTGGAGAGTGAGCGGGGGAGAACCAAGGCCCCAGGCCTCACTGCTCAGTGTAGATGAGGCAGCAGTTGTCATTTGTTGGTGGTATTGGCCAGCAGCAAAGTACTATTCCTACCCCTGGAGGAAGGAGGATGAAGAGGAGGAATTGTCATTCAGAAGTGTGTCGAAGTCTCACTTCCTGCCAGGGCTACTCTTGAGGGAGTGCCTGCACCATTCCTCGGTCAGTATCTAAAGGCTCAATTCCCCATCTTCATGACGAGCTCTCTATGAAAGCACTGTGCATGGATCAAGTGCAAAATACGATCATAGGTATGGAACTCTTTTAAAGGTTACTAAGAGAACCATTAGCAAGCCCACAGATGAAGCATCTCAGAGCACTCTGAAGAGAGCCTATGCAATACCTTTATTTTAAGGGCTGCACTCTGAACTGTGGAGAGACAAGAATGTAAACCTACAATTAGGCTGAAAAAGCCACACACATTAAAACTGAGATTATTTTCATTTGACTGTCAAACTTTTCTTTATGAGTAAGTTTTGGATTGCCCATGGAGAGTCAAGAGTCAGCTTTGTGGAATAAACTGACTTCAGGCTAATTTTAAACTTTCCTTGTAAAAACAATCCTGGAATTTAGTTCAATGTTGAAGATTAATAGATAAGAGAGAAAGAGAATTGATTTAGCTGGCTGAACTGAGTGTTTGTTTTTTTTAAGACACAGCTTTCAAATATTCAGTTGAGAAGTAACTATTTCAAAAAATGTATCCAACTCCTAAGAAGAAGGGAAATATCTAACCTGCCTATACAACTTATCTGATAATCACCAAAGGGATTTGTCCAAACTTCTCTTTTATACATTTTAAAGTTGGATGGTCTTCCTACACTGCCTTTAGTTAACAAAGAAGCAGAAAACATTTATCTGAAATGTGACTCCATTCAGAGCCTGTCATAAGTAATAGGTTTGCATCCGCCTCTAATAAGGTTTGGTGGAATTCATCCTGAAAAAGCTCTGCTGTTAATAGGGAACAGATGAGATCTGGAGGATAAGAAAAATCACAGAGCTATGTGCTTAAGTACTCTAAGAAAGCATTTCATTTAGCTGTAGAACAACTACAAGGGGAAAAATGCATTACCTGCATGCCAAGTATTAAAAAAGGTTCTTTCAGCTTCTCATCTCTATTATCTGGGATAGTACACTCCAAACTGATAAACAGGTTTTAGAATGATTGCCTGCATGGTACAGTCTGCCATTTCCCAGAAAGCTCTCACCAGCCACAAGAAAAACATCATGTAAAGGTTTTCTTTTTTATTATTATTTTTGACGGCAACCCTCTGGCCAGCTTTGTGAGCTTATTATCAGTAGTGGATTTTACACCACAAAATCCTACTTCCAGAAAATAAATGTGTTATCAAGATCCTTTCCCTAACACACTGATGTTAAAAAGTCCTCCATAAAATGTGCCTATTGCAGTTGTCTGAAAACCACAAACCGGGGACTAGAACCACTAACATTTCATGAGCAGCCAGAGCTTTTTAACATTATCCACTCTGTGAACATATGTATTTCTGGAATACAAAACAACAATATCCTTTATAAGCCTCTCCTTCTGTTATTGATTGGATTAGAAACATTTGCTTCAAAGCATTTGCAGCTACTAAATGAAATGGTTTTGTTAATCACCATAATAAAAATGGAGAATGTGCATTTCCTCCCATGATCCCATGACTGTGCAATTAACACCCTCCCTGCTCCTATGAATCAGCCATATGATCACATTAATTACATTAGAACAAACCCTAACTGCTTCCACTCACCGGGACCAGGCTCTGCACCTGTGTGGAGTGCACTCAATTCCAAAAGGGGAGGGGCCTCCCCGAAGGTCAGAACTCCACAGCCATGGGCCGCAGTGAAAACCAGGAGAGCAACTTGGGAGAGAGGCATTAGTGCCTGTCCTGGCATACCTGCCTGAGTCACAGCATCGCTGTACCTGACTGACACCTTGGGAGGTACCGAGTGCTACCACGGAAGCGTGTGGTTCGGCCAGCCTTACTTACGCTGCACCACATCTCACTCTGGATAAGTCTCCTTGGCTTTATTTGGGATGTATGGCAGGGCTAAACATTAGTAAGGGCTGTAGACTCTGGCCCCAAATTAATAGCCCCTGCTCTGCATGAGACAAAGAGCTGACAAACGCATTAGGCAGAGAGGAATTCTGGTCCAGTGCATAGGGCACTGGCCTGGATCTCTGCAGACCTGAGGTGAGATTCTTTGCTGTGCCTTGAAGAGAACCTGCAGGCAGATGGGGGGTGGGGGTTACAGTGGCCCTAAGCTGCTGGAGAGAACTCCAGTGTAACAGCCCTTGTGTCCTGTATCCGTTGCAGTAGCCTCCCCAGGCCGCAACAATGTCCAGATCTCAGGAGTGTAGCATGCGGCAGCCCCTCACTCCTCAGCATACCCCTCCTGCTCCCAGCACATCCCCGTCATTTGCAAGCAGGTCCATGGGAAGCAGACTTGTGGCTGCCTCTCACTGTACCTCAGCGGGGAGAATCCCATCCAGCTCAAAACGGCTCCTGTACCCGACAAAGGGCACATGGTATTGCAAGGACTCTTCCTCTCTTGTACCTCCTTGCATCCCTTGCAGTGTGGATATACCCCTAGAGGCAAAGTAATAAGAGGCTGCACCCCTTTCTGAAATGGTGCGCCTGAGAGGAAGGATTGTGATTTACAAAGAGTGGCCATTTACTTTTATACTGTTGGAGGCAGAAAACATTATAATAGCTTGTATGTATTCTAGAAATTATCATCCTAGGACCAATCTCAGGCCAGTGTTTTGTTGCAAAAGTTAATATCTCTGTCCAGTTTTATGCTAAATCCCAAATCCCATTCAATGTACAAATAAAATCCACCCAAATTAAAGAAGACTTTTAATAAAATGCAAGTCAAATCAGGATCAAGAAAAACTACTGGTCCACCCTGGATCTTTTATACTGTAAGGACAGTAAAGAAAATACCAAGTATTATAATTTAGCAAACCATCTGGTAAGAAATTTCATTTGTATTTGTAAAATACATTACAAGTGAGAGAGCAGCCATACCACAATAAATCTCATCTAATCCTTTATCTAAACTATTTATAGACTGACAATCACTATATTACCTATCTGAAATAATAACAGAAGTCTCAAGCCACCCAGTCTTGTTGCAATTTAACTCTCCAAAGAGGGAATTCATTTTGTTTATTTATGTTGAGGGGGGGAAATATCCCCACAAGAAACAAAAACTAAAGAAAAACATTACATAGCTTTGAGAAAAGTATGAAATTATATACAGGCTCCCTTGCACCGCCACAGTCAGGCGCTTAAAACCTGACTGCATTTCCTCAGGCATTCAGGAGAAAAAAATGCCTCCAAATTAAAGTAACTTGTATTTGATCACAACGTGAGAAAGTAAAGGGCAGATGAAAAGACAAGTGACCCCGCAGAGCTTGCACACAAAACCAGTGTACATAAATCTCCAGATTCCATAAAAAGAGCGGTTTCACCCAGAAGGCTCAACATAACAAAGAGTTGCTCCAGACTTTTTATAAGAGCTGAGACAGCCCTGCACTCCTGTGTCTTGCCCTACTATTCAGTCTTGGTACCTCATTCCCCCTCCCTCCCAACCCTGGCCTCTAATAATACAATTCCCAACAATAAAATATACCCTGCCCTCATTTACAAGTATATAAACCGAAATGGTTTGGCTACAAACATCCACATAGACATTTCAACCCCCATCATCTACCAAACATTGCTCAGGAGCTGAAAAGCCAGCTACAATAACTAGGCTCATTGATTCTAATAAGGGTATAAAGAGCGTGTATTAAAGACCTCAATGGAAGGCTTCACTTGGGATCTGGGGATTTCCCTGTTTTGGCTGGTATAAGTTAGACTTGATTATGATAGACATTGCTCAGTGACTGTCAATTTGTACATATTAAATCCATAAAGTTCTCTGTGTGTCTGTGTAAGAGACAATTCTATGTTTTAACATTTGTTTTCAGAAGGATAGGCATGGAAAGGAGATATAACCTGAGTACAGAAGCCAAGTGAAGCTGTGCATGATCCTGCTTGGGTCTCCCTAAAGGAATGACATGCTACTAGACTGTTTACATGCACATGGATTTTCACACCTCTTTGTCCGGTGATGGGGCCAGACCTTCAGCTGGTATATGCAGTTATACCAATTTATACCAGTTGAGGACCCAGCTCTATAGTCTTTCCACTACCGTACAGTTACATTTTTATTGATATTGTTTCCTCTCTTCTTCTCTTGCGAACGCGTGTTCTGTAGAGGTAAAAGCAGCAGCACTAAATTCAACTGAAGTCTGCTATTTCTCCCAGGCCAGAGGCACGGCAGGTAGCTTGTCATTTGAACTTCTCCACTCTATTTTCAGTGACATTCATTCTTCTAAAAAAGGATCATCTTATGCAGTCTTCACATTGGTTTAGTCTTGGCTCCCTATCATGGGACTTCAGCAATTATTGCATTAAAAAGGACAAAATTACAAGTACAAAATAAAGTAAGGCCTGGTCTACACTGTTGTGCTGGGTTGATGTGAGATACGCTAATTACATAGTGTAACTAGCGTACCTCATGTTGATGTATTTACATCTACACAGCGCGGTGTCTTGACGATGCTACGTTAACCGGAGAGTGTCTCCAGTCGACACCGCCTTTCGGGGATGTGGACTAATTGAGTCGACTGGAGAGCGCTCTCCCATCAACTGAGCGGGTCTACACAGACCCGCTCAATCGATGCCACCGCATCAATGCCTGCCACTGCGGCAGGGTAGACATGCCCTGAGAGTGTCAGTGGAGCAGGTCAGTGCCTGTTGGTAACTAGGCGCTTGAAATCAGTGGAGGTTTTTGTCATTGACTTCAATGGGCATAAGGTAGGGCCTGAGAGGCTCAATCCATCCTGGGGCCACGCTTCCGCAACTCCCACCTGTTTCATCCAGAGCAGAGCATATATCATCAGGCCCTTAGCAGAGGCAACAGAACTTATTTCGCTTGAAAGCTCAAGATGGACTTGTATAGTGGTGCCGTAGCTTTATCCTTTAAGCCACCTGGCTCCCTAACTGTCTCTCAGAAATCCATAGCAATGGAATAAGTTACCCATGAGAGACAAGAATGATAAAAACATGTTTCCACTTATCTTGCCAGCATAAGCGCTGTGGTCATGATTTTCAATTCCAGCAATACATGGCTGTGTATAATGAGCAGCCAAAGGAGGGGAGATCTTTGCACTAAAGTTGTGTCAGTTTTATTAACATTTTTAACCAAACTAGTTAACTAGTTAAAGACATGGATTATATATACTCTCTTTTCCTTCTGGTGAAATGGAATGTATAGGATATATGTATTCTTTTTTTTTTTTTTTTTTTTTTTTGACATGCAGCCAACATTTGTCTTGCATCACTTCTAAGAAACCAAATATCTTCAAATGTGTTCCCTGCCCTACTCTTGGTTCTTTGTTTAGACAAATCTCTCTTGCATTTGCAGTGAAAGAACATTTGGAGCCTAATGTAAGAATAGCCACTGTACACCGGTTAAACAATGAGCTCTGTGTTAACACGCAGGCTGTGGCTACTATATCTTTTAGTATTCAAATCCTTAAGACAACTCCAGTCCCCAGGTAATTTAATATGTAAACGGTATTAAAATTTATGAGGAGCCAAAGAAATTTTCAGACTGAATGAAAACCATTTTCTTGTTGTTATGAAAAAGATTCTAAAAGCAATCAATTGCATTATGTATGCTTGAAACTCATAGTGGAAGTAACATAATGGTAACGGAAATTCTGAGTATCACTATTTCACTCCCAAAGCTGAGGTAATGGTTGGTTTTCACCTGTGTGAGAAAACAAAACAATCCCTATTGGAAAATAAAAGCCAATTAAACACCAAGGCACTTCTGCAGTAAAGTGCCGTGGGTAATGATGGTGGCAGATCCTCCTGTATACTATAAAGAGTGTGATAGAATCCAAAATACAAAAATATATGTCACTCACACAACCAAATACCGGATAGCCTTTGATAATAACATTTCAACTGGAATATGGAGCCAACATATGGAGCCAGATCCTTCGCTGCTGTAAATCAACTTGGCTCCATCACCACAATGGAGCTATGCAGATTAACACCAACAGAGAATCCGGTCCAGCCATTTCTAACCACACTGATAATCTGAACCTTAGGAATGACTTAATCTCTGAACCGAAGTTTACACTGAGCCTCATGTTCTCACTTTTCCAATACTGAAGATAGAAGATTTCTCCATCCAGACAAGTAGACTTATATTTGCAAGTGTGCAGGTTTCCAAACTCAGTTACTTACGCCAAGAGTTGCACATTCTGCAAGTGCTGTTCTGGGTGTTGTCTGATTACCCTCACTAGGAATATGACATGCCAAGTTACTGCAGACAAATCAAAAACAGTAGCCATCCACCCTTGCACTTTCAAAATCCACTGCTAAAACTGCATTTCAGCATATCCAGTCCATGCCATCTAGCTGGTGGAGCTTCCTGATCGCTCTTAAACAGCACCGCGTTGTCTCGATTTTGACTTCTCATTGCCTACATTTTGATCACTAGGTTTTAATTTCTTAACAATTTTTTGGTTACACTCCTGGCGAGCCAAGATCACTGCCTATCATGCTGACCGATGCTGTCTCGTTTCCTTGTGCTCCTCCATCAGTCAGTCTGTATATATCGGTTGTCTCTAGTCTTAGACTGTAGGCTTCCTAAGGCAGGGACTATTTTTTTCATTCTGTGTTTGTACACTCCTAGCGCAATGGGGTCCTGGCCCATGACTCAGGCTCCTTGTCACTACTGCAATCATAAATAAGTAAGTAAGTAAATAAATAAATAAAATTTCTATTAGTAAAGAACTGTGCCCAGTGATCATTATCCTAGCACTTCAATTTCACTCATCTTTAAACCTCAGCAATCTATTTTGCACCATGTCTAATCTTTTACCTGTGCCCACCAAGCTCATACTATAGTAATTCTGCCATCACTTAATAAGCAAAGCAATTTCCAGCTAGTGAAATGAAACCAAAAAAACAAGCCTATCTCATGAACAATTTGATACTTGGAGGATGAAGTTACAAACCATTTAGTGGATACAGGGTTTTTTTTTAATTTTAATTCTCCTCTAATACTGATCAAGGAAATTTCCTTCTTCCCAGGAAATATTATTGTATTATACCTTCTCCCCTTCCCTCTGCCATCACCGCTATTACATACCAGTGGAGAAGAAGATAGAGCACAAGTATTCAAGCCAAGAATCTCATATTGTTGAGATAGCTTCATATGCTTAAAACTAAATTTCTCTGGGCATGGATTAATGTCCTCCCTCACTGTACAGGTGGAGTATATTATGAGAAATCACATGAAAATGATGGGAAAAAATTGTTTCCTATTTTGAAATGGACAAGCCCACCGCTTATTTTTTTAATAGTGAAATAAAAAAAGTTGCTCTAGTCAAATAAATATCTCAGTCCTTCCCTGCTATACCCATGGTTCTGGGCAATACCCATGGCAAACAAACAGTTAAATCACTGCAGAACATGTTTCCAGAAGGCAGACAAGGAACTTCTATAACTATTCACATTTTAGTCATCCAAAGTGGTCCCACCTTATCCTCTTCCAATTTATCAACCAGGAACAATTGTTTCCCCCCCCTTCCATGTACACAGATCTGATACTATTGTCAGAAGGTTTGGGAGACCACATAAGAACATTTCTGATTACATTGAACTATTATTCAGATGTGGTCATCTCTGCAAGTGCTTTGTCTTTCACACATATCTCTCAAGGTCAAAACTTTTCTCATTTGGGAGTCTGGACAAATAAATTAGCCTTCTGTTATATTAATAGGGGATGCTTCTGTTCAAACAGAGGCTTCCAGATGATTCAGCATTACACAAGAAGCAGTTGATGATGCTCATTACACTTCACACAAATATTTTCCCAGAGAATAGAACTGTGTTTAGAATTATTTACCTAACATATTGGTTGCTTAGTAACAACCAGAGATATGTTAGAACTGTAACAAATGACTCCAGAGTGATGGCTACATTTGAAGTGAATGACTATGAAAAATGAAATGCAACCATCATTATACCTCCCAACACTAAGAAGCACAGAAAGTAAAATTTGCATGTGTGTTGTGCGGTTTTAAAAATGAACAAGGATTTCAAACAAACAAACAAAACAAAAAAACTATGTCCCACCAGACACAATATTTAGGCTGCTAATCTACAGTTTTCTCACCTGTTGCCAATAAACTTTGCTGTAATGACACTAAAATATACTGTATTATTTTAAACTAGACAGAATCACTGTGATATGTACCAGTATATATCCGTCAAATGGTATTTTCCTTTTTCCAGTCGACCCACATTCTTACCATTAATATAGCCTATAATCACCTGTGACAGGAACAAAGAAGGGTAGCAAATAAACTATTCAAATTACAGAAACTGACGGAGGAAAATACTTGATTGAAAAGCTTTAACTACAAACTTTTCCCTTTATTTCTTAAAAAAAAATTTTCTTAAGCACATTAGGATTATTGAGAAATTCATATATTTAGGTCCTTCAACAGTTAACTAGTAACTGACTGGGTGATACAGGCCTCAAGTAAATCTAAGTTGGTTACTGCCCTAGGACTCTGTATCTGCAGCTTGTCACACTGAAGTCAACTTCCCCTGCATACTCATACTGAGCAGTAATTTACTTGCTAATTAAGCCAATTGCTTTCAATGGAACTACTCGTGGAGAACAGTGCTACAGGATGAGTACTGACTGTAGAACTGAGTCTTCAAATACTAGCAAAGGCCTGGAATATAGCGCCTGATCCAAAACCCACTGAAGTCAATGTGAATGTTTACACTGACTTCAGTAGGCTTTGATTCCCGCTCTCAGGATATGAGCAGTTTACTAAATAAAGAGAGCATTCAGAAGCTATTTTTTTAAATTAGGCTCTTTTTGTACTGTTAGATTAATGGCCACATCAAATGCAGTTTGCCACATTACAATGTTACTGTAACCATTCCTTTGCTTTCAACTTGGTTAAGTTTGTTATCAGCTACAAAACCTGCACCAGTTTGAAAATCTAAACCAGTTTGTATATAACCACACTGCCTAATAAATTGGACATGCAAACACTGTAGGAGTCCTAAATAGTGATATCTGAACTTGAAATGCTGCATAAATACTTATAATTCATAGCTGACTTGAAGGCTTCTGTGTGTTTCTACCACTGACTCAGTCCTCAGACAACAAGCTAGAGAATTCCAATGTGACTGGGAACCTAATGTTGTGCCAGGACATTATCTCATCCTTTGTTTTCCCCAAAGTGCGAAACCAAGATTTTTCCCCTTTTGCCATGCAATTCACTAAGTCATGCTTGAGCGCTCATGAATCAAAAGCTTGTTTTGTTTGGTAGCCTGCAGTAGCAATGAAGACTTTTTGTAAGCAGACATCATCCAAATCCTGCCTTTTCATTAAAGCAAGGAAAGTCAGGAAATTCTGTGTTCCAGTAGAAAGGGTTTGCTGCTGTTATTTAATACCATGAGGTCAAAATTCATCCCTGATGTTACTTCACTGAAGTTAACAGAGTGTTACATCAAGGATAAGTTCGGCCCACACTGTCAAAAGGTCTATGAACTTGGAAAACTGTCTTTATAAGATTAGCCCTTTAAAGTTAGAAAGGGACACCCTATTTAGAAAATTAACTTGGTAAAAAGTCTAATGTTAGAAATTTACTAAAGTTTTGGATAGATCATATTCTTTTAAAATTCAGAGAAGCTACTGTGCATGTGTATTCAAATATTTTTCAAACTGCACCAATATTTTATAGTATAGTTACACAGTGTCTATACAATTACACTGTAGAAGAACTACAGGAATAATTTGATATTGCTCTGTTCACAGTACCTCTCATGGCATTTAAAATTAAAGAAGCAAAACTATCAATAAAACCAAGAATGTTAATCATGTGAAACAGAAAAGTGTTGACTAAAGAAAAAGATTTTCACTTGTGAGCTAAACTGTCTCTCGATTCGGCATTTCTATTATCCTCTTGCAAAAGAGCAGGTTCCAAAGATTAGCGCACATGATACAGATATCAGATGTCTAAGCCCCAAAGATGTAGTCAGCTGCAGGCCCCAATTAGATTATCTGCAGAGAGGCATATCTTCCTTCACATCTAACAAGTCTGGGACTAAACCCTGAAACCCAGTCATGTTTTAATCAGGCAAAACTCTCGCTTACTTCATATGGACGTAGCTGACACAGGAGACTAATCTACTGATCCAGGCATTTCTAGTGAGCACTATTGCCATAGTGCCTCAGTCCTACTAATTGTCTATCTCCATTGTTAGATGTCTGAATATCTTTGAAAACCTGACCCTAAGTACTTCTCCACAGAACAGGAAGGAGAACACAGGCTTCTCATTCCCTCCAGTTTGGTTCTAGGTAAAAAGGAGGGTAGATGATTGCATAAACATTTTTAAAAGTCTGCATAAGAGAAACAAAGTTTTATAAAGAACTTTGAAATCATAGGAAACAAGTGTAGCAAGAAGAGGAGAATCAGAGATGACAAAGCAAAGCGCGTTGCTGTAATACTTTAAACAGCCATCTCTGATGAAACACGAGTAGAATAAAACTCTCTTTTCATGGGTCCAATTAAATGGTTTAGTAGGCATTTAAAAAATGCTTCTCCAAATCTGCCATTAAACTTTATACCATTGCAGCTCAGTTACAACTGTTTATTTTGTGAATATCATCCATTCTAGTAAAAAAAAAAAAAAAAAAAAAACATTGAAAACACGGTATAATTTTGTTAGCCCAACATTGAATAGCAGGCTCTTTTGTCTCGAGAGGCCAGAAGCTCATGCTCACACACACAACAGTTACTATTTAATTTTAACTCAAACATCCTTGTGCTCCCAATAACGAAGTTCTGTCCTGTAGAAGAAAAACTCTGCTACGTGGCAGGTTAGAGCAGTAGGATAGGCCTGGTGCTAGCAGAGAACTGGAAAAAAGGCTAACAAAGAAGCTCAAAACTCACTAGACAACGCAGTCCCTCTCTGGGTATCGGGAACAGGTGCCAAGAGCTGATCTGTGGGGTGAGGACAATCACTCTGATGGAATGATTTGGGGAGAGGAACTCTGCAGAGGCAGGCTCCTGCGGTTTCTTCTGCCTTTCCTCCCTTCTAGTGGTTGTACTGAGAGATGGTGACCTGGCCCAATACCATCATAAATGACAGAGACATATTCAAGGATTGTTTTAATCACTTCTCTAGGATGATAAAAGTACATAATGCTGTACAGCTGGGAAAATGAGCTAAACTGTTAACAGAGGCAGTGCCCAAAGAGCTTAGCGTAAAGGCATGAGCGAATATAACAGAAAACAGGATGAATACGGAATGAAGAGTGGCCTTATAACAGGGATGCTTAACAGGACAGGTGGGTCTTCAAATACATTCAGTTTCATGAAGACCAATCCAAGGGAAGAGTTGAAGAGTCAATCACTGATGCGGAGTTTGTTTGTTTGGTTTTTAGTACATTTTTAGTGAGCCTCGTGTTGATCAGACAGTCATGGAGACTTACGTCTTGTACTGATCCAGGCATTTCTAATCAGCCCATCAGCATGGTATCTAATTGCTCCTCTTTATCCATGGAACAGGAACAGTGCAGACTTCTCCTCCCCTTCAATGTGCCTTGTCCATGTTATAAAAGATCAGGTCTTTGTCATATAGCTTATATAATCATTCACAATTCAGAGTGGTAGCATTTTACGTGCACTTTGCAATATCATAAGTGCAGGGTGACAGAAAGTCACATCCACCATTTCTAGGGACAAAAGCCTCCTTCAGCCTCAGTGTCCATTCAGTCCTTAGCCTTTCTGATAAAACTGACATCAGTGGTATCAGATAAGCTAGTACCAGTTCCAAGGTGGTTTTAAGATGCAGACCTCCGTCAACTGGAAACTAGTTTACTATCTTATTTCCTGAGGAGCACCTAAGAGTTGTCAGAGGGCAATAACTTTGGTCCCTACCATACTGAGCTGAATATGAAAGGCTCTGTGTTTCATTAGCCACTTCATGCTCTGTTTCAGTTTCTGCTATGGGCACAGTTCCACTGCCAATTGAATTTTTGCTGCAGTCAGATTAGTGACCAGCCATCTGAACTTACTGTCAATTAGTGAGAACAGAGTTCGACCTCACAGTCTGAGACATGAGTTTCCAATCTTCATCATGCCACTAAGCTGTCAATTTTGGCAGCATGTGAGTGGTCAAGAAAATAAACATCCCATTCTTTTATTAGCACCATATGGCTGTATTTTGACTAGGGAGTGAATGCTAAAGAAACTAAGCACAGTAGAATTTTCAGAAACTAATCTCTTTCCTCCATGGTAGCTCACTGGCATGCCCTACTTTTGTTGTCTGCTAGAGAATGAGACAGCAGTAACGTGTACAGTTACATTAAAAGGGGAATGAATAGAACAGACAGTGACACTGCAGAATGGGACTAGAGATTGAACTTTTAAATAGTGAAGGCTTCTTTCAGCTATAGAAAATTAATAATTCAAATAACACGACTACTAGTATTTGAATAGCGTGAGCATTGTAAGATTGTAACTTCTCTGGGGTCAAGACCATCTCTTTGCTGATTGTACACTATCTAGCACAATTCACAGAGTTTAATGAAAGAAGGGACTATCCAGTTAATCTGACCTGCATATCACAGACCATTAAATTTCAACCAGTTACCCCTGTTTTGAGCCCAATAACTTGTGTCTGACGACAGCATATCTGCCTTAACAGCATCCAGTCTTGTATTTAAGACAATCGTGGGGTTAGGGCCCTCTCTGAGTGTTACCACAAAACAAATAATATGGACCTAAGCCACAGGTTTGGATTTGGCTCTGGCTCTGAACTTTCCCCAACTTTGGGGATGTTTTTTCTTAGTCCACTATAGCGATGGAACCAGCCACTCAGTTCGGTGCCAAATATGAACATCATTAAAACCTGGATCTGAGGTTGTAATTTGAACCCTTCTTTGTAAACACACTCTCCCTCAGGCCTCTCTATTCCATTCAGAATGTAGGGCCTTCACCATTGCATTCCACCTTTGCTGGTCTCCTGCTGCAGTCTTAGCTTCCTTCCATGTCATTCTGACAGCTTTCAATTCTGCTTCTATTGTGGATTTCCATGTTATCTTATGGGTTCCAGTCCAATGCCTGTCCTGTGATGGTATTTCCTCCATGCATGTCTAGCCATCTCTATTTTTGTTCTGTAACTCCCTGTCCTATTGTTTTCTGTTTGGTGCTCCCCCAGAGTTCTTCTTTTTTTATTTTTTCTGGCCATCTGAGATTAAGGATTTGATTAAGGCAGCTGTTTATGACAACAGGTAAAGTTAGTAAGGTCATAATAAGCCTTCAAGGTGCAGCTCCATATAGTAAGACTGACTCAGCAATGGTGCTAAATTTTAAAAATTTAGTTGGGAAGGCAAGATTTCTGGTTCTCTAGATCAGTTTTAGAGCTACAAAGGGATGTCTGGCTCTCACTATAGCTTTAATGTCTTTGTTTGTTCCACCTGTCGTACTTACAATGCTGCCAAGGTATGTGCAATATTGGACCTCTTCTATGCCAGTCTGAGAAAGTATTATTGGTGTTTCTTGTTGTGTGTTGATTTTCATAGTTTTAGTTTTAACTGTGTTCACTAATTATTATTTGTTAGAGGTATATTTTAGTGAGATATCAGGAAAAGTTCCTAATGATGATATCCATTAGGCTTCAGAATCGAAACTCTGTTGCTTGAGATAATTGAAACCAGACTAGACAAAGCACTAGCAAATATACCATAGGCAACAATCCTTCACTAGCAAGATGATCTAATGAGCCATTTCAAATTCTAAATTCTACAATTCTGACAGCATTAGTTTCCCAGTGAATACCATATCAAATTAAAGCGTCTGAGATTAGTCTCCAAAGCTGTCAATGTAGAAGTCCTGGTTATATCAAAAAGACACCCCACTCCCCTGCCTCTCTTTCTTTGTGACCAGGAACTTGCTTGCCAATGGAGCTATTGTGGAATGATGGAATCATCACAGTGAGACTTGTGAGAGTTGTCCCATTGGCTGGCCCACAGTTTTTGAACTCTTTTCCACGGGAGATTAGAATGACATTGAATCTCACTGCCTTCCAGAAAAAATGGCCTTGGCATAATAATAAACAAACACACATTTCTCTGCATGTCACAGTGCAAAGGGGAGAAATCGGATAGATTGCCTGCATTTATTCTTTGGTTGTGTTCAGACATCATGGGGGTAGGTATATTATAAACACTTCAGGAAATAAAAAGGCCTTACAGTAAATTCCTTTTTTTTTTTTTTTAATTTCCATTTTCTCCTTTAAACCCTTCTTTGTTTGGCAATAATTTAAAACAGTGAACAGTCAAAGACTTCCAAGGTATCTTTGTCCTAACAGGACAATTTAAAAACTAACAGAGTAAAACCTTGGAGGAAGAAAATACATGTGCTCCACATTACTGAAAAAGCACAAAACCCCAAGACCTTTTCAAGGATAGTCCCAAATCTGGTTTTGTGATTCATGAGCTGGCTTGCAGGAAGATCTATTTATTCTTGGGTTTAAAGGCAGATTGCTTTTTTCCAGGTGCACATTAGGTTACACATTTTGAGGCTAACTATTACTTTACAATGGGTCTTTTCTTTTTGCACTTCAATAAAGACCCTTTGCTAAAGGGTTTGGTTTAACATTACACAGGGACAGCCTTCTGGCACATGGGCCCCTTCCCCGGTGAACATCAAAGTACTCCTGCAATCAACATGATCTCTGCTCTGGGGGCCTCCTGCAGCTGTGGTGTCCCTGGGTACCCATGGTCATCCCTGACATGCTAGCAGTAGAACAATACACCATAGAAAGTTTGAAGATTAAGACAACATTTGGATCCTCTGAGGGCTCAGTTCTAATTAGTGTAATTATTAGTCGTACTGTAGTGCCTAGGAGTCCCAGTTATGGACCAAGAACCCACTCTGCTAGGCACTGTAAAAACTCAGGACAAAAGACACACCGCCCCAACTGAGGGTACGTCTTCACTGACGGCAGCAAATTCGTCACCATCCGATCGATCTATCCGGATTGATTGAGCAGTCAGTGAAGACCTGCTCAATCGATCCGGAAGTCGACTTGTTAAAACCTCCCCCTCAAGTGGCGCAGCGCAGTGAAGATGCCGTGCACAGTGGAAGTTAAGAAGTCGACAGGAGTTACACAAGCTACTCTGCGTAGCTTGCGTAACTCCTGTTGACTGCCGCCAAATATTAAGATAAGTGTAGACCAGGCCTGACAGTTAGTGAGTGCATGCCTACATTTCTTGGCACATAAGAAGTCAGTGCAGTTCTGAGATTGTAGGCTCTTTGGGATAGGGACAGTGTCAACCAACACATTTGTACAGTCCCTACCTACCACAATGAGTCCCTGATACTAAACAGAATTCCTGGATGGTACTATATGTGTCCAGAGACTGTGGTGATAAAGTCACATATTAATTGTGTATGCCAGCCACAGCACGAAACAGGAGAGTCCCAGTGAAATGGCCTATTGTCTTGCAAAAGGGGAGAATTTAATCCAAAGACATGTTGGAATGGGAGGGTCGGAGTGAGAAGTCATTTGTCCTCATTAGATGTTTCTCCATGTTACCCTGCTATAAATGTGTCTATGTACTTTCTGACTACTTTAGAGATTTCTAGTTTGGACATATTTGGGGTACATTTTGGTTCAGAGAAACATGGTTCTACAACAGATTCCAAGTCCCACTAATTGCACTTTATGTAACTTTGTCTTTTTTAAAAAGTACCATATGTAATGTACATTAATAGCAAAATCAAATCCAATCTGCTTTAAACCTCAGAAATGTTGTATCTGGCAGTCAAAATGCAGAACATTTGTTCCTAATTTAACACTGTATGCAAAATTTTGGTCACATCAAAGTCTATCCAAAATATCTGTCAGAATACATTGCCCTAATGGATTAATTAAGCCAGCAAAGACCGAATACAAAGCCAAAGCGTATAGATCACCCTGTGTCTTCAACAGCTGTAGTATAAATGTGTCAATGTGTCACAACATCCATGATAGAAACTTACACACTGATTCTTTAGAGCTAGCCCAGGGGTCGGCAACTTATGGCACGCATGCCAAATGTGGCACGTGAGATGATTTTGAGCGGCACTCACACTCACACCGGGCCTATGTCACGTGGGAGAGGGGTGGGGGGAAGGGGTGGGGTCGGGAGCAGCCGCCGCGCGGTGCTGCTTGGGGCCGGGAGCACCTCCTGGCCAGGGTGCTGGGCCCACGACACGTGGAAGGGAGGGGGAGTGGGGAAAGTCTTGGCACGCCACATCCGAAAGGTTGCCAATCCCTGAGCTAACCAATGTTTTCCTAAAATCCTATTCAAGTCTCTTGTAAGCTAAGTTCACAATTTGTTAACCTTTCTGCTGTCAATCTTAATGCCTCTTCCTCATTCCTCCCTGAAGAAAAAGTCTGCTGTTTCTCATGTTATGATAACAACTGTTCCCCTCATCTTTTTAATTCTTACATCCATCCTGGACTGTATTTCATATGGGGCCGGGCACAGTTAAGGGAGAATCCATCATCAGATGCTTGCAGCTAGTGCTGAAAATGTGTTGCCAGAGGCATGCCAGTGGCACAGACACATGGAGCTGGTCTTTGGATACTTTATAAAGGTTGAAGAAAAGCAAAAGATATAGAAAATTCTGTAACAAAATTGTTGCAGCAATCACCTTAACATAGCAACAGCCTGAACCAGCATAAATATGGCAAGCAGAAATTTTCCTGGGTGAGTGTGCCATCAACTTCTGCAGAACGTAGCAGTCTGCCTTATTGTAGCAAAGATAACTTTCCAAATGGGAACCTAATGTAAATCCAGGTAGTGTTGTCTTTCTAAGTCTGCAGGCAGACAGCTCCAGTGCCTCTGCAGCTATTGTTCAAGACACTCAATCTTTCACACTGATCTTTAGTTATTGGTTTTATTCCCTAGCTGTTAGGTATCTTGGTGTATGTGCTTGGATAGGTGGGTGGGCACGGAGGGGAAGAGGGAGACACTGATGAGATAAATTGGACTAGAGAAGTGTGGTATTGAGAGGAAAATTCTGCAGCAGAGGAAGAAGTGACTGAAAATTAAGGGGAAAAGACAAAATACAAAATAGAGAAAGCAAGACAAAGAAGAAGGGAGACAGAGAAAAGGAACAGAGGACAAAAACACCGACACAAGAAAAGATACACCATAGTCTATGATAGGACAGAACAGGGAGCAAAGTGGAGTCAATCCCAGAAAGGCAAGATTTGAAAGCTGCTAGAGAGATGAAATAAGTTACAAAAACATGTTAAATAGAAAGTTGGCTGACAATAAAATATGCTACTATTAAATACAACAATCTTTTTAGCTGTTTTAGATGGCAAAGGATGTTCTTTGGAGGCAAGATAACATAAGTATTTTTCACCCGGCTAGTAGACAGCCTCCAGACCAGACGCCTCCATCCTTCTTGATAATTTGGCTAACAAGGCATGAAGAGGAAGAATCTGTGAAGTGAACTATTGCTCCTGTACCTGTGGTTCTGACTCTATGTTGATCCGGTAAGCTTGTGCTTTTCCATCTTCTGGACTATTAGGAGACCAGGTCTTTGCTTCAGTCCTGCAATAGGGAATTAAAGAAGAAAATAAAACAGAGAAGTTTAATGAAGAAATGTCTTCACTAGAGGTAATCAAATGCTATTCTGAAGCACAGCAGAGTTTACATGAACATCACTCAGCAAGAGGTTTGTACTATTTTCTGCCTAAATTACTCTTGATCCTTTCCATATCATGTGCCTGATAAAGATGGCAAAATGATGCAGTTTCTGTTCATAAATGTATCTTCAGCCCTGTAAAGCAAGAGCGCTGGAGCAGGCAAATGCCACTATTCAAAGATTTTCCATGTGCCTGAACACTTTTTCCATGGAGGTGTCCCAAAGTGTTGTAGAGATTAGCTCACTGACACATTTCTGTTCAGTTCAACATACTGGACATGTAGGATCTATTTTTTGCGTTTGCTATATTTCTTGGGAAAGCTCCTTGTTTTTCTCTCTACAGCAGAGAATTGAACGGACATGCACAGGATCTAGTATAACATATTCATATGTTTCACTGGCATTTCTGAGGTTAAAAATCCTCTTATGGGGCTGAAATAGGGGCTGAAAACCTTCAAAAGCACCACAGAAATTTAAATGGCATGGAAAACCAGGGAAAAGATTTTCAAAAGCACTGAAGTTCCATTTTTAAAAGAGAGGTAGCATAAATCTTGGGAGCATAAATCTCTTTGACTTTCAGTGATATTTAAGAGTCAAAGTGCCTATGTCACTTTCGAAAATGGGACTTGGCAGCTTTTGAAAATCTTGGCCCTGGTCTGCTCATACCATTTCAATTTCTCTAGATTGAACACTGGGATATCCTATTTGATTAAATTTTTTTAAAAAAAGAACATTGTATCTCATGACACACCCCCACCCTCCAAATCACTGTGCCTCCCAAATATTTATCCTCGCGACACTCCTGGAGTAGTGGAATATTATGATCCCCATTTTACAGATAGGGAACTGAGGCACAGGGAGATCCAGTGATTTGCCAAGGTCACAGAGGAAGTCTGTGGCAAAACTAAGAACTGAACCTCAATATCCCAGGTTCAAAGCTAATGCCTTAACTACAAGGCCATTCTTTCTCAGTGCTAAACGTGTGGGTCCAAAGAAGCCTTCGCTAGCTGTTTCTAACATGTAATTCAGAGCAGTGTAGACTATTCATTAATAACACCGTCAGATCATTATAGCTGTTGTGAACACATAATGCTGGAAAGACATTATTCCAGTTTCAAAAAAAACTGCATTGCTGTGTGGCTGCTACAGTTTGTGAATAAATAACATAATAGTAATATTTTGCACTTATATAGTACCTCTCCTCCAAGAACATCAAAACATGCAAATGGCCAAATAAACTTTCTGTTGAGCTACTTGAAACTACTGGAAAAAGGAGATTAACACTGGGTATTCAACTAGATACTGAAGTCAAGGACAGGAGCCAGGATATAAATGATGATAAACTCACAAGGAACAGGGACAGTTTCTCAGAGCTTTCTACTCCCTAAACCTGGGGTCACCAAAAGCTTGGCAAAAGTTAAAGCAGGGTTAGAGCTGTTGTAACTTACACTCGCGGATAACAACACCCCTCTCCCAGGGGCCATTATGCAGCTGGGGATCACCAGAGCACAAAGCTGCAGTGTGGGCCAAGTACCTGACCTGTAAAGGTTTCTGAACACCTTAGCTCTTTCTGAGGGAATTTCCTTGGAAGGGGATGACATGGTCCAAATATTTTATTTTGCCCCAGTCATTTTAACTTGAAGGAATCTCTGCTGCCTGTGTCTGTTTCTCTTCATCTTCATCCTGTGTTTTAGTCATGTAACACAGAGCTTTCTGTTTAACCTCAGGAGCCATGTACATATAATTTTTGGAAAATGTGACAAATTTGTTTAATCTAATATGTGTAGCTTATTTGCTGTAGCCAAGAATCCCTTCACTAGACTCTGCCCCCAATTTGCCACACACCACAGCTGAATTTCCTTTAATTATTTGCAGCATCTCCGTTTGGAAAACAAGAAATACACAGTTTTATCCCAGGAATCTTTGTCTTGAATTCTTACCTACTTCCTGTATTTTTCTAGAGTCACTTCACTTATAACCCTCTGCAAAATAAGGGCTTGAGCCAAAGCACAGTGAAGTCAATAGAAAGACTCCCATTGACTTCAACAGACTTTGATCACCGAAAGCTCTATGCTTTTATTTTTCCACATCGTTTGCTGCCTCCGAGTCTAGTTTTTGCAACACAGGGACACTTGTTATTTTTCACAACTGGATATTTTACTCTGATAAAACTACCTTTACTGTAATGACTTGATGCTGGGGAGAGGAACTCCAGTCTGTAACTCAAGTCTGTCCCTAGAAATGATTTACTGTTCAACATCCCTTGTCCAAGGGGTAGCTGACCCACCCAGGAATCTTAGCATTCCGAACACTCTCATCTTGATCTTTCCCATAATCTACTGCTGCGTGGTTGCTGCTCCCACTCTGAGCATTTCGTTTTGAGGTGGCAGAATATGAAAATGTCTAGCTACTTTGGTCGAGGGTGGCAGTGGGAGGAAGGACCTTCATCATTTCAATGTTTTTCCTCCTGCATTAAATTAGTTTGACATTTTTTCACATTGCAGATGGGAATCCGACAGTTATGAACTTCCTGCTATGATCTATTTTGGAGATTAAAATGCCAAATGCAATTTAAGAAGAATCCCTAAGATTTCAATTTGCCAGCAAATAAAAGAGGAAGGATTCATAAAGTGATTTCTGTTCTGAAAGATCAAGTGATAAAGCAGAGAGAACATCCTATTGCTTAAGTGCCTAAAGGATATAGTCATCTCTAACTGTCGAACTGTGATTTCTCAGTTTCTCCCGACTCAGAACCAGAGAGATCATGTTGTGTGTAATCCCAGGAAAACTGGGATTACATTTTCCAAAACCAGTCAAAGGTTGTTTTTTTAAGATCTATCATGAAAGACAGGGTTGGAATTTAATCCCTGGGTTCACACATGAAATCCCATCTGTGGCTGGAGCGTGTAAAAATCCAATTTGAGACTTTTCCTCCATCACAACATTTCTGGCCCACAAGAAAAATGGATTTCTGATTTCAGCGGCATCAGGGTTGGGCCCCTAACAGAAAATGATTTTGGTTTTACCCCCTCCACCAAATCTAGAAGGGACAGCACTGGGCCAAATTCTGATCTCAGTGACACTGTTATCAACAGCATTACTCTGCCTTTACACCAGCGTGACAGAAATCAGGATTTGGCCCAATGTCTATAAGGAGGTGCTGTCAAGTAGAGCTAATTGAAAATAAAAGCAAAAAAACAGTCGAAATTTGGAAAATTTTGATCTGTCCAGCCAATAAGTCCCCCTCACACACACCCGAGTCCCCACAGAAATGCATGATTCCAAGCTACTTCCATTCTATTTGGGGGCCTGAGTGTACCTGGCCTGTCCACAGGTATGCAGTGATTCGGGAAGGGATGCAAGCCGCCTTAATTCCTTTTGCATAACCTGCATAAGGGCCAGGCCTGAACTGAGGGGCTGCTCGCACTGAGCCTACATGGGGGTCCACAGAGCCCCAGCAAGGGGAGGTCAATAGCCCCAATGCCACTCTGCCCCAGCCCACTGAATGAGACCAGCATGCAGAGGGGAGCAAGCTGCACTCCAGCAAGGAGTAGTGGTGGCAGACCTGTTGCCCCTGAGCAGTGGGGAGCTCAGGAAGGAAGCCCTGGGTCAGGTCAGCTCCATGCCACTCCCAAAGCAGGGCTGTGTCTTAAAGCACAATTGAGTCCTTGCTGTTCATGTAACAAAATCAGATTTTTCTAATGTGGTAGGTTGACAGATTAGATCTCTCACTAGTCTGTTTCTAGCAGGCTCTAGTTCATGGCTCAGGGACAGGCAGAGTGGTTTCAGATGTGCTGTATTATGGTGAAAGGAATTAAAGTCAGGTATGCGGAAGTCTGTTCCTTGTATCAACAATGCACTAACTTTAATGTAATGCCTGCTGCAATACTAAGAAAATAATTCTACCTCCGTTCTCTTGTACCTTCAATATATAGTTCTGTGGGAACAGACCCATTAGCAAGACATAATTAAAAAGCCAGAAGAAACTGTAGTCACCCTTTATCCTGCATTATTAATTGTTTTCATCTAGGAGACTCACTGTCATTTTAGAAAAATTACTTGCATACAGTCATGTATTTACCAAAAGCTTTTTCACCTGGTAACAATCTGGAAATCTTGTTCTCTTTATTTGTAGAATTGCTCTACTGTCGTGGGAATTCCTGGATCTTGTTCTATTTCTAATTCCTCCACCCCCTTACACACGAAATCTTAACATTTGGGAAAAAGGCCAGATCGACAGCCTGGGACGTTGCTGTCCTTTGTTTAACAACAGAACAGGTGTGACCATGGGCGGCAGCTGTGCAAGCTTCCCAACACAATCATACCATTGAGTCCCTTCCCTGGCCTACTGGGGTCACCTCTAGGCATGAGGGATTAGTCTAGTGTCCACGCTCATCAAGATTTCTGCATCTCTGATTAAACTACAAGTAAACTGAGAGTGTGAGTTTTATTCTGTAATATGGCACTGGTCTGCTAGCAACTGGACTGAAACCACTAGCTGCTATAGCTACTGCTTGTAATCCAAAGGGTAATTTCCCTTAGATAATAACTACAGAATATTGGTTTAATTACTACAAAACCACATAGGACTACCCTCTACCTCTGCAATAGAGTTAAAACTCCACACAACCAGATAAACATGGGTGGGAATTGGCAGGAGTGGTTAGGGGAGAAAATGTATGGAATATTCTCTAGGAGTCCTGTGTGCTCAGAATTTAGATGATTCCTTCCCTGAGGTGAATTAATTTTATAGGATCCAATTCAGCAAAGCACTTAAGCATGTGCCTAACTATAGGCATCTGCTTAAAGTTATGCACATGTCTAAGTCCACCCCTACTTATCAAAGCACTTAAACACACATAAAGTAAAGCACATAATTCTATCTGTTTTCCTGGGCACACTCAGAGTAGCTGATCCAGCTCTTCACAAGGAAGTTCCTGGGACCTGGGAGGTACAGAATTGTTGGGCTCATTCTCACAATTTGCCTTCTATTGAGTACTTCATCAACTTTCAGTGGAGCTGGAGTTTCACTTCCTCCTCCCTTCATTCCTCCCATTAAACTGGTGTTGCCTTCTGGACTTTGCACAGCCAGGAAGGCTGTGGATATTTTTTGCTGGATCACACCAAAGGGGAAGCTGTGATTCACTTTTTTTTTCAGTGGCACGTTTACTGGAAACTTGGGACCATCACATATAGTAATATTTCCCATATCCTAGCAATATTACTGCATGGCTTCCAGCAAATGTGCCTAAGACATTACCCTCCAGGGAGCCTTATTAAACATTTATAGTATTGGAAAAAGTCAGAATGAGAACGGAAATTGACCATGAAAAGTTCTGGAAAGTTTTAGGGGTAAGTTTCCAGAAGGGCCATTACCAGGCCACCTTTTGTGAGCACAGAGTGCCTGTCCATTTGAGGTAAAATTCATCTCATGCGGAGAACCAGCACAAGGCCTCTCAAACTGGACTTAAGTGGAACTTTAATGGTGCTTAGGCCTCATACTGGTCATTTGCCCTGGAATTAATTATACCCTTTGGTAGGACTACTTGTGTGAGTAAGGCAAGCACAATCCAATTCTTGATCTTTATCATTATCATCTCCTTATCATTATCAACCCTGACTTTAATCTTTGGTTACATATCTAAAAGGGGCTGTAAAAATGGCACCACTGGGTTCCATGTTTGTTCTCTCCCTAGTACATTGTATCAAGTCTGATCAGAGTGCAAGTAAAAAGTTGGATTTCATATCTCCCATAAACTCTTCCTGCATCTGAAATTCAAGGTGGGATCTTTCTGTATCAGCACTACTATTAAACATTCTGCATCGAGAACTCAGTTAGCAATTCAGCTGATGATGTATGAGGCAGAATGGAACCCAGTTTACTCTCCCATAGCTGTCGGTTTTGGAGGGCTAAGAAGGGCAAAAAAGCAGTAAACATTTATTTTTGTGTCAGAAGTAAGCAGATAACAATGAGAGGTTTGGGAAAGTGCCATTTTAACAGTTACTTTTTAAGCAATGTACTTCAGTTTAAGAGAGCACAGAAAGTCAATAAAGATGCATGTTGTACATCTGTGCAACTATTCTACCTTTGGGACACACAAGACCCATTATTTTAGGGAAAATGGGCACTTGAGGTAATTGCTGTAGGTGTGATTACACGGCAAAATAACCATTTCCAACTATTTTAGACAGAGAGTACCTGAAAATTGGGTCTCAGAAGTAACAATTTGGAAACAGTTTAGGATAAAAAAATCCATTGTTTTCTTTCTATCTGATAAAAGTAGAAATACATGGGCTCCATCAGTGGTTCCCAACCTGTGGCCTGGGGGCTAAAAGTGGCCTGCGGAGGCTTTCAAAGAGGCCCGCGGCTCCCCTCCTGCAGGCTGCAGAAGGGAGCCGCTGTCTAAGGACCCGGGGGAGTGTGTTGCCACAGGGCTACAAGACTGGTGCAGGCTCCTTCTGCAGCAAAGGGGATGGGAGATCAGCACTGCCCTCCCCCCGGCTAGCAGGGAGCATGGCAAAGCGCTCCGCCTGGCTCCCTCCATAGGCGCTGGGGTCCCTGCTGGAGCCAGAGGGAGGAGAAATCAGTGCTCCCCTCCCCTGGCTCCATCAGAGAACAAGTGCTCTGCCTGAGTCCCTATGTGCAGGGGTCTGTGCTGGAGCAAGAGGGAGGGAGCACTGATTTCCCATCCCCCTGGCTGCAGAAGGGAGCCACTGCCGAGGGACCCAAGTGCAGTGCACGGGGCTACAGGATGCGAGTGGTTTCCCTGCTGCAGCCAGGGACATGGGAAATCAGTGAGGAGGCAGCCTCCTCGCTGAACTCCTTCCGTCTGGCTTCAGTGGGAGGCCGGGGGCCTGCTGGCAGAGACTGGTGGCCCTTCGTGGTTGTAAAAATGATATCTGTGGCCCTCGAGCCAAAAAGGTTGGGAACTACTGGGCTACATAATATGATTAGCCAACATCTGCCTTTTACAGCAAAATTTAAGGTTTCGGTTTTAGCAAGATACCTATTTTCAAGAATTCGTTTTGACAGCAAAATGTATGATTTGTGATGAATCTTTGTACATATCAGACTTGCACAAACGGTGGACTATTGGCCATTTGTGTGCACTGTCGTACAGTGTGTTCTGGGTCACAGAATTTTTAGGCCTAAGCCTCCAGTTCAGGCGATGTCTAGACTGACGGCAGCAATTGATTTATCCGGATCGACTGAGCGGAACTGGAGATCTGCTCAATCGACCCGGAAATCGACGCTATTAATCCATCTCTGCCAGGTGGAATAATGTTGCGTCAACGGGAACGTGTTTCGCGTTAATGCAGCGAACTGAAGGCATTGCAGTAAGTAGGAGTTAGGAAGTTGATGGGAGTACGCCAGTTGACTGCTGCCGATTTTGGCGACAAGTGTAGACATAGGCTGATAGTCTTCAATGGGAGTGAAGGGTGCTCAGTACTTTGTAGGATCCTGTGATTCATTCAGCCAGCCCTGCAACAGCAGAACTCCAGCATTAAGAGGCTATGAAGAGAATGGAGCGTGAAGGTGTGGCAGCATAGTTCTTTTTACTAAACTTCAAAACCAAATGAATTCCATTCTTTGTATATTATAGGGGCGTGTATATATGAGACAGAGCATGCCTTCCTAGTTCAAGTTTCTTTTTTTGTGTAACTCAAAAACAGCTTCAATTACAAATGAATGAATCTGGGCAAGATTTATCATACAATGATTTTATCATTAATTTACTTTTTTTTTAAATTGAAATCTCTGGCCTCTAGTCAAATGCAAAGGATTGATGATTAAATATCAGAATGTCCAGAGTGTTTCTGTGAGAAATAACTCAGAGCGTAGTGCTGATTAATAAAAAAAAAAAAAACACCTCTTCTTTAAACAGCTGCGTAAACCTGCCATTTTACTCTCCTTTTGGACATCTAAGAATGATAAATGAGCCATATATTATGCTACCTTGGCTCCAAATTTAACAGGAGGAGGAAAAGATGACACAGAAGCATGCCAGCTGATTTATAAGATGTCATCCTAAATTGTTCTGCTAAATCTTCATTTACACCATCACGTACTTTCTCCCATATAACCCAGAAGCCATGTGCCATTACTAGCCAGTCCTATTAAGCCCACTTGAACTCCTGGCCTTGGATTTGAAAGCCATTAACCGTGACCCTAGTGTCTGCCTCCTTACATAGGAATGCCTAGGTAATTTCTCACACATTACATCAGTAACTACATGTGAATCAGTCATAGAAGCTGGCTTCATTCAGGGGCTGAGGAATATTTTCCTCTGCTTCACTTCTGAACAAATGGGTTACTGTGCTACTTTGTTTGCCCCAGCACTGGTGTCCTGGAATGGCCTCACACACCAAAGTCAGTAAGAGTTCTGCCGCTGACTTCAATGGGAACGGAATCAGGCCCCACACAGACAGAGAGAAAGCAGCCTCCTATAAAAGCATGGTTTAGTCCTCTAACAGAGGACATATCAGAGATTAAACACATGCCAGACAGCCCTGCACTGGCATCGGTACAGAGGCCGACAGCTCCAGCTGGAGCTACAGGAGACTTGTGCCTGAGACAACATTGGCTGCTGGGGCTCCACAAAGCCTCTCTAGCACCCGTGAAAAGGGTGCAACATCCACTCCCCAATGCATGTGGCCAGTCCAGGCAGGCCGTGTGGGGATGTAGAGCATTACCTCATGCTCTTTGGCTATTTACACATTGACGGCGGCAAATTCGCCGCCATCAGATCGATCTTTCTGGATCAATTGAGCGGTCAGTAAAGACCTGCTCAATCAATCAGGAAGTCAACGCACTAAAACCACCACCTCAAGTGGCGCAGAGCCATGAAGAAGCCGCGCACAATGGAAGATAAGAAGTTGACGTAACTTGCGTAACTCCCGTCAACTGCCGCCGAATTCTCAGGTAAGTGTAGGCCTGGCCTCTGGAAGGGAAGCAATACTAGCCTTACATAGTCCTTGTGGATGGGACAGCACAGGCTCCTTGCATCCTCTCGCCTTCCTTGCAGAATCATGTGGGACTGGGCACAAACTTGTCAAGAGCTTCCCAGTTATGTCTATTGAGGGCAATGGGAGCAGCATCAGACCCAGTCTTCAGTTCCAGCGGACTTACAGATCCACTGGTAGCACTAGTTTGTCTCTTGGTGCCTTGCAATTGCGACTTTCAATCCTAGAGGTCACTCATTTATTCGGAATGCCATTCTCCAACAATGTAGGGCTTCAATCTCTCTTTATATTCACTCATTTCAGGCATGACCAGATTTGAAGTAATAAATCTTCTAAACTAACAATAGCTACAGTGTCACCACAAGGGATGCGGGTACTTAAAAGGGGACGAGCAAGGTGTCTTTCAAAGAGGATTTAAATCATATAAAGTCAGGTGTAAGCAATAACATGTCAAGGTGTGTGGTTATGCTGGATACCTGTATGCCTCAGGTGCACTGTAAAGGACTAGGCCGCAAGCCAAGTGTCTTCAACCACACAGGTGGGGTGGGTGTGGGTGGGGTGGGAGATTGAGAATGGAGTATCCAGACTGACTACACATGAAAGGAAACCTTGAATCTTAGGGGACCGTAAAGAGAGTGGATGCCATGTGGAAAAACAAAATTCCCAGTGCTCTGCCTGCTGCTGGCTTTGAAATCTCTAAGCAGTCTGGACATTCAGCTAACAGTACCTTCCAGCCACTGCCTCTCCATTGCCTCACCTCTTATCAATACACGATCAGGCCCAAACTCAGCCCCTTTTTACAAAACTACAGAAAGCAAACCGGAATCAACACTTTCAAACTTGGGTCCCCAAAGTTAGGCACCTCGAGGAGAGTCTGCAGCTTGCTGACTGCCTCCACTCCTGCCAAAGTCAACTGAGGACACTTGGCACGCTGTAGGAAGCCACTTTAAACATTAACCCACCTCACAACGCCAGTTTCCACATGGCACGTGCATTAAAACAGTGAAGTTAACTCATGTCCAGTCATACAAAATATCCTGTATGCTCATGGGGGGACTTAGGTTATGGGTGCTATGAGAACTTCCCTACAGTCTTGCTTTTAAATCTCAAGCAGGGGTTTTATCTCAAATATCCTGGGAAGCAGCACAGTCCTTTTTGTCTACATTGCTGTTCCCCTAGTGCCTCAGCTCTTTTTGGCTGTTTGACCGCACAGCTCCTCCATGTGTCCTACCGCCAGGGATCTCCCCGACGACCAGATGCCTCCGAAGTCCAACTCTCAAGGTTTCTACATTTGGCAGACCATGAAGGGAAGCGTGTCATCCCTTCCCCAATTGTTGGCGTGTTCTTTGGCTTGAAGGCTACTGGACGGCACACTTGGGTGACAAGAAGTATGTGTCAGAGGTAGGAATAGGACCTAGTGCTTAGGGATCTGGATGCCCAATTCCCATTAAAAATTAATGGTAATTAGTTGTCAAAATCCCCTAGGCAGCTTTGACTATCTCAGCTTAAATGTCTTGACACTCCAGCCCATGCTGTAACCACGACAACATAGCCCTTTTAGTGACTAATACCCAGCGCAGGAAGGCATTATCGTATAGTTTCATGATATTATATAAATTTATCTTTTGCTAGGTGGGAAAAAAAAAAAGGAAAGAAATCTCAGCTTGTGCTTCTCTTTGTGTTTTCATTTAAAAACAAAACTGAATACAAAATGTAAACAAGTCAGTTACAGTACTTGACATCCAGTGTAGCACTGTACATTAGCACTTGTGATGCAGATTTTTATATGTAGCACAAATACTGTAAAATAGGAATTTGCTAATAATCTGAAGAGAAACTCTGCTTTGACTTCTTGAGGTTTAGCCAGTGGACATTACTCATGTGGGCATATTTTAATTCCTGGTACTTTTTTGTGCTGCTCTTCCACTGAACAGTAAAGCTGGGTAGATATTGCAAAAAAGATTGCATGAATATTCACTGAAATTTCTATGTGATTTCACCTTGGCTATATTCATGCTCCCTTTGTATTGACGCATCACCAATGGTCATGTGATCCAGTGTAACTGGCGTGCATGTTCATGCCATTGAATTTCAAAATAGCAGGTGTGTTTGTATGTGTCCTGGGAGTGTTTATGCAGTTATGCAATCAGGGACTAGAAAAAATAAATTACAGTTTATCTGACCCATCACAACCAACTATAGAGAAAACTATTTGCAATCTATCCAGGGGGGTCATCTCGGCCCCTTATAAACAGATCTCACATGATGGTGAAAGACCCATCTACCACTTGAGTTGCGCCCTCCAAAATATTGTTCAGGTGCATCGGCTGGGCAGCACAGGAAAGTTTTCATTGCCTATGCTGCACCCACTCTTTGCTAAATACATTTTCAGTCAGTCTGGGTTTTTATACCATGTGCACCACCACAGTATCTGAGTGCCTTATATGACCCAATTTTACAGATGTGCTGTGCAACCCATAACTCCTAAAGCCAGCCAGAGATGTGGCTCATCAGTACCACTGAAACACAGGCCGTTGGTGTGTGCATGTCCAGCGCTGTTAATCTGTTTTCTTTCAAAAGACCAAATGTCTTTCTTTTTTAAAATTATTCATCCAGTCTCTAATTTTCCTACTGAATTTTCCAGTGGGAGTCAAAGGGCATTTGATGAATACAGTTTGAAAACAAAAACAATCTTGTTATGTATCTGAATAATGCATAATGTCCAGAGTTCAGTGAGAAAAGGGTACTGGATGGAAAAACCCAAAAAGAAATAAAAGGATGAAAGATGTTCATTGAGAGGTGCTTTGCTCTCTTGATATGATGAATAGTCACATGTTCATAGCTGGATTTGAGTGGTGCCTTATTTGGCAAAATATTCAAAGCACCAAATTCTTAATTACTCACTCAGCAGATACAAAAGAGAAAAAAAAAAAAAAAAAAACCCTATTACTCTGATCAGAAATGGAAGTGGCTCAAATCACATGGAAAACTTGACCCTGAAAGAACTGAAGACCAAATTGCATAGACTCAGGTTGTTTCGGATGCTTAGCTGGACCCTATCCAAACCTTTGATAGCTTACCTATCACTAAGTTAACGTAAGTGTGTCAGCTGACTGCACTGGCTGCTAAGAAAAGGTCTATCCTCTTAACCCAAAGCTGAAGAGAAAATTAAGTTTGTAATAGCAAGTGTGTTTTGGCTCAGTCTTTGCAGAACAGGAGTGGCCTACGGTGGACAGCGACAGTGCTGTTAGACATTATGCTGCCCTAGGTATCCCCTAACCAGCTTTCAGGGCAGGAGGTGGCTGGGCTGGAGCCTCATAAGTGAAAGGGAACCCTTAAAGGGGAACACTCCCACCCAGAAGCCGTGCTGGGAGTCGGGGAGCCAGAACTGTTGACATGGCAGCTCCCAGACCCAGTTGCTGTGGGGTGGTGTGAAATGGGGAGTGGTGGGAGCATCGTTAGAGAAGTAGACACTCCCCCGCAGAACTGATCAGGCTGGTGTGCGCCAGCTCTCTGACACTGACACTGTGATGAGGGCCAGAGTCACAGCCATGCTAGCGCAGCTCCCAAATGGTGCAAAGTGGGAGGGGGGGACATGGCCAGAGGCATCCTACAAAATCTGGCACCTATGCAGCCATTATACAGCGTATGCCTAATGCAGGGCTGAAGACTGCAGGCACAGTGCAAGGGTAGCAGTTTGCCATATGCAAATCTACTGCCTCTGGTTTTTCACAGACAGATGCAAGTAAACATCAGCTGACTCCATGTAGGCTAAATGACTTCTAATGCATGGGAAACTTGCAGATGTTCGCGACTATGAGGCTAGACAATTTTTAAAAATCTCTGTTATCCCCAGAGGTAGTTTCCTCACTCCAATGATCTCACTCCTTTCTTAGAAAGGCAGCTCTTGAATGGTTATTCATTTTCACTGATGACACAGCCCTGGATCAGGCTTCAGCAATGATTAACTACTGGGCAGGATTATCTGGAACTCAACAGATCATTCAGGACTGAGCAGAGAAATCCAACAGCCATGTCACCAAACACTCACTTTGGGCCAAGCTAAAAATAGATCTAATGAAGTGTTACTGTAGTTGCTTTCCTTACTGTACAAAATAAACTATTCAGTTTTTCCTAACTGGAGAAAGGCCTTATTTAAAGATTACATTAATTAACTTATATTGGCACAATAGCCTGGAGGGTATATTTACTTTATAAAGAACTACGTATCCATATATGGAACAACTGCAGGATCCAGTCTAAGCTAAAGCACATAGAAAATGGTTAGCACGGAGCCAATTCTGTCCTCAGGTGCATCAATGTTACTCTTGTGGAAGTCAGTGGGAATTGTGCATGGATGCCTGGGTACTTTATGAATCCCATTAACCAGCCATATGTCATCAGGTGCTTATATAGTTTGCCCTCCTATGTAACAGAGGTCAAAGAATTTCACCCACCCATTGCTGCATCCAGGTGGTAACTAGTGCTTGAGCTAGAGCATCTCTTTCAGAAAGACTTTAAATCCCACTTAACTTCAGGGCCCAAATTTTGAAAGAGATTTAGGTGTTGCTGCACTCAGCATTGCAACGCCTAACTGATTTATGAGCCTAAATCACAATTTCAAAAGGGATTTAGGCACCTAGTCTAAATCTCATTGACAGTCATAGAATCATAGGGCTAGATGGGATCTCGAGAGGTCATCTAGTCCAGTCCCCTGCACTCATGGCAGGACTAAGTAATATCTAGACCATCCCTGACAGGTGTTTGTCTAACCTGCTCTTAAAAATCTCCAGTGATGGAGATTCCACAACCTCCTTAGACAATTTATTCCAGTGATGAACCACCCTGAGAGTTAGGAAGTTTTTCCTAATGTCCAACCTAAACCTACCTAGCTGCAGTTTAAGCCCATTGCTTCTTGTCCTGTCCTCAGAGGTTAAGAAGAACAATTTTTCTCCCTCCTACTTGTAACAACCTTTGATGTACTTGAAAGCTGTTATCATGTCCCCTCTCAGTCTTCTCTTCTCCAGGCTAAACAAACCCAGTTCTTGCAGTCTTGCTTCATAGGTCATGTTTTCTAGACCTTTAATCATTTTTGTTGCTCTTCTCTGGACTTTCTCCAATTTGTCCACATCTTTCCTGAAATGTGGCGCCCAGAACTGGACTCAATACTCCAGTTGAGGCCTAATCAGCGCGGAGTAGAGCGGAAGAATTACTTCTCGTGCCTTACGTACAACATGCCTGCTAATACATCCCAGGATCATGTTCGCTTTTTTTGCAGCATTGCACTGTTGATTCTTATATAGCTTATGGTCCACTATGACCCCCAGATCCCTGTCCACAGTACTCCTTCCCAGGCAGTCATTTCCCATTTTGTACGTGTGTTCCTTCCTAAATGGAGTACTTTGCATTTGTCCTTATTGAATTCTCAGACCAATTCTCCAGTTTGTCCAGATCATTCTGAATTATAATCCTATCCTCCTAAAACAGTGTTTCTCAACCTGGGGGTTTAGAGGGGTCGCAAGTGCAGAGCTGGTATTGGGGGTGGCAAGAAAGGCAATTGCCTGGAGCACAGGGGCGCCATGAAACTAAGTTACATGCCTCAGCCCCATGGGGGTGGGACTCAGGCTTCAGGGGTACAGTAGTTTGGAAAGGTTAAGAACCACTGTCCTAAGCACTTGCAACCCCTCCCAGCTGGGTATCATCCACAAACTTAATAAGTGTACTCTGTAAATCACTGATGAAAATATTGAACAGAACTGGACCCAGAACTGATCCCTGCAGTACTCCACTCGTTATGCCCTTCCAGCATGACTGTGAACCCTTGATAACTACTCTCTGGGAACGGTTTTCCAATCAGTTTTGCACCCACCTTGTAGTAGCTCCATCTAAGTTGTATTTCCCTAGTTTGTTTAAGAGAAAGTCATGCGGGACAGTATCAAAAGCCTTACTAAAGTCAAGATATACCACATCTACCACCTCCCCCCTATCCACAAGGCTTGTTACCCTGTGAAAGAAAGCTATCAGGTTGGTTTGACATGATTTCTTCTTGACAAATCCATGCTGACTGTTACTTATTACCTTATTATCTTCTAGACGTTTGCAAATTGATTGCTTAATTATTTGCTCCATTATCTTTCCAGGTACAGAAGTTAAACTGACTGGTCTGTAATTCCCCGGGTTGTCCTTATTTCCCTTTTTGTAGATGGCACTATATTTGCCCTTTTCCAGTCTTCTGTAATCTCTCCTGTCTTCCAAGTCAATGGGATTTAGGCTCATAAGTGTCTAAATCCTTTGAAAATGAGATTTAGGCTTCTAAATCAGTTAGGTATTGCAATGCTGAGTGAAGCAATGTCTAAATACCTTTAAAAAACTGGGCCCAAGTGCCCAATACATCTCTTGATAAGTTGTTCCAAAGGTTAATTACCCTCACTGTTAAAAACGTCCACCTTTTTTCTAGTCAAAATTTGCCTGGTTTCAGCCTCTGGCCATTGGATCTTGTCCTGACTTTGTCTAACTAAACTAAGGAGCCATCTACTATCAAAAATCTTCTACATAGCAGCCTACAGATCATGATCAAGTGATCTCTTAGCCTTCTCTTTGATCAACTAAATAGACTGAGCTACTGTAAAGCAGTTTAACTAGCTGTAAGATCCTCTGCATGAGAAATGACCCTGTATAATAAAGACAGTTATGGTGTTGTAGTGCCATGCAGATTTCTTCTCTGTCAGCTCGTTTGATGGTCAGAGCTGAACTCCACTTTCACTGTGGGGCTTCCAACAATCAGCACTTTCTGGACAGAAAGATGCTTTATTTTGAAGTGGCTCTGGTGACAGAGTCTCTATTCATAGTTCCTCTGATTTTATTTATTCCGTATCATGGAACATTTAAATAGGATTTGGATTGCTTTTTTAAAAATGTTTTAGACAAAAAACAGTTCTTCCCAAGAAATTAGCAAAGTTTGATCAGGGTGTTTAAAGCATCCCATGTATGTTATTCTGTATACACTGGAATCTAATCATAACAATGGCCTGAACCAGCTCCCATTAACGTTAATGGAAAGACTCCCACTGTCATAAATAGGGGGTTGGATTGGGCCCTTTGTGAAGTCACACAGGATGACACTCCATTTTAGTGGAGTGAAAGCTCCATTCCAATGCATTTCAATGGAAGGTCACATGCAGTGATGCTTTACTCCAGCATAAGAAGGTTCCTGTGCTGGTCCCCTTGAAGACAGCCCCTTGACACCTTGTAGTTCCAAGGGGATTTTCACCTCTGCCTCCTCCTCTGGAAAACAGAGAAGGAGCAGAAAAGGTGCTACCACCTTGTGGGGAGAAGAGTAAGGAGAAATCTCTGTTTCCCATCCTTGGTACAGCCCCAGTTTGGTGTGAAGAGATGGGCCGCCCTTACGAAGGCCACTCCCTGTGGGAAGCAGGAATATGAGCGTGCTAGGCCTGATAGATCCTCCCTTGTTATATGAAACTCTGCTTGTGATGAAATTTACTGTGAAACAAACCACTTAACCTCTCTGAAGCAGGGCTGTCTCTACCTCTGTTCATCCAGGACCTGGCACAATGGTGTCCAAGCTAGATCGGGGCCTCTATTTTAATACTAAAACATTAACGTTAAAAGAGGATTCTACTTTATTTATGGTAGCTGTTTATAATTGACCCAACTATATACACAGGAATAAAGCGATGGCTTTGTGGAACACCAATAACTTGGATTTCAGACCAGATTTCAAGATCCAGAAATCTAAACAATTTTAAAAAGGAAGTATAAACAGTAAATGGTAGCTCTTTACATAAGGAAATGCCTTTTTAACATGAAGTGGAAAATCTTATAAATGTACTTATATCTATCAGAGATAACATTAGTCATTTATGTGCCTCATAAAAGTCACTCATTTTGGCTGGACAATTATAGTAATTTGTGATTTAATTAGAAACATTTGGCCAGGGAAAGAATTCCGGTGGAAAGAAAAACAAAATCCATTTACATGGACTTTTGTTTTGCTTTAAATCATTTAAATCAAGGCACATATACAAAAAAGATATTAAGGGTAATAGGTGCTGTGTGGTACTTATCCAAACCCAGATTCTGGCCCTAAGACAGCTCCCATTGAAGTCTATGGCAGTTTTTCAGTTGGATCAGGACCGGACATTTACGCATGTAAATCTGTTTCTACCAAAAGACTTTACAGTGTGCTGATGTGAATTCAAATACAAATGAACTGAAATATATATCACTATGCCTGCCTTTTACTGATGTCATTTGTAAAGCATTTGTTTACCTGGAGCAGTTACACAAACCACTGGGGCACATTAAGAAATGAATCTATTGATACACTATAGTGTCTTTCTTTACTCTGGGACCAATCACGAGCCTCTTGCAGATTTACCAATTTTGCATCATCCTGCTGTTTATTTTGTAAGTATAACAATGGGACAAATTGGCCTATACAAATAGGACAAGAAGGGTTAAAAAATAACAAAATGTACAAATGCAGCCCATTCCCAGCATCTTGCTCCATGGACAAACAGAGGCAGGAATGGTTGCAGAGAGAGCATGCTTAGCCCTTTGATGGGAGGGGAAGGAATACTTGGGGCTTGTCTATACTTGACATGCTTCAGTGGCACAGCTGTGCTGCTATAGCATTGCAGTGTAGACATTACCTATGCACACAGGAGGGGTTGGTTCTTCTTCCATTGACCTAGCGCTATCTACACGGGGACGGCGGAAGGTTGGGGTGGGGTGAGGTCAATTTACCTACATCACTCAAGGGTGTGGAATTTTCACCCAGCCATGAAGGTAGGTCAATCTAGTTTTCTAGTGTAGACTTAGACCACGTTTATACAGGGACACTCAGGAAAGCTAAAGCAAATCAGCTAAAAAGTGTGAAGCTAATGTGCATAAATTAAGGGGTGTTCCATTCAGGAGTAAAGCTGTAAGTGAATCCTCATTCAAGGATTCCAGGGTAGCTTAAGGTTTTTTTTGTTTTTTTTTTAATATGAACAGTTAGTTCGCAGCAAACTGGAGTGTGAACCTACCTCGCACTAGCCGGTTGCAGACTATCTGCCCGGGTAGACTTATTGATGTACATTAACAGTTAGTTAATATGCTCTGACAAGCCCTTAATCGTCCCTGAGACCCTTGGACAAGGATTAAATTACAGCAAAGTACGGTCACTTTACTCCTGAATGAAACACCCTTTAATTTATGCATGTTGACTTCACACCTTTAGTAGATTCACCTTAACTTCCCTGAGCATCCAGATGTAGACAAACCCTTAGGGTCACTCAGATGTGATCATTTTAAGGCATTAAGATGTGGCACCAGATCTGTGCCAACATGAACTCCCTTCCAGTACTCCATAGTTAGGAGAAAGGCTACAACTCAGGGATTCAGGGAGAAGCAGAGGAAAACAGGAAATCATGGCTGCCACGTGGTTGCAGAAGACCACCTCAAGGAAGGGGACATTTAATTACAATTATGACACAGTAATTATGTAGTTGGTGAATATTAGAGAGTTACAAGTGTTTGAAGGCAAAGTGCAGACACCTACCTGTTCACAGATAGCATTAGCTGGTCCATACAAGCTTTGATCTTGTTTTGTGCTTCTAGATGAGTCATGTTTTCTGTGCTCTCTCCATTAATTGCCAGAATAATATCTCCGGGGCAAAGGTTAGCCATGGCTGCTTTACTCCCAGGATTAATCTACACAAGGAAAGAAAAAAGTGTTACTAAAAAGATGTTTAGTGTGAGAACATATAACAGTTAAAGAAACAGGAGTTGTTCTTTGGAAGGGATGAGAAAGAAAGCAGATATAGCAAACTTCCTGTTGCTGAGAGTGAACAATTTTCTATGGAGAGCGCCATTGTGCTTTGTCTAGAATGAAGATATTTACCAGTATGGGCATATTTTCAGAAGTAGCCTCAATTTTGGGATACCCCATTTTTTCTCCCATGAAGGCTGTGTTCTGCAGCCACATTGGATGACTCTAGCTATGGGTCTGATTCAAAGCTCTTTGAAGTCAGTTAAAAGAGTCCCATTGACTTCCATTGGTTTTTACATACAATAATGTAATGTAACACTTTATTCAAAGTGAGCTGGGCACCTAAAATCTCTTGGGCTCCTTTGAAAATCCCAGCCTCTATTCACAGGCTCCACAGCTTCATTACATGCTTGAGAATCAACTTCTGAAGAGTGCTGAAAAAATGAAACTTTTTGGGGGGGGAGGGAGGCAAAAGCAAAGAGAAGCATCATAGCAATCACCCTAACCGCTTCAGAGGTGTGATATTCCACATCAGCTTTCCCCAACTGCTGTTCAAATTACATGCCTCTTTCCAGTCATGCATATAATATCATACTGCTTATTAAATCTCCGTAACTTTCCCCCCACTTTTTGTATTAATGCCAAAACCTCACAAAGCTTAGAATGCCGTTCTCAGGAAATTAATGACATGGCTAGGTACCAGTTGTGGTTGGATTGTACAGAGTTAGGGCCCAACACTACAGGCCTAAGTGCGCCATAGTTATTATTCAAAGCAGTGGGTGTTTTGCCTGCATCTGGCCCAGTATGTTTCTAACATTTGCAAAGATAACATAAAATTATGTAACATGTACTGTACAGCTGCCAATAAATGTGTGTCTAACTGTGTAAACTGTTGATAGCTAAATGTTTGTCCTCTAATTTCCTCCTCAGTCATTCATAACATCTGTTTATGCTTCCACACACTTGCTACGATAGCCACCAGCATGGTTTATCTAATGAGAAAGTGCACTATGCTACATGTTGTGGTTATTCATATCTCATTGCATTTAAAATGTAATGTTTTTGGAATACCATTTAATGTCAGTCTTTATTTATACCAGAATAATCCTGTATCTCAAGAGATGTGTGACTGCTTCAACATATTATTTTGCACAATTATTGGGACACATCTCTGATAGACAGATTAATTAGAGATTCCACCTTCCCATCCCAGTAAGCTACAATCAGTCATAGAATTACAGCCTCTAACAACTGTCTCTCTTGGCAACTTCACTTTCTCATGGAAACTCTTTGGCTTTGATTTTTTTTTCCTATTGCAACAGAGGTCATAGACTGTGTGTATCTAACTTTTAAATGAAACTACACTCTCTGATACGGATTGTAAGTCACAGGCCTGCTGCTATAGAATAACAATATTAACAACATAAAGAAACTTGCATACGATTGTTTAGTTTGAGAATAAAGCAAAAGGGCAATTCTCCAATATTGTGGCTTGGTCACTTCGGGGGGCATCTCAGGGGAAAAGATTTTTAAACAAAAACCCCACAATTTACATCCCTAGGAAGGAAATTTCCTACACTAAATTCAACATGTGACACAAAAACCAGGATCACTACTCAGCATACTATCTCCCTTATATACATTGTTTGGATGGATGCAAGGAACAAACTAGCTAACATACCACATATGTTTCAAACACTTGGGACCCAATTCAGGCCCTCCTTGATTTTTGGGTACCAACAGGCATGCACAAACTCTGCACACTGCAAAGTGTTATTTAGTCTGAGCCTCCAGAGATACACTGGGGACCTTAATAAATAAGCACAAACATTATTCTTGCCTTGAAGTGAGCACAATCTAAGTTCAAATATGACACAAGTAGTAAAATAGACACGGGGTGAGAGAGAGACCAGGGTGATAACAATAAGGTCACCTGGCTAATTAGAGAGATACATGCACACACTTTGATTTTGAGGCCTATTTTCTTTTGGGGAGGAGCATCATATTAACTCATGTTCTGATACACCATGCAGAGCCCTCTGTGGGAACCTTTGATGCTTTTGTCATGATGCATCTGTGTTATTTACTTTTCAATGTTTCAATTAGATTATTCTGTTCTGTACAAACCACTGGGCTTTTCCCCCCTCTGTCATTTTCAGGCTCCACTGTGATGAAAGTGTCTATTTTATATAATGTACAAGTAAAATCTAACTCCCCCACTCATTTCAGCTTAACTAAATCAGAGCTCACTTAGAGAATAAGCCATTCATAAACAGAGCTCTTTGTGGTTTCCTATTTTTAGTTTGCAATTTATTTTAAATTACTCTGGCAACTTTGTCATATTGGAATTATTTTACACTATTCATAGAAATGCCTGAGGGTTGGAAATGCAATTGCATTTCAAGATCTCATTAGTCTGAGATACAAACATTGGTCCTTCGGTTAGCTGGGAGTTGGTAATGTGTGTCAGGCCCAACATCTGTATTGGTTGCTGAATTATTGTTTAAAGTATTACAGGCCAACTTCTCCAGAACTACAGCAATGAGATGATCCCATTGACATTCTGAGCCAAATTCAAGCCACAGAGAAGTGGATATTAAAAGGGGCCTGTAATGTGCTGGCTCTGGCCCCAACTGCATTTGAATCATTCTGGGGCAGACCTGCAGGTGCAGAATCACATTGGCTTCAGTGGGGCTCTGCATGGGTGTAGGATCAGGGTGTTTATAGACTGAAAATGTGAGGTTATCTCCCATTGTTGCCACACTAACTGGACAGGGGATCTACTATAGCAGGGTAACAGCCCTGTGGTAGTTAGGACCAGTCTTTAAAGCTCAATTCTGAGTGCTTTAAAATCTACATGGTTATTCAGATTGCCTTGAAATTTGGTATACTTAATGGTGCCCTCTGGTTCTAATAGTGTTCCAAATTTGAAGCCAAATTTGCATCCCAAGTTACAACTCCCAGGACAAAACAAAACAAAACAGCTTTCCTTATAAATTGAGAGATTCTGGCAACCCATTTTTGGTCGCACAGACATCAAATCAGGGTTCTCAGTCCATTGCACCAGGGTGTCCAATGCTCCTGGGTTACCCCAACAGAGTACCAACATGGCATCCACCAGATTTTTGGAGAAATCAAATTAAAAGGTTACTTCAAAAAGATTTCGCTTCTTCGGTTTGGCTTGTTGCAAGCCTGACCCACAAATTATCATGTCAAATTGATTATCCTGAATATACAGAGAGAGGAATTAATAGGACTGGTAGCCTTGAAAGTTTCACACCAGCTGAAGAGCTCAAGGGGACAAGCAGAAGTCCTCTGAACCTGACCCTCCTTGGGCAGAAATCCGAAAGAGGCTGCGAGGCGTACTTATAAAATCTCTCTGTTGGGGAGCCTGGGGAGGTTATTTTGGGGGAATGTAATAAAAAAAAAATTTAATTAGCTAAGTGAATGCTTTTACTGGCAGGAAAGGAGTATTTGGGGTGGGGGGGGGGGTGAGGAAGAATAGGAGTGAGAGGGGTTTGGGCAGCGGTGCTGGAACAATTTTTATAGTGGGGGTGCTGAGAGCCATTGAACCAAACTGTAAACTCTGTATATTAATGGAAACCACTTCAAGCCAGGCCATGTCCCTAGATCAAGCACCTATGGATTTGGGGTTGCATCAAAGGCAGTGAGAGGCAGCAGGGATCTCAGGTGAACATCACTGGGAAGGGGACATGGGTTGAATGGCAGAGAACTAGGGGACAATAGAGGCAGGGGCACCTGTCAGCCCCAGAACTGTGTGTATGCCAGGATCCGGGGAGAGAAGGGGGTCTCAACCCCTCCCCCTACCATCCTAGATGAGCTGAGATCTGGGGTTCCCCGCCCATCTGGCAGTCTGCCCCCCTCCCTATCCTTCATGTGAGCCAGGTTCTGGGGTGGAGGTTTGCCTTTCAGGGGGTATCTGAGCCCTTATCCCTAACCCCAAGGTGAGCTGGGATCTGAGAAAGCCCTACCCCTCTGGAAGCGGAACTTAGAACAGGCATGCTCATCACAGCAACTCACACTGACTGAGAGAAGGGAAATGCTTGACACACATCGGAAGAAACTCTCCTGCATGGTGGTGAGAAAGGACCACCCACCGCCCTTCTCCCATCTCGGAGCTTTTGTTTCAAGCCGTGTTGGTGCCCATGGAGTATTCTCTTTCCCCTGAGAACATCTCATTAAGATGAATGGGCCACTTAACACATCATTGGGCCTGCAACTTTGAAGCTTGAAACCCAGCCTGGGCATTTGCCTTAACTCTGTATTTCCTGGTTTTCAGCTGAACTCAGTGTTCTGGAAGGCCCCGAGCTATCCCTGGGCACCTTTAACTCTGTGTTAATGCTGTTTTTTGCCATTTAATTATTATTAGCAACTATCGCTCTCTTTTAGTTCAGGTGTTAGAACTGGGTGTTGAATGCTACGTGGCCAGGGTTCTAGTCATAGTTCTCCAGGGAGAAAGGGGGTGGCTATGTAATTTATTCAGTAATTGTGTATTGCATGCTGACATGAATTCACTAAAGGGCATGTTCTGAAAATCAGGGGGGGGTTAAAGTGGAATAAATCAAATGAGATTTGGCACAGGGCTTTTGCAGATTGAGCCATGCTCCAATCAGCTAGACCTAGAGTCTGCTTTGATCAGTAACCAAAGTACATGTGACATGAATGAAGTATATGCCAGCAGGTCTGAGAGTGACTATGCACATATTAGGGAATTAAAACACTACTAAAAATCTGTGCTAGCCCATTTTATTAATTTCTACTTTATCACTAAAGTCAGTTTCTAACCAGAGTTCTGGGCAATTTTCAAAAGAACTTTACTTGTGCATGCTGCTAAATTTAACAAATTAGAATGGGGTATTTTTAGGATAAAATAATGAATCTGTGAGTAATCTATTGAAGCTTTCTGATAATAAGGATGCTGGAAATTATCAGTGTTGAAAACAAACCTTTATTACAACGGACAGTGTCAGAACAAAGCTGTTCCATAGTTAAAGTTATGTAAACACAAACTATTACAAAACCTAGAAAATATCCTTGATCCACGCAGACAGATCCTCAGATGGTGTAAATTTTTTGCACGGAGCTGTGACAATCTACACCAGCTGGTGATCTGCCCCATAATCTCCATGTTTCCATAAAGATTTTTTAATTTCAATGAAAATAGTTAAAAACATCTGGAATTGTTATTAATCAGAGCCACCTGTTATCACTTCAAGCTATTTGAGGAACCAAGAGATGAGTTATTTTGGCAAACACTTTGGGTTACCTTCCCCAGGAGACTAGTCTAAGACTCGCTTCTTGCATGAGGGCCAAAAGAAGCAAGTCAATATGGGATTCCCCCTCTGGGATTCCCAGTACATCTTGGCTATTCTGTGTTGGTTTTTGTCTATAGTGTAAACTCTTAAGGATGTGGGCTGTCTGTATGTTGTATTTTGCACACGGATGGCACTCAAATAAATAATGAGTTGGGCCTGATGCTGTGAAGTGATCACTAGAATACTACTACCTGAAATCAGTGGGGTTGCACAAGGGTATGTACTAACTGATCATATTACAAGAGAGGGAGCAAATACTGTACAATAAACACTTGTGTACAGAAGGCATTTCCAGCTGGTCCCAAAGCATAAGTGCAAAGAATATCTCCTTTAATTTTATATATTTAAAATGCTTTGCAGCTGATCCCTCTTGCATCTTCACAGGCTCAAACTCCACAGGACAATTATCACCGCCCTCTTCTGATTTCTTGATATTTAGAAGATAACTGGGGAAACTCAAAATTTCTTAGCTTGATTCTCCTTTACACTGGTGTAAATCGAAAAACTTCAGTGCTATTGCTCCTGTGTTATAGCAGTGTAAGCAAAAAGAGGCTCTGTCTTTTACAACCTGTTGAAAATAATGATCTTTCATTTAGGAAGCCTGTCTTTTTCAACTGGCCAACACCCATATATATATTTTGTGAAAGGAATGCATTTTACATGGAAAGAGACAAATTGTCAAGCTTATACAGAGCTCTTCTTCAGGTCTGGAAAAGGTACTTGGAGACCTGAAGAAGAGCTCTGTGTTAGCTCAAAAGCTTGTTTCTTTCACCAACAGAAGTTGGTCCAATAAAAGAGATTACCTCACCCACCTTGTCCCACTAAATACTGGCTAATTTAAAGGCCTCAACTCAAATTATTTAAAGATTTCTTTAAATCCACAGTGTTTACAGTGTATTTGGCCTGAAGTCACTCTAAATTCTTTACTGCTATGAATGGATACTGAGCTAAACATTTGCATCTGTGTAATAATGTTCTTTAGTCTGCTGCACTGAATGCTGTACAAAAATAGTGTCTTCCTGTGATCTATGAATTACTTGTAAGTATTATATGACATATCTGATTTCTGACACTATTTCCATGTAAAATCTTTTTCACCAACAGAAGTTGGTCCAATAAAAGAGATTACCTCACCTTACCTACATTGTCTCTCTAATATCCTGGAACCAACACGGCCACAATACTGCAATCAACCAGTATCAAACTAATCAAACTGTTTGATTCTGTGATCAGCCATATGGGTTTAGGGCTTAACTATGTCACTCAGGGGTGTGGTTGTATTTTTCACACTCTTCAAAGATACAGCTGGGTTGATCTAACTTTTCAAGTATAGGCATGGCCTCGGATCAATATATGCAAAGATTTCTGAATCTTCAGTTGAAAGGTACTATGAGGGTGTGACATATCATTACTTTGCATTGGACCAGTACTGTGTTCTGGGGAGATTTTCTGTGCAAATGTATGGAGATTTAAAAAAAAAAAAGCTATGACAACGCAAGAACTCCCATGTGTTTCACTTTATATGAAGTGATCACATACACACAGCACAGTTGTCTGCCTTATGAACTACGCTATAAACAGCTGTCATTTGTAATGCTCTCCAAAACTAGAGGTAAAATTACGTCAACATCAGAGCACTCTTTTGAGTTCCACTTTTCCACAAAAATCATCTGTGCTTTCTTTCTTTCAATCAAAATATGCTGATGCACAGAAATTTTTTAAACAGACAACACTAAAAGAAAAGAAAAGGTGGGCCGAGCAAACAAGTTTGTCACAAAAGGACATAAGGACATTCAGGAAATGTGTCCCTGATGGAAATCGTTTCACTTACATCAAAGAGGTGACAGACGCTCCATATTCACTTTCCTGTATCTTGCTTTGTAGAAAGTGCTCTTTGTTTAAGAATTACCTGTGGTGTAGGTACCCTGCATTTACTGTGACTTGTTTTTCAGAGTATGGCACCTTTACATTTCTAGGAGTCTTCAGCTATGGGCAACCATTTTAGTCCTCCAACATTACAGACTGTGGAGACATACATAGAGAGCAACCACGCATGACAGTGGCACTCTTACATAACATCCGGACACTGCTGTGCCTTAAATAAATATTGTGGGCCCAATTCCGGATTCTGTCCCAGTCCCTCTACACCACACCAGCAGCATAAGGGGAATGTAAAGTGACGGCACAACCGCCCCAGTAACCATCCCTTGCTCTACAATACCCCTCCTCCTCTCAGCCCCCAGGACAGGAGGTGTGACTAGTGCTGGATGGCCCCTAGAAGGCCACAGGCAGTTGATTTTAAATTAGAGCATCCCTGAAGCTCCAAATTTACACCAGGAAGTAGGCATTCCCCCAAAAGGGTTGAAAATCCCAGGTGTGCAGAGACAGTATAAATCCACTGAGGCACATTTCTTAGCTCCTGCATCAAGTACAGGGACAGAAAAAGGAAGAAACAGTTCCTAAGTGATGAATTGTTAAATAACAAGTTCTGCATTGTATGCGACCCCCAAAAAAGCCAGTCTATAATCCCAAGCTAAGATGATCATGGATAAAACAAGAAATGCTGAGAAACGCAGAGGAGGTGCTAATTTGGGGAGTAGTGAGGAGGAGACAGGTGAGGAGGTATTCAGTTATAATTACAAACAATTTATGTTTGCTCAGCTAAAGCCTGAGCCTTAGCTGGGTTTAAGAGGATTTTCACACACAGCCCATCCCCTTTCTCAGAACTGCCACCCACCACCTTCCTTCAGAGCCAGAAAGCAGCAGCATCAATGAGTCTCTTTGTGATGCTGCCTGCAGCTGCTGATGTGTGGAGCATTTGGCTCTCTCCCCTGGAGACTGACACATTTCCGTCACGATGTGGAGTCTGCTTCCCCAGAGACTAATGTGGAGAGTTTGCTTTCAAATTTATGACCCTGGCTGTGTCCTAGGCCAAGCTACATTACCCTCTGAGTTAAGAGAAAACAAACAGAGGAGTGGATAATTAGAGCTTATGGAATAGACGTAACAGAAAAAAACAACCAGTTGCTATCTTATCTGGCCACTGGAGTTTGGTTATGTTTTGTAAGTGCTAATGTCCAACATCAAGCCAGTAAGAGAAAACGCATTCCAACAACAACTATTGCTTATACTGTAATGAGCTAGTTGGAGTTTGGAGATGTGCAACCTGATTTCCTAAGGGACACTGTTTACACTTGAAGTGTAAACAAACACACACATGGTGTTTATGCTTCCATTCCCGGAGATCAGACTCAACACTTCCCAGGACACTAGGGAACCAACCATATAAGGCCAAATCCTGAGAGTTCCATTACGCCCCACCTATGGTGAAACCCTTGGCAATGAAACCAAGGGGGAGGAAAACTCTGCAAGGTTTCTCCTTCCAGAGCGTCCTCCAAATTCTTTCACACAGAGCAAGGCATACTTCCCCCAAGCTAGGATCTTGTTACCCAAACTCTGTGGATCCCTCAAGTTCTGCTATAGGCTTGGACCATCCACGTACCACGTAGCCTGGGGCTTTATGACTTTTTCAGAAGAGTCCCCATGGGCCACCAGTTAACGATAATCAGCCGTCCCAGCTCTGTTGTAGCCCACACTGCTTTTTGCTCTCGATCAGTGGGACTCTGTTATAGGCAAGTTAGGGGAACGTACAGTTCCGCAAGCATAGATCAAAAGGCCCAGATCAAAGCCTTAGAAAGACCACATTTGACCAGCTAACAAAACAGTACGCGACAAAATTCACAGATGTCAAAGAGAACAAACGAACTTGCTCTATCCTCAGACAGCAGGCCATATATTACTACAGTACTTCTTATAGTAGCAAGATTTTTAAATAGGATGAATCAAAAGTTAAGCTATCTACCAATGAAGCTCAATCCCCATCACCACCGCTACCCCATTTAATATTTTCCAGTCTAATTTATCAAGCTTTTCGTTTTAGCATAATTCATGGGTGAGAGTTATAGATGTTTCATTCCAATCCCCTTGTATCTTTCCCATAACGAAGACATTTGGTAAGAACAAAGAGATATTAATAAGTAGTTTAAGAGATTCAGGATGAAGAGATCGCCAGACGTTAGCAAATAGTTTTACATTCAAAATAAAGATGGATCCAAATCAAAACTTAGATCCAGATTTCCTTGCAGCTTGAGTCCCAGGCCAGATCTCTGAGACTCACCTTGGTCAAAGGTGAAAAAGACTGAGAACCACTGAAACCTATATTTTACATAAACCTGTATATTATATACATTGATGAGGTCACTTTTAAGAATTAAGAATGCCTGGGGCTCAGCAATAGAAGGCAAGTGACAAAGTGAAGAATAAATGCAGACTTAAGGGCTGCTTCATCAAGAAATACACAGGTCACCCAAGGCCACATTTTTAAAGGCATTTATGCCCCTAAAGATGCAGACAGGCACCTAGGCATTTCTGAAAATCCCACAAGGCACCTATCTGCATCTTTAGGCAACTAAATACTTTTAAAAACGTGGCCCTCAGTGATAAATTGAACACCACAATGCTTCAGACAAAGGTGTCCTGAAAGGTATCGGATACAGTTCGCTTCCTCTTTTAAATTCCCTTTGCTCATCCACAATGAGCAGAGCCTTTCCTATGACTTACCCTCAGCAGCAGAAATGAATTGCAACTGTGCTACTCCTGCAGCACTGAATGGCTACCTCCATCCCACTAGTCACTTCCTGGGATATAAGTGGCTTTAGGACAGTTTGGTTGGAGTTATCTCCTGTGTGCTTTACAGGAGACAAACAGAAGCAGCTTATGGCTTTTATCTCAAGAGTAGTGGGTTTCCCAACCAGAGGGTAAGTGTTACTTTCCTTCTTTATCGTAACAACAAATGGTGGTAACACTAACACTTCACCACGTTGAGGAGATGCAGAAACACAACAAATCATGATTTATTCATTTCTTTATGTTGCAATCGATTATGAAAGTCCAAGGAATGGGTAAATTTTACCTTTAAGATCCCACTGCACCATACGTATTTGGAAAACTGATCATGTAATACCTAGAGTCCATCTCACTGAAGGCAAAGTTAAAACTCCCACTGACTGCAGAGGTGGAGGCACCGTCCTTGTGCAACACGCAGTATTTGGGATAACAAATGTTTCTGAACCTTTCTACTCCAGAGCTGACTGATGTAAGCTGATTTTTCTGTATTTTTAAAGTTTGGAAATCTTGCTGTGGATTGCACAAATGACACTAATTATTCCACAAGATATTTTTTCATTAAATTATTTTGCAGTTCTGGTGGAAATGAATTTGAAATGTGAAGGAGGCCAGCATAACTCCTTCTTACTTCTGTGTTCCATGAGAAAAGATCAGTAATGGCGTGGACTTCGAAAGGGACTTTGTGACGCTCGGATTTTATATTGGTAGTAAAGCTCTTGGAGTGCAGGATGAGTAACCAAGTAAAATTGTTCCCCATCAAATAACTTAATAAAAACATTGTTTTTAAATACACACAAGAGTGATAGAGTTCTCTCTCTGGGGGGCGTAAGGACCACTACTGAATAATACAGTGCTTAAACCTTTCCTCACTATGAAACTTTGCACAACTCTCAACATAACCACCCGCACAGTCTTAAGGCCCAGTCCTGCAAAGGCTTTTTTATCCAACAAAATGGTTACTAACATGAGTTTTCCCATTCCCTTTGCAGGCTTATGTAAAGTATTTAGGATTTCATCTCTCAATGTATCTATCACACACTAATGAGAGAGATACTGGTAAAAATTCAAGTGCAGAGTTTATCATCAACTATTTGCTCTGTTATGTTGCCAACTTCTGTGACATTTGCTGTTTTTCTTAAATCCCCAGCTCCTGAAGTCAAGTGATTTTGTGAGACTCCTATCTTTTTCATCTGAAGTAAATAAAAATGTCTAGCTCCTGTAATTACAGCATAAAAGCCTGAAAACACAAACCAAATGTTCCTCGAAGGCTCAGAGACCAATCTTGTGATTTTTAAACCAGTTTCATGACTTGAGGGATTTTTAATGTCTGGGGTTGGCAATACATTTCTAGACTTTATATACAATCTAACTGCTATGTTCTCCTGCTATCTTCACTTAGTCCATAATAACCTATTTGTACTAAAATTAAGGGCCTGGGCCTGTTCCCATTGATTGCATGCTCTATGAGAAAGAGAGAAATATCATTGTACTTGTTTTTAGTATTGGGAAAGTTATTATAACCATCTTGACACTGGTTAGAGGGAGAAACTGGATTAATTTTAAAAATAGCTCTAAGGTATCTAGCTTTTTGACTACAGGTCTTTTCACAAGAACTCTCAACACCTGTCTCAACAAAGCAGTAGTTCAAACTTTATTTTAAAGCTAATGATGTCATTATACTAACGTTTTTAAAATGCTGTAAATCCCCGATTGTGTAGAACATTTTCTGCTTTGTCCAGGCTGGCAAGTACCTACATTATTTTAGGGTGTATTAGGTTTATTTTGCTAACCTCAAACCAAGGTCAGACCTTGTATGACTGGAACTACATGAAGCATTCTTTCCGCCTAGTTTCCTACCCTGGATTATCAGTGTGCTTGATCAGAGAGATCCTAATGCTAATTACTCTATAGTATTTTCTTCTAATCAAACTCCAAGGCTGAATAACAAGATGTTTTTATTCTCCCCTCCCAGCTATTTAATACAATCTGAAGGCACAACATTTAGAAAGCAATAAAAATGTATTTAATCTAATTCCACTAGGTCTTACCTTTAGTTAAATGAATTTAATGAAAGTGTCATTACAATTCTAAGTGTGATGGCCCAGGTTTCTCACTCTCAACAGATCTTACAATTAGTTCTCATTAGGGCAGACATATGAGAACACCTGACACACATACAGTGATTTCCTCATAGCCAAAAGGATCAAACTGCTCTAAGTTACATTTTAACTTGTTATAAATCTAGAGCATATAAATATATTTTGAGTAAAAGAAAGCTACCAACTCTTAGTTCTGTCAATCAGAGGATATATACCTAGGAAAGGTTAGCAGAAAATCTTTGCAATACTAGTTTTAGGACTGATGCACATTTATCAGTTAATTCAATCTATTTGAAAGCTCTAATCAAAAACTGATTACAGCAATAGATTAAATAGTACCAGCTACATTAAACAAGCATAATCAAGTACAAGCAGAGTTGCAGAGATCTGAAACAAAACCAATGAAATAAACAATGGCCTAACTTGAAGGACTTGAAGAGAAAACACATAGTTGGTGGTCCTAGGTCTCTGTCAGGCTACAACAATGTCTCTGTCAGGCTACAATAATGCACAGCGTATACACTGTAAGGTTTAAAAGGCTCAGGATTGTAGTGATCTCCAGAGTGATTATCAGGCAGCCCTACGAGCAGGAAGTGGGGTCTTCCAATATTCATATAGACCAGACCAACTTTTTTTTCCAAAATAACTGCTCTGTCAGCCACCTTTACTTTTCCAGCCACCCAACCCTTCGCTGGAACAAACATTCTCCTGAATGTAAAATAAAACCTAAAGCTGTTAAATTTTCTTTAAAGTATACATGATCTCAATATACATGATCTCATGTATACATGATACATGATCTCAATATACGAGTGCTACATCATTCAAAAATGGATTGTAAATCACTTCTTTTTCATGCATTTGTTTTGTATAACTCTGGAGCGATACTGAAAAAGTGTTCTCCGATGGACCAGAAGTCAACAGGGGAGCTAACATACTAAGCTACCCAGAACAATTATGAGTGATTTGTTTATTGGAGTAAATCTGCATTTGCTCCAAACATAAAAGCTTGGGGCATCTCTGACTGAACTCAGTAGACACTCAGCAGGAGTTGGACAGGACTGAGGCCTAAATCATACAAGTGCATTTTAAATATGCCTACTGTACTTATAACATGATCATTTTAATTACTGGCAAGGAGTGTATCTAGGAGTCAGACAGTCATGACTCTCAGTTGCTATTCGGCTCTTAAGTACCACAGTGAGAGGTATTATACAAAAACAAAAGACAAAAAACTCAGTTCTGCCACTGAGTTGCAGTGTGACCAAATCTCTTAACTCCTATACAACTTTGGTGTATTATTACACCTAAGAGTGTTGGGAGGCTTTAAGTCAATGAAGTGCTTTCAGGAATCTGGAAGCAAGGTGCTGAAGGAAGGATTCTGGTTCTGGTATTCAACCACAAGGCATGAGAAAGAGGAAGCATCCTAGCAGTCAAAATTAAAAGATGAAGTACACGGATTTTCCCATTAAATGCAACTTGCTTCAACTGCAGTTCTTAGAATAATCAATCAAGAAAGAGAAGTTGACAGTAATCAGATCCTGACTTAAGATTTAATTAAGTCTCATTTCTGTCACGATATCTGTCAAATCATTAGGCCATCTTCAAACAGCTGTTGCCTCTCTAAATTCCACAAAGGGGGAGATAGTCCACCATGTTCTACTCTCAGCTCCACGCTCTCCACTGTAGTTGATGATATGCTGCAATGTGAAGCATGACAAAGCTGACGATGCTCAGGAAGCAGCCGCCCACTAAAAATGCTATTTCCAGCATCGTGCCGGTATTGTGGTGATGATTCTGGTGCACCTAACATTGGAGCATGTTTCAGTACAATGTATATTTGAAGTTGCTAAACAAACCCAGCCTAGCCAATTCCAGCTTCAAAGAAGACATAAAGAAGAAAAAGTGAACTGAATTAGTTCTTGCTACTAGACAGGTATGGAAAAATATCACACATACCCAAATCAGCTCTTCTGACAGCTCTCCTCCTTTTAAAATATTACATTATTTTAAAAAATTAAATGTAAAGAGTAAAATTTTAAAAACTGTCTCAAACATGACTTGAACATGTCTGCTAGAGTTGTGGACTCTCTAAAGCAATCTAGTAACCAGCACCATAGCTAAGGCTCCAAATGATTTTATATAGAGACAGAGGATGACGATGGGTGTAGCTCTGATCTCATGGAGATCCTCACTAGCACTCTGCTGAAACAGGGCCCAATTCTACAAGGTGCTGCGCACCCTCTGCCGCTACTGACGTGAAGGACCAGGCCACTCTATATAATTATGTTTATGGACCTAAGATTTACCAAACAGAAAAACTATTTCCAAGAAAAACAAATGAACTCTAAGAAATATATATGGTTAGTGATCACATGAGCTTTCGTCAAATGCACAGCTAACTGAACCTAATTATTTGAAAATAATGGGCTAAACTCTAGCCTCAGCTGCACTTGTACAACTGTAACGATTTATCATAGAAGTTCGAGATAGAAGACAGACCTAGTAGGTCATACGATCCATCTCCCCGCCAGCGCAGCATTGTTCACTGCAGTATTATATTTTTTAAGTGCTAAATCCAGGCCAGCTTTAAATACACAATGTGACATTCCCACAGCTTTCCTTGAGTGACCATCTTTAGCCTGCTTCTCTATAATATCCTAAATAACTCCTCTCCCTCCTCGGGAGTGTAACTACTTGTACACAATTAAAATGTCTCCTCCTTAAATGTTGCATGGCCATACTATAAACACAGGTATTTTAGGGTCTGATTCTTCAGTCTTTATTCACACAAGTAGTTCCATTTGTTTCCACTTATGTTTTTAAATGTTGCTTTAGTGGAACTGGAATATAAAGGCCAAGTTCTGTCTTCATTTGTACCTGTGCAATCCAGTTTGGCAAGATGGAGTTTGAAAAATACACTGCAATCTTAAAAGGTCCTCACCTAAGTAACTAAGTGTAAAAGGTCTTCTATTTGCTTGCTGTATGCTCTCACAGCAGTGAAAGATCTTTGCATTCCATTAAAATTAGTGAACTGTCTCCTCTAGAGAGAGATTATTCTTTTCCCTCATAGTCTAGCAACAGTCATAGAAAGCCAAAAAACTTATTTGCTGAATGATTTATAAAACAAACCAGACGCAAATACACTTGTGTATTATAAACAACTGAGGGTCTGAGCCTGATGTAGGAGTCTGGATGTAATTATCAAGCCTTTAGTTGTTAGACACATCTTAGTCAGGTTAAAAATAGAAGAACAAATGTTGAAGTCTTCTCTCTGTCCTAACATAAGATCCTATTAAAGGCCCGGATCATGCCCATTATGTCCACACAAGGAGGGATCAAGGTTGTGAGAAACCTACATGGTTTTCAACAATCAAAGAATTTTTATGGAGAGGGAGTTTCATTTCTTTGCATATTTTTTGAACTTCTACATCCATCTGAAAGGCTTATATCATTATAACATGTATTTAGACACTGGAAGCTCTAATTGCAATCTGCAAATGAAAACTTTCTCATCTCTTTCCTATTTGCATTTTAGGATGATTAGTTTTAAGGCTCTAGGAGAAAGTAATAACAAACCTATGGAACTATCTAGAAGCCTCAAAGGGAAGGTGAATAGGTGAGACCTTGATGGATGGGTAGAAAGTTGTGGCTAGAGAACCAAATGAATGGTCAAGATGGAATGTGTATTGATATCAAAGGGCACATACAAAAACAGTATTGCCGATCCCAAGTATGTGTTCAACATCACAAGTCAATACCCCAAAAAAGAATCATGAGATATAAAAATAATGTGGGTTCTTTTTACTTGCCTCCTGGTTTCTGAGCTCTTAGAAAACATTTAGGTCATGGCTTCAAGATTCTCCTGTAACCAAGAAGGTTAGAAACTTGTTGGTTTTATATGAAAGTTGCGGTTCTTGTCTAATATGTCTCCATGAGTTGGGTTTTAAAAAACATACCAAATGTCATGGGACTTGCAATGAAATTGTGAGAGCTGGCAAGCCCAGTTTGCCCAACTAGTTAGCAGCCTGGACACACTTACTGAGTTATTGGGTTTCACCCATAAAATTGCTAGCTTTACATTTCCAATCATCACTGTCTCCACCCCACCAAAAAAAGATGGGGCCATGTAGGAGCAACACTAAAAGGGGATTCTTGTGGAGATTTTCTTTCCTACAGTCCCCTCCTGTGCATTTTGCCACAACAGAGGATTTTCTGACCCAAAGTCAGTGAGAGTTCACTGCATAAGGGCACCGAAGATTTAGCCCCATATTCACAAACAGATTTGTGTGTGTTACAGGCAACACCTTAGATTACTGAAAATAAAAGAAGTTTTGAAATCTGATTTGTTTTCACTAGTTCTGCTGTTCTCTTAGTGTTTGTAGCAACAGAAGCAAGGAAAATAAGTTCGTTTCATTTTCTTTTATAGTCAGTTCATACTTAATTTCATATTATCTTGCTTTAGCAGAATGGTACAATATCTGGGTTGGGGAAAAGAAATCACAACTTTCCACTGAAATAAAATATGAATAATAATAAAACATTTTCACTGGCCCTTGGTTTTTTAAAAGTTTATTTTCACTAATCCTTAAAAGTGGGACTCAATTTTACCTCACAATGTCCTTTTCATCTATGTAAAGCAGCCGTCTAATAACAATCACAGCTGTATTACCAGAGGAGTACAGCAATGCACACTTACCATCTGCATCACAATGCAATCTGCTACAAAGTTTAGCCTTTCATCCAACCCCCAAAACAAAACTCTGATGTTTTTACCAAGTGTGTGTCTTTCCTGATTTCTACCATTTTCAGATATTCTTCTCAATATAATTCCTCTTTCAGCGCTAATATTTTAGTGCCTCCCCTTGCAAAGTGCTGAGCACCCTCGATTCACATTAGCCTTGAGGGTGCACTGTTCATCACCTTGCAAGCTTGAGTATTTAGTATATTGAAGTCAATGGGAGTTTTGCCATTGATTTCAATTAAAGCAAGATCAAGCTCCTGATGTCTGACTGGTTTTAAAAGGAACCACACAAAGTGTAATAAACACCATGAAATACTATGCAATTGCTAATCACTTATGTTATACTTCTTAGGACCAAAGTAAAATGTCTCTGTTCACTGAGGTAAAAAGTTATATTTCTAGCTCCTAAATTTGCTGAATCAGATGAGGAATTTGGCAAGGCTACCTATCTGCAAAGCCAAACTCTATGGTTTTCCTAACTGAATGGTAAAACAAAATATTTCCATCAAAACAACAATAAAACAGGCTTTTTGACCTACACTAATCATTTTAATCTTCACGTGAGAAATATTTTATGATCTCCAGGAGACAAGTAGGTGCTTAATTCTGATAAATTCCATAAAAATGATGGAGAAAATTAGCAGACTTCCTAAAATTAATAAAACATGTGTTGATGCCTGCAGGCAAATTACTTCCTCTCTGGGCACATCTAGCATGTTTGTTTAATAGATATCTATTTTGCTCATTCTTCCTCAGTAGCTGTCAAATCCTGTCTTTGTTGCTATTCACCATACCACATTTTTCCTTAATTTTTTTTTTTTTAAATGAGTAACTAAAACCAAAGGACCCTATTAAGGTGTGATAAGAAACATCCGCAAATGAAAGCAAACAAGCACAGCTTTGCAGTCAATGTGCATAACTTCAAGGTTACATATTGAGTAGTTTAAAAAACATGGTTTGTTTCCATAATCACATATAGCTTTCCTTAAAACCCTATATACCCACTTCCATTTTGCGCAGTGACTCCTGCTGGCAAGTACAGAGACAGTGAACAATTTCTGTAGGGGGCAGGAGCATCTTTTAACAGCTTGTTTCTCCCTGCAATGCCAATCAACATTCTGTGCAGCATTTCTTCACTCATTCCAAAAGTAAGGATCCTGAAACTTACTATTCAACTCCAACACAAAAAGCATGTGCTCTATCCTGTAGGATGCTGAATGCCTCCTCAAAGTTTCTGAGCACCCCCAGCTCCCACTGATTTCAGTTTTAGTAATTGAGAGCACTCTGCACTTTATAGTGTGGAGCCATGAACAGGATACTCAGATGCTTCAGCAGAGCACCAAGCTTGTTAATTCAGGCCACCATACACCACTTACCTGCACACATTCCTATTAAGGATTTTTTAAGATATGCAGAAGTTGTTTCAAGCCAGCGCCAGTATTTAAACAAAGAAAATTCCAAAACACACCTCTATGGTATTATACATAAGTACTTGATAACACAGCAATAGTTACTATGCAGCACAGGACTGGGTGTTGGGCCCAGTCCAGCAGTCCTTACTTACTGAAGTACAGCTCCAATTAACTTCACTCAGATCTACCTTAACAAAAACTGCAGGATTGGACCTATCGCCTGGACTAATCCCTCTAATGTATCCTTCCATCTAGAGCCTGGATAGAGTAACTGGAAAAATACATGTTATTTACAGAAAAGAACCGAAGAGATGTTAATTACCATCAATTGATACTTTTAATACCTTTGACACAAATATGACAACTTTGGAAAATGAGGTTTTAGCCTTCAAGGTATTAGAATAGAATACGCAGTGATCAGACAGTTTCTCTTTGACTTATACCTAGGCTGTATTTTAATACTTTAAGAATTTGTCTTAAATATTCATTTTAATGATGCTGTAGAAAATTCAAACATGATTATTTTATTTCCATGATTCTATTCTCCTCCAACTGCACCTTGATATTTCCAGTGGCAGTTTGAAAGATGCAATACAGTGTATTTTTTACTAATATATTTAAATAGTTGGAATGAATCTGTCTATGGGAAAATGGAGAATAGACTAAACTAGATAGTTAATATCCAACTGCACCAATTCAAGGAGGGCAGGGTTATGCAATACTAAGTACAGAAAGGGGGGGAGAAATCAATTTACAACCTTACTGTGAAAGAAGCAACAAACTTCAAACTGCTTACACTGCAAAAATATTCTGCTTCATCATATTTATTAAAATTATACTATATAAATGCTCATCCCAAATTAATTTAACCCAAAAGGGGTTATTAAAGAAAATCAATCCCTACTTTTTGATAACTAGCAACTAATTGGCATGGTAAATTACTAAGAGTTAAGTTAGTCATTATATTTGCAATCCTGTAAAACATAAAATGCCAATTTCTGTCCTGACCTATGCTCCTGAAACTCCATTTGAATAAATGGGATTTCAGAAGTGCAGCTGAAGGCCAAATTTGGCCCAACATAATAGGTTTACCAGCCAACCTGTCACATGTCACTTTCGTCCTATCTCCAGGTGAACAAGGAATGCCATTTCAATTGTTCTCTTATCGGGTGAATATATTGTACTGTTTTACTTTCTCAGAGAGTGAACAATGAATAAATTAGGAGCTGACTCTCTCTTTACTTTTTTAAGGGGCTTTGATCTAAGTTTTAAGCCATTGTATGACCACAGCTACCTTGTGCAAAGATGATCCTAGTGACTAACACTGTACTTGGTTGCCTTTCACAAAAGTGCAGATTTCTCTTCATTGTAAAACAAAATTAAGTCACTATCAGGAATGCAAGAAAATGTGTAAGTTTGCACCATGAAAAGTGTGCTTCTATCAGCTATGTTCCAAACTAACTTCTCTCCCCTGACTCTTCTTTCCTGGGTGGGACTCCAAAGCATGAAGCTGGGGTATGCAACTTTTCATGCTGCTAACCCAGTTTTAACTTAGGCCCAACTGCATGGCACTGATTTTTGCCAAAGCCCGCTGGGGACAAAGCCTACAGAAAGTTTCCAGGCTGGTGATGTGAGCTCTAATGGACCAATTTAATTCCTGGGGTAATTTCACCTACTTGGGTGGAGTTACATCAGGGATGAGGGGGACCTAGTTCCTTTTCTCCTGGACAATCCTCGAGGCTCAGAAGTCTGACTCTACGTGCTACGTTTGCAAAGCAAACTCCCCTGGCCCGGCCGGCCGAGTCACGCAAACGAATGAAAGCACCAGTCAAGCGGGGTCAGCTCAGCATCCAGCCCCCCTGACGCAGCCTCTTCCCACCTGCTTCTCCTACAGCCCCCGGGCCCGCGCGAGCCCCGCACCAGGCAGGAGTCACTCCAGACCCAGCGCGTGCCAAGGTGCGTGGACGGCGCGGCGGTGACCCAGGACAGATCCCTCCCCCCCCGGCTCCGCCCGCCGACAGCCACTCCGCAGCCTGCTCTGCTCCCCTTGCAACGCGGCGTCCCCGGAGCTAAGCTGCCGCTGTCCCAATTCCCCGCAGCTTCCCCCCACCCGCGCTTTCCTTGGCGACCCCAAGAGCTCGGCGGGAGGCGGAGGGGGGGCACCTCGGCCGCTGTGCGAACGAGCCCCAGTTGCCCGCGCAGAGCGGCCGCCACGGGGATGGGCGCCTGGCCCCTGCTCCCAGGCAGCGCGGAGCCCGGGCAACCGAGAGCCCCGCTTCGCTGCTGCCGGGGGGGAGGTGGCCCTGGCCGCGGGGCGCTCCAGCTTACCCGGGAGATGGTCAGCGGGGTGCTGAAGTCCTTGCCCCCCACCAGCCGGAAACCCCAGGGCGAGGGGCCGCTCAGAGCCACTGTGTGGGGCATGCTGCTGCTGCTGCTGCTGCTGCGGGGCGCGCGGCGAGCTGGCGGGAGCGCAGCGCACGCTGCGGGAAAGCGCTGCCCCTTCTGCTCCGCTTCCTCCCAGGCCAGCGCCTGCTAGTGCACTGGTGAGCCCCGGCCCGGCCCGGCCCGCCTGACGTCTCAGCTTCCCCCCCGCCCGGGAGGGGTGGGAAGGGCCGGGAGGCGGATCCCTGCCCGGAGCCGGCAGGAGGGGAACGAGCCGGGCTGGGTGTCAGAGCCGCGGGCCGGGCATAGAGCCGCTTGGCTTCAGCTCTGCAGCCGGGCAGCAGGGATTAAAGGCAAGGAGAGCAACCCCAGCTAAACCCCCGGGGCAACTCCCCCCTCCTCCGTCCCTAATGTTGCTTCCCCTCCGCTCCTCTCCCCGGCTGGGGGAGGCTGCTCACCTGCACCTTTCACCTTATGATAACCTCTGGTTGGGGCCTTCATGAGACACTGCCCGCCAGGCCCCGGCACCCGCACCACTCCTAGTGGTACCCCGTAAAGTCTGTGACACAGGATAACGTGAGTTACGGTTGCCTTATAACATTGGGGAAGAGCCTGGAGAAAAGGAGGGAAGGGCAGGGACCGAGGAAGAAGCTTGCCCCAGCTTTGCCCTTAAGATTGTTCAGGGCAGTTTTGAAACCAGGTTTGTGCTTTGCTTGGAGTCCCCCGGGGGCTACTCACCATAGTAAAGTGCAGCACATGGGTAAGAGTTCACCAGATCAGGGCCTAAGGTTATCCCACTTCTCTCCAACGCTTGGGCCCTACAAAATCGTGCATCAGCAGACAGCCACCACTGTCGTTAAATCGCTTGTGAGTGTGCACGGTTGGCTCCTTGTGGCGGCAGTGCACATCCTCACCAGGAGCGCTCATATGGATTGGATGGTCAGTGTGTCACAGCTCCTCAAAGCCGCTGACAGTCGACGTTAGCACCGCCGTGTCTACACTGACACCACATTACGGCAACCAGCGTAGAGAGGCACTTTGCTCAGCTAGAGCCAAATTTAAGTGAAGAAACTTCCACAGCTTGGTCAACACAAGGCAATTAAGGTCAGCCTACCCATGTACTGTAGACCAGGCTTTGGAGGAAATAGTAACTGTGGTAACAGGGTGGGGAATGTTGATTGTTTAATGGCTTCTACTGTACATCATTGTTAACATGGAAGGGAATACTGGACCTTTTTAGTGATATGCTCAGGGTTTTTTGGCTAGGGGGCTAGAGGATTTAAAAAAAACCCAACCACTGTGATGGTCATTCCCATGCTTGCTCTGAGCCTACTGCTGGTGATGTAACTGTCTTTTTAACATGGCATAAGATATAAACCAGTCACGATCAATTCAGTGAAGCACCAGCTGGAGAGGGAAAAATCTGAGTAGGGGCATCAAGCAGTAAAGTATGAGGCCTTGTTAAAGTCTTCCACTTCCTACAGTGTAACCATTTTATATTACTTAGACTAAGTTATATAACATAGACTAAATAGGGATTGGAGATGGGCTTCACTTATAACATAGTGAGGCTATTGCAGTTCTGGGAGGAAATCCATGTCAGCAGTAGAAAATTTGTTTAAAGTTAGTTGCTCCCAGCATTCATTTGACAGTAACTGAGACAGGGCCTAGGAAATGAAGCTTTGTGAAGATAGCAGTAGCTGAGTCTGCAGGAGTAAAGTGCAAGGCATTAATTTGTGGCCTCACAGCACTCACTTCATAGATGAAATTTGTAGTACAACAGCTTGTAGATGCAGCTGCAAAAAGTTATGTGTCCCATGGAAAACTGAGAAAAAGAAAAAGTTCTCAAAAATGATTGGGCTTGGAAAACCCTACTCTCTTTCCAGTAAATGCAAGGACAGGAAAGTCCCACTTCTAAGAGAGACAAAACAAAGGGCCTATTGTTTAAAAAGTGTGAGTAAGAGCAGAGCACACTTCAGTCAAAAGGGGTTTCTTATCTGTGTCTTGGACTATGCTACGCTACATTCTGGGATCGTGTTACAAGATATCATGTATGACATAGGTTGTTCTTTCTGTGTGTCCCATTCTCGTAATCTCGGAACCTTCAATTTTGTGGTGCAGAAGGAACCAAAATCATGTTTTAACTCTGTTTCCCAATTATACTACAGCTCTGGTATTTGAGGACCCCCACACTTGAAAGTTTTGGCTTATGTTCTCAAAAGACAGTAGCTTTTTCATCATTTAGGCAGGAACTTAAATTTCTGGGCTTGATAATTTTAGCAGGTAAATGGTCCCCAGATGGACACTGATATTTACCCCTCAGTGAGGTGGGGAAATAGTTTAATTCAGACCTTTCCTTTTTCCTGCTCTTGCTGTTGTGTGGCTAGAAACAGGAAGATTTCTGGAAGGTTGGGTTAACAAGGGTAGAGGGCAGCACTTTGCCCTGGTTTCTCCCTCATCTCAATGGGAAATAATCAGGTTTTGTAAAAGGAACTTTAGATCTGGTGGAAAAGAGTTAAAAAAAAAAAAAAAAAAAAAAAATTGTAGAGTTGGCAGTTTTCTTACGCCAGGTATTTCCCACTGGCATTCATCATGGCTGTACAGTCTCTAAACCACAAAGCACCCTTGGAGGGGAGGGAACTGCAGTGTGATGTACTGTTGTGATTTTCAGAATAATTCAGAGAGGTCAGAAATAGATGGTTAAACAAAAATACCCACCATTAGAGTACAAGTTTGGGAAGTTTGATTAGAACGCTGCTCCCGGGGATACACTTCTCTTCATGGCCTTTCAAATACTTGGACAAATTCACACTGGTGTAACTATATTGACACAAAAGGACTGACACGGGGTGAACGTGGCCCATTTCTTGACGTTGCTAGGTATCTTTTTAAGCGTTTCAGGAAGGAAGATGTTAGCTGAATGTCCCAAAGATCACTGGCATTCTCGCTTTCTCAAGCTCATATACACCTTTTCACATACATGCTTTATCTGAACATAAAGGAGTGGTTTTCAACCTGGGGGTCTGCAGACTATGTCTAAACATCCACAAAAGGTTGTTGTTACCATAGAACAGTGGTTTTCAACCTGTGGTCTGTAGACCCCTGGCAGTCCCCAGAATATGTCTAATATTTCCAAAAGGGTCTGCACCTCCATTTGAAATTTTTTAGGAGTCTGCAAACAAAAAAAGATTGAAAACTACTGGCATACAGGATAAGGGCTCATCTATGCTTAAAATGCTACAATGGCACCACTCAGCTACGCTGCTGGAATGCTTCAGTGTAGACGCTACCTACGCCAATGAGAGGGGTTGTCCCATCAGCATAGGTAATCCACCTCCTTAAGAGGTGTTAGCTAGGTCAACGGAAAAATTCTTCTGTCAACCTATCCCTGTCTGTACCATGGTTAGGTTGGTATAGCTACATCTCTCAGATGTGTGGATTTTTCAAACCCCTGAAAGATGTAGCTGTATCGATGTAAAATGCTAGTGTAGACCAGTCCTAAGATTTATAGCTAGAAGAGGGCCTGATCTTGCTCCCATTGAAGTTAGTAGGCATGGACTCATTGGCTTCAATGGGGGGTAAGAATAAAGTGGCTGGTCTTCCTCCTCCCCTCCAAAAGTATATCTTGAGAAAGATGTGAAAATGAACTATTAGTAATAGCAATTTGTCTTACCAGAGTGGCTAGGAGCCCTCATCATGAACCAGGACCCCATTGTGCTAGGCACTGTACAAACAAAGAACAAAAAGAGTCTCTGCCCCAGGAAGCATACAAGACAAGAGACAACAGATACATACAGAAAGACTGATGGGGGAGTACAAGGAAATGGTATTGATCAGCATGATAGAAAACATCCGGAATAGCACTTGCAGAATGTGCAACTCTTGGTGTAAGTAACTGAGTGTGGAAACCCTCACATATGTGCAAGTCCACTTATCTGGACTGAGAAGTATTCTATATTCAATACTGGTAAAATGTCAACATGAGGCTCAAGGAAAATTTTGGTACAGAGATTAAATCCCTCTTAAATTTCAGGTTATCAGCTTGGTTAAAAAGAGATGTGAAAAAATTAATTTGTTTTATTACTATAGCAGCCATTCATGGACTGGAGCTACAATGTGCTTAGCACTGTATAAACATACAATGAAACAACAATTACTGCCCCCAAAGAGATTAGATTAGATTAGATTACAATTTAGTCTAATAATGAATTAAATCCTTTTAAAAAGATGACTGGGTAGCAATCAACAGAAGATTAAATGTATGTCTGCTGCAGACCTTAATGAACTCCCTCAAATATAGGAGCAAACAATTTAAGTATGCATTAACATTAAGTTAGTTGGTTCCTGAACATTTTTTATTCCTCCTGTTGTGTAATGTGTGTGATAGACTGCATGGCAAACTCTGTTAATGCTCATGCACATGTCCACAATTTTCTATACAAAGCAAAGGCTAGAATATATCCCAGCTATTCTAGCTAATATTTCTTCATGCCATCTATTTTACTTTTCTTTTTCTAATATGTTGCTCAGTATTTCTTTCTGGTCCTTTCCCTCCCTGATACCTTATCACCTAGATAATGCTTTATTTGAATATTCCATTCTGCCTCTCATTATTCACCACTTATGCTCTCTTTTTCTGACCTATGTTGACAATGGTATCATGGTCAAAATGTAGGATATCCAGCTTTATGTTCTACTTTTAACAAGCATTCAGGATAACTGTTTTCCATTTGCCACCCACACGCTGAGGTAGATGTTCTCTTGTTCGCAGATGTGAAGCTCAGGAATGGCTCTTCACCAGCATTGTCAACCATTTGCCTATCGAGAATGATTTAGTATAGCAGGCAGAGTTGACAGCTATTATCAAAATAGGGGGAATTCACTGCTCAACAAAGGACCTTCCTGTGGAATGATATTGTTTCATCATCCGAGTTATCTCAGCAGGTTTGGAAGTTAGCCAAGAAGCCTGTAGTAACAGACAGAGCTCAAAGGAAGATGAAAACTTCCTGATTTTTGTAACATTTGAGGGTGGCTGTACTGGTCTCACTTAATACATCATGAGGTAGCTGTTCTAGACTGTTTAGACTTCATGGAGTTTCTTTCTAATATTATAGTAGATATTTTTATTGTTGACTATAAGTTTTTTTCCTTCTATATACCAGATTTTATTAGTAGAGTAATGAAAAAATAGCCAAAAATCCTGACTATAAAACATTATTTTTATTACATCAGAGAAATCTCCAAAGTTTACTTAGTTAAAGTTTGTTTGTGTTTCAGGGTCTAAGATAGAATTAGGCCAGTCAGTGGGTTGATATTTGCTTTGTGGGCCTCATACACTTGCTGAACATGAGAAGTAATTTGGCAGCTATACAGTGCATGATAAAAGTTTGGATTCTTCATAGCCTATTTATCCATGGCCGGACTAGCATTTGCTTCACAGCACAGCTAGTTACCCAACAGGGACATGTCACTTTTAACTGGGAATGTACTGAAGCTGCATTAGAATCCTCCTTCATCTGCCAGCCATGCTTAACTTGCCTTCTGGAGCCAGCATGTCTCAAAATGCCAGTGCAGTGCACTGATGGAGCAGCATTTAAAGAAGCTGAAGCTATCCATCATACCTTTCTGGTTAATTACAAGGTGAGGTTAACTTTAAAAAGCAGGGCAGATAAAACATGGGAAACTATTTTTGGTACTAGCAGATTCTCTGGTAACCAAGTTAATAGGCTGCAATGAGTTTCAGGAATGGCTTGCTGTCCATGCAGAGGGGCTATATATCCGGTGATGAAAGGCTTAACTGAATGATACGCTTTGGGTAAATTACTCTATGCATTGTTCCACTAAAACCATGCACCTTTTACTATTTCTATTTACTGCAAGCATTCCTGTAATAGTATTTATATATCATGTAGAGATGACATGTTTGAACTCTCAGCTTTGCAAGATAGGGAATATAATCAATACCTAGTTCCCGTCTCTATTCTTTCTTCGGGTATGTGCACCTTTGGTGATGTGGGTGAGCCAAATTGTACTCCTTAGGTTTGCACAAGGGATCCATGCATGGACCTCTCCATGTTCCGCATAGAAGGAGAGTTTGGTCATCTCTCCCTTCCTCTGGACACTGCAGTGGGGAGTCTTTGTGCTGTCTGGGTGGAGAATAGGATGAGGAGTGGATGAGATGGAGTGGTAGGGAGAATACATATCATCTGGCCTTGTGAAAATTACAACCGCTCCAATGGGATGATGTGGTGGGATGTCAGTTAGGTGGTCATCATCATGTTTTCCTCCCTGTCAGCTCCCACCCAACAGTTTTTGCATGGGAGGGAATGATCTGGCAGGTATTTTTATATCAGAGGTGTAAAATAACTGAGTTAAATGGGTGACTTTTAAGGGGGTCTGAGCTCCTAAGCTACTTAGATGCTTTTGAAAGTCCTACTTGGCATCTAGTTAATGGACATGTAAAATTGCAAGCTAGGCCTTAAGAATACCGCTTTATGGGAAGTGGCAGAACAGCTACCTAAATAATGAATCCAGTTTTACTTTGTGCATTATTTGGGGCCATGTACTGTGCCCTTAATCTGTGACAGAACTCTTCAGTGTTTCCAATGGGAGCTCTGTATGACTTGACTGTAGCTTATGGCCTGTTTATATTTGTAATGTAACGAGACATTTATTTTATATGGATAAAGGATCATCATCTCTTTAAGAGACTATTCCTGGAAAAGATAATTTTTATAATAAAGTACTAGTGTACACTTGCACTCCACTAAGTTGTCTCAAAGGTAAAATCTTATAAAGACTGAAGTTTGGATCAGGTAATGTTTCTGTTGGAAATTTTACAAATCCTTTGGCTTTGACTTAGATCTTACACCATTTAGGGCCATGTCTATAGGTACAGCGCTGCAGTGGCGCAATTATACTGATACTGCTGCACCATTGCAGAATGTCTGGTGAGGACATGCTACGCTGGTGGGAGAGAACTCTCCTGTTTGCATAATAAAACCACCTCCGCAAGTGGCAGAAGCTATGTCGGCGGGAGAAGTTCTCCTGCCGACATAATGCTGTGCACACAAGTGCTTATGTCAATGTAACTTATATCACTCAGGAGGGTGGTTTTTTCACACCCCTGAGCAACATAAGTTATGCCGACACAGTCTGTAGACATACTTAGGTCAAAAGTAGCTCCATTGAAATCAATGGAGTTACACTAGGGTAAAGTAGGTGTAGGTGACATCAGAATCAGGACATTTTATTTCTGAACAATGAAACAAGTTGCAATGTACATGCAAGAAAAATCCAACTGGGCCTGGAACTCGTTCTGTGTCATTATTTTTATTAATAATTTCAGGCTAGAAAACGAAAGATTTTCTACTTCCCTACACAAGTAGGAAAATCCTGAACTGTGAAAAGTTCCTTTTTAAAGGGTCATTCATCATTTCGAACATTACTTATAGTTACTTTACTCAAATGTTCCAGATGAATGGTATCTCTGAAAGAGCTTTTATTGCCCTCAAATCTAATGTAGTAAACATGAACCACTAAACTCCAGTTCATTTTATCACTTGAGAGTTAAAACATTCCTATCATTAACTAAATGGGAGGAAAATATTTGTACAGCCCCCTACTTAACTCTTGACTGTTGACGTAAGTATGTGATTATTCTCTTCCAATGCATGTGTTGCTTGATGTATTTTCAGTTATTGTGTAAAAAGTTGAATTTGATGTGGTGTTTAACATAAATATAATATTTCTCTTTTAGAAGGAGCCTGGAGTCTAATGCAACTATCTGAATTGCAAAATGAAACGGTGCGTGAAACAAAACCTCTGTTTTGTACAGCTCTGTTTATATTGACTACAGAGCTGATGTTCCTTTGCTACATTTGAAATGGGTTTCTGTTACATTTCCAAGATTGGACATACTGTACGGTGATTGTGTTTATCTTTTGCTTTTTGTATTTATAATATTTCAAGCCTTGGAGGTCATGAACTAAAAGACTTGCAATTTTTCTGAAGTTGTGGCTTATGCTTCCAGGCAGGTATAAGTACTGAGCTGTTTTTGTTTTTCTTCTTTGTCGTTTGTTTAGTGCCAGTTTGCTAACTGAAACAGAGTAAATAAGTCACATTAAAGAGTTTATTTGATTAATGTTGCCGTTTTAGCTACACATAAATTATCTGTGAAAAGCTTGTTATTAATTTTTAATGGAAATTCACCACATAATTTTGGTGAATTATCATCTATGGACCATATGTGAACAGCTTCTGGTGCACATTTGATATTCAAAATATGTTGGTCAGTTTTAGCCAACTGCATAGATAAAGTTTTGTTTATCCTTCCTAATTAGTATGAATGCAACTCTTAAAAATAGTTTCTAGTACAACTGTCCAATCTAAGTTTGACATTCATTTTCAATTAATATTCTTTAATAACTGTTTCAAATTGGTTGTTTCCATTAAAGTTTGGTTGAAAATTTTCACAGAAAGTAAATATTGAAGAGATGGAAGCGAATTCAAATGTACTGTTTGAGAAGAAATTCATAAGACCTTTTTGGAGACATTTGTACAGCTGTAGTGCTAACCTTTACATGGTCCGAACCCTCCTACTAATCAGATTTCTCAGAGGATAACCTCTGTTTCTTTCTTAGATTAATCATAACTCCTTGACAGTTTCAATTTACTCTCTGTTTCCACTGACCAAACCAGCCACTTCTTGGTACTTTCCGAATCCCACTGGGACCTTTCCCGTGTTTTGTCACAACGACCTGACTGTAATTCTTTAATTAATAGTCTGTACAAAAAATCTTAGATTCAGTTTTGAATCTCATTACTAGGATTAAGTCCAGGCAAATCTGAACCCTGTGGCAGATTTAACTACATGTTTGAAAAAGTTGACATAATTTATAGGCTTTGCAGAGCCGCTCAGTCCTGAGTTATTTTGGCTTTTGAAAGGTCTTTGGAACATCCCCTACTGTTGGAAGTCATAACTGTAAATTGTATTTAATTCATTTATTTGTCTAAGTCATTTATAAAATGCTTTTCAGAAGGCATCCAAGCCTCAGACAGCAAAAGCCAAGATACAGTACAAAACATTACATCAATCTAAAAGTGCAAGCTGGCCAATTAATATTTCTTGCACTGTAAACAGTAATCTACAAGTGGTAAAACTGGTTGCTAAATTTGAGTGTCAGGGAACTTTGTAGTATAATTACTGTACTAGTGAAAGCTTTACCTTGTGTTCAGCTCTAGTTTAGATTCTGATATACACAATGTTGCAGAAACCAGATAATTCACACTAATGACTAGGAAACCCATTGTGCATTGTGAATGTTGTCAATAAGTGACCTGAGCAAGGCTTAATGCAGAACAAGATGAACTTTTTTCATTCATTTTGACCATTATAAATTCTGTTTTAACTTTTTATAATACTTTGTAATGTCCCAGAAAATGTTCTGTGATCTTTATTGTAAAAATAAGGCGTTTTTTAAATTATGAAGCCTCTTTTCAGCCCTCTGCTATTAAATCTTTGCTGACATGTGAGGTGAAACCATATTCTCCCCATTTCTCTTGCCTTCCCTCCATCTCCAATTATACAGTGTGTGGATTAGCAGATACAGTATAGTTTATTAGTCAAATTCTACTATGTGGGCTAAATCCTATTTTCCTTACTCAGATGGACTGACGAATGAGTGGATCAAATCCTGCTCTCATTTTATTCCTTAGCAAAACTCCCAATGATTTTAAAGGAACCAAAAGGGAGTATGTATTGAAGCTAATAGCCAAGATCTTGCGCTATGATGTGGCCACTTTGCATTCATCACCAGTGCAAAGCAGGTCAATAGCCAGCACCACCCATCACAGGAGTTCCATCCCAACACAGAAGGATCTTCCAATAGTGTGGATCCAGCTTCTACACTACCCCCACCATTATACAAGGTGGGGTACAAGGTGTGGCCACAGGAAAAGGAGAACCCAGGAGGTTCTTGAACTCTAGCAATCCTCCACTGCTTTAAAAGTGATTAGCAGCCATCTCTGGATATAGTGGCATGAGAGAGAAAGAGATAAAACTTCTAGAATAAAGGAGTAAGGGCCAAGAGGTAAATGAACCATAATCTTGGATTCCCATTGTGCGTGTTTGTGACACTGGAGCAGCACAAACAGGAATAACGGGAGTCCAGGAATCTTGCTCGAGTAGCCAGAAAGCTAGCCAAAGTGGCCAACTTGGGATACCCTTGGTGTAGGAGATTCTCCAGCTACTTTAGAGCCACCATAGCTAGCCCTCTGTCTCTGACCAGCTGGAGCAATCAAGTAGGTAGCTTTGTCACCTTTGACCTCTCCCACCAGGTTCTGTGCCCAACAGAGCTTGGCCAGATGCAAGGACCGGGGCCATTGCCTCAGCTGATTGATGACTAAAAGCAATTTGAATTGTTGTGGTGTGAAGAGCAACACTAGAATTAACTATTGCTTTCTTTTTTTAAAAAAAATAATTTTCTTGGATGCACTGTTATGGCCTCCTGTGTGATTGATGAACCTCTGCTGGAAAATACCAAGGAGAATATTGGCACAATACTGAAAGCAGAAGATGTGATTGTATTACTGATCTGTTTTTCCTGTAATGCTAGTTGTTCTCATTATGGGATTTAAATGATCAGTTTCCTGTCAAAAGCAGCAGCTGGGAGAACAAAGTAATTACCCTACCCCCTCCCTCCCCCCCCAGCATGATATGAGTCATTGGCTTGTAGGCCAGGGAACAATTAAACTCTGGTCTTATTTTCTGATATTTTTTCCTTTCAAGATGCATGACAAATGGCTGTTGTCAGTATATTCTGTAAACAAGTGTGTTTCATTTTTTTATTATTTAGTCCAGGAAGAAATCAATTTGTGTACATACACCATTTAGAATGTTTGGAGCTCTGCTTTAAGATCTTAATCTTTTGGGCATGTTTTATCATCTTAAATATGGACCCAGTTGATAGCAATGCTTCCTTTTTGGGGTTCTGTACAGGCACAGAATGCAAACAACTAGAGGAGATTAAGCCAAACATTCCTAATTTTTGCATGTCAAGGAAAGTTTACTTTTTATCATTCAGAGATAAGTGAAGCAACTGTTTTTAAAAGGCTGACTTCTACAAATGTCATTAATTAAATCCCAGTAATTTCAAAAGAGCTATTAAATGGATTTCACAGGAGTGTCCTAATTCATTTCAGAATTTTCATCAGCCTTACATTGATAGATCTTAGATCCCCTAAAGGACGATGGACAAATCATGTGCTGTCCCATGCAGTGGAACAGAACTTTGCTAGCCCAGTTCGCCACTGCTGGACACAGCGTATGGTCATTTACACCTGTGCAAAGGGAGTGTGTCATATTATCACTGGACTTAAGTTTGTTGAGAATTGATTTTGTAACACTTTTGCTCTGCTGCAGCTGTGGATGGCTGCATTTTGCAAAGTGTAAATGAAGTTCAAGTCACTGGCAAGCCAAGCCTGATAAGATTTACACAGGATATAGGTGAGAGCGGAATTTGGCTCATGGTGTTTGGTAGTTATGAAATGTACTTTTTGTTTGTTTGGTCTTTAAAAAACACTTGTACTACCTGTTTCTGATTATTCTGGTCCTAAGCAGAGATAGTAAATCATGACCAGTTGTCACCTTTTTGTGAGTTTTGGGAATTGGGCAAACATTTTCCTCTGAGAATTAGAGGGAGAGCACAAAACAGTTTTGGCGCAATTGATCAGAGTTGAAAAGCTGAAATATCAAGTACACTTTGCCATTACAGTTCTACTTTCTCCCTGAGTTCCTCTAATTATTGCAGGACAAAAGTAGTTTTATTTCCAATTTTGCAGGCTCTGTGTGGTGGGGTACACTCATCCTTGGCCCGCTCCCTTGCATCCAGGCATAACATTGCTGGTATCCTCGTCTCCAGTACCTCTTGCTGGTGGTCTGCCTCTCTCTCCAGTCTCCTTTTCTGGCTCAGCCCTGCAAACAAGTTCCTTTTGGAGTACCACAGACAAGTCCAAATGAACCTGAATAATTTTTCTGCCCTTTTGGGCTACTGAATTGTTCCCTTTCCACTTGCAAACCCTTCGCATATAGGAGCCTACCCTGCAGCATGCTTCTCCCTTTATCTTCCCATTAAACCCTAGCTCTAGGTTCCCCTCTGACAGAGGGTACGTCTACACAGCAAAAAACCCTGCAGCTGGTCAATGCCAGCTGACCTGGGCTTGCGGGGCTCAGGCTGCAGGGCTATTTCATTGCTGTGTAGAATTCCAGGCTCAGAGCCCAGCCCACTCGGGTGGGAGAGTCCCAGAGCCCAGGCTCCTGCCTGAGCCCAGAAGTCTACACAGCAGTTGGCTGGCATGGGCCAGTTATGGGGTTTTCTTTGCTGTGTGGACATACCCAGAGAGAGCCCCATCTTCTCTACAGTCTCACTCCCCAACTCCTTCAATCTACTTATAATGGCCTAGCTTTCACTCTGAGGCCAGGAGCCAATTCCAGGGGCAAAGCATGATTCATTGTGCACGTTTGATAGCATTGCAGGAGATGGAAGGGTGGGGAGGGGTGGGGTGTAAGCCCCATCACACTTTGACACTAGTAGCAATGTATGGATTCTATGAGAATTTTTTAAACTCTCTTACATGAACTTCTTCTTCAGTGTAGAATGCTATGAAAGGCTTATGGTTACTGTTGTAGTATCTTTATTAATGGTATAGCCCATGGATAGTAAATGCCATTAAGAGTGAGTTTCTGTGGATTATAAAATATAAACTTAACTGATGATTGGCAAGAAGAAAGAATCAAAGCTCCCATAAGGAAACGTTTTCAAATCATTGCCTGTTTGACCCCAGATGCAATAAAAGGATGTACAATTTGATCTTGCCATCCTTGCAGTGGCAAAGCTTCCATGGAAAGGAGTAGGAGTTTTAACCAAGTAAGAAAAGCAGGGCCAGTCCCTCCCCGCCACCAATCTAGTGTCCTATCTGCTATTAGGTGGATGAACTCTGAAAAGTGACTCCATGTTTAATACTTTCTATACCAGATTGAACTCCCTTGAAAGCTAAAGTGATGGCTTTTGTAACTGCCAGCCCTACCTGGGATCTGAGTGCCAGATTTGCAACATATTTACAAAGCTGAGTGCATGGTATAAAACTGCCTGAGCACAGCTTTAATTTTTGTGGATTCTACCTTCAATAACAAAGTCTCTCCAACCTGGCCAGAAACGGGTATTTTGTGTGTCTGAAAGGATGAACTGTGCTTGAAAATATCTCTGCTGTATCAGGCACACACAGGATTTCCTTCAATATAAGTCATTCAGGTCTTTTTACTCCAGTAGTCCCCACTCTGTGTTTATATTTGAGTTCCTCTGCAGGACACCCTCCTTTTTACAATATTCCAGTGTCAGCAGAGTACAGGGTCACATCCAGCAGCTTTGTTCTGCTTCTGCAGCTCTAGAAGACGTTAGTATTGCACTTGTACCATAAATTCTGAACCATAAAGCCAAGCAGGGCTCCTTTGTGCTGATGTTTTTGCATTGTTGAACACCATGTGCAATGTTCATTCCCAGTCAGAACTTGTACCCTTTTATAAGCAAATGAACAGACTCTTTGTACAAAGTAGCTGAAATATACAGAAGTACTTAATGGGGCAAAAATGCAGATGTAGAAATAGATACCTGCATTTTCAAATGGCAGGTTTTAAAAATATGTTAGTCAATATATCTGATTGTACAAGAAGGGGGGACAATGTGTGTTAAATGTGGATAAATCTGTTGTAACAAAGCTGCCTGACTCTTTAAGGCTCAGATTCAGTTGGGAAGGGGTCAGGTCATCCCTATAAAGGACTGACAGGGCTCAGGAGAAGAGCTGTGGGAAGTAAATGGGGTGTCATCCCTTGCACTCTCTTTTGATTTGGAGGTGGAAGACGGGTGTGTGAGAATTAATAAATCATAGGCTGAGGGAAGGATTAGAAAGAGATTTGGATGTGGCAGTAGTCCTTCTTGGGCTGGAGAGACAGGCCAGCAGTTTATACTGCTGTAGGTAAAATGTCTCAGAAAGGTGAATTGGCCAGGGAGATCAAGGTATCCTCATGGATAGTCCCAGCTCTGAGTTTAGGCACAGTTGGTGCCCTGCTTGTACCATAAATATAGGAGTTCAGCCTCTTGGACACATTAATCCCAGCAGTGAAACCCTCCTCCCCAAAATGTAATTTTTCAGATTGGTGTGAAAGGAAAGCAAAGTAATTGATCTTTAATGTAGTGTATTAATATACCCATGGTTTAACTTCCTGGCATATTTCTCTGTTAGTCTTCCCTGACTTAATTTTGAAGCTGAAAGAAATCTCACAAGGAACAAACGAATCCTGAAAATGACAACATGGTTAACCTATGCAAGGTGAGAATTGTTCATAAGTTAGTAGACATGTTAGAACATATAGCATTCTTTCCATATAATAGCAAATGGGCAGCCGAAGTTTTGGAGAATTGTCTAAAATGTTTATATTCTCAGTTGAGGCAACAGAGGAAAAGCTTGGGTTTGTTCAGCTGTAGCTCTTTTCCCTGGTGTTCCATACAAGTCCTAATAGTTTAAGCATTTTATATTTTGCATTTGTACATACTGGTTTTCTAAAACTGGAACACCAAATGTAATGTTTTTAAAACAACACTGTAAATCCAGGAACCCTAAAACATAAGTAATATTTGTTGTTGATCAAAAAATTATAAAGTCATTACCTACATTCATACTTAATACTCTCTCAAACAGCATATGAACATAATTTCATAAAGGCTTGCTGGAATGTAATATATCAACTTCCTTAAACAGACGTGTCCTGTTTCTTTTGTTTCCTTTTCTGTCTTTGTGGAGGTTGTTTCTACAACACTATCCATTGATGGTCTCTGCATTTAGTTATTGGTTTCCATTCTAGCACTTACTGCTTCCCCTCTAGCACCTGATTCTTTATGGTATCTGCCTGTTTGGACTGCATACTGCCTTTTCTCCATGTTGTAAAGTGCTGCTAGCCACATTTTTGAAGCTATAGAAATATGAACTACATTCCTATGCAGATTAGTTCAAATACATCCATGCCATCCTCCTTTATAGTACCATCCCGTTCTTGTTACCTAATCTGCAGACTTTGTCAGTGCACAGTATTTGTCCCTCCTGTCTCACTCTGTTTCATTCTCTACAATGCCCAGAGTAACATATCCCTTGAATGAACATGTTCAGCACAAATATGACGTCTGTTCTCTATTTCTCTGGTTCCAAACATGTAGTTGTTAAGACTTGAAAAACTGAACCTGAAACAAAAAGTTTAAATATACTTAAAGATTTTCCATTACTCATAGAAATGTATAAAAACACTTATAAAAACTAGTTCAAAACAGAAGGCATTGTACTAGGAAGATTCTGTACTTGATAAGTTTGCTGAAAAAAACCATTTTGAGAAAAAACTAACTTGGAGAAGAACCTAAAGGGATTTCACTGAAACAAATGTATTTCATATTTCTAAGATATGATACAATAGCATTTGTTTGCCAAGGAATATGGTGTTTTTTATGGTGATTTAGGAATGCAAGGTAAAGTGTCACAAGATCAAGCATATCATAATAATTTTCTCATAAAACACCAAGCAAGAAAGAGTTATTCAAATTTTTAATTCCTGTCTGATGCTTTGAAGATTTAATGTTTGTGCTTGGCTATAAATATTAATGTTGTTCTAAAGATCATGTGACTTTCTCAGGAACATTCATGTCAGTGTATCATGGGCTTCTCTGTCTATTGCCATGTAACTGTTGCTGGGGTTAATTGGCCCTATAATATTGCTGTATTGCTTGTGTTGCACTGCAGCATCAAATTGCTTTGCAATTTCCTGTTGTTCTGGAGGCCCAGAAGTCTGCTTGCATTTTTTAGGTTACCCCAATAAACTACCTTTATTTCTCTCAACAGCTTTAGTTTCATAACTGTTTTCATAGTAATTGGTATTGCTGCCCAGGCAGAGAATGCAAATATTTCACATGGGTTGATATTTACTTCTTTGCTTTAATGATTTGCAGGAGACTGTGCCTCTTCAGAATGTCTCAGGAGAAGAATGAATAGTTTAAACATATGTTCAAGGAAGTTTTTCAATTTACTGATCCCAGGATAGTCTACGCTTACTTTTATAGAACTTCTTAAATAGACATAATAGTGTTGCTTTAAAAGAGATGGAAAAAATAGTTACTGATACCATATATATTTTATAGATTGTAATTTGCAAAGAATATGAATCGATGGGAGTTATGCGTGTGAATCAAGGATGATATAAGGCTCACATGCCAGCCTTATGGGTTTTTCAGCATGAGAGCTTAGAAACTCTGCTATTGAATTCTTCCCCAGTTCTCCTGTAGGAAGGCATAGTTTGGCCCCTAAACCCACTGTTCCATGTGACTCCTGGGACATGCTCAAGGGAAAGAAGTTCCATATGGAGGCCACATCAACACGACACTTTGGGAATCATGCTACTATACAGTCCCCCACTGGCAGACACAAAAAATATCTCTCTCTAGGGCGGGTTTTCAGCCAAGCAGCAAGTAAGAACTTGCAATAACCTCCCGGTGGATTTATGCTTAGATATTCACCCATGTCTGTGAGTGGCTACTGTCATCTGCCACTCCTGTTCCCTCTAGCACCTGGATTTAGAGACTTGTCTAGATTAGGATTTGAAGGTGTGGTATTAGCACATTTTCCAAAACATTCTAAAAGTCTAGTGTAGACAAGGCAGCAGAAGAAACTAGACTTTAACTCCACCCATTTCATACGTGCTATGTCTATATTGCTTTGTCTATACTAGACTTTTAGAACATTTATCAAACAGGCTAACAACACACCTTTAAATCGTAGTCAAGACAGTCCTAAGGGGCTGGGGAAAAAAGAGCAGAGCCAGTGCTCTACAAGCACTGTGGATTTAAGGAACTCTGTTCCTCTCTGACGACATCATAGGCCGAGTGTACACTACAAACTGTGGTCGATGCAAGTTAAGTCAGTGCATGACCACTGAGGTTAGTATATTGCTCAGGGGCATGCATGCATACTTGGCTGCTTGCATCAGCGCTGTGCGTACTCACCAGGAGTACTTGTGTCAATGTAAAGTGCAGGGCACCACGGGGAGTTATCTGGTGTCTGGGCAATATCTTTGGGGAAATTTTCAGTGTGTTGTGGCATAGAAATGACTCATCCAGGGATCTCTGGAAGCTAGGGGTCAATTCCCCAACATATGACTTTCTCCATCCCATTTTTTGTGGGTTTTTTTTTTAAAAAAGAAAGAAAAATCCCATGAACATTTTTAGCACTTTTTGGTCTTTGCCATCTCTGACAGAAGCATGGAGCCCCCAGAACTCTGCGCTATTTTCATGAACATTGCAAATGCAGGACACACGATTTTCCTATATTTGCAGACCTGCAGGAAGTACCGCAACAATGGGGGACATGAGGTTTTCTTTGAGGACAGTTTGCTGAGGGACATAGTGAAAAACAATTCAAGGTTGTTTGTGGTGTCCACAGAGCAGCTGCACGAGGTGGAGCTCTGCTTTTGTGTATGAGAAAAGTGCACTGACTGGTGGGGTCGTATCATAATGCAGGTCTGGGAAGTTGAGCAGTGGCTGCAGAACTTTTGGATGTGAAAGATCACATTCTTGGATCCATGTGCTGAGCTTACTCCAGCATAGGGACACCAGAATAAGAGCTGCATGGACAGCTGTAGCAAGGCGCTGTGGCCTTCCTTGGAGTCTGGGCCCGAGGACAAGCTGCAACCCCCCTGCCGGGCAGATCAAGGCCCTGCAAAACCCTGCTGCTGGGCAGAACAAGGCCCTGCAGGCCCAATACCCCGGGAGAAAAGGGGAGGAACCAGGATAGGAGAGGCCAGTATAAAAGGCCGGACTAGCAGCTCAGTCAGGGGGGAGTTGCCACTAGAGACAGATGTGTCTTCCCCAAGGCTGTGGTCTGGGCCTGACCCAGGCCCTGTGGCTATGCAGAGCAACCGCCCCACCGACCGGAGCCTTCAGGGCATGCTCAGGCCACGAGGCCCGAGCGACTGGAGAGGGTCGCCGGGCCCTAGTAGCTGGGAGGAGTTACCCGAGACCGCTGAGTGGGAGAAACCCCAAGGCCAGCCCTGACCTGGAGGATCTGCCCGACATCGAGGACCCACAAGAGCAGACTGAGCTTGGTGTGCCGGAGGAGCCCCTGGGGCCCTGTGACCTGGAGGAGCTGCCCTCTGCTGACGACCCTGAGGAGTTCCCGGACCTGCCACCGGTCAACGTTGAGGGACTGGTGGGATTCCCGCTCACTGTCTACCCCAGCGACCCAGAGGGAGACACCTGGATGCAAGTACCCGGGGACTAGGTGGGAGGAAGTAGCCCAGGGACAGCTGATTAGAGAGTGGCTGAAGCAGTGGCCAAACAGTCAGTGTGTTGCAGCTGGAGCCCGGCTGACTCAGTGGCAAACCACTTTGCTACTGATAGGGCCCTGAGCTGGGACGCAATGGAGTCAGGTGGGCCTGCGTCCTCCTCCCCCCTTCCCTAACCACCCTGGGAGTGCTTGGCTCCTCTGAACCCGCCTGCCAGAGGATACCAAGCTTACCAGCCCTGCCTGCCTGAAGGCCGGGAGCTACAGACTGCTGTGGCCTGCCCCGCCCTGCTCAAGGGCCGGGAGCTACAGACTACCTTCGCCTGCCCCGCCCTGTCTGAGGGCTGGGGCACCAGACTGCTTACTAGCCCGCCTGTTGGAAGGCCGGGGGCTACAGACTGCTTCGCCTGCCCCGCCCCGCCTGAGGGCAATAGACTGCTTACCAGCCCCACCTGTTGGAAGGCCGGGGCTATAGATTCCTTATCCGCCCTGCCCTACATGAGGGCCAGAGGGCTACAGACTGTGAGGGAAGCCCGCCCCGCCGGGGGCCGTGGCTAAAGACTTGTAATTGGCACTGCTTATTCCCCTTAACCAAGGCGCTGTGGCCTTCCTTGGAGCCTGGGCCTGAGGAAGGGTCGCGACGCCCCGGCTGGACTGTGCCACCAGCCTACAATAGCGGAGAAGTGAGTGTGGATCACACTCTGGAAGCTTGCAATGCGGGATGGTTACCGGTGAGTGGGAAAACATGCTCGAGCTGGAAAATCCACAGTGGGGGCCATTGTCATGTAGAGCTGTCAGTTGTCTCCTGCTACACAGGACTGTGAACCTTGTCTATGTGCAGGACATAGTGGATAGATTTGCAGCAATGGGGTTCCTGAACTGTGGTGGGACAATAGATAGCGCTCATCTCTATTTTGGCACCGGCCCACCTTGCAACGGAGTACATCAACAGAAAGTGTGACTTTTCTATGGTTATGCAAACATTGGTGGATCACCAGGGGTACTTCCCTGCTATCAGTGCATGCTGCTTACATCTTTAAGAACACAGAGAAAGCTGCAAGCAGAGACATTCTTTCCTGGCCAGTCGATTACCATTGGCAATATTGAAATGCCAATAGTGAGTATGGGGGACCCTGCCTACCCCGGCTCATGAAGTCGTACACTGGCCACCTTGACAGCACCAAGGCAAGATTCAACTACTGGCTTAACAGATGCAGCATGTTTGTTGAATGAACTTTTGGTAGATCGAAGGGATGCTGACAGCATCTACTCACTACTTTGGATCTCAGTGAAAAAAATATCCCAATGGTTATAGCTGCCTGTTGTGTCCTGCATAATATCTGAGCGACAAAGAGGAAAAAGCTGTTGCCAAGGTGGAGGGCAGAGGTGCAGCAGCTGTCTGCTGTGTTTGAATAGCCAGACAGAAGAGCTATTGCAAGAGATCTATGTGGAGCTGTGCAGTTGAGGGAGGCTTTGAAAGAGCACCATAACGGTCAGCCACAGTATTGTTCTCTGGGCCAGGAGCGTTGGGTGCCACTTGCTGTACATTTATAAATTTAACAGGGTGTTTTCCTGAACCTATGAATTCTGTGGTGCTTGGTGTGCATTTACAAGTACCATTTGCTTTGACTACCGCTCTGCATCCTGCAATGTTTGTTGTGAACTAAGATAATTTTGTTCTCCAAAATTAGAACTTTAGTGAGTGGGGAAAAACAGTGCAGAAAATCAATGGGCAAGAAAAACTAAGGGCAAAGTTATACAAATTGAACGTAACTTAATAGGGTGATAATTTAAAATTAGGAAGAAAGTAAAGATTTAGGTCTAGTTGAGTGCACACATAGTCTGTTATGGCTGCATTTACACTGATTTCTTAGAACCAGAATTGTTGTGTGCCAATCTGTGGTTTGTTTGCTGTCCCCCATGTGGAGTGGTCAGGGTAAGGATGCAGTTCATGATGCCATATGGTGTGTTCAGGGGTGAAGAGAGCAGCTACCATGGAGTTTTCCAACGACCGCAAAGGGTGAGGAGTGTGGGATTTTGGGACCCGTAGGTCAACCAGGGTCTGCAGCATTTGGGTTTGTTGCCTGAGAAGACTGACTATGCCCTGGTGCATTTTCCTATCTTTGTCTTTTGAGACTCCTGGGCCCTTTTCCTGTTCTCTTTTTCCTTCTCCATGCTGTCGGTCATATTGGCCCTCTACACCCTTTGTTCATGGTCTGATGCAGCATCTTGCAGAACACACATCCTCCCTCATCCTCTTCTGTCTCCTCCGAGTCAGGGTCAGGTGTTCTGTTAGTGTGGAGGGGGCACTCTTTAAGGCTGCCATTCCAGAAGCTGCTGATTAAAAACAGACAGAAGTACCATTGGATTTATGGTCAAATCGGAAAGATTGATTTAAAAACTCCCTTCCGCTATTCCCAAAAACACTAAGACGTGTTTATTGACACTTCAGCTTTGGAGTGCCTTGGCACAGCACCACTCTGTCACCCCAGCCGGGGTGAGAATGGCCTGCCAGGGACAAGGGGGGAAGGATTTTATGTTGCATTAAGCTATACAATTTCAGTTCCTTTTCCATGGATACATGTATAAGGCAATGGCACTGAGTATTGGCACTATTTTCCATGGGCTGTGGAGATTTTATCTGATATCTCACTCCTGAGGGTCACAAAGGCACAGAGAACACAGCTGCTACTGGCAACCCAAAGCTGGGCCCATATGCTGCTAGCCTGTTTACTGCAATGGTGCTAGTCAAAGTCATCACAGAGTGGCATGGCAAAGGGTCCTCCTGTGGCAGAAGAAATAAGGCAGCCATCCCTGGAAATCTATGGGAGAGGGTTGCAGAGTATCTCCATGAAAGTTTCATCAAGATCTCTCAGAAGGATAAAAGAAACATCCCTATATATATATAACCAAAGAGCCCTGAAACCTCCCTCCCTCCCCATGCCTAACCCCACAGGGGATGCCTGTTTTCTGTACCTCTAGCTTTTCTCATATGAGTAAAACAATGAAAAGTCAATACCTTTGTCTTGTTAACTTGACAATGGGCAGGGTGCAATCTTTAATTTTAAACACTGTAAGGAATAATGCATGCACACACTTACCGAGTTCTCTCCCCCTTTATCAGGCTCATCTGTGCTCAGCTGGTGGGACTGGCAAGATTCTGGCAAAGTCTCAATCAGATTCTGACTCCTGGCATGGCTGGGGCATCTTCTATCCCAGCCCCCACCTGGCAGGGGTCTCTGTCTCGACTCCAAGGTATCCACAGTCTGCAGAGTGCTGGTGGGGTCTCTGCCAAGTGCAGCATGCAGTTCTTGCAGACCAGCTGCTTCTACAAAAGTGGCACCAGATCTATTGTTGGGGCCTGCCTGGCCTTCTGGTATCCCTAGTGAAGTATCACCTTCACACAGCACTGCTGCTGATCCTTGTCATATCCCTTTGCCTGCATCCCCTGTGTAATCTATTAATAGATTTCTATGTTTCTATGGCTGATCCAAGCTTTGGTTGAACAGCCTTTTCTCACCACAGACCCAGGAGATCCAATAGGCAGAAGCGCATCTAGTGCGTGGAGCTGCCATGCTTGGTTAGGCAGTTGTACACAACATGGGTGAGTTGCTTGGTGTGCTTGCCAGGGACATCAGGAAATGTATTTCCAAAACACGGCAGCACAAAAATTCCCTGCAGCACAAAACCATCTGCCAAGAGTAGACAAAAAGGAATAGTACGGGGGGGGGGGGGGGGAATGGACGACACCTCATGGTCTATGAGACTGTGAAGTAATTTTATAAGGGAAATGATGGAAGCCCCATTGCTTACCATACAAAACTGACCTGGGCAAAGAACTGGAGAATATAATATAGGGGAAAATCCTTCATTGACGGTGGAGTGGGCTAGGTGACTTAAGTCTTTCCTATGGTTGTATGAATATAGACCTCATGAGTGAGCAGAATCTATAGCTTGCTTCAAAGTAATATTTATAATACATTCAGGGAGGCATATGTTTTTGTAAGGACAAACAATCACAGGATAGTTTTAGCCAATTAACAGAACTGTCCAGGTTTCTTTCTAGCTCATCAGAATGGGTCCTTCCCTAATTTGGTATGAAAAAGACATGACTGTGTGCGCAGTGCTATTGGAGTGGGGGTGCTAAGTTCTGAGCACAAGTTCCCAGTTGTGGAGAGAGGCTTTCTGCTGCTGAATGACACCCAAGCAGTGCAGTAGTCAGGACGCAGAAGCCCAGACAAACTGCCAAACCTGCTTCTGGTCTGTATTGAATCCTGGTTAATTTATCTCCATTTATGGAGTTATTTTATGTCAGGCTGAATATTACATTACTTTTTGGCTGCTTCAAAGAAGACAAAATACTTAACATGATTTAAACAAGTAACAAAATCCATTATAAACCAAAAATTACCCCCAAGTGGTGGGCTTATTGTATTTGTGGTTTGTTTTAAAAACAAACAAACAAACAAAAAAACTTCTTTATGTAATCTTCCTTCTGGGAGAATAATAAAAGGACTAGATCCTCACCTGGTGTAAGTCAGCATAGCTCTGTTGATGTCTATGGAGTTGTGCTGATTTACTCAAGCTGAGAATCTGGCTCCAAATATTTTTAATGTTGTGCTGGGAAAACTTGAAACATTTTTGGTTTAGTGCTGATGTTCATTCACTTTCTGAAAGCAAAGTTATGAAGTTCTTAAGATGATAAAGAAGTGTTTTGATTTCACAGATACACACACATATTTAGAGGACTGGATGGCTCTGGGCTTTTGGCAGTGGGATGCAGAGATTGTGGCCAGTTTAACTCTGGTTGAGCCCAGTGGTAATGGGAAAGTCATTCCCATCTAAAGGCTCTTGAATAACAAAGGAAATTCACACTCCTTGAACTATTAAAACTACAGCAGAACAAAATTCTGGATCAATGGTCCAGTATTTAGTTATATTGTGACATGGGAGACAGAGATTCCTAGTGGCTAGAGCACTGGCCTGGGACTTGGGAGGCTGGGTTCTATTCCTACCTCTGCCACTAGCCTACTGGATGACCTTAAGCAAGTTTGTTTCTCTCCCTTTACCTCCATTTCCCCCAATGTAAAGTGGGGATGAAGATACTGACTTTTGTGTAAAGTGCTTTAACATAAAAATGTAAGAACAGCTATACTGGGTCAGACCAATGGTCCATCTAGCCCAGGATTCTGCCTTCTGACAGTGGCCAATGCTAAGTGCTTCAGAGGGAATGAACAGAACAGGTAATCATCAAGTGATCCATCGCGTTGGCCATTCCCAGCCTCTGGCAAACAGCAATCCTTGCCTATCCTGGCTAATAGCCATTGATGGACCTGTCCTCCATGAATTTATCTAGCTCTTTTTTGAAGGGAGCAAAGGGATATTACCCTGTGACAAAGTGCTGGTGCCCAGCACTCTGATCATTGTATCAATTAAATTGCTCTGGAGTAAACCCAGGGGACAAAACTGTCTCACTGATGGGCTAGGGAGGGTTAAAGCACTAATTAGCCTATTAACTCAGGGAGCAGAAGTAGGCAGGCTGTCTTTAAGAGTCAGAGCCAAGAGAGATCTGGGAGGGAGAGATCTCCTCCCTCTCCTATCTGTGGTCTAAGGGTCTGAGGATTATATGTTGTAGCTAAGGTGCCACACAGTGCTGTACAAGTGATGGGAACACTGTAAATAAACCACCCATGATGTTTACAAGCAGAGAGTCTCCAACCAGTCTGTGTGCATTGAAGAGGACAAGAGTGGAGGGGGCACCCCTGTTACATACCCTGAAAATTTTTTATGTAGTAAACTAAAGTAACCTCTCCCCTGTACATGAACTTGTGAGGTTTGTAAAGAAACCTGGGTCTGTGCAATTATCCTTCCTATTTACTTCCTCTAGTATCTTGAATCTGCTTAGGATCCTAAGTCACTTATGTTTTGTCTACACAGGGATAAAAAAGCTACTGCTGGCTTGAGTCAGCTGACTCCAGCTCCAGGGTGGAGGGTCCCCAGAGCTGGGGCTCCAGCCCGAGCCTGAACGTCTACACTGATTTTTTTTTAACCCCACAGCCTGAGGCTTGTGAGTGGCCAGCCATGGCCGTGCCATGGATCTTTTATGCCTGTGTCGATGTAGCGTTAGGAGCTTTTGAAACCATTACCCACCAGGGCCAAATCCAAAGCCCATTGAAATCACTATGAGTCTTTTCACTTGGTGGGCTTTGAGTCAAGCCCACAGAGAGTGAGACTGTGTGTTATGATGTCCTAGATGTTTGCATTGCAAATGCTGCAGTGAAAAAATATCTGGTCCCTATTGAAATAACAGGGTTTAAAATATAGTGAAAATGAATGTAAATGTCTTTGTTTTGCTAGTAAAATGTATGTGGATTTAATACTAATCCATAACATGACTTATAAAAGCCACCTCCTTGTTGTTCTTTGCCCTTGGAAAAAAAAATTCTCTTATGAGACTACCACAGGGCAGATATTAACAAGGAATTCAGCCTTCCTTATTCACATATCCTGGGTTCACTGGACATCTGTCCTAGGCTCACTTAGACATCTGGAATGCTTTATATTATAGCAATGTATTTCCCTGTGGGTGGTGTGCAGTACTTACACACATGCTGACCTTGGAACTTTCTCCAATGTGTAAATGTATCCTGGACTTCCTAAAATGTTGTATCACTTACAAGCACAGTATCATATCACAGTCATTAGAACTTCACTGGTATGTCCCAGGTGCCCTTTGGACTATCCTTTGTTTGGTTTTTTTTGTATTTTTTCAGACATATCTCATCAGTTCTACACCTTCCAGTGAGATTAGAGCAACAATATATTTAACATGGCTGAGTTTGAACGTATGCCAAAAGCACTGCAAGGTAGGTATATTTTTTGGTAAAAGAATTTAATACTTTCTTCAGAACCCTGTGAGCAACATGTGATTCTACCACATAAAAGTGGATGTCCATACAGTAATGGCTTTGGCTTTCTTCCAGTGTAAAGAAGTATTTGATGGCAATAATTCATACTTCTATAGCATTGTCCATCTGATGATCTGAAAGTGCTTCACAAATGCTAAGGAATTTATCCTTGGAACACTGAAATAGGTAAATACAAACCCCTTTTACAGGAACAGAGACATTCAAGTGATTTGACCAAGGTCACTGCAGAACAGGGAGTTTTGAATTCCAGTCCTGTGACTTAACTATGAAACAATCCTTTCTGTGTCCTCCCTAAAATAATATTAATCTCTGTTCTAGTCATGAGGGAATTTGATGCTCTTTCTGAAAGATCTCCAAAGAATGTCTGTAGGAGAATAGCTAAAGATACAGTAGCATAAGCTGTTCTCAGGAGGGACATTAATTATGTTATGTATGTATGTATGTAATGTTACTACAGTGCCTAGGATTTTCTATATATATAATTTAAAGAATTTGGCAATGCTGTGCTCTCTATAGGTTGAGATTTAAAATATATCTGGAGACTCAAGCGTTCTGCTATGGGCCCTTTCCACTTGACACCTATTTGCCAGATCGAGGGTACAGTATTGGGTCTGTGTTTCCTTTTGTCCTCTGGTAGTCATGTTAGCAAGACCCACTTTGCTTTCTGGGGTATAAATAATGTGCGGTTCTGTATTTCTGTGGCATTTAATGAATAATTTATTCCATAAAGATTTCAGTACCATAATCCATGCTGCTTACAATGTAGTAGTTAAAAATGCATCGGTATCATCTGTACAAACCCCAACTAAGGACCTGATCCAGCTCCCATGAAATCAATGGAAAGATGCCCAATAACTTCAGTATAGCTTGATCGGGCCCTGTATGAAGCTCATAGTTCACTTGAGGATGAAATTTGGGGACCCTGTTTCTTTCTAAAATGTGAAGGAAAACCGGGTTCCACCCATTGCTATATCTAAGCAAGAAATTCACAGGGGATCATTATAGCTTCAGGCTATTTTTGTTTCTCTGGTACAGGACACCATGGGCCAGAGACTCAGCTGGTGTAAGTCCCAGCCACTTCAATTAAGTCAGTGTAGTTATATTGATTTACACCAGTTTAGGACCAGGCCCCATATCCTGAAGGCTAGTCCTGCACGTGGATTTTAATATTTCAACAAATGTATGTTAATATAAGGGAAACCAGGGTTTCCAAAGATACGTATGGTCAAATTCTGCCCACAGTTACATTCGTATAAATCCAGAGTAATTCTAAGATTTATACAAGTGTAACTGAAAGAGGAATTTGATCCCTTTAACAGTTAATAAAGTTCCCTAGCTTTTAATATATCTGAGGCTTGGTCTACACTTACCTCTGCGATTCAGCAGCAGCCGACGGGACTTACGCAAAGTGCGCAAAGAACTTGCATAACTCCTGTCGACTGCTGTGCTTCTCTTCTGTGCGCCGTCTTCACTGCACTGCGCTGCGCCGATGGAAACCACGTTCCGGTCGATGCAGCGCTACGCCACTTGCGGGGGTGGATTAATAACGTCGACTTCTGGATCAACTGAGCAGGTCTTCACTGACTGCTCAGTCGATCCAGATAAGTCGATCTGATGGCGGCGACTTTGCCGCTGTCAGTGTAGACATAGCCTGAGATTTTCAGCTGGAAGTCAATGGACCTGACACTTAGAAATGGAAATGGTCTATTGAAAACACTGAAGCAAAATGTTTTGTTCATTGAAACCGGGGTTTGTTAGTAATGCTCTGTAGAATCTGCATTTTTAATGAATCCAGATTCCAACAAATACTTCATTAAAGTGAATGGGGAAGACCTCTGCCTCCATTACAACTCCTGTGCTGTATAGTCCTCATCAATTTCTAGGATGCAGAAGAAAAATCTCATGTATGTTGGATTTCAACAGAAATTAATTCCAAGAGGCTATTTCAATGAGCGTGAGATTGCTTTGGATTCTTCCACTGCAATCATAGGCGTGCGCATGGGGTGTGCCGGGTGTGCCCAGACACACCCTAATGCAGGGGTGTGAAACATACGGCCGTTTATGATGTGTTCCACGTTGCCATCTGCTGCTGAAAAAGCAGAGGGCACACGATTTTTCGGCCGATGGCAAGACAGGAGGAAGAAGGAACTGAGAGCTTTTGCTGCGATCCACCGCTGAAATATCGTTCCTCGCGATATTTCGCAGCAGAGACTAGAACGCGGCGAGAATTCTGCCGGCGGGTAATTCAAATGTGGCCTGCTGGTGGAATTGAGTTTGCAATGAAATTCAGTGGGTGCACACCCTAATGAAATGTGCTGCGCATGCCTATGACTGCACTCAGTTATAAAGCCTTTCTAATGAATCCAGTTTAGAGGTCAGGTCCATGGATTAGGGATTTCTAATAAATACAAATTTCACAGATACTTGGAACTGATCCATTGCCAATGTGGGAAAAAACCAAATTCCCCAATTCCAGAGTAACATAGGTAACTCACACTCCTTGAACTGCTAAAACTATGGAAGCCCAAAGTTCTGAATCAACCTTTCTCTATCTAGGTAAATTGTGGTATGGGAGGCAGTGTGGCCTAGTGGATAGAGCACTGGGATGGGACTCTGATTCCATTCTTGGCTTTGTCCTTGCCCTGCTGCTGGACCTTGGGAAAGTCACTTCGTCTCCCTGTGCCTCAGTTTCTATAGCTGTAAAATGGGGATAATGAAACTTACCTCCTCTGTAAAGTGCTTTGAGATCTGCTGGCATAAAGGACTATATACAATTATTGCCTGGTGGCATAAACACGTTATCTGAAATACTGCTTTCTTTTGGAATTTCTTTGCCCAGAATATCAGTGATATTCAGAATTACTAACTCATTTAGAAACTCTGTCAAGTACTGTATGTAACAAGGGAAGCTTTGTCCTTGTTTTTACATCTTGAGATTTTTAGGACCCTTATATATTATTATTATTTATTATTTATTTACTATTCAAGTGCAACCTGTAGTTTTCCATCACTTGTCTATGTGCATGCGGCTAAGAAAGCCATTACAGATCTTGGACAGCCTCTTTTTGTGAGTTAGTGTCTGATTTTATAGCAAAATATGGCATAGAATTACTATCAAGGTTGTTTATATCGAATTGTATTAATCATTGAAGATATGCTTCAGGCTTACATCACTTCATTGTTATTAGGCTATGTTCACAGTGTCTAAACACAGTTTATTTTCAGCTGCTGCCCTCTAGTTCTTCTCCAGCTGTTCAGTCGTTCTGGCCTGCTGTCTTGGCTTCCGGGTTAATTCAGCTCTGTAGAGCTAAATCAGATGAGGCCTTTCAAATGGAAAATCTAGAATTCCAGTATGTGCCTTCACGGTCACTGCAGCTGTGAGATCTGGCTTTGGTCCTTTTCCACTGTTATCCAAAGAGGTGCCCAGTCCACACAAGGATTAGGGGAAGGAATAGCCTCTTAAATGCTTCTTGCTGCATTTGGAAGCTGTCATCCAAATTAGTCACTGCCTCATCTACTGTAAAGTTAACAGCGTTCAGTTCCCTATTTACTATGTGTCTGATCCTCTTCTGATGTAAACAGGTCTACTATAGCTCTATTAACCTACTGGTATATGGAGCTGCGCCAATTTACCCAGCTGAATTTCTGGCTCTGTGTATTAATTGTTGAGCAGTATTGATCATCTGTTTGTTAGGCCTAACTGGCTTATTTCTAAATATGGACCAAACTTGTGATAAACCATACAGGAATCTGGATTTCTGAAGGATAATGGCCATTTTATCTGGGAACATGGAACAAGCATACAGAACAGTTGCAGGCAAGCACTCACTGCTAAACAGAATGCTTATTTGATAGGAAAAAAACATAGGTTCCTCAGACTTCCTATGAAACAGAATATTATCTACTATACTAAGATTAGTCCTTTAGTTTAAGCTGTGCAGATTTATGCTTTGAGCTGTGGAGGTTCCAAGTTCAATCCGTAGTGCTCAACAAGATGCTTGTTCTTATACAAACACTGATGTGCCTATCACAACGTTGTTAGTCTTCTGCTCTACGTTTGTTGAGAGCCTACCTCTTTAGCTTTAGCTGTCACTAATTCTGCCATGGGAGGCACTGTTACCTAGTGGTTAGGCCAATGGCAGGCGAGTGAGGAGACCTGGGTTCTATTCCCCAGTCTGCTGGGTCACCACAGGCAAATTACTTCACTTTCCTGTGCGTCAGTTTTTCCTTTTGTGAAATGGGAACAATGAGACTGACCTTCTTTTAAAACCTGTTGAGATCTACTGAGGAAAACTACTACTTAACAGCTCGATATTTGTGTTATGTATTTATTAGCTGGTTAATGGATTTTTGTAGCAGGAAGATCTGAACTATAGCCCCTGTGTGGCCACGGGGTTCTGGTGTGCAGATTACAGCTGTGTTGTTGTTATGTGGCCATGCATTTATTTTAGAACCATGTGTACAAAATTTCAAGCTGGGTGGGCCTCTGGAGAGGCGGGCTCCTAGCTCCATTGTTGCTTTGGTGGGGCATGGGGATCACTTGAAGCTACTTAAGCATACACAGCAGACTCTCTCATTTGGCCTTCCTTCAGGTAGAATGCTCACCCAACTAATCACCATCGAGCTCCTGTTTCCTGCAATTTCTGTATTGGGCTGTCTAGTGCATTTCTGACCATTCTACAAGCCAGTGTTGATTCATAGCTCGGTTGCTCACTTCCTATATGCCCTCAACAACACCAATATGTTCAGGCCCCACTCCCATTTATTGAAGGAAAGAACTACAGAAGCACTATTGAATGTTTTTGGCTGTGGAGTCCTGAAAGGGAACTGTACAACAAGACCTTTCATGGAACTCTAGCCCAGTGGTTCCCAACCTTTCTGTCTCGAGGGCCACAGATATCATTTTTACAACCATGAAGAGCCACCAGTCTCTGCCAGCAGCCCCTCTCCTCCCCCACTGCAGCCGGAGGAAAGGAGTTCAGTGAGGAGGCTACCTCCTCGCTGGTCTCCTATCTCCCTTGCTGCAGCAGGGAAACTGCATGTGTCTTGTAGGCCTGTGTGCTCCACCTGGGTCCCTAGGTAGTGGATCCCTTCTGCAGCCAGGGAGATCAGTGCTCCCATCCCTCGGGTTCCAGCAGGGACCCCAGCACCTAGGGACCCAGGCAGAGCGCTTTGCTCTCTGCTGGAGCCAAGGGAGGTGAGCACTAATTTCCCCTCCCTCTGGCTCCAGAAGGGACCCCAGCACCTATGGACCTAGGTGGAGCTCTTTGCCATGCCCCCTGCTATAGCCAGGGGGAAGGGAGCGCTGATCTCCCATCCCCTTTGCTGCAGCAAGAAGCCTGCATTGGTCTTTTAGCCCCAGGGAAACGCACTCCACCTGGGTCCTTAGACAGTGGCTCCCTTCTGCAGGAAGGGAGCTGCAGGCCTCTTTTAAAGCCCCCATGGGCCACTTTTGGACCGCGGGCCACAGGTTGGGAACCACTGCTCTAGCCTTTATGCCATCAATGTTAGTGAGTAATAATGGAACTTGGACACAAGTGGAGAGTGGAACTTCCCTTGCACTAAGCACAAGATATATTTATTAAGGAAAAATAGATTCAGTAAAAAGAGATGCAGGTCTGGGGAGGAGAGAGCCTACTGCAGCACTATTGTTATTATCTGTATTGTAGTAGCAACTAGGATCCCCAGTCACAAACCAGAGCCCCATTGTGCTAGGTGCTGTACAAACACAGAACAAAGAGACGTTTCAGAGGGGTAGCCGTGTTAGTCTGCATACAGAAAAAACAACCAGAGTCCTGTAGCACTTTCGTGGGCTGCAACCCAAAGCTTATGCCTGCAGAAATTAAAATTGTTAGAACAAAGAGACAATCTCTGCTGCCTCAAGGAGCTTACAATCTAACTATAAGACAAGAGACAATAGGTGGATAAAGACAGTCAGATGGGGGAGTACAAGCAAGCAATGAGACGATATTCGTCAGCGTGATCGGGACCGGTCTCAGCACACCAGCAGCCAAGCTGTGCTCAAGTTGTAAGGGACTAAAATCATTATGTGAATCATGTAACTGCCACATAAGTCCCAGTCTTACCAGTTAAAGCTGCCCCAGGAAATTTCATTTGTATCCCTGACTTCCCCCCAGAACGTTTAAAGTATTTGTTCCATGAATCTGTTTGTTTGAACTTTCCACCCCCGCTTCATTTTTCACTGCCCCCTTTAGACATATGCAGTGTCTTCCCCATGCCTATTCCATCAGTGTTCTGATAATGCTGCAAATAATCAATGATGATGGTCAAATCTACAGGGCCAAATCCTGAGAGAGGCTGAGCACAAGAACTCCCATTGACTCCAGTGAGAGAGTCGGGTACTAAGCACCTCTGAGGATTTGGCTCATATTTTATAAACAGAAGAATCTTATTAGGAACTTCCCCAACTTTTGTTTACGTAAGTATTTGCTCTATGAGTCTCTATTTATGTAAAATTTATCGCATCAGAAGTTCACCTACAAGTCATCTTGGGACAAGGCTCTTATTACTAAGAAGACCTAATTAAGGAAATGCTAGATAAAGGAGGACAATAGAGATGGATCTGGAATAGGGCGCATAAATAAAGAACCACAATAGAAGTCAGACAGTGCAGTGCGAGTAAAAGGTCTGGAACACAGGTTTGAATTATCCCTATTGCTGATCAAAGGTTATTCTCTCGTCATGTATGTGCATGTAACTTCGATTAGCATTCCTGGGAGTTCTGTTTGTGCATGAGGACAGAGAAAGAGCCACTGTACTTCTTACCCTGAGAATCAAGTTGCTTATAAGGCTCACTCTTCACCCCCTTCCCCTCAGTTTTGTACAGGAGGTCTGATTGGGGCACAATTCCTATGTGAGTTCTGCAGAGGAGAGGGGCTGCTCCCAGCTTATGTCCCTGGGACAGGGAATCAGTATTTTGTTTACAAACAGAGGCAGAATGATTAAGATAAGAAAGGGCTGGTGATTAGCTTAAGGATCTGGAAGTCATTAGATGAGCCTGTAAAACAGAAAAACAGGAATCCCTGGGGGTGGGGGGGAAGGTGTTGAAGAGAGAACGCAGGGGACTCAGAAGAAATACATCCAAGCCCTCTGAGCCAAGGTTACCCTCAGAAAAGAGGGGGATAGGTGAAAAGAAGGGGCCAAAACCAAGGGAAGGGATAGCAGTGGTATAAGTTCCCACTCTACCTATGGTACTTATGTGGCTCCATCACCATAGTATCTGAGCACCTCACAATGTCTAACCTATTTCTCCTCACAGCCCCTCTGTGAGGTAGAGCAGTGCTGCTATCCCCATTGTACAGATGGGGCACTGAGGCACAGAGAGACTAAGGACCAGATTTTCAAAGGTGTTTAGGCACCTAGTGTGATTTTCAAAAGTGCTTGCAGGCTCAAGTGCTTTGTAAACCCCACTAGATGCCTAGTTGCATCTTTGGGTGCCTAAAAACCTTTGAGGCACTGGCCTGAGGTCAAACAGGAAGTCCATGGGAGAAGTAGAACCCAAGTCGCTCAGGGCTGGCTCCCTACCCACTGGCCCAGCCTATCTCTCTGCTGCATGATGCAGAAAGAGAGGACTCTGACAGATGGGAGCAAAACCAAGAAGGCTAGTTCTCTGAGACTCCAGCAAATGGTCCCAGGTGATTGGGAAGGATGTCATGGTTGAGAGCATGAAAAGAAGCACAGAGTCCAGGAAGGATGAAGAAAAAGAGAGAGAGAACACTTAACCCCCAAGGGATGGCCTGTTCTGCCCCATGCTGGGTTGTAGAGCAATGGCTGCTGTGAAATTTTACATTTGAACTGAAAAGCATTTTGTTTTGTCATTTTTTTGTTCTGATCTTGAGACAAGGAAGGAATGAGAAAGTGTCATCTGAGTATCAGATGTGTTAATGCCTCAAATTCTTAGGTTTTCAGCTGTATTCAGGCCAACTGCAGAACAAAGAACAGAAATTGCATCCAGAGAGTTCATAAAGTCGATGATTATTGCTGTGTGGTCAGCACTGTTCAGAATATGTCAGAAAATGTAGTCCCTAAGCCAAAGCATATAAAATGTGTAGCCCTGGATAAGATGGCTCAGATATTTAAATATGAAGTGTATAGTTATTCAGCACATGTCAATATCTATTAGTGGGGAGGCACTGATGGCAATAGAAGTTTTTCCTGATTATGGACTGGAAGATTTGACGCTCCAACCTTTTTTTCAAGAGGAAGAGCTGCCCAGAGCTCCTGTGCCTGTTTATTTTCCTTTCCTGCCTGCATTGGCCCTGTTATATCTCAGAAGACTCCATTTTTCCCCTCAACTTTAAAATGTGGAATTTTCTTGGTGTTAGGTTTTAAATATTCTCCTGTGAGAACTGCAATTCAGTCACTGTAGTGTTGTATTAAAGAGCCTTCTGGAAGGTAACTAGCCTTAAAACAGAACCGCCGCCACAGTGTTGCCAACGCTCATGATTTTGTCATGAGTCTCATGATAATTATTATTTTCTTTAAAGCCCCAGCTCCTGGATTCAAGTGGCTATGTGATGATTTCAGCCTTCATTCTTAAAGGAAAAGTAAGTTTCTAGCCCTCATGACTGAGGAGAAAGCTTCAAAATGTGACCCCAGTGCACCCTAAAGGCTCAAGAAGCAGAAGGCAAATAAAAAGGACACCACATCTATTATTTTTACATAATCTCACGATTTTTAAGCCAATCTTATGATTTTTGGTGAGCCTGACCCATGATTTTTGAATATTTGGGGTTGGCAGTACTGTGAAAGTGACTTGAAAGTGTCAGTTTCCCTCCTGTTTAAAGTCACTTATTTGTATCATGGTAACCCTTAGCGCCCCAGGCAGCTGCAGTATAAACTAAGAGGGCCTTGCTTTAGTAGGATGTTTCCAAAAGTTAAATGATCTATTTCAAGCTTGATGAACTGCAAAAAATAAGTAGCCTAAATGATAGAAAGTAATCTTTTTTCTACACAAAAGATTTTTCTACAATTGTTTCAGTTGTTGTACTCAAGAGTTTGTAACAAAGTAAGACTATACATTAAAATTTTAAATCTAACCAGTGTCCCTGACGTGACTTGACACAAGATGTCAGAACATGTTAGTATTAGAGGTGAGTGGGTCTAATATTTATTCAATGTTCTTTCTTTATATATGAATTAGATTAAATGCTCCTGTCAGCTAATTTTGTTATTACCTGCGAAAAAACCCAACGTTTTCAGGTGCCTAAGTAGCCCCATGGAATCACAGTTAAAGTGTCGCCCATTTCCTTCCCCCTCCTGAAATCTGAAATGGCATCCCAGTTAGTCTTTAAATAGCGGGAACATGTTTGCAACTGATCATCCTGCCACCACATCTCTTATTACACTGACTTTCAGACTTAATAGGCTGGTCTACCAACAGTTGTCCTAAGTTGAATATGGGGTGAGATATAAGAGAAGAGTCAGTGTTCTGCCACTTCTTCTGACTGAGATAATGTCTTTAAAGTAGCAAACCTTTTCACACTCATCTCTCTCTGAGCTTGCCAGTGATTAGCATGTCAGTCAGGCTTGGCCTGTGCTTTTCTCTCCCTGATATTTCTAAACAGAATAGGATAGGGATCCAAATCTTTAGCCTGGGTCAGTGTAGCTCTTTTGAATACAATTAGCTATGTCGATTTACACCCACTGGGGAAATGTGTGAACATAAAGAAAACAAACACTCATTTTCATTTACAAAACATAGAGGGGAAGCAGTGAATTTTCTGGCCCCACATTCCTGGAGATTTGGGAGTACTTAGGAATGAAGGTGGTGCATTAGAAATGTCTCGTATAGGTCACATGTGAATGTATTTGTCCTCATGAAAAACTACAACATAGGCCACTGTCACTTTAAAAGTCCAGTTGGACCCAGAGCTATCTGGTTAGCAGTAGAACTGGAGCAGTGAAATTCCACTGGACAGCCACCTAGCAAAATGTCGATGGTGGCTTTTCTATTCAACAGCATGGAAAGAGAACATTTTAACAGAGACAGTGACCCTCCAGCAGAAGGACCTATCCCCACTGCTATAGCAGAAGGGCTGGCTTAGTGATCAATGAAGCAGGCATGGGTCCAGATCAGGACTGTGATACTGAAATGCAGAGCTCAAACCTCAGCTGCACAGAATTTATACTTGTTGTATCTGAGGAGAGAAGTTGGGGGGCATAAAGCCAATCTTGGGCTGACCTCGGGCCCAAAAGGTCTGCAACATAGCTGCCAGCAGCTCATTGGTTGCTCTAACTTATGTCAGCTGTAGTGGGGCTGCACAGGGCCTGCTGGGCCACCTAAGAATTGGGCATATTACTGTGCACAGTACTCCACCCTATCTGCCCCATACCTGACCCTCCACATCCTCTATGTGGATGGGTGAAGTGGGAGGCTATCTCGGCTCTACATCCCTCAATAAATCCCATGTGTCAGGGAAATCCTAAAATGCTCCATTAGGGCTGGTTTTCACTGTTGAAGCCCAAAGAAGCTTTATTCAGAAGACTGTTAATTAATAAAATCAGAATAATTACAAAGGAAGAAGCCTCCACCTTGAGTGCAGATGCCATGAAAACCTGGGAGCGATGGAGATAATTCACTTGTCTCCCAGGTGGGTACCAGATGTGCCAGACGCTGTCACCCCTTCTGATCACACCATTATCATGCTTTTCATTCAGTAATCAGTGCCAGAATGTTAATCTGGGCATAAAACAAACTGTTCACTCTGCCAGCCCATCACAACAAATACCTTCTGGCCAATGAAAACCTATCGGCGTGGAATCAAATCTGATTATTATGGCAAAACAACCATAACATCCTGCGCATATCTATTGCTAACAAGTTTGGCTTTTAGTTTATTCAGTGGGTTGATAAAATATGGCCTCAGCTGCTCTAAACTATTTGGCATATAGTCAAGATAGTTTGGAAAAATGTTCACCCTGCGATTGCTAGTCCACAGTTATTTAGAAAGGGGAGAAAAGAAAAAAAAAATCAGCACGGTATTTTTCACTATACTGTCCTAATTAGACAAGCATGCAATTTGATATATTTTCTGTGATTTTTTTTATTTCCTGGCTCCAGAAATGATCTTCTTAAAAACCTCTCTACTACATTATCTGTTGACCAGCTGTAACCAAAATGACAGATAGATAGACACATGTATTCGCGGTACTGAGGTTTAATGAAAAAATGTCTCATCCCTGTCTGAAAAAGAAAATCCTTTCTGATGTAGAGAGATGTTAGACCAGCAGCTTTGTTTTTGTCACCTAATCCCTTCTCATCTGACTGCTTTGTAGTTTAATGCTGCACTACAGTAGCTGGCTTTAGCTAGACATCATGGGCAGAGGTACAGGTATTCTGGGGGGTTAGGAGAGAGGTAGGGCAATGGAGGCTGGTGGTATAATGCCAGGAGGTAGAGGCAGGTGTAATGGAAGGAAAGTGTCCAATGCAGCATGTCAGACCTTTGATAAGTGTCACATGCACTCTGCTCAATAATGGCGCCCAGGCACTAGTAGCTGTGTGAAGGCTGACAGGCCTTGCTCTTCAAGTCATGCAGCTTCATCCACCTCTTTCAATGTATTCAGGGTACATAGGGAACAGCATTAGCACTGCCCCCTGTGAGAGGACGGGGAACAGTCCCTCTGCACCCTCTAGTGCCCCCATCCTAGGTATCAGTGCTTTGACTCTGGAATAGCAGTTCTCCTGCATTTATAAATATTTGGAATCTGTTTAAGATTTGCTGACAAATCTTTTGGGAATTGAGTATTTTTGGTGCCATTCGTTGTCTCGCCCTTTTTTGTGGATGGTAACTATGATTTCAGGGGTTTCTTTAATTTTAAAAAAAATTTTTTTTATTTCTTTCCTTTTCTTTAAATAAGCAAAAATTAGTATTTACTATCCCAAATGTGTGTTCCTTCAATTATATTGAACACCACCTCCTGTCAAAGCCCTGTCCTTCTAGGATCAGTAAAGTCAGGGGAAAGACTCCTATTTACTGCACTGGACTTTGGATCAGGCCCCTGATGAGACTGTATCAGGGAGTACATTGAATCTTTAGAGCTCCATTTATGGGCATTCATGATGTGTGTTATCTACACATCTAGTTGCAAAGTTTGTTGTGGAGAGTTTTTATTGGATTGACTAAATAACCTAGTGTCAATTCTAATTGGTTCCTGTGCATTTGGAGGATCTCTGAACTGTGGTAGAACAGTGTGGTAATAGTCAAGCAGGGTCCTGATCATTGACACCACTTTTACACTGGATTAACTCCATTGACTTCAGTGCTGTTGCTATTAATGTACAGAGGTGTAAGTGGGAATAGGATCAGGCCCTAGGAATTCAGATTGGATTTTAGCTTTAGAGTTTTTAGGCCAGATCTTCAACTGGTGTAAATTGATGGCGCTCCATGTGCTCTGCCAGTTTACACCAGCTCAGTATCTGGCCCATCATCATCATAATCATGCTGGATTTTCTAAAGATGAGTCTCTAATTTGTTACTCTATTTGCTCACTTGGAAACCACAATTGGAAATGTTTCGCTGCCCACACGTTTGGATTTGCTCAGGGATCACATGGGTTTCTATTTCTGAGCAGAGTGGAAATTGCATGATCATATGGAAAATACCAATAATGCTGCTGAGTTTTGTTTCCATAGAAACTATAGTTCACACCAAAAATACTCAGTCACAACTGAGGAAAGTTGGCATCTCATGGAGGATGCATACTGGTTTTGTTCTTGAGCAATGGCATAACTAAGGAATTAAATCTGAATTGCTAATGGCTGCTCTGAAGTTGGAGATTTGTCTCTTAGTTCTTTCTGACTTTTTATTAAATTTACTAAATTGTCCTTCCCACGACCATCTCGCGTATTGTGGTCTTGTATTGTGTATGTGGCTTCATACACTTACATGAATAAATTGGATGACGTATCTCTGTTATCTTCCCTCCTTTTCTCTATTTGTCGAGTTAGTTGTTCTAAGTAAAACATTTCACCAGAATAAGGAAGCAAAATTGCTAACAGTTCTTTCAGCACAAAACTACAAGGGTTCTATTCTCCTTCATAACTCCCATTGCTTATATGATGGCAAAAGAGCAGTTTTCACCTTTCAGACTTTGTATTAGGCCACTTTTGCCTAGAATTTAACAAGATCCAAAGAGGGTTGAACCTTTAAATGGCTAACCAGAATATTCAGTTGTTATAGTTAATGCTAACCAAGAGAGAGTGTTGAAAGAGAGGTAAAACCTCATGTTTGAAGGCTTGGGCAAATCTCTTAACTATTAGGGATTAGAGTGAAACTTCCATGGGAGTCAGATTACCCCCATTTGCCTGCTGGAATTTCTTACACCTTCCTCTAAAGCATCTGGTGTTGGACACAGTGGAAGACAGGATAATGGATTAGAGGACCATGGGTCTGCTCAAGTATGGCAGCTCCTATGTTCCAATACCTTCCTTGGAAGTCCCACATGTGAAAGGAGTGCAGGTTCAATGCCATCCATTGACTTCAAAGGGGTTACTCCTGATTTATACTGATAGACATGAGGTCAGAATTAGGCTTGCTCCATCTAAATTATGGACATAAAACCAAATTCTGAAGTTCTTGCTCTGAATTTGCTCAGTTTCAACGTCCTGCCCTATCTCTCATACCATTGTCTATTAGGTGTTAATTTACACTGGCATATGATTGGTGTGAGTGTGATCAAAATCAGCATGTTCATTTACATGGGATTTGGACTGATTAAATAGAAATGGGCTGATTCTCCATCACTTTTTTATCGGGTCATATCCATCTGTGCAAAAAAAAGACTGTGAGTCTAGGATCCCACCATTCTTGTTTGGTAGCATTTGTTCACCCGCTTTACATAGGTGTAAATGATGCCACAGGGAAACTCAGGCCACAGGATTGAGCCCCCGGTGAATAGTCAAAGTTTAGAATTTTCGAAGCTGCTTAGGGGATTTGGACTCCTGTGGGAATTGGACATCTGCATCCCTTAGACAGTTTTTAAACTATGAGCCCAATGTCTTATCAAACAGAGGGGAGGAATAAAAAAGCTCAGGCTGACGCTGAGAAATAATTTTCATAGTGTTAGGTGGGGCTCTAGCTCTGACTCCCACTGACTTTAAAGAGAATTTCCTGACTGCAGCCCTATGCAAGAATTCAAAAATGTGACTCAGTCTGAATCTGATCAGGCTGTACAAGAGCAAGGAGAGGCACAGTGGCATGGGTTACAGATGGCTAGGAGCCCAACCTCTACATGGCCTGGCTTTGTTAGTTCATGTCACAGCTTTGGGCTGAGTTCCACAATAGCTTTAAAAAATGCTTTTTTGTAGAGTTTATCAAATGTACTGTATTTAGGGAAGAAACCAGATTGGCTAATATGAATGCATTTGAGGACTGGCAAAATCCACACAGTATGGAGCCATTTTAAAACGTGTTAATTGCCTCTGTAAACTCTGTGCATCTTTCAGGTAGTCTGGTCTCATGCTAATTTTTTAAATAAAGGGAATGACTTTAGGACCAGATCCTGAGGCCTCCTGCCATGCTGTGGAAGGCTCAAAATGCAGTGGAAAGAATGTTGCAATCCCATTGTGCAAGGATGGGAGGCCACACAGGGGTGCTTACCTGGTGGTGGTTCTCTCTGTGGGTCAGCTAGTGGGGGGCATTGACCAACAGTCAGTGAGTTATGTGAATTCACCCTGTGTATGTGCGGGATTGCAGCTGCACAGGTGCTTAACTCCTCCCCCCCTCCTGGATCTCTGAAGATGATTCCATCACTTCAGCCCTTGCATGGCTCTTTCTCGCCTCCCCTTGTAACTCCATTCGTTCGTTTTGTACAGGGACTGTGAGCCCCCTAGTGATACTCAGTGTGTTCTGTGTTTAGAAATCAGCCAGAGCTGGTTATGGAGATAGGGAGGCCTTGCCTACATGTGTGTAAACACAATTTTGTGGAAATCAACTGGGCCCATGTAGTTTCTTCGTATTATTGAGGCTGAGCAAAAGAGACAATGGGGGCCAGGATCTGGCCACAGAGTCTGATGTACCCTTTCACACTTCCAAGTGCTCCCAGTTCAGAACAGGCTCAATCTGCACTGTCCACGCGCCTCCACACTTCCCTGGAGAGGGCACCGTTAAGGCCCAATCTATACACAGAAATGGCACTGATTTAACTCAATGTTTAAATCAATGTAGCTAAATTGGTACCTATCGGAGTGTGGGGGGGGGCTAGTATCAATTTAGTTTTCACTCTGAATTAAGCTAAACTGCTATTAGCCACTGTGACAGGGTGCTGGGCAAGGACTGCTAAGTCAGTCCCTTGTCATGCCAACTCCCATTTAGGGAGGTAAATTCAAGCAGGCTGGAGAAAACCAGCACCTAATTAGAGAACCAGAGACAGCTGCCAGCCCAATTAGCCTGGGCTGCATACAGGGCTGAGAGGAAGGAAGCCAGGGGAGGGAGCCAGGGAGTGGAAGCAGAGTGATGGCTTGCCTCTCCTCGGCGTAGATGCCAAGGGGCAAGCTGAGTATGGGAAAAGGTGGTGGGAGCACAACTTGTAAATAAACCTACACCATTGGTTACTGAGTCCAGGGTCTCTGAGTGACTTTGTGAGCACAGCAGAAGCAGCAGGACAGGCTTGGTAGTGCCCTGTCACAGCCACACTTAAATGATTTCAGAGTGCCTACATACAGTGGTTGTATCAGTTTAAGAACATCAGTTTAGAAACCAGTTTAGTTAAATCTGTGCCATTTCTACATGAGGTCAGGGTCTATGCAAAGGGTAGTTTATTCTCCCTGCCCATTCATTTCTTGGCCTTTTTGCTAGAATTGTAACAAAGGCTCCATTTAGCACTGACTTTGGTAGTGGTTCTTGTGACGGAAACATTTCACGTCTAATGCCCACCATTTCAGAGGCCATCAGATTCTAATTCTCATTTGAGGCCAAGTGGAGGTATGCTTGAACTGACAGTTTAGAAGTAAAACGGCCAGATTTCCCTTTCAATTACCTGGTGTAAATCCAAAATAACTGCACGGAGCTCAGTAGAGTTACCCTGGATTTACGTACACTACAGTAATTGAGAACAGAATTTGTCCCACTAACTCTGGATTCTGAGCCAGTCAGCACCCCGTGTTTTGGTACATTTTATATGTCTAAAAGACTAGTTAAATATAAACTGTAAATGTTCAAGACTCCTATGATCCCTGGGATAAATAAGGATTTGGGTACTCATACTAATTTTAGGAATGAATATTATTTCCCAGATTAGCCATAATGGCGCCACAGGAGCCATTAAGTCTATCTTCTAACTGTCATGCATTTTCCCCACCATGGTTGCTTTATCAGCAATCGGAGACAGGGACGTGCACAAGGGGGAGCAAGTAGGGGCAAAGACTCCCCCAGTAATCATTGGAGAGGGACATAACTCCTCCAGCCATGGGGCTGTGGGGTGGGAGGGAAAGCGAGCTCCTGCCAGGTGGGGGGAGAAGAGTGAGCTCCTCCCAGGGCTGGGGCTGGGGTGGAGGAAGAGGGGAAGGGAAGAGCGAGCCCCACCATGGGGCTGGAATGGGGAGGGGGCACAGAATGTGTCCCTCCAAAAGGGGTCAAATTTAAATTCCGGTGCACGCCCCTGATCAAAGTAATTACTCTGACACTAATATTAATGGTAATACACTATAGCTAAATAAAAAGCTTTTAAATACTAATTTCCATGTATAGTCTGGTACCATATTAATATTAACGTATGTGAAATATACTGCATAGCTATGGAGACACTGAATATGAGCAAAATACAAATAAATCTGAATTATGTTTTAGATTTCATGTGACCTAATAATGGCACCTTCTTACTCAACAGCTCTGCTTCCTGTCTCTTCACTATACTGACAATAATAATTTTACTCCCGCTAGCTGTGGTGAGCCAACACAGCTATTGGAGAGGAGGATAGATTCATTTCCAGCTCCTGTGTTAACTAAGTTCTAGTTGCAGTCGCGTTCCCTGGAAGTAATGCCTGAGATTAAAAAAAGAAAAAAATCCACTTTGACTTTCAGCTCCCAGGCAGAGTGTGCACTGCTGACATTTAGAAAACCCATATTTTTATCCTTAAGCCAGGCACCTGTGCTGTGCAGTCAGAAAGCCACTAAATCAAAACCATCCCCCTTACTTTCTAATACTGGAGTTGGGATTTCCTGCATGAAGTTTTGTGAAATCTCAACTCCAAGCATTGTTTGGTGGGGAGAGAGAGTTCTAGTAAACACTTAAAAAGAGAGTGCATGCTACCCATGTATATGTAGCAGTATGCAGTGTTTGCACTTGCACAGGAGCCTTGTTGAAAGTGGATTTTTTTTTTTTTTTTTTGGGAAGATGAGGGTTTTTCCCTCATCCTCTATGGTTTTTCCATAGAGCTTGTAACCTTCCTGTCACAGTTGATTTGTGAGATCATTTTCAACGGTGGGTACTGCACCATCATTCATTGCTGTGTAATCACAAAACATCTCTTGTGTTGTTCTTCTCCCATGAATGGAAGAGAGAACTTCACTTCACACCGCCTGTTAAGGATGAACTAGTCATCACACCAGTCATTAGATGATCTCAGGACACCCTCTTGTGGCCATGATGCAAACTCTTACAATGTGCATTGGATTTCTATGGGAGCTGACTTAAACCTCTTTAGTGAAGAGGATGGCATAGCGGTTTAAACACCCAGTTGGAAATACAAGAATATTCAGTTCTTAGCATTGGCAGCTCAGTCTTTCATCTTTCTGCATTAGATAAACTAAAATGATTGCTATTGACTGTAGGAGTGGGAAGTGTCTTTTGTACAGGACCTTAAAAAGCAAAGCTCTGTCTACTCTGCATGGATAGTAAACATTACATAGCATTCCTATTAAAAGTAAGAGTTTACACTATTGTTTTGGCCAGAATTTACCTCCCCATCCCTCCTCGTGCTTTATATCTAACTACCATTCATTGCTTCTGAAGACATCTGGAATTATAAAGCAGTGATGCATCTTACCCTAAACCTCTCTCCAGTCAGACCTGACCATATAACATGTCTGAGCTGAACCTTGACCCCTCTTTCTTTAATGGGCCAAGCCAAAACCCTGGATCCAAACACTCCTTGAACTTTAGGATACTTTGGAGCTGGACCTAAACTTTGCAGCTCAGGTTGTGAGGCAATTTGAGATGCAAGATGCTATATTAACGCTATGCAGACACCATGATTGGTGTCAGGAGAAAGAGCACTTTAATTATGACCTCGGTTTAAAAATTTAATTACAGGATATGCCCCATTGTTTCGTGAGAGGAGTGGGGGGAATGGGAACGGTGCAGAGGGGCAGGAAAAGACTGATAGTGTGCAGTTTTCTTGCAGTCAAAGTGCACTGACAGGGTGGACAGGGATTTGATGCCCTCCTGAAGGGGGGATCCAGAAGCCCTGACACACTATGCCCCAGCAGTGCCACTAGGAGGAGGCACTGCTGAGCCAGCCAGTGGCCTGGAGCCTGGGGAGTTAATTCATTGCTGGGGTTCAGAGGTAGCTCAGGGAGGCAATACCAGTTAGGAGCTAATTATGAAACCTATTTTATTCTACACTTTAAGGGCTCGTCTCACGAGGGACAAAGACAGGGTGGGTTGGTTGGTTGCGCTGACCATAAGCTAGGCCAAGGAGTTGTGGGGAAAAAATAGCCACTACGCCGTGTCACTTGTACTTCTTTAGTTCACTGCTTGTATGCATGAAAGGAAATGCAGCTGGAGGCCCTTCCAAGACTGGTGACCTTGGACATTGCCCAGTGGTCATGCAGAGAGCTGGCTCACAGTATCGGGTGCCGTTTGTGCTGATCTTGATTCAGAATAGGCAGTCTGCTCTGAGGAGCCTTCATGCCCAGGAATTTTTGATTCTTATATAATTAACAGGCAGCATTATCGTGATCAAGGAGGAGCAGCCAAGCCAAACTTTTCCCAGGCAAATACCAACTTGGTAACTTGCCAGGAGTCCCAGGGCTGCATCTAATTTTCCTAAAATAGAATAGAGTGCAAGCACCTCAACTCCAGTATGGAGGCACAGCTGTGGAGACTATAGATCCCAGCATGAAGTTCTCTGTCTTGAACTGAGCAGCCATGGCCGTATTCCACAGGGCTGCGTTTGGTTCAAAGGCATCGTTTGGCAACTTGTGATAATGGGCAAAACTCCAGCACTCTTGCTAATGCTGCACCACTTCACAAAGGAGCTGAAAGTGAACATTGGCTTTGTCCAGAACAATTTGATTTATAGTTCCTCAACAGCTCTATAAGGATAGCATGCCAGATAATGGTATTAGAATCTGAGCCAAAGCCCATTGAAGTCAATAGGGATGTTTACTATAAATGTATAAGCAAGATCCTCTGCTGATGTAATTCAGTATAGCTTCACTGAGGTCAATACAGATATGACAGTTTGCCCCAACTTTTCCATAATGTAGTTTTATTGAAATCCTATCCATACATCTCATACAAAGCAGACTGAGCCGATTAGGGAGAAAAAGGAGAAATCGTCACAGCTTTTGAATGTTTTTAGAAATGTGAAGTATTAAAAACTGATTTTATTTATTTATTTATTATTTCAACCAGCTCTATTAATGGCCAAAAACAAGGACAAATTTTTACATAAATGTTGTCAGCATTTTTCTCAATTGGTTATTACTCCAAAATTTCATTTAAAAAATCAGAAAAATGTTGTGCATCTCTACTAACACACATTTTAAAAACATATCCTGTAAGTGCATCAATCGCGAACATTTAGTTTTCTTTTGTCATAATGCCTCAGCTCATATCTTCCAGAAAGAGCTGAAGTAAAAATCCAGAACATCATATAACAAAGCACAAAGCCTGAGAAATGAAATAGCATATCCCATGTCATAATCCCCAGCATGTATGTTAGTAAACAACCATAGAACTGATGAACATGTCATGTAAAACTAATAAATTCTTTACTTTTAAAAAAATATTGAACAAAACTTCTTGCCGTTTCAGGTTAAATTGTCTGCCTATCCTTTTCTCTCTCTCTGCTTGAGGATGTTCTGCTACGTAATTAAGGAGTGGAATCCACCTCCACCCTGCTTTAAAGTTTTTCAGTTTGCTTTAAAAAGGAGAATTTGATTGCTTTGTTTTAACCACATCTTCCATAGCCAGTCATTATAAGAGGGGACAGACTCAGACTTCAAAGCTGTTACGTCCACTCAAACCAAGCAAGCCAACCGACGACCCCGGAAGTTATAGGCCAATCTCACTCCTGTGTACTACCTACAAACTCCTGGAACAAATCATCCTCTGGAGAATCAGTCCTCTCATCGAGTCAGTGATCTCCAAAGAACAAGTGGGATTCTGGTCTAAACGAGTGAATCTGGATTGCACGCTGACCTTTCATGACCACTTTAAGCAGGTAGATGCCAAGACGAAGACAAGCGTCAACCTGGCCCAGAAACTGGCAAGCACAAGCTGGGGAGCATCAGCATCAGTTTTACAGACTTCAGCAAGGGCCCTCGTGTACTCTGGAGCCAAATACTATGCACCGGTATGGAGCAGAAGTAGCCATCCTCAACTTGTTGCTGTCCAACTGAACACTGCAATGCAGTGCAACACTGGAACCCTCAAATCAATCCCAATACCTTGGCTACCAGTGCTGTCGCTCATTGCTCCCCCATCCATTCACCACGATGCCGCACCCATTAGGGAATTCCAGAGGATCATGGAAAATAAATGTCTTCCCATTCACCAGGACAACATCCTTCACCACCGCTTGAAGTCACATGGGCCCACGTGTTTAACCTTCAGCAATACAACTTCAACCCTGATGAAACAGAAAGCTGAATGGAGATCATGAGAAGTTACAAATAAACACCTCATAAAAGACCCAACACAGAAGATCCTTGGCTTCAGTCTCCCACGAAGCTCCTGGGCACAAACCATGGCAGATGCAGATACTTGCTGCACAAATGGAAAATTAAAGACTCTCCAGTGTGTGACTGTGCTCACCCAGAACAGACCATGGAACATATAACAACTCAATGCCTAATTCACAAACACAAAGGAGGCATCACAGCAATACACTCTGCTACTCCAGATGCAATTATCTGGCTTAACCATCTGAATGTAAAATTATAGTTGTTGCTCTACGTTTACCTCAGCTATATGAAGAAGAAGACTTCCACTGTGTTACAGCAGGAATGAATTTGGCTCGTATATCCTATGGCTGGCCGACCAAGAAAAAATATTTCCCTTGAAATAATCCCAGCAAGTTCATAGTGTAAAGGCAAGTGTAAATTTATATATGAAATTCAGATATGGACATACAGAATATGTCCCTTTCTAGCAGCTCAAGTGAAATACATTCACTACCTTACTTAATAGATCCCTGTGAAGAATTTATATGCCCAGGCACTCACTGTTTACTTATGCTGTGTATATAGTGCACACAGTCTTCTACTTCCCAGTAAGGAATAAAAAATTACTGTCTAACTCAGGCAAATATTCTTAAAATCCAGAGACGAACAAGAAAGTGCTCTTGGAACTCCAAAAGTTAATACTTCTCCAAAAGAATCTGCTTCCTCATTTTTCTTTGTTGGTGGAACTGGTCAAGTGATGGATCAAGGCTCACACTTTAAGGCTTGGGATGCTTTCAAAGAATGATCCCTGGTTTTGCATCCAAAGTACTGAAATGGGGATGCTGTAAAGATACCTACCAATGATAGGTACTGATTTTGGGTGTGGAATATTAAAAGGGAAAGTTAGTCTAGGATATCACTGGCTGGAATAATGGTCAAGGATTGTAGATGGGCTGAAGCAAAAATGAAAAGACAATATATGTGTGCTCAAGAAAAAGCTGAAGGGTTAAATACTGGGTTGAAAGAGAAAACAAACTTTCATGAGCAAACTGTCACTGTAGCTTTCTTCATTTATCCATGGCTGGTCCAGAGATGATAGTGTGAATATTTATCTATCAGTATAGATGTGATATCCATGATCTGCTGGATTTAGGAAGGGCTCAGAACATGGAATTGGATTCTTTAAACTGAGCACATTTCTGGTTTGGCTGATTTTCCATTTGAGACTCCTGTGAAATATCTTGTGCAAAAAATGGACTTGGCAAAGCAGCACAGGATGATGCAGCGTGACTAGGAATGTAGACTTAATAGTCAGAGCCATGTCTAGTTAGCAGTAACATATCAGATCCCAGCAGTGTTCCATCAGATCCCATAGCATAGAGGCTGCAGGAGCTACCAATGTGGGATGAGTGACAGGCAGGACCGGGGGGGTGGGGGAGCAGGACTGAACTGAAATCACCTTAGTGCCTCCACCCCCAGACTATTTACTGGATCGCGACAGGCCATAAACATTTACAAATGGGTCCTGAACTTCAAAAGGTTGAGAATCATTGCTTTAGAAAATATCAGCCTATAGGAGTTATCAAAACCGTATTTAGAATACATGAAATAACCATTTCAGTAAGTTATAAGCATGGAGAATAAATAGCTCTTTCCTCTCATATAGGGCTGTCAGACACGCCTGTGTCTGGAAGGATGTATTTTAGACGCTTTAAATAAACGACACTGGCAATTGCTGGAAGTTTCTACATTTCTAGGGGTTGAGCTGGCCTTGTAAACGTGCAGTTGGGCATGGATCAGAGAGCTGCAGGAACCTCCTTATACCATAATTACACTAAATAGGAACATGAGCCATTAAAATTCTTCTCTTGGCTTATTTTACTGTTTTTCCTGTCAATCCCATGTTTAGTTTCTTAAAGTTAGCCCAGAGGCAGGAGGAGTTATTAGATCTTTCCCACCTGATCTTTATTTGATCTTCTTACACCACTTGTCAGTTTCAGTATTTAACAATCCCTCCTTCCATTTCACTTTATTGCACTTTGCTTTTTTTAAGTGTCTTCAAAGGGCCCAATCCTGTAAACTGTTGAAAACCTCTTGTGAAGGGCTCAGCCCCCTCAACTCCCATTGGCCCAGTATCTTGCAGGATTGGTAGGGTGACCATATTTCACTAAACTGAAAATGGGACACCTGGAAGAGATGGTCAGTACTCAGGAGAGTTTGCTTACAGGATGCAAAAAACAGAAGACAGTTTAATCTATTTCTTATATATATGTTAATATATTTCATAGTTTTGGATATTTTACTTAAATTTCAGTAGTTACTGGCATTGTTCCTTATCTTGCTGTTCTTCAGAGTGTGAAGCTGCTTGATACCAGTTGTATTTCTCTGATGATGCTATTTTTCTGAGGGTTTGCTTGTCTTTCAGCAGCTTGTCGTAGAATGCAGTACAGTCGAGAGAAAAGTTAACTCGCACACAAGACAGCTTTCAGGTTGGAGACATTCAAACGTGATTTTTCGGGAGATCGAATATCATTCATAATTGAAAAGACTCGTTCATCAGGCGCTGTAGTACCAGGCAGACACAGCACAAATTCCTCAGCCTTTGCTAGATCTGTGTTGTACTGCATGATAGTCCATCTCTTCAAAAATATTCTGCCACCTTTCAGTGATGGGCGTTCTCTTATGGTTCCAGTCTGAAAGACAACTGGAGACACAATTGATTTTGCCCTAGACCTCTCGTCAAAGAGACATTTCTCATCCAACATATTTGAGGTGGAAATTCTGGTGTGGTTTGCTCCCCCTGCAACACATTTCTCAGCAGAGCCCACTCAAACTTTTCAATGCATTCAAAGGCAGGTCTCCAGTGCTCTAAGTAGGACAGGTATGTTGTGTAAAAATAGTACACTACATCATAAAACTCCTTTTCTTTCCTTTGCTTGCATTCAACCAGCGAGTGCAGTAGGTTCTTCACTTCTGTTGTGACAAATCTTTCTCCAAGCCTCTCCGATAATTTAACATGCAGGGAACATATTTGCAGTGCAACTTCTGTCACCGATAAATCATTTTTCTCTATCGTCTCCATTATGTTGTGGTACATGACAGTTTGTTTGCAATGAGAAGCTACAGTTGAGTGGTAGGATCATCAAAGAGATTCTTTAGCTGTGTCAGGCATTTTCTTGAGAAAGAAAATACGCTTTATGTCCATCGAAAATCAACAAAATCCTGTGTATTGCGGGTCACAATGAGAGGAATCACATGCTGCAATGCTCTTGTAATTTGACATACTTGATTTCAACAAAGACAGAATCACCGTGTAGATATGAAAATATTTGTAAACCTTTAAAGTGAAGCTCTCCACATCTAAAGGAAGACAGTCAACTGCATTTTGGAGCCAGTTATGCACAATATGTGCATCACACCCAGTACCAATGATCTTTTTTCCTAAGTTGGCTTGGAGCTTTCACCACAAATTGTTTTTCCCACAGTGCCTTGCACCCCTAAAGTTAGTATTGGTGTTGAGTGCACAAATTTCAACAATCTTGTCACTAAGAGAGTACTTCTCAGTCACTTGCTGGGTGAATGCACACTGCAAATCTGATGATTCTCCAGGTAGAAACGAAAATACTGTACAAGAACAGGAAATAATTTTTGCTCCTTTTTAATGCATCCACACTAATCATAATAAAGGAACGCTTGTACAATTTAAGCTGCACTTCAGTTGATAAAAAGGCTAAGATGTTGCAAACAATTGCCTCAGATTTTGTGTGAGCAGGTGAAAACTTAGGTTGGTACAGTTTCCTAATTAATTGTGTTGTATAGTCACTAGTACAGTACACACTTGTGTTGTGCTGCACTGAGTGGTAAACAAACACTCCCTCACTGTCAAAAAAAATTTCAGTTTCTGTGTCTTGCCTCAGAAAAAATCCCGAAATGTTTGGTGTTGAACACTTACTTTTATCAGCATCTCTTTATTTCTTGCTTTGAAGGTGCTGGGAAATGTCATTTTGGCCACCGTGGGCAATGGAGAAATGTGCACCACATGTCTCACATACAACTTCACTGCTGTCCAATGCTGAAGTGTCTTTTTTAAAAAACTTGAACTGTTTTTGGAGGTCTTCATTAAAATTAGAGACACATTTCCGAGTCATTTTTGTAGCAAAAAATGACCACACACAAACTACGGATTCTTCTAAGGACACAAGTGTGCACAAGCCCCACCTTCACAAAAGGAACAACAGCATCACCTGGCAACATCATGTAATGATGGGTGGTGGCAGCACTGCCTTCACAGCTGGGCAATGGAGAGCATCTGATGCTTGCTGGGGTGCCTCGCTCTGAAGACAGCACCCCTGCCAGGCGCCAGCAGCAGCGCAGAAGTACCTTACTTCTAACACAACCAGCCCTTGACAAAGGGGAATGTGTGTGAATGAACTGTGTGCTCCTTGCAGGGATTTGGATACATGATGTCAGTCTGCCTCCGGCTGAGACCCTGCTCCTGACAGCCTGTGTTTTGCTAAAACAATTCCTTGCTACTGACCAAGTTAATATCCAAGTGGAAGGGTTTACGCCAGAGATCTGTATGGCCTCGTAAATCTCTGCCATTGAAACACCAGGGTAGAATTCATTTGCAAATGTCCCTTCACAAGCCATTCTCTGAACACTGGCTCAGCCCAGCATCTGAACACAACACTCTTAGTTACCACAAAATGTGCAATTAAAAACCCCTTCTACCTCAAGCTGTCTCGTCACTCATCAGGCTCCCAAACCAGACAAATACTGGAGCTGTGAAGAGACCATCACACTGCTTTTCGCCTGCAGCTGCAACTCAGCTAACCAACAAAAATCAGCGTTTACAAATCAGAGCACTGCCATTAACCCCCATTGGTGACTTGTGTGCAGCATCCTTCAACCCTGATGATGCTGACAATCCATTAAGCCATGCCTGTCACGAATGGGGCTCCTACCTTCTCACTTCTGGCCTTGCGCTGAGCTGATAGGAAAATTAGTTTAGTGCTTCTATTCAGCCTATGGGTCAAGTTGCTCAAAGCCTTCTATATTGAGCCTCGCAGTAATGAAGGCTCAGACTCTGAGGCACCACAGAAGTAAGAGTGGCGATACCATGCCACCCTTACTTCTCTGCTCTGCCTTGCAGCTGGAGAGCAGGGGCTGTTGCCCAGGGTGACAGCTCTGAAGGCAACACTGTCTGCAAATTTCTCTGCTGCTGTGGCGGGCAGCGCTGCCTGCACAAGTCAGGGACAAATGCCCAGTTCTGGTGAAAAAGTAGGGATGGCCGGGACAGAGCTGAAAAAAGGGGACTGTCTCGACCAAAAGGGAACGTATGGTCACCCTAAAGATTGGGCCCTGAAGCCAAAATTTTCCAAAGGCTGTGTAGGCCCAAGTGGCTTTTTGCTTGCTCCCACCTGGGCTCTGTCTATGTGAGACTGCCCGAGTGATTTTCAGAGCAGGTGTTTATTTACAGCCAAGTTCTCGGAATGGTCCAGATGCTCTGAGAGGGTAGAGCCTTGGTGTGGTTAGTGGGATATATGATCAGTCAGAGATCTCCACCCCACCCCGTGCTCAGCCAGCTGCTCCTGGCCTAACAAGTTGTGTTCATAGCAGTGATATGTCCAATCCAGGAGACATAGATTAAGCCAGTTGGGCATTAGCCAATCAATAGTTGTGCTGCACGCCACACCTGAGAACATGACTCTGGACTAATTTAATAACAATCTAAACACACAGGAGGTGTCGCACAAACCAAATAGTAGTTAGGAGGCTTGGGAGACAGGACACAGCCAAAGCGGCTGCCGGGGTAAGTATAGATGGGAGGGTTGGGAAGAGCAGGATGCATCTTGGGTTTGGCAATTCATATAAGAGCTATACAGCCACTTGCTGCAGTACAATGCCTGACCATGCTAGAGTGAGATATGATGAGGCAACAGAGGAGCCAGAGGGCAAGTCTGGCCCTTGTTCAGAGACGGAGAAGACTCTCACACCATCCAAACAGGGTCTATGAACCAAGCAGGAACAGAGGGAGAGGCACAGGCATGGCCTGGAAACCATCATTCATCTTTGTGAGGAGCTGAAGGGGGACCTGTCCAGCAGGAATTGTGTCAGTCAGAGTCCTTACTGCCATGGTTATGCTAACTGCTGTGTCCTTTCAGAGGATCAAAGGGGACAGCACTTGAATAAGCCAATCCACAGCCTCCCATTGCCTTGAGGATTTCCTCAGCATAGCAGAGAGGGCTCAATACATCTCCCCTGACGTGGACTGAAACAAGCTGTTAGCAATAATGTTGGACCTCAAGAAAAGAGCCCACTTCCCTTCCATGACAGGAATACTGAATGGGATACATATGACTCAGAGGGCTCCCGGAACTGACAGAAATAGAAAGAGCACATACTGCATAGACATGATGTGCATTGACCCTGAAATGGTATTTGCAGTTGCAGTGGAAGTGTTGAGCAAATCTCTCTGCAGGTGGCATCCCTGTTTCTTGGGGCTCTGTAACCAGAGGAGAGTGTTCTTAACTGCTGCCCATGTTACAGACAGCATCCCTTGTGTTCCCCCATGCACAGATCTGAACTTCCTGTACTGTGGGTTACCATGTTCCCCGGGCCAGTGTAGCGTTCAGTCCTCAGGAGCGCAGAAGGAAAATGAACTTTCCTGATGGGCCCTTCTGATTTTATACGTAATAATTCATTTGGGGGTGCACGTATGTAGCAGTAGGTTCTTATCCAGGATGCATGCCTTTTATACAACATTCTTCTTGTGCCTTGCCACGGCTGGAATGAGGATGAAATGAGGGCTTGGCCTTACCCAGCCAAGTACCTTTTTCTATTCGATGTCTTATGTTTCCTGGGTGTGTGTGTGAGTTCTTCCTGTTGCTCAATGGTCACCAATAGACTCTGCATGGCCTCCTGATGAGTGCTCAAGGATCAGAGCAGCAGAGGGACTCTGGGATTTGGCAACAAAGGGCTACAATAGCAGCTGAGTACCATAGCCTCAAGTAATGTCTGGCTTCTGAAAAACCCCAGTGGCTGAGCACAGAGCAAGAGCCAGAGCATCCAGACTGGCTGTATGCTTAAGGCAGGGGATTAATTTCTAATACCCCATCAGCACCGACGCTCACTACTGGAAACTTCCCAGTTATTCCATTCATCCAGAACTGAGTATCATATTCCCTGTAGCATGCCCAAATCTCCCCCGCTTGTAAAATCCACCTGCAGACCTTAAAGAATTAATACTAATTAGATGTCACATCAACAGACATGTCTTCCCAGATACAATGTAGTATGATCTTTTAGCTACAGTATTTATTGTAAAGAATCTGGCCAGGTTTTTGGCTGAGCCTTGGGACTGCACAAAGATTATGTTGGGCATGCCTTGATTTTTGGCTTCAGTTCCTGATGATCTTTTCAGATGTGTGTGTGTGATTTTTCCCCCCCTCCATTCACAGGAAACAAGAGAAAAGCCATAGACATGCATCTAAATACAGAAATGCATTTTGCACAGGAGACATGTTATGGATTTAAATTCTAAACTGGGGTAAAATCCTGGTTCCATTGAACTCAGCAGGAGTTTTGCTATTGACTTCAATGGGACCAGCATTTGACTCCCTGGCTCTTTACTGTTAACTCACCTATAATATTTTTGTATGATAAATACTATGTCATATTATGTATTGTTGGATGGTTTCAATATTTCTTCTGTTAAGTTGTCAGGCAAAATCCTTGTAATATGATAGAGGAGAACCAAAAATACTGTGTTTGTGGACCTGGCAACAGATCTCTGTAACGTGTTTTGATGGACATCTCAGCTCTTAGAGAAAGTAATGGCTTAAATGCTGGCTAACCATGGCTTTACATCCAAAGTGAGTAGACCTGAGGATGCAGGAGGCATAGGAGAGGGGAACCCCAAACTAAAGAGGACCAAACCAGCTCTGGGTAAATACTTTTGAAGTCTGTGGTCATGCTGGGTCTAGGCTGAGTGGGGTGTAGTGGCTGGGAGACCAACTAGCAAGAGAGAGGTTATTTTGTATTAGATATTGCCATGGTCAAAGGGCTGGCTGTACTTTTGACCCCTCTTGAGTCTCCCTCAAGTGCACTCTCTGCTGGTATCTGGCCTCTGTGCCTTCCCCTGTCCTACGGTGTAATCCTGTGATTCTCCCAGGCCCCTACACCCTGCATTGTAACAACCATGGTAGATTAGAGGGCCAGACTGTGATCAATTACCCACCAGACTTCCCTCCAGGAGCTGTGACCAAAGTGAGCACAGTCACTAAAACAAAGTCCTTTTTTTATTTTTAACAGTAGGAATGAAGTATAGCAAGAAAAAGGTTGGGGTTTTTTTAATGCAATAAACAGCGTATATGCCACTGTCTTACCTAAAGCTTTTACCCTCTTGCTCAAAGCTTATGCAGAGCAAGCTGCTTTAGACCCATCCCAGAGGGCTTGTTTCTGTGCCAGTCTGTGCACCTCAAGCAGTTTCTTGACAGCTCTTTCCCCCTGTTCTTTTTATCCACTTTAAAGTTCTTTGTTCCTAGTTTCCCACTTGGACTGCCCCTTCCTCCACTTTGTGCCAAACCAGGCTGCTGATCCCAAGCATGGGTGGGGTAAAACTTCAAAGGTATTTACACCTTTATTGCCTACTGGTGACTGGGTTATCTAAAACCATTATCTGGCTTCCTGGAATGTGTAAAACAATCCAGGTCTGAATTAATTCCTTTTTAATCACACAGCAATCCACACAGTAACCATTAGAAACATAGTTAGAATACACAGTATTCATAAAATACCACAGACAGTCCCCATATCCTTCACATAGATTCTGAAAATTCACAGTGAACAGTAGATACTAGAACAGTGCCTCAACTAACAAGTATAAGGAGTACTGCAAATACTTAAGGTAACTTTACCTATATATATATAAGGCAAAACTTTGCTTTTTAAGCATGATCATTGATATAGCACTTAACAAATATTAACTAATTAGAGTCCAATCTTACAATCCCTAACCACGTCATTATTAGCTACCTATAGTCAGTGGACCTTGCATGACTCAGGATTGCTCAAATGAGTAAATGTTGTGGACTGGATTAGAGGGAGACTTAATCCTTCCTCTAAACAGTTGTTGTGAGCCCAATTGTCTCTATAAAAATGTCAACATTTGCCATTGGATAACACCCAGTTATTTTCCTATTCTAAGTGTAGGGGAAAAGTGTCTCTCAGATAAATGTTGTGCTGTCTCTTGACAAATGCTGATGTTTCAATAACTGCCATTACTCTTGTTTTGCTGACAGGGTAAATGAGACACCGAGACATGAAGTGGCTTGCCTAAGGTTGCATAGCAACTCAGTGGCTGATCAACCATTAGAGCTCTGGAGTTTCTTACACTCATGTATGATCTGTTCACTCAACTATGTTGTCTTTTTACTACACCTCTCTAAACGGCTATGTTAGTACTGATGGGGCATCTCACAGATATACTAGTAATAACAGGCTGTGCTATTGATGTTGATAGAATGTTTTGCAAATCTATAATGGAAACCAACAAGTCTCTCAGAAATAAAATAAAGCTTATATGTGCACAACATATTCCATTTCTCTTTGAGATTCTGGTGACAAATCAGTTCTCCATTAGAAACCTCAGTGAAATGATATCCTTATGTTAGGCAGCAATTTTTCTATTTTCTCTTTGGATTCTGTTAGCATGCGTCATCGCCATAAGCCTGGCTCTTCAGTTTCAGCACATCACCAGGTCTCCTGCTGGGAGAGCTGGACTTCTTGTTATTGGTTGGCTGTCTGTGTCTCTTCCGTTATTGATCTAACTTTTGTGTTAGTTCACTAACTGGATCAAGATCGACAACCCTGCTGGGTGGGTGTGTTCATAATTCCATGGAAGGGATGCTCTGCCTCTTTTAAATTCTATGGGGATTGCCCATCAGAAGCACAGGATGGAGGCCGAATAGACCTCCATAGAGTTGCGCTGAGGAGCCCCTTTCCCTACAGCTGCGCCGCAAACCCTACCCATGGGAAGCGGGGCTTGTCGGTACCGCCGCTCAGCCCCGGGGCCCCCACCCACCAGCACGCTCGGCTCTGGGGCTGCAGCTATTCCAAGCATTACGGTCCCGGCTGGAGGCCGTGCGGGGGCGGAGCGGGGAGGGGAGCGAGCGCGAGCAGCCAGTGCCTGGGCAGGGCGGAGGGGGCGCTGCTGCGGCTGGAGTCAGGGAGGGGGTATCGCGCGCGGCTGTTCTCTCAGTGTGTTCTAGAAGGCGGCAGGCAGGCTGCAGGGCGCAGGGGGCGCGTGGCTGGTGAGCCGGCGGCGCCGGGCGCGCGCCAGGCGGGAGTGGAGGGCGGGCGGCCGGCCCTGGCCGGAGGGGACCGTTGCTAACTTTCGGGGCCCGGCCGGGGGCACCTGCCCGCCGGGCGTGGGGCTGCCGGGCGCCGCCTGGGGGCATGACAGCTCTGGCCGGCCTGGCCTGGCAGGCTGGAGAAACGTGGAGCCCCCGGCGAGATCTAGCGGGAAAACAGCGCATGTCCGTGCGGGGTGGGGTGGGGGGGTGACTTCGAGGCTGGGGGAGCCCCACGGCAGCCGGGGGTGGGGGGAGGGGAGCGGAGAGGCGGCCCCGTGCAAACTGCTCTGTGCCGTCTGTTTGTAGGGGCACCAGCGGTAGTGCAGAAGTGACCCGAAGAGGAGACACCCTCCCCCCCCAGCAGGTAAATCCTTCCGCTGTAGTGGGGCGGGGGGGGCAGATACTTGGCTGGAGACACTGCGGGGGGGGACGGGACTTGAAGGGCGGAGACCCCCTGCTCCCTGGGTGTTGACCCTTGCCCAGGAAGCTCAGCCCTTGAGGGGGGGTGGGTGTGTCGGGGGGGGGTTTGATGGGGTAGAGGGGGAAGGGTGGAACTCCCTGTGCAGGAAGCCCAACGGCAGGCTAGGAGGAGCGTTAAAAACCGGAGACGCCTGTCACAGGGCACCTGCCCCATGGGAGGGTGAGGAGGGTGGAAGAATGGTCTCGCTGTGTCCTTGTAGTCGTTGGTCTGGCTTGCTCCCCATCAGGCCGAGGGAACATTCAGGGAAGCAGGTTCATGCCAGCTCCTGCCCAAATGGGACAAACACCCCAGCCAGCAGCCAGCACTAATGCATTGCACTGTAGGAGCATTGGAATTACCTCACTGGCTCAGACCCAGGGTCCCTCTAGTCCAGTGCTGTCTCTGACAACGGCCAGAACCACATGCTTCAAAAGAAGGAATGCCTAATAGTTAGAGATTGGATTAAGTATTGAAGCCTGAAGTTTTGTATTTCTTCCAAAAATGTGTTTGCATCAGCTGTCATATCTTTGGCTATTCTCATTATCCTTGTTGATGTCTAATCTCTCTTTGAATGTTTGGAAGTTCTTGGCCTCAGTGACATCCTGTAGCTGTGAATTACACAGTCTAATTAAGGGTTAAATGAAGTAGTATTTTTCTCTTGACAGACCCCTAGCTCTTGTGAGGTAGCAGGTAGTTGAACAGGACGTCCCAGTTGCCCTTCTCTAGACTATTCATTATTTTATATACTTTGATCATGTCCCCTCTTATCTGTCTTCTTTTTAAGGTAACCACCTACATTTCTCTTCATATAAGAGTGTTGATGGCTCTTACTTGCATCCCTTCTCTCTGTAATATCCTTTTGAGATGGGGTGCCCACCCACTTCTGCATGCAGTATTCCCAATGAAACTGCATCTATGATGTGTGAAGATGCATGTATAATATATGATTTATAATGCCATGATCATATTTTTGTATTATTCTCCATCCCACTCCTTATGCCTTAGGAGTTTTCTCTGAGGCTGATGGATGGGGTTTTTCCAGACGCTGTCCTACAACAGCCAGGTTGGAGCCAGTCCCACTCCTGGGCCCAGGAGGCAGTAGCCTGCATCTGCTTCCTTGAAGGGTTTCTTATGGATGGGGGAGAGACAGACAGAAGCCTTAACTAGCTGGTGCCCAAAGAAAAAAGATGGGGAGCCAGCTGCATTGCTGCCAACTTTCTGTTTACAGGTCAAAAAAAAAAAAAAAAGGTTTTTGTAAATTCCTCAGTATGTTGAATGTCAGACTACAGGATTTTCAGTCCAGCAAACAAAGGGATAACATGAAGCAATGTCTGGAACTTAAAAATGTGCATCTTTTTTTCCAGTGAGTTATTAACCATTAGACTAGCTTCCTAAAGGATGTGGTAAATTCTCCGTCACTTTAAATCATCACTGCTTGTCTTTCTGAAAGATATACTCCAGTTCATCTACGAGCTATTGGCCTTACTAAGGAACTGATGGGTAAATGTCTATGAGCTGTGTTATACAGGAGGTCACTCTGATGGTCATAATAGTACCTTCTGGCATTTCAAATCTGTCACCCCTTGAAGTCCTAAGCCAGGATGATTTTCAGGTTATCTAGGAACAGCCAAACTACTATTAAATCACAGATTCAAAGTGTCATTCAAAACAAAATTTCTTGTAAAACTCCCTCACCACCATAAAGTGCTGGGCTTGATTTTTCCCATGCCTGGCACTTTGTGATACCAGTTACACTTATGCAAAGGCAGTAGGAAACATTTCCAGATCAGAAGAGTAGCACTTTGCACAGGTGTCATTGACACAAAGTGAGAGGCAGTGAAGAATCTGGGATGTCCTTTCTTTCTTAGGTTATGTCTACATACAAGCTTTCACTGGCTTACTTAAACTGGTGCAAACTCCTGTGTGGGCATTTTTATTTTGGTTTAGCCTAATCCGGTTCCTAGTTATAAGTTAATAGAAATAAGTCTAGTTTAAACTAAAATAAGTGTCCACACAGGCATTTGCACTTGTTTTAACTAAATCAGTTCACAAATCAATTTAAGTTCATAGAATCGTAGGACTGGAAGGGACTGCGAGAGGTCTTCAAATTCAAATTCTGTGTGTGACAACACTACAGATTTGTCCTTCTTTCACTATCTATCTTTGCCTTCAGTGATTTTATTCTCTTCTCCTTACCTCTCCCTGTCCTATTTTCTCTCTCTGTCTTGCCCATTCCATTTTCTCTCTTTTGACCTCTGCTGCCCCACCTGTAACTTTTACAATTAGTTCCTTCTTCACTTCTCTTTCTCCCTGCTCCTGTTGGGTTGGAAGCCAGCCAAAGGGTCCAGCTCACTGTCTTGTCTGTAAACCTCCTCGCTCCCCATACTCTGCTGCCAGGGTAGAGCTGAGTGGAAGTTCCTGAGCTGGAACTCCACTTTTATATTTAAAAAAAAAAAAAAGGGGGGGGGGGCAGTTGGCAGGGCCTTTTCTGTGAATACCCCTCAGTTTTGGAACCTGCTCTGAAATGGTCCTCCTTTATCAACCTCCAGGGCTCTGAGAGGGTCTGGTTTCCCAGAATAGCCTGAATCAAATAGCCTGAGCGGATTTGGGAGGATTCTGGTGGGAGTTGATAAAGATATCTGATAACCCAGCAGATGACAAATGTATATGTCCAACTGTAGGTGCTGAGGTGGTTTGGGTGAAAGAGGGACACTGTCAGTGTCATCCTCCAAATAGAAGTTTGTTGCCAGCTCAGCATCTGGCCATAGGGGGAACTGTCCACCCAAATATCTGCATATTCCAAAGAGGATTGGAAGGGGAGAGAGGAGTAATGTGATGGGAGGTTCTCCTACCATACCACTCCGAACACTGAACCACAGCACAGATCTCTGCCACATGAGTTAAAGGAGTAACTCCACTATCTGGTAGCAGTAATAGGCTATGTGGAATAGTGTGTAGAAAACGTTTGAGCAGTGAGAGATGAAAAGCTGCCTGCTGTACAGGCTTAGAAGCAATGATCTGCTCCCCCAGCTGCTGTTGTGAGCAATGATAGCAGTAACAGGCAAATCAAATAGCCTGAATATTTGGATTTCTATATGCAGTGGAGAGTCAAACAGTTCAGGACACTTTTTACTTGGGTTGCACATCATCGCCAGTTAATCCCCCATGTTATCAGATCTGAAGGCTCAGAACTCCAAACAGGTTTTGAGATAAAACATTTACCATAATAAAACTCCTTCTTGTCTCACTTTATAGGTCCACTGGAAGGATAGAAGTAAGCTGAAAAGGACCCCACAGCCACCTCCAACAGGTAATTCCCCAAGCTGTGTGACACTGTTCAATCCAGAAAACTCCCTCATATACACAGTGACTGCTGGCCACAGATAGTACTTGACAGACGGAGGTCCTCTGCTACTATATATCAGCATAGCACTGAAGTTAATGGATGAGGGTCTGGCCTTTTGCTTACTCCTTAACTTCTTTAACTTTGTTTTGCTACAGACCTGACTCAGATACATGCACCATTGAATATTTGGGTCTGTATTTCCCATGTGTATTAAAGGAGTTAACAGTCAAGGGTACATGGGTTATTCATCCAAAGAGTTATCTGTTTCTAGACATGTTTATGTCAGATAGTTGGTACGTTTATCTTTGCCACGCTGTTCATGATGGCAGGTTTCCAAGGAGTAAGATATAAATATGTAGATTGGTTCTATGTACAGGGTTTTATATTTATGGGGAAGTGTGCCATGCCAGAGTAGACTCAGATTCTGTGCTGTCCAAAAAGTGTGTTTCTTTATCTTGCTTTGTTCTGCTGATAGCAGTGAAAAGAAAAATAAACGTTTCCTGGACAACTGATATGTTTTAAATTAACCTTTTCTGAACACTTAATGTGGTTTCAAATAAGCTTTTATTTTGAGTGTTCCAGAGCATTTGGAAGTTAATCTGAGATTTTGATCCATTAAAATTATGGGCTATGTGCAGCAACGCACAGTTACACTTCAGGATTGAAAAGACTTGGCAAGTTCCAATAGGGGTTAACAACATGTAGTTTGGCAAACAACATCTCCACTTATGTACTGTTTGTTTGGGGCATTTGACTCTACAGACTATTGTGTTTAATATGAGATGAGTTTATTTTTACCTAAGGGGAAGAGATGGGCAGGACTACTGCTCCTAAGATTGGTGTGACTTCTCTCTCTTTTTTTTTTTACTGTCAAGAACTAAATATTTTTAAGCTGTGATTTAAAGAAGCTATCAGAACTTAATCCAGATGCTGATGTTTCTTAAAGTTACATAACTAGGGATGTCACAAGGTCTGTTTTACACTGAAGGAAGCCAATGCAAATTTGAATGAAGACACTGCCAGTATCAGTGCATGCAAACAAACAACATTTCTCATCTTTCTTTGGTCTGTTTTGAAAAACAAAGGCAAGCAAGTTACTTTATTGGTTGTTAGGCATCTAGTTTTTAATTATTTGCAGATGCACATTAGATCCTTTGGCAAGGAAGCTGGTGATGCAGGCATGTGGAGATGAGTGCAGTGCCTTTGATGCAAAGAAGAGCAGCCAGAAAATGGTTATCTTGGGATTGGGTGGGGGAAGGATCCATCAGTGCAGAGGCAGATGATGTTGAGAGTCAGCTAGACCCCTTTTGTGTTAAGGAAGTCTTTAGTGTGCAATGAAATGCAGCAGTAGAGGGTTCTTAAGTACAATCTGGTGGCTAGAGTTCTGCACTGCTGTGTGATAAATCCAAACTCCATTTCCATTTCAAGGGGCAAATATACAATTGCCCCAAGCAAGTGTGGGTCTACTGTGTACGTCTGAATTACAGCAGTAATTAATTTGTCCTAGGCTCACTCACTTATAGCCTTACATAAGGGACCAATCCCTGGATGGAGATCATAATAATAATGAGGGTTCCTGTGGTATCTAATCTGCTGGTAACTAGCACATATGGTAGTGAAGTTATAACTTAAAGAAGATGCTTAATATGGTTTGTTCTAGTATGCAAACGCTTTTCAGCTTTCCTCAAGTGCACAGAATTTTGTGATCGCTTTGCTTTTTGAGTTTTCCAAACATAGTGTACTCACCTACCAACATTCCAAAATCCTGACTACAGTTCAGCATAGCTACCAGCGTTTGGCTCCTGAGGTGCGTGGGGCATTTAGATTTTTGTCTGTGTTGTTCATTTAAAAATCATTAACCTTGTAGCCAAAGCCACTGAGATTGACAGCAGTTTGGCATTTAATGGTGTCTGCTTTGGAAGCAGACAAGTCTACTTGTCTGTAGAGGGAGAAAAAACTAATTAACATACCATGTGGTGGGTTTAGTACTCCACTGTTTGTCCTTTCTGTAAGTGACACTGCTGATGCATAGAGGAAGCAGTGGCATGTGGGGAAAGGGTAAACAGACTTAGCTCAGACAGCAGTTTAATCTTAAATTGCTATTTGTACAAGTGTTGACCTCTCTTCATGGCTTTGCATGACCTCTCTTCATGGCTTCATTTGGGCCACACCTCTAAAGTAAATATCAGCAGCCATGCATGCCTTTGAAACAGTTAGTTATTTGTTTGTCAGGCTGGTTAGATTGTACCATGATATTTTAAATTTAGATATATGCTGGAAGTAGCATTTACTTTGGCTTTGGTTTTGAGGTAAATTTCAAGTCTGAGTAAGTACAGAATAAGAACCCAAACAGCAGCCCTAGCTCCCTGTTCAGTGCTGGCCTACTGGAGTTGGGTGAGTCAAATAAGTGGGGTATTAATAGGACTTAGTTTGTTTCTTGTTATATAGTATCCTGTCTTGCAATGCCTTATGCCTTTTGGATCAAATTGTGTATACTGGGACCGAAAGATTGGGACCTAACTAGTAGCAAGAGAACTGCAATCTCTTTTTCAACATAATTAATTTTATATCATTACAGGAAACAAAATCTTGTGTGTTCTAAAATGTAAAAGAAATGAATAGATCATATGTTGTGAATGTCATGCGATTTATTATGAAAACTACTTTAATCAAGGACTGCAATTATCTAGTTTGTGTATATGTACACTATTGCCCTCTGCTGGATAGAATTGGAACTACTCAACTATGACTTTAGCTCTTAGCAGCATAGGGCCTATGCAGATTCTCCTCTAGAAATCTGTGCTTTTTGAAGCAGGAGAATGAGTTCCATCCCTGATGAGTGATGTTGGTGCACAGTTCTTGATGCTTGTACAGTTCATTATTGGCCATAATTTTTTTTATATATAGTTCTCTCTTGTCCCCATCTATCTGGATGTTCTATCTATTTTAGGTACTTATACAGCCACCCCATTCCTCATCTGAGACTCTCAGTCTTCAGTATTTATCTTCCCAACACCCTGTGTGGGAGGGAAGTGCTATTCTCCCTATTTTACAGATGGAAAACTGAGGCACAGAGACTAGGTGACTTTCCCAAAGTCACACAGGAAGTCTATGATGGAGCAGGGAATTGAAACCTGGATTCCTGAATCTGTTGGTAGCTGGTTTTTGAATTCTCAAATGCCCACCTCCTGATTCTTGTGTCATAATTTGAGTAGGACTGTCATGTTCGTGAGACAAAGGAGATAACTGAAAAAAGTTTTCTGTCACATTGTCTAGTTGAAGGAATAAAGTTCTGGGGCCTCATTTTCTGAAGTGCTTCACACACCTACTCCCAATAATTTCAGGTGTTAGAGCTGTGGGTGCCCAAAATTGGTGCTGAAAATTAAGGCAGAGGTAAAACTGAATGTGTTTAAAATATATATATATATATATATATATATATATAAGGGAGACATGTATGGAGTGCACATAGACATTTGTGTTTCTGTAGGTTTCAGAAGATAAGATGATAAAATGGCCTTCTTGAAGAGTCTTGCTCATGAACAGAGTCAGGGTGCAATATTTGAAATATGCAAGATGTATTTCTTTGACTATGTCTACTACCACTTTTTGTCGATATAACTTATGTCACTCGGGGTATGAAAAAAACCATCCCCCTGAATGACATAAGTTACACCAACAGAAGTGCTGGTGTAACTTACGTGGACAGTGCTATGTCAGTGGGAGAGCTTCTGAGAGTTTTATTATGTCTATGAGAGAGCTCTCTCCCATCGGCACAGAGCGGCTACATGAGAGATCTTACAGCGGCGCAGCTGCTTCAGTACAGCTATGCCGCTGTAAACTCTCTAGTGTAGACATGGCCTTAGTGTGAGCAGAGAAAGTATGACCATGGGGAACATTTCAAACTGCAGAAGATTTCACACTCTCATGTTACTTTTTAGTTTGTGGCATGAAGTGAGATTGTGATTTTTAAATCTGATATAAACTGATCTCATTATGGCCCAATTTCAGTATATCTTCATGTAATTTGATAGACAGGTTGACCTCCATGTAAAAGCCACATAAGCTTCTGATTGAAGCAATTAACATTTGGCTAAGCACTAAAATGGGGCTATCTTATCAGGGAAGGGGGAGATTTGCTCCGACTTGCATTTTGTTCATCTGTGCATAATATTTTCTCTGACTGGAAAGAGAAAATTGACACGCAGGAGCCTGAATGATCAACCAAAAGATAATTAATTTGAAAATACAGGATCCCAGCGGTACCGTTAGTATCCCATTGCAGTGTGTTTTGTAATGCGGCTTCAAAAAGCAAAGCAAATGCAGAGTATAATGCAAACCATTTTAAGAAGAATCATTGTAACAACTAAATGGAAGGTGGCTGATGGATCAAGAAAAAAGATCAGGTTTTTTTATTAACTTTCTCCTGTATGTCTAACGTCAGATGCACTTGTGAAATTCATCCTAAAGCTACTTAAACTGTTTTAACTCGGCATCTTAATGTCTGCAGTACTCCAAGGAAGGGCGAGTTGTGCTCTGAGTTGCTGCCTCTTTACTGGGGCAAGGGTCTCTAGTGGTAGAGTTCTGCTGCCTGAGAAGGAGAGAGAGCACGCGAGTTTGAGTTGCAGGCAGGAACAAGACCCTAGAGGAGCATAATGCTTAGCAGCCACTTGATTTTCTTGAGCCCACCTGTGCAGTGGGTGTTGGATTGAGCCTCATGCGGTTATTGGCCCTGAAACTCAGGAGGAATACAGTGCATAGCCCTTCTGGACACCAAAGTGATGTGCCCTTCGCAGGTCAGACCCCCTTGTTGATAGTATTTCTATGTAACGTGGGAAGAATTCAAATTCTGTATCTCAGGGAGAGAAAACTATTCCTGCCTTCTCTATAGCCTTCCTACTCCCTACTGTATACCAGAGCCCCTTTCCTTCTGCCAGTGGTTTCAGAAGTATGACAGAGCATTCTTCTCAGTGGGAGCAGTGATTCACTGAGATTTTGCAATTCTAGAGAAGCCAAGTATTTGCACATCATTTAGGTTTGACTATTTACTGCAGTTATCAAGGGGTGTTTGGCGGGGAAGGAAAAATGCAAGATACTAAGTCCTGACTCTGGTTGCCCCTAAACTGGTGTTGCAGTGCTGCAGTTCCATTGACTTCAGTGGAATTACTTATAATTCTCACCAGTGTGAGATCAGAACCATACCTCAAATGAGGTAGGGGAATAGGCATCAATTGTTGGGTGAGCATGCCTCTCAGAATCCTTGAACCACCAACACTTGCAATGACAGCTGGGCCATTTTCCCAGCTACCACAAGGCCCATGGCAGCATGGATACAATTGCCTTAAACTGCACACAGGACCTAATTCAGTGGTCCCAGCACGGGGGGGAGGGGCGTGCAGGGCAGATACAAGATGCCTCTCCTGTAAAATCCTAACTGTTGAAATCCTTTCTTGGAAATCCTAACTGTTGCCTTAGCTAATGTGACATTTTCTGCTTTCAAAGATAATTTTGATGCAAAGCCAGCCTAAGTGGAAGAATGTACATATGGAAAAGAGTTGCTCTAAATAGCTTTCTCCTTATCTCTGAATTCTAAGCAAGAGTTTTATGTTTCTCTCTTGTCTTGAAATGAACAGGTTAGTTTTATATCCACATGTCTTGGTCTTAGTTACTAGGGTTTCTGAATCCTTAAGATGTTACAGCTACAATAGTGTGTGGGGTGTTCAGTCTTCTCTCCAAAAATACATTTGCAAGAATTGTCTTCAGTCTGTTGTGATTCAGTGTTGGCACTGGTACTTGAGATGCAGCAGCTGTGCAAAGAATGCATGTAAACAGTAACCCCAGGGACCGGTATCTTTCTCTTATTCAAGCAAGAGTTGATTTCTCTGTTGATTGAGAGTTTCTGTTTATTGATTCTTTCTCTGCAATGGCAAAGCTGCTAGATTTGGTAAACTTATTGTCTTGGCCGATGTCCTGAACTATGAGAGAATGTTGGGAGTAGCCAATGGAGAGTTATGCTGTTTTAAGTAGAAAATTCCTTCATAGTCATTTGGCCATGCTGTGTATGATGAATCCAGAAAACCACTCTGGGAAACAAGAACAAGCTATGCAGCTGGACAGCCTGGATTTAATATAACAGAGTATATGTACCTTCTGAGTGCTCTTGACTCATTTTTCTGTTCTGCTATATCACTTATTGTGGCTTTAGTATTGGCAGACCTCTTCATGGCACTATTCATTCAGCTATACTTTGTGCTCATATTACCTGTGTATTAGCTTTGGAATAAAACATGTTTCTGAAACATAGGAGCTCTAAAACATGACGTTGGGGGAAAAAAATTCAGCATGATGCAACTGAGACAATGTTCTCTCACGTACATGTGTGTGCCCTACATACATATTGCAGTAAATATTTCAGATTCTTCCAGTAGATTTGCAATGGGGAGGAAGGTTTATTTTAAAAACTGAACAATGGTTTATGACTGTAATAAAATAAACAGCAGAAAATGGAGTTGGCATGTAAGTGGTTCTGCATGGCAGCTTTATCCCTTACTGTAGTATTAACTCAACCATTTGGCATCAAATCATCTTACTTTGCTGCTTGCCCATTTCTTAGTCTTGGCAGTACAGTGACACTCTGTCCTGGGTTTATTCAGTAATTGTCCAGTCTTAAGTGACTTTGTCTTAGTCATAATTTTTCTATGTATTTTGAAGGGGTATTGTATTTTTAAAGCAGATTGTATTTGCAAACTCTTTCATATCTGGTGTTAACCTTGATCAGATGGGACATAGAAAGGAACAGTTGCAAACGGGATAGTCGATAGCTTATGATGAGCATAAAATACATCCCACCCCACACCTTTTAAGGTAATTTTGAGACTTACTGGGCGTCAGAGTTTTTGCAGTGAGTGTGCTGGCTGGAGTAGGAATTGATGGTCAGAAAGGCTCTGAGAACAGTTAGTCCCAGAGAGACCTTCCTGCAGGATGATCTCCAGATTATGCAAACAGTACAGACTTCCACTGTGTTCAGTGACATGGATTCAACACCAATTTGACTGCAGCTCCTAAAGTGCCTTCCTGCAGGGTATTCTGCCCTCCTAATCCACTTGCCCTCTGCCATTGGCCTTTTGGCCTACTTTGGTTGTTTACTGGCCCCCTCCCATATCCTCTGTTATGCACTTCCTGGGTGACAGTGAGGGTAGGTTGAGACTTGTGCTTGCAGTGAATCCTGCCCTGTTTCTCCACTTCCAGAGGTGGCACTCCCTGTGCAGCTAAACTTCCCCACCACTAGTCCTCAGCCCAGCTCTGCATGGGAGCTCCTGGTGGAGTGGCTGGAAAGCAGCCATACAGCTGGAGCACGAAGACTAGCTGCTGGTAGAGGTTGGTGAAGAGGGGCAGAGCTCCTTTTACGTATTCTCTGAGAGTTAGAATTCCTAGTCTTGGTGAGCAGAAATGCCTGACAAGGAGCTACAATGCAAATCCCCAGTTCTGTAGGGTTAATAGGAATAGAAAGTAATAAAATCTTATTTTTATCAGAAAAGTGAGTAGATATGACTGTGATATACCCCAGAATAGATCTTCTGACTGATATTTTTACACATTCGCTCTTCTGAAATTTTCCCTTTAAGTATTTTACTTTCTTTTGGAAATCTCTGGATATCCCAGATGCTAAAAATGCCAGGAGAACAGTAAGGGATGCTTTGTAGTTTTTATTTTTGTTTTGTTCTTCCATAACTTCAAAAACAAAAGAAAGTGCCCCTGTAACTATGTAGTCTTAATAAAATTTAAGGTAGCAACCAACATGTGCTTTCGTTTGATACTGTTATAACCAATCATCATGGCACTGGAAGAATTAGAAACAAAGGTGGATTTGGGACAGTAGGCCAAAATTATTTATCATTTTCACTGCATCTATTTTAAACTGGAATGCCTGGTGAAAAGTGCTCATTAAATCATCTATAGACAACTCATTTTATATCCTTAGAACTGAGCTTCTTTATTTGTAATAGTTTATTTTTGAGTTGTTAGGAAGAAGGGCTGTGAGTGCTGGTTAATCTCAGCCTGATGCACATACAGTAGTAACTAAATCCAACCAAGGCAGTCACTGAAACTTACTCCTCAACCCCAGTCAGTGGGGTTAGCAAGGATTATTTGTGTGCCGGAAAAGTATTCTGCTCTATGTTCTTGTCTATAAATGTTAAGTGCTACCTGATAGAGACTTGCAGTTTGGGGAAGCCTCACTTATTTATTAAAACTTGGGGCACATATAGTGCTAGATGCATCTTCAAAATTCTGTACGGAGATTGACCAATTCGCTCAACAAGCCTGTGAGGTGCATACTTTACATGGGTGGCAAAGACAGACATGCAGAGGTTAAGAAGTTCACCAGTGAATCAAAGGCAAAACCAATGCTTAAAATCAGACACTGAAATCTAAAGGAGTTTTGCCATTTACTTTAGTGGAAGCAGTATCAGATCTCTGATCCCATGCAGAGGCCATTAGACGGCATCACTGAAGTCAGTGGGGTTTGCTTTTGCTTTCATCAGTGCTAAAATTAGCTCCAGGTGCATAAAAATAAAATATCCTTATTTTAAATACTTGACTTATACCTTTTTTTAAAATGATGCTTTTGCAATTTTGAGTCCCTGTGCACTGGAATATGGGTGAGAGTGACACTCCTTCCCAGGATACCATTCTTCTCCTTGAAATATCTCTCTCCTATTGCTAACCCCCTCCACCCTTTTAACCCGGTTTTTGTTTTAAAAAAATAAAAACTTCTTCCAAGTCTGGAATCTGTGTAACGCTCTCATTTCCCTTCAGAGACAGTGGCATCACTTCTATGTCATGTTTTATCTCTGTCACTATATAAAGCAAACCAGGCCTTGCGTGGGGCAGTGCAGCACATTGCTACTGTTGAGTTTCCAGCAAAGATCATGAGGGGGATGCCAGGTATAATCCTGTTTGGATGTATCTTTTGAATGACAGAGCCTCCAAAATTTGAGGAAGGGATTTTAACCTTTTAATCTTCACTGATTAGATCTAGATCCCGTTTCTATTAGAATTAGGGCTTTTTACTTATTCTCATTAGGGTATCTGAGTGTTATTTGCACACAGGGTATTGAGGTTTTTTTTCTCTCCTAATATCCTGCAGCCCACAGCCTTATTGAAGATGAAGCCCTGGATACCATCACTGCTGTTGACATGCATTAGCTGCACATGGCACACGCAAGCTGAATTTTTCACTTCTATAGGTAAGGAAAGAGTTTGTGCAAAATAACTTGATGTTGGAGCACAATATATAAAATTCTTTAGTGCATATAAAGAAGGTTCTCTTTTGGTAAGCGTCATAATGTAACTTTATCAGACAGGACCTACGTTAGAGAACATTAACACGATTGCAAACCTCTAATGCAATCAGGTATAGCAGGATTTGCACTGGGCCTACTTACTTACCCTAAGCCTCACCAGTGATGAGCAAATTGGAGCAGATTTCTCTTATGCAAACAGTGCCTCAGTTTTGAATAAAACCTGCAAAAGGAAAAGATGCATAATTCTTGATGTTGTTAATTGGCATTGCATCACTGTTCTGCCTTGAACATGACGCTTAAACCTTAGCCCTGGAGGTTTAATGTTAAATCACTGAGTAGCTAGGAAATCTTTTTAATTTAAATTTAAAAAAATCTTTACGTGTAAGAACTTTTTAGAATTTGGGAGTCTAATATGGTAATTTTGAGTACACAAACAATGACAATTTATATCCTTTTCAGATTACTTCACATGAACTTTAACAGTTTGTAGCAAAGCTCATGGTAAAATTTACTAGCATAGCTTGCCAATATCATTGTGATAATTTCTCTCCCTGCCACGTCACACCCCACCCCAGATACAATGACTGGGCCTACACATTTACCACCTTGAATAGATTGTTTTTGAAAAGTCCCATATATGGACAAATGAAAATGAACCATGGAGAGGATTGGTAATTGCTTCTAGTAAATCTATATTCCCTGGTTTGAACTGCATGCAGATGAAAAGTTACATACTATGTGATTAAAGTGGACTTCATATAGCATGGACTTCAATGTAACCTGATTTAAAAGCCTTTCTGCAATGGGAATTACTTATAAAGCTGTTTTGCAACAGATGTAAATTACTTCAGACGATAGGTGCAGAGTGAGGGCAAAAAATAAAATAATGTGATTTTTTTTTCCACTTTAAAACAAGTCTTTTCAAGTCCTCCTGTAAATTGTACAGTAAATTAATCAAAAATGTCACATAGAATATTGCTGGAAACTTTGAAAACTGTCAGACTAGTGATTCTAACCAAAGCTGCTTTAGTTTCTTCTGTTTAATAGCACCATCTCAATATACAAACTCAGAACACCATTGCTTATGGAGGTAGATTTTTCAAAAGCACCTAAGAGATAGAGAAGCACAAGTCCTATTTGCTTTCAATGGGACTTATGCTTCTGTATCTATAATGCTGTACTGCGAATAGTGCTCAGTCTGCAATTGTGATTTTAATGGCTTGGAAAAGATTTACACTCCATTTAAATCATTGGAATTACTCTGGATAGATATCATGTCTTGATTAGACTTCTGCTTTATTTTGTAAAAATTCTCGGTGAAAAGAAAGCATATTGAGTCCCATACAAAACAGATTGCTCTAAGTTCCATTTAAATATCTATTTTCATCATAGATGGAAACCTATTGTATGGTAGTCTTTTTTTTTTCCTTGGCAGTTAGATAACTTTTGATAGGCAGTTGCTGTGAATGGCCTTCTCCTTGTCTTATATTTCCCCATTTCCTAGTCTGAAGCAGGGGGGCTGAATAGAAAACAGAACACATTGCTGGATTTCACCTAGGACTGTTGCTTAATTATGTCTCAGTCATAATGACTTTGGAATGCTGAAAAGAAATCTATAGCTATGTTTGTCAGTCTATCCAAATCACCTATGTGTGTTCAGCTTTGGGTTGCCAAAAATCAAGGGATTCTCATGTGTAAAACACAAAATGAAGTAAGATTTGTATACTAGCAATCTCCATTAGGAGACTGTTTGCACATTAGTTAGTCTGCAAGTGTCAGATTGTCTTTTATATTTGTTGTTTCCACAGTTACCATTTGCAAGGCACATACTGAAGAACTGTAATTCTAACTAGTGCATGTGGCACTGACTAATAAACTAGGACTGTGACCTAATCTGCATCCACATGCAGAACAATTGCCATGGCAACTGTTTTGACCACTAACTGCATTGCTTCTGGCTGTAGTTATTAGATCTATTTTGATTGCACACAGGTGCAGGTAACTAAATTTAAAATAATTCAAAGGCAGGGAAGGAGTCACAGCAAAGTTCCTTCAAGGCTGACATTTTCAAAGCCACCTACATGATTTGGACACCTGGTTTTAATATGAATTCAGTGTCCAAATCTCTTAGGCTTTTCTTATTTTAGCCTCAAAGTTGTAGTTATTTATGAGCCTGAACATCTTGATTCTTTATACTGCCTTACTATCCCTAGAATGTCTGGGATATTTCCCCTCTGTGCCCATGGGAAAGGCTATGTTTTAGTTCTGTAGTAACATTTCTCCTTCCATTATAGGTCAGATGACAGACCTGATTTATGCAGAGAAAGATCTGGTGCAGTCTTTAAAGGAATACATTCAAGCAGAAGAATTCAAGCTCTCTAAGATTAAAAGGTAAGGGGAAGGATTGCATAACAAATCTGCACTTCTCCATATTTTATATGTTGACTGTACATTATCTTGTCTCCATCTCTTGCTGACCTGAGTAGCGCTGCCGCTGCTTTCCCCAGTGCCTGATCAAGGGAGAGGGATAAATAACAGCAAGCTGTCGCAGGCATATTCCAGCAAAAACATGGGTGAGAGCCCCATTTTAGGTGTTCTTTTGGACCTTTGCTTGTACTCTCAAAGACTAGCAATGGCCAAGAGGGCATTTTCCATTAGTTGAGATGTTGGAACTTTTCCTCTTGCATGAAGACTTTGCCATGGTTATCTATGCCTCTCTCAGCTGGAGTGTGTCAACATGTTATGGTTGAGCTACCTTGCAGACCACTCAGAATCAGTGACCTTACAGCAGAACATGGCAGGCTGCTTGTATATCAGGCCCATAATGAACACTTTGCATCCATGTGTTCCATGCTGCACTGACTTTGTATTTACTTCCAATGCAGATCAAGGTGGTGTCTAATCTATAAATTCCTATGTAGTCTGAGCTGTGGCTACCTCAGAAGCCACTTGTCTCCTTATCCACTATCCTGACAGCTGAGATGTTCCTGCCGATTATCCCTGTTTAAAAGTCCCTAAAAGCAGATTATATGAATTTGTTACTATTCATCTATTTAAAAAGAAAAAAGTAAGTTCACCCAAAGCATTGAGTGTTGGCACGTGTTTTGTGGATATAGATTACAGCATCACAGATAAAGAAACAACACTCAGATAGTTCTGAAAAAGTTTTAAGCCATTTTTTCAGAACTAGATTTTAGAAGTGCTATGCACCTATAATTAGGGCCAGATTTTCTAAAGTGCTCAGCATTCAGTGGTTCCACTTATTCTCAGTGGATGCTTCAGGGTGCTGAGAATTCATTAAAATCTTGCCACTTAATTAGGTATCCAAATCACTATTGAGCTCTCTGGAAAATCTGGCCATTAGGGAAAAAGCAATCTACATCCCTTTCAAGTTTTGAAATTCAGTCAATATATTTCATTTTGAAGAGAGATGGTAAGGTAAGTTTATATTGCAAATGTAGGTTTTTGTTGTAACTATCTTTTGCATAAAATCAGCAGAAATGTCGTGTGTGTGTGTGTGTGTGTTTAAATTTCAGTTGAAATTTAATTTCAATAGAAATAGTTAGTTTAAAAAAAAAATTCCCAACAATGTTTACAACCTAAATGTTACCACTTCTGCTAATTAATATATGAGAACTAGAAAACAAAGCTCATTAGATACTAACTATAGGCAAAAATGAAACTGACATTGTGTTAAAATAAGGGCCAGATTCTGCTACCTTTGGTCAGGTAAAGTGGTACTTTACTACTCAGCTGGTCTCGTTGGTTTCACTGGGAACATTTATGAAGTAAGATACTACTCAGTGTGAGTAAGAGTACCAGAATTTGGCCCTCCTTTTGTACAGCAAAATACCCCAAACACTATAAATGGTGAAAATGAAATTAAATTACTAAAATTGAAAGAATTTTAAAAATCTAAAGGATGTTATAGGAGCATGGATAAAGCAATCTGTTTTGAAGAATACATGGATTTTAATCTGACAGGATCCCTTTAAAGTATGTCTGAAGAATTAGCAACTTTGGATTCCATTGCGAGCTGGAACATGGTAATATGCAAAAAAACACATGAAAACTTGGTGATAATTGCATAAATTTATACTAAATTGTCTTTACTTCTGTTGGAACCCTTATTACATTCCTGACCTACTGATTGAGACTGCAAGCTTATAGACCATGCTCAAGGATCTTGCTTAAAACTAAGCGCTTTTATTGTTCACTTGTTAGTTTTGCTTTGGTAGTGTGCTGAGCACACACTGTCTATTGGAGAGAGAAATATGAAGATCTGGTGCATTCGCAGTAGTTCAGATAAGAGATCAAATAAAGAAGGGGCACAACTGTAGCATTAGTGAAATACCATATATCTGACTAAAATAAGAGTTAATCTATGACACTGAAAATAATATAAGGACTTATGACTACCATTTTTTATTTTGCCAACAGACTTCTGTGTGAGTGTATGATGGAACTATGTTCATTAACCTATTGTTAAAAGAGAAGACTCCTAATAACTTGAAAAATTAAGGGGTCTATTTTCCCATCTGTGTGCATGGTCCCATAAGAGCCTAAACAGCTTTTGGAAAAAACAAACTGGTTTTGCATTGTTAGTGAGATGTAAATGAGAATGACCTCTTAAGAATTACAGTGTTGTTCATCTTGCACTGTCTCTTTTTTCAAAATTCAGCATGATAAAAATTGTTGGCTAAAAAGTCTTGTAAATAAGTTCCAGAGGGGTAGCCATGTTAGTCTGTTTTTAACAAAATAGCAAGAATCCTGTGGCACCTTAAAGACTAACAAATTTATTTGGGCATAAGCTTTCGTGGGCAGAAACCCACTTTGTCATGCATCCGACGAAGTGGGTTTCTGTCCACGAAAGCTTATGCCCAAATAAATTTGTTAGTCTTTAGGGTGCCACAGGACTCTCACTGTTCGTGTAAATAAGATAGTAAAACAATAAAATATTTATATTTATTGCAATTAAAAAATCAGTGATGCCATGATTCACCCTTCAGAGTTAAAAGGAATTGGACAGCTGGCTATATAATGCAAGAGGAACAATTAGTTTTTAGATGTGATATTAATAGGGAAGACATGCATTCATAAAATGATCTCAGCCTGAGACATGCTATTCTTTTTCCAGCTGGGCTGAAAAAATGGATGCACTGACTATGAAATCAACTTCCGACCCAGAAGGGTATCTTGCACACCCAGTAAATGCATATAAACTGGTGAAGCGTTTGAACACTGATTGGCAGGAATTAGAGAATCTAGTTCTACAGGACTCAACAAATGGTAAGGCATTTAAAGGAAGAAAATAGTTTCTGCAACTTTGCTGCAAATCCGCTTTCTCCTTCCTCTGCTCATATACTGGAAATTTGCAAACTTAATTGTTGTGGTTTCAAATGCTATTGCCTGAGTTGTGTGAAACTTGCAAATTAATGAATAGCTTCTTGTTTACTAGCTATTATTCACCCCTTCCCAGCCACCGTTGGACATTTCTGATTGGTCAACACCCTGATCTGCCCCAGAAGCAGTGCCATGAGTTTGATTATGGCAGAAGCTGTTCATGCTGTTTTAAAACATCAGACAGAGGAAAGAAGAATATGATAGGACAATTTTTTTTTTTTTTTGCCTTGAGACTTTGGCTTTATGGGGAAGATCTTATTCCACTTAGTCTTCCCAGTCTGTTTTTATTCTTTCTTCCCTGACAAGCAATAGTGCCTCTTGTCTTGGGGCTATCTCGATCTTTAGATCAATTGATAGAAAGACTTAAGAATCAGATTGGATCTCCAGGGGCTTCTGATCTGCTCCAACATAAACAGCTGGCAAACATTGTAGAGTTCATGTCTATATATTTGTCAATTATTCATGAGCTTATCCTTCTAAAAATATTCCATGGGCTAAACCTGCCTCTTACTGCATATTCTTCACAGAGAGTCTATCTTTGTCTTGCTTCCTTAAGCTTATACTTTTTTAATGTCAATTTATTTTTATTGGACTTTCTGAAAGAGAGAGAAGAAAGAGGAAATATTTTTCTTTGAACTCCACTGCATGTTTATTCTTTTCATTCTGCTTATGCTTAAAGTTTAGATGCTTTGAAGTCTGTCTGTTCAGCCAACTATTTTATAGTTGCCCTGGAAGAAATAAAACTGAATTTTTCTGACAAACATCTAGATCACTAATTCCACTGCACACTTACTCCTGTCTTTAATTTAGCTCTAAAGACTTCCCTGTAATACTTTTTAAAATTGATACTATTGTGATTGATGTAATGCTTAAAATGGAAGTCAGAGCTTTTGTTTTCTTCCCTTATTTATTTTACAACCTTTTTATATAATTTTGGATAGCTCAACACTTAAATTTATTTGCATAGTGCACTTGAAATTCTTTTATGCAACCTGTTTTGTTGGTTGCTGTGTTGAAAGAACAGAGACTGTTGAGAGTATCCCTTTAAAATGCACACTGTAGTTCTGCTGTTACAAACTTGTATGATGTTGTTCCAACTCTTGTGTTTATTTTTTGCTAATACGAAAACTTCAACTGAACACTTAACTTGACCTAAGTTCCTTTACTTTCTGATATTCTTACTGTTCGTTAGAGATAGATTGAAGCAGTTTGAAAATACATAATTAGGTGTGAACCTCAGCCCACATACCAAACTAAAGTCAGCTAAGTACTCAGTCTTGCCCCAAACACCCTCTCTGAAATGTCACCAGTGGGATCTGGGAAGGTCTGGCAGCCTCTCTTGGGCCATCTGACGTCTTCACATCTCACAGAGCTCCTATGAATTAGAGATGCTTGAAGTTCACAAAGTTTGGAAGCCTCCCGAGGCTCAGCAGAGAATGCTGAGATCCCGCATCCACCTTGGTGGAGTATTGCCAAAGGAGAAGTGAGGGAGTCTATTAGGAGGGGGAAGGGTTTTAGGAAAAGGCGGTAAGGGAAAATGAAAACTATTAGGTTGAGGCTATAATATCCATAGCCCTACATTGTTAATGGTGCATCACGAGCAAACTGAGCTTCTTCTGTTAATGTCTCTGAGTTCTGAGCTTTGAGGTCGTGAGCTTTGCCTTTAAATCAAGAGACAAAAATACAAGGCATGTATATAAACTGAAGAGTCCAACAAAAGGACTGTTTGTTTAAACCTCAACTGTTGGATTCCTGTAGAGGATGTGTTGCAAAACAAAAGACATGTTCCCAACCCTGGGCCAGTCTGGTGTTGATTATATGCATATGGTTCTGGAATTAACGTTTTTTTCTTTTAACTGAAAGGTTTTATCGCGAACCTCACAGTTCAACGTCAGTTCTTCCCAACTGAGGAAGATGAGACAGGAGCTGCTAAGGCTCTAATGCGTCTACAGGACACATACAGGCTGGATGCTGAGACCATTTCTAAAGGAAAACTACCAGGTAATAGTTCAACAGTCTCCTCTGTTTAAATATTCAATTTGGATCAAAGAGGTGATTTTACATGTTCATGATGGCAACGTTTCAGGAGACGGAGCAAAAACTTCAAAAGGATCTGAGAAGTCCCTTTTCAAAAGTCACTTAGAAGCACTTGCAAGCCTGAATTTCTTTGAAAGTCAATGGGATTTAGGCTCTTAAGTTATTTAGTGCTCTTGAAAATTTTGCTCATTAGCTTGTCCCCATCAGAAAAGGATGGGTAGTGTTATGAAATCTTACGTTGTATTGTCTCCAAAATAATGGAATAAAATTCTGCATCAGTTAGCACATTCTGCACAAACTAAACAAATAAAGTGGTTTTAATGGAGTTTTCATTAAACAGCTCATCAGCAGACATGACAGGAAATCCCTCCAGGAAATGTCTAAACCCTGTCATATCACTTCTGTGTATAGTTAGTTCTCCTTATTATCAGTCAGTCATCGAGTGTCAGTCTCTGAGAATAAAATTAAAATTTTGGGAATTGGGGCTTCTTACTGCCTTTCCACTTTTTAAAGATCTTTAATTATTAATTCTAACCTTAAGGCTCCTTCTTGCATGCAGCTGCTAAATCACACTAAGAGCAGCTAAAAATCATCCTGTATAATTTCCTAATATTGCCTTTCCCTGTAAGCAACTACTGTCTTAGGGATGTTATCTGCTTGGCAATGAGAGTAGATGGCACTCTCACAATTAAGATATGGTCCACACTGTGAAAATGACTAAGAAATCCAGATGGAAGGTCACAAATTCTGTTGCCCTGAAAGGCTCAGGCCATCCAGTCACATCCATAACATTTTGTAAAGAAATTATTTTCACTAAGCCTAGGAATAGTAGTGTAGCTACTGCACTAGTTTCTGTATACATTCCCAGGGCAGCCATTTCCACCAAAGTCACATACATAATCTTTTCCAGCTGATTTCAATAGTATAGTCAATTACAGCAATAAAATTAAACATGCCTTCTTGTGCCAAGTGCTGAGAACGTGAATGACCCTTATTGTGATGTCAGATTTGCACATATGTAGGTGACACAAGATGTTGTGGGCTTTGATTTGTTTATTATGTCTTTTTTTTAACTAATGTCTTCAGTGACTAGTGGACATAGATTTTTTTTTTTGAAGTAATGAAAGAGTTTGTGCCTGCACAAATCCAATTACAGTAATTGGAGCCCCGCCCTGCCATATTTACTATTGCAGTAGCTAAGGACCAGAAACGGGTTAAGTTCTCATTGATGTTGTAGTTGCTGAATGAGCAAATAACACAGAGACAGTCCTTGCCTCAGAGAGCTCAAAACGAGGGGGAGGATGGCCCAGTGGGTAGGATAGGGACTTTGGAAACCTGGTTTAAATTTCCTGCTTTGCTATAGACTTCCTGTGTGACACTGAGCAGGTTACCTAGGATATGTCTACACTGCCTTTTAAAACCCCCGGCAGCAAGTCTCAGAGCCCAAGTCTGCAGATTCAGCCTTGTGCTGCAGCACTAAAAACAGACATTGTAGCTGGGACTGGAGCTCAGGCCCTGAACCCCACCCCTTATCCCAGGATTCAGAGCTAAACTCCAGCCCAGTCCCAAACATCTACACATCTGTTTTTAGCGTTATAGCACGAGCCCAAGTCTCTCAGCTCTGAGACTCACTGCTGCTTGCTTTGTGGTCATACTCTTAATCTCTTTGTGCCACAGTTCCCCATCTGTGAAATTAGAATAATAGCACTTCCCTACCTTGTAGGGGTGTGGTGAGGAGAAACACACAAATGATTATGAAGTGCTCAGATATTATGCTGCTTGGGAGTCAGGTAAGTGTCAGATGGAATGTAGAATAGAGCGCACAATCCTGTTTTTTGTACCAAACTCCCATTGACTTCCATGTGAGATAATCACATGGAGCTATGGTAAGATATGGCCTTTAACTCTTTAAGATAAATGGATTTTGGTGAGTGGTAGAGGATCTGAAATCTTGGCAATGTGTCCACTTTTAAAAGCCTTTTCAAATGAGGTCAGTATTTACAAATATCTCCCAACCTGCTCCAATACAAAAATATTTTCATACAAGATTTGCAAAGAGCACTTACAGTTTTATTTATAAATTTAGGAACAAAATACAGATCATCTTTGACAGTGGACGACTGCTTTGGCATGGGAAAGACAGCTTACAATGAAGGAGATTACTATCATACGGTGCTGTGGATGCAGCAGGCGTTGAAGCAGCACGATGAAGGGGAAGATGCAACCATCACCAAAGTGGAGATCTTGGACTATCTCAGCTATGCTGTCTTCCAGCTTGGTGACTTACACAGGGCCGTGGAGCTCACCAGGCGCCTGATTTCTCTTGGTGAGAAGTACAAAATGATTAATTTTTCTAAAGCCAGGGAGGAATGGGAGGTACCATAGTTGTTTGTGCCAGGAACACCCATGGTCCAGTCAGCACGGTAACATTTATGGAGACATGTCCTGCCTTGTGATACACAAACATTAATATTGGATATTACAGCCTGTTTGTATAGAAAGCCCTCTTCAAAATGTGTCCTACAATTTGTGCAAAGCCAACCCCAAAAGCAAACACATGTGACATGGTGCAGGGTCAGTCCTGTGAACTGTCATGGTTTGTTGTTTGTTTGGCTGACGTTTGTGTGTTCAACTGATTCTCCCAGGATACTGTTTTCTCTAGTAAATCCTACCAACCTGTCAGCTTCTTTACAACATACCTTTATGAAGGTTTTTAATGTTTCTGTCTGCCAAAAAAAAAAAAAAAAAAATCCAGTGCCTGGTTTTCAAGGGATTGGATTTTTCAAATGTTTAAATGCTTGGTCTAATTAAGCTTTGAAAAAAGCATTGCCGTTAGCTCATAGCAAATCAACTTTCATTTCTTTCTTTCTTAGTAAGAGAATGAGCTAATGGTTAAGTCGCATGGAAAGGAATGGTTGTACCTTGTTGTCTGACCAAGCCAATCTAAAATGCAAGATATGTATTCTTCTCCAGGTCATGCCCTGATCCAGCTGCGCTGTGTGGCTATGCACTGGTAAACAGCTGTTGTCTTCCCCCCCAATGTTGGCTACACTCCAGTAGCTGGTTAAGTGATCTTTCTATATGTACACACGCCAGCTTAACTTTGGAAAGCTCTTGAGGATCAAAATCCCCATATAAATGTGAAAGGTTGTTGTTGTTGTTAAATACAATCTTCTGTGCCAGCGGCCAGGGCAGTGTGTGCAAAACACAAATCATTCCTCCTTAGCACCATCACACAATGTGACAGATTTGGCAGTGGCCTCTCGGAGAGGCTCAGTGCCGTTATCAGTATAAGAAGGCTTGGCCAATACTTGCCTACACTCTGTGGCGATATCCATTGTGGTTAGATAAATGCTGTCAGGAAAGCTCAGAATTATTTACATTATAAAATAAAAACTTGAGTGAAGGGGGAATTATTCTTGGTATGTATGTCAAAACTGTTTTAAGCTATTAGTGAGGACCAGAGAGTTATTTCTTTCTTGGTTCAGACAGTTAAAATTTGTGGAAGATGCCTTGTAGACACATCAAATTTGATTTAACCTAAATCCCCAGCTGGCAGAAGAGGTCTAGTGCTGTTAGTATTGGAGGATAACTCCTTTAATAAACCTACTTTATGGCACAATCTTGAAATCTTTGCTAGAGATAGGCTCTTACCAAAAGCCCAGAGATGTGAGCATCCCCAAACTTCTGGAGATATTCTTGTCCAGATCTGAATTTTGCAGCTCTGATATATCTTTAGTCCTCACTCATGGCAAGATTGTGCCTTGCTCCTGGAGCATAGGGGTGCAAAGGGACTGTGTGGTAACTTGACTAACTCAGTCACATCCCTTCTGAGGCGTGCGCATGCTGGAGCTACAAGGAGGTGAACTCTGCTGTCCCTTGGAGAGGATGCAGCATATTGCCAACTTGGCCTGGCTGGAGCAAAGTGGGAGTGAAGGTCATGGCTCTGACCTTACCCCAAGCTTTACCACTCTCTTTGAAACTTGCAATGCGTGTATAGATGCTGGTGCGGACTGTGTTTTCCAACAGGATTACAGCTCAGTCTCTCAGTTCTTTCAGTGATTATGCTCAAGAATTCATGTAGTAGGGGATGATTGGTCTGTTTCAACTCTCACCTCTAGAAGAACATGTTAAGAAATAAGGAAACAAAAGTCCCTTTGTAGGAATTACTTTTAGATGGTTTAATGCTTTGCAGTACCATCTTAATCTCAGTCTTAAAGAAAAACGGGGAAAAGAATTTAGCTTTATTATTACAACAGAAACCTGCCTTACTGGATAGGATATCTGCCTTACCGTGAAAGATGCTTCAGGTTCTTTTTCCTTGCAATTAGTCCAGGACAAGATATTAAACAGGTACTACTGGACTCCAGGACATTAGTTTAATGCTGGATTGGCAGGGCACAGCAAATATTGGTGATGCAAACAGCCACATCCCAACCTTTCACACGTCCTCTATACCAATCAAAAACGACGTGTTCTATAACACCACATTCAGTGTTCTCTCAAAAACTTAAAATATCACTATCTTTTCTTCTCCAAACGTGCATTTTAGGGGTGCTGGTAGAGTTGCTATTACCAGTTAATTTTAAGAAGAAACAGATTGCACTAACTATTCTAGTTGCTAAAAGTTATTTTGAGAAAATGGAAATCTGCAATTCCTCCTTCATACAAAGGACCAGCTTAGTGAGCTCTCTACTACTGCATTAATGGAAAAAATTAATCTGTTTAACAGAAACACTTGGAAAAAATATGAGGCTGTCTTGTCCCACATAAAACATTTGCTGTTTAATATGTATTAACCCCCAATACTCATAGGTTGTTGTTCTCACTTATTTATCTACTTAAACACTTTAATAATTGATGCCCTGCATGACCTCTATAGGTTCAGGGTTTTGTGCAGGGATGGGGAGGTTCTTCAGGTTTGCAAATAATCAACTATGAATGCTTTTATTTATATGCTATTTCCATCTTGTGTGTGTAGTTATATGAAGAAACACCTTGAGCTTTCCCTCTGATTTTTACACTTTTGCAGCAGTCAGCCAGAATCTGACTTTCAGTTCTCACGGATTTCAGAGATCGTGTGGTTTGCTTCTGATCAAAAACAATCTAGATCTAGGGGGAGGCTGGCATGATCAAGATTGTTGGTGCAGTGTCGATGAGCTCAAGACTCTCTGACTAGATTACTGAGTTAGGAGTAATAAATTCCACTGTTGTTGTTTTGTTTCCCCCCCCCCTTCCTTTTCCCATCCCACCCAAAACCAAGATTCTGCTCATGAGAGGGCAGGGAGCAACCTGAGATATTTCGAGAAGTTGTTGGAGAAGGAGAGAGTGGCAATGCTATTAAACAAGACATCGACTATAACAGAATCGGTGATACAAGGTGGGGTTTATGAGAGACCTGCTGACTACCTGCCAGAGCGTGATACCTATGAGGCTCTCTGCAGAGGTGAAGGTGTGAAAATGGTGAGAGACGTACAGAGTGCTGACTTGGGACGTTTTTCCTACAATACATGTTGCAGTAAGACTGCCAAAGCTATATCCTGGTAGTTCCTCTGGCTTATAGTAAAGCCAAATAATTATATACTTCAGTGTTTGCAGTTTGATACAGTGTTTCCTTCCACAGCTACTTTCCAAATACCACACTCCCTGCAAGATACCACTGCTCCAACAAGTATGTATGTGACTGTGCCATCAGTAAGGGGTGTATTTTTAAACGTTGTCCCTTTGTTTTATTCAGAAATATTCTGGGTTGGGGGGAGTTAATAATGGAACAGAAAATGTCTGCCTGTGCGGGGGAAAGGCTCAATAGGTAAATTAAATCAGTGATAGTGGTTGTGGTAGAATTTAGCGATGGAATCCCTTTACCATGATATATTGGAGTTTCTCTAATTCTGCGTTTGGGATTCAGAATAGTGGGAATTCTGAGATTATCCCTAAGTGATGTCTGCTGGCATAGATTGACCACTTAATGGTGGCCTTTGTGTAGAAACAGAATCTATTAACTTTCTAGTTGTTCCATCTCATGTTGGCCACCGAGTAAATGGAAATCATTGTTCCTTTTTAAATTATTTAAGCAATCTGCATTGCATCAATTAAAAAAAAATTCTCCTCTTTCCCTGTCCCTGTCATTCTCCTATGTACTAGCCCAGGTGTTTACTTTTCTCTGCCGGTAGATGGTGGAAGGAATATAGTTTTGATTACTCTGCTTCTCCTGCTGTATGTAGGCTGTGGTTTCATGCCCCCTCTTAGGTAGATGCAGCCCTTTCTGTTTGAGCTTGGTTTCTGTATGTATAAGCAGGCTCACTGATGGTGCTTAGGTTTTTCCCTATGTGGAGTCAGTTAAGATATTGCACTTGGAAGTGTTGAGAGCGTGTTTCTTAATTAAGTCCATACTGGAACTTCTAGCTATTTAACAACTAGGCATTTGGAAATCATAACATAAACCTTCATAGAAAAAAGAGCTCTGCACTGCTTATTCACAGGGTTTTGCAAATGATTGTCCTTCCAGTGCATCTGGTCAGCCATTTTGAACCCTCATAGTGAGGTGTGCTAGAAGCCGTTTTCTGTCACAAAGCATGATAGACTCTTAACTGTTGTTGAATTCAATTGTTTCCATGGGGCAACCATTTTAATTGCCATTATAGAGGGCAGAAGGGAGTAGTGTCTGATACCTGTCTTCAAACATGGCTGTAATTCCTAGATTAGACACACCTTAGGTGTCTTCTGGGTTTTATTTTTCTGTTTCATCAGCCTTGCTGCAAAGCCTTACATATAAGATACAGAATTCTAGTCAATTGGCTACTTGCTTTGTCATTGAGTTTTCATAACCAGTAATTTATTATGATTTAATGTCTCTTAAAGGATAGAGTATCCCAGTTGTTACTTTGTGGGATAGGGGAGAAAAGACGATTGACGATCCTTTACTCACAGAAGATTGTAAAGTAACAATCTAGTCCTTAATTCTTAAGTTTACTAGGCCAGACAGTATAGACATTCGGTTTCCCAATATCTTCTGTAGCACAGTATAGAGAACACTTTGGTTTTGGTCTTAAACATTTAAAGAAAACAAATATTTATATTTCAGACACCTCGGCGACAGAAGAGGCTGTACTGCAGGTACCATGATGGAAACAGAAATCCCCATCTGCTCATAGCTCCTTTTAAGGAAGAAGATGAATGGGACAGCCCTCATATTGTCCGATACTATGATGTCATGTCTGATGAAGAAATAGAGAAAATTAAGGAGCTGGCTAAACCAAAAGTAGGTGTACCCTCTTTTACTATTTCCATCTCACCAATGGTAGTTATTTCAGCACTTTATCTGGAACAAGGAAGATTAAGTGGATTCAGAATGTCTGATTTCACACTCTGTACTATACAGTATACTAAACTATGTGCTGTGAACCTAAGGGTAAAACTTTCAAGAGCAACCCAAGTGATTTAGGAGCCTAAGGCCCAGATTTTAAAAAGGTTTTAGGCATTGCTTTGCTCAGTGTAGCAAAGCCTAAGTTTCATTTTCTGAAGTGATTCATAAGAAGCCTAAGTCCTATTAATTTTCAGTGAGACTTAGGCTCCTGAATTACTTTTGAATACAATGCTTTTGAAGTTTTTACTCCAGGGCATATCAGACAAGAATTGGAGAAATAGTGCTGCTTCAGTTGTTCAACGCTTCTTATTTTCTTTCGTTGGAGGTATATTTTTATTTGGTTTAGTTGGTTTTTTTGATGTAAAAGCAATGGAGTCCACCCTAAATCATAGTATGTCAACCAGGATCTCAGTCTAATCTAGGCTGTGTTTCTATTGATGAACGGAGCTGCAGTATTCTTCTGAAGTCATTGGTATGTTTTATCACAAAATTATTGGATTACATAGAATATAATGAATAGAGCATGCTTTTGTGTGCTCAGCAATAGCTCACAGTTCTGGACACTGGAACCTCTTGCTTTGAAAGAGGGTATTGGTCAAACTAAGGGTATGCCTGCTCCTTTTCCCAAGGTACTTTGGGATCCCTAACTTTTACCTGGACAGCTGGGAGGAAGAGGGTTTGGTTCAACAGCACCTTCTTCTCCATCCATAGGCGC